>NC_073224.2:86375833-87682500 GCF_029281585.2 Gorilla gorilla gorilla | reverse complement strand
ACTTTGGAAGATGAGCATGCTTTAAAACTGAATTGTGGTGATGGTTACACAACGGTATGCATTTATTAGAAATTATTGAATTGTTTACTTGCAATGAGTGAATTTTATAATTTGTCAATTGTATCTCAAAAGTGAAAAGATAATGCACATGGCTATTGGAATGTGGAGAAAGACAATCACTCACAGATTCTGGGTACAACTTTTCTTCAGGGAAGTCTGATGATGGGTATCAAGCGTTTTAAAGTAAGTATTGCTTCTGGCCAAGCAATTCCACTTCAGAAATTTGCCATAAGAAAATAATCAAGGACATGCACAAAGATTTAGTTTTAAAGATGTACATTGAATTGTGGTGTTGTTTTTAATAGATAAAAACTGAAAGCTAAGTTAATGTCTACCAATTGCATTAGCGAAATAAATGTGTATGAATGTCTGCATAAATTATAGCTATTAAAATATTATAAGTTAATATTTATCAACATGAAAACTATTCATAACATATTAATAGAAAAAAAGCAGGTTGAAGAAAATATGCAGAAAATAATACATTAGCATTATTATATGTTATGTAGTACTTTTAGTATTACATAATAGTGTTCTTATATCTATAGTTCTGTGAGGATATGTAACAAGGTGGTAAATGTAGTTATCTCTGGGTGGTAGAATTGGGGAGTAATTTTTTACTCTTTCACAATAATTACATGTGCCTTTTACAAACATATATATGTTATTTTTCTTCAAAATAATACTTAAAATGACTTAATAATGGGAGAAGACAGAGATCACCAGAACTGTGGTTCATGTGTGGTAAATATGGGATAAAGAGGATCATACACTACATGACCCTAATGAGTTCTAAAAATTTCATACAACAGATGTATGTAAAGTGAATTGCATTTTTCCATCATGCTAATGAAAAAATCTGCAAGAAAGCAAAGAATCATTTGAGAATGGGAATAACTAGTGCCTTGAGTTTCTTCTTGGAAGTTCACAGCATTTCAACTTTTAGATTTCCTTAAACCAGAAAACAACCAACTAATTATTTTTTTGTAATATCCTGATCAAAGCATTAATCTCAATCATATTAAGAAAGACCTTGGTTTTTGTTGCATTTTTACTTTCCCCATTTGCAGGGTACAGTCACCTTCTCCACGATTTTGGGAAAAGACTGAAAGGGAAGAATTCACATTTTTAAAGAATTTGAATTGTTAAATAAAAATTAGAGAAGACCATTGTTTTGGACTAAGCTCCTGCACTAGGCCCCAACAGACCAAACGAAAAATCAAAATGGAGTCACCCATGCTAAAATTCCACATCATAAATCTAAAAGTTGTTACTGCCCTTCCAAGAAATCAGAAGAGTTAACACCAATTTCCCAAACTGGCCAGTTTCAATCTTCAATTGGCATGATAATAAAGTTACCTGTACTTTAATCCTTACACAAAAAGGTAGCCTGAAGTAACCTTATGTTAACTAATCAGTTATCTTTCTATTGTTCTGTCTTCTTGTCTCTGCCTTATAACGAAACTTTGAAATGACCAGTCTATTTTTTGTTCTTTGTTTCTGCTTTCTTCAGTCCTTTCTCTCTCTAAAACCAGCCTCCTCTGCTGCACTCATGAGAATACATTCTATTTTATGGAAAAAAGTCTTGCCTGATTCTAGAATTGCAGTAAAGCCGATTGAGATATTTAATTTGTTGCAATTTTGTCTTTTAACAGGTAGATTTCTACAACTAATGACACTTGTATAAAGCCGCCTGTAACAAACTCTGATGAAGAAACAAAGCAATCTCCATGTCCAAAAGAAAAGCGAAGAAAGCAGGCACATCTGGGTAAAGTTTACCACTGAGAGCATCCTTCCAGGAAACTCACATGAAAAAACATCTAGAGTGTACCTTTCTCCAGGGAGTTTGAGCTCTAGACAGTAGTCACTTTGGCCCATTCCAGCCCCATCTGAAGAGACTAAAACTCAAGCACGGAGAGGGTGACTTGCCCAAAGTCATACGGAAAATCAGCAGTGAGGCTTTGATTAGAATCCATTGTCTTCCAAAGTGTCAGAGTCTCCAGTAAATAAAGGAGACACTGTATAATAAAAAGACCACTGGACAGGAAGTCAGGAAACCCAGGTCTTGAGGTTGGCTTTGTTACTTAATCAGCCATGTGTCCTTGGGCAGACACCTATCCTTTCAGGAACTATGCCTTCTTACGTGTAACATGAGCAGGTTCCAGTTGAAAACAATTAACGGCTTCTCCAGATCAAACAGCCCATGGTTCTAAGAAGCCCACATCCTTCCCTTCCCTTTGCCTTCAGGTGGAGTGCTAGAAGGCATTCTTTAAAATATATATATATTTAATCCTAACTTCTAATTGATATGGGACAGGTAGACGTTCTTGCCACTCTACCCTCCCTCCATCCATGGTTCCCCTGGGCACACCTGTTCTGTGATCTCCAAGCTATGCAAGCGTAAAGGAATGTCCCATGAGCCACCCAAGCAAGTGCTGAAATGCTTCCCTTGTTGCTGCTACTGTTTAGCTAGATCCAAGTTAATCTTTTTTTTTCTGCACAACTGGATTAACTAGGCACACATCTGTCTGTAGGTAGAATGATATTGAATACACTTTGCAGAGTAAACAGAAGCTTAATTTTTCTTAAACAGACAACAAGTGCCTGTGGATGTGTGAAGCCAACAAGAGTGATTTTCTCAGGCAGCCTGCCTCTTCCTGAAGCTGGGGCTGCCCAGGTCCTGACCAGGAGAGGAGGAAGAGCTTGGGCATAGAGAGAGAGGTCTTGCCACATTCAGCCAGACCAAATTGCAATCCAGTGAAAGGAGAGACACAGGGAACTAGGTTGTGCTATTAATTCAATTTTCAACTTCAGCTAATTTTATTGGCCTGACAAGGTAGACACATTGCCAAAATCAGTACAGTAGATCTGTATGCCTAAGGCTGGTTTTGGTGCTAATGGAGGCTTTTATGCCAGACAGTCTGTCCTCTGAATGTTTCCCAATGTCCTTCTTGGTCTCCAGCTGCCACATGTTATAGTTATGATTTTGCTATTGAAGGGCATAGGATTAAATTTTAAGTCCCCAACTAAACTTTTGATAAGGTCTTCTCTCCTGAAAGCCCTTTTCACTATTTGGAAAAACCTTGTGAACTATTGTATTTTCATTTTTTTTAGCATATAATGTACAAAGATGAAAATAAACGAATGTTTTCAAATAGGATCTTGTTAAAATAGTTCACTTCCTAGGCAGGTTTTAAAAGTAAAAGAAAAAAAAAAGCCACTAAAAAAACTATCTAAAATTTTCTTAACAAAAAATCTTGCTGCAATATTTATACTTCAAGTAAACATCTAGTTAAGCTATTAATACCTACGATCTTTCCATTAATACAAAGCACTTCCAGCCTTTGGAGAAACAGGGGAATTACTGTTTTCTGGTTGGACAAGGTTTTGTTTCATAATCTTAGGGGCACAGAGATGCACCACATTACTATCACCAAGAGCCCAGTCTGAGCTGCTAGACCAAGAAGCACGTGTAGACAGTGGATAAAATTAGATCATAGTTGGGTGCCTGTAACTCCAACTACTTGGGGGGCTAAGGTGGAAGGATCACTTGAGCCCAGGAGTTGGAGACCAGCCGCCTGGGCAACATAGTGAGACACTGACACTGTCTCAGTAATAATAATAATAATAATGAGATCTTGAGCAAGCCATGACTGTGACTAGTAAGTGTGTGATAATGGCTAAGCTTAATGTTTAAACAAATATTGTTTTAAAGGTGTGAAAGTGGAAATATAGCATGTATTTCAGATACACCACAGGTATGGCATAAGTATAGGCATAAGTCTACCACTTTGGGTTTTTTGTTTGTTTGTTTGGTTGGTTGGTTGGTTGGTTGGTTGGTTGGTTGGTTGGTTTGGGGGGGTTGGTTTGCTTATTTGTTTTTGTTTTTGACACAGGGTCACTCTCCGTGGCCCAGCTGGAGTACAGTGGTGCAATCGTAGCTCACTGTAGCCTCAAACTCCTGGGCCCAAGTGATCCTTCTACCTCAGCTTCCTGAGTAGCTGGGACCACAGATATATGCCACCATGCTCAGCTAGGTTTTTTTTACTTTTTGTAGAGACAAGGTCTTGCTATGTTGCCCCAGCTGGTCTCAAACTCCTGGGCTCAAGCAATCCTCCCACCTCAGCCTCCCAGCCTACCATTTTGGAGCAAAGAACCTATGGATAAAGTATCATCCACACCTAATGGCAGCATGCACTAATAATAGAATTATTTTTCTGTGAGATTCCTGTAGTAAATGACTGACTGAATGCATTTGTACCTACAAAATCTACAATATTTACACTATCTGGAACATACTAGATTCACAGCTAGTAATTCTCATTTTACAAAAACTGAGATCCGGATATTTTTGTTTTCATGTTTTGCTTAAGCTCAAAATGTAACAGCGAAGGCTATACTAGAATTCAGGTCTCTTGATTCTCAGAACAGTTCATGTTCCATCATGCCAGGACCCACTGCACACTTAGATTCTGTACTTTGCCCTCATCACGTTTATATAAAACTTAAAATGCAAGTCTATAAAGAGGCCAATGTCTATCAACAATAAATCAACCTGTAAATCGTACCTATTTTTCAATTTCTCCCCAGCAATTTACTTCTTCATTCTAATAGTCTTTCTAAGGAACAGTGGTGGGTTTTTTTCTTTTTTCTTTTTTTTTTTGGTTAAAGATATTCTGCAATTTAACTTAAAGGCCAAGGAGGAACCAACACCTTTTTTATCTTGTAGGTTTAACAGGCATTCCCAAAGGAAAGTCATTGTTATTACTAACAAACACATCAGCTTTTTGAGACAGAAGATATTTATATGTCTATCCAATATCAGATAAGATTTTAATATAGTTCACTTCCTAGGCAGGTTTTAGAATTAAAATGTCACTCTAAAAACCACCTAAAATTTCTTTATCAAAATGTCTTGCAATAATGTTTTAGATAGACATAGACGTAGATATTTTCCTTCTTGCCTTACAAAGATTGGAGTCATTCTTCAAAAGTTATACTTTTCAAAGTGACTCTGCATAGCTGGTGAAAATGGAATAGGAGAACAGACTTGCTGGAGAGTAAATGACACAAACAATCAAGCTCTGGGCTTTTTACTCTTTTTTTTTTAACTGCCTTTTTTAAAACTTGACATAGTTATTTTGAGATCCATCCATGTTGTTGCATATATCATGGATATTTTCTTTTAAACTCACTTTTTTTCTTTTTTTTTTTTTTTCCTGCAGCCAGGTTGAGAGCAACCAGCCAAGGTCTACACTCAGGGGTGCTGGGGAATTCCAGATGCTCCTCAGCATCTCATTCACAAAGGCTCTGAGTGGCTCTGAGACAGGCTCCTCTAAAGGACATTTTCCCTTCCAGTCAAAGGTTTTGCAGAAATAACAAGTTCCCCGAGTCAACATTTTAAATATGTCTGTACACTTTAGGTGTTTTTATGTTTGGAGTCTTTGCTAGTTTCAACAGTGTCCACATTAAGGAACTGGGATGAAATCGAGGAAGATAAATCAGCTGGGATCTCCATTTCCTAAAACATCGGGAGCTGTTAGCCAGAAGAACAGCACATCATACTTTGATCAGGAAATTAAAATATTCTCCTAAGAAAATCCAAATGTAAAACATGTTCCAAATTGAATTCCAGTTGCAGAAATATTTTTGGCAAGTAAACAGCAGGGGGCTGAGAGCCTGGTCTGTGCCAGCCTTGCTGACTCCACCAACCGGGGTGGAAATATCTGACCTATGGGTAAGCAAAAGCCCATGCAAGGAAGGGAAATGTTTGCCGGCTGGGCCCTCCAGCCTGCTCCCTAGACTCCAAGGCATAGAGTATTGCGACGCTGAAAGGTGAATGTTGGAGACAGGCAGCTGGGGGAGAGGGAAAAGAGGTATTAGATGCTAAGGCCATATACAAGCTACTTCCTAGGCCCAGTGAATCTGAAGCGGGTACAGTGGGAGAATAAGCCTGGGCCAGCCAGAGCTGTGCTAAGGGCCACTCTGATCCAGCCTTTGGAGGATCCCTGTCTTAGAGCTGCTCAGAGCCTTTGTGAATGAGATGCTGAGGAGCATCTGGAATTCCCCAGCACCCCTGAGTGTAGACCTTGGCTGGTTGCTCTCAACCTGGCTACAGTAAAAAAAGAAAAAAAAATGATTTTAAAAGAAAATACCCATGATATATGCAACAACACAGATGGATCTCAAAAATAATTATGTCAAGTAAAAAAAAGGCAGATTTTTTAAATGAGTACATACTCATGATTACATTAAGGTAAAACTCTAGCAAATGCAAATTAACCTATAGTGACAGAGAGCAGATCACTGGTTGCTGGGGTGTGTGAGGTCAGAGGAAAGGATTACAAAGGGACACAAAACTTTGGAAAGTTTTGGGTGTGATGGATATGTTTACTGTCTTGATTATGGTAATGCTTTCATGGGTGGTTATATACATCAAACTTACCAAACTGTATACTTTAAATTTGTGCAATTTCTTGTATGTCAATTATACCATAATGAAAAAGATCCCTATATAAACCTCACTCCCAGAGATTCTGATTCAGTTGGTCCAGGGTGGGATCTTGGCATGAAAATATTTAAAAATCTCCTGAAATCACAGCCCAGGTGCCAAAGGATGTGCCTGTAGTCTCAGCTACTTGGGAGGCTGATGTGGAAGGATCACTTGAGCCCAGGAGTTCAAGACTAGCCTGGACAACACAGTGAGATCCCATTGCTATGAAAAAAAAGATTCACCAAATAATTAAGAATGTGCAGCCAGGGTTAAGGTATAGAATCTTGCACTCCACAGTAAGGACTTTGTTAATGATCTGCAATAAGATTGAAAGCCAGTTAACATTGCAAGAAATTCAAATCAAAACTTTCCTGCCAGCCCCAGTGCCTTTTGAGAATATGGGCCCCTTACAGACAAGCAGTTACAAATGAAACTTTTATGAACTCTGATCAAGAGTCTGCAGGACCATTTCTACAATGAAGTATATCATACAGTTCTGAAATAAGTGGAAGTTTACGTTATTCCACATGTTTCAATTATCTTATTATGTTTATTGGTGGCATTTGTGTTGGGTGGTTTCTTTTATGTTCTGGGGAAACCTATCACATTTGGACATGGGTCTGTAGGTTTACTGCCAGGTAGGAAACTGGCTTTCGGTTGTCAACCCAATCAAGATTACTACTTTGCTCACTGTCTTTAGGTTTAAGAAGCTCACAGATTGTGTGTGTACCAACATCTACCACCCTCACATTCTCCTCAGACTTCTTTATGGACTCCTCAGTCAATTTACTTTCCTCTACAGATTGTAACCCTCAGTTCCAGGAACAACTTGAATTGCAAGATTCATTCTTTATGCAAGCAATAAGTGGCTTCTAATCCTAATATACATTCATTAGGAATGAGGCAGCAGACCAGTTTTCAGAACTGTTTTGTGCCAGAATGGTTGTTCACTCATGTGGTGGCCTGGGCTTTGGGGTCCAGTGGATCCAAATTAAAATCCCAGCTCTTCTACTGAATAGTTCTGCCACTTTTTGCAAATTACTGAACCTCTCTGAGCTTCAGTTTCTTAATTTATAACATGGAAATACAGCTCCCTTACAGAATTGCAGTAAGAGTTAAATGAGACATCCCTTCGTTTATTTGTTTTCAAATATGCATAGTGAGAGAAAGAAAGCAGCCCCTGACATCTGGGAGCTGCCCTGATACCACTGCTAGGCCCTGGTGTTGCTACTAGCTGGCCCAGCACTCATAGAGAGGTTTTGGTGTTCTGTTAAACAGAAACAATTTCACACAACAGAGGAAACTCTGTGACCATAATGGAGCAAGACAAAAGCAAGAACACTCCTCTGATCTTACATAAACAGACAAAAATGTGAACATTATTCAAATCTCAGAAATGCCTAAACATTCCCCTAGTCTGATAATATGAGTGACTGCTTCTTCTTTGGCAATCATAGCTTTAGCCTAATTCTAGTCTTCACTCCTTATAGTCTTCACTCCTCATACTCAATTATTCCTGCTTTCTGATAGCATCCAATCCAGAGCAGAGCCTGCTTCTTTAAACCCTTCTCAAAATAACCTAACACAAGCCCAATCCTTTACTAAGTCCTTCTGGCCCCTTTTTACTGAGATACCCCATTGTTGTCCATGGTGTGCATTCTGCCTCGTTGCAATGAGTAATAGGGCCAAGATGTTCAATGATAGGTGTGCTCCTGGTTACCTTTAACTGGAGGGTCAAGTGACAATAATGTCTGTCCTTTGCCAAGAAAGATGCTGAATTCTGGGCTTATGACTCCAAACAAATCATCTTTGCCCTGCCCTCAGGAAGCTCACAGTCTAATGGAGGAGACCTTGGAGCAGCAAGCAGAATGACCTCAAGAGTCATGACGAGTCAGACAAAACCCAACAGAGTATCACGTGTAATAGCCCTAAGACGTGTATGATCCTAAGAATATAAGAGAATAGGAAACCCCATCAAGGTCAAATGTATTTATTATTAACAAGAAGATAATGTATATAAATCTTACGATTCCATCAAGTTTAACTTAGCGTTACTTGTAAATATATTGACAAATCTTAAGGGACAAGGAAATACAAAATCCAGTGAAGTGATCAATAAGAATGGGAACTACAGGCTTCCTCTGAGTAAACAAAGAATCAGATGGAATGACAAAGGCTCTGGGAGACCAGCCTCTTTAGTGTGAAAACCTATGACTCTATAAGCATTAAATAAGGCTAAGTCCCATCATGGTCACCAAGAAGACCATTCTTCTGGGCAAAACTAGCTTCATTTACCTGTGATGGCAAATGCCTTCCCTTAGGTAGGTTATGTGTTTCCTAACACCAGGAAGATTGAGAATTAAGTATGGAAAGATTTGAGAGAACCAAACCATAGTATTGATAATTTTGTATTGAAGAATAAAATTGTGTATAGTTGCTATTTTATGTATTTGCAATTTTTAATAGAATCAGACCTATTAGAATGATAGCCTTGCAAGGCCCATTTAAAATACAATTGAGTAATTGATGTGAAATTTTATGGTTTTGAGTTCTTAAGTTTACTGGAACATACAAGAGAACCTTATGATCCTATATTTATACATTTAAGAGCTTAAATGTATATGAGTATTAAAGTCCTCCAAAAAGTTTAGTTTGTTAATACAGACAAATGCATATAGGAAAAGAAAGAGATGGCGATTATAACTAATAATCATAGCTTAAACTATTTGAAAGTAATTAACTTTATTCATAGGCCCTTTAGAAGTGATTGCTAAACTCTGCTAGACTAAAAAATAAAATAGTAACAAACCTGTACATGTACCCCTGAACTTAAAATAAAAGTTGGGAAAAATATAAAATAAAATAATTACACATATAAGTTGAACCCAAATAAACTATGTTTTTAATTCTAACTTTAATAATCAGAATATTAATTTTTAATTCAGAAGTAAACCTTTAAATGCTGTTTCCAACAAACCTCCAAAAGCCAGTTTCAATGACATCTAGAAACTCCTATCAAAATAAGCAATTGCCATAGTGTGTGATAAGTGCTGTAATGAGGGAAAGATAAAATACTATATAGGAAGAAGTGGGAGAGATGGAATTTCAGAGTGTCTAAGAGGGACCTTAAGGAGGAGGACTGGGAAGGCCAAGAAAAACGTGTGAAGATTAAGGGAGGGAGGGAACAGCCAAAAGGAGTTCATTCCTTTACAAATTCTGAGTATGCACCAGGCACAAAACCAGGGGTTGGGGCTCCTTCCTGCTTGGAGCTCAAGGCCAGGAGGTTAGAGGGAGCTTGGCATCTTGGAGGAAGAGAAAGAACTTCAGTCTGAGTGCAGCCCACCCTGAGAGGGTCAGAGGAAGAGCCCACTCACTCCCCCGTGTGGGTGAGCCTCCAGGCGCTGGTGGATGTAGGTCAACTACTAAGATGGTGCAGAAACCAGAAGGCCCTCCAACAACTGCTCCTCCTCCTTCAGGAGGTTCTTTGCTTAATTTATTTTTGCTTTGGGGGTCAGAAGCCTATTTGTAAAGCATTTAAACTTTGCTGGGACTCAGCTACTCAAACTATCAGCCCTTTAGTCCAGTACCCCTGAAGCCTAAACAAGCAAGAAGCTCATCTTTGGCTTCAGCCTGAGGTCATGGGCTGCAGGAACTGGTGGGATTTGTTTATCAAGACCACTGAAGACCTGCGGGAGGAAGGATCTTATCTCAGTGTTGCCATGGGGACTGCTGGCTGGATTGACTGAATGCTCTGCAGAAAATGACTCTTTTTTAGAAGAGAAAATAGTTGCTATTTTCCAAAGGCTAAATGTGGAGTGAGGTGGCAGTGAGGGGGAAAACAGAAGGCCTGTGAGGGTAAGAAGTGGGGACCAAGGCCAACTCTGGCTAAAGAAGAATGGGGACAGGCTGCTCCAGGACTCAAGAGCTTGAGATTCATGCTAACCCACTCCCAGAGTTCAGGCCTCCACCGGAGGACATGGCTCTATTCATACAAGAATTTTATACAGAAAATAGTAGATCTGAGATTTGCAAAACTCATTTTCAATTTCATAGGCTACAGCCTTCAGATAACTCCAAGTCACATCACATGTCTAATAGTTGTCTCAGAAAGAAGTACCCAAAAGGCATTTCCTCCAAACGACCTTGAGAAACTGTGAAATGGGCTCTATTTGAAGAAAACCATTTCCATCAATGTGCGCAGAGCCTCTGTATGAGTGTGCAGCACAGCTGAGCCTGTCATCCCTCGGAACACAGTCTGGGATTGCCTGGTGGCTGTCTGGCTATAAGGACTTTGGACATTATCCCCAACTCCCCATGGAAGAATTTTACCTGTGTTTCCCACCAATAATACTGAGCCAAACTGCTTTTGATATCCCCAGAGTTATCTGATCACCTAGATGACACTGAACAGAGCGAGATGACTAGGAGACAGCAGCTCAGCCCTGACATCTGCTCAAGGCCAGCAGCAAAAGTTCCAGGAGTTATATGAGCCACTAGGTCCATCCAATCTACCATCTGTCACTGGCTTACCTTGCCACCTTGGGTCACTGACTTCCCCACTCTGTGCCATCTGTGAAATGTGCATAATAGCACACCAAGTCCTTCTGTACTTCCTCCCTCTTCTCCTGTCCTCTCTCCCTCCCTGCTTCCCTCTCTCCCTTCCTCCTCCCTCCCTCTCTCCCTTTCTTTCTCTCTCTCTACCTCTCTTCCTCTCCCCCTCTCTCTCCTTCTCTCTCTTTCCTATAGAAGAGAGATGATGTGTTTGTAAAGTGCTTTGAGCTCCTTGGAGATAGAGAGTCTATAAATATAAGCTGTTATCACTGTTACCATGGAAACACACACAGACAACTGTGCTCTGTTTCTGCATTTGCTGAGCATAATTCTGGCCTTCTTGCCCTGCTGGCTGTTAAACAATCAATGGTTTTACAAAGCTCAACAGCCAGGTAATAGGTGGAGCCTCAAGGCTGAACTTATCTGCTATTCAACTCTTCTTCATGTGAATTTTCAAAAACTGTGTTTCTGTTTGCTAAGGTAGAGGATCATATAAGATTGGCCAGAGCCATCTGTTAAACCAGGGATGCAAATAATGACAGGCATAGGTATGCGACCCAACCCAGGACCCTGATCTGTAACAAGGGAGAATTCCAATGAGCTGCAGAAATAATATTCTACCCATTTCCTAAATTTACTCCAACTCCTAACTCCTCAACTTTACAACCAGAGCTGGCAAAATGCTGGAATAAAGAGAGTTACGAGTTTGCACCCTTCTGCCAATTTGTGACCGTCTGAAAAGCAGGGGATATATCTTTTTCATTATTGTCTCCACAGGGCCTAGCACAGTGCCTGCACATAGCAGATGCTGTGCAGAGGCCTGTGGAAAAAAAAATGAATAAGCGAGTTATAAATGGCTGTTGTTTTCTATTACACAGGTAAAAGTGTTGCTGAGTGAGGTATGCCATTAAATGTTGGCTTGGGCCTCGGGATCTCAGAGGACATCAGTTTTGGCATGGCCGATCTGCTTCCTTCACCCTACCATCATAGTGAGAACAACGATATCACTTCACTTCTAGTTTAATGGGTGGTCCTGGGAAAGTTGCTCTGTAACTGAAAGCCCCATATAGAATGACGTAACCTAGTTGTTAACCAGACAACTGAAAGATCCAGTGCAAAAAGTGAAAGTGTGAAAACCATAGGAAAAGTCCTTATTCCTCTCAGGCAATGCTGTGATCTCAGGGGTAAGTTTTCCAGGCCTCAGTTAGGAATGCAGTGAAATGGGAATGGGCTTTGGACTCAGACACATCAGAACTCAGTGTGTGAGCTCTGCCACTTACTGACCTTCCTGAGCCTCCCTTCTCCCATTTGTAAAATCAGAATAATAGCACTCTCTCACAGGTTTGAGGTGGCAGTTAAACAAAATTAGTATATAAACCCATAGCTCAGTGGCTGGCACCAGTCAATGATTTATGCATGATCATTCCATTCCATTAGTTTGCCAGTATGTATGAATATCCATTTATTTTGAATACTTCACTTACTAGTTTATTCTAAAGGCCTGGCAGATGTTTCAGGTCCCACTAAGATGAGGGTATGTGATGTCTCTGCCTTTGGAAAGCCGGATTGGAGGATGTGAAAGGGAGAGAGAAAATGCTCAAACACAGACAGGGAGTCGGGACCTGCTACATAATTTGCAGAGTCCAGTGCAAAATGAAAATGCAGGGCACTTGCTAAAAAATTTATTAAGAATTTCAAGAAGGTGACAACTGAGCATTAATCCAAGCAGGGGGTTCCACTAAGCTAAGGACGCCATGTAACTGCATAGATTGCACACCGATGAAGTCAGCCCTAAAGCCAGGGTAGAGGTAAACTGGTTTCCAGGCTTGGTACAGAAGATATACTGATGAAGTAAGTACAGTGAGTGATGCAGTTTCATGGTGTTACCCAAATGCTGTTTTTGTCATCAGGTAGCTCTAATATGATCACAGAAGACAGAGGTATTTTTTCTACAAAATACTTGAATACATGGAATTCATATTCTAAGCTAAACCTAACTGACAGTAAAGGTCATTTCAGGAGGAAAACACTTAACAAAAACAAGCAAACTCCTATAGGAGTGGTTATGATTGCATAAAACACATAATAATTGTGTTCAGAGATTCAAATTGTTCCTGTATCATTGTTTATAGACGATATGGGGGAGAGGTCAAATTACAAAGCGTACAAAGCATTTATCTACTTACACAATTGCTATTTATTAAACCCCCTACTGTATACAAGGTATGGTGCCAGGTCATGTAAGGGAAACAGAAAAAGATATCATCAGCTATAATATGATCTCTCACGTTCCTTTCAGGTCTAACAATTTAGGATTCCTTGATGAAGACATAAGGCCTACCTTTAAGAAACTTAAGTTTAGTGCTGTAGCAGAAACTGAAATGGGCCAGGCACAGTGGCTCATGCCTGTAATGCCAGCACTTTGGAAGGCCAAAGTGGGCGGATCACTTGAGGCCAGGAGTTTGAGACCAGCCTGGCCAACATGGCAAAACACCGTCTCTGCAAAAAATACAAAAATCGGCATGGTGTGGTGGCAGACACCTGTAATCCCAGCTACTTGGGAGGCTGTGGCACAAGAATTGCTTGAACCCAGGAGGAGGAGGTTGCAGTGAGCTGAAATAGCACCACTGCGCTCCAAAACAAAAAAATTAAAATGAAATTGCTCTGTATGGGGTGTTTATAACTGACTGCATAAATAAGCATATAAATAATTATTATTTATATTATTATATAATAATATATTAATATAAATATATATTTATATTATTTTAATTATTTTATATAAATAATTTATATAAAAATCCTACAATCAAAAGGAAATCTAGGCAAAAGACCATATAAAAATCTAGATTTCTACTAAGCTCTTCAAACACTGAGAACATTGTTTTTTGTTTTTTGTTTTTTTTTTTAATCTGATAGTAAAACTAAGTCACAGAATAGACAATGGGTTCTTCTGGAGTCAAACAATAAAGCTGTGGCAAAACAAAGTCCCCTGTTGATAAATTACTGAATTTATTCACAGTGGTTCTCCATCCCCCTCTCCATCCTTGGTTCACTAATAAAGAATGTGCTTTAAATAAGCTATATGCCTCCCCTTTTTTCCAAGGTATAACAATTAATGGCGTTAGTAAAAGGCTCTACATAAATGTGTTGATGCCAATTTTGGAGCACAGGCTTTAGAAGTCAGACAACCTTGATTAGATTTTGAGTGTACCACTTATTAGGTATTAGTAACTTGGGCAAATTGCATAGTCTTCCATTTTCTCATAAATTGCAATATTAATTCATCTCCAGTTTTGTTTCATTTTTGTTTTGAGGATTAAAAGCATCTAGCTGTGGCTGCCACACAGCGACCATTCCCCTGGTAATGTGCTCACTCCCTCCCCCCACCTTCTTACCTTCCTTCTATAAGACCTACTGTAAACAGAATGTCATGGGGCTGTAATGTATTTCACTGAAAATTGTGGAGTACCAAGATACAGCCCATGGAAGAGTAAACTAACCAGAGACAGAGTCAAGAAACCCAGGATGAGTAAGATCAAGACTGAGCTGATTAAGGATAAACGTTGACTTTATTTTCAACTTTGAATGTGCTAAATCCCATCATTGTGGGTTTCTCCTGGTTCCCCTTAGTTTATTATAATCCCTCACTGAATGTACCGTGAGCAATCCTGGCATTTGATCTGATCCAGGCATTTGAACAGCAGAATCAAAACGGTCAACTTAAAAAGAGGAAGGGAGATAAACAAGGCTGGAGAAAGAAGAGACCTAAGAGTTCTACCTGTTTTTGTTTTTGTTTTTCCACGAAATAGAATTGGCAATTGTAAATGACAGATTGAACCTAAAGGAAGAAGAGAGATGTTATTTCTCTCACAGTCTATTATACTGGAATGCAGACAGAGAGCTGCTGCTGCAACATGGCCAAAGGACCCTGCCTGGGTGCTATTTGCAGGACACCAGAAGCCCCTAATAAACTAAACGGACCTAAAATTCCCCATTACTAGTTTCACATTAACTAAGGCACTGATCCCCAAGGAGTTCCTAGTGCCTGTGCACACAACAGAACACAGAATTTTGAGGGAATGAGCATAGGACATGGGAGTTCTGATGGCAGGGATCTCACTGGCTGAAAATGCAGAAAGAGGTTGAAAGCTGCCAAAGACAAGTTAACACACTCCATGGCTTTGTCTGGCCTGGGCTTGGGGCTCTCATGGAGGTTACAGAGTGTTCAAGACAGCTCAGAACTGCCGCGTGGGGGAAATTCTCAGCCAACCTCATCTTATGACCATCCTTGTAGTCAGGACTGCACAATCCTTCTCATTCTGTGCTTGTTCTGAGCCTACCACCCATCAAAATTCTGTTTATTTCAACCTTTACTAAGATAGGAGGGATTTGAGGTACACTGTTCTAATCCCCAGCATTTCGTTACGAAGAACAGGTTCCCATTCAGGCTAATTCTAGAAAAGAGGGTTTTAATGTCGGGATACAGAAATCTCACAGGAATCCAAGGACAGGGCTGCTTGGTACAGAGGGCCCCGTGAGAAGAGGAACTGAGAAGATGTTCAGAACTCTGGCAGAAGCTGCTAGTGGTCTTCCAGCGTTCATTCCTCTTTTCTTCTTAGTAATAGAACCCTGTGTGCTTTATGTGGGCACATGGCTGCCGGTTGCACACTACAGTCCCCAGCCTGCCTTGCAGCAAGGTATGACTATGTGAGTAATGAGGTAGAAATGGAAGTGAGATGTACAAATTTGGCATCATCTTCTTAAAGACAAAGCCACTTGCCCTGGATTTTCTCCTTGCAGTAAGACAGAATGCAGATGCAATGTTGACTCAGGCTCAGTCAAGCAAAGGAGGACACCACCACTGGGGATGCGAGAGTAACAAGACAGGAGAGCAGGCTCTCTCAATACCCACACAGCAGAGTCACAATTCCAGCCTGGATTATTCACCACCAGGCTGTTACAAAAGAAAGAAATAACTGCTATTTTCTTTGATTCCCTGTATTTTTAGGTCTCTATTACAGCAGCTTGGCTTACATCTTGCCTGACACAAGAATTGAGGGCTAGCTTATAGATGGAGGTTCCCTTGAGTCAGTGCTCACTCCAGTCCACTCTGCTATAGCTGGGTGGAAGGGGCACCATAGTAAAAACAGCAGTTTAGGTAATGCTTCTGGCACATGTCTATAGATCATATCATGAGGCCAGTTCACTGAAGAAGCATTTGAACTCAGAATCTGTCAGGTTCCTGAAAATCCTCTACCAGGAGTATGTTAGCTCTGGAAGCATCATATTCTAAAATCCTCGGTGATTATGTTTTCTCAGTGCAAGTCATCAATTCTCTGGCGTCCAGTGCTCAGATCATGTCTAATTACAGCACTGGGGAGTTTTATGTATACCTGTAGTTCTGGTTCTCAAACACTGGTGCACATCAGAATCAACCGACCTCCACCCCTAGAATTTTTCACTCAGTAGTTCTAGAATGGGGCCAGAGAATTTACATTTCTGCTAAGTTCCCAGGTCATGCTGATGCTGCTGGTCTGGGGACCACACTGTAAGCCCCACTTATACACTGCATGTACTACTGCCCCATGTGATGTAGGGAACGCACACAGCTGCCACTGGCATAGTATACAACATCTTAAAGCCAGATGCTAATAGGAACACCAGACATTCTACTATTTTAGAATATTCAAAATACAAGGATGCATCTCCAGTCTGTGACTTGGTAACTAAATAAAAATGTAATTTATTTAACAAATATTGTAAGTACTTATTCTGTGTCAGGCACTGGAAGCTAGCCATGATGAAACAGACAAAAATATCAGACACTATTCAGCTTAAATTCAAAAGGGAAAAGCTATCATGTATTGATTTCTATTAGGTCTTAAGGCCTTAATTCTCTCAAGTTCCCACAATGAAAATAAAATATAGATGGCGTTATTTCCGTTTCCAAGATGAGAACGTGGAGCCTCATATAGTTAGGTAACTTTCACAGCTTCAGATGGCTGTGTCTTGGAAACCCATGCACTTTCCACAGCACCACAATTAAATATATCTGGCTAAGTCTACAAAGGGGCTCTTAGATAAAATCCCCTATATTTTGTCATCAAAAAATTTCTTTTTTTACTACCATAACCCAGAAACATCCCTGAAAAGTTGAGGACCTTGAAGTGTAAGGTCTCAAGTGCTGTGATGGGAGGATCACAGATTTCAAGAAGGGAACAGTTTATACCTCTTGCCAACAACCCACTTTCTAAACCATCTGGCCAGGTAAGTTACTGCTAGGTTGCAATAAACTTTTGGGGTTCAGAAGAGGTTTACTTTGAATATCAACCTTACATTAAACTAGCAAGTCCCCTGGTTAAAACTGGAGATTCCTCCTTCAATGATTTATTCAACATATATTTCTTGAAACTTTTATGTTCCAGGCACTGTGCTGGAAACTGTGGATAATTCACAGGTAAAATAATACTTCGTCTCTTTTTTAAAGGAGTTCACAGTTTGAATATAGCCCTTCTTCTTAGTTGTTCTCTAGGTACTGTGCTTGAGTCCTTCTTAGGGATATTTTCTTATGTTTTGAATACTTCATGGTTTGAATTTTTAATCTTTATTCATAACCCCAATTCATACATCAGCTCATTCTGTTTTCTTTTTAGTGGGGCTATTAATATATAAGAGTTGGATATTTGGCAAGATAGCATAATGAATTATTTTTAAAAGAGAAATGACAGTGATTATTCAAAACCTTGTTAAAATACTAAAAAGAGGAGGTAAAACCCAGGGCAATGGGAGAAAGGACAAAATCCTTGGAAGGTAAAGAATCTATGATCCTTAAAGAAAGATAGGAAGCTGCCCTCAAGATGAGGCAGAGAAGGAAAGAATCATAGAAGAGGAAGAAGAGGCCTTTGGTATTGAGTTTAAAAAGCAACTGGGTGGGCAGAAAGAAAGAAAGACCAAAATGTTCAGTATAACTCTTGTTTTAAAGGACTTTCACACCATTTGTTGTTAAATTGTATGTTTAGACCTCACTCAGTGTGGTTGGCCATGTGGATTTTTAACTTCAGAACAATTATACTCCAATTATTTTAATTTTAAAGAAAACAAGGATTAAAGTGCATCAGCTCACTTTAATAGGTGACCATATGTGTGATTAAATTTGGAGGCTGGAAATCAGACTTAAGGTTCTGTGGAGGACTTAGGTTTTGCTTCAGAAGCCCCTCAACAAGGATTTCTTGTGGCTACTCTACCTAAGAGAGGAGGGTGGTTGGGGGGAGGGCAGATAGTGAGCTATCGGGTGACAATCAAGTCTTGTTTATTTCTTTAAAATTGTCTGTGCACAGGTGCTACCGTGAACACACATTGTTTCATTCCACATAATCTGGACTCCCTAAGCTCAATTAACAGCTGTCTCCAAATTTTCCTTGGCATTTTCAGATCTCAAAGAGAAAGTTGTTTTATAAGTTTCTTCTCTCTAAATGTAAGCAGACTGAGGTAGCTCTTAAATACAACAGTCTTATCCTGAAGGCTCATTCCTGTGTGCAGCATGGGCCTCTTAATAATATCTATACTGTACTGTCTTCCCAACTGCAATGGGCTTCTCAAATACTGTGGTGTGTGCAAATTACCTGGGAAGCTTATTCACATGAGGATCCCAGGTACCTCCTCAGATACCTTAATTCAATAGGGTTGGGATAAAGTCCAGGAATCTGCATGTTAATGGAGCTAAGCAGGTAAATCTGATATAGACAGTTCACATCAATATATTGATAAACCCTATAGTTGCATTAGGGTTGGAGACAAATGTGCACGTGCAGCGACTTCATAGATTCACCTAAATTCATTGAGTGCATACTATGTACCCATCACTGTGCTAGACACAGGGGATGCCAAGGTGGCAAAAGCCAGTGCTCATAAAATTAAAGTCTCAGCAAATAATCACATGAATGAAAAATTATTATCTGTGACAGATGGCACAAGGAAGAGTTATACAATGACAGGAAAACCTGTGGCTAAGGCATTTTTTTTCTTAGAAGTCAAGGAAGTCTCCCCTAAAGACTCCAGAGGTGTTATCTTGCCAAGAGGGGAAAGATAAACATTCTAGACACAGAGGAAATAGCATGTGCAAAGGTCTTGTGGCCATGGGGAGTTTACAGAGTCGGAGAAGCAACCTAGTGTCCTCAATAATATGTAGTCCAGTGCTGGTCAACTCTTATACAAGCTTCCAAGTGTCGCTGTGATATTCCATCCTTCTGGAAAGCTAGTGAAATTGAAGGACTCGTGATCTGCTGAAAGTAGCTATTAATTTACAGCTAAATGGGAACTGCACTAAGCCCTACTGTCAGTTAACATGCTGAAACTGGCACCCAGCTGGCATGCTGGGGCTGAGTAACCACACCCTGCCCGGCTGCAACTTGTACTAAGAATGGACAATAGCTGTCTAAATCCCACAAGCCCCCAAAGAGGCTGACAGATATTGCAGCCATGATTTCAACAGGAAGTAGAGAAGGGTGGTGGGTGGGCAGAATATTAACAGAGCCAGCTCTTGCCAACTGGGCAACGTCACAGACTGTGCCATGGCAAGGCATGCATCTGTTTCTGTGCACTCTTTTTAAGATTTTTCTCCAGCTCTATGCCCCTGTCATTTCCACAGCCATGTCTCCTGACCCCAGTGGTCTGAACTCTTCTAATGGTTTGCTCTTCGAATGGCTTGTCTTTCTTACCACAAAAGAAAGCAATTTGATCTTCTCATTGGAGAATAAAATATGAGACAATGGGCCCCCTCCTAGGATTCGTCCTGGAAAAAGGCTTTGACAATACTAACACAAAAGAGCACATCCATATGTGTCAAGTTTCTCTGCATCACTGTGGCATAAGCAGTGATAGAACCTCTAATTTTTAACAGGGGACAAGTACCCTGAGTAAAGACTGTATTTCCGAGCATCCCATATGGCTAAGTGTTGTCCTGAGGCCAAGTTCTGACCAATGATGTAGGAGCAGACGTGCAGGACATCTAGGATGGATGTTGCCTTGAAGGGTGGTTGGCACTTCTGTTTTTCCCCTCCTCCACCCTGGATGTGATGACTGGTGTCCATGAATGCAAGGACCATGTAGAAGGGATGTAAAAAGATGAGCTGGAAGGGGCCTGGCTCCCTGAGGACTTACTGGAATAAAGCCATCATCCCAGTCCTGGACTACCTACCTCTGGACTTGTAAGTCACAGGGTAATAGAATCCCATGATGTTGAAGCTGCTGTTATTTTGGGTTTCTGTTACAGCCAAACCTAACCCTAACTGATAAAGCTATCATGGGGATTTTTTTTTTCTCTTTTTCTTTTTTGATGGAGGATCACAGTGAAGTTTTTCCTTGGAGTCCCTCAAATGTAGGCAATGATATTCTCCGCCTTCATGTGTGGCTGTGTGGTTTAACCCAAGCAGAATCATGAGATGGAAAATGAACATGGAATGGAAGAAAGAGGTCTCAGTCAGAGACCAGCCCTGCCCCAAGCTCACCAGCCATTTTTCCACTCTAAGTTTTCACTTTGTCATATGAAAAATCGCCTCTAAGTTCTCATACAAATCTGATAGTTTCTACGACTTGGCATGCTCAGTTTCACCCAACCCCTGCACCAATCTGCCAATGAAGGGAAATTATTATTAGGATGAAGTGTTTGCATCTCACCAACAGGTTACATTTTAAAAATCCATATGTTACCTGTTTGGAACTTGCAACACATTTTTCTATAGGTCGATAACATACATGAAGGTTAGCTTTGCAAGCACACTCCGAAAAGATATTTAATTAATGCACAGTTAAACTATAGTGCTGGGAGGTTCACAGAACCAAAAAAAAAATAAATTGTAAAAGGTTGACATTGGGGAGTAAAGTGCTCAATTTCAAATTGGAGGGAGGGGTAGAAGCATCTTTTCTTCCACCCATGGCAGAGAAGGAAGCTGCGTTTGGTGCTGAGAACAATACCTGTATTCTGTGTCCTGGAGGCGAGAATAATCATTTCCAAGTAACTGCACTTTTTTCCCATAAGGGGTAGGAAGAGTAGGCCTGTGTGAGGACTGAGGGGAAGGGCATGGCAGGCAGAGGGAAAGCCCTGTGTTTTGGAGGTGAGAACAACATTGTTCTCACCTCCAAGTAACAACACTTCCATTTCACAACTAGATGTGCATGAAAGCTAAGAAAATGGGAGTCTTGATATGTTTCAAATATCCTATGAGACCACTGCCTGGTTTCCTTGAGTCTAATTCTAACTTCATTTGAAATATTGTCCTGTAGGTGAAAGGCCATTTTCTGAGCATGTCCAAGTTTCCTTAAGCAAACATTATGCAGAAGCCATGGGAGAAGCAAAAGGAGGAAGATTGCTGTCTTTTAGGACAATGGTGTTTTACAGTTACTCTTGACTTTTCCCATTGGCCATCGCAGCATAGAGCCAAGCATCACCCACTTCAACCCAGGAGGGCAGCAGTGGAGAAACAGTGAGGAGGGAACCTGATTTCCTATGCTAGAGGAACTTGCATCTTTCCTTCCTACCTCTTATGAATGGGGGGAGTGATAGGCATGAAGTCACAGTTCCCTGATGAACTTGGATCTGCTTCACTCCAGTTCTTCTTTTAGAAAGGCCTGTCTATGGATAAAGAAAATGTGGCGCATATACACCATGGAATACTATGCAGCCATAAAAAAGAATGAGTTCATGTCCTTTGCAGGGACATGAATGAAGCTGGAAACCATCATTTTCAGAAAACTAACACAGGAACAGAAAACCAAACACTGCGTGTTCTCACTCATAAGTGGGAGTTGAACAATAAGAACATATGGGCACAGGGAGGGGAACATCACACACTGGGGTCTGTCCAGGGGTGGGGGGCTAGGGGAGGGATAGCATTAGGAAAAATACCTAATGAAGATGATGGGTTGGTGGGTGCAGCAAACCACCATGGCACATGTATACCTGTGTAACAAACCTGCATGTTCTGCACATGTACCCCAGAACTTGAGTATAATTAAAAAAAAAAAAAAAAAGGTCATTTTAGGGAGTGTATACTCAGGGCAACTTGAATCTATGCTCCCAGGTAAACATTTAAAAAAGAAAAGAAAGGAAGGGAGAGAAAAAAAAAGGGCAGTCTTGACCCTGCACTTATAAGTCTTATCTTTTCCCTGTTAAAAAAAAAAACTAGGCCTGGTGCAGTTGTTCACACCTATAATCCCGCCACTTTGGGAGGCTGAGGTGGGAGCATCAGCTGAGCCCAGGAATTTGAGACCAACCTGGGGAAAATAGTGAGACCTCATCTCCACAAAAAATAAAAAAAATTGGCTGGGTGTGGTGGCATGTGCCTGTGGTCCCAGCTACTCTAGAGGCTGAGCTGGGAGGATCACTTGAGCCCAGGAGGTTGAGGCTGCAGTGATCCATGATCACACTACTATACTCCAGCCTGGGCAGTAGAGACCCTGTCTCAAAAACAACAAAACAACAGCAAAAACAAACCCCCTTTGTCCCAATCAAAGGAGTTCTCTCATTCTACCCTAATGAAATGTATCCTGTGTTTCTGTGCATTTGCACATGCTTCCCCTCTGCCCACGCCTTTCCTCTCACTTCCTCACACAGGCTAATTCTTCCTTGTCCAAATGTCCCCATCTTTCGGAAGTCATATCAACTCTCAGGAGGAATAAGTCCTGTGTGCTCTCCTAGCACCCTAAGCAAATTGCAGGCTGTCTCCACATGACAGAATAAACTGCTTGACTATCTTGACTCTCCAGTGACAAGCACACTGTGAGGTCCATCAATATTCAGTGAACTAGCAAACAAATGTTCCTTCCTGCCTGGTATTATCTCAGGCACCATCAATATTTCTGTACAGGATTTACCTCTTGCACAAAGGGTATCTCTTCTCTAAATTCCCATTGTAACTCTTGTTTGTGATATTCATTGTGAAACACAATCATTTAGCACCTTGCATTGTTGTTCACTCATTTCTGTGTATTTTGCTCCCAAACCAGAATGTTTGCTGCTAAAATGTCCAGACTACATCTCAGATGTCATGTCCTTTGTTACCCCCGCAGTTTCTAATATAATACTATACACACAGTAGGCAATCGATGAATGATTGATGGATGAGTGCATGAATCCAAAAAAATGCTTCTTTAAATTGTGACCTCCATGAAGATTTACATGATCTCAGAGAGATTTTTACCATAAAAAATAAACCAGCCTTTACATGACAGCACCCATTTGGTGCCATAAGCTATGCTTGCACTTTCTATGGGTATACATTTTCCTCCTGAAGTGGCAGTTATACCTAGTGGATCTGAGCCTGGTCTCTGGAGCTAGACTGCCTAGGTTTGAAGGTGGCCTCCCTTCTTGCTAGCCTTAGTCTATAAAAGACTTGGCTGCTTCATTTGTAAAATGAAGATGATACTAATAGAACCTACCTCATTACGTTGTAAGAAAGGTAATATAAAGCAGAAAACAGGGGAGGAGGGAAGGTAATCCACATTAAATACTTGGCATAGTATCTGGCTTCCAGTAAGTGTCTGATAAATGCAGTTATCAGTGTGGCTTCTAAGAAGATGACAGTAGGTTTAAATGGAACAAGAACTCTTAGAGAAGCCAGGGATCAATCATACTGGTCTTTTCATTATTGCACTTATTTATGTGGGCAGTGTCCTTGGTGGTATCACTGTAAGGAAAGGTATAGCAACAACTTTTAGAACTAAGAAGTTAAATTCCCCCGGTGGCACGTGTCATGCTATGTAACTGGACAGGAGGCCCATCAGGTACACAGGATGCATTTCAGTAACGTCTTAGTAAAATGAGTGTGCCTTCTGCTGGGATGATTGGGTGCAATGACATGTGCATGGTACATATGAAAGACTGAATGTTATCATTTATTCATCAAAAAACATGCTGTTAGCTAGCCAGAATACAGATACCGCAAACAGCCGGTTTGCCTAAAGGATTTGCTCCTTCAGATCATAAAACCTCCTCATTACTAAGTACAGAGATGAGTATAAATTAAGTTGTAAGTTAGTTTATGCAAATTATTTTACATTTTCCTGCCTCCCAGCTCCTCCCAAAAGTAAAATAAATGCAAAACAGTCTTTTTTCATTTCTTCCCTTTGTTTTGATCCCTACGAACTAAACACAATATTTCTAGAAAGATGTAGAAAGGTACAGCACCCCAGAAATAAGAAAAGTTGGTATATTTTATGGGGTATAAAAGATTTTTTATTCTGTGTGTTTGTTCATCTACCTGTCATCCTGCTTATCTGAAAGTGCCTGTCTGCCTTACACCAGGCAACAGCTAAGCAGCCATTTAATCCTGCATGACTCCCTCCTCTGTATCTTGACCACATCACAGGGAGGAACCTACACCAAGGCAGTCCAGGCTTAGGTTTCCCAGCAACCTGTGACCTGGCTGGAAAATGTGAACTGTGCCAATCCGATTCCCTTTGCCTGGAATCCAGACTAGAAGCAAGGTAAGCTTTGCCAGTTAGCCATGGGAACTGCAGCTGCAGGATCATGAGAAAGCCAGGACCACAAGAACCTCTGCCAATTGACCTGCATGGAAAACAAAGTTGGGCACTGGGAGAGCTGAAGAAGTAGAGAAAGTCAGGGTTGGTTAGAAGGAAGAAGCAGCATTTAGAGTTCAGTTGACTCATTTCAGTGGGTAAATGCTAGAATAGCCAGAACCAAGCTCTCTGGACCCTGGCCCAGCACCATCCCAGGACAGTCCTCGTGAGGACAGCATTTACAGTGCCTTGTCCTGGAGATCAGGGATGGATGGCCCCCTGCCCTTACTGCTTCATAGGTATCCATTTCACTTGTGTTAGATTTTGAGGGAGGTGGGGTATCTCTGTTTTTTGCAAGTACAAGAGATTTTTCTAAAACACTTACTTGGCGTCAGTGTTAGAGGGGCGTTGGCTCAAAAAAGCCATGAAGGCGTAGCTTTGTGACAACAGTAGCTGGCAAGATGATAATGTCCAGATCATACACAAATATTAGCTCCACTGAACTCTGATCTCCTCAGAACCAGAGTACCTGCTTTAAAGGGACATGAGCCAATGAGAAATCATGCAGATGAAGGCAGCAAGTATAATGAGAGGGTTGGAAAGTTTCTCACACAAGTACTGAAGAAATAGGAGATTTTTTACTCGAAAAAGTGAAAATTAGGGAGACAAAGGATGTTTCTAATATATGTAGAGCTGCCACGTGGAAGATACACCAGGGTTGCATTTTGTTCCTCTAAAGGCAAGAACCAGGATTGGACAGAAGTTATAAGGAGCTAGGATTTAGCCCAGAGTTTCCCAACAATGGAATGAGAGCTGCAAGATAGGGAGTATCCAGCCTCTGGAGGTGCTCAACAAGAGGCCAATTGACCAGCTACCTTGTCCCAGGAGAGGGGAGTTTGTACTAAAGAATATCTGATATTATCTTCAGTGTTAATACACAATGAGTTTATCTACAATGACTATGTATATTACCTCTAGGCTCTAAACAAACGCTGCTGAAAGAAGCTGAAGATCAAGCAGACCATAAAATAGATATTCCTCCTTATCTCTAGAAGACTCCAAGTGGTCCAGCAAGAGAGGAATCATGAAATACCTCAGATCCTCTCTCATCTACATTTGTCTCTGGGTCTGTTGAGACCATGCCTCTGTCAGGGGAATGATGTCGTGGGACCTCCTCTTATTGAGATTAGCCTCTCAGAAGGGTGTCTGCTCATTGCCTTTTAAGCAGATGGAAAATTCTGGAAAGGAACTTTATTTTTTAAAGCTTAGAGGAGGTGCTGGTTGATGCCAATTTTCCAAGGATAAAAACCAAATTCAACTAATTTACCCCCCACTGGGGGAGTACAAAAAAGCAGGCAAGCTAAGTCTGAAAGCTCTAACAATGGTTTAGCACCACTTATCCATGGGCCTTCAGGCCTACCACCTACCAATCATGCAAGTAAGTTCAGATTATTGCAAAGACCAGACACCTCTGCGGTCCTGCTAGAACAAACCAAACAAAAATCATTCTGTGTGTGTCTTCTTTTCTGTGCCTGCCTTGGTCACCTCCACTATCCACGTTTAATAATTTGGCAAAGGACATGGCAGGTGGAGAGAAATCCCAGTATTCTCACTATATCAGGGATGCTTTCTGGACGTCCTCTCAGGAAACAGGAAACAGCACAGCAGAAAACAACTTCTGGGAGTCTGCTAGTCAAGGCCTGGGAGCCAAGGTGATGAGCGGGTAACCTACCACTCCCACTGATGACACGAATGGTCCGCTAACCAACATCCCTAGCAAAAAAAAAAAAAAAAGTCCTTTTTTGTTATTTCCATACTATGTCCTCACACAAGGATTGGATTCCAGATCCAGTAAAATAGGAAAGTGCCAGAACAGAATGCCTTCAGATGAAAGAAGTGAAGGGATAGGGCCTAAACTGCAGCAGTGCTAAATTATTGTTAGAAACGAGAACCATTTTGGAGAATGATTTGGTTTTCTGTCAAACAGGCCAGGTCCATTGTGCAGCACAGAATGAAGCCCCGGAGCAATCCGGCATCCTTCTGTGATGGTAAGGCACTCAGCCCAGCCCCATGTTAGGTGCAACCCAGGTATCTATGCATGTCCTGGCCAAGGTGGCAAGTCCAGCAGCATTTCCCAGAGCTCGTCCTCTTCCAGCCCTCTTTGTCTTCCATTGCAGAGCTGTGCATTCCACTCAAAAAGAGCCTGCCATTGAGCCATTTTTCTCTGCACTGCACATAGTTTCTGCTGCCAGGATGAGTCACCATGCAACACATACCCTCATCCCCTCCACGCTGTACTTAAAATACTCTAGGGCTGGCCAAACAGAACCCCACTGTGAGTGAGCACGTGTGTGAAGGTGGGATTGGCAGCTCAGCCCTGCGGAGCCCTCTGAAGAGCAGTCTGCATTGTGTTTGGCAGAGAGATTCAGAGAGCCAATATTTGGGGAGGGGCAGAGAGGGGAAGGTCTGTTTTTCAAATCTGGTTCGACCTCATGCAGCCTGCCAAGTTGCACCCTCTCTTTTGTAGGCACCCCTCACTTTAGCTTCTCTGAACAGAAGGATCTTACTGCTAGGGGTTGATTTGTCCTGCCTCTTCTCCCAGCCCAGCTTCTGACTGGCCACCTTGCTACAAACAGGACTGCTCTGTCCTGCTTTTACCTGCCAGCCTGTCTGCCTCCAGCGTAGATTTTTCTTCAATCGCAACAGCATCTATTCATTTCCTGAGTTAGAACTTGTCATCCTCACTGGGACGGAGGTCTCTCACCGCTTTCCTCCCATTCCTGCTCTCCGCTTCCCCTCATCCACCCACAGAGCACTAACCTTGGGCAGAACCAATCACAGGACTCCAGAACCATGCCTCTTCCCCAGCCTGCACTGAAAAAAGGGATTAAAAATTGTTCTCTTCCTCCTGAGCCTTTAAACTGAACTGAATAATTTCTTTCTCCTTTCTGCAGAGAAACACTGGGTTTCCATAGGCATTGACTGAAAAGTTGTCTTAGTTCCCCATGGTCCACACCCTCTTCCAAGCCCAGCCACACACTCCACCTGCCGGGGCACCCCTCCCTTTGGAGAACCACACGTGTTTGGCTTTCAACCTGCTGCTCCAGCACCCTTCACAGAAGGGGCCTTGGAACAAAAGCCCAGCTCAGCACAGCCCAACGGGAAATAAAGTACTTGAGTTATTCATTACTTGAGTTGGAGGAGGTCACAGAGCAGGAAGCGCACTGGAAAGCAAGGGGAAAGGTGGCAGAGAGGGTGGGGAATGCGTCAGGGTGACCTTCTAGGGGCTGATGGGA
This sequence comes from Gorilla gorilla gorilla, assembly GCF_029281585.2. Taxonomy (NCBI): domain Eukaryota; kingdom Metazoa; phylum Chordata; class Mammalia; order Primates; family Hominidae; genus Gorilla; species Gorilla gorilla. Next base: position 87,654,582 of record NC_073224.2, on the reverse strand, counting down.
ACTCAGAGTCCTGGTATGGGGTGGGTATCAGAATGGGAAGGTGACAAAGTCATAGCAACAGCCCCAAGGTTAGCCAAGGTCAAATGGAAACAGCTGATGATAATTAAGCTAGCTACTTAGCTCTTGCCATGCCTCAGGCACTGTGCTTAACACTTTCCCATATGGCTCCTTTTATCCTTGCAATAATGTATCACTTCAATTTTATGACTGAGGGAACAGCCCTGGAGAGAACAAGTGACTTGCCCAAGGTCACCCAGCTAGCATGCATGTTCTGAAGCTGGGAAGGTGAATGTAGGTCTTTACCAGCTTGTTCTGTGTGATGAAGTGGTTAGATGAGTGGTACAACTCCAGATGGTCTAGAGTGGCTGGGCAAGTGGAGTCTGAGATGAGCTACTGAGATAAATCTGGTTCCTATAGGGCTGAGATCATGTTCTCCAGCAGCAATCCCAGGTCTGGGTGGAAACCCGGAGGTTTTCAGGAAGCCTGGAGGAGGCTGGCTTAGGATGAGCTGCTGCACTGGCTGTGCAGATGTGACCCTCAGGACTTCATCTGAACCTGTAAAGAGTTTCCATGCAGGGAAGCGGGGATGAGTAGAGCTAGGGACCTAAAATTTGAGAGGGGAAGATATTCCCCAGTGGAAGACAATAAATCAAAGACTAGAGACCAAGCATCAGTCTACTGGGTGTTTGCTACACCTCTGAAGAGCTAAGGTAGGACACTTCTTTTAGGAAAAAAGAAAATCTGTCACTGGAGACTCTCTTTACATATTTTGTCTTACCATATGCTTCTTTTGGAAGGGGGGTTGGGAATCAAGGTACAGGAACGGAGTGGGCACAAGTAAGGGCACCACCACCTCCCAGAACCGCCTCATCCCTTCCCATGCTACCCTTCCCCCACTCATCTCTTTTTGCTGATTCTGCCTACAGGTTTTCCCTCCTGTTACAGTAATGGACACTCAACAACACATACCCTTCCCAGCAACCTGTCCTGCTGGAAAACTACTCGATAAGGTAACTTCTGCCTGAAGGGGACCAGGGTCATCATACCCGCAAGTGCAGCATCTTCCTGCAGCTCTCATACTACCAAGCTGGGGTTTTTCCAACATAAACATTACAGGGGCTAAATGAGAGGTGGCTTCCTTTCTCAATAAGCTGTTCTCTCTCTCGGTTGCCCTTGACGGAGCCCTGCAGCCTCCCCCACTGGGGCTTGGTGGATAGGTGGTCGCTTCTCCCCCGAATTTCAGGAATGTTCAGGTTTGCACAGGTCCTGCAGGCGAGCTTGGAGAAGGATTAGAAAAATGCTCATTCTTAATCAGTTCGGGCTTGTCTTTATGCCAGCGAGGTTGACCTTGGAGACAGAAGGGTGGCCAGGACAAGGACAAGCATCCTGGTATTGGGGAATTCTCTGATATGGGGCTGGGACGTCAAGATGGGCCATGATGGCCCCTGGGGATAGGGCTTCTCTGCAGTGGAAGCAGAAGCATCCCGGTGTTTTCTGCTGTGTCACTGCCCTCAGAGGGATGTATAAAGCTGCTTGGGGGCTCATAGGAGAGGGATGAAACCAAGAGTTTGGCTTTCCAGCAACAGCGGACAAAGAGTGGGAAGGACTCCATGCCCCAGGTCTGCAACATCTTGCCCTATGCGCTAGGTTTTCCCAAAGGTCCTTTGGCTCCAAGAATTTTACAGCAGAACAAAGGGATCGATACCCCCAAGGGGGCATAAAAGCATGCCAATGAGAATACCCGCCGCCGACCGGGCACCAAGAAAGTCCTCGGTGGCTGGGTCACGTGCAGATATTGTTGCCTGGGGTCTAGACTGGCGTGAGTCTCAATTGGTTTCTACGGGACAACTCACTGCGGGCTACCCCTCCCGAGCCCTAGCTCCGGGCTACCGCCCTGGGTGGGTTTGGCAATTGTCCTGCTCGAGGTGGTTCAGGCCGCCCACAAGGGGCACAGCCGGGCAGTCAGGAACCGGGGCTGCCGGCTGGGCTGGCCTGAAAAGAAGAGGGAAGGGCCGGAACTGCAACCGCAGTGGCGGGGAGTGCGAGGGGGCGGCAGGTGCAGGAGCGGGAGGCGGGGCGGAGCTGGGCAGAGTCCTCGCCAGTCCGGCGTCCCGGAGTGACCTTCCCCCACCCCGCCAGCGCCCAGGAGGTGTGGACCCACAGCCCAGGGAGGCCGAAAGCGCGGGCGGGCAGGCAGGCGTGGAGGCTGGGCCAGGACTGCCGGGCTGGGGTCCTCGAGGTTCCGGGCGACCCAGGTGCGGATCCCCCAGCCACGGAAGGGGCGGTTCACGCCCAGCCGGGAGCTGGGAGGGGGCTGCGCGGCGCTGCCTGCGCGTCCCTCGCCGCTGCCCCCGGCTCCTCCTCGCCCCGCGCCCAACGCCCCGCGCCCAGCGTTCCAAGTGGCCCCTCTAGCCCCGGCGGCTCCTTTGTGCCGGCCCCGAGCCCGCCCTCTCGGGCCGAGTCCCTGCCCCTCGCGCCGGCGATTGGCCACCGGGCCGCTAGAGGGCGGGGCGCACGGCCGCCGGGGCGCGGTATATAGTAAAGGTAGGGCGGGCGCAGCCAATTCCTCGGCTCCTGGCGGGAGTGTCGGTGGCGCCCCGCAGTCCGCTTGTCCGTCCTTCCCTCTCTGACTCTCCTACCCCGGGCCTGTCTCTGCAGAGGTCAGGGGAGGCGGGGGCCCAGCACACGTCCCCAGTGGCAGCGGGAGCGGCAGCTGCGAGTTCGCGGAGCCCCCGACTCCCCCCAAGGGCTAGAGGAGCGCTCGGCGGACCAAAGAAAGCCTGCGAGCGGCTGCGCGCCCACCAATAGGTGCGGGGCTCGGAGCCGCGCAGCCTGCGCCGTCCCTCCCTCCGCCCCCGCCCCGCCGCCGCCGCCGCCGCCGCCGCCGCCGCCTCCCCCTCCTCCTGCTCCTGCCTTGGCTCCTCCGCTGCGCGTCTCGCACTCCGAGAGCCGCTGCGGCAGCGGCGCGTCCTGCCTGCAGAGAGCCAGGCCGGAGAAGCCGAGCGGCGCAGAGGACGCCAGGGCGCGCGCCGCAGCCACCCACCCTCCGGACCGCGGCAGCTGCTGACCCGCCATCGCCATGGCCCGCGGGAAAGCCAAGGAGGAGGGCAGTTGGAAGAAATTCATCTGGAACTCAGAGAAGAAGGAGTTTCTGGGCAGGACCGGTGGCAGTTGGTGTAAGTACGGGGTCCGCAGCTCCCGGCCGCCGCGTCTGATCTTTCCCGGGCGGCGCATCCCCTGCGCAGGGTCCGCGGCCGGTTCCGCACCCGCCGCGCTGGCCGGGGTGGCGGGGGCGAGGGTGGTGGACGCTGCTGGGTCGCGCCGGCCTGGGCTTGCAGTCCTGTGCGGAATGCGGAGTCCCCAGAGTGGGGCGCAGGGTCGGGGCTGGAACACGACAGGCGGAAGGTTATGCATATCGTAGCGATCTTGGCTTGGTAATTTGCAGTCTTTCCTACCGTGCATCGGTTGAGCCTTTTACTCCTGGGAATAGTCAGGCTCTGCGAGACTACATTTGTCTCTCCCATGTCCTGAGTCCTTAAAAAAAAATGAGATCTGGGGTCTTGAGAGAACATCGTGAGGTAATGGGATCTAATGCAGACGAGGTTGTGTGTTACAGCATCTTTCTTCTAGTCTAAATACGTATCTCAAAAGAGAGGAAAGAGAAGGGTGGAGAGGAATCCATCCACACTGTAGTGTTTCACAGCGATGGCTAAGGGTTTCCCTCCATGACCTCCCCTGGAGTCATCACCACCCAGAAATGGTTCAATAAGCTTCATTTCAGGACTCCGATTCTTAGCTTTGGCCCGAAACCTGGCAAAGTCTGGTTGTTTTCAAGGTCTACACAGACAGTTGTGGATCAGTCAGTAGGTTGGGTTCATTATGGTGAAGGGAATATGAACGCAGAGCAGCTGATCTTAAAATATTTTGTTCAGCCTGTTGCTTGGTTGGATAGACTTTTTTCCATCGAAAATTAGATTTCTTGTTTTCAGCCTCTCCGGAAAGGTGACTTTTTTTTTTTTTTTAAAAAAAAGGTCATTTTGAAGGGCAGAGTTGTAGGCGAATCTATGAGTCGTGACTGCGTGAGGGAAGGAGGGAGGGAACTCCCCCTGCTGCATCACTGCCCCCTCCTCCTCCAACATCATCATCATCATCATCATCATCATGACCATCACCACCAACACCACTGGCACCACCACTGCAGTCATTCAGGGAGTCCTGAACAGAGGCCGATTGGTGTTCCTGCTTGGGAGGATCTGAGGGAATCGGCAGGAGAATGAGTCAGGGAAATAGTGCTTAGCTGACATTTTGAAATGGAAGAAGCTGGAATATATGAATTTTTGTAAAGAAAAAAAATGCAGCCTGTGAGTCTCTCTTGATTGAAAATTAAAGGGTTAATAATGCATCACACTTCAAGGTTAGTCAAGGTGAAGCCTCTTTTCAAGGTGAAGCCTCTTTCCAAGGTGTTACTGGGAAGCATATGTATCCCTGAGCCATGGAAAATATAGTTCTTTAATGGCTTTTAGCTTTTGTTTTATATTTTATTTTGGGGAGACTTCTTCATTGAGATTATTGTCATAGTGTCTCAGGCATAAAGGTAGTTTCCTGTGTTTTACTGTGGAAAGGAAAACCTGAAGAACTGTGGGGTGTGTGTAGAATGAACAGCTCCCTGGCAACTCCTTGTAACTTGAGGGAGGCCTGGAAGGTGCACTGCGGTATGGGCACCCTTCTCCCCAGGTTAGCTGGGGCTTCCTTCTCTGGTGGTCTGACCCTGCTGCGTCACAGGGGCAGGGGCTGCATTGACTCTAGGCACATTGTGAAATTTGCCTTCTTGTCTTTTTCCCCTTAGTATAATATGTATCTTTCCTCGTTCCAGTTTCATGCTTCTCAGAATAATACTTGCTTTAGAGGGTAAGGCAGTATGGACTGACTCATTTTTAAGCCGACATTTAATGGGCAGCACCTCCATGAGAGAGAGAAAGAGAGACCGTGTGTGTCAATTTTTATGTCTTGGTATCCTATCCAGCAAGCTATCAGTATGCTGATTTGTGAATGTAGACCCCAGGACTGCTGTACTTGCCTCCTCTTCCCTTCCATGTTCCACGGTACAGGTGCTGGGCTAAAAATCCCCTTTTTGTTGTGTGCTAATATGTCTGCCCCTTTCTGGCAGTGTAAAAACTGTCAGAGCCTCTCTTAGGTAGAAAAGGCGGCAGCAATTACTGTCTCCTACGGAGAAAATGCCCCTTTTCCAGCACTGGGCCCAACATGGATGCCCTTGGGGCGAGGGCAGGATGCCCTTGGCTCGGTTTTGCTTATAGGTAGATTTTCACCAAGATGGACGCAGGAGACTCGCCTGTCACCTGCTGGAGAAATCACAGCATGCAAATCACTTTGTGCCTTCTACCTTTTTATTAGGTTAATACAGACATTGGTAGGTTTTATAGTTACAGCTAGGCCTGGATGCCTGCCTGTGACCTTTTGAAGGGTACACACTGTTTGTTTGTTCATTGGTTTGTTTTTCCAAAAAAACCTCTGTATTACTTTTTTTTAAAAGAAGAAAAATTGCGTGAAAGGGAGATGCCTCTGAAGCCTTTCAGCTCCCCTCACAGTGCCACCCCAGGTAGTTGGTGTGACTTATCTAGCCTTTTTTTTGGCTACTGGGGAGCCCCTGGTGGCCTGTGTCTGAGTGAGCCACTGCATAGGCCCCTCTAGTCCTGAGTGCTCCACTCTCTCCCAGTGACCTCACGGCAGTAACTAGGGAGATTTTATCAACTAACATCTCAGAGCAAAAAGGGAAAATTCCTCACTTTTCTTAGGATATCGTGTGGGCAGAATAGAAAGGCTGTCTGTTTCTGAGCTTAATCGGCGTACTTGCAAAATGACTTGTTTTTCCATTGTTCTTATTTGTATTTTAAACTGTAGCCTCAATTATGTACCCTCTTATGTTGTTAGAATTAGGCATCTGGAGTCCAGGGAATGAGTATAGAGATGTTTCTGTTGTTCGAAGGGGCACATGTAGGTAAGCTAAGAGCACCAAGATGAGGTGGGGGTGGGGGGCAACAAGAGGAAACTTGAATCAGGGCTACGATAGCTGTCTTGCTGACTGTTACACCAACTCTTGCACCTCTTAGGAGCATTCACTGGAAAAATTTTCCAGATCTCTTGACGTCACAGCGTTGCCATTTGCCTACTGCTGCTTGGATACAGAATGCAGCACTTAACCCTTGTCCTGCGGGGAGGGAGTGATTGAGTTGGGTGCTGTAGTTCTGGATTACACAACCTTTTCTTTCTTCCTTATCTTTGCTTCTGTCTTTGCTTTTTTCCTTGTTATTTGCTTTTGATAGAGGAGAAAAAGGATTATGATTAAGCATTTTGCTGTGGTTTTGTGTGTTTTGCTTGTTTTAACAGCTCTGTAGCCTGATTTCCCTTAACTGTTTAGTGCCTGATAGGAAAGTTGGGCTTTTAAATGTATGGACAGGGCAACAAGGCTAATTCCTGCAGTTGTGTACCCACTCCCTCCCTGGCCCCCTCCTACCACATATACTTCTTTTCAATAATACTGTTTTTCAGTGGCTTTTCCCCAAGTACCCTGGCATTTAATGCATGAGATCTGGACCTTTTTAGCAGTAACCTAAGGCTCCTTTGTGCAGTCGTGCTTCTGACTCGATAACCTTACAGTTCACTTGTTCCCTGTTTTGCATTCACATTGAGTTGTTTGGCTGGCACAGGGCTGCCAGGCAATGCCTAGTACAGCCTGTTACTATGAGGCTAATCAGGGAGATAATCCTTGTAAACCAGTAACTGATAGCCACCCTCATTCCCATCTATGTGTTGAGTCTTTTTTTTTTTTTTTTTTTTTTGCTTTTGCAGCTATTTCAGCCTCCATCCTGTTGTCTTGTTAACTATGGGAAAAAGAAAATGCAGCCCAGCAAGTCAGTCATTATTCTTGTTCCAGTTCCAGAAGATGGAATTAAAATGTGCTGGTCATTTTCACTATAGAATTTTCTTTTTTTCCCCTTGTCTTGTCCTCCAAGGGGAAAGAGTGTGCTTTGTTGATAATACAAACCAAAGGGAGAGTGATAGTAAAAAAAACAGGAGGATATCATCACTGGGTTTCCCAGCATTCATTGCTCTGCCATAGCAAAATAACCCTCAGGCATCTGAGCATTTGGAGAAACAGCAGAGCTTGGATTGTAGTATTTAAATGTCAAGGGATATGCAAGCAAAGAAAACATAGGTCTCTAAGGGAGTATACTGTCATATTTTAAATTCATTGCATAAGCATCCAAACATAGCTCTAGATTTTATTGGTGATCTTCATGATTTTTTTAAATAATTTTGAGAATAAAAAATATGGATACTTTTTTTAAAATTTAGGGAATAAAAAATATAAGGATCCTAGTTCTAGCTGAACATTCCTCCTACCCTTAACCACCTCCCATACACACTGCAAGGAGGGCTGCCCAGCCTCTTGATTTTCACCCTGTGTCAGTGGGGTGAGGTGCACTCTTGACGTTGGACAAGGAAGAAATCATGGGACCGGGGGAACCAGGAAGGAAGCTTGTTCATCCGTGGGAAGATTAAACTTTCATTCTGAGCATATGACTGCATCACAGCTTTTTGTTTCTGTTCTTCTTGCAGTTAAAATCCTTCTATTCTACGTAATATTTTATGGCTGCCTGGCTGGCATCTTCATCGGAACCATCCAAGTGATGCTGCTCACCATCAGTGAATTTAAGCCCACATATCAGGACCGAGTGGCCCCGCCAGGTAAAATCCACGTGAATAGCTTCATTTCCTTCAGAGATAGCATGGGTGTCACTTTTTCTATTGAGAAAAAATTCTTTGGAAAATTACTCTATAATATAGTTTTAAAGCAACCATGAAAAGGGAAAAGAGAAACTTCTCTTGGCTGCAGCCAGATGTCCTACCTGCATTGCAGGCAGAGCTCCCACGGGTTGCAGACATCTTATTTGCCCAGTTCTAGAGTGAGGGTGAAGAGTGCTGGTTCTTGGCCAGCCTGCTACCCACCAGCTATGTGACTGTGAACAGATTGAGTTCTGATGGGGGCCCCTGTCTTCCCATTTTTCATATTCTAGGGTTTGGTTAGTGGGATCCTTTCCAGATCTTTTCAACTCTAACAGACATTTTTTTACTTCTTGAGGGGGGGCTATGACTCAGATAAATCCTTTTAAAAAAGTCACTTGGGCTCCTGTTTTAAAAGGTGAACTTATTTTTAGAGATGATAAGAAGCTGTGGAATGGGCAGCTACTCACAGGGAGAGGAGCCATGACTTTAGGGGTCTATTGTCCCACCTGCTGTTAATTTGCAGTTTGAGCTTGAACAAAGTCACTCTTACTTCTCAATGTTTATACCCATTGATTTAATAAGCATCTCATTTGCCAGCTTTCTGGTCCCACTTTGTAGTTTAATTAACTGTCTCCTTTAGCTCTTAAAAACTTGAGTGAACAAAAAGATTATCAAAAGAAAATGCAAACTGCCACACGAGTCCCTGCTGTGACTTGGGTGCCATCAGTGTAGAGCTATGTGTGTCCACACCAGTCGTGAAAGGCCCACTGCCATCATGCCTGATGCTCATAGGACAAGGCAGTGGAATAGCCACAAACGTGAATTTACCATCTGGCTGTTGTAAAAATCATTGTCTGGAGGACCTAGAGAGAAAGTGTTGCATAACTTCCGGGCTGTCACTTACGAATGACCTTGAAGCTGCTGCTGAGGGGTGGCAATGACTTGTCCCTTCTCTGCTTTCCCTTGGCAAAGGTTTAGTAACAGCTGTATTTAGGTGACAATCTTCAGATGATCTACGTGGCCCTGAGCAGCCTAGATCAAGGGCCACTGCCTGCCACAGACTTTTCATGCGCACCTCCTTGAATGTGGGAAGGATTCACAGAGGAGGATCTTCAAAATACGGAGGTGGCAAGCATTGTCGTGTAGCCCTAAATCAAATAGTTCTCCACTGTAAGAAAAACTCAAAATTTGTATTTCCGGATAAATTTAGATCTGAGGGATTGGGGAAGTGGAAAAAAAAAATCACGTAAGTAAATAACATAACTTAAACCTGCTTAATAATCCAGTTTCCAGCAACTGTTTTCCACAAGAGGTGGGTCTGTGGAAAGGTCGAAGCAAGAATTCTGGAGTGTGCAGAGAAGCTGAAACATGTTTTACGTTGGGTTTGGTGATAGGGAAGCATTGTGTCTTTTCATGTCCTCTTCTGCTAGAACTTTTGTGGTACCATTAGTCGTAATTTTAATTGGTGCGGATATTTTGTTTTTGTTCTTTGTTATGCCATTTAAAAGTGATTCTTCCATCATGATGTGATTTTATAATTCTTTTTTTTTTTTGAGACAAGAGTTTTGCTCTGTCACCTAGGCTGGAGTGCAGTGGCGCAATCTTGGCTCACTGCAGTCTCCGCCTCTCAGGTTCAAGCGATTCTCCTGTCTCAGCCTCCCAAATAGCTGGGATTATAGGCATGCACCACCATGCCTGGCTAATTTTTGTATTTTTAGTAGAGACAAGGTTTCACCATGTTAGCCGGGCTGGTCTCGAACTCCTGACCTCAGGTGATCTACCCACTTCGGCCTCCCAAAGTGCTGGGAGGTGTGAGCATGAGCTACCATGCCTGGCCTGCTGCTGTTTTATAATTCTTATACTCAAAGCCAAATACGACTACAAAGTCAAATATTTTCTTCAGGAAATTTCCTAGATTAAAAAAAAAAAATGGTCATTGACTATATAAACTTTGAGGAGTCAGCCTTTAATAAAACTAAAAATTCTCTTTGTGCCCTTTGCAGAAAGGAAAATTTAACTTTGGAAAAGAAATAGCCAAAGTGCCCAACCTTGTAAGTAAGGACTTGGAAATGACCTTGCCTGTAAATCAACTGGCTGAAGTGCTCAGTCCTTTCCAACACCCTCTCACCGTGCCTCCCTTCCCTTCCTTCCATCCCCTTCCTAAAAGACATGTTCTTAGTACCTATATTTAGTGTGCTCACAGCAGTTGGACTGACCTGACAAACCCTGACTTCTCCAAAGGAATGCTGGTGGCTCATCTTGGAAAAATGCATTCCTGTCCTGTGGTCTGAGTCACAGGAAAAGTCCTCAGTCCTCCATCTTCCTTGTTCTTTGGCCTGGTAATTTCTGTCTCTTCTTTTCCTCATCCCTTCCCCCATCACCTTTCAGGAGAGTCTAGGCCAGGCCCCTCCTCTTCACCTGCCTTACCCTGTGGGGTTTTTCTGGGGCCTTTACCAAGGGACATGACATTCATATGAAAATGACAGTAACCTTGATCAGGCCAGGCCAGCAGAGTGCCGAACCTTGATCAGGCCAGGCCAGCAGAGTGCCGGCTGCCACAAAGTGCAGCTCTTGGGCCACCCCTTATGGCCCTGTGTTGCCTGAGGGATCCTAATTGGACCCTCCTTGGCATTTTTCAGAGTACGTGTTAGAAGTTTGTATTTTGCATAGGAAATAACTCCTTAAGTATGCAGACAAACAGTGTGTTTAAGAATACCCTGACAGTTTTTTGGCTTCACATTAGTATCTTTAAAGCCTCCATTTTCATGTTTAGTTAAAGAGGGAAAATTGTAAATTTGAGTTAGATACACCTAGTGGGTGTGAAAGTTTGCATATGATTTAAAGATATAAAGACTCACTAATAATATTATCAGCTGAATTTGAGGCATGAATGCAAATCCAGCCTGACTGGGTATTGACTGCCCTTTGTACACCGGAATACCTTGTAGTTGGGTGTCTTCTCAATAACGTGTGAATGTGGCCATATCAAGCAGTGGCAATTGTGCAGTGAGTGTATTTGGGCCTGTATGGCGATAATATTGGATAAACTAAGAGGCCAAACATGAAATCTGAGAGGAGAGACTAAACTACAGAATGGAAGTGAAATGTAAGAAAAAATGGTGAACGTGTACAGCTTCTTGGCCCTGAACAATCGTGGCCGTTTAATGCACATGATATTCCTTACAAAGTCGTGTTGCAGCCGGTGTGGTAGCTCATGCCTGTAATCCCAGCACTTTGAGAGACTGAGGCAGGAGGATCCTTTGAAGGCAGGGGTTCAAGACCAGCCTGGGCAACATAGCAAGACCCCATATCCACACACACAGAAAAAATTTTTTTAAGTCTCCTGTTAAAAAAAAGGGGTGGGTCCAGGGTGGGTCCAGGCGCCGTGACTCACGTCTGTAATCCCAGCACTTCCGAGGCAGGCGGATCATGAGGTCAGGAGATCGAGACCATTCTGGCTAACACAGTGAAACCCCGTCTCTACTAAAAAATACAAAAAATTAGCCTGTCGTAGTGGCGGGCACCTGTAGTCCCAGCTACTCGGAAGGCTGAGCCAGGAGAATGGCGTGAACCCAGGAGGCGGAGCTTGCAGTGAGCCAAAATTGTGCCATTGCACTCCAGCCTGGGTGACAGAGCGAAGACTCCATCTCAAAAAAAAAAAAAAAGAAAAAAAAGGGGGGTGGGGAATCATATGCTCTGTGAGAACTAAATGAGATGATAAACATATATAAAGCAAATAGTACTTTATGGTGGCAAAACCAATGGTATTAAGTGTAGGGTAGCTGTTGAGAGCAACTTCTGTTTTTTTCTTTTTTTTTTTTTCAAGAGGGAGTCTTCTTCTGTCGCCCAGGCTGGAGTGCAGTGGCATGATCTTGGCTCACTGCAACCTCTGCTTCCTGGGTTCAAGCGATTCTCCTGCCTCAGCCTCCCGAGTAGCTGGGGCTACAGGTGCACGCCACCATGCCCAGCTAATTTTTGTATTTTTAGTAGAGATGGGGTTTCACCATATTGGTCAGGTTGGTGTCAAACTCCTAACCTCTGGTGATCCACCCGCCTCAGCCTCCCAAAGTGCTGGGATTACAGGCGTGAGCCACCGCACCTGGTCCAGGGTTTTTATAGCCCTGTCTTTCTACTAGAAGCAGCAGTTTCTTCTTTTTGGACACTAAATTTCCAGATATGACAGGGATGCTTTGCACACTTAGATTTTCATGGAGTCAATAAAACCTTAGCTTTCCATGGAAATGTTTAAGAGACATTTGGGAAACATGTTTTTAAAAATTTTAAAGTGAATTTAAATGGCATTGTATTTGTTGTGCAGTCTCTCCCTTTAACAAACCCATGCTTGTTGGGTTAGCCCCTGCCAAGCTTTTCTCCAGAGGAGACCCCCTTAGGCAGTCCTGCAGTACTGCTCTGCAGCATCGCTTCTCATCTATTGATGCAGTTGGATCTGGGGAGAGACGCAGCAATTAGCTGTGCTGGAGAGGGCTGAGCAGGCACAGGCACGCACACCCACATGCATGCCCACGGACATGCAAGCCTGCACACACATGCATGCTCATGGATATACACACACACTCAGGCTTACCAAGCCCTAGCCCTGATTTGACCCTGCTTGCCTTGCTGCCTGCCCAGTGGTGTAATGGAAAAGTCTCTTCTTCACATCCGCCATTGCCCTTCCTCCACCTCAGGCTCACTTAGCAACAGTGGAGTGAAATGAAGGTCACTGTGTGTCAATTGGTGGGTCCGGGAGATTCCCAGCTGGCTTGCTTCCTGGTAGGCAGGTATGAATGTATGCTGCTGTTCTCTCTTTTAAGGTTGTGGGTGGTTGTTTGTTTAGCTCTGAAGTATAGACGGCTCAGTGCTAGCAGACACATTTTCAAAGGGTCATATTCTTGGCTTGTTGGTAACCAGAATTGGGCAGGAGAAGTGGGGTGGATGCAGACCAGCTGACCACACTGGCACCACCAGCAGTTTCAGTTTCATCTTGATTGTAAAGAGGAAATATCTAATCTTAAAATTCATTAGGGGCCTGGCGCAGTGGCTCATACCTGTATTCCCAGCACTTTGGGAGGCTGAGGCAGGCAGATCACCTGAGGTCAGGATTTTGAGACCAGCCTGGCCAACATGGTGAAACCCCATCTCTACTAAAAATACAAAACTTAGCTAGGCATGATGGCAGGCACCTCTAATCCCAGTTACTTGGGAGGCTGAGGCAGGAGAATCACTTGAACCCAGAAGGCAGACGTTGCAGTGAGCCAAGATCGTGCAACTGCACTCCAGCCTGGGCAACTAGAGCAAGACTCCATCTAAAAAAAAAAAACAACCAAAAACAAAACAAACAAAAAACCCATTAGGGTTCAAGTCATTATCATTCAATCTCAGCTTGATTAAGTAAAATTCCTGAGAAGTCATTATGTCAGTCTCAGAATACCTAATTTATCCCCCCCCCGCAAACTACCTCATACTTGTATTACTATCTCTCACTCACACTTCAAAGGAGAAATAAGGGGAAATTAGAAACATTTGGCTTCCTTATACTTTGGAGGGGTTGTTAGTGCAAAGTGCCAGTAAGGTGTTTCCAGTTAGAATACACTGCTTTGTAATCTCTCAGCTGACGCGATGTATCTGTATACACCCAGCTGTCTCTCACTTTCCCTCTCCTCCTCCCTTCCCACCCTCAAATGGATCCTGTCTACCTGGTCCCAGAATTTGTGGATGAGTTAGCATTGGTGGCAATTAGATTTCCAAAAGCTACTGCACAGCCTTATGACTTGGTAAAGGGTTTGTGGGGGGAACTCTGTTTGGCTTCAGCAACTCAACTACCCAGGTGGTGATTTCTTTATTTCTAAAGACAAGGGTACAACTAGTAAGTCATCTCTTGGGTACACAGGAAACCTAATGATTTACTTTAAAATGTTCTTGGAGCCACAGAAAAACAGATCTTACATTGTATGCCCATTGTATGATGAGTAAGCAGAACAGAGACCTGATAAGTAGGAAGGACCAGGTAACAAATCTGTGGGAGTGATGGTGGGGGGAAAAAAAAAGCTGGATTTGTGAAGCTTCATTTAAGGATTTTTTGCTGCATTCACCCAAGGGTCATAGAAAGTGGGGTGGAAAGAGCAGTAGCCTGACAGGTCCACTTCTACCATAAAATCTGATGGGGTTATTGGACTGGTTGCTCTTAACCGTTGGTCAGTGCTCTCATGCTAGTAATCTGATGACCAGCTGGTCTGTCGGATGCAGTCAAGACTAGTGAGAAGCTGGGGAGATGAAGGGAACAGGGATGTATCATCCAGCTTTTTCCCACATACGTGCATGAGTAGATCTTATCAAATGTCATGTCGAATGCAGTGTCTTGTTTCAGGATATTACTTAACAAATGTTATGTTTTATATCTAGATAAGTCAAATATACTATATGTACTTGCTCTTCAGTTTGGCCTTGAGCATAATTAATGTAAAATACTAGGATTTATCTATTTGTTTATGTTATTCTTTTATAAAAGTGGCACCTTTCCTTTATTGTATTGAGAATAAGCACAATTATGAGCTATACAAAATACCAAGGATTTGCCCCTATGGAATATGCATTTTTAAAGATAGGTCAACTGAACTAAATAACTCCCTGCTTGCCTGAAAGTGAATATACAGCCACAGGAAGAAGAGGATGGATCAGAGAAGAGCCTAAATCAGAGTTCATGGCATTTAGCTTAGACAGGAGGAATGATTTCTTTACCCTGAGTGTTGGTAAACATCCAGATTGGCTGTAGAGACAGTCCGGGGATTCAGTTTTCTAAGACTTTGTAAAGGGAGCAGATTCTGAGTGTCGGAGGGTGTGAATGTGACCCTGCCTGCAGGCAGGGAGATTTATTCCTTGCTAATCTCAGAGCCTGAGTCTGGGAGCTGGAGGCAGAAGGTGAGTCAAAGGTGGCTAGTTTCCAGAAAGTGCAAAGGCGCCTTTTTTCTGTGCCTCTCCCCTTACTTTGCTAGGTAAGTTGATACCAACCCACAGATGTAAAACAAAAATAAACAAACAAAATCCAGAAATATCTTAGGTCCTACAGGGTGGCACTTAAAGGAGAAATTTATATCTCATATATGTGCGTATGCATACATATGTGTGTGTTTATGTGTACATATACGTGTGAGTATGTATGAATTCATACCTATTTTTTTTTAAATTGGAAATTACTTTTCAACTCGGAATGTATAGGAGACACATGATTTGTGCATGGCTACATTTAAAAGCATTTCTTTGCTTCCTGTGCCCTTCTCAGTCATATGGGTACCTTCCTGGAGGTTTCCATGGGAAATGATTCCTATTTAGAGATTTGATCTAGTGATTCATCAGATGTATTAAATGACAGGTGCAAGCAGCTGTGCATTTGAATAACTTACAAGGTTGAAATGGCTACATTCTAGTTGAAATACTTTAAACTCACATGTAGATTGAGAAATGATGAACTTGCTACATTATAAACCTAAAGAAACAAAATCCTTTCCCTCAAGCCTTTTCCCCCTTGTGCTATCAACACTTACTAAAGCTGAACATGGAGGATCTTCCTTATTTCTCAAGAGATGGGGACCAAAGACAGGTAAATGTGTCTTTGAAAAGCAAGTGGGAAGCCAGAAGTTTTTTTTAAATCTAAATCTTATGTAAAGTTGAAATACTCATTGAAAACCAAATATTAAAATTTTACATACCCAGATTATGATTTCTGCCTCTTCAAGTGGCTTTATTAATTAATGATGTATAGCTTAAGGCAAATGATCCTATCAGAACAAAGCTGTCTCTAGAGCTCAGGGTGGTTAATGTAAATTCAAGTTTAGAAGACTGGAGAGGGAAAAGGTTAGATTTGTTTCCTGGAATGTAACTTGAAATTGCGTGCCAGCGATTGGGTGTTTTGCTGTCTTTGGCTCTCTGGGAGTTACCACTGCAAACAGAGCTCATCCTTGTCCAGAGTCATAACTAGCAACTTTAAGAAGTGGGCAGTAGAAGGAGGGGCATGATGGGAGAAAGCGTCTGGTCTAGTGTGAAATATGACTCATGAGAACTCCAGTCAGCAAGGTGGGATTTGTGCAGCCCTTGGAGAATGTCATGGTTGGAGAATTTGGGTGTGGCCTCAAAATGCAGATGCTCTTTAGGATGGCGTTATGTTCCAATAACCCATTGTAAGTCAAAAATATTGTGAGTCAAAAATGCATTTACTAACCCTGCTAAACCCACTGTGAAGCTGAAAAAATCGTAAGGCAAACATTGTAAGTTGGGAACTGTCTGTAATAATTACCAAATCCAATCCCATTGCTTTCTATCTCTTCTTAACAGTCTGATAATTCTAAAGTAAATGATTTAAAGGATTTGGACATCCTTTCAAAGGTCTTTCATCTTTCTCTTGTGAGTATCTAGTTGCTTTAGAGAAATAACTTGAGAAGAGGAATTTT
Organism: Gorilla gorilla gorilla; assembly: GCF_029281585.2. Lineage (NCBI taxonomy): Eukaryota > Metazoa > Chordata > Mammalia > Primates > Hominidae > Gorilla > Gorilla gorilla. Next base: position 87,638,332 of record NC_073224.2, on the reverse strand, counting down.
TCTAATGTTTGGAGAAGACCTCATCAAAAACTGTCCTAATTAAGACTATCCAGAACAGAACAGACCCGGGGGCTGATCTGTGGTAATTTCCAGGAGAAGTTTTCAGGCCATCAGGCTTCGGATAAAGAAAAGAGAGGAGGCAGAGATAGTGGGTGATGGAGTGAGAGACCTTGTGGAAATGTGAGGAAAGAGAGCAGAAGAGCTACTAAGGAGGCAGCGGCCACTTGACTGTGGCGTGGCCTCCTGGACATTTGTTTATGTAGTAAGCATGTGTGAACTGATTGCATGACCTAAACCCAGACCATCTGTTTTTTTACTGGAAATGACGTTTGGATCAAAAGCTCTGTATCTTAAAAGGATGGTCATTAAGGCTTATGTTAGTTACCACCGTCTAAGACCCCTCAGACTCCAGAGGGAAACATGAGCTCACAAAACAGAGTAAGACATGACTGAGCTTTCTGGGGTTTATCTGTCATTCCTCGGCTCCTTCTACCAAGGTTCTCTGTTACTTAAAATGGAAAGGACAGGGCAGAGGCTTTGGCCTAGGATCTAATCCAGCTGGGCAAGTCACAGGGTTCTAAGACTCCGTGCTTAGCTGTCTATGTTTCACCCCTTGCTTTCTTGTTTTCACTAGTTTCTGATGCTTCTATAAGAGCAAAGTCAAGATTCTTCAAGCAGCCTGCGTCTATGTTTCCCTCACAAAGTAATTATAAACTTGACTGGCTTAGATCATGAGCTATGCTTACTGAAAAATTTGGGCTTTCAGGTTGAGAGGGATGTGATTCCATTACTTGGTTTTCATTATTTCTTATTTGCCCCGTCTAGAGAGACATGAGGCCAATTGTGTATATAACTCTCTTCTGGGCCAGTAGTACCACTTCATGTAACAGTAATACCTATTATTTTCACAAATGTGATCTTAGATTTTTTTTTTCTTTCTCTTTTTCTTTTCTTTTTTTTTTTTTTTTTTGAGACAGAGTCTCGCTCTGTTGCCCAGGCTGGAGTGTAGTGGTGCTGTCTCAGCTCACTGCAACCTCTGCCTCTTGGGCTCAAGCGATTCTCGTGCCTCAGCCTCCCAAGTAGCTGGGATTACAGGCATGTGCTACTATGCCTGGCTAATTTTGTGTTTTTAGTAGAGATGGGGTTTCACCATGTTGGCTAGGCTGGTCTGGAACTCCTGGCCTTAAGTGATCCACCCAACTCATCCTCCCAAAGTTCTGGGATTACAGGCATTAGCCACCATTCCCGGCCATATCCTAGATGATTAACAACAGAGGCACTTACAAGAAAGATTTGTCATAGTCTGTGAGTAAACATGAACTTAGTTTTGGTCATAGCCCCTAGGCTCCTGGGGAATGCACTAGCCTTATCATTTTGTTAGTAAAGAGCCCAGAGGACTGAGTGAGAGTTGCTGATGTTTTGAGTCTGACACATGTCCCCTGGTCACTTTTAATAGTGGAGACCGTGGACTTGACATCGTGAAGGAATGAAAAGCGCCCAGCATAATACCTCCTCCTGTTCTTACTCTCCTTTTTTTGTGTGGGAGAATCTGAGAAATGGCATCACTATTCCTCATACTCATATCAAAGTAATGGAACCTTGAGCAGCCACTGGAAGAGAGAATGCAGGCAGCCAGAAAGTGAGAGGCAAACCACTGGAGAGGCTCACTGAAGCCAGGCCAGGGAGAACAAGGATGTTTGTGACACTTGCTTCGCAATCCAGGTTTTACCATGTTTACTCTCAACATGACCTTCTAAGGTCACTCCTCCTTTCAGCTTGTTAGGTGAGACTCTCCAAATCTCAGTATCAGGCTTGTTTATATTTTGGCTTTTGCTGCATCCCGCCCTCTGCTGATGGACCACAGCTTGCATAATTGTTGTTTATCACACCAATGTCCCTATGGTCCCCTGGCTGTGGTTCTTCCCCCGACCTTCCCTGAAGGTCAGATGAGATCCCTCCTTGGTTTCTGACATTTGATCTCCTTCAGTTGTCTAGCCATCCACCACCCTCCTGCCTTGTCTTTCCCAAGCCTGGAAACACTGTTTAACCTTGTGTGCATAGGTGCATTTCTGTTCCTGACTCCCAAACATCACACAGAATACTTGGAGGAGGTTCCTGCGGACCTCCTGCCTGAGCGATGCACAGGCATTTGTCTCTCTCTCTGGCTGCCTATGCACTGGCTCTTCTGGTGGCCTCTCAGCATGACCGTCCCTCAAGGCTCCATTCTCTCCTGACTCCAGGATTCTCCCATTCTGAATTTTGTTGAGCCTCTGGCTTTGGGTCTGCTGGTGTACTTCCCCCAGGTCCAGGCAAGTCACCTTGACTTAAGTGTCTTATTTACAACTCAAACCAGGAGTGACCCTCCCTACCCGACTTCCCCATTTCACTGGGTAACTCTGTTTACCATTGCTGTCTCAAGCATTAACTATCTGTGGAAGCTTCTGCTCACCTTTATTTTTGCAGGTATCTCTTCTCTTTACAATACTGCTGTTTTGCACCATAAATGATCACAATGCCAATTTTAACATAGAAAAAGATTGTTCAGGGTATATTTAAATTGCTTTAGAAATACTAAAAATTATGGCTTGTAGGCATTTTTACAAAATTTTAAACTGTAATCTGTGTTTATTTTAAACTGAAGATTTTTATGAGCAAATTCTGCTACTTCCCCTTTGATTCATTTCTATCACTGTTGAAATTTTTGTCCCCCAGAATTCTTCAGGTTCTACATCATCCTTTTCAGGATGATTTTTTTTTTTTTTTTTTTTAATTGCGATAGGGTCTTGCTAGGTTGCCTGGGCTGGTCTTGAACTCCTGGGCTCAAGCGATCCTTCCATCTTGGCCTCCCAAAGTGCTGTGATTACAGGCATGAGCCACTGCACCTGGCCTGAAGATGATTGTTAATGTCCTTAAGTCCTTTGCCCTGGGCACCCCTGTGCCTTGCTCCATTGATTACTTGTCTTCCTCTCTATCCCTTCCATTCCTCTAGGGAACTACATGTGTGAAAAAGCATATCTATACAACCCCCTGAGCCCACCTCATTATGTAACCACTTTTAAAGCATCCTCAGTCACCAGAAAGAATAGCATTTAGTCGAGCCTTACTGATGCCTGCTTCTCAAGCCCTACAAATGGTGCTGCACTCTAGTTATCACTTCCACATTCATTAACGTCGTTGTCTTCATATCTGAGTCACTGTTGCCACTCTCAGATTATAATTCCCTAGAGAAGCAGTTCTAAGCCAAGGGTGTTTAAAGATCTTTTCGTACTTATTAAACAGATTCTCATATCTCTTTCTTAGAGGTTAGGATTTTGTAGGTCTGGAGGGGAGTCTCTGAGACTGCATGTTTGACAAGCCCCTAAATGATAGTGACATAGGTGCTTTCCTGACCTGCTGGGAAGTGGGGGTGGGAAGCCAGGGTAGAGTCACTTATCAAGGATAGTGATGATGTGCCCCCTTATGGGCCCCACACAGAGAGGGGAGATCTGGGAGTGAGGAGTAGAATCAAGTTGCCAGATTTAATAAATAAAAATACAGGGTGCCCACTTAAGTTTGAATTTCAGTTAAACTATCTCTCTCTCTCTCTATATATATATTTATATATATCTCTATCTATCTATCTTTCTATCTATCTATCTACCTATCTATATATATAGATTTTTTTTTTTTTGAGATAGAGTTTCACTCTGTCACCCAGACTGGAGTGCAGTGGCACGATCTTGGCTCACTGCAACCTCCACCTCCCGGGTTCCAGTGATTCTCCTGCCTCAGCCTCCTGAGTAGCTGGAATTACAGGTGTGTGTCACCATGCCTGGCTAATTTTTGTATTTTTAGTAGAGACGGAGTTTCACCATATTGGCCAGGCTGGTCTCAAACTCTGGATCTGAGGTGATCCACCCATCTTGGCCTCCCGAAGTGTTGGGATTATAGGCGTGAGTCACCATGCCCGGCCTCAGATAAACAATTTTTAAATGTAAGTGTGTCCCACATAGCATTTGGGACATACTTATATTTTTTTTAAAAAATGTTCTTTGCTTATCTAAAATTCAAATGTAACCAGGCATCTTTTATTTGGCAGTCCTACAATAAAATGCAGTTGTGATGGACTTTTCCAACCATTGCTCCTGAGTAGTGCTGTGTAGTGTGGTTCACATACCCATCTAGGAAGTCTCATGAAGGCAGAGGCTTTTGGATATTAAAGAATGTAACAGAGTTTTAGAGAGTGCAAACCCAAGGCATATGGACTTTGAATTTTATCTGACCGGCACTGACATGCTGAGACTTTCAGATTGGAAAGCATTTGTGGTTACTGTATGTATGTCCCAAATTCTTCCCGTTTAGGTTAAAAGATCCAAAGAAATATCTTGGTTAGGTAGGCTTGAGTCTAGAGAATTTGGAATGGTTATACATTTACTGACAATAAGGATTATAAAAGAAGACCTCTGTGTCCAAGGCTTACATGTAATTAGGGAGGGTAAAGCCACCTGCACACAATGCTAGCTAGCAGGGTATTTTAAAAAACTGTGCACGTTGGGGTACTAGAAACATAATGGGCTTTGGAGTACAGCACACCTGGGTTGGAATTTTGGTTCTATCACTTTCTGTGCAGCCTTGGCCCAGGTAGTTAATCTTTCAGTGCAAGCAGTGTTGTCATTCATAAAATGGAGGTGATGCCTACCATGAAGTGTTGCTATGGAAATTAACTGATCTGTGATATTAAAGCATAGTCATTGGTACTTGGGGTTACCTAATCTAAATGCCAGAGGAGTGATTTAACAAGGGAGGCAAGACCCTTTCTTTTTAGCCAAGTGGAGTTAGCAAAGTATGTTTTGTATGTGGAAAGTCTACTTTTGAATTGTCTTCGTTTCTGCCTTCCAACTAATGATTTTCTCTCTGCCTGGTCTAGGATTAACACAGATTCCTCAGATCCAGAAGACTGAAATTTCCTTTCGTCCTAATGATCCCAAGAGCTATGAGGCATATGTACTGAACATAGTTAGGTTCCTGGAAAAGTACAAAGATTCAGCCCAGAGGGATGACATGATTTTTGAAGATTGTGGCGGTAAGTAGACTCATTGTAGATGTTTGTGGCTAGTTTTCTTTCTCTTTAACTCTTATTTCCCACTTCTATTTTTTGTTTAATGATCGAGAGATAATCCTGAAATAATGAAAGATTGAACTCTGGCCATATTTGGACACTTTTTTAAAAAAAAGCAGGAAGACACAATGAAAAACAGTACAGCCTCAAGTATGACTGTTTTCTGCATTGGAAAGGTGTCTTACTTTAAAACACTCCTAGGTACTATTTTTTACTATTCAGACCCAAGACAGCAATTCCGGTTTTCTTTCTCTTACATCCGTTGAAAAGTACAGCTACTTATTTCCTTATCTTCCCCCAAAAAGTTCTCCCTATAGAAGAGTGCACAGGGCCTTCTCTCATCAGAAAGACCTTTTGGTGTGATTAGCTATCGCTGCACTGGCATTCATGAAGGAGGATGTATGGTCAGGGTATACTTTTATTGATCCTGGTTGGGATAGATAATGAAATATGTGTTAGGCAGCTGATCCTTTTGGATAAGGAAAGGACTTATGAAGGGTAAAGAGAGGCTGTTAGTTTCATTAAGTCATTGACATGAATACATGTCCTCACTCTTACTACCTGGACTGTGAATTTTCCAGTCCATGTTCTCATTCTTTCCACAAAAAAATACTCTCGCTGGGTGCAGTGGCTCATGCCTGTAATCCTTGCACTTTGGGAGGCTGAGGAGGGAGGATTGCTTGAGCCTAGGAGTTCGAGACCAACCTGGGCAACACAGTGAGACCCCATCTCTACAAAAAATAAGACAAGTTAGCTGGGTGTGGTGGTGTGTGCCTGTGGTTCCAGCTACTTGAGAGGCTGAAGTGAGAGGATCACTTGAGCCTGGGAGGTCGAGGCTGCAATAAGCCATGATCACGCCACAGCACTCCAGCCTGGGCACCAGTGTGAGACCCTGTCTCAAAAACGTTAAAAACAAACAAACAAACATAAAACATCTCTCTGAGTTTTACTAGGTAATATCATCCCTTCTGATTCAATTCAAGCATTTACCAACTCCAGTTCTTTATAAGGCAGGCTGTGGCTTGGTCAGAGTATGGGGCGAATTGCCATTTTAAGTTATTTTGGAAATATTTAGTAACTTAAAAGAACATTTTCAGTGTGAATTTTTCTCATTAGAATTTAAATGAGGTTTTCATCTTACTTTGCAGTAATTAAAAGGCCTGAGGGATAATCAGGGTGAATCACTTCAAGGAGATAGTGTAAATTCAGACTCTTCGCTATTTGAAGGGAAAATAGTTCATTTGTGAATTTAAAAACTATACATAAATTATGGTATTTGCATTATTTTCCTCCAGCATGCTATACATTAACTTTGAATTCTATATTCACTTGGTCTTTTTCTGGCTTTTATATGAGGATTGAATTAAAAATGCCAGAATAAAATTTCTCAGTCCAGCAAATGCTTAATGCATAGCTTTAAAAGGCAGAAACTCAAATCAAAAAAGCCTGGGCAACACAGCAAGACCCCAGTCTCTGCAAAATTAAAAAAAACTAGCCACAGGGTGGCACACGCCTGTAGTCCCAGCTACTCAGGATGCTGAGGTGGGAGGATCTTTAGAGCCCAGGAGGTTGAGGCTGCCTTGGGCCATGATCATGCTGCCGCACTCCAACCTAGGCCACGGAGTGAGACCCTGTCTCAAAAAAACCCTTAAGTGGTGGTTGAAAAGGAAAATACCAGTTCCTTTTTAAAAATTCTGACCAAAAAAAACACCTAGTTCTGAAAATTATTGACAGTCCTTTTGTATTCTGATTATAATATCCCTGTTACTGAGCTAAGCCAGTGTTGACAGTGTGAATGATGCTACTCATGCAGTGTGATCCGTCTCCTTTCAGTCTTCTAAATAGCTGAGTAATCCATTATTTAAAAGAAGGGAAATATTGCCAGAGACTAAATATTACGTGCTGATCAAGTACTATGAAGCTTTGGTGTGGGGCCATATACCAGCTATTCCTTTTGGTAAAATATCTTTTAATATGAGTGAAGAGGTGAGAGATGGTTTTCCTGGAGATCTTGCTTAATTCAGATCATGCATTAAATGCAGAATAGCATACTCTCAGAATAGGTAACTATGACAAGGAAGACAGTTTCTTTTTCTTAGAACTGCTAAGGGAATTGCTGGTACAATATAAAAGTTGTGTTTTTATTTTTAGATATGCCCAGTGAACCGAAAGAACGAGGAGACTTTAATCATGAACGAGGAGAGCGAAAGGTCTGCAGATTCAAGCTCGAATGGCTGGGAAATTGCTCTGGATTAAATGATGAAACTTATGGCTACAAAGAGGGCAAACCATGCATTATTATAAAGCTCAACCGAGTTCTAGGCTTCAAACCTAAGGCAAGTAATATTTTAAATGATAGAATTTAGATGAGTCATTTACACTAAGTACTTAATTGATCTGAGAAGACAATGTAAGATAGTTTTAAAGTATATTCAGTGCTGACTTTGAAACCTAGCCAGTAGAGTAACACCAAAAACTTCTGTATCCACCCTGCAATTCTTGTAGTTAGGACATTAATCTCATTTTCTAAAGTTAAAGGAGTTTTGAGAGGCAAAGCTGCATTCTGAAGTGAGTCTGTGGCCCTTTTCTTAATACTCCTGCTCAGTATCCAGATAACAGTTTCTATAACATAAACTCTTTAAAAAAGTAAAAATGGAAAAATATATTTTTTCCCTGGTGGTCTAGTGGTTAGAGGGAAAAAAAAAGTTTTTTTATTTTTTACTTCATAAAGAATGGATTAAAAAAAAAATTTTTAACCCACTTGCATGTATAGTCCGGTTTTGGTCCTCTGGAAGCCACAAGAACATTTCAAAAAAATTGATAATCTGAAAAAATATTTTTTCTGAATTTTATTGCGAAAGTAGAAGTTTAACATCATCTAGGCTGAACTTTGCTAGCCATGCTGTTGGCTTTTTGTATTACTGCAACTTATAATGGATAAACATTACTCTGGATCACTGAAAAATGAGCAAATTGCCATTGCTCACCATTTGGTGAGATTATATTCTCCATAAGAATGGAAAATTTATCGTTGTTGTCTGCTTTTGTAAAGCTGGTCATTTCATCCTCTCCTCCAGATCATGAATTAATGCTGTCCTTTCCCCTTAAGCCTGGCTTCTTCTGGCAGGTTTCCCCCTAATCACCCGTATATGAGCGTTGGCATTATGAGTGTTGTTTCTAATTTTGATAGAAATTGACTGCAGTATATTGAGTTATGTGAACAAACTCATTTCATTTCTGAAATCTGGCACTTTTGTTCATTAATTTTCTATTGATTGCTATTAATTTATTTCTACAATGCTTGTTACCCATGAATAATATTTTCAAAAGAAAATCAACATAGAGATAAAAAGTTTTGTTAACTGAAGGATGCATCAAAGTTCCTTTATTGCCATCAGAGGCAAAAATGAGTAGGTGGGGATGGATGGTTGCCTGGCTGGCTAGTTTGATGGATTGCTGGCAGAAATTAATGTACCTCTCAAAAGGATTTTAAGCTTCTTTCCACATAGACAGGATATAATGGAAGAAAAACGGTGAGAACCATTATGCCAAAATGTATTTGATATTCATATTGCTAGGGAATACTTCACTGAGATCAATCAGCTATTTAGCAGCAAAAGAAATTGTTGTGGCATGGCCAAGAGAAGACTCATCCCATACTTTCTGAGTACCTTGCTTTTGACATTACTCATCGTAGACATTGAATGACATTTGGACCCCACAGAGGCAGTCTAGTCTATTGTGATTGATTTCTTCCCACATCTTTAGAGTTACTTGGTTCAGTGATAAATTCAGCTACTCTGTCTTTTCAGTCCTTTTTTTCTTTTTTCTTTGGTCTCTACTTGGTTATCCATTGCCACTGCCTAATTCATGACCTCCACCCAAATCTCCAACTATTTTGGAGTTATTTTTGTCAGAGATCAGAGTATCCCAGCATCTCACTATCCTCACCATTGGAGGATAGATTCTGGCAACTTCTTAGTGAGCATTTTCTCTACATATTTTTAAAGACAAGTACATTGCTGGCAGAAACGTCCCAAAGAGTCAAATCTAGACGATCATTTTCTTGCATCCAAAACAGAGTAGTACCAAAATAGTAGTTCCTTCCTGATGTGGAACTAATATTTTATCTGACTTTGATTAGACTATGTATGTGTTACATCTCACATCAAGACTCACTTGCTGTGCTGATCTGAGTAAGCAAGTGACTGTCTTCCAGCGATGTATGTTCATCACACTTCTGAGATAGATTTGAGCCATGGGTGTAGAAGAGGAGGCTCTGGATATTTCATGACAGCAGTAATTTTCAGACTGTCCTCTGGGTCCCTTCAGTGGATTCACCCCTTCAAGACCACCCTTCCTCTTAGGACAGTGACACCTCTACCTTTTTTACATATTGGACTTTTCCTAAGAAAATTGCAAAGAAACGCTCCTTAAATGGCAGTCTCCCCGACTGGAGATTAAAACAACAAAAAAGGAAAGCCTACTTGAAGTCATGCTTGAGGGAAAAGGATGACATTATTTATTCATGACTCAGGAGGAAAGCCCACGCTTTATAAAAACAGAAATGTCAATCATCTTTCTCATGTAATCTAATCTTAGCAAATAACAAGCATTATATTTTGGGTTGACTTAGTTTTCAGTGTCTTTAAGCAAAGCTTATAATGGGCTACTATTAAAAGTTCCATTTAGTACTGGGTTGCATCACAGCTTAATTGTAGTCGTTATAAACTTGGGCACTTATTTTCATTTCAACAGAATCACAAACATGACCTTAAATTGGTTAGGGGAGTCATTCATTCTGCTGTCCTGATGTCTTTTGTTATTTTGGTTGACTTACTGTGACCAGTGTGTACTTGTTTGGACTACGGAGTAGTTTTATTTTTCAGAAACTTAAGAAATCATTTACAATCTACTGATCATAATGGGTTTTATTTTTAGCCTCCCAAGAATGAGTCCTTGGAGACTTACCCAGTGATGAAGTATAACCCAAATGTCCTTCCCGTTCAGTGCACTGGCAAGGTAAAGACAAATTTAGGGTTACTGGGGTGGTGGAAGGGTAGGCAGAGGAAGAGGGGAGAATGAAGAAGACTGTTTAAGTGACAGGTAAAATTTTAATAGAAGAAATAAGAAACATTGCTTTCAAGTATAAGTCTCAGTGAGATGAATTGTAGCTATACTAGGTAAAACTTTTTAAAAGAACAGAAAGATGTAATCAGAATAAGACTGATGTCAGTTTCTCCATTGGCATAAGAAACTCAAATATCTGAATTTAATACATTGGGATATTTGCTTATCAGAACTGAGAGGTGAATTAGCCCACAGAAGTACTTCTTTCTGGCCCACAGCATGTATTAAAAATTTGGGGCCAACATTAAAAAAAATTAATGTCACATAAAAATTTGTGGTTTGGGCTTCTCTTTTAAAAATATTGAAATATCGCCTGGTGCACAGTGGCTCACGCCTGTAATCCTAGCACTTTGGGAGGCCGAGATGGGCAGATAATGAGGTTAAGAGTTTGAGACCAGCCTGGCCAACATGGTGAAACCCCGTCTCTACGACACATACAAAAATTAGCTGGGCGTGGCAGCGCGCGCCTGTAATCCCAGCTACTCGAGGACCTGAGGCAGGAGAATCGCTTGAACCCGGGAGGCGGAGGTTGCAGTGAGCTGAGATCACGCCATTGCACTCCAGCCTGGGGACAGAGCAAGACTGTCTATCTCAAAAAAAAAAAAAAAAAAAAAAAATTGAAAGACTAAGGTAACAATTAGTGCATGTTTCCTTTGGATCCAAAAACTAATGGACAGTTTAGAGAGAAAGGCAGAACAAAGAAAGGGAGTTCCCAGACAGTGCTAGCACCAAGAAAGGAAATGGAGATTGATTTCTCAACAAGAAAATGAGAGGCAAGTAGTAAACTTTGGAGATAATATCACTAGAAAGATCATTTACGGGGCCAGCAGCAAGGTGTTTCTGCCTTTCAATGTTGGCCTTGTTTCTAGGAGGCTTGAAGAATGCTTATTTGGCATTTGACTCAGCTTCCTCATCCATTTGCACGTTGAGAATAGTCTCTTATGACCATTTCTCAAGGCTGCAGTGGAATAGACTGAGTAGATGTTTCCTCTCAGTAGTTTGCAAACTACTGTGTAGATTGAGTCTTGTTTTTGAGTACACATAGTGATGCATGATGTGAGCCATTAAAATTTCATTTCATTCTGGATTTCAGCGAGATGAAGATAAGGATAAAGTTGGAAATGTGGAGTATTTTGGACTGGGCAACTCCCCTGGTTTTCCTCTGCAGTATTATCCCTACTATGGCAAACTCCTCCAGCCCAAATACCTGCAGCCCCTGCTGGCCGTACAGTTCACCAATCTTACCATGGACACTGAAATTCGCATAGAGTGTAAGGCGTACGGTGAGAACATTGGGTACAGTGAGAAAGACCGTTTTCAGGGACGTTTTGATGTAAAAATTGAAGTTAAGAGCTGATCACAAGCACAAATCTTTCCCACTAGCCATTTAATAAGTTAAAAAAAGATACAAAAACAAAAACCTACTAGTCTTGAACAAACTGTCATACGTATGGGACCTACACTTAATCTATATGCTTTACACTAGCTTTCTGCATTTAATAGGTTAGAATGTAAATTAAAGTGTAGCAATAGCAACAAAATATTTATTCTACTGTAAATGACAAAAGAAAAAGAAAAATTGAGCCTTGGGACGTGCCCATTTTTACTGTAAATTATGATTCCATAACTGACTTGTAGTAAGCAGTGTTTCTGGCCCCTAAGTATTGCTGCCTTGTGTATTTTATTTAGTGTACAGTACTACAGGTGCATACTCTGGTCATTTTTCAAGCCATGTTTTATCGTATCTGTTTTCTACTTTATGTGAGCAAGGTTTGCTGTCCAAGGTGTAAATATTCAACGGGAATAAAACTGGCATGGTACTTTTTTTTTTTTGGCTCTTTCAAAGGTAATGGCCCATCGATGAGCATTTTTAACATACTCCATAGTCTTTTCCTGTGGTGTTAGGTCTTTATTTTTATTTTTTTCCTGGGGGCTGGGGTGGGGGTTTGTCATGGGGGAACTGCCCTTTAAATTTTAAGTGACACTACAGAAAAACACAAAAAGGTGATGGGTTGTGTTATGCTTGTATTGAATGCTGTCTTGACATCTCTTGCCTTGTCCTCCGGTATGTTCTAAAGCTGTGTCTGAGATCTGGATCTGCCCATCACTTTGGCTAGTGACAGGGCTAATTAATTTGCTTTATACATTTTCTTTTACTTTCCTTTTTTCCTTTCTGGAGGCATCACATGCTGGTGCTGTGTCTTTATGAATGTTTTAACCATTTTCATGGTGGAAGAATTTTATATTTATGCAGTTGTACAATTTTATTATTTTTTTCTGCAAGAAAAAGTGTAATGTATGAAATAAACCAAAGTCACTTGTTTGAAAATAAATCTTTATTTTGAACTTTATAAAAAGCAATGCAGTACCCCATAGACTGGTGTTAAATGTTGTCTACAGTGCAAAATCCATGTTCTAACATATGTAATAATTGCCAGGAGTACAGTGCTCTTGTTGATCTTGTATTCAGTCAGGTTAAAACAATGGACAATAAAAGAATGAACACATTCCTCGTGTGTGATTCACTCTTGTCTAAATGTCCCAACCTGTGACTTCTTTACTTTCCACACCACTAATTATCCAAGATCTTGAAGAAGTATTGAACCTGAAACGGAGAAACACATAATTTCTTAGTTCAGACAAATTTTGGTCTTTTCCACTTAACAGAGTCCAAGAGGTTGGTCAGAACTTCAGACACTGGCATACCCCTTCCCAAAGACACTAAAAGTTAATCAGAGGCAGAGAATCGATGAAGCTCCAGTTTGAAGTTCCATTTAAAAAATATCTTGCAGTGCTACTGCTACTTCACTCAGTTTAGAAAACATGAAGTGTTGGTTCCTGCTATTGCTTCACTAGACATATGTGTTAAAAAAAAAAAAAAAGTTGTTAGCACTTCAGTTTTTAAAAAATGAGGTTAGGTTTGTGGTTCAGTAAATTAAGGTTCATGCCTTGCTTTTTGGTTCAGGGATTGGCCTAAGTAAGTCCTTATTTAGCTGTATTTAAAAATTAGCCTTAGTGTGAAAGAAGATAAAAATCAGATTTCCAAAAAACATTTTCCAGCTATAATTATTAATTAAAGATTTAGTATCACTTAACTAACATGGGAAATGCCCACACTAAAATCAGGGCATTGTATTTCTGAAACGGAAACCTTTCACAAAGCCTGTGCAGGCAGAGGAGCTCACACACATCCTTGAAGTGGCACTGTTGTCTTCAGGGGTGCTGCCCTCTTACAGAGAGACAGACCTGGAGGCCATGGCCGTTTTGGTGAGAAATGCCAGAAACAGCTTCAGTTCCTACCTACTGCTTCATATTTATAATCACACTAATCTATTTCTCGTTTTGCTATTTCTAGAGCAACAAATTGTGTGATGCGAAATTAGTACAAGAGGAACAATGACTCCACTTAACAAAAAAATAGCAAGGGAACTATGAAAAATGGCACAACTGCTTAACTTTAATAGTTGAAGTCTTTAGGAGACTTCAGTAGTTGAAATGACACAGAAAAATCCTCAAACTAACATACCTACATGAAACTGAGTTTCTCAAAGTAACCCACATTTATGGAAACAGAAGTTTGTCTTGCAGAAACGTCAGCTCATTTTGTAAGGTGTATGTGATATTTAAATTTGTGATGCTTGTGAATAAGGGAATGGGGCTTTAGGTCTGAGGAAAGGGGAGCATTCATTCAAACTGGAGGGTATTTTGCATTTTTAAGGCTGCTATGAGGTCACGACCTTGGTGAGACTTAACCTGTTTTCGTATGTATTGTGTACTTTCTGTTCTAAGCCATTGTGTGTGTCTGTAACTTTCTCCAAGATTCTCTCCAAATCTTGCTTCTCTTAATTTCTCCAGATTGTGCCAACCTATTTCCCACTCCTGATCTTTAGTGTTATATCATCACTAGGAGACTGGGGAATGTGGTTTGTGTTCTTAGACTCAACAGATACCTACCATATGCCAAGCATTCTTCTAACAGCTAGTGAGAGATCTATCAGTGAACAAAACAGACAGAACTCCATCTTTTTTCCTCTGCTGCTCATATTCTAGTGTTAACCATTTGCATATTTCTCAGACTCTTCAATACATTTATTACTTCTTTTTAATCAGTTTATTCTGACCCTCAGTAGATGACATATTTCATGGGTGTAGGGACAGTGCCATCTATCTCCCTTGGGGTGTTCTTACATTCAAGAAATGGGTTTTCACACAAGTCCTGTCAAATACTTAATTCCTTACACAATATAAAGGGATTGAGTTTTTCAAAGACAGGCTGACTACTTGGAATGAAAAGCATTTAAATACTGAAGAGAGAAAAAGGATTCTCTTTTCAACCCTTCATATTCTCGGAAGGAAAACTGAAATACCGAGTTAGTATGTCCTCAACCCTGGTTAATTTCCCTTGCAAATAAAGAGGGACAGGCCTTGGTGTCAGAAGCTTTGCCATAAGATGTTACCTAGCTAGGATTTTTAAACTGGTTTTCATTGTATTTTATTACCTTCAATTAAGAATAGTTTAAAACAAGTAGTTTTCCATTTATAGCAGTAAAATAAATTTGTTCAAGTATAGCACTGAATGGATTTAAAGAAAAATAGTAAAATTTCAGGTGGTAAATATGATAAAAAGCATGGAAGTGATAAATGGTTGGCTAAAATTTAGGACTCTGCTTGACAGTATAGCATTTTAGGCCAGGCACAGTGGCTCATGCCTGTAATCCTAACACTTTAAGAGTCTGAGGTTGGAGGATCACTTGAGCCCAGGAGTTCAAGATCAGCCTAGACAACATAAGGAGACCCCCCCCCCGTCTCTACAAAAAAAAAAAAAAAAAAAAATAGCCAAGCATGGTGGTACACGCCTGTGATCTCAGCTACTTGGACGTCTGAGGTGGTAGGACAGCTTGAGTCCAGGAGGTTCAAGGCTTCAAGGCTTCGGTAAGCCTGGGCAACAGAGTGAGACCCTGTCTTGAAAAACAAAAACAAAAAAAACAACCAAAAACGGCATTACCCAGAACCTATCTACTTTAGAACAATAGCATGCCCTGTCTGCTCCAGCTGCACCTAATACCAGAGGGAACTGCTCCAACTCCAAATTAAAAACATTATCAGTGATCAGAAACAAAAGTTCCGTTATGAGAACCTTTCAAAGCTCAGTAATAGCTTAAACTCCTGGCTTCTTAAAGGATTAGTAACACTTTAATATCTGTGTATATTTGGCTCACAGAGGAGAACCAAATAACATTACCTTGAAAATCTAGGACTAAGGGACCTTATGAATACAGAGGGAAACTATCCAAGGAACAGACAATAGCAGTTTTAATTGAGTGAATAAAGTGATCTTGGTTTCAAATTCAACTGAGAAAACATGACTTTCTCCTTTTTTCTTTAAGAGGGGGCTACTGTTAACCAGACATGTTATCTGTAGTCCCCTGGGCTCTACACTGAGAAAGATGATCAAGAAATAGATAAGCCTGTTATTCTTCCAACCGATGGTTCCAATGAGCACCCATATCCTAGTCATGTGAAACAAAGGGGTGAAACAAGGCGGGTATCTTGGTTCATGCTTTAATTCTCTATTTTTCTCTGAGGGACTTTCAGCATCAGTCGTTTCTGAGGGATTAAGTATCTTACTAAGGTGTTGACTCTTATTGAATTCAGCTCTTTCATTTAGTCACAAAGGCATCCTAGACCCTAAGAGAATGCCCATATTGTAATAAAGCATACTATCTGTAGCTAGCTTTATCACAAAGCCTTTAAAAAAACTTGGATTTCATAAAATCATAGGCGGCCTCTAGGGCTATCTTTTCCAAGGAGACACATATATTCCCCCTTAGTGTTGACCCTATACAGACCAGGCAGGAGGTGACACGGGTTAATTTAAAACAGCCAGCCACAGTGCCTGATATAGTCATTACTTGGTCTGTCTTTTGGAGTGCTTCAAGGAGTATGGAACAGTCCTGCAGGAATAGGACATAGGATCCTTTCCTTTTGATAAGGGGCAGGGGTTCTGAAATAACCAGCAGGTAAAGATTAGGCCTTGGGGAGGTTCTGATGAGTCTGCTTTGGAGCCTCTAGACAGCAAGAGAATAGTATAATAGTATAATACAACTCAGGTTACACTGCAGAAAATGAAACATAATAGATGGAGAAGTCCATGCCTACCATAAACCTTTGAAACCTTTGCCTAGAGCAGGCCTTTCTTTTCTCATTTGCAAATTTCTCCTGAGCCACCTACTATGTACCCAGCACTGACAATGAAATGTTGGGGTGGGGTAGAGGTAGGGGGTCACAGGGGAGTGTCCAAACACACTAGGTCCTCATGAAATTTTTACTTTTGTACTTCTAAACGTCTTACATGGTCTAAACTATTCTCATCGATACCACTTCCTTCCCCTCCTTCTGCCATTCATTTAACATATTCAACATATCCAACGGATAATGATACTTGACTACCTATAAGATTAAGTTGAAGGCTCGTTCTGTCTTTATCACCATTAAATTTAAATAAGAACAATAGCTTACATTTATTTACTACTTTATAGTGCATAGTCTAATTTCACATATAAATCTCATTTCCTTCCCAATAGCTTTGTGAAGCTTGTTATTCTTTCATTAGTGTATCAGACACTTTAGAGATGGAATGCAGGCATCTATTTTCCAACGGTTTTTAATGTTGATTGAGTATCAGAAACGCCTATGGAGTTACATTTTCTTTTAAATAAGAGTACAGATGTGCTTGAACACTTAGAGAATCTATCGCACAGTTGTGGAATTCCAGCACCAAATTAAAATATGTGTGCCTGTGTCACTACACTAGATTTTTGGATAAAATCTAGTCAGTTTGATTGAAGTGCAATTTTGTTAGTGTTCCAATAATATGATACTGAGTTTTAAATGTATCAGTGTATTTAGTAGATGACCAACTTTCAACTCACTTGCGCCCCTTACAGCCAAGGCTGGCTGCATGGGCCTGCAGTCTGTGCACGGGGCCACATGCCTAGAAGAGCCTTGTGTTTGGTTTAATGCTCTGCTGCTGCTGTCTTGAAATTCTTAATGAATTTTGAAAAAAAGGCCTGACATTTTTATTCTGCACCAGTTCTGCTTAAAGCCAAGGGCGTCTACTGTAGGGTTGCTTTAGCATGGTTGTCCTAATGACTGAATGAAAAATGTGGTTGAAAAGGCTGCTTTTAAAATAAGCAATGAACAGATCGATGGTTGAGAGTTGGGCGGGTTGGGGAAGGTGCAGGGTGAGGCAGATTATGGAAGGTGTGAGCTGGCAGACTCAGCGGGCATGGAACAGAGGCCCTGGGATGGCGCTCTGCAGCCTTGGGCAGGGGTGAGGAGGGGAGGGCTTATGCTGTGGGGATGGCAAGAGGCAGCTACCAGTAGGGGATGCACATGTGAGCCTTGAATGAACCTTTGCTGGGCTCCCTTTCCCTTTTTGTCTTCCCTCTCCAAGGCACTACTTACTTTTCAGCTCCCAAAATATGGGGCTCAGAAGTGGACAACAGTGAGGAAAGGAGTGGTAACTGAAAGAAGTCTAGGGTTCTCTGGGTGGAAAGACTCAGAGGAAACATTCAAACCTTGATAGAAAGGAGATGAAAAATCCATCCTTGCCTATTGTTGTAGCTACAGAGCCCCAAAAGCCCTTGGGCTGCAGATGTACCCCCACAAATCTATTTATGGTCTAATTAAAAAATTAAGTTGAACTTAGTCATAACAGTATCTTCTTCAGATATGCTTATCTTCTCTGTAGGTTTAGTTGACATATTTGAAATGTTTTAAGACTAAATGAGCCGGGTGCAGTGGCTCATGCCTGTAATCCCAGCACTTTGGGAGGCCTAGGCGGGTGGATCACCTGAGGTCAGGAGTTTGAGACCAGCCTGGCCAACATGGTGAAACCTCGTTTCTACTAAAAATACAAAAATTAGCTGGGCATGGTACTGCATGCTTGTAATCCCAGCTACTAGGGAGGCTGAGGCAGGAGAATTGCTTGAACCCTGGGGGTGGAGGTTGCAGTGAGCTGAGATTGTGCCACTGCACTCCAGCCTGGGTGACAGAGCGAGACTCCTTCTCAAAAAAATAAATAAATAAAAATAAAAAAAAAGACTAAATGAAAATGTCACATTAAAATGACTATACATTTTTCTAATTCCGGAAACCCAATGTCTTCAAAGTTCTCTTTTAAAAACCCCAAGGCCAGGTGCAGTGGCTCACACCTGTAATCCCAGCATTTTGGGAGGCCAAGGCAGGAGGATCACTTGAGCCCAGGAGTTCGAAACTAGCCTGGGCAACATAGAAAGACTCTGTCTCTACAAAAAAATTAACAACAAAAAAAATTAGCTGGGTATGGTGGTGCACACCTGTAGTCCCAGCTGCTTGGGAGGCTGAGGTGAGGGGATCACTTGAGCCTGGGAAGTCGAGGATGTAGTGAGCTAAGATCATGCCAGTGCACTCCAGCCTGGGTGACAGAGCAAGACCCAGTCTCTAAAATATATATAGATATGTATATATGAAATTAAAAACTCAAAAGATAAAAACCTCTTGATTCCTCTGACTGCCACCCAATAAGGAGAAAATTCCCTTTTAAAAGCTGGAAGGTAATTATATCTCAGCCCAGAGCAGAGTGGTGCTGATTTTTCTCTTTATGGAAAATATTTACCTTCTTTGCTAATATAACTAAAGGCTACAACTTTCCATAAATTCATCGTAAAATTGTGTTTCATGACTCATCATTATCTAGCCCCTTTTGCCTCGAAGATGGTTTTGGTTGTAACTGGTATCTCCCCAGTCTCTCAAAATATGAACAGATGTTTGTTGCTTCTGTTCCCTTCTCCTCCCTACCTGTAATGATTAAAAAGGTATTCTCTGAGAGTTTTCTCATCTCAGTGTGAACTTAGTCATAACAGTAACTTCTTAGTCATAACAGTATCTTCTTAGTCATAACAGTATCTTCTTCAGATATGCTTATCGGTCAATTTTTCCATATTTATATTTTAAATTTTACTCTTAAAAAATGAAGTTCTTGCTACATACCAAATGCTTTAACAGATTATTGTGTGTAATCCTTACAACCACCTTTATGACGTTGGTATTATTAGTCCCATTTTCAGTTCATGAGACTCAAGTTTTTTGAGCTAATAATTTGCCTAAAGACATATCACTCTGTTAAATGTCTCTGGTTCAGCCTGTGCTGGTTCAGAGCTCACACTAGGGATGTAGCCTGGCTGTTGGAATTTGACTCCTAGCCCTGCCATCTCCTGGCCAGGTAACCTTGAGCAAGTTACTTAACTTCTTTGTTCCTCAGATTCCACATCTATAATGTAACAATACCTACTATGTAGGTTTGTTGTGAAGTTTAAATGAGGAATTATATGGAAGACCTTTAAAATAGTGTCCAGCATAAATATTGCATAATAAATATCACTATTGTTGGTTTCCAAATATTCTCCTAATGTTATGGCCCATCCTGCTGGATGTCACTGAACCCAAGTATCTCTGAATAACTCCATCAAGTGCTGACAGCCAGAACTGTCAATTCCAGCTTATCAGATGATAGCATACATAATTATTCAAGTCATGAACAGCAGAGGCAGACTAAGAAAACTTTGAAAACTAAGATAGTAAACAGACGTGAGAACCAAATGCAATATGTGATCCCTGATTGGATCCTGAACCAGAAACTATTTTTTTTCTTTTGCCACAGAAGTCATTTGTGGGTAAAAAATGAAGGTCTGTACCTTGATAATAGTATTGTATTAATGTTAACTTCTTGATTCGCAATCACTTTCTGTGGTGACTGCAGATAATATCAGTGTTTTTAGGAAATATACACTGAAGTATTGAGAGATAAAGGGGAATTATATCTATAATATACTGTTAAATATTACAAATAATTAAATTCATATGTACAGAAAGACAGAAGAAAGGATGATTAACATGGTAAAATATTAACATTTGGCAAATATAGGTAAAGGGCTTGTGGAAAGTATTTTTTAAAACTTTTCTATAAATCTGAAATTATTTCAAAATGGAATGATAAAAATATTAATCAGTAGAAAGAACAGAAAGAGTACTAGATTTGGAGTTGGAAGAATTGAGTTTTATTCTAGCCACTATTTCCTAGTGCTCTTAGGCAAATCATTTAGACTCTCTGAGCCTGTCTCCTAATCTAAAAATTGAAGATAATAAAACCTACCTCATTGGATTTAGTGGGCATGTAAGTTTCTGGGTGGATTTATAAAGTTGTAGCACATTATACAAATAATACTTTTTAAAAAAGGACATATGGCCCCATGTTCCCACTCTGAAACTAGTAGCCCAGGATGGGCTCTGCTACAAATCAGCTACAGTAAAGCTTCAGGGATGGGTTTTCTCAGTTATGAATGCCAAGCAAGCAGAGGAGAAAAACTCAGGTGACCTTGACACTTCCTCTTAGAAATTCATTTTGTGGCTCCCAGAGAAGAAAAGATTTTGACAGGGAACAGTCTATCCTTAAAAAAAAAAAAAAAAAAAAAAAGATTTCAAATAAAAGAAATTGTAGATATAATGACCAGTTCTCAAGATTGGTGATTTTCAACTTGGTTGTACATCACAATCACCCTATGGATCTTCAAAGAACCAAAAAGTAGATGCTTACACCCCCACCCTGGAGAGTCTGATTCATTAGGTCTTGGGTAGGTCCTAGACGTCCACATTTTCAAAGAGCTTCACAGACACTTCTGATGTCCACTGGGGTTGAAAGCCACTGCCCTAGTATTGTTTATAAGGACTAAATAAGATCCTTTATGCATAGTGCTCAATAAACATTAACCCTAATCTCATCTTTTCCTTTCTCTGTGCCTCAGAGGAACGACAAACTGAAATTAGAAATGCAGATCTGGTTGACAAATGATTTACAATAAAGTTTCTGGATGAAGAAAAAAAAAAGAAAACTACTGTCCTAGATAGTTAGTCAAAGTAGGTGCCTCAGAAATCAGAGCCCAAATCAAGCCCATCTGATATCATTATATGTGATCTGGGGAAAGAATAAAACCCCTCACTTAATTTGGCATTTACCAGTGTCCACAGTACCTTGGAGGCACTTAACATGGATAATGTGCCAAGGAGACAGGTAGGCCTCAAAAGATGAAGTGGGGAATATGGGCAGAAAAGCAGAGTAAACTTCAACAGGATTACCTTGGGTATTGATAAGGAAATAAAGCAGGCTTACAAGATGAGTTTTATAAACAATAAACAGTGATTCGGGAAAGGGATCTTGGAGTATGTCCTCGTCATTCCCTGAATACTTGGGCCAAGACTGCTGTCTAGGAGGCCATCAATGCTGAGATGCTGAGTGTCCTCATAAAGGATGTTGTCAATTAAACCCAAGGAATTACAGTACTCTTTACAAGAAAAACAAACCACAGAATATTTTATTTCTTGGGAAGTTCCTATTGCTATACTTCATACACATTTCAGTTAGAAAAGCTCCAAGACAAAAATAATAGAGTTAGAAAATAGAAATAAAATTTTTTTAGAAGATGGAATGCCTTTTTTTTAATAAGGACAGATGAGAAAAGTAAAAAAGCTCTTAGATTGGATAAAAGCTGAGAGAATACATAATCAGAATTCATGAGATAATGAAGTGAATAGCTGGGATGGACTTTGTCACTTAAAATTGGAAAGAAATTGTGAAAGCATATGCTGAGGTAATTTAAGATTTAAGAGAAAATTACTTCATATATTGCTTCATTTAATTTTTACTGTGAAATGTCATTATTTCTACTCTTCAAGTAGATAAAATGAGTCTGAGAAAGGTAATTTTTCCTAAGTCATGAAGTTGGTAGGAGGAGAAGCTGGGGATTTGAACTCAGACCACCTGACTCCAGAGTCTGTGCCCAGAATCACTATACTCCTGGACCTCCGTTATACTTTAGATTTTCGAGAAGGCTAAGGAAAGCCTATATGGCATAGTAAGATTCAAGTTCAACTTTAAACTTTTGATTTACCTTTGAACTCAAGTTCAAATCAAGTAAAAGTCATTAAGAGCTCAGCTAACTTATCTTTCTATTCATCACTTCTGTATGCTCACAGCCTTTGGACTGATTTTGAAATAGAAATGCTAGTCTTGCAATATTTTCAGCTAAGCCAGAGTAAGATAAGATGTGTTGTTTTCCTAGGAATTAATTTCTCCATTTCTAGTCTTCAAGTTTTAGTAAAACGATGCTTGATGACTTACAGCAATACGTTCTTAACTGGTAATCAAAAAAGAATAAACTGTACTTCTGTTCATAAATAGAGGAAAGAAAAAGAAGCACCTGCAATTTGATAATTATAATAATTCATTATACTGCTTACAAAGGATACAGAGACAGTATGGCAAACTAGAAAAACCCAGGATTACTAGTTAGGAGAGTAATGTTCTATACACTAAGCCATGCAATTTTAGGTGAGCCATTTTCCTTCTTTGGGCAACACTTTCCTCAATGGTAAAACCAAGGTGTCGGATTAGAATCTGATTTCCTCAAAACCTAGAATCATGGAATGTTAGTGCAGGAAAGGGGTTTAGAGGAGGGCCTCTCAATCTTTGTCACCTCATGGTGCATCTAGAAAATGCTCATTCTCGCATCCTGGAGCCGGCACAGGAAGTGGTTAAGGATTGGAGCTGCTGCCTCCAGGTCTCAGAGGATCAATTATTCAGCTCATTTGTGGGGGAGTCCAAGCTTTGAGAATTACAAGTTCAGCCTCATCATTTTCCACATGGAGAAACTAATGCCTAGACACATTTTATGAATTTATCACAACTCATAAATTAAAGTACATGGTATCAATGTATTTTCAGTTGCTACACTATTATTTAACAAATCTATCCCAACCTGACCCCCTTCAGTCCATTTTCCACATGGTAACTGGAGAGACCTCTTAAAAACTATAAACCTGATTATGTCAGTGCCCATTCCCCTCAAGGGTTGCCTCCTGATGTTTTGAGGATAAAGATCCATATTCTTAAAATAGCCCACAAAGCCCTGCATGGCCCAATCTCTATTTCTCCAGTGTCATCTCAGGCTTTTTTTTTTTTTTTTTGCATTTTATATTTCTTCTTTCCTTTTCTAAAACACACCACCAATTCCCCGCATAAGGGCTTTAGCAAGTGCTATTTTCTCGGCCTGGAGTCATCTACCTTCTTCCTCAGCTGACACTCATTTCAGGCCTCAGTTCAAATGCCATTTGCTAAAGAAAACCTTTCTTAATCCCCCATCTACACCAGGTTCCCCGATTACAACTCATCCTGTCTTTTACTACACAGCAATAATCAGAATTTATACTTGTCCATTTCTTTTTGTGATTATCTGATTAATGTCTGCCTTCCTCATTAGACTATGAGCCCTGAATGGAATGTGTGTCTGAATAGGAGCCCTTGTTCATTACTGTCTCCTCAGTGCTTACCAGTTTCTGGTGTATAGGAAAAGTTCAGTGAAATGTTCAATGAATGAATTTATGGTTTAGTTTTGGCTACAGAAGTCTTCCTGGCAACTTCCATTCATTGCACTGACAGCTCTGTACATCACATTTCTTGTAATATGAAACATGGATATAGTTATGCCTTACTTCACTCTAATTAGTGAACAGTATGAGCATTTACTTAAACTTTTCACTGCAAATATTCTCAACAATTTTTTTTTATTGTGGACAACTTTGAGATCTAATAAGCTACGGACCATTTCCCCCCCAGAATGAATACATCCACAACATTTTGCAAACAATTTCAGCCAGTCAGTACATGGACTAACCCTATGAATAAATTTCAAACTCCTAAATTTGGCATAAAATAATTATATGACTTGAGCCTTAGCTACCTTTCCATGCTCATCTGCAATTCTCTAATGTCTTTTTAAACTCTGCTATATCAAATTCCATGTAGTTTCCCTACATGGAATTAGGGATTGCTCCTGTGAGTAGCTACTACACTGTAGCCTGGGCAACATAGTGAGACTCCATCTCGGGAAACAAAGACAAAAACAAAAAACCAAGGTAAAGAGCTAAGAGAATGGATACATAATATCCTTCAAATGAGAAGACAAACTGGAATAGTAGCAAATAAAATTGAATACTTGCAATGTGTAATTATCCACAAAGGCCATTACAAGAGAATATATTATACAACATACACACTATTTCTTCAGCCTGGAATACTATGTTTTGTTTTTCTAACCTATCCTCCAATACTTGGAGCAGATTTCATATCTAACAGGAGGCTCATCTGATTCTTGTGCTGAAACCCAATAAGGATCAACCTCCTAGCATTTACTTCCTGATAGGGTCTTTCATGAAACCCAGGAAGGATCAATCTCCTAGCATTTACTTTCTGATGTCAATTTTGATAACAATTTTTCCTGGAGAATGTTAAATTCTTTGAGAATGAGGAGTGTGTCTTATTTAGCCGCAGTGCCTAGAACAGTGAATGGCACAAACAGGCCTTCAATAAATGTATGTTAACCTGAGAAGGACCAAAATTACCAATGGTAGAAGAAGCCAGGCACTGTGGCGTGCACCTGCCATCCCAATTACTGGAAGCTGAAGCAGGAGGATTGCTTCAGCAATTTGTTTATTATACAACAAAGTTATTTTTACCCCAGTAAAATGACTAAAAATTGCATTAGCCTAAGGTATCAATGTCAGTATCAGTTTCTGTTACAGAAAATCATCATGTAAACACTAGAACAATGAATTCTTTATTAAAACAATCTGAAGGCAATACTCAGAAAATGTACCATTATGATGACTTTATGGAAAGATTCAAAGCTATGCTGTGTGCTACTATTGTATAACGTTTTATAATTCTCTCTGCCTTGTGAATAGTAAGCAGCAGATTTTAGCTCTCAGATGGTGATTGTAGAGTAACCAACAAGTTAATGGGTAATGAGAAAAGTGGAGAACTTTGCACAGAAAGATATGTACACTGATATTCCAAGCAAAGAAATTATTTTTGCTGTTTTAAACTTGCGGTTTTTATTCATTTACTCAACAGATTAAGCTATTTCTAACTCTAAGGTTGGTACCAAAGGGGACCAGTATTTATCATTAGAAGAATTACCATTCATTACACAATGGAATATAAGCATAATGCACAATGGACTTTCACAGTGTGATTGGGTAGAATCCAACGAGACGGCTAATTCACACAATTCTGTTTCACTTACTCTGGTGCTCTTCTCTCTTATGCCAGATTCATTTGTTGTCATAAGGCCAGTTATAGAAGCACAGTGGGAGGCGGGGTGGAGGTGAGGACAGAAGCATTATCAGAAGCTTCCATGGAGGCACAGTTTTTAAAACTACCCACTGAGAATCCATAGGTAGCCTCATTGTAGCCTCATTCCAGCCCCTACTCTTGCTCAGACCATAGTGGTAATGACAGAATGGGAGATATCACTCACTGATAGAGTAGACTATTCTGTAAGATGACAAGGTCAGTAAAAGCAGTAAATAAGGGTGTGCTTACAACAAAGATGGAATTCACAATGTATGTTGACCCGAATTTAAAAACAAGAAATAGAATTATGGAGGAAAATCGAATTGTTATAACCCCTAGAAACAAAAACAGCATCCAGCACAATTGTGAGTGCACAGTGCATACCACAAGAGATGTGAGCTAAATGTGGTATAATATGAGAGTATAGTGGGCCTGAAGAAGAAAGTAAAAAGTGGAGAGATACAGCATTTCATATTATTTTTATTGATTCAGAGGGTACATGTGTAGGTCTGTTACATAGATATATTGTGTGATGGTTAGGTTTGGGCTTCTAGCATACCTGTAACCATAATAGTGAAGATTGTACTCAATAGGCAATTTTTCAATCTTCATCCTCTTCTCACTCTCCCCGCTTTTAGAGTCCCCAGTGTCTATTATTTCCCTATGTATGTCCATGTGTAACCATTGTTTGGCTCCCACTTACAAGTGAGAACACAGCATTTAATATTATCGGAGGGGGAAAAGATCCAATACTACACATTTGTCTCAAATAATAAATACATCTGTGGTTTTTCAAAGAATAAGCCCTAATTTCCAAGGCAGACTTCCTAGTCCATAGCTATACCATGAGATGGAAATTTAAATGCTACAGTGATTTGGGGTGATTCACACAGGCATTCTGTATAAATTAAGCAAAAATGAATGCATTTATCAATAATTACAGATAAACTCACCAAAAGTACAGCCAAAGCCCTTTGGAGTATGACATAATTTTGCAATAAAATCAGGTGGTGTACCTAAGGGACAGACTATAACATACATACTCTTTAAATCCCAGTGACCTCTTCCCAGGGGTTAAATCAGAGGAGTCATATCAAATCCAAGAAATATCATCTTCGAATATACTTCAAAAGCCTCAAATGATTAAACCCAATGACCTTTTAATAAATGTAAAATAAATACACAAGGATATCAGCTCTAGGTCTGCCTTACTCCTTCCCTTCCTTCCACAGCCACTTGTCAATAATCAACTAAGTTACTGATAAACAGAGGCTAGGTTCTCGGGATACAAAGGTAAGACATGGCCCCTGCCCTCAAGGAGTTCACACTAAGGGGTGAACTACACAGAAACAAATAATTATTTAACAATACACCAAGTATGTTAACAGAAGTATGTATAAGGACACTGGGGACAAAGAGGAGAAAGTACTTGTGATTTTGTTCCTCATAAGACACATTATTATTAGAATGGGAGATGAGAATTATGTACTTGGTCATTCAACAAATACTGACTATGCCCCTCTCATGGGTAAGCACAGTGAAATCACAGTGAGATCAGAATAATCCTTTGGAATTCCAGGGGCATGCGACCTTCTCTCATCCCCCTCAAGAACTCAAAGGCCTCTTGCTGCTGACAATACAGCAGCCTGATAGTTAAGAATTTTTTAAGGAATAAATAACTTTATATTTTTAATCTAAAACTGAGTTGGACAAGTTTGTGAATAAAAATATCAGTTAATAAGGGTAAAACATAAGTAAATATCTAATCATTCTAATTACTTTTGAGGGAGGCCAAATATTCTGACTCTATTTCCTATTATATCTTCCCTTATGCTTAGTTTTTCTAGTCTCACTCCCCATCCTATCATGAACTCTAAAGAAATAATACTTGTTACATTTAAGATCACACAGAAAGGCAGTGAGGTTAGAGAGTGTAAATTCTGGACCCAGATTGCCTGGGTTCAAGTCTGTGCTCTGTTATGTTCTAGCTGTGTGGCTCTGGGGAAGTTGCTTAACTCTTCTATGTTTCAGTTACTCATCTGTAAATGAAGTCGTCAATTAATGCATATAAAACACTTAGACCAATGCTTGGCATATGGCCAGGACTCCCTACAAGCTAGTTAATATTCCTACCATATACATAAAAATAAAAAATCAATAAGCAATGATAAGAAAGAGTTAATGCAAATAAATTTAATAGCAGAGCTATCTTTTAAACTTCATCAAGAGCATGACTGTATCAAATTCCTAACTATATCAAGTAAGCATTTGCCCAATATGAGATTTAAAAGTAACGACTATAGTAGTTTGGATTTCATCTATGCTTAAGAAAGTGTGACTTTGCTGTGGATAAGATACTTTCAAGATGTTGTCTTATTGCTATCTTTGTGGCTAAATTAACATTCAGATTAAAGGTGAGAAGGATATAGTGATTGTTATAACTTCTTTCACAATTATCTCACAGAAAATTGCTCATACAATATTATTTCTTAAAAGAAACAATTTCAATTTCTTGAAAGAAAATTTCTTTCAAGTTTCTTTTATTTTATTGTTTTTTTGAGACAGAGTCTCGCTCTGTTGCCCAGGCTGGAGTGCAGTGCTTTGATCTCTGCTCACTGCAACCTCCGCCTCCTGGGTTTAAGCGATTCTCCTACCTCAGCCTCCTGAGTAACTGGGACTACAGGTGCACATTACCACACCTGGCTAATTTTTGTATTTTTTGTAGAGCCAAGATTTTGCCACGTTAGCCAGACTGGTCTCAAACTCCTGACCTCAAGTGATCGACCTGCCTTGGCCTCCCCAAGTGCTAGGATTACAGGTGTGAACCACTGTGCCCGGACTCATTTCTTTAAAAGCTTTCCATAACCTGCAAAACCTTCTCAATACATGTGCTCTTGAAAACATTGAGCCTAATATTTTCCTGTTAGACTAGTCTTCTGTTTCCTCTTAAAACAGGAAAGCCCATAACTGTCTAAAGGACAAAGAACAGTAGTAGGTTTAACAATTTTCACCCTAAAGCCAAAGTGGGAGTAGCTGTAATATTTTATGAATGAAAAACAGGATGAATTCGATTAGGGCGACCATGTTTTAGACTCCTTTCTAAGTCACCTCCTAGAATTTTTAATCAGTCACCTAAGAGTTACTTATTAACTCAAAAACTGCTTAGTCACTGACTGAAAAATGAGGCAGGGAGCAGACCAAAGTCAAGAGTTCAGGGTCAAACTGCAGAGAGCAAAGCACAATGAGTGGATTGGTTTCATCTTTCTCCTCAGTCTTCCAGAGCCAGGAAAATGAAGGGACTGGACAGTGTTGGTGGTTGGTAATGTGAACACAATACCAGCTGTCTTAGGTGAGTAGACACAAAAGTCACAGATTAAAAAGGGCACTTTGTCTCCCTTACTTGATATGTGGATCAAAGCCATGTACCCATACATGTATTGTCCTTGGCATCTTTTTTCAGTTTTCTCTTTCACAAGATGCCTATACACACAATATATTCTATACCAATGCTCTTCTGGAAGTTCTTTCAACTTCAAGATTACTAGAAATAAGAGCACTAGTGAGCATATCTATTTGTTAGTTTTAAGTAATATTTAACTGGCAGGGTGCAGTGGCTGACGCCTGTAATCCTACTTTGGGAGGCCGAGGTGGGTGGATGACCTGAGGTCAGCAGTTTGAGACCAGCCTGGCTAACATGGTGAAACCCTGTCTCTACCAAAAACACAAACAATAGCCAGGTGTGGTGGTGCATACCTGTAGTCCCAGCTACTCGGGAGGCCAAGGCAGGAGATTTGCTTGAACCTGGGAGGCAGAGGTTGCAGTGAGCCAAGATCCTGCCACTGCACTCCAGCCTGGGTGACAGAGTGAGACTCCATCTCAAAAATAATAAAAAAATAAAATAAATAATATTTAACTAAGAGAAGTTAATATTTTAGTTACACATTTCTCTCTACTGCTAGAGGATTATATTTGGTTATTACAGTATTTCCCGCTTATCCCTAGGGTATACATCCCAAACCCCCAGCGGATACCTGAAACCACATATAGTACCAAACACTACATATACTATGTTTTTTCTTATACGAACATACCTATGATAAAGTTGAATTTATAAATTACGCACAGTTAAGGGATCAAACACAGTAACTAATAATACAATAGAACAGTTATAACAATATGCTGTAATTAAAGTTATGTTGTGAATGTGGTCTTTCTCTTAAAACATCTTAAGTACTGTATTCATCCTTCTTGTGATGAAGAAGGGTCAAAGCAGAACAGCATGAGATTGCATCATGCTACTCAGAATGGTGTGCAATTTAAAACTTACGAACTGCTTACTTCTGGAATATTCCATTAAATATTTTTGAACTACAGTTGATTGAGAGTAACTGGGACCAATGGAAAGCAAAACTGTGGATAAGGGGAGATTACTGTGATACTGACTTATTGAATTTGGATTATACAGTTCTGATATGAGCCAGTCTTTTAACATCTTTCTAGTTTATGACTTTGGGTCCCTTCATGATTCTTAATCACTTCCATTCAATTATAAAATACTTATTTTATTAGCTGGGCATGGTGGTGCATGCCTGTAGTCCCAGCTACTTGGAGGCTGACAGTGGAGGACTGCCTGAGCACAGGAATTCAAGGCTGCATTGAGCTATGATTGTACCACTGTACTCTAGCCTGGGTGACAGAATGAGACTCTGTCTCTAGTTTACAATATGTATACATATTGTCTCTAATTTACTCTGTATGTCTGTATGTGTGTGTGTGCATATTAAGCCCATAACAAATATTTTTGTGCTCTATAAGACAGCTGAGAAAAATATATTTAAGAGTCTAAGGGCAAGCTAGTCTATCTGTATACTTGTTATAAAAAAGGTAAGGTGTATTGTAAATATGTTGCATTTAATGGACAAATAGTTGCTAGTATCTCTCTGGATTTCAAGGGCCCTTGCTAATCCCTTAATTTCTCCATTATGATAAAAGATCAAGAATTGGCCAAACTCACTTAATAGATTAACATTACTGAAGATCATCATAGTAAAGGCCTACAAAATAGAGACAAGCATTGCTTAGTGGTGATGGAACAAGATTTTGATGTTATTTGTTTTTAATAAACAGTAGGCAAAGGGATATTTTGTTTGTCTAGAAAAAACATGTATTCTCACTTCCTATCTATTAACCAGCTAACTTTTGCCTCTCAAACTTCAGCTACAAAAGGGAATCATCGGCCGGGCGCGGTGGCTCACGCCTGTAATCCCAGCACTTTGGGAGGCCGAGGCGGGCGGATCACGAGGTCAAGAGATCGAGACCATCCTGGCTAACACGGTGAAACCCCGTCTCTACTAAAAATCCAAAAAATTAGCCGGGCGTGGTGGCGGGCGCCTATAGTCCCAGCTACTCGGGAGGCTGAGGCAGGAGAATGGCGTGAACCTGGGAGGCGGAGCTTGCAGTGAGCCGAGATAGCGCCACTGCACTCCAGCCTGGGTGACAAAGCGAGACTCCGTCTCAAAAAAAAAAAAAAAAAAAAAAAAAAAGGGAATCATCCGTGAGTTTGATTGTACTGCCAGGTGACAGACAAGAGGGTTTATATGATGAGAAGAGAGGCTGGAAAAGGAAAAAAAAAAAAAAAAAAAGAGGAGCAAGTTCAGATAGGTACAGAGGCTAGCACCTGGGTACTGACCTTTGAATTTCTTGCAAGGCAATATAATTTGCTCTTCAAACATAAAAGGCTACACTAAAAGAATAAAAAGCCTTTTCCCCGCTATGTTCCTGTAAAACTTTATTTATGGACATTGAAATTTGCATATCACATACTTTTCATGTGTCACAAAATATTATTCTACTTTTGATGTTTTTCAACCATTTAAACATGTGAAAGCCATTCTTAGCTCATGGGCTGCACAAAAACAGGCAGCAAGGGATGGGCCCTTAGACTAACATTGGTTGACTGCTGGATTGGAGCATTAGAGCTTGGGTATGAGTCCCACCCCAGGGCTTCCAGGAGAGGGGGCCCAGGCTGATGCCATCTCCACCCTCATTGCTCTAGGCGGGAAGGCAGAGCTGGTGCTGTATGAGGTATGGCTGTAGATCCTGGGCCAGCCCTTCACCAAGGCCTTGGAAGATAAAACCAGTCCTGAGTCCCGGGTGCTTCAGGGGCAGCTGATGAAATGAGTGAAGTGGCAGGATGGAGTGGGAGATCAGGGAAGAGGCCTCGAGGGGATGGAGGATGACTGGACAAGGCTTTGGTAGAACTGTGACCCTCTTCACCCGCTCCTGACTCCCCAGCTGACCACCATCCTCAGACCTCTACAGAACTTGACCTACTGGTGGTGGAGGGATTCCAATGAATCCAGGGTGGCCCTCGGTGACCCAGGGCTCAGAGCTGGACTTGGTTGAGGGCAGGAGGCTGGAAGAGATGACCTCCGCTAGTCCCCCCAGGCTATCCAGCCCCCTGAAGCCTGTGATGATCCTTCCACCAGGCCAGACCCACTGACTGCCAGAGTGGGTGCCACCTTCTTCAGGGCTGTGCCAGCCCAGGTCCTTGGGTAAGAATGTGTGCACCAGTGTCTGGACACCCTGTGGGAGGCAGAGGGCCTCTTGGTAGAGATGGTCATCCCAGACCTCGGTCAGTATCTCTTTCCCTCTGCAGACCCCCTCCCTCTGTCTGTGTCCTCTGTCCATCTGCCTCCTCCCTCGGGTTCATTGCCCCTACATGACCTGATCTGAAGCCTGCCTCCTCAGCCTGCCTTGCATCCTCATGGGAGCCCTCCCATGATAAATTTCCAATTTATCTTTAAAAGTACATTATTTGAAACCAGATTTGTTAAAGCCCATAATCAGTTGAAATGAAAAAAAAATCCAGACTTGTGTGGGTTTTATATTTGGTAAAAAGATAAGTAAGTAAGTTCTGACAGTGAAATTAGAGTTTTAACTTGGCTGGGATATCATTTATAAAAGAGTCTAACAGGCCTGACACGAAACAGGCCTGCCATAGAAGTTATATATAGCCTTTCCTTTGACTCTACTATATTTATTTTCTAATGGACAAGTTAAGTATAAAATGGTAAAGATAATAATTTAAAAAATAATAATAATAACCAATATTTAATTGAATACTTCCTATTCTTATTGATTTACCTATATCACCTAATCTATTTCTTGCTGCTGCTCTCTGAGGTACGTACTATTATTATTCCCACCATAAAGATGAGGCAATTCAGGCACAAGAGTTTAACCTGCTTGCTTGGACAGCTAGTAAGTGGCAGAGCTAGAATTCAAACCCAGGTAGTCTGATTCCATATGCATTTGCTGTACTGAAAGTACTTAACCCAGTCTGGGCACAAAGTGAGTGCTTTCTATGATCATCATTGCTTTTATTATTACTGGATTTAAGAAAACTATATTGAATGCCTACCCACTGGAGAATTGAGGAATGAACAAAACACACAAGGTCACTGTTCTCATGGATCATAGAGGTCAGGGGAGGAGATAGATACTATTCAAAGAATTACACCTTGATAGTAGAAATAGATCACTTGAAGGAGAAGAAAATTTCTGAATGGTCCTATTTTAGACTACCAGGTCCTTAAGACTTGTTACTGGATGATCAGAGTATACGCGTCCATTACTCCTATTATCTACTCACCTTAAACTCTGCTGCTTGGTTAAAGTTTTGGAACCTTTATCAAGTCACTGCCCTGTTCAAAAACCTTTGATGGCTTCCAGTTTTCTAGAGCCTAAGTAGCCACTGTGTGTCATACATACCAAGAAACTCCCATCCCACATTTAGAGCAAACATCAGTAATCCATCATGGTGATTTTTTTTTTCTATTTGGTTGTAGTTTTATCAATAAATCAAAAACTGGCACTTGAATTGAAACACTTTTGTCATCGTTGACCTAGTTTGCTGTATAGAAACATTGGTTTTGGACTTAGACAAACTTGGGTTCAAATTTCAGCTCTCTGCCACTCATTGGTGGGGTGATCCTGGCCAAGTCATTTCACCTATGGGAGCCTCACTCTCTTAGCATATAAAATGGAGATAATGATAGACTGGATTAAGAAAATGTGGCACATATACACCATGGAATACTATGCAGCCATAAAAAATGATGAGTTCATGTCCTTTGTAGGGACATGGATGAAATTGGAAATCATCATTCTCAGTAAACTATCGCAAGAACAAAAAACCAAACACTGCATATTCTCACTCATAGGTGGGAATTGAACAATGAGATCACATGGACACAGGAAGGGGAATATCACACTCTGGGGACTGTTGTGGGGTGGGGGGAGGGGGGAGGGATAGCATTGGGAGATATACCTAATGCTAGATGACGAGTTAGTGGGTGCAGCGCACCAGCATGGCACATGTATACATATGTAACTAACCTGCACAATGTGCACATGTACCCTAAAACTTAAAGTATAATAAAAAATAAAAATAAAAAAAATAAAATAAAATGGAGATAATAGAAACTACTCAACAGAGTTTTTAGGTAATGCAAGTAAACAATTTGGCATAGTACCTGGTATATATTGCTTAGTAAATTAAAGTTATTATTTTTATCACCGTTATCATAATGTTCATTATTGCCATCAGAAAGCTTTCCAAAGTCTCCACAATCTAGCTCTAATTTACATTTCCAAATTTATCTCCCATACTCTACCAAAGGAACCCTCCACTTCAACCAGAGGAACTCAATGTCTCCTAAAACCAGCCTGCCATGTTCTTTTTCTGTGTGTATAAAAATCTGCCTTATTCTTCAAATACCATTTCATTAAATTCATGAAATTTATTTCATGAAATTTTCCTGACCCCCTTCAGCCACACTCATACTGCTCTCCATTGAACTCTCATACTTACTGTTTCTAACACTTCATCATACACTATCTGGTAACATTCTCTGGTGCTGGTGTTTAATTTTATATTACAATTTAATTTTACATGTTTTTTTATCTTTCCCATCTAAACTCTCTACTTTTCTTTTTCTTTAAGACAAAATTTCGTTCTATCACCCAAGCTGGAGTACAGTGATGTGATCATGGCTCACTGCAATCTCGAACCTCCCAGCCTCGAGAGATCCCCCCACCTCAGCCTCCTGACTAGTTGAGACTTTAAACACCTGCCACCATGCTCGGCTAATTTTTTTTTTTTTTTTTTTGATTTTTTGTAGAGACATCTCCCTCTGTTGCCCCGACTGGTCTTGAACTCCTGGGCTCAAGTGATCTTCTTGCCTTGGTCTTTCAAAGTGTTGGAATTACAGGTGTGAGCTATTGTGCCCAGTCAAATAGGGATAATCACGTTTTATTTTTTGAAACAGAATCTCACTGTCACCCAGCTGGAGTACAGTAGCATGATCATAGCTCATGGCAACTTTGACCTCCCAGGCTCAAGCAATCTTCCTGCCTCAGCCTTTGGAGTAGCTGAGACCACAGGTACATGCCACTACACCTGGCTAATTTTTGTATTTCTTTAGAGACTGGGTCTTGCCATGTTGCCCAGGCTGGTCTCAAACTCCTGGGCTCAAGTGATTCTCTCACCTCAGCCTCTGAAAGTGTTGGGATTACAGGTGTGAGCCACTGTGCTGGGCAGAAATGTGTATCTTCAAAACAACACCTGGTGAAATGACTGCAGATTCATATCAATGAATGAATGAAATTTAAATAAAATAACACGTGGTAGTTAACTTAAAATTAAGCCATGGATTAAGGAGATAAAATTAATTTTTAATTCCTCATGTTACATTGAAGAACTCAATATTATAAAAAAATCTCTGGCTTTTTATTTTGAATTTGAAAATCAGAGGCCGAGCACGGTGGCTCACGCCTGTAATCCCAGCACTTTGGGAGGCCAAGGTGAGCGGATCAGGAGCTCGAGACCAGCCTGGCCAATATGGTGAAACACCCTCTCTACTAAAAACACGAAAATTAGATGGGCATGGTGGCGTGCACCTGCAGTCCTAGCTACTCAGGAGGCTGAGGCAGAAGAATTGCTTGAACCCGGGAAGCGGAGATTGCAGTGAGCTGAGATCAAGCCAGTGCACTCCAGTCTGGGCGACAGAGCAAGACTCTGTCTAAAAAAAAAAAAAAAAAAAAAATCAGAATTTTCTACCTTTGTCCATTAGTCCTAGTTAAATAAATATTTTTAAAAATATTTGTGCCTATGTATAAGTGTTAAAGAATACTCTATTTCTCCAAATAATTATAAAGGATTTTTTCTTTATTTTTAAAATATGTTTTTAAAATTTGTATAATTAAAAAAAAATTTTTTTTAAGATAGAGACAGGGTCTTGCTGTGTTGTCCAGGCTGGTCTTGAAATCCTTGGCTCAAGCAATCCTTCTGTCTCAGCCTCCCAAAGTGCTGGGATTACCACAGCGCCTGTCCCAATTTTCTTTAATATAGATAAAATCACCACTCGCAGGACTCAACTAGTTTACATTCCTCTTTGACCTATGAAATGCGATATATGCTTTCCATATCAAGTTTGAATAAAATTATCAATCAAAGACTCCATAAGCATGTGTAACTTAGCCCGGTTGCTCCCAACCACCAGATGGTGAGGGTCTAGGATGACATTTCACTGCTTTCTGGCAAAATGGGAAAAATGAGGGCAACAAAGCAGTGATGAAGCAAGGGTTGGCAGGAGTAGTCCACCCTGGGGAAGGGGCAGTATTTTCTCACTGACATTGTTTGGAACTGCCTGTTTATGGTGATAACGAAAAGCAGACAAACTATTAGTGGATTCTATTATCGTTTTTTTTTTTTAATTATACTTTAAGTTTTAGGGTACATGTGCACATTGTGCAGGTTAGTTACATATGTATACATGTGCCATGCTGGTGTGCTGCACCCACTAACTCATCATCTAGCATTAGGTATATCTCCCAATGCTATCCCTCCTCCCTTCCCCCACCCCACAACAGTCCCCACAGTGTGATATTCCCCTCCCTGTGTCCATGTGATCTCATTGTTCAATTCCCACCTATGAGTGAGAATATGCGGTGTTTGGTTTTTTGTTCTTGCGATAGTTTACTGAGAATGATGATTTCCAATTTCATCCATGTCCCTACAAAGGACATGAACTCATCATTTTTTATGGCTGCATAGTATTCCATGGTGTATATGTGCCACATTTTCTTAATCCAGTCTATCATTGTTGGACATTTGGGTTGGTTCCAAGTCTTTGCTATTGTGAATAGTGCCGCAATAAACATACGTGTGCATGCATCTTTATAGCAGCATGATTTATAGTCCTTTGGGTATATACTCAGTAATGGGATGGCAGGGTCAAATGGTATTTCTAGTTCTAGATCCCTGAGGAATCGCCACACTGACTTCCACAATGGTTGAACTAGTTTACAGTCCCACCAACAGTGTAAAAGTGTTCCTATTTCTCCACATCCTCTGCAACACCTGTTGTTTCCTGACTTTTTAACGATTGCCTTTCTAACCGGTGTGAGATGGTATCTCATAGTGGTTTTGATTTGCATTTCTCTGATGGCTAGTGATGATGAGCATTTTTTCATGTGTTTTTTGGCTGCATAAATGTCTTCTTTTGAGAAGTGTCTGTTCATGTCCTTCGCCCACTTTTTGATGGGGTTATTTGTTTTTTTCTTGTAAATTTGTTTGAGTTCATTGTAGATTCTGGATATTAGCCCTTTGTCAGATGAGTAGGTTGCGAAAATTTTCTCCCATGTTGTAGGTTGCCTGTTCATTCTGATGGTAGTTTCTTTTGCTGTGCAGAAGCTCTTTAGTTTAATTAGATCCCATTTGTCAATTTTGGCTTTTGTTGCCATTGCTTTTGGTGTTTTGGACATGAAGTCCTTGCCCATGCCTATGTCCTGAATGGTAATGCCTAGGTTTTCTTCTAGGGTTTTTATGGTTTTAGGTCTAAGGTTTAAGTCTTTAATCCATCTTGAATTGATTTTTGTATAAGGTGTAAGGACGGGATCCAGTTTCAGCTTTCTACATATGGCTAGCCAGTTTTCCCAGCACCATTTATTAAATAGGGAATCCTTTCCCCATTGCTTGTTTTTCTCAGGTTTGTCAAAGATCAGATAGTTGTAGGTATGCGGCATTATTTCTGAGGGCTCCGTTCTGTTCCATTGATCTATATCTCTGTTTTGGTACCAGTACCATGCTGTTTTGGTTACTGTAGCCTTGTAGTATAGTTTGAAGTCAGGTAGTGTGATGCCTCCAGCTTTGTTCTTTTGGCTTAGGATTGACTTGGCGATGCGGGCTCTTTTTTGGTTCCATATGAACTTTAAAGTAGTTTTTTCCAATTCTGTGAAGAAAGATATTGGTAGCCTGATGGGGATGGCATTGAATCTATAAATTACCTTGGGCAGTATGGCCATTTTCACGATATTGATTCTTCCTACCCATGAGCATGGAATGTTCTTCCATTTGTTTGTATCCTCTTTTATTTCCTTGAGCAGTGGTTTGTAGTTCTCCTTGAAGAGGTCCTTCACATCCCTTGTAAGTTGGATTCCTAGGTATTTTATTCTCTTTGAAGCAATTGTGAATGGGAGTTCACTCATGATTTGGCTCTCTGTTTGTCTGTTGTTGGTGTATAAGAATGCTTGTGATTTTTGTACATTGATTTTGTATCCTGAGACTTTGCTGAAGTTGCTTATCAGCTTAAGGAGATTTTGGGCTGAGAAAATGGGGTTTTCTAGATATACAATCATGTCGTCTGCAAACAGGGACAATTTGACTTCCTCTTTTCCTAATTGAATACCCTTTATTTCCTTCTCCTGCCTAATTGCCCTGGCCAGAACTTCCAACACTATGTTGAATAGGAGTGGTGAGAGAGGGCATCCCTGTCTTGTGCCAGTTTTCAAAGGGAATGCTTCCAGTTTTTGCCCATTCAGTATGATATTGGCTGTGGGTTTGTCATAGATAGCTCTTATTATTTTGAAATACGTCCCATCAATACCTAATTTATTGAGAGTTTTTAGCATGAAGGGTTGTTGAATTTTGTCAAAGGTTTTTTCTGCATCTATTGAGATAATCATGTGGTTTTTGTCTTTGGCTCTGTTTATATGCTGGATTACATTTATTGATTTGCGTATATTGAACCAGCCTTGCCTCCCAGGGATGAAGCCCACTTGATCATGGTGGATAAGCTTTTTGATGTGCTGCTGGATTCGTTTTGCCAGTATTTTATTGAGGATTTTTGCATCAATGTTCATCAAGGATATTGGTCTAAAATTGTCTTTTTTGGTTGTGTCTCTGCCAGGCTTTGGTATCAGGATGATGCTGGCCTCATAAAATGAGTTAGGGAGGATTCCCTCTTTTTCTATTGATTGGAATAGTTTCAGAAGGAATGGTACCAGTTCCTCCTTGTACCTCTGGTAGAATTCGGCTGTGAATCCATCTGGTCCTGGACTCTTTTTGGTTGGTAAGCTATTGATTATTGCCACAATTTCAGCTCCTGTTATTGGTCTATTCAGAGATTCAACTTCTTCCTGGTTTAGTCTTGGGAGAGTGTATGTGTCAAGGAATGTATCCATTTCTTCTAGATTTTCTAGTTTATTTGCGTAGAGGTGTTTGTAGTATTCTCTGACATACCAGAATCTCTGGGACGCATTCAAAGCAGTGTGTAGAGGGAAATTTATAGCACTAAATGCCCACAAGAGAAAGCAGAAAAGATCCAAAATTGACACCCTAACATCACAATTAAAAGAACTAGAAAAGCAAGAGCAAACACATTCAAAAGCTAGCAGAAGGCAAGAAATAACTAAAATCAGAGCAGAACTGAAGGAAATAGAGACACAAAAAACCCTTCAAAAAATCAATGAATCCAGGAGCTGGTTTTTTGAAAGGATCAACAAAATTGATAGACCGCTAGCAAGACTAATAAAGAAAAAAAGAGAGAAGAATCAAATAGACACAATAAAAAATGATAAAGGGGATATCACCACCGATCCCACAGAAATCTATTATTCTTTTAAAATGATCTACAGAAGATGCAATGCTGTTTTGCCTGTGCCTGAAGTGGACTGCTTCGACCATCATGCCTTTGGCATGCCATAGCAATAAAGTGAGCTTCAGGTAAAGCTGAATTTATTCAGTTGAAGAGACAGTCCATTATTCTGTGATAAAATGCTGTTGGTGATTAAATGTCCTTTTAAAACAAAACGATGATGATGGGAAACAAATTTTTCTAATGTCTTCATTTGTTAAATTTTAAAAACTTTATCATTGTGTCTATCCCTGAAGTGGGTTTTGTTACTGTTTAGTTTTTTTTTTTTTTTTTGAAATGTTCCAGGTCTGTGAAATGTCAAATCTGACAACAGCTTGACAAAAATTAATCAAGAGAACAACTTGACTTAATGGAGAGTGCACAGTGTTTTTTGGCTTAGAACAGTGGCTCTCCAAGTGTGGTACTCTAAACCAATAGCATCAGCACTAACTGGGAACTTGTTAGAATGCAAATTCTCAGGCTCTATCTCAGGTCTACTGAACTAGACACTGGGGGGTAGAGCCCAGCAATCCGTATTTTTAAAAAGCCCGGCCAGGCATGGTGGCTCACACCTGTAATATCCAACACTTTGAGAGACCAAGGTGGGACGATTGCTTGAGCCCAGGAGTTCTAGAGCAGCCTGGGCAACACAGGGGGACCCTGTCTCTACAAAAAAAAAAAAAAATTAGTGGGGCATGAGGTGCATGCCTGTGGTCCTAGCTGAGGAGGGATCACTTGAGCCTGGGAGGTCGAGGTTGCAGTGAGCTGTGATCATGCCACTACATTCCAGCCTGGGTGATAGAGTGAGACTCTGTCTCAAAAAAATTAAAAAAAAAATTAAAAAGCCATCCAGGAATTGTGCTACTGTTTGAGAACCATTTCCCAGGGAATAGGTAGAGAAGATGCAAAAAGTGCTGAGACAAAATGCCTGGAGATTCTTAAATGCCCCCTGTAAGGTCACTTTTAGTCCAATGATTGTGTCTATTTATTTTATATGGATTTTCCATAGTTATTAATTAACCAATTTATCCAAAATAAATTAATCTAAAATAATCCTAGAGTCTTCGGCAAATGATTTTATAAGTGCCTATATAAAGTGGGATAAATTATATTAAATACAGTTCTTAAGTCATTAAGCTTGTTACTTTTCAGATTCAGAAGGCAGCCTATCTGAAGAAAGGTGGAGCTGGCACTGTACTTGAGAAACAGAAAAACCTATGAACCTGTAACTCCCTTTGAATCTAGCAATGAACTTATGCCCCACTATGACGGGATATAGGAGGGAATGTGAAATTGCTCCTTATCCAAGATTCTTTTATCTGAGAAAACAACCAATGCTGATGAAATACTAACTGGGCCATAAAGAATTACAATTTGATAGCTTAAGGCCTCTTATATTTTCATGATGTTTTTACGATGAATGTAGAGACTTCTGAAATATCAGGTTTGAGAAGGAAGAAAAGAATCCATGCAAACCATTCACTTTCCACATGCACATATTTCAGGTTTTACTTGAATAAACAGCAATGAAAGAAGATGCTGGTGGACGTGGCCTTTTTAATTGATACATAATAATTGTTCACATTTTTGGGATGCTGCAGTGGACTTTTCTGGCAACTGGCAGGTGGAGGGAATGGTGAGATGTGGTACTTGAAAGTGGGGCTCACTCTCATCAGGTCATTGAGACATTTCAGCCACATAAAAAGAGAGAGGGTATGGAGGTGCACTGTCCCCATTCATGATATATTCCCACATGCATTTACTCAACAGACTAAAAGCCTGCAATATGTTAGCAGCTGGAGATACAAAAGTCCCTTATAAGTCCAGGCTCTCAAGGCACTTACACAACCCACAGGGAGAATGACAAGAGTTGGTCCCCTGTACACCTCTGAGCCACATGACCATGCCAAATGGTGAGTGCAGATTTGATGAACCTGCAGATAACTATTTTAAGCTGCAAGAAACCCAGGGCCTCTGCCCTTGTTACCCTCAGCATCCATGCAATACATGCATACCACATATCTCAGGCCTCTCCTCCTCCCTGGGAGGGCAAATGGCAGCCTTCACATTGAGACTTCCCCCTGAAAAATCTGGGTAATCAATCAGGTCATGGCTGGCTCCTTCCAGAGAAGCCACAGATTCCCCCATTCAGAGACTGGAATTCCCTTGGAAGTGTAACAACCCTTGGCTACAATTAAATCCATCTAGAGAGGCTATTGATCCCTTCAAAGTTAAGAGGCTGCTGCTGCTTCCAACTGTCAGTTAAGTCCTGAAAGCAAAACAATCCCTTTGCTGGCCTGCTCACAGGGTCTAGGCTTTCCTCAAAAGCAGAACCAAAGCCGACTTCGAAGAAGTCTGGTGTATGTCTTCTTTTGAGAAGTGTCTGTTCATGTCCTTTTTGATGGAGGTTTTTTATCTTTTTGGTAAATTTGTTTAAGTTTTGTATAAGTGCTGGATATTAGAC
This sequence comes from Gorilla gorilla gorilla, assembly GCF_029281585.2. Lineage (NCBI taxonomy): Eukaryota > Metazoa > Chordata > Mammalia > Primates > Hominidae > Gorilla > Gorilla gorilla. The sequence goes on along the minus strand of NC_073224.2, from coordinate 87,596,432 downwards.
CTTTGTCAGATGCATAGTTTGCCCAAATTTTCTCCCATTCGATAAGTTGTCTGTTTACTATGTTGATACGTTCTTTTATAAGTTTTAAAAAAGTCTGGTGTGCCCCTACTCACTGGGACAGTGGTTTCTAAATGCTAGTTTAACTATCAGCCATATCAGAATATCAGAATCACCTGCAACATAAAATACAGTAGTGCCCCCTTATAAGTGGGGAATATGTTCCAGTTCCCCCAGTGGATGCCTGAAACTGTGGATAGTACCGAACTCTATCTATACTACATTTTTCCATATATATGAGAGATAAAGTTTAATTTATAAATTAGGCACAGTAAGAGATTAACAATAAAATAGCATAATTATAACAATATACTGTAATATTTCATCATACTACTCAGAATGGCATACAATTTAAAACTTTTTATTTTTTAATTTTTGCAACCCTGCTCTTTAAGGTACCATACAATTTAAAACTTATAAATTGTTTATTTCTGGAATTTTCCATTTTATATTTTTGGGCCATGGTTGACCACGGGTAACTGAAGCTGTGGAAAGTGAAACCATGAATAACGGGGCTCTACTCTATAGATATAAGGAGCTCATACCAGACCGCCTTAACCAGAATCTTCTATAATAGGGCTCTAGGCTTACATAGTTAAAAAAAACTCTATAGGTGATTTTAATGCATGCCATTGATTGGGAACCGCTGCACTAGGACGGTAGTTCTCAAACTTCATGGGCATCAGAAGCACCTGGAGGGCTTGTTAAAGCACAGATTCCTGGGTCAAATCCCCGAGTTGCTAAGCAGCTGGCCTACAGTAGACCCAGAGAATTTCATTTCCCCTAAGTTCTCAGGTGATGCAGCTGTTCTGGAGCAGGGGAGGACACATAAGAACCACTGCACTAGGGATTAGCTAGGGCCAGTTCCACTGGAAGCCTGTTTACTAGCTAAATGCCTCTTGACCACCTGGAGAAGATACTGCTTTTTACCTTTCCAACATTCATTCTCCCTTTCTTCCTTCTAACAGTATCTTGATTTTTGCTAGTGGGAGCAATGTTCCCAACTAACAGAACTACATTTACTCACTTCCTTTCTAAAAAGGGGCGGCCACAGTACTAAATCCCAGCAACTACAAAAATCATAACCTGAAGCTGTTGGGTGAGGGCTCTGGTTTTTGGAAAAGCTTAAAGGTGGGCGAGGGAGGAAGTGTTAGCTCAGCTGGCATTCTTCGCCTTTTGCCCTCACTCTTCTTTCTTTATGCCTGGAAAAAAGAAGTGATAACTCGAGTTCTGACAACCATTCTGTGGCAACAAGGCAAAAAGCACATACTAAAGATGATGACGGTACCAAGGAGGAGGAGACTGGGTGACTGATGGTATTACGGAGCTGCCATACCAGTCCCACATGCCTACCTTCAGATCTCAAATTATGGGGCGGAAAAATAAAAGTTCTCATTTTTAAAGATGATTTTAGGGTCTCTATTTACTAGTGACCAGAAAATTAATTATTAATTTGTCACACCCCAACCCATCAACATGGAGGCCATTATATTCACCTCTTTTCTCCCATCCTGCTATTCTCACATGGCTCTGAGATTCTTCTTCCCTTCCCCAATCTCTAACTATTCCTATTGCTTTCTGCAGAACTTCAGTGCCATTGTAAACTCCCTTGAAACTTGAATCTCTTCATAGGCCTCTTAGCCTTAAATGAAACTTGGATATCCCCTAAGGGCATCAATTCCTTGGAGTCCACAGGATAAGAATCTCTGGCCAGGAGGGTAGGAGTAGTTCTATCCTTTGTCCCAGTGCTACTTTAAGACATCCTCCCCTTATATATGAACTCCTGACTTTTTGAGGCTTATGCCATCTGGCTAGATCTTTTCTCCTTGTTGCTGTCACACCTTTGGTTCACAAACTTCCCTCGTTTGTGAAAGACTTCAGACTTTGAGTCACCATTTTCCTCTCCACCCTACCTCCTAACCATGATCCTAGGTGATTTCAATGCCACTCAACATGAAAGCTTCTCTCAGTTCCTAGACTTACATATCTCTAGTGACTGATACTGATCTCCACTCCACACTGGCTACCTCCTTCCATGGCCACACCCTGAATCATATCATCCATTACCATGGAAAGCTCCACTTCTGAAGTGTACAGTGACACAGCTCTTTCCCTGTTATTCCTGGGGTCTCTGTAGGTACCTTAGAAAAGCATTCGGTCCCTTGGCCCATCTACTTTCTCCCTTTCTTCAAGCACCTCCTGCCATCACATCTTTCCTTGTTTATAACTTCAACTATAGCTGCTAACATCCTCAATTATCTTTCCTCATTGTACCCTCCTGTAAAAACCTCACCCCTGGGCCAAACTGTTCACCAGAAAATAATAACACCATAATACATGTAATCTCCTAAATCAACTGAATTGTAAATACAACCCATAAATATATATTCTGTCATCAGCACTTTCTCCATGGCCACTTCAAACTTTGTCTACTATCTCTTATTCAAGACTCCTGGTGCTAGATGTTTTGGAATTTACAATAATAATCTGGAATATATAGTATATATTATATAATACTCCAAGGGGTCTGGGAAGTCACTCATCATCAAATACATTAATATTTTTACAGCAGTGTGAAGAGTCACACTAAATAGGTTAAATAAAAATGATATACATTAAATGTTTTGTCAAGCTACTGAAACAAAACTGTTTAATGATACACAACTTGATATAAGATCAGGTTAGGTTTTACCATTAAACTTATGAAAAAACTTTCGTTTTCAGACATTTTTAGATTATTAGATTTTGGTAACACAGATAAAGATGGTACTATCATGTTTGCTTGGGGATAGGCATTAATCTGGATTCATTCCCACAGGCTACCTTTCACATCCAATTAGTCTCTGAGGCTTTCTGTTCTACCCCACTAAATGTCTTTTGAAGCTCACTGCTTCTGGCTATCCCTTCTGCCATAGCAATTCAGGAAACCAGAATTTTCTCCTGAATTACTTAATAGACTTCTACCTAGTCTCTGTCCCCCTAGACTCCACCCACTTGTTTCCCTGCCTGACCCCAGGGCCCTTTCATCTGTTCTCTACACTGCAGCCAGAGTGACCTCTATAACACAGATATCATTGTGCTATTCCCCTGAGTAAAACATTTATTTGGATCCCTAATGGCCTCAAGATGAAGTTCAGTTGTCTTAATATGACTTTACGAGGCTCCTGCTGATGTTTCCAGCTTTATCTCTTGCCATTTTCTACCTCCTGGTCAAAGCCCCAGTCTTACTGCACTATTTTTAGATCTCTAAGAGAAAGCTGTTTGCTTTTGTATTTGTACAAGTTGTTCCCTCTTTGACAATGTACTACTAAAAATCACAACTCTTCTTCTTTCAAGATAGAAGCTAAAACTAAAGATAAATTATGAGTGTCAGTATGTGCAGAGGCCTGCGTTAATCATGGCCAAGAAATTGGGGCCTGTCCAATCATCTTAGTCACCATGCACGTATGTTTATTTCTGATTAATCCTTGATTCACTATTTTTTCCCCCAGAGTGTACCAGAATAAGAATCCATGCAGAAATAATTATGTATCCAAATTCAGATTTGATCAACTACTTATGAAACTGACTTTGCAAAGATTATGACAGTGAGAGGAGTCTAGCATAGCTGACTCCATCTTGCTTCTGGTCTCACAGACTGGCTGTCTTCACTCATTCCTGGGTGTCAGCCAAGCTCACCATGAGAGGAACGTAGTCTATAGTTTAACCTGAAAACAAGAACTAACCCCTTCCGGCTCGGGAACTGAAAACTGTCTTTGTAAAACTAATGAAAAGCCACAATATTAATATTATGGGAGGGGCCTGAATGCTGCTAAAATGTAGACGTAGGTTCTATAATGCTTTACGGCTCAGGGGTCATGTGGTCCAGAAGTCACAAGATTTGTGATCTCCCCAATTGATCCCGTAGGTAACATCACTATCGTAAAACCTAAGATTGGTCTTTTGAGATGTTTTTTAGATGTGCATTCCGGCAACCGATGGACCTCACCTTGACCCTGACTTATGACTCAACTGATCCTGTGGCCCCACCCAGAGGTAGACTCAGCACAAGAGGACCGTTTTCTACATCTCTATGATTTCATCCCCAGTCAGTCACCAGTACACACTTCCTAGCCCTTGCCCACCAAATTGTCCATAAAAACCTTAACCTTTGATCCTTTGGGGAGACTGATTTGAGTAATAATTCCATCTCTTATGTGGGCGGCCTCTTGTCAATTAAAATGGTAACTTCAATACCACAGTCTTGGTGAACTGATTTTCTCTGTGCAGGGGGCAGGAAGAACCCGTTGGGCAATTACACTTATACATACAATTAAATATTTTATATGCTTCTTAAAATTTTATAATCACAAAAGTGGTATCACCAAGTTACAGAACATTTAGAAAAAAAAAACAGGAAAGACCTATGTTTTCATCATCCTATAAAATATTTGCTATACATAACTGTCTCCTGAAAGGTAAGCTCTGTGAAGATAAGAGCCACATGTATTCTGTTTACTGCTGTGTTCTCAGTGAAGTATTTTAATGTTTAAAAAATATAAATACAGGCCAGGCATGGTGACTCTCACCTATAATCCCAAAACGTTGGGAGGCTAAGGCTGGAGAATTGCTCAAATCCAGGAGTTCAAGACCAGCCTGGGCAACATGATGAGACCCCATCTTTACAAAAAAAAAAAATTATTTGGGCATGGTCACACAGCCTATAGTCCTAGCCTCTCAGGAGGCTGAGGCAGGAGGATTGCTTGAGCCCAGGAGGTGAAAGCTGCAGTGAGCCATGATCACGACATTGCAATCCAGCCCAGGAGACAGGGTGAGACCTTGTCTCAAAATAATAATAATAATAAAAGTACCTAAATGAATGAGTGACCTATCATTTTGGTATACAGAATTAAAATTTGAACATACTTGAATTTTCTACCATATACCCATTCAGCAACATTGAGGTTCTCAATTTTAGTACATGCAAAGTTTTGGTTGTTCCCGTAAGAGAAAATCAGAAAAAGAAGGTCCTTGGAAAAGACCACATGTTTAAAGGTAAAGTGAAAGGCAAAGAAGTAGATATTATTTTCCCCACATAACAATGATTCCCAAAGATGTTTTTCAATGAATCCTGGGGAAAGATGAAGGAAGCAAGGAGAAAGTAAAACTGCCTCTCACAAGTATCACTGGTGACATGAGATGACAACTAACACTGAAGTGGAGAAGAGGGGAGGCGTACACAAGGTTGAGTCATAACATCACAAAGGCATCATTCATTTTCATAGACAAGGGGGAGCCAACAAATGACATCTCGTATGAGTAATGTATGCCATACAGCAAAATCAATTTGCCAGTGTCTTGTTAGAACTGTAGGTGGAAGCCATCTAGAAAAATTTCTGATGAGCAAAGGGATAAATGGATCAATTAAATTAGAATATCTACTTGTTATCTTTAAAGGTGTTAAGGTCATGAAAGTCAAGGAAAAATTCAGAAACTGATCCAGATTGAAAGAGACTAAGGAGAAAACTAAATGCAATGCATGGTCCTGACCTGGATCCTTTTGCTAGCAAAGAACCTTATTGAGACAATTGGTGAAATCTGAATGGAGTCTAAGGATTAGATGGTAGTAATAAATGAATGTTGATTTCCTTATTTGGATGCTTGTAATGTGATTATGTAAAAAAAATGCCCTTTTATGTTAAAAATACACACTAAAGGATTCAGAAGTATGCACATAATGTTGATGACTTACTCTCAAATGTTCATAAAAAATTTATTGTACTGTACCTGCAACTTTTCTAAAAGTTTAAAGTTGTTTAAAAAAATTAGAATCTTGGCCAGGCGTGGTAGCTTACATCTGTACTCCCAGCACTTTGGGAGGCCAAGGCGGGCAGATCACAAGGTCAGGCGATCAAGACCATCCTGGCTAACATGGCAAAACCCTGTCTCTACTAAAAATACAAAAAATTAGCTGGGCGTGGTGGCACGCACCTGTAGTCCCAGCTACTCGGGAGGCTGAGGCAGGAGAATAGCTTGAACCCGGGAAGCAGAGGTTGCAATGAGTCGAGACTGCACCACTGCACTCCAGCCTGGGCAACAGAGTGAGACTCTGTCTCAAACAAAAAAAAAAAATTAGAATCTCTGGGGGTGAGTCTGGATGTCAGTATTTAGAAAACTGGCTAGGTGATTCTGATGTGCAACCAAGGCTAGGAAACCCTGTTATAGAGTCTTCTCTATAAAGTGTGACATACTTTTTCACCGAGTGCAAAAAATATAATTTATTTAACTAAACTCTTCCTTCCTTTCTTTCAAAAATCACTTATTGAAGAGCTTTTATATGCCAGGCAAGAAAAAATCTCTTCCCTACTATGTGTACTCACAGTCTCACATGAGCAAACAGACACTGTGCTGTAATAGTAATAATAATAACTACTATCATTTGTTGAGCAATTACTATTTGCTAGGCACAATGATATTTGATAGGGCAGGGCAGGTACTGTTATCTTCGTTTTACAGAGTGAGGAAACCTACGCATAGTGAGATGAGTAACTTGCCCAGGAGAACAGAGCTATTTTGACTCGGCTACACCACTATAGTATAGGAAGGCAAAGTGCTATGAAAACACACATACGGACTGATGCAGACTATGGGTGCCATGGAAGGTTTCTTAGAGGAGGTAAGGTGGGATGTATCTGTAAACATGCATATTATTTCCATTGTTAATGATCACAAATACTCCTTCCATGAACATCTGCGCAGATAACTTTCCATTTTGTAGTCCTGCTGCCACTCTCTTCCTTTGCTTAGATCCTAAGAAGTAGAATTCTGGGACAAAAGTTATAGAAATACTCCAAGGCATTCAATATGTTTTGACCATAGTTGTCACCAGCTATATGAGGGTATCTACTTTACTGTAGCATTGCCAGCAGTGGGCATTATTACTTCAAAAATTCTTTGCCATTGATAGAAAACTAGTATTTGATTACTCAGCTGAACATTTTACCATCAATGCTATCTTTAACACACAAATTTAAGATCATTGTAGTTACAACCAGCAGAGTATAAGAGAACATTAACAGTGACAGAACATTCTAGAATGTCTCATAAATACCATAATTTATTCCTATAATCACAAAATTGACTGGGTCACAATTAGCAATATTCAAAGAAAACAAATTTCTGTATTCATGCTAAGATCTTTGACCTCTCAAACTTACTATGAGTTCTAGGAGAACAGTAGAAATGAATTGTTTGATCCTATCACAATCCAGCAAGTAAAACATGTTCTATAATTGTTTGCTATAAAAATAAATAAATAAATAAATAAATAAAATAATGGATAATGACAAAATATAAACTGAAGCCATACTTTCTGAGCTCTATACCCATGACACATAGCTCAGTAAACATCACATTAGGGAAAGATTAAAGAGAAGTAGCATGTTCCCCTCATTCTCTTCTTGCCATATAAATAGGATAACAATATATTCTAGTTTGCGTGTGACAGTTCTGGTTTATGCCTCTTGTCCGAACATCTTTTCTGATTAGAGCTGCCTTTCAAAGGGTGTTTAATTGGGCAATAAATTTTATGGTCACTCTGCATCTAAAGGATGTCCCCCTAATGAAGAGCTGATCCTAGGAACAAAGTGCTCACTGATCAGACAACTTGTCTTGTGTCACTCGGATTTTCACTTTGAAGACCTATAGCCAGATACCTCATTTGGCCTTTATGTATTTTCATAATATTTTATCATCTGAAGCCAAATAATAATCTGAAAGTAGCTAACTGATAAGGGCATCCTTGACTATATCAGCACTCTTTATTTCATTTTATTGATAAAAGAAGTGAGGCATGGAAAGAAAATGTGACTTATTCAAGTTCATATCAAGAAAATAATCAGCCATGTAAGAGGAAGCTACTGATGCTCTAACTTCTGATTTTTGATTAATTCTCTAAACCACACAGTCATTAATGTACACTGAAATCTCCAGTGAAGTTAGATCAGAAAAATTGCAATCATTTAGTAAATGGCTTTGCAAACTACAGGCAGTAATAATCTATTTCAAACAATATGAGCAAAATCATAGGCATACCTTAGATAATACTTTTTCCTTTTTTTCCCCTCAGGCCCTCTTGGATAATATTTTTAATGGGTATAAATTTCATGGTTAATAACATTTCAGTCTCATTAAGTAAAAGTCTCTATTCAAACCTACTTGATAGGTCCAAGCTATCAGAAAGTCAGGAAATATTTATTTATAAAATAAGTTAAAATTTAAAATAAACATTTAATCTTTTTGGTTATTAAAAAATAAAGCTTGGTACATTTTTACATTTCACAAGTATGTCTAAATTTCATACAAAGATGCATAATAGATAAGGTTTTACAAATATCTTGGATTATAACAGAAAATCTTAATGGAGCTAACAAAGTCATTTTCTATAAGAACAACAAAGAAACTTATGGTGATAAATTTAATAGACTATTACTAAGAACTATATGAAAAAAAGTGACTCTACTGCTTGCATAAAAGGAGAGGCATACCACATATGAAGTTGGAGAAACTCACTATTACAGATATGACATTTCCATATAATTTATAAACATATTGTAACGTCACCGAAGGTCCCACTTGCATTTTGTAGGGGTGGAGTAAAGAACTCGGTAAAAAGTCATTTAAAGTTCATTCAGAGGTTGGCCAGGCGTGGTGGCTCATGCCTGTAATCCCAGAACTTTTCGAGGCTGAGGTGGGTGGATCACCTGAGGTCAGGAGACAGCCTGGCCAACATGGTGAAACTTCATCTCTACTAGAAATACAAAAAATTAGCTGGGCATGGTGGCATGCACCTGTAATCCCAGCTATTCAGGAGGCTGAGGCTGGAGAAATGCTTGAACTCAGGAGGCGGAGGTTGCAGTGAGCCGAGATCGTGCCACTGCACTACAGCCTGGGCGACAGAGTGAGACTCCTTCTCAATAAATAAATAAATAAATAAATAAATAAATAAATAAATAAATAAAAAGTTCATTTGGAGGAATAGATTTTAGGGACTAACCAAGAACACTTTTGTAAAGTATAAATAACCTACAATAATAAAAAACAGTATTTTGCTGGTACAGATCAATGGAATAAAATAGGAAGTTCAGAAACAGGCAAGGATGTATATAAGTATTCAATAAATGAGAAAGAACAATGAAAGGATGGATGGATTTAGCCATTTAAATAAAATAAATTGTTTATTATTAATAAACAATATTGTGATAGCTGGCTAAATCCATACCTCACACTATATGTCTAATAAATTCCAGGTGGATTGAACATTTCAATGTATGAAAATGAAAACAAAATATTTGGGGAAGCCTTTTCTATGTACAACTTCCAGGACATAAGTTTTTTTTAAAAGACTAATAGATTTGATCACATAAAGCATAATACTCATTAAAATAAATGTGTATTAAGGATATCAACCATTTTTCTTCATTTATAGTATAATCACTTAAATTTATTATTTCTTTTTAAATTTCATTTAGCTTATTTTGACACAAAAATTTTAAAATCTATAAGAAGTTAAAAAAATAAAATTTTTATTTACAGTTTCCTTCTTGGATTTTGGCCTAGAAATGACTTTCTTAACCCTAAACCAGACCCATTTTCACTTATATTTTCTCAGAATTTTTCGTTTCATATTTTATGTTAATTTAAAAGATGAGAGATCAAATATAGCTCTGTTTCATATTAGCTGTCTGGTTTGGGGATGTTACTTAACCTCTCTGAGTCTCAATTTCAGTTTCCTAAAAAAACAGATATAATGAATACCAGCCTATTGGAGTTGCTATGGCAATGAAAAGAAATCATTTATACAACACATGTGTCATGGTACAATCTGGTTAATAAAGGTGACCAAAATGTTAGCTATCACTTTGAGTGCTATTGTTATACTTGGTAGCTAGTCGGGTATGAGCAGGGCAGCAAAGGGCTCCCATACCTCACACCAGGAGTGTTGGGAGACCATCAGGTGATGGTCAGGTGGTTGTTAACTGTCTCTCTGAAGTAATAATTGGTCACAGCTGGCGCCAGGGAAAGGCAGTCTCCTAGTAGATAGAAAACACCTAAAACTGGTGACGAGCGGCTTCTCAATAAGATCTCAGGAGTTGGGCAAGTGGTCAGAAGCAGTGCAAGACCCTGGAGGTATGCCATCATATAAAAACCCCAAGTCAAAAGGTCAAGCCATACACTTGTCTTTCAAGTCACCAGCTTGGCCCTCTTCCAAGTGTATTTTCCTTTCTTTTGTTCCTGCTCTAAAGCTTTTAAGCAAACTTTCACTCCTGCTCTAAAACTTGCCTCAGTCTCTCCTTCTGCCTTATGCTTCCTCAGTTGAATTCTTTCTTCTGAAGAGGCAGGTACTGAGGTTGCTGCAGACCCATATGAATTTGCCATGGGTAACACTATCACACTGTATATTAGACTCCTTCCCCGCCTTTTTAGAGGCAAAGTCTCGCTATGATGTCCAGGGTGGAGTTCAGGGGCTATTCACAAATGCAATCATAGCATACTGTGGACTTGAACTCCTGGCTTCAAGCAATCCTCCCACTTAAGCCTCCCAAGTAGCTGGGACTCCAGGTGCATGCCACTGAGCCTGGCTGGACTTCTTAATTTCATTGGAAAACAGTTGACCCTTAAACAGTGTGGAGGCATGGGGTACCTATCCCCTGCACAGTGGAAAAATCTACATATAACTTTTGATTCCCCAAAAGCTTAACTACTAATGCTGTTGACCGGGAGCTTCATCGATAATAAAAAGTCGATTAACACATAAATAGACTAGTATCTATATATATGTTATGCACTCATAATACACATTTTTTTCTGTTTTTTTGATATTTCTAGGCTACAAAGTTCACCCAAGAGTTTTTTCAAATTGTCACAAATCTCCAAACTTTCTAATATATTTATTGAACAAATGAATATATAAGTGGACCAGCACAGTTCAAACATTGTTCAAGGGTCAACTGTATGTATTTTCATGACTAGCAATTTATGGTGATGGTATAGTCACCTGATATAAAAACAAATTTCACACAATTTAATTATTTTAAAATCAAAATGTATGCCAACCAGAAAAAAATATCTAAATTCTTTGAAAGCTATGCAGCATGCTACAATTTGGTCTTTCAAAGTTGCAGTCCAAAATCATCAGATGGCCAAGTAACAGAGTCATCCAAGGGGAACATCACATACCAGGACTTGTCAGGGGGTGGGGGGGATAGGGGAGGGATAACATTAGGAGAAATACCTAATGTAGGTGATGGGTTGATGGGTGCAACAAACCACCAGGGCACGTGTATACCTATGTAACAAAACTGCACTTTCTGCACATGTAACCTAGAACTTGAAGTATAACAATAAAACAAAAAGTTTTCTTACACATCAGAACTCCTGAGATAATTTATGAGCTTGAAATATAAATAGGATGTTTACCTTCTTTATCTTACCTCTAATAGGCCATCCTCTGGCAGATCAGTACAGTGGACAGCATTCTGGATCTTAGTTTTACCAAAGATTGCTCTGAGAGTTCCAGGGCGTAAATGCCGGGCAATTTCCTATTAAACACACATTCACATATAGATTAAAGTTAGTCATATGGTATAAATAAGAAAAACACTAGCTATATGAAACGCTAACTTATTTATGAAATACATGTTATATATACACAGTGCTTATAAGGGTTTTTCTGTGGCCCAATGTAAAGTCTGCTTTCATCTACATCGGGGAAAAATAATAATTGCATTTCTTTTTATCAATAGATTATGGGAATCACACAAAATGTGAAGCTAGTTCATTACTGTGAAAGACTTGTATTTTATAAAGACAGTAGAGATCTTAACAACTTTGATTTAAAATGAACCAATTTGATGCTATTGATTTCAAAAGCTTTTAAAAAAAGTTAGCTGTATCAACTTAATGGTAGTTCATCTTTAAGAGAAAAAATATGGTCACAAATAGCCCTGAATTTAATAAGGGTTAGAGAGAGGCAAGGGAATGATAATGATGTACAAAAAAATTTAAATTGAGAAAGACAGGAAGAGAGGACCTAGGGGATAAAGAGGTAATTGACAATGAAAAGGTGGATCAATGAATTTGAGCTCCTAGTGGTATGGGATAATTATTGAGATCAGTATGTTAGAAGAAGAGAGCTGGAAAGTTAAAAGATATTCGAGACTGAGATTACTGTGGGTGGGAGGAGAGGGGGCTATAGTGATTGATAATGATCAGTTTTAAGGCATAACCATGGCTAAGGTTAGTTTGAGGGCAAGACTGTTAGAAGAAAGAAGAACAACAGATTGAGAGGCCAAGGTCGTAAGTGGATCACCTCTATGAAAGTGGAAATCAGAAAGAATCATGACAGGTGTAGCTTAGGGTGCAAAGATTCTGAGCAGCACTCACATTTGTGGTTCCATCACTTAAGGATGTTTTAAAGACATGCATTTATTTAATTACTTAAGTTTTATTTGCCAGGTTTCCATCAAATGTCAGCTATAAATGTATTATGTTTAGGAAAAACATTTTGATAAAGTAGAAAATAAGGATGTCTTTATATTTTACTTCATATTTATTACTTTCTTTTTTTTTTTTTTTTTGAGACGGAGTCTCGCTCTGTCGCCCAGGCTGGAGTGCAGTGGCGCGATCTCGGCTCACTGCAAGCTCCGCCTCCTGGGTTCACGCCATTCTCCTGCCTCAGCCTCCCGAGTAGCTGGGACTACAGGCGCCCGCCACCACGCCCGGCTAATTTTTAGTATTTTTAGTAGAGACGGGGTTTCACCGTGTTAGCCAGGATGGTCTCGATCTCCTGACCTCGTGATCCACCCACCTCGGCCTCCCAAAGTGCTGGGATTACAGGCGTGAGCCACCGCGCCCGGCCATATTTATTACTTTCATTCTGTTCTCCGTAATTTTTCTAGCAAGTAAGTATCCAATATTAAAAACCTACTCAGCTGGGCGTGGTGGCCCATATCTGTAATCCCAACACTTTTAGAGGCAGAGGTGAGTGAATCATTTGTGGTCAGGAGTTTGAGACCAGCCTGGCTAACATGGTGAAGCCGTCTCAACATGGTGAAACCCTGTCTCTACAAAAATTAGCTGGGCATGGTGGTGCGTGCCTGTAATACCAGATATTTAGGAGGCTCAGGCAGGAGAATCACCTGAACCTGGGAGATGGAGGTTGCAGTGAGCCGAGACTGTGCATTGCACTCCAGCCTGGACGACAGATCAGACTCCATCTCAGAAAACAAGCAGAAGCCTTACTCTGCTTATATAGTGGGAAGCTGTCATTTTGTGACATAAGATGTAATTTATGAAATTGTGAAAAGTGAGTACTAATGTTCTTTTTCTTATTTCCGGTCACAGAAAAAAACACTTTTAAATTACTCAGTTTCAGTAAACTGTTTTATTAGAACCTATTCTCTATCAAATTTCGTTTGATGGCCAGGCTCATGCCTACTATAATCAGCACTTTGGGAGGAGTTTGAGAGCAGCCTCGGCAACACAGAGAGACCCCGTTGCTACAAAAAATACAAAAATTAGCCGGGTGTAGTGGTGCATGCCTGTAGTCCCAGCTACTTGGGAGGCTGTGTGGGAGGATGGCTTGAGCCTGTGAGGTCGAGGCTACAGTGAGCCAAGATGACACCACTGCGCTCCAGCCTGGGTTGTCAGACAGAGTAGGACCCTGTCTCAAAAAAAGAAAATTTTATTTAACTTGCACTACATTCATTAAAAGATTACTTTCATATAAGTGTCTGCTACATGCACAGCACTTGAAATCTGAAGAGGTTCATGTGTGTTGGCCTAGCACGGTGGCTCATGCCTGTAATCCCAGCACTTTGGGAGGCCGAGGCAGGTGGATCACCTGAGGTCAGGAGTTAGATACCAGCCTGATCAACATGGTGAAACGCTGTTTCTACTAAAAATACAAAAATTAGCAGGGCATGGTGGCACGCACCTGTAGTCTCAGCTACTTGGGGGGCTGAGGCAGAAGAATGGCTTGAACCCAGCGGTGCAGAGGTTGCAGTGAGCCGAGATTGTGCCACTGCACTCCAGCCTGGGTGAAAGAGCAAGATTCCATCTCAAAAACAACAACAACAACAAAAATGGTTGGTAATTCCTGGCTGTTTTGTTTTTTTTTCTTTTTTTTATGAGTTCTCTATTTGCTTGTCATTGATGCCAGGGACATGCTGCTAGATGAGGTATTCTGGTTGCCTTCCTTTCAGAAGGGGGTGCTACCATTTTTCCTGAGTGTTATTAGCTGCCTTCCCATTGCTCTGCCTCTTTAGCTCAAGCCCCACATTCAGTGCCTTAGGCTGTGGCTAAAAGTATCAACTGCCTTCTGCTCAATGTAAGCAAGCAAATGTGAAGGCGCTGATTTACTCTGCTGCTCTTCATGCAGCCCTCCAACTAACCACCCTGCTTAAGGCCCCATGCCCTTCCTCAGCCTTGCATCCATATGTCTGATGTGCAGCCCACCCAGTACCCCTACCCCTTCTGGAGCAGTTCTCTCCTGCACATTTTAGAGTGTTGGTTTTCCTCAACGATACAATCCTATCTGCTTTGAGTCTTTCGAAGTTTATGGCCTGTAACAAAACTAAAAAAAAAAAACAAAAAAAAAAACAAACCCACAAAAACAAAAACATACGTGTGTGTGTGTATGTGTGTGTGTATGTGTGTACTCTTCCTTGTTTTCCAGCATCACTGGAGATTTACTCTTTAAAACAACACACAGTGAAACAGTATCTCCTGTAAATTCCTGTAAGGACTTGGTAAGCAAGGGGATGATGGGCACATATGGTCTTCTGCCATCTTCATCACACTTCATCTTACTGACATTCTCTATTTCTCCAACACAACAAACCATCTTTAATTCATTTTTCATGCTGCTATAATTTTGTACCTAAATGCCAATATGATCACGTTATTTACTTGCTCAAAAAAATCTTTGAAGGCTCATAATTGCCTATGGCCAAATGTCTAAACTCCTCAGTGTGGCATTCAAGGTCCTCCCCACTCTTGCCTAAATCTACCTCACTCACACCTGCCTTGAAAGCTTACACATCCCAGTGAAAACACTGTTTCCTCTATAAAAGCAAATTAAGCCTTCCCAATCAGAGTAATCCTTGCTTCTTCAATGTTCCTACAGTAGTTTACACTTCCAATATAGGCCTTCTTGACTTGCAATTTATATAGTTGTTTTGTGAGCCTATTTTAGTAAGATCCCATTAGATTTCAATCCCTGAACACAATATAAAACTTCCCTTATATTCTGTATCTTACTAATGAACACACAGTAAATGTTTGGTAAATATTTGTTGACTGACATAAAATGACAGTACTTCTATTCAGAGTGTCAGGATGGAGTAGCAAATAAGAGTGGGGGCTGTGGAAAAAGGCTCTCTGGATTTGAATTTTGCCTCTGCCACTTAACAGTTGTGTGACCACACCACATTATTTAACCTCTCTGTGCCTGCTTTAATGTTCTTATTTGTAAGACAAGGATAAAATAGAATCTGTCTTAAGGAGATTAAGACAATTTTTAAAGAGACAGAAAGGTATGTTTTGACAAATATCAAAGATAATCTAACCAAATATTATATTATCTTTAAATAAATATATAACATCTCTTAAGAGTTGTAATCGTCATAGTTTTAGAATAAAGGTATAAGTTTAGATTAGATCATAAGCTAATTATGACCTATTATTATCCATTAATAAACCTCAGAAAACATGAAGTATTTTTACTGATATAAAATGTTTTATTTAGGTAAATGATAACAATGAAACTTAAAGATATAAAACAATAGGTATTTTCTTCATACCTGCTCTTAAAATCTAGGCTTTCATGTTAGATCCTCTTTAAAAAAAGGTATTGATAAATTAATTTTAGTTTTGATTAGTATAAAATATCACATATGTTTATAAAGTAAAAAATATTGAAATACTAAAAAATACAAAAATATTAAAAAATACTAAAAGTGAGAGTGAAATAATAACAGCACTTCCCCCCTCCATTTCCTGATGGATTGCCCCTAATTTTTTCTAACAGATTTACATTCCTTTTGCTGCTTAAACTCTGGTGAAGACCATACTATCACGCATAGTTCCCCTCCCTTCAAGGAGCAGAAGCAATTATGAGATCATAAAAGCAACACAAAGTACCAACATATAATTTCATCTAATACCATAAATAATTCTTAAAAAGTTATTGCAGTATTTATAAATAACAGGTTATGCTGAGAAAATCAGACTCATTAAAGAGCGATACTTATTTGTACTTGGAGGGTCAGCAGTCTTTCAAATTCCACAAAATTCCAGGCATATTCATCCTCCCCTAAAACCTTGCCTGCTGAGTCCCATCAAGTCAAATTCTTGGCTATGTTACAGCTTATCATAAGTACTAAAAATTCTGCTCAGGTAATCCTGCTGTGGGAGGAAGAATTCTGACTTATAGAATGACTTCTAAATCTAAGATATCAAAAAATGCACCAAATATAGAATAGTGATTGGCAAAATACTGAAAATAAAGGGAATATTTATTTAATTATTTTATGGCTGTGTTATTGTAAAGAACGTCACTGTTTATTGAATAGGTCTATCAGATTGATAAAATATGTCTGGACAAAGAATAACTTACTTCCATAATAAAGCCACTCAGTTTCAGTTCTCCACAACACAGAAGAGATATGTAAGAATTGAAAATGCCCTTCTATTTAAGAAACAAATTAAACTAGAAAAAGATTTATGAAATTTACTAATTACAGAAAAAGATCAACTATAGAATATATTCAGATACAGTCATGCATTGCTTAACAACAGAGATATAGTCTAAGAAATGCATCATTAGGTGATTTCCTCATTGTGTGAACATCATAGAGTGTACTTACACAAACCTAGATGATATAGCCTACTACACATCTAGGCTATATAATTTGCTACTAGGCTATAAACTTGTATAGCATGTTGCTATACTGAATATTGTAGGCAACTGTAACACAATGATAAATATTTGTGTATCTGCACATATCTAAACAGAAAAGGTACAGTAAAAATATGGTAAAAAATGATGTAGACCTATAGAGGGCACTTACCATGAATGGAGCTTGTAGGACTGGCAGTTGCTCTAGGTGAGTCAGTGAGTGAGTGGTGAGTGAGTGTGAGGGCCTAGGACTTTACTGTACACTACTGCAGACTTTATAAAACACTGTACACCTGGGCTACACTAAATTTATAAAAATATTTTTATTTCTTCAATAGTAAATTAACCTTAGCTTACTGTAACTATTTCACTTTATAAACTTCTAAGTATTTTTTAACTTTTTTTGACTCTTTTGTAATAACACAGCTTAAAACACAAACACATTGTACAGCTGTACAAAAATCTTTTCTTTCTTTACATCATTATTCTATAAGCTTTTTCTATTTTTTAAGTTTTTTTTCTTTTGAAACCTTTCTGTTAAAAAGGAAGACACAAACACATGCATTAGCCTAGGCTTACGCAGGGTCTGAATCATCAAAATCACTGTCTTCCACCTCCATATCTTGTCCCACTGGAAGGTCTTTAGGGACAATAACACACATAGAGCTGTCATCTCCTCTGATAAAATGCCTTGTTCTGGAATACCTCCTGAAGGACCTGCCTCAGGCTCTTTTACAGTTAACTTTTTTTCTAATAAGTAGAAAAAGTATACTCTAAAACAACGATAAAAAGTAGAGTAAATATGTAAACCAGTAACATAGTCATTTATTATCATTATCAAGTATTATGTACTATACATAACTGTATGTAGTATACTTTAATACAAGTGGCAGCACAGTAGGTTTATTTATGCCAACATCACCACAAACACGTGAGTAATGCATTGTGTGACTATCTCACAACAGGAATTTTTCAGCTCCATTATAATCTTATGGGATCAGCATCCTATATGCAGTCAGGTGTTGATGGAAATATTGTTATGCAGTACATGACTGTAATGAGTAGCATATGGTGGCTTATCATGAGGTCACTAGTCTAATTCCAGGAAAATCTAAGTACAAGGAAAAAAATATTCTCTAGACTACAGGATAACTATGTTAGCAGTGATATACATATGTGGATAAACATTAAAAGAGGAGCTAGTATAGCTCAAGTCCTAGTAACCCTAAAACAGCTGTGAAACAATGTTACAATAATTGTCCTCCTTTCACAGGCAATGAGGGTAATAAAACTTAATATCAAATGCCAGTGAGGGGACCACCATAACTAAAACAGCAAATATTTTCATTTCTATCCATTACTAGTATTCTTCTGCAACAAGTCTTGCAATACTAAACAGCACATGCTAAGTGTTCTCTTGACTCCTCCGGCACTTCAAAAATATCTTACCAAAACTGACCCATCAAACAGCTTTTCCCAGTAGTATGCAACTTTGTACTAATACAGTTATGCAGTTTTATATTCCTTGGAGATAAGCAATGTCAGATGAATTCAAACTAAAACGAGATAATGAAAGATGGGGAAGGAATTGGAAGTAGAAAAGGAAGCCAGGTAGAGACCCAGAAGCTACTTTCTGCTAAGTCTAAGGATCCTTCTAGAACCTATGCATAGGCTTTAGAAAAAGTAATTGCAAAATTAAACTCAACTACTTATTTATATAATACTAATCTCATTGAATGAACCACCTGCAGGTTCACGGTAAATACACTTATTGGCACTGGAAAATACATAAATTGTTTGTATATGAAGAATCACTAAAACATCAGGCTTGTGGACTCTGACAGGCTTCACATCTCACTTTTCATCAGATAAAAAATAGCTGTAATGTAAATTTATAGAACCTGAAGAGGGTCACAATTAAATGTTATTTCAGGTGAAATATTTAGATAATTCAATCCTGTCTTTTTCATTAGGTTTCAATAGACCACATGGCATCTAACTATTGCCTCTTACTGATCTGTTTGCTGTTTCAGCCAACAATAGGAACTGGCTGAAGTGAAAAATGAAGTCTTATTTGACACAGGTGTTACTTTTAAAAGTAAAAATTATGATCTCTTGGTTCTCCTTTTTTAAAAGAATTGGGCATTCTTCAGAAGGATGAGCTCAACTAAAAAAGAAGAGTCAGAAAAATCTCTTAACTCACTTTTATATAAATTACTTAGTATTTTAGCAAAAACTACAGAGATTCACATATACAAGTAAAATTTAAGAACATAAACATTAGCATAGAGGATTGGGTTTTTTGGTAAATATTTTCCTATTTCTTTTTTTCTAAATACATTTTAAGACATTTAACCTTTAATGTATACTCACATTACTACTAAAAAATTTAAGAGGCATTCTTTTTTTTTTTTAACACCATGGACCTGAAAGCAAGACAGGCTTTCTTAATATCTCCCCGCAAAAGAATCATTCCACATTTTACTCCATCCCTATAACATAATTACTATCCAGTCTTGCTTTACTATTTTAAAGAATCCTACAATTCAATGCTCAGAAACTTCCCCAAAGGAATAAAATAATGAAATAGCTGGGACCCACTCTTGGCACTTCTAACATCCAATTCTTGGCAAATCCTGTCAATACAACTACTAATATATATCCTGTATCAGTCGGCTTCTATATCCACTCTAGCACCATATTCTCCTGCCTAGAATATTGGGCTTTTAGATTTTATACTTGCTGGTCTATCTGGTTTCCTAGATACCTCTACTCCTAGTAAACATATTGTCCAAAAAGCAGTTAGAATAAGCTTTAAAAAAACATAAGTTGAATCATACCACTTTCCTGCCGCAGAATCTCTGATGCTTTCATTAAGAGAAAATGCAAAATTCTTGGGCTGGGTGTGGTGGCTCATCCCTATAACCCCAGCACTTTGGGAGGCTAAGGTGGAAGGATCATTTGAGGCCAGGTGTTCAAGATCCTCGTGGCCAACACAGCAAGACCCTATCTCTTAAAGAAAAACTTCTCAGCATAACCTATAGTCCTGCATGCTCTGGCTCCTGCTTACCTTTCCAACCCCACCTGAAATGAACTAGTCACATCAACCCCTTCCAACTTTTCAAACTAGTCACATCAACCCCTTCCAACTTTTCAAAGGCACCAAGCTCTTTCCTACCTCAAGCATGAAAACACACAGTATTTCCCTTGGCTCAGCAATTCTCTTTTTTTTTTTTGAGACAGAGTCTAGCTCTGTCGCCCAGGCTGGAGTGCAGTGGCGTGATTGTGGCTCACTGCAAGCTCCGCCTCCCTGGTTCACACCATTCTCCTGCCTCAGCCTCCTGAGCAGCTGGGACTACAGGTGCCCGCCACCACACCCCGGTAATTTTTTTTTGTATTTTTAGTAGAGATGAGGTTTCACCGTGTTAGCCAGGATGGTCTTGATCTCCTAACCTCGTGATCTGCCCGCCTTGGCCTCCCAAAGTGCTGGGATTACAGGCGTGAGCCACCGTGCCCGGCCTCTCCTCTTTCTTAATAATTGCCGTACAAATGGCTTACAATAAGCAACAGAAATCAGATGTGATCGATTCTACAGAGTGACTCTCTCAACTCTTTATTCTATCCTCCTTCTAGATGGAAATTAGAAATCTAAAAACTACATTCCCCAGACACATTTTTGGCTAGAGTTCTTGCGATGTGGAAGTCCTAAATGAGATTTGGAAGACAGGACAAAGCAGAAGCTACCTTCTTGCTAATGTTGCTACAGGCAGACAAGGTAGGAGACACGAGTGTTTGAGTTGTGGCAGACTCAATGCCTAAGTCACTGCCATGGTAGTAGCAGTGGAGGCAGCAGCAACTTCAGGATTCTAGGTATGGGAAGGTACTCTTGAAATCAATAGCTCCAGTGGCAACTCCTGACTTAAGGCCCTGCAACACTTAAGAAACTTAAGTTCGTAAATAGCTACTTCCTTGAATCGAACTCCTTTAAAAAACATCCCTAAGCTGGTTTCTGTTTCTTGAGCTGAACTCTCAGTGATATTCTGAGGCTCCATCTTTCTTCCTCATCTCTACAGAAAGCTGTTTTCCCTGTTCCCACTTAGTAAGTACCTTTTTGCTATCTGGTTTTCAGCTTTACCGCTCTATTGAAATTGCTCCCTCCAAAGTCACCTATAATCAGTTAGACTTCTAGCTGAAACCTCTTCTTCTTTTTTTTTTTTTTTTGAGACAGAGTCTTGCTCTGTCACCCAGGCTGGAGTGCAGTGGCACAATCTCAGCTCACTGCAACTTCCACCTCGTGGGTTGAAACAATTCTCCTGCTTCAGTCTCCTGAGTAGCTGGGATTACAGGCATGTGCCACCACACCCAGCTAATTTTTGTATTTTTAGTAGAGATGGGGTTTCACCATGTTGGCCAAACTGGTCTCAAACTCCTGATTTCAGATAATCTGCCCACCTCGGCCTCCCAAAGTGCTGGGATTACAGGTGTGAGCCACCACACCTGGCCTAAAACCGCTTGTATAGCAGTGAAGTTATAAAAGTACCATCAGAAATAATGGATCTAATACATGTGGCCAAAAAACATATGAAATAAAGCTCAGCATCACTGATCATTAGAGAAATGCAAATCAAAACCACAATGTGATACCATCTCACACCAGTCAGAATGGCTATTATTAAAAAGTCAAAAAACAACAGATGCTGGTGAGGTTGCAGAGAAATAGGAATGCTTTTACACTGTTGGTGGGAATGTAAATTAGTTCAACCATTGTGGAAGACAGTGTGGTGATTCCTCAAAGACCTAGAGGCAGAAATACTGTTTGACCCAGCAATCCCATTACTGGGTATATACTCAAAGGAATATAAACTGTTCTATTATAAAGACATATGCACCTGTATGTTCATTGCAACACTATTCACAATAGCAAAGACATGGAATCAACCTAAATGCCCATCAATTACAGACTGGATAAAGAAAATGTACATATACACCATGGAATACTATGCAGCCATAAAAAGGAACAAGATCATGTCCATTGCAGAAACATGGATGGAGCTGGAGGCCATTATCCTTAGCAAACTAACGCAGGAACAGAAAACCAAATACCCACATGTTCTCATTTATAAGTGAGAGCTAAATGATGAAAACACATGGACACATGGAGGGGAGGAGGGAAGCAACACACACTGGGGCCTGTCAGAGGACCAGGGGTGGGAGGAGGGAGAAGATCAGGAAGAATAGCTAGTGGATGCTGGATTTAATACCTGGGTGGTGGGATGATCTGTGCAGCAAACCACCATGGAACACATTTACCCATGTAACACGAACATTTACCCCTGAACTTAAAATAAAAGTTGGAAAGAAAAAAAAGGCATGTCAGTCAAAGAAAGAAACAGTGGGTCTAACAAACTGATCTTAGTACAGGTATATCCAATTTATAAAATAACACAGAGATTTTATAAAATTTAGGTTTATTTGTCCTAGAGTAGCAACATTAGTCTCAGCAGTTAGTAGAAAGATTTTGGTGCCTTTAAAGGCCTAGCTTCAGCGTTATCTGGCTGAATTAATTAAGATAATGCCCATAAAATGTCTAATGGTGTCTGGCCAAACTTGAGGCATTTAGTAGATATAATCATTGTCTTCATAATATTATAAATAAACTCATAGCTAACAATGAGGCACTTATATAGTACTTGTGTTTTTAAAAGCATGTACTATTTCACAGGAATCCCACAAATCCCCTTGTCAGCACAACTGCTGACGAGGCAGACAGTTTCTGCCTTTTACAGATATGGGTAACTTGGTTCTACGGACAGTCTCAGACCTCCTATCCAGCACTGAAGAAAGAGTATATCCAAAGATCCAACCACTTGGGGCAAACTCTCTTTAAAGGTTAATTTCCTAAACTGCCGCATGTCTTCTATGATTCCCTTTAAAGTTGCAGTAAGCAGCTAAGATTCCAGACCAAGGTGAGCATTTTTTGAAACCATCTAATCTTCTCCTATAATTACCAATAGCAATGTTGTCCAAAAGAAATGTAATGTGAGCCACCTATGTAATTTAAAATTGTCTAGTGGCCACATTAATAAGAAGTGAAATTAATTTTAACAAAATAATTTATTTAACCCTATATATTCAAAATACTATTTCAGTAGGTAATTAATAAAAATTATTAGTGAGCTTTTTTACATGCTTAATTTATGCTAAATTTTCAAGTCCTGGGTGTGTATTTTGTGTATAATACATCTCAGTTAGAACCAGCCATGTTTCAGGTGCTGGAGAGCTATATGTGGCTAATGGCCATCATATTGGACAGTAGAGACCTAGAGAATAGTAGCTCTCTCCCAGAACCGAGGTTTAACTTCTGAGCAACATTCTACGTTAAGGGCTGAGCCAAGACTAATAATATCCGCAGTATTAACCTCTCTCATGCTAATGGAAACCTTGAACATAAGCTTGAGGGCAGTCAATCTAACCATGTTTTTCATGCTGCCATCCTAGGCTATAATCCTATCTATCTATCTATCTATCTATCTATCTATCTATCTATCTATCTATCTATCTATCATCTACCTACCTACCTATCTATAACTTATCATGTCTGTTGCCCACTTATCCTCCACAGCTGGCATTGCCAATGTTCGTCATTATCCTCAAGGCTCTATCCTCAACTACATGTTTTCTCTCAGCAATTTTGTTTCCTGCTTCACAGAAAAAAAAATTAAGACTGATATCAAGAGATTCAGCTCCCTCAAATTCCTACACACACACACACACACACACACACACACACACACACATATATATACACACACATTATCCTTCCCTTCACCCTTTCCATTCAGTGCCAAGGAAAGTGCCATTTCTTCTTCTTTTGATAATTAACCCTCCCATCTCTTTGCAACTCTAGGTCAGGAAACTTCCTTCAGTATAATTACCTTTCGCCTGTGTTTTCAACCTTTCTCTTTTCAATAGTTTATTTTATGCATCCTATCAAAATGCTCATGTCTCTCCCATCACTTAACAAATAGACAATTTTAATTACTGTCCTACCTCTTCCCCTCCTTTTTAGAAGTCTTAATAACCTCCACTTTCATTTACTCTTCAGCCTTTTGCCTCACAACACTATCTAAACCGCTTTGGCAAAGGACACTGATATTCTCCTAATTGCCCATAGATTCTCTCAATTTGTGACTTGTCTTCAGCATTTATTACTCTGGACCATTCCATTATTCCTGAAGCCCTCCATTTACTCAGCCCACATGATACCACAGTCCAGGATCTCCTCCTGACTGTTCCTCTCAGGCTCCTTTATTTCCGCCTTCCTACTGCCTAGGGTCCACTCCAGATTCTCCTCTTATCTTCTGGCTCTCCCTGGGCAATTTCATTCACTGCTGTCATATATCTTTAGACGACTCTTTAACTACTGCCCAGTTCTCTTTTCTGAGTTGCAGGCTGGACTATACAACTGCCTAATGCTCACTGCAGCCTTGAACTCCTGGGCTCAAGTGACCTTCCTGCCTCAGCTTCCAGAGTAGCTCGGACTACAGGTGCATGCCACCACAACTAGCTAATTTAAAAAAAAAAAAAAAAACTTCTCTGTAGAGATAAAGTCTTGCTGTATTAACCAGGCTAGTCTTGAAGTCCGGGCCTCAGAGATCTCCTGCCTTGGCCTCCCAAAGTGCTGGGATTACAGGCATGAGCTATAATGTGCCTGGCCCCCACAGGGCTCTTATACTCAGCTTGCACAAAACTAACCTCATTGTCTTCCTCCCAAAACTCCCCCTCTTCCTAAATTCCCTCTCTTCATAAATGGCACCACTCTTACACCAAGTTACCTAGGCCAACAGCTTGGGAGTCATCCTAAGACTCCTCTCTCTCCCTTTTGGGCCCCCCATCTAATTTGTTACCAAGTCACACAGATTCTATTTCTTTAGCATAGCATTCTTTCCTTACTTTCCAAGTCTACTCCTACTATCACAGTTCACCTTCGCATCTTGTTGAGGTTTTAGTGGTCTGCTAACAGGCTGCATTACCTCTACCATTAAAAATGTACTGTTTGTTTACCCTTCTGTCTTAACTCCTTAAAAACAAGGACTACAACCTTTTTATATCCAACACACAGAATCCTCATGAAAGATTCATTGAATAAAATATTAATGATTTAGTGGATAAGTGAATGGATGAATGGAATGACTAACATGCTCAAATTTATATACCCCATTAACTTTGTTAATGATAGGGTAGAGAAACTAGGCCTCTTGGTTACCAATAGTCTGGGCTCCTTAGGCTATATTAGATCCTTCAGAAGTGCCTATTTTAAGGAACCCCGAAGAACATCCTTTTGAAATCTAAGTAACCACCATTTATCTATTTTGTGAGGTGGTGGTTTTGTATATCACATTTTCTCAAACTAGGACACACCTGTCTGAGAATGGAAATGAGAACTCTAAGCTCTAATCCATAGCTCTGAAAGTAACTTGCTCTGTGACTTTGATTGAGGATAATATTACTGTTTCATCACAGATATAAAATGCCATGTGACAAATATGTGGAACTGGACTAATCCACTAGAATAGCATTAAGTTTATAAGTACATGCTCATAAATGACTTTTCCAGTTGAGATATTAAGACTATTCCCCAAACTACTTAATCTTCTGGTGAATATCCATAGCATAGAAAAGACCAATTCACTCTACACATGAGAGATCACATATAATAAATAATCTTTCATCTTATGTTAGACTTGTCTATTACTATTATATATTTTAAATATATACACCTCTATAAGCAATAACTCACATCTTTATATATGATCTTGAGGCAAGACTCCCATTTATAAAGAAAAGAATAAACTCTGTTCACTATAGTTGCAAGTCAAGTATATTTTCTTGGTTATATATTTCTTAAGAAAAGCCCTGGCCGGGCACAGTGGCTCACGCCTGTAATCCCAGCACTTTGGGAGGCTGAGGCGGGCGGATCACGAGGTGAGGAGATTGAGACCATCCTGGCTAACATGGTGAAACCCCATCTCTACTGAAAATACAAAAAAATTAGCCGGGCATGGTGGCAGGCGCCTGTAGTCCCAGCTACTCGGGAGGCTGAGGCAGGAGAATGGCGTGAACCCGGGAGGTAGAACTTGCAGTGAGCCGAGATCACGCCACTGTGCTCCAGCCTAGGCGACAGAGCGAGACTCCATCTCAGAAAAAAAGAAAAAAAAAAAGAAAAAAAAAAAGAAAAGCCCTATGTGTACAGATTATACTGTATTATCCTATTAATGAGAACATTTACTAAATCAGAATATGCCATTTCTTAGATAATGTGGTTATTGCCTTCTGAAAGTATATTGTTTTTACTTCCCTAATACTTTATTGTAAAAAGATTTTTTTCTCATGGTCTCATTATAACAGCTTTTTTGAAAAGAAAAACTTTTTATTAGGAGTTATATTCTAAAAGGTAACTTTAACTTTATCCTCCCCCAAAATTCATTTTTCTCTTCCTAATAGAATTGTAAACTGTGACTACGATCTTGAAACACACTTACATTGTTTTTTTTAAAAAAAAAAAACATTCCATTTCCTTAGTCATTCTCTTCTAGGCTATCTGATCTCTGCTTTTCCCTGCAAACGTAGTGTTCAGAATGTATTATAAAAATGCAATTTTCTCTTATACTATTGAAATGAAGCAATCTTTTAAAAAAATAAATAACTTTGAACTTCAACTAGTCTGTATAGTTAAGTATTTTAGAAAGTCACAGGAAAAGTAATTTCAAAACTGTCATTTGATAGTAACTGGAGTGAATGCTGGGCATCTCTAATCCTGGTCTTTTGATAGTACCTCAAACACAACATGTCCCAAATCAAAACAATTATCTTCCCCTATGATCCCTCCCTCTCCCTCTCCCTCTCAACTCACTTTTTCTTCTTCAGTTTCTAGTTGTATCACTATTACCAAATGTTCAGGCTACATAATATAGGGCTATTTCCAACCATTTCATCCATTCCCAAAATCAATTGGTCATTACCTAATTTGTTGATCTCATTTGTTAATCTGTCCCTCTATGTATTCAATAAATATTTATTGATACCTATAATTTGTGAGGTACTGGGCTAGAAATAAGGAAATAAAAATAAGATGGTATTTTTATTCTAAATGGTCACAGTCTTATAAGAAGTCAGACATGTTAATAAACAGTCGGTGATGTGCTAGTAACTGTTTAACAGTTTTCAAAAAACAACAATAAAAAACGGATTTGTATTGTTTGCTCATCTTCATGGTGTAAATATTCCTACCAAGGCAGAGCATAGAATTGGAAAGTGATACTAACAACTAGATCTTGCAAGCTGGTGCAAGCTGACTTCAACACAACACTCTAAAAGCACTCACAGTGTAACAAGAGCTCTACTAGAGTTATACGCAGAGTGCTATAAGGGGAGCACAAAAGAGGGAACTCTAGGGTACCCATGCAACGTTTCACAGGATCCTCTTGGTTCTGTGAACTTCTTTCCATTCTGAACTAAAGCTACTACTTTAGTTCAGCAAAATGCAATTGAGAGTCAGCATGATACAATTTCTTCCTGACTCAAACACCTCTGATGGGCCTCCACTGTTTATAAGTCCAACAATTAATAAGTCCAAAATAAGACACGACAATTCAAGGAACTTTTTCATCTTGCTTGAGCTACTCTTTCAGCCTCATCATTCCTTCATACACTTCTACATGATTTATGCTTTAGAAAATATTTAGAAGTGAAAAAGGCAGATGAAATTTGACCCAGGATAAAAAAGAGAACATACATATTTGTCATAACAGTAAACCTCTTTGCAAAACTTCCATTGAGTCCTGTGTATTTTCTCTGTGATACTCAAAATCCCTGTCAAACAGAATGGGGTGAAGCTTATTAATACTTTCACATCTTGCCATTATGTGTTTATGCTGTGCTTTCCCTTAGCTTGTTTTTCCTCTTCTTTTCTGGTCAATGAAACTCTAAGACTCTAGAAAAATTGTCACTTCCATGAAGCATTTCTCAATCCATAGCTAGAGTTAATAAACCTCTGTGCTACAAAGGGTATTTTAGCACAGTGATTTATATTGTAACTAAAATTTTATGTTGTCTGTCCCTCTGTAAGAGCACAGATCAGAACTGTATTATTCCCTCCTATATCCAGATGCCAAGAACAGTGCCAAGTACATAATAGGTGTCGAATTGTTCAATTAATATTTACTTAGCATGCAAAAACTTAATTGTGAATGTCTCTTCCTAGAGTTGATAAATACATTAGAATTAGAGATTGTGTCTTACTCATCTTAGTATCCCTTACAGCATTCAGTACCTCTGACACAAGGAAGTACTTAATATATGATTTTTGCATTGGACTGAATCTTCTCTAGGCCTTTCAATCTTCTGAGCATTCAAAAACTATACACCAGTATTTATAAAATACACGTATTTTTAAAAATATATAAGTAGAAATGCACCAAACAGATTGAATTGCAAAATGGGTAAAGATGAACTCTAGGCAATACAGGAAGACCAACCAGAATTTACATTGGGGAATTGTAATAAAATTAGAGTATTTCTACTGCAAAAGGGAAGAGATGTGGCTGCTTCTCTAATTGTTGCTTTTAAATGGTACTTCATTAGGTTGAGAATTGAAACCTGAGACTCACACAAATAACAAAATAGCACCACGGACAGGATTGCAGGCTCTAGACACTATTTTGCAACTTATTTGGACAGGCTTCATAGGAACACACAGGCTAAGGAACTGAATGCTCTATTGCTCTGAGGGGTTTGACTATGTACAATACATTTCATACTTAAGATTCATTTAAAAACCTCAATTTCAGAACTTGTTATTGGTCTATTCAGGGATTCAACTTCTTTCTGGTTTAGTCTTGGGAGGGTGTATGTGTCCAGGAATTTATCCATTTCCTCTAGATTTTCTAGTTTATTTGAGTAGAGATGTTTACAGTATTCTCTGATGGTAGTTTGTATTTCTGTGGGATTAGTAGGTGATATCCCCTTTATCATTTTTTATTGTGTCTATTTGAATCTTCTTTTTTTCTTTATTAGTCTGGCTAGCAGTCTATTTTGTTAATCTTTCCAAAAACCAGCTCCTGGATTCACTGATTTTTTAAAGGGTTTTTCGTGTCTCTATCTCTTTCAGTTCTGCTCTGATCTTAGTTATTTCTTGTCTTCTGCTAGCTTTTGAATTTGTTTGCTCTTGCTTCTCTGGTTTTTTTAATTGTGATGTTAGGGTGTCAATTTTAGATCTTTCCAGCTTTCTGATGTGGGCATTTAGTGCTATCAATTTCCCTCTAAACACTGTTTTAGCTGTGTTGAAGAGATTTTGGTATGCTGTGTCTTTGTTCTCACTGGTTTCAAAGAACTTATTTATCTTATTTATTTCTGCCTTAATTTTGTTATTTACCCACTAGTCATTCAGGAGCAGGTTGTTCAGTTTCCATGTAGTTGTGCAGTTTTGAGTGAGTTTCTTAATCCTGAGTTCTAATTTGATGGCACTGTGGTCTGAGAGACTGTTATGATTTTCGTTCTTCTGCATTTGCTGAGGAGTGTTTTATGTCTAATTATGTGGTCAATTTTAGAATAAGTGCGATGTGGGTGCTGAGAAGAATGATTTCGGGTGGAGAGTTCTGTAGATGTCTATTGGGTCTGCTTGGTCCAGAGCTGAGTTCAAGTCCTGAATATCCTTGTTAATTTTCTGTCTCATTGATCTATCTAATATTGAGAGTAGAGTGTTAAAGTCTCCCACTATTATTGTGTGGGAGTCTAAGTCTCTTTGTAGGTCTCTTAGAACTTGCTTTATGAATCTTGGTGCTCCTGTATTGGGTGCATATATATTTAGGATAGTTAGCTCTTCTTGCTGCACTGATCTCTTTATCATTATGTAATGCCCTTCTTTGTCTTTTTTGATCTTTGTTGGTTTAAAGTCTGTTTTATCAGAGACTAGGATTGCGACCCCTGCTTTTTTATTTTTTTCTTTCCATTTGCTTGATAAATATTCCTCCATCCCTTTATTTTGAGCCTATGTGTGT
Organism: Gorilla gorilla gorilla; assembly: GCF_029281585.2. Taxonomy (NCBI): domain Eukaryota; kingdom Metazoa; phylum Chordata; class Mammalia; order Primates; family Hominidae; genus Gorilla; species Gorilla gorilla. The sequence continues at coordinate 87,566,378 of NC_073224.2, read as the reverse complement.
CTTTGCATGTGAGATGGGTCTCCTGAATACAGCACACCGATGGGTCTTGACTCTTTATCCAATTTTCCAGTCCATGTCTTTTAATTGGGGCATTTAGCCCATTTACATTTAAGGTTAATATTGTTATGTGTGAATTTGATCCTGTCATTAGCTAGCTGGGGTTTTTACCCATTAGTTGATGCAGCTTTTTCATAGTGTCAGTGGTCTTTACAATTTGGTATGTTTTTGCAGTGGCTGGTACTGGTTTTTCCTTTCCATATTTAGTGCTTTCTTCAGGAGCTCTTGTAAGGTAGGCCTGGTGGTGACAAAATCTCTCAGCATTTGCTTGTCTGAAAAGGATTTTATTTCTCCTTCACTTATGAAGCTTAGTTTGGCTGGATATGAAATCCTGGGTTGAAAACTCTTTTCTTTAAGAATGTTGAATATTGGCCCCTACTCTCTTCTGGCTTGTAGGGTTTCTGCAGAGAGATCCGCTGTTAGTTTGATAGGCTTCCCTTTGTTGGTAACCCGACCTTTCTCTCTGGCTGCCCTTAAGGTATATTTTGTACGAAGTTCATCTTGGAGAGTACATCAGAAAATAACAGCTTCAAAGACAAATGTCTATAAGTATTTTATTGATGGTTTTTGTTTTGCTTTGTTTGAATGTGTGGGTGTTTTATTTCATGGCATGGGGCAAGCAACTGATCACACCTGCTTATTTTATAAATTTCAGGCTAAAGCTGTACAATCATGATCTATACTACAGAGCTTTGGAAACTTGATTGTTCAATCACGTCTATGCAACAAATTATTGGGAATGAGTTCAGGTCCTGCCTGGGTACTCCCTCATTACGGGTATCCATCCATTCAACTGAATGTCCATGCTATTCTGAATCTCCACAAAGAGCACACCTGGCTTGGCTAAGAGGTGAAGCACACTGCTCTGCACTTGCATGTGGACATACAATAACCACATTCCAGCTATTTTTCAGAAAGTTTAACTCTGAACCTATTGTCATTCAGTATTAATCAAAACCTTGACTTAAAGAACAGGTATAGAAGATTGCTTAAGGGAGCACAACAAACACATCTTTTCCTTTAAAACTCTATTCCTATATTGCACCAGCTGTGGGATCAGATCATTTTGACTTCTCATATAATTGTTACACACTGAGGTGATACCATAAGCATCTTAAAAGGAATATTCTAAGAAACTGGTAGTTATTGAGGACAGTGAATGCTGGATCACATAGTGTCTTCATTTGAGATCCATGAGGGAATTTTCTATTAGGTATCAGGAAAAGTTGGGCTTTTTGTGAGCAACTAATTTGCTCATCATGGACACTGTCAGTCATATAATTTGATTGGGTGGAAATCTAAAAGCTGAGAAATAATGTGGCTACCCATAACAAAAGTACAGGATTTCATGGCATGCATTTTATTGTTTAGAGCCTCATTTGCTCTCTGTCCTGATTTCTTCATTCACTTTATTTTATTATATTGCATAAATTTTATAAATGGCCTTACATTTTTACTAAAAAAGGAAGTTTAAAATAAATAAATGAACACAACAATGACAATGTTGTAAACTTTTACAAAAACGTAGAGTTAACTTATACATATTAACAGGTATTTTAACTATTATAGTGTTAGGTAACTACAGATACTTTTTGTTACAGGCACTCTTAAACAACGAATGTTTAATAATCACAAAATCACTATTTTCGCACAATTTCAATTTGCTATTTAAACTTATAAAATACTTGTAAAAATTTTTGCTTTATTCAATAAACTGTATCAGTGCAAGTCCTACTTTAAAATCAGTGCTGTGGGCTCATGTAATTCATTTATTTTAAAAATATAATCATTTTTCTATTGAATTCAGCTTTCACAACAGGATAAAGAGCAAGTTTTGAAATACAACAAATTAACATACTATCAAGATTTGTTAGCCCTGGTACTCCTTAGACTAATATAGATAGAAAGAGTTAACCAGTTTTTCTTTTCTTATATTATTTTTGATTGGCCTGACTCTGAGTACAGTATGCTTAACAAATAAAATTCTCTGCATATGAAACAAAGACTTAAAAAGACAAATTACTGTTTTGGCAAATATTCGTTCTCAATTAAAATTCATGTGAGTTGCTTTATGTACTGTTTGTACAACTAATGTCTCAAATGTGATATGACTATAACAGAACTATGGCAGTGTAAGCTGGTAAGTCAAGTTAATAAATGCTGTTCATTGTAATGCCTACTGTTTATGAACTCCTCAGGTTAATTCGTGTTCCAAATATTAAGTAGCTCTTTTGTATATTAATGTACGTCAGGAGCCAACAAAAGTTTTGCTATTGAGAGAAAATAATTTTCAAAAGAAACTATGAAATAATATAAGTCAAAGTTCTATTAAACTACTTCTGTCGTTTTAGAAAGGCCAAGATGAAACAAATTATAAATGAACATCTTTTATCCTCTGACCTAGCAATTTTACCTCTAGAAATTAGTTCCAAGGTAAAAACGTGTACAAACATTTATGTATAAGTCTGGTCTCTGCAACATCCTCTTATATAAAAATTAGAAAAAAATCAACAGTAGGGGAATGGTTAGTTAATCCATATGCTGGAACACTATGCAGCTGTTAACAACCATGTTATGGAAATATATTTAATGATATTAGAGAAGACCACAATATATTTTTTAATTTAAAAAGGATGTTACAAAGTAGTAATGATTATATAATCTTAATTTTATTTTTATAATATATATAAAAAGACAATGGTTTGAGGTCAGGTCAAAATGTTTATTTTACAGTGTTTATTTCTGAGAAGTAGGCAAACAAGAATAGTTTTAAAATTTTTAGTCTATTAGGTCTTGACTCTTTTCCATAATTTTTCTTCTTTTTTTTTTGGAGGTGGAATAGGGGTAATAAACATGGACTACTTTAGTAATTAGGAAGAAAACAATGAAAGTGTTATTTTTATAACATATTTAAAAATGTTTTATTTTAATACTCACGGAACAGAGACATCTTCTTTAGTTTGCCTAAATTCACTTGTGAGAAATTGGAGATTTGGGGGTCTGGGGAGAGAGGCAATATAAAAAAAGTGTAGGTTGACTCATACTAAAATAAATATGGCATTTATCACAGGAAGGAAGCAAGTGAACTGTTTCTAAGAAAACAACCAGAAAAATGGTGAAGTGCTATTTAGACACTTCAGTGTTGGCAATCAAGTTTTGATGTAAGCATAATTTCCCAGGATTACCCTTAATGTGTTTTCTATTTGAGGATATAAAGCGAATCAACAATGCACTCTTCCTCTGCAATAAGGAGCATGGGTTTGTTGGTTGCCATTAAAGCCTGAGGACTCAGATTCATTGCTTGTTGATAACTGTTATTGCTCCATTTTTGAGTTCCATCAAACAAGAGAAAAAAAGTCTTTACAGAGTTTATACTGGGTATACGCGTAATTCTTGACCCTGAAATGTGATACCTATAGAATCTAAGAGTTTACTGGGAAAACCATCTGCTCCTCAAAGCTAGGTGTCCCAAATAAGAGAAAAGTTAGAAAAAGTTTGTACTATTTACGTGACTAGAAATGTGTTATAAAGACTTTTGCTTTTCAGCCTGAATCTAGTGAAGACAGAAGTAGAAGTTATTCACGTATAAACTCATCCAGTCTGGTATTAATGAAAATGGATAAGCTAAAGTCCATTCCTATTGATCAGATGGAGAAATCAGAAAAAAAGACATCTAACATCTTCAATCATTCAGCGTATTTTTTCAATCAATATCTCAGTTCAGTCTTAGTGCTATTTGCATATTACATAAAAATGCAGCACTTAACAAATTTAAATCTCCTATCCTTTTTCTGAAAAAAAAAATGGCATCATCAATAAACATTTGCTGAAGGTTTGACAGACACTGGTCACTCAGAATGTGGTCTGTGGTCCAGCTGCATCACATCACATGGGAGTCTTTCATAAATGTAGAATCTCAGGCCCCACCCCAGACCAGCTGAATCACAATTTTCAATTCAACAAGATCCCCAGGTGTTTTCTATGCACAGTACATGGATGTTTGAGAAGCACTGTTTTAAGAGCATTTTTCAAGTATTGGAGATACCAAAAAGGTGTAAAGAGACTTCTCTAGTTAGTTCCCAGACTAGGAAGTAAATATACATAAAAGATAAACTATACAAGAAGCATATGACAACTGCCAGGTGAGAGGTGTAGACAATTAACGGCATAGGAGTTTGAAGGAAGGCAAAGGTCACTCAAGATTGGGGCAGCTGGAGACATCTTAAAGGAAAGACAGTATAGGTGGCCCTCTGAATCCGCAGACTCTGTGTCCATGAACACAAACAATCTGGGATCAAAAAATATTTTGAAAAAAAATTGCACCTATACAGAACATGTACAAATTTTTTTTCTTATTATTCCCTGAACAATATAGTATAACAAAATTTACATAGCATTTACATTGTATTAGGTATAAGTAAACTAGAGATGATAAAGGAAGATGTGCATAGATCATATGCAATTACTACACTATTTTGTATCAGGGACTTGAGCATCTCAGATTTTGGTATCTGAGGGGTCCTGGAACCAATCTCCCTCAAATACCGAGGAGTACTTTACTTGGAAAATAAGAAAAAAGGGAGTATGGTATACTCAACCCTCCTTTGCATAAGTTTACTCTGTAACAGTTCTGTAAATTTTATATACCTAGAGCTCTTGGTATGGTTATTGTGCTGAGAAAAACTATTTGGTCTGAACAACTTAGTTATGGTAACTTGAAAACAGTATGCATGATGTACAAATATACAACCTTCTGTGAATAAGGCCAGGCTGTTTTCCCCAAACTGTGTGTATTTCATTTTTTAAACAAATATATTAAATTTAGGATTTATTTAGAATGCAGGAAAACTCCTTTTTGAAGCACTCCTGAAAGGAATTCTTTTGGAAAATATAGAATTCTTTTATAATATGAATAGTCAATTCCTGAAATATATATACCGTGAGTTAATATTTTCATTATATTTCAATTAAGTGCTTTTAAAAAGATCATGCTTGGCCAGGTGCAGTAGTTCATACCTGTAATCCCAACATTTTGGGAGCTGAGGCAGGAGGATCACTTAAGGCCAGGAGTTTGAGACCAGCCTGGGCAATACAGTGAGACCCCATCTCCACAAATAATAATAATAATAAAGATCATGCTTGTACATAGTTACTATATGGAGCTAATGGTTATTGTTTTGCTACAGTGTCACTAAACAAAAATCAACATACAAAGGTGAAAGGGTGGCACATGTCTGCTGATTACATTTAAGGGCCCCCAAAGTCTCTCTTTTTGTCCTTGCAAGTGGTAGGATTGTTTCACTGGGATATAAATAAAACGCCTTAGTAACTACATCCTGAGAACACCATGGCTCAGTACTATTCATGCCAACTTAACTGAACTGAAACATGGCACTGGTGTCAGTGGCTTTTACTTATTGATGGATTTGTAAGGTGGCAGGCTCTTTCATGTCCAAGAGCGGTAGTTTCCCAGGATCTCAAGAAGATTTAAAAATATTTTCCTTCCATCACAACACAAAGCCTACTGACTTTAAGTAATGCTGCTGAGGGTTAACATTTGAAACTGACAAGCAGCACATGTGTATTACAGAGATAAGGCCTGGCACATGTTGCTGCAGCCTCCTGAGATTTTGAAATGCTAGCAGCTCCAGCTGGTGGCTATGCTCCATTCCTAATGTGCACTTTTTAGGGAAACTTGAGCCCCTCCTTCTGACTGTGACAGGGACATGTCTGATTGGAATAGGGTTATTTTTAAAGATATTCAGAACAACGAACATATTTATTCTAAGAATAAAAAGAGAGTGGAAAGAAATAAAAGAGGTAAAATGTTAAGCTGAGATCTTAAAGAAAACAGTATCACTTGTTAAAAAAAGAAAAACAGTGAATGCAGCCAAAGAGCAGTTAAAAAAAATCACTAGGGAAGAATAGTTTTAAAAAGAAAAAAGAAAAAATGAAGGAACTGAAAGGCACTTTTTATGAGAATCATTCAGATAAACATACTGAAAAATAGTGAGGCAAAAAAGACTGATACAAGGAGTAGGGAAATGAAAATGAGTTAAGGAATGGGGAAACAAAAACCAGTTGAATTCCAAAATGAAATAAAAACATAGAGATTAAAAAAAGAAAAAGTACACTATGGAAGAAGACAGCTATCAAAATGTCTCAATCCCTATGGGGGCTAAGGTGGCACACATGGAATGGAAGGCAAGGGACAAGAAGGTGGGTTTGGAAGTAGACAGGGCGACATAGTTCTGTTTAAATAATATTGATAGGAGCCCACTGGTCTGGACTGAACTCCTTCCTGCAAGAGGCCCAACACACCAAACCAAAATGGAGTCACAGATGGTAAAGTTCCATGTTACCAAGCCAAAACTCAGTTTATCTGACTTTCTGAGAGATCAGGAGAGTGAGAGATAATAGCAAAATCTTCAAGTTTTAGCTGGCATGGTAAGAAAATCCTCTCTGCTTTAACCTTTACAAGGAAATTAATTTTGAAATAACCAACCCACTTTTTGTTTTCTGTTTCTGCTTTCCTCAGTCATTTTGTGACTATAAAACCAACTGCTCAGCTTATTGGGGCACTCATTCTATTTTACAGAATGAGGTGTTGCCCAATTCTAGTATCACAAATGAAAGTCAATTAAGATCTTTTAAACTAAATTTGTTGTAATTTTGTCATTTGACAATTCTTAGCTGTAGTAGAAGATGCTAAGGCCAGAGAAGCAGGCAAAGTCAAAACTAAATTCAAAATGTTAGGGGCAGAGTCAGAAAAAGTACCTAATCCAAAAGGATACTTAGGCAAATATCCTCAAAGAGTTAAAATTCCATGGGTGACAGTTTCATGATTGGTTACTGAAGTTAACTGGAATATCATACAACTAATCTTTTGAGGTTGGTGTTTAGAATGTTACCACTCTCATCTACAACATATATATTAGTACTATTATCACAGACAGAAATCATGGACAACAGACCAGAGACTAACTCAGCAGCAGAATTATATTCTTAAATGCTTTAAGGGCATTCAAAACATGTTTTTTGCATTATATGCAATTATAATTTGGAAATATATTCTTGACATTTTAAAACACAAACAATTCAAGACGGAACCAGGTAGAACAGAGTTAAGATCCTGGCTTTTTAATAAGAATATGTCTTTTGGAAACAATAAAAAGATACTTTTAAAATTCTTTAATTTTATTTTAGAGACAAGAATCTTGCTCTGTCACCCAGGCACAATCATAGCTCACTGCAGCCTCAAACTCCTGAGCTCAAGGGATCCTCCCACCTCAGCTTCCCGAGTCGCTGGGACTACAGGCATGTGCCACCACACCTGGCTTATTTATTTATCTACTTATCTACTTATTTATTTATTTTTATATTTATTTTTCCCAGCTGGTTTTGAATTCCTGGCCTCAAGTGATCCTCCCATCTCAGCCTTCCAAAGTACTGGGATTATAGGCATGAGCCACTATGTCTGGTCAAAAGATACTTTTTTAAAAAGGTTTTAAAATTAGGTTCTTTGAGCCTCATTTCTCCAACTGTAAGATGAACATCAGAAAGTTTACCTTGAAGGGAACTGAGGATTAGAGCAAATCGTTATCAAGTTTCTGGGTCATTAACTGGATATAGCAGTCATAACAAATAGTTCATAAGATGTGTATTTAAACAATACAGAATGGACATTTAATTCATCTTTTACTAACACTCATTCTTTCAAAAATATATACTGAGTTCTTACTATGTACCAGACACTTTTCTGAATATATCAGTGAAAAACCAAAAATCCTTTCCTTCCAAGAGCTTGCATGCTAGTGAAAGGAAACAAAAAATAAATGTGTTCAATAGTAAATGGTATAGTATGTTTAGAAGCTAATACTTACTTGTTACAGAAGAAGGTAAAACCAAATATAGTAGGATAAGTAATTGAGTGTTAGGCTGTTACAATTATAAATGTGGGTGGGAAAAGGTAGGCTTTGATCTCTTTGAGAATGAGACATTCAAGCACAAATACTACTAAGCACAAATAACTGTCGTAACTAAGTACCAATTTGGATTTCTGAGAATAAATTGTGGATAATATATGGATGGTGTTTCATTGTTGTTACTGTTATCCAAAGGCATAAGAAAGCTAAATTTGCTGGAAGAATCTTATCTTGAAATATTCTTACAACTATATTCTATTCTTCATGCTATTCTTAACTTCTCTTTGGCCTATCACAGAACAGTATTTGTTTAAAGCGCAACCATTTCTTTTGACCATGTAGCAGCAGCACTCATTAATGCCATGTTCAAGGTTATAAATCTTCAGACAGGCTTCCTTCTCAAAGCACTCCCCATCTCTCATATTGCTTCCTTATTCTCACAGTACTTATTTTACTCATTTGTTGTCTGTCTTTCTATTAGAACAAAAACTTTGTGAGAAAAGGGATTTTTTTGTGTGCCATTACTGAAGTATCCGCATGCTTGGCATTGTCTGACACATAAAAAGCACTTGATACATGGTTGAATAAATAAAAGCAGTAAGTAAGAATTAGTTTTAGAAAAGAACCACAGTGTAGAAAATCATTAGGATACTTTCACAATTAATAAAGGCTTGAAATTTAGAGATTTAATATTTGCAACTTCAACTACTTAAGAGAAATTCTAAAAGTATGTGATGTGCACTAATTTGTAACACTGCAGAGGCTGGTGAGTGGGAGCAAATCACTCAGCTAGTGAATGCATCCTACCAAGCTGCTCACATAACATGAGGCTCTGTCATTCTCTACTGACGACTGAGCATATTGCTACGCAGCAAGTTATTTGCTAGAATGGTATGAAAACTGGAGATTCAAGATCCCAGGATGCAGTCCTCTTGTGTATAAAAGCCTTTGATATACTTGTTATAATTAGAGAAAATATTTTATATAATAAGATGCTGATTCCTAATCTAACAGTATAGAGGTAGCCTGATAGAGTAGGCAGAGTACAGAACGGAGTTAGGAAATTTGTGCAGATTTGTCTTAAGCTGAGTGAGTGACCTGGACAGATCACTTCATGTTTTCATGATTCTGTTTTTTCATAGATAAAATGGAGTTACAATAATATAAGTAAATAAGAGTACCTATATTTCACCATATTAGCCTTAGGACCAAAATGAAATGTCACTATTTAACTGCTTTATAAATTGAAAAAGATTTTTGGAAAAATATAATACTTGTCAAAATAAAAACTATGCTTTTAGATTTTATTTAGAAAAATTTCAGGTTTATGAAATTTATTTATGAAATTTCTATTCATATTCATATTTAAGTGTGTAATTCTGGATGATTCATTTCTGATGTCTAGTTAGCTCTATAATCATGACTAAAAACTGTGTATTAATTAAAAACTACTCTGTGTGTGTGTGTATTCTTAGATGTCAACATTCTCTAGGAGAAAAATAAGACAAAACAAGAAAATACCTAAAGATCAAATGTACACATGGCACAAAGATAGACATATGGGTTAATGGAATAGAACTGAGAGCTCAGAAATAAATACATATATCTACTTTCAACTGATTTTCAACAAAGTTGCCAAGGCCAACCAATGGGGGAAATAATAATCTTTTCAACAAATAATGTTTCAACAGCTGGATAGCAATGTGCAAAAAAATGAAGTTCAATCCTTACCTCACACCATATACAAAAATTCACTCAAAATGAATAAAAGGCCTAAAAGCAAGACCTACAATTTTAAAACTCTTAGAAGACAACATAGGAGTAAAATCTTTATGATGCTGGATTTGGCAAAGGATTCTCGGATATGACACCAAAAGTATAAGCAATAAAAGCAAAAAATAGATAAATTAGACTTAATCTAAGTTAAAAAACTTCCTGCTTCAAAGGACACCAACAAGAAAAGTAACAGACAGCCCACAGAATGGGAGAAAATATTTGCAAATTATATCTCTGATAAGGGACTTTTGTTGATAACATATAACTCTTACAAGTCAATAATAAAAATGACTTAATTTAAAAATAGGCAAAGAACTGAATAGGTATTTCTCCATGGAAGATATACAAATGGCCAATAAGCACATAAAAAGATACTCGATATCACTAGTCAATAGGGAAATGCAAATTAAAACCACAATCAGACATCACTTCACACCCACTGAGATGGCTAGAATTAAAAAGTCATACTAACATATACTGGTGAGAATATGGAGAAGTGAGAACCGTCAAATACTGCTAGTGGTAATGTAAAATGGTAAATGGTGCAGCCATTTTGGAAAAAACTCTACTAGTTTTTCAAATGATTAAACACAGTTACCATATAACTCAGCAATACTACTACTAAGAATATACTCAAGATAATTGAAAACATATATTCCCACAAAAACTTGTACACAGTGTTTACAGCAGCATTAGTCATAATAGCCAAAAGATAGAAACAACCCAAACGTCTATCATTTGATGAAAGAATAAACAAAATCTGGTATATCCATACAATGGATTATGATTTAGCCATAAAAAGGAATAAAGTACTGAATGCATGATACAATGTGGATGAACCTTAAAAATATTATGCTACATGAAAAAGGCCAGTCATGAAAGACCACATATTATATGATCTCATTCATATGAAATGTCCAGAACAGGAAAATCTATAGAGATAGAAAGTAGATTAGTGATTGCCTAGGGCTGAGGGTGAGGTGGGAAGTAGGCAAATGATAGCCAAAAGGTATAGGGCTTGTTTTTGAAGTGATGAAAATATTCTAAAATTGTGGTGATGGAAACCACTGAGCTATATGTTTTTAAACAAGTGAATCATATTGGTATTTGAATTACACCTCAATAAAGCTGTTAAAAATCACATGTATAGAACTTGCTCAATTTTTACACAAAGATTTTCTTATTTTCCTTTTTAAAAAGACTTCTCTGAAAGAATTAAATTACCAGACAGGCCACCTAGGTAATTATACAACAAAAAAAATGTTCTTACATTGACTTGTATTTCGATTTCATAAAATGTGACTAATAATAATACTTAAACATACTTAAAGCTACATGTGTCTACATCATATTATGTCTATTTTTCATTTATCACAAATAAGGCCACTGAACCTTGAAACCTTGGCCAGTATCATACTGTAAGAGTGCAGAGTATCATTGAATAGTGATAATTATAATAACCTCTATTACAAGAGTGACAATAATGTTAGCTAACACTTATTAAGTATTCACTATGTTCTAGAAAGTTTACATAAATTATCTCACTTATTCTTCACAATAATAATTCCATGAGGTAGATATCATTATTATTACAATATTACAAATAAAGAAACTAAGGTTTTAAAAGGATACCACACTTGCCAAGAGCAAAGCTACTGAGTGGTGGAGGTAGGATTTGAACTTAGATAGATAACAGAACCCAGGGTCTTTATTATTATTATTATTATTATTATTTTTAAATCGAGATGGAGCCTCACTATGTTGCCCAAGCTGGTCTTAAACTCCTGGGCTCAAGTGATCCTCCCGCCTCAGCCTCCCAAGTAGCTGAGACTAAAGTGTATTTCACCATGCCCAACAGCACCCAGAGTCTTAACCACTTTGCTATACTTGTTGGTTCCTATTGTCTACAAAAATAAAAATCATGTACCACATTTCCCAGAGCTGCAACTTTCAAAACTGCACATTATACCTCTAAGCCATATAAAGGTAAAAGGAAAAGGTATAATTCACCAAAAGTACTAAAAGTTTACTCAGCCAAATTCAGAATTTTAGAGTTGGAAGGAGAAGCATAAATCATTTAGTTTGATGACAACTTAGTGCAAATGATAAAACTGAAAGACTTTGGCCTAACTCTTCAGGTTTTAGGAAACAAAGGAAATTCAATGATGATGAGTTTTCCACAGGTATGACTGATATAGAACTTATTAATTCATTATTAATTCATTCACCTATTCATTAGTTATTTTTCATCTCAGTCAACAAATATATATTGAAAGTCAACTACACACCAAGCACCCTGCTAGGCTACAAACTCTAGAAAGTAAAAAATGAGTATGACGGTCCCATTCCTCAAGGGGCTTATGGTCTGGACTGGTGGGGGTGGGGGAAAAGGTGTAAAGTAAGAATTCTTATTTTATATATCACTATATAACGTGATAAGCAATACTCAATAAACATGGCAGGGAGTTATTCTGTTGGAAACACCCGGGAGGGCTTTACCAAGAATATCATTAAATTAAGAGATAAGCTATTATTTCCAAGAAGATATCTTCCCTCCAGGAAGAGGGTAGAGGAATTTAGCCTTGAGTGGTTGGAAATTCAAGTCATTTAGAATTGCTTGGAGCATAGCCAGTGAGGGTAAGAGACAGTGTTAAGCACATCTTTTTATTCTGATGTTTTAACATCTGGGGCCTTATTGACCCTGAGGAGACTGTCCCTCCCAAGGCCAGCCATCTTCTAGAGATAATAAAGGGCTCCCCTGTGAGATTGCCTTTCATATGCAAACCAACCAGGTCAGACCCCATCCACTCCAACCTCCTCTATCAGGCTCTTACAATCTGGATCAACATTCCCCTGCCCTAATTTCCTCAGGGACAGGGTCAGACAACTTAGAACAGCCCTGTACACCCTACAGCCCACTGAAATTATTCAAACTAGCCAATCCTGAACTTGTTAGCCCTTCCTCACCCATTCCTTCCCAAGGAAATCACAATAGAAGCTCTTGCCCATATTTCCCCCTATTCTTCTGTTTTCTGACCCACCCTCATGTTTCCCTGTGTGGCCCTGCATGTGCAGTGTGCACTGTCCTCTTGGGGATTGTAGCTATCTTTTCAATGGCAATCATCTGATGCATTGGCCTCACCATCCCTGAATGATAATAAAACCGACATTATAAACAAAGATTCAAGCCTGGGTGCCATGGCTCACATCTGTAATCCCAGCACTTTGGAAGGCTGAGACAGGAGGATCCCTTGAACTCAGGAGTTTGAGAGCAGCCTGGGCAACATAGGGAGACCCTATCGCTACAAAAATTTTAAACATGGGCCAGGTGTGGCGGCACGCACTTGTAGTCCCAGCTACTTGGCAGGCTGAGGCAGGAGGATCACTTGAGTCTAGGAGGTAGAGGCTGTAGCAAGCTATGATAATATCACTGCACTCCAGCCTGGGTGACAGAGCGAGACTGTCTCAATAAATAAATAAATAAATAAAACAAAGATTCAGTAAATTATGCTACATAGACAGAAAGGGGCAAGACCACGTAAAGTGTTGTCTGAGGAGTTTTAACTACTTAGGAGACATTGGAAGCCACAGAACAGTGTTAAGCAGGGGCATAATATGACTAGATTTACATTTTAAAAAGATTACTCAGGCAGCAGTGTGGTTACAGAATTGCAGTGAAGTAATTCTGAAGGTATGGAGACTAATTAGGAGGTTATGGTATAAAACAGTTGGGGAGTGATGAAAATCTCAATTAAGGTAGGGGAACTGGAAATGGACAGAAAGGAATATTTACGAGATGGTGAGAAGGTATCTTGAAGGACTTGATTGACTATAATGGGTTGGGGAAAGGCAAAAGTAAAGACACACTTCAAGGTTTCTGGCTTAGCTGACTGTGGCTGGTAATGAATTTATGGAGATAAGAAAAGAAGCACAGAAGCAAGTTTGCAAGGAAGGAGAATGGGATCTGCTTGCCTGTAGGATTGTTCTTGTAGAGATACTAATAGCCAGTTAGAAACATGGATCTGGTGCTCAGGAGGTGTTCTTAGACTGGAAACAAGATTTGAGAGTTACCAGCCTACTGGTGGTGGTTAAGGTCATAAAAGTGGATAGAATTATCAAAGGAAGACATGCAGAAAAATATCAAAGTTCAGGTTGAAAACAGAATTCCAAGAAACACCACAACTTAAAAGGCAGGTAGGGAAATGGTGTTTGCAAAAGAAAATGGATGTGGTAAGATAATCTGGGGAGTCTGGCAGCAGCAGCAGCAACAATGGCATAATCATCACCATCATCACCAGATAGCTAATATTTCTTCAGCATTACTATGTTTCCCACATTATGTCATGTGTTTTACATGTATAGTTCATTTGCTGCACATAGTAACTGATAGTTTGGATATTTGTCCCTGCCCAAATCTCATGTTGAATTGTAATCTCCAATGCTGGAGGTGAGGTCTGGTAGGAGGTGTTTGAATCATGGGGGCAGATCCCTCATGAATGGCTTGGGCCATCCCTTTGGTGATAAGTGAGCTCTCACTCTGAGTTCAAAGGCGATCTGGTGGTTTAACAGTGTATGGCACCCCCCTCCCCGCCACCAACTCCTTTGCTTGCTCCTGCTTTTGCCATGTGACATGCCTGCTCTTGCTTTGCCTTCTGACATAACAGTAAGCTTCCTGATGCCTCCCTATAAAACCATGAGCCAATTAAATCTCTTATTTATAAATTACCCAGTCTCACGTATTTCTTTATAGTAATGTAAGAACAGCCTAACACAGTAACTCAGTGAGGTTTAAGAGATGATGACATAGGCCTACAGAAGTTAAGTAAGGCCTATAAAATTGTTCTCCTTTGCAATCTCTCTAAAGCATGGCTTCTTAAACTGCTATAATGTGTCCATTGAAGAATGATGAGGTTAATAACTTTGAAAAGGAGAGCTTATTTCTCATTAAGGGTTGTAGTCTGAAGGGTGGCCATACCAACAGGCTAGGAAGCATAATCTCTGGCTAGAAGCCAGAAACAGGCAATTGGAGGGAGGGGTAAAGGGAACAGAAATTTATGCTGAGCAGTTTGGCTAAGTATAAATATTCAATGGGTTATAGGAGGAGCTATGAATATTCATGAAGTAATGGCATGGGTATGCACAGTAGGCCAATGTGTATGAAACATGTGTCCCATTGAGAGAAGAGAAAGGAAGAAGCTGGTCAGGCAGGCGGGCAGGGAGGGTGGGTCCTCAGTTGAATCCTTTCAAACAAAAGATCAGCCTGCAGGCACAGGTAAGGGAACTGCACAGGGTGGCTTGCCTAAGACATGCCCACAGCCCCACTGATAAGAAAGGCTACACAAGTGACTTGCCCAGTCAGGCCTGCAATGGAAAATTCCATCCCCTGACACATGTGCAGTAAGGGGAACAAAGAAATATGGAGTAACTCAAGCTAAAGCCTGTATGCACATTAGGAGGATGAGCTGGAGCTACCAGAAATTCATGCCTTATGCAAATGAGACACCCAGCCCTCAATGTTTTCTTATAAAAGTCTTTGTATTCAACTGTACAAATGGTAACCCTCTTCTGGGCCCTCTCTCCCTGTCAGAGAGCTTTCTTCTTGTGCTTATTAAACTTTCACTCCAACCTCACTCTTTGCGTCCACGCTCCTTAATTCTCTTGGTTGTGAGACAAAGAATTCTGGGTGATACCTCACAATGAGAGACTGCTACACTGTGGTGCACTGGTGAGACTGCAACACCATGTTCACTCTAGGGTGAAGATTTAACATTTGAATGTATTACAATTAGGCCTTATAAATCAAAAGGTAAAGCAGAGGACATAAAAGCCCTCTGTGCTCAGTCTCCGTAGAATGGCCAGAACCACCCTGTGGTTGGTGGTCTCTAATCAGGAAGGAATGCTGGTGGGTTGCCCTGTCAAAACTACAGAAGGGAGGGCAGCAATGGTTTATATGGTTGATATCAGCAGTGGAGCAAGTTTTTCAAAAGGGCTAGTTTCTCTTTAACCCTTAGGGAAGGCTAATGATGGTTAGCAAAGGAGTAGGTATAATGAGATGTGTCTGATCCCGCATCTCCTCATGGCTGGGAACTCGTTTATTTTCGTGTTTTGTTTTTGAGACAGGGTCTTGCTCTGTCAACCAGGCTGGAGTGCAGTAGTTTGATCAAAGCTCAGTGCAGCCTTGACCTCCTGGACTCAAGTGATCTTCCTTCCTCAGTCTCCCAAGTAGCTGGGACTACAGGTATGCACCACCATGCCTGGTTGATTTTTTATTTTTTGAAAAGACAAGATCTCACAATGTTGCCCAGTTTTGTCTTGAACTCCTGGCTTCAAGCAGTCCTCCCACCTTAGCATCCCAAAATGCTGGGATTGCAGGAGTGAGTCACCACACCAGGCCAGGGAATTTAGCTTTTAAGGTTTCTCTGGGGTCCCCTTGACCAAGTGGGGGATCTGTTCAGTCAGTAGGGAGCTTGGGATTTTATTTTTATTTCTCAAATGCCTCAGTACTGGCTGCCTCTCCTCCTAAACTTTCACTCAATCCATACTAGATATTGTCACATAACTCTTACTTTGATCACATGACAGTGCTACTTTGTCAGTAACCTTCAATGGTTTTTCATGTTTATTAAATAACAAAATTCCCAGCCTTGGACTCATTATGATGCTAATATCTCTCTAGCTTTATTGTCTACTATTATACTATATCCAATGCTTCAAACTAAATTACTCAGCCTTGCAATCTCAATGCCTATGTGACATAATCTCTCATTTTAAAAGTACAGATTCCCATTTCGGATTATAGAAATTCTAAGTATTCCACAGGGTTCACCTTCTTTCAGATGTCACACTCTCTCTGAAACCTTACGCACTTACTCCAGAGATGTAAGCACTTTCCTTGAAAATCTTATTCACAACCTGTACCTCTCTTAAAGCATTTATCTTACTGTCAGATTTATTTTGCCATTGTCTGTAAACTTATCTTTTCTCACAACAGTTTGCAAGCAAAATCTAGTAATGCCTTGACTACCACTACATTTCAATAAATAATTATTGACTCAATTTTATTCAATTTTGAACTCTTATCAAAGCTCTCAAATTTGGTATCTGTGTTCTTTGGGCAAGCTTACTATCTTTACAGATGGTGTAATTCCATTGGAAGTTTCTTTTCTTTCTTGAAGTTCATAAAACAAGGATGGCCCAACATCTCATACTGAAAACAGTTTTCCATCTAATTTTTTGATCAACTATAAGATTATTCTATAAGACCAAAGCAGAAGGACTATAAATATATATTTACTATTGTCACACTAATAATTAGTCTAGCCAAATAGTATGCTTATGTTATTGTTCTTTAGGATAAACTGACAATGTAATGTTGCAGTTTACTTAAAAAACAATACTTACCATTATAACCACACTTTTAGTTTTTTCATTTACTAATTCACTACTTTCTATAATCAGAGTCAGTGTCAATTGTTTTCCCATGATCTTATGTAATTTGAGCTTTAGCACCATCATCACATATATGTATGAAAAGAATAAGGTTCCAGATCTAAAGGCAACATCTGGTGCTTCCTTTCCTCAATTACTCTCCTAAAATCAAGACATAGGAACAAGGTTGCCCAAAACTCATTCAAGTCTTCCCATCTTGCCCATTATGTGTCAAATAGTTGTGTGGTACCCTCACAGCATGTATCCTAGGCTCTGAGAAAAGTAAGAAAAATCCATATTTATGGAATATTCTAAGAAGTTTGCCCATATTAGCTGATATAATCCTCACATCCGGCTTATTCTTTTTCCGTTTTATTGGTGAAGAAACAGATTATATTTTACAGATGAAGAATCTCAGGCGGCCTGGCTCTAGAGCCCACTGCAAAGCACCACATGTCAAGTACTGGCATTCATTATTCATTCTTCCTGCTTCTGCTCCGGCCCCACTTTGTCTATTCACCACATGGAAGCCAGCATTATTGCGTTAAAACATGTTAGGTTATGTTGGCCCTCTGCTCAAACTCTGCAATGGTCCCCTTCTTACTCAGAGTAAAAGCTAAAGTATTTTCAGCAGCTTTCCACTCTCTATGCGATCTTCTTTCCCATCCTGTATCTCTTTGACCTCACCTCACACATTCACTCCACTCTGGCCACACTGGCCTCCTGACTTCTTCCAATATACTAAGCATACTCCAGCTTTGGCACTTGCTGTTCCTCCAGCCTGGATTGCTAGGTGACTCTCACCCTCACCTCCTTCAAGTCTGTATCCAATGTTAACTTTTCAGTGCAGCCTTCTCTGTCCATTCTACTTAAAATCTATAAATCCCTCCCTTTTCTGGAAAACCCTATTTCCCTCCCCTGCTTTATTTTCCCCTACACACTTACCATCATATTATATATTTTACTTTTTATTCCGCTCCTGATCTGTTTCCCCCCAACTAGAACGTCCTCTGTGAAGACAGATTTTATTGTTTGTTCTTTTGCCACTGTATTTCTACTGTATCTAGAATAGTACTTAGTATGTAGTAAGTCCCCAGAAAATATTTGATGAATTAACTAATTAATTAATTCAAATATCTATATGGAAGTTGCAGCTGATGTTGAGAGACTGAAAAAGAATGGATGGCTACAAGTCTTACAAGGAGGAATACCTCAGAGGCCTGGAACACAGAGGGTAGGGAGGATTAATACTAGAACAAGGAATAAAGAGGAAGAAGCTGTCTTGGGTTAATGCTTGGTCTTCAACTCCAGGGATTCTTATTTGACCTTTGTGTATCTTCCTTTAGGACTAGGGTTCATAATTTTGTCTTATGCAAAGACAAAGTTAAGAACCTCTTTTGGCAGCCCGATGGAGCCTATGAACCCTTCTCAAAGCAATGTTTTTAAATGCATAAAATACATAGAATTGCAGGAAATTAATTACTCTAAAATAAAATTATCAGAATATTTTATATTTTGTGATATAATGTGCATATTTATTAAAATGTAGCAGCTGATTTAATAACTCTTATAATTTTAAAATAGCAATGACTGTAAATGATGTTTTAAGATATGTACAATTGTAATGCAATGTGAAAATGTTTGCAATTTCTGGTGGTTGCTAAGTTAACTACTATATTAACTTACATAGCTATAACAGTGATTAGTTGTTTATATTTATGGAATTCTAATATTCAGTCAGATATTAGTGAAAATAAACACATGATTCTTTTTTTCTCATCCAAGTTCACAGACCCCTTGTCTTAGAGTCCATTTGCATTGCTATAAAGAAATATCTGAGGATAGGTAATTTATAAGGAAAAGAGGTTTATTTGGCTCATGGTTCTGCAGGCTATACCAGAAGCATGGTACCAGCATCTGCTTCTGATGAGGGCCTCAGGCTGTTTCTACTCATGGTGGAAGGTGAAGGGGAAGTGGCATGCAGAGATCACAGGGTAAGGGTGGAAGAAAGAGGAAGAAGGGAACAATGCCAGGCTCTTTTTAACAACCAGTTCTCAAGGAAACTAACACAGTGAGAACTCAGTCATTATCCTGAGGATGGCACCAAGCCATTCATGAGGGATCTGCCCCCAGGACCCAAATGCCTCCCACTAGGCCCTACCTCCAACGCTGAGAATCACATTTCAATATGAGATTTGGGGGAGTCAAGCAAACCAAACTAGAGCACCCCTGAATTCTATTCCCAAAAGCCATAGGGGTCTGTAGACATCAGGATAAGAACCTTATTCTAGGATTAGTCTCAGGGTACACCCAAGGGGGAAGAGGATCAAAATTAACTACACCTTCACTATCACGGAAGCAGAAGGAAAAAAAGAGACAACAAAGAAAAACAAAACAAAATGATTTTTTTCTAAATTCCTTTAACTAAAGGCAATCTTTTTCACCTTATAACTAGAAAACAGTCTGAAAAATGCAAGTATTTATGAGTTTTGGTGTATCAGTATGAATAAGTTTTAATAACAGGACAATGTTACTTTCTAACATTGATGAGAAATTCAAAAGCAGGAAAGCATAGAAGCCTCCAAATCAGTGCAAAGATCTGATGCGGTGGGGAAGGGAGGGTGCTGGAGTGAATAGGCTGGAAATAAAGAAAACAAAATAATGAAGGCTAGATTTATGGAGTCCTGTTTATCTTTTTTCTCTTCCCTAAAAAGTAAAAGCTATGTTTCAAAGTTCTTTATGTTCTCTTCAAGGTCCCTGAAAGCAGCTTAGCAAGAATTATGGTCAGGAATTTCTCCTTATCCTGGTTGTCATCTGTAACTTTTGGCAACAAAATTGGAAAATACTTCATACCAGATGCCCTCTTTTGGAGATTCACAATGCATGTCAGCATTTGACATGTTCTAGAGTCCTTTAGTACACAAATCTGCTTAACTTCATTTAAACCAGCATTTCTCAATCTTATTTGATCGTAAATTTTTTTCCATTTAATATATGTCTATTATTGCAATTATAAGACTTTATTGCAATTATTGACAATATAATTCTTTTCTTCAACTAGGACATAAATTCCTCTGGGTCAGCAAAGGTGTCTTGTTCATGTTTTCATTGCTAGTACTAAGAACTATTAATACTTCATATGCACTTTGAAAGTCTGTAAATGTTTGGTTGGTTAGTGGTTGGTGGGTTGGCTGACTGAATAAATGAATAAATCAGAGACAAAAATACTTCAGGCCAACTTTACTGTGTATATTATCTCTGTAACATGTCAGGAGCCTTTAGAAGCCTTTTGAAGTAAGTTTAACAGTGAAAATGATAACAAAGAAAAAATGGCTGTTATCAGCTAACTCCCCAGTGGAAATCTACATACATACTTATATTTAAACCAAAATAATAGTAAAACTTTACAGAAGAAAAGTATATTTCTATTCTAATCATTTCTGTAGCTCTGAAAGTAGAGATTATAGTGTTCATAATTCAAAGAGCCATTTCATTTGCATTCTGTGTAGTAATAAGTGTAACATCTCAGCAAGTGTCACAATTCCTAGAAGTAAATTATGTTAATTAATTAGTAGGAAGGCTTAAAGGCCAAAACTGGAAATAATCCCAAAAAGTCTCTAAATGTTACCTTTAATTACTTAGATCAAGTTTATGGGTGATAATAAAGTAATACAAAGATCCATAGATTTACAGGTTTGGAAAAATACATATATATTGGTTGGATTTCGATCCTGTAAGGTTATAAAGAATGTGTTTCCATACTCCATCTGTTTTTAGATTTTAGTCAATTAATTCCACCCACACATGAATCTCCACAGCAGAACTAATAAGAAAGCAACATCTGCTGGTTATAATAGGGTGAAATATAGCATTTTTTGTTTTTACAAAACTTGAGTTTTTAAAAAATCTACAAAATTAAAATTAACACTGAAGGAGCAGCATAAGACCTCATTGTTGCCACACCACTACTTTAAGAACAAAACCAGACATACTCAAGACCTTTTTCATCAAAGACTAGGGGGTTCCAAATTTACTAAAACCTAATAGATGCCAAAGTTAAAATAGTTTAAATTCAAGATTGCATGCATTTTTGCTATTTCTACCTCCTGCTTTTGAGAGTAAAAGCTATTTATATGTACGTAATATTTAAATCTCTGGAAAAGCTCCAGAGAAACATTGAAACAATGAATAAAGGCTTTGCTGTTTTAATTACTGTTTCTGTATATATTCCAAAATAAAACAAACATTTCTATCAAGAATTTCTTCATCTATAGTAAATAAACTATGTACTTGCTTGTGCCCATGTCCAAATTACCAAATTCTTCCAGTTCTCCTTCCAAAATATATTTCAAAACCTTCCACTGTTACCATCCAAGCCCAAGGTCCCATTATTTCTAGTCCGATTTCCTTTATTTTCCTCCAACAAATTTTCCACATCACAGTCACAGAGCTTTTTAAAAATACAACCTAGATGTCATTAATTCTTTATTTAAATTTTCCATGGAGCTTCCTGTTGCACTTAGAGTAAATATAAACTAGTTAATGTGGCCTTCACACTCTGGCCTAAACAATCTCTTTAGTTACCTTGTAGGCTACTTTCCTCTTTGCATTGTAGGCTAGAGCCAAACTAGACTTCCTTGAATTCCTAGTATATGCTAGGTTCTCCCCAGATTTAGGGCCTCTACAGGTTTCAGAATAAATGAAAATCTTTCAGGAATTCCTCTACTTCAGCTAAGCTAGAGCCTCCTGTTATTAATATAATTTCTTGCACAATTATCAGATTCTTCTAAAAGACTTAGCATAGTTGTAATATATACAACTATGTAATCATTTGTTTAATAACAATATTCCTCACTAGACTATAAATTCCATGTGGACAGAGCCAATGTCTATCATGCTCAGTCCTGAATACCCAACACCCACAGTGTATTTAATAATTTTAGTCAAATAAAACTGAGTAAATCCCAATCTAACAAAAATGGAGGTAAAAGGGCAAAAATCCCTTAAAGTGAAATTTATTTCTAGTTTACCCAAGTCTGTATACCATAGGGAATCTCTGAGAGTTTTATTCCTAAGACTTTTCTATATTCTCCACTACACTAGAAGATATGCCTGAATATATGAAAGTATTGTTGATATTATTCCAATTATTGCTTGAGACTGAAGCCTCCATTCCAGAAATGTATGTGTCAACCTAGAACCTAGAGAGCATCCCAATGCTTGGTTCCTAAGTGAGGTAATAGTAAACATTATTGTGGCAAAATAATTCTGTATCAGATGTGTTGGTGCCCCATGGGGGTTGGAACATTGGTATTCATCTAGAAACTATGTTCTAAGTTTGTTGTTTAGATAGTCCTTCTGTGGTAGTTTCAGATGCTCTAGAACAAATCATTCATAATATTTAAATACACACACACATACACACACACACTCCATCAGAATGAAGGAGTACACTGTAAATGCAATGTGCCAAAACAAGAACAATATGTTACTACAAAATGACAGTTACTACAAATTTGCCAGTTACGTCATAATCACAAATAAAATGGGGAAAAAAGAAAGCAGGGGATGGGGAGGAGGTTCTGTAATCAGAGGCAATATAATACCTCTGGAGAATCACACACTGAACAATTATCAGCTACCCTGCCCCAATCATTCTCTCCCGTTTCTGCTTCATTCCCCTGGCCTCATCGGGGCTTCCTTCCCCTTTGTTTGCAGGCCACATTAAATAAGACTTTTAGGTATATTCCAGGTCACGGGACTATCATATTCCTACCATAGTCTACTGAATCCCTCATATAGATCATAAGCTCTTTTTTTTTTTTAATTTTTCTTTTGCAAGCTCCAGTTCAGCTCCAGATCATTAGTTCTTTCAGATCAAAGAACATATCTCATGTTTCCCCTTTCTTTTTTAAATTCCAGTTTATCAAAGCATAATGTTTTGCTTGGAAGACTGTATGAGAGGATACAATTACCATATTTGGTGAACTATATGATGAAGTAATGTTTAAAATAAATCTGGAAACATAATAAACATTTTTGTAAAATAATTTACCACAGCACTATTTATCATGTATCTGTTAAAAATGCTGTTTAAATGGTTTTATAGGGGAAAACATTATTTTGCTCCTATATTTACAGTATGTCATACCTAGGAGGCTGAGATAGTATAAAGTTCTTTTTGCCTTTAATCCAATCAGTTAATGTTTCTCTGGGTTTTGACTTTCTATCCATAATACAAGTAATCATGATATAGGAAATATAAGGTAAAAACTGTCATCTATCTTGTTGCTTTTGGATCAGCTTACAGCTAAATCACCTGGAAAAAATATTATGCAATCTCTACTTTTAAAACTTAACAGAGAATACTTTTCTATTTAATTTTCAAAAGTCATTAGATTTGCACATGTTTTATGCCCTGGTAATAATGTGATAGGATCATGAACATGTAATAAAACAATATGATATAATGGTTAAAGGCATGAAGTTGAGAGCAACAATGTGAAGATTTGAATCCCAGTTATGATACTTAATGGCAGGAACAACCAGAAAAGAGAAAAATCTTCATTTAAAAAATTTAGCTAAAAAATCCACGCATTACAAGAAAAGGATATATAAAATTCCAAACCTCTGACTTGTAAATTTGAATTACATCTTCTGCTTTTTCAGGAAAAGATTGCTGTTGATTCAATACTATTATATTTGAATAAAATTTTAATTTTCATAGAAAAATATGATACAATATTGTTTTATACAGTAGTTTAATGTCAACTGCTGTTTGTTACTCTCTTATTAGGTTGCAATGTTTCTTCTTTTTATATTCACAAAGAGAGTAATTATTTTCAACAAATTTGGGGATTGAGCATTATTTAACACCAAAGCAAAAGAAATCCAAGACACACAGTTATTCTGAAATCTAAGTATTTTCTAGTATGTAATTTTTCTAATTGTATTAAACCCCTTTCAGCCACCTCCTCTTCAAGAGAAATTCTTTTCTTTAGCCAGAATATTTTATTAAATGAAAATATTTATTTTAAAAATTAGTTGCTATTTACTTTGCTATTTACTCAATAAATTTGTTTTACTTAATAACTTTACTTAATAAATTATTTAATAAATTGCTATTAAATACTTTTAAAAAAGTCATTTAAATTCATTGTTAAAAAACATAGAAAATATAGTCAATCCCCACTGTTTGTGGATTCCATGTTTGTGAATTTACCTACTCACTGAAATTTATTTGTAACCCCAAAATCAATATTAATAGCACATGTATGGCCATTGGTAGACATGTGCAGAGCAGCAAAAATTTGAGTCACTCAAATGAGTACAAGTTCCCAAATGAGGGTGAACAAGGTGACACTCTCTGCCTTCTTATTTTAACTCTTACACTTCACACTTTAAAACAAATGTCTTTTTTTTTTTTTTTTTTTAAGTCAAGGTCTTGCTCTGTTGCCCTAGCTGGAGTGTAGTGGTACTATCATGGCTCACTGCAGCCTTTAAGTCCTGGGCTCAAGTGATTCTTCCATCTTAGCCTCTTCAGTACTGAGTAGCTAGGACTACAGGCACAGGCCATCATGCCCAGCTAAGGTTTTTTTGTTTTTGTTTTCGTTTTAAATATTTTTAGAGACAGGGTCTCACTATGTTACACAAGTTGGTCTCAAACTCCTGGCCTCAAGTGATCCTCCCACCTCATCCTCCCAAGTTGCTGGGATTATAGGTGTGAGCCACTATACCTGGCTACAGGTGTCCTTTTTGCAGTGTACTTGGTGTTACATTTTTTGCATTTTTGTATTTTCTGTTGGTGACTTTACTATTTAAAACAGTCCCTGAGCATAGTGCTGAAGAGCTGTCAAGAGTCCTAAGTATAACAGTGCTGTGATGTGCCTTATAAAGAAAATATATATGTAATGCAGGCATCATTCAGGCATGAGTTACAGTCATGCTGGCCATGAGTTCAATGTTACTAGATCAACGATATTTATTAAGTATAGTGTCTTTAAACAGAAATACACACAAAACAAGGTTATATATTGATCATTAATATATATGTTGTGACCACAGGTTCACAGGAACCTAACTCTGTATTTCTCCTAGGAACAATAGTTCAGTATTCACCAAGTCAGTGTTCATGGTAACTTTATAGAACATAACTACTGTAAATAATGAGAATGAACTGCACAGGAGTAAAAAAAAAATCTCACCCATAGTACTACAGCCTCGAGTACCTCTTCCACCACATGGTTGCCAATGCTGGATTTTATCTATTTTTTTAAATTTTGCCAACCTCACTGGTTTAAAAAGTTGTATTATTCCCCTTTAATATGCATTTCCCTGATCAATAAGGCTGAACATATATGAAATAGGCATCTTTCCTGTGTATCACTCCCCATTAATGTTTTCTCTTTTTTGTCTTTCTTAAGTACAGAATTATAACCAACTAATCTTTAAACATGCCAAATGCTAAAGGAAGGAAGAGAACAAGAACTGAAAAATTTTCCTGGTCTTTAGCTGGTTGATTGTCCAAAGAGATTTGGGTCAGTGTTTAGCTCTGGCCAAAAGAGACCCATCCTGGTCAGACAGCAGTTGAGCTGTCTCATAAAAACAATAATCTTGGGGAAAAAAATAAAAATAAAATAAATATATATATATATAATATATTATATAAAAATATATAATATATAATATATAATATATTATATATAATATATTATATATAATATATATATACACACATACACACACATACAGGGTGTAAGCTTGTTGAGCTAATTTCCAGTTAATAGATGCTCCAGATTACCCAGTGCTATACATTCATTCTCTTTGTAATACATATTGATTGGTGGTAATGAGCCCACAGATGTCCACAGCAGTAAGCTTTCTAGTATGTACAAGCATATCTTTTGAAGATCTATACAGTTAATTATACTGATCTCGGAATTTCAAAAGTGAATTATGAGAAAGGAAAACCTTAGTCCTCTTCAGGCTTTGTAGTTTAGGGGACAAACCAAGTATAAAGAATGAGAAAGTGCTCTTCAAGGTAAAATGTAGGAAGACATGTTAGAAGCAAGTGGTTTGAAAAGGGAGCTTATATCATGGATTAAAATTAGATGAGTAGACATCCGAGAAAAAAGTCTCAATATTGATCTCCATTGTTAGCCCCTTTGAAAAGACTGGTCTTTCCTTTCCTAACCTGCTCTCTGAGCCTGCTGAAGAAAAGAAGGGAACAGCCTTGTTTGAAACATGACTATAGAACCCGTGTGGCTCTTCTGAGTCCCCTGGGTTCCTTTATTGATTTCAAAACCATGAAGGCTTTTGTTTGAATTTTTGCCATTTCAAAAAATGATAATAGGTCCAAGTTATTGTCAAATTCTCGTAAGAACATCAAAGATTTTCTGACTAGAAGACACTAAACATCTGGTATAATTTGCTTCTTAGGATAACTTTATTTAAAAAGAGAGGAAAGAGAAAAGAAAAAGGCTTTGTAACTTTCTCCAGGACCATGTCAAGAAACAAAGGTATTGATAATGCAGGATATTTTCTTGATCCCTTCATGAGACCCATGACAGGGGTACCCCATTTACTCAGCCTGCCATGCTCAATGCCTTGTGGGAGGGCATGCGTAGGTGAGCAAATGCAGGAACCAGCTGGCCACTTTGGCACCGGCAGAAGCAAACTCCATGCAGGCCCTGTGGCAGCATCCAAGTGGGGGTGCCTGCAATGCCAAGACCCCAGAGAGTGTGTTACAATGCTCTCTTAGCTCCACCACCTGTGGACAGCAGTGTGTTACCAGCTCAGTGGGCCCTTTGCCTTATGTGGGGCAGCTGCCCTCCGCCAGTGAGGGCAAAGGGCCAGTGTGACAGCCTTTTTGGGTATTCACACTTGGTGGGCCCCGAATTCTTGTCTGGTGCCCAAGAAGAATGAAGTCACACAAATGAATTGAAAGATGGTGAATGCGGATAATTTCACTGAGCAATGAAAGTAGCTCTCAGTGGAGAGGGGAGCTGGAGGGGAAGGGAAGGGCAGGTCTCTTCCCTGAAGTCAGGTTGCCTCTCTCCCTCTCTCCTTGAAGTCAAGCTGCCTCCTTCTGACATCCAGCCATCATCTCTGAAGTCAACTCACCTCTTCTAGACATCCAGCTGCTTCTCCCCTCTACTGGCTGAGTCTGGGGTCTTTATAGGCACAGGATGGGGGGCAGGGTAAGCCATAGGTAGTTTTGAAAAAGGCAACATTCAATTTGTAAAAAGACATTATTCAGAAAGAACCAATCAGGAAAGACCAGGCAAATAGGGATAGAAGTTCTCACTTTGGGCCACGGGTTTCAGGTTTTTTGGCTTGAAGGTGAGGCTTCACCAGGGACTCACCCCTGTCTGCCTAGAGTTTCTCTGCCTCCTACCTCTATTATTATTTATTTTGTTGTAAAGAGAAGTGACAGGTACTAATGTCAAAATGAAACAAAAAAAAAAAAAGAGGGGTGACTCATTTTTTCAAGGTTGCTAAATACTAGCTTAGCATCTTATTTGAGCTTTAGAAAGCAAGGCCCACCTGGGAAGCCAGAAAACAGTTAGTTTTAAAGGTAGGCTAAGGCAGATGAATGGATAAGTGATGAATGGTTAAAGAAAATGTGGTATACATATACAAGAGAATATTATTAAATCATAAAAAGAAGGAAATCCTGCCATTTGTGACAATATGAACATGGAGGACACTATGCTAAGTGAAATAAGTCAGAGAAAGACAAGTACTAAATGATCTCACCTATGTGTGCAATCTAAACAAGTCAAATTCATAGAAATTGAGAGTAGAATAGTAGTTGCCAGGGCTTGGCAGATGGAGGAAATGGAGAGATGATGGTCAAGGGTATAAACTTTCAGGTATAAGATAAAAAAGTTCTAACTTCTGGGAATCTAAAGTAGAGCATACATACTGTACCTGAAATTTGCTAAAAGAGTTGTGATATTGTGAAATATACATTTGATCTTTGTCCAAACACATTTGGTCTTAGTCCTGGGATACAACTCCTAGAATCTTTGGAATCTTCAAAGTGATAAGTACCTTTTTGTATGCTAATGAGTTGACTGATGGCTGACACCACCCAGGTAGCTTCACAATGAGAGCTGTTCACCAGAAAGATCAATGTATGATCAGAAGGGACTTTCAGCTCTACTTCCTAACTTTTCGGGAGGGAAGAGAAGCTGAAGGTTAAAGCCAATCATCAGTGGCCAATAATTTAACCAGCCATGACTATGTAATGAGACCTTCATAAAAATACAAAAGGACAGGGTTCAGAGAGCTTCCAGATAGCTGAGCAAATGAAAGTCCATAAAGGGTGGTGCACCCAGAGACAGCATGGAAACTCCATACCCCTTCTTATACATTTCCTTTGCATCTTTATATCCTTTGTAATATCCTTTATAATAAAGCAGTAAACGTGTTTCCCTTAGTTCTGTGAGTTGCTCTAGCAAATTAATCAAACTCAAAGTGGGAGTTGTGGAAACTCCAATTTATTTATAGCAAGTCAGTAAAAGCACAAGCAAAACAATCTGGGAATTCCAATTAGCACAGGAAGTGGGGGCAGTCTTGTGGAATTGAACCCTCAACCTATGGGATCTCTAGGTAGATAATGTAAGAATCGAATTGAACTGAATTAGAAGGCACCTAGCTGGTGTCTGTTGAAGAATCCGCTACAGAATTGATTGGTTGTTGGTAGGGAAAAATCCCCACACACTTCTTGGTGACCAAAAGTCACAGAGGTCTTTTCTGTTGACTGTTGTGATATAAAAGCAGAAGAATAACAGATTTTTTTTGTTTTTGTTTTTGTAGAGAGTAGCTCTTCAATGTCCTCACCACATACACAAAAGTTGTAACTATGTGAGGTGATGGATGTACTAAATAACTTGACTGTGATAACCCTTTCACAGTATATGTATATCAAATCATCATTTGTACACCTTAAATTTTTATAGTTATATTTGTCAATTTTGTCAATAAAGTTGAAAATAATAAACCAGAGAGAAATATATGCAAAGAAATCAAAACTAAGCAATATTATACTTTATTGTTTATTCTGACAACAAACCCAAGTATAGCACTCCAATAATAACAAACAATGGAGAAGACTTCTATATTCCTAAGCAATGTCTGTTGAAATGGTCTCGACTTTCACTGTCCAATATGGTAGCCACATGTGGCTATTAAGCATTTGATATTTGGCTAGTTAGAATTGGGATGCACTCCAAGTGTAAAATGCATGACAGATTCAAAGGTTTAGTGCAAAAAAGGAAAAAGATTATAAAATATTCCATTAATAATTTTTGTATTGATTATATCCTTAAAATATTTTGGATATATTAAATTAACTATATTGTTAAAATTAATGCCATCTGTTTCTCTTTGATGTGGCTACTAGAAAATTTCAAATGTATTACATTATATGTAGCTTGTATTACATTCGTATTGGATAGTGCTGACTGAAAACTATCCAAATTGTAAAATCTGTTCTATTTGCAGCCCCCCTTCCATTGTATTCCTTTAGTCTCAGAAATTAACACAACAGTAGGATAAAAAGTCATATAAGAAAAAAGTCAAAGAAAGGAAAAGTATTTACCCCATTGCCTTCTCCCCTTTGATATATTTAGGAAAACAAGACTGTTATGTACATTTGAATCAACTGCATGGTGTAGCCTTTTTGTGCTGGTTGCGGCTTCACTGTTTACTTCCTCACCTGCCACAGCTTAAAGCAGCACTATAAGCTGCACTATGCTTTTCAATATGATGCCACTCCTTCCTCTAGGCACCAGCAGTAGTGGTAAATGTGTTACACATTTATACTTCCCTTTTCTACC
Organism: Gorilla gorilla gorilla; assembly: GCF_029281585.2. NCBI lineage: Eukaryota > Metazoa > Chordata > Mammalia > Primates > Hominidae > Gorilla > Gorilla gorilla. The sequence goes on along the minus strand of NC_073224.2, from coordinate 87,536,347 downwards.
CACACCACCACCACCCAAAGCTTTAATATGTACTAAATTTCCTAACGTTTTGGGATATAGAGGATTTATGCCCCAGAAACACAAATATCTCAGACTTAAATTTTAGAAATTATGTTCTGAAAATTCCTTCACCCACCCAGATGCTAAATTCTCTTTCCCCAGGCTCAGCCTCTGCTGGTGGCTTAACTGCTTTTTTCCCTTTTATTTCTTATGTAGAACAGTTTAGCTACACTTTTAGTTTCTTACCTTAGTACAACTTATTCCCCTAGAGCCTCACCTACTTCCCTCTGTATCCTAAATGACTTTGCCTACATTTCTCTATACAAAACTTTTCCTGCTTGAAAAGAACTACTGGACCAGGTGCAGTGACTCATGCTTGTAATCCCAGCACACCGGAAACTGAGGCAGGAGAATCACTTGAACTCAGGAGACCAGCCTGGGCAACATGGTGGTACCTCCTCTCTACAAAATATTTTAAAAATTAGCCAGCCATGTAGCACATGCCTATAGTCCCAGCTACTCGGGATGCTGAGATGGGAGGATTGCTTGAGATGGGGAGATTCAGGCTGCCACTGCACTCCAGCCTGGGTGATAGACCAAAACCCTGTCTCAGAAAAACAGAAAAACAAACAAAGCAAAGCAAAGAAAAAATAATAGTATTTCCTGTTAAGGCATTTAAAATTTTTTTCCAATTTTGAATTTTTTTTTTTTTTTTTTTTTTTTTTTTTAGTAATATACCCCAATGCCAATCAATGCAGCCTGCCAAAAGTCTTCATCCACAGTAGCCCTGGGAAAGAGGAAAAATCCTTTACAGAGAATACCCGTTCCCATTAGAAGTAATCTCAGCGTTTATCATTAATTCCACTGGAAGTAGGAAAAAACAACAAAAATAAGAGACTAAGATTTCAGACGACGTGAGATACCACTTTTGAATGCAACTCCATCCTTAAGATAAATGCCCTGGATCTTAAATACAACTTTTTCTCCTATAAGGGTGAAACTTCTTGCTAAAGATCCAGACTTTCCTTAGGGAAACTTGAAGGCAGATGGGAGGAGCTTTAATTTCCTATAAGTAGGAGCTCTTCATTTCTCTGGAACTTTCCTTCTTTGCCAAGCCAAATTTAACTCCTTCTTTAAATTATAGCTCCAGGCATCATTTCCTCAGGGAAGCCTTTTCTGAATAGCCTATTCCCTAGGCCTCAGCCCCACCCCACTCAACACAGACTGTGTTGGGTTCTTTCAAAGTAAAATCAGTCCTCCATATCCATGAGTTAATGCATCTGCAAAGTCAACCAACCACGGATCAAAAATATTTGGAAAAATAAAAAAATTGTATAAAGTTACAAAAAGCAAAACTTGAATTTGCCATGTGCTAAGTACTACATTGAATCCACACAAATTAAGTGATGTGTAGGCATTGTATTAAGTAATAATAGTAATCTGGATGTGAATAGGTTCCACGCAAATACTATACCATCTTATATAAGGGACTTAACTATGCTCAGATTTTGGTGTCTGAGGGGGTACTGGAACCAAGCCCCCAAGATACCAGAGGATGGCTGTATTTCCTGAGCATTCTGTACTTCTCACTAAGATAGCCTTTATCATATCTTATTATAATTATTATGACTTGAGATAGGATCTCACTGTGTTGCCCAGGCTAGTCTCGAGCTCCTGAGCTCAAGTGATCCTTACACCTCAGCATCTGAAGTAGCTGGGACTATAGGTATGTGTCACTGTACCCAGTCTACAATACATTATTGCAATTTATTTGTCTGATTCTCCCAGTATACTGAGAGCTTCTTAAGGGTCTCAACTCCTCTTTGAATCCCCAATAAATAAACATGATATCAGGTTCATAGCAAGTCTTTAATAAATGCCTGAATTTATGAATAGAAAATGACAGTTGAAATAAATATTTACTCTAAATCTCCTATTCTGAAATGCGTTCCAGTATACCTTATATGATGAAGAAGCTACAGAAACTTGATGGAAGGAAGGCTAAGGAGACCTTCCAAGACAGCTTTTCCTCATTTTTTTATCATTTTGGTTTGCCTCCTTCATGAAAGATTTTCACAAATCATGAGTTTGAATACGGACTTACATTTCAGTTACGCATGTTTTCCCCAACCTCTATACTTTAGCTTTCAACCCATATGTTGTTTTGAGAAGTGGGCCTGTACTTAATATCCCTACCTGTAAATAATTCCAATGAAAGGATAACTTATAAAGCAAATGAAAAGTTAATTAAAAAATAAATCTAATTGACCTTTTGTGGATGTGGGTGGAAGTAGTTTAACTGTACTTCTAAGCTTTTATAACTTAATATAACATCTATTTAAAAATTATAAGTGAATATAAATAAACTTTATTACAGTTCAATTTTAAGAAGTATACAATTAAAAGGTAAATTATTTAGAGTGATTAACCATCCCACTTTTCCTGGGATTGGGGGATTTCTCAGGATGCTGGTCTTTCAGTGTGAAACCTGTGACAGTCCTGGCCAAATTGGGAATGGTGTTGGTCACTCCAACTAATATATGACATTGAGGTGAGGGTTTTCTTTCTTTTTCTCGGTTAGACAAATGTTTCTTCATTAAACACATGATCATTTTCTCCAGGATTATTTTGTAATCACTGAATCACTTAATAGGTATTACAAGTTATTGCATGCAAATCACTTCGAAGAAAAGAAATTACTAACACATAACTTTTTAAATATATACTCACTGTACTTGGATTACTTTCAATTTTCTTATGTTAAAATGCATTTAAACCACTTAATACTTTCCTGAAAATGTATTTTTAAATTATTTTTACATTTGCTAAAGTTAACAAAATGCTTATAAAATAAATTAAGTTGATTACCTAAGAAAAATGTTTCTTTTACCATAAACTAGTAATAGAAATGCTTGGCACATGTTAATCTGTGGATATGCCTGTTATCTCTGGTTAGGTATAAATGCCTTCTCTAAGTGTTGTTATGTACTAAATTGACAGGCGGGAATATGAATTCACCTTCCATTTTCTCATCAATAGAGTGAGATAAAATCATAACAGAGTAGAGAGAATTCTGTTTTATTCCATTTCTACTCCGTAGAACTAAGGATTCTTCCATTTCCCTTTTTCCATTTCATCAATTTAACCTTCATCTACTCATCCACTTGAGATAAAGAGAAAAAAGGTAAACACATGGTAAATAACACCCGACTATTTCTCACCATGTCTATTACCACCATCCTGGTCCAACTCACCATCATCTTGTACCTGGATTATAACTTCCACTCTTGTCTTTAGACTATTCTCAATACACTAGTAACAATGATTCTTTTAAAATCAAATTATGTCACTCTTCTCTCCAAACTCTTCAATAACTTATGGTCCCAGTTAGAGTAAAAGCTAAAGTCATTATGAGGACCTATGAGATCTGCCCTGTCCCTCATCTCTCTGACCTTATCTTCTACCTTGCTCATTACATGGTGTTTCTAGATTACCTCAAGCAAGCTCCTCTCCCAAGGCCTTTGCAGTGGCTGTTCCTTCTGCCTAGGATGCTCTTCACTGAGAAATCGGCATGGCTGGCTTTTTCAAGAGCTTTATATGTATATATGTTTACATATATTTATACATATTCAAGTCTTTATATGCATACAGATATATGGAAATACATTTGTATACCTATACACTGTGTGCCAGGTAGTATATGTGCCAGTAGAATATATAAATATATTTTTATATATTTATATACACATAAACTTGAGCACACATGTGCACACACCCAAATTTTTTTGAGACAGAGTCTCACTCTGTCAGTCAGGCTGGAGTGCAGTGGTGCGATCATGGCTCACTGCAGCCTTAACCTATTACAGGCATGTGCCACCATGCCTGGCAACTTTTGTATTTTTTGTAGAGATGAGGTTTTACCTTGTTGCCCAGTCTGGTCTGTTGTTGTTGTTTGTTTGTTTTATTTTTGTTTGTTTGTTTGTTTGTTTTTAAATAGAGACAGGGTCTTGCTATATTGACCAGGCTAGTCTTGAACTCCTGGCCTCAAACAATCCTCCCACGTCAACCTTCCAAAGTGCTGGGATTACAAGCATGAGCCACTGTCCCTAGCTAAATCTTTTCTTAAATATCACTTTCTTAGTGAGCCCTTCTCTGATGACTCCAACTTATAATGAAATCCTATCTACACTTCCTTAACTCAGGTCGCTTCCTTTCTTCATTTTCCATCATATGAAATACTACGTATTCTATTTTTTATTTGTTTATTATCTGTCTCCAACTAGAATGTAAGCTTGGTGCCCTGTGAGGAGATTTTATCTCTCTGTCTCTCTCACTTTCTCATTTGTTTTGTTCACTGGTGTATCCTTGGTGCCTAGAATACTGCCTGGCACACAGTAGGCACTCAAACATTTATGAATGCATGAATGATTGAAGGGCAACTATGAAGTCCTGTAAGTCAGCTTTTCTTAGCTTCCTGGAAACTAAAATTCCAAAATTGAAATTTTCTTTTAAAATAAAAATAATGAAATCTGTTTAAAAAGTAAAGGAAAAGGAAAAAACCCCAAGGAAATGGTAATATATTGATTCTGAATAGTAATTTGTGTCTCAGTGTGACCAAACTGACCAGATCTGCTTAGAGACTGTGTTCTGTTAAGACAATAGAGGAACCCAGGGCTGAGATGTCAGGACTACGGTGAGGAGAGGAAGGAGCTAAACAATATAATCTATTTCTTTCACATTTTCAGTGGAGCTGGCCTTGACTTCACAGACAATGACATTTTATTTATTTACTTATTTTTGAGTTGTAAAAACTTGACATTTTAAGTTTTATTTTGGAAGAATTGTAAATTTATAGAAAAGTTACTAATAGACTACAGATAATTTGTTTTTGCTATGAATCGTTCAAAAATAAGTTGCTAACCTGATGCTCCACTACCTCCAAATATTTTAGTTTATATTTCTTACCAACAACTACAGCCTCCTATATAACCACAATACAGTCTTCATACTTAGACCCTGGTGAGGTTTCACTAATTATCTCAATAATGTCATTTATAGCCAAAGTATCCTGACTTGGAATCACATGCTGCATTTAGATATCATGTCTCTTCAGTGTTTTTCAGTCCCGAACAGTTCCTCAGTCTTTATTCAACTTTGTGACCTTTATATTTCTAAAGATTAGAGGCCATGGGCATGTCATATTTCTGTATAATTGAATTCAGTTATAAATATTTGGCAGGAATATCACAGAAATAATGTTATATTCTTTTTATTTCATCCTATCTTGTGGTATATGATTTAATTTTCCTCCAATCTATGATATTCACTTTGATCACTACATTTTTTTAATATTTCTTATTGTCTGCCAGCCTATGTTAACATTATTAACTATAATGTTAAGGGTTTTTTTTAATTAATAAATATTTTGTGGGAAGGGATTTTGAAACTATATATATCCCATTTTAAACAAAATTTTGATTAATTAATTACTATTTGTCTAAAGTCTTGGTTTCCTATTTTAGTAACAATGAATAGATTATAACGTGTTGCTATCATGATTTACTTAGATGCTCAAATTGGTTTCGATTCAACTAGTGGAACCCCTTCAAGCTGGCTTCTGTGTCCTATTGACATGTCACCATTACTCTGGCATAAAAAGATTTTCCAAGATCATATTGTATTTTGCTTCCCCCAGTTCTGGAATTTGCCATTTCACTTCTCTGAGGATCTTCATTTCCTAGAGTGAAGAATGGTATTTAGAAGTCAAGATCTGGAAACTAGGTATGTTCTTTGCTATGGAATATGTGTATGGGAATACATGCATATATATATATATATATATAGAGAGAGAGAGAGAGAGAGAGAGAGAGAGAGAGACAGAGAGAGAGAGAGATGTATTTTTCTGAGTGTGTACACATACACACATTTATATCTTTTATTTCTACATTTAATCTGTGTATATTGAAAGCCATGCCTTCATATCATATCTCCAATTTCAATTCGAACACAAAGTTCATTGCAGTTTTCTCATTTTCTGTGTTTGTATATCTCTCCTCTGAGAGAAATCTGGCTCCTATTGTCTTTAATTTATCTAGTTATTTGATGAATTCTACCACATATAACCAATCTCCCATATCTGTCATCACCTATTCCCCATGAAGATGCTCTTCTCATCTCACACAGGCTTCAATATCCTGACCGAGGCGATGCCTCTCACCTGAATGCCTTGGTCATGCCAATCAGGCTCTGAACCACCAGGCCAGATCTCCCTTCTGTATCAATGCCCATCTGGCACTGGGCTGCCTCCAAGTGTGAATGCTCTCTTTACCTCACTCAGGTTCTGACTGCCCATGCCAGGCTGCTCCCCAGGATCACAGGCCCTCCTCTCTGTGCATAATATCGGGCACCCTATGCCAGGCCATTCCTTCTACAGGGAAGCCATGCTTACCCCACCTGGGCTCTAAAACCCCATACTAGATTGTCTTTCCAAGTCTGAACCTTCCTCATCTTACGCTAAGCTGTCTTCAGGTGTGGATGCTCTCTTCTTCTGAGATTTCCTGTTTAATAGATTTTGGATATTCATATATGTGTATATACGAATATAGATATATGAATATATACATATATACACACATTTATACATATATATTTAACAGATCTGTAATATTTTACGTATCATGTCATACTACAATATGAGTGGTGAAAACAAGGCAAATTCAAAAGTCTGGGGGAAATCCTGGACTTTTTTTCTTTAATAGGACCATATTCTATTTCGAAAAATCTATTCATTTGTCCAGTACATGACTCTTCTTCCATTCATTTGTTCCACCATCAACTATTTATCAAGTGTTTTCCACATTCTAGGTACTCTGCTACATGCTAGAAATACTAAGATGAATAAAACATGATCTTGGGGAACAATTTCAGGAAGTAGACAGATGGTAAATAAATAAGTACAGTAAAATTTAACAGGTGATATAAAAATAGTATATATAGGGTAAAATGAGGCCACAAAAGATGAAGTAGCCATTCTGTCTGAGGGTGTTGGGATCAATATTTAATTCTCAGGTGCTTGGGCAAAGTTTCAATAGCTGAGGAAGTTTCTGTCAATAAGACAATAAGAGAAGGATATAGAAACAGAAGAAAGAAAGAAGAAAGACACTGGTTTATTAAGGAAGAATAAACAGTGTGATATAATATATAATTTTTTTTTCTTTAGACAGAGAGAGTATCACTTTTTTGTCCAAGCTGGAGTGCAGTGGTGCAATCTCAGCTCACTGCAACCTCCACCTCCCGGGTTCAAGCAATTCTCCTGCCTCTGCCTCCTGAGTAGTTAGGATTACAGGCGCCCGCCACCATGCCTGGCTAATTTTTATGCTTTTAGCAGAGATGGGGTTTCGCTATGTTGGCCAGGCTGATCTTGAACTCCTGACCTCAAGTGATCCGCCTACCTCAGCCTTCCAAAAGTGCTGGGATTACAGGTGGAACCACCCGCCCGGGCCAGTTTGACGTTAGTGGAGGGTAAAGTGCAAATGCAGAGGACAGAGGAAAGGCACAAAATGCAGCAAGAAATGAGGCTAGAAGTAGGAATGGCTGTTTCATGGAGGACTTTGAAAGCCTTCCTATGGAAGGTAATAGGGAGCCACTGCAGGGCTTTAAGCAGATATTTTAAATAAATTATAGAAATGCAGTCTTATCAGTCCACACATTATATTTTATTAAAACTTAATCTCATTATTACTTTGTAGATAGTAAATAGAAATTGCAAGTCTAATATTTCCCCCCTCCCTAATGAATTGTCTTGTGCACCCTCTCCTTTTTGGACACCACTTCTAGAGAGACCGAAAGAAATTTTGTTAATACATAATGAGCATTCCTTCCAGCTATAAGAACTGGAAGGGGAAGAATATGCCAAAAGCACAGACATCAATGATGAAATGATGTCAATCTGCAACATATATAGTTACAAACTGATTTAATGGTCACTGTTAGGCTGAACTTTCTTGTGAATCACTTTATAAAATAGCTCTATATCTTAGAAAATAATTTGTAAGAAGCAGGACCCATTTCGATAGAAAAAATATTTAAATAATAAGTTAGTACCAGATGTTAGGTATATATATATATAATATAGCCAGTTTATTCATTAGTTCATCAAATATTTATTGCATGGCCATTAGGTACCTGGCCATCTTCCAAGCACTAATTATATTTGCACATCTTATCACCAAGGGTCTTTCTTTAGATATGGGAGTGACTAGGCAATGAAGAAATGAATTTCTAAATTATTTTAAGATAATATAATACATGAATAGACTGGCACATCTGCACTTTAAGGTGAGATTACTATTTAATTATCAATTCTATCTCTTCCTAGAGCTAGATCATACATTCTTCAAAAAACAAACCTGTATTGGTTTGATCATTAATATAAACCTAGTAGCACCTAGCAGTTACCGGCATGCAGTAAGCATTCAATATCCATTTGTTGGCGAGGTGGAGAGAAAAGGGGGAAAGAAAAGAATAGAGAAAAGGAATCAAATGGATTCTGAAATTCTGAGACCAAAGAGAAAGAGCCATTTTATTGTCCTCAAAACATAGCTTGATTGTAACTACTATAGTATTTCTTCTGATTTGAAAACCCCCATCAAAGGCGTACAGTCCTGCCTGACATCCTGGATCTCCACTTAGAAACAGAATGTAACTCAGGAGTCTGAGACACAAGATAATCAGTTCTTAGAAGTATATGCCTTCTCATTCAAAAGTTCATTAACTTTCAGGTTTTAAGATAAAAAGTATTTTTGTTATTATAAAAGTAATATAAGTACTTTAAAGAAATTTTGCAAAATATAGGAAAACAGAACTGAAACATTATCATATTTCCACCTCCTAAAGATAACCACTGGTAACATTTTACACGTTAAATCAGTTCCAAATTTTAAAATCCCTGTGGTGCAACTTTCTATAATGCTATGAGGAACTTATAGACAACTAAAATGAACCAAAAAAACACAGTAGAGTAATGCCATCCATACTTAATGAGACGAGATTCAGGGCCCTGAAAGAGTTTCAAGATTGAGCTATCATGAGGTTACGAGGTCCTTAAGGAAATATAACGTATTCTAGTCATCTTTTTTATGCCCCAGCAATAGGACCCAGGAGTGAGCCTTGCACATACTATTCACTCAGTAAATGTTCCTTGAATAAATACCTAGAAAAAAAATGAGAATCAGCATTGTTTTCTTTTCGGGACTCTTCTTTCTATGATCGTGAACCTGCTCACTCCCCAGCTCCTCCTGAATGACCCCATCCTTTATCATTCCTTGCGCTGAACATTAGTTCCAGCAGTAATAAAGAGCTTGCTGTAGCCCCAAAGTGTTGTTGTCTTAGGCATTCAAAACTTTAACCATATCATTTGCCACCTTCATCACTAAGATAAGTTCTAATTCCTTACAATTCAGCTCAGAAGCCATGTCTCCCCTGACATTTGTCACATATCTTGTCCATTTTCTTTTGCTACAATATCTGAGACTAGGCAATTTATGGAGAAAATAAATGTATTTCTGCTGGGTGAGAGCATTTGAAAATATTTTTTAAAAGTTATTTCTGTAAGAAATAACTAAGTTCTGAAGGCTGGAAGGTCTGAGAGCACGGCACTAGCATTTGGTGAAGGCCTTACTGTGTCATAACATGATGCATGATATCACATGGTGATAGGGCAAGAGTGTGCATATCAGCTCAGGTCTCCCTTCCTCTTCTCATAAAGCCACTAGTCTCACCATGTGGGCCTCACCATGATGACCTTATCTAATCCTATTACCTCCCAAAGGCCCCACTTCCAAATACCATCAACATATACACATGGGGATTAAGTTTCCAACACATGAACTTTTCGGAAACACATTCAAACCACTGTGTCACACATTCCCAGGCTGAGCTAAGTGCTATATTTCTGGGTTCCTAGAGTACCTGCAGATATCTAACAATGCAATTGCCATATTGCATGGAAATTAGCCACTTACAGTTGTTTACTCACAGGCTAAGATCTTTGAGGATTATATTATATCAACTTTATTACATAATATATATATAACAAAAATAAAGATAGAAAAAATATATAATTATGTGTGTATACACACACACACACACACACACACACACATATACGTGTAATTTTATAGCAATAGGGTCTCACTATATTGCCAAGGCAGGTCTCCAACTCCTGGCCTCAAGCAATCCCCCTGCCTTATCCTCCCAAAATGCTGGGATTACAGGTGTGTGCCACCATGCCCAGCCTGGGCTTCTATATATTCACAAATACTGACATGGGCTCAATAAATATTTATTGAATAAATGAGAGAACAAAAGAATGAATCATCTTATTTCTTTCCTTTTTTGTTTTAGTTTTTATCTCTTTAATTTACTTCTGTTTGTTAGGTCAAGCTGATCACTCACAGTTTTACTTACCTTAAAAAAAAGTACAAAAACCCCTCTTGCCCATCAAACAGAAATCAGAAATTTAAAATGTTAAAAATGGCAAAAACTGTTACCTTTACTCATCTAGCCAAAAAGCAATCCCTTCTTAATTTATTATAATTAATTTTCAGTAAACAGCATCATTACCAATTTCTTTCAATGGCCTTTGCAACAGAGTCACCTTGTAATCATTACTCTATCACAACCACATGTATTATTTAAGTATCTATTCTTTCTCCCTGAAAAGATATAAAGGAGGTCCTGCCGACTTTCTCTATTGATGTCATCAGGTCTGTCTCTTTCTATTTCTAGAGCCTCTGCCTTTAATCTCTTCCAATTTAGTTTGACCTAGTTGCATCAAAGTAACAATTCAGTATAGTCAAAATTAAGCTGCATACAAGGAATTCCAATATCCTATGATATGGGATTCAAACTAAATAGAATTACAATTTTTATCCTGGCTTCTAAGGCTAAAATCACACCCATCTCTACCAGAATTCTCTACCATATTTCCTCTATCTAAGAAAATGTATTTCCTTGTGCTTCCAGCTATGTATTTCCCACTGAAGTCAAGAAAATATTCTTGCTGTATACCACAGTAAATTTGCAAATTCCTTCATTGGTGTTTTTGCACATGCTTCAGATCTTTTCTCATTCTCTTTGTGCCCTAATTTGTCTTTCATACCCCTGCTTATATCTCTCTTCCTTTAAGTTTTCTTAACTACTTTCAGGTTATATTAACTGCTCTGTTGCTACACAATCCAACATTTGGATTTTACTGAAATAACAATATCCTTATTTGCATGTGGCACTGTAAGTGTTCTAAAAGATCTTTATGTATATACTTTTAGATCACTGACAACAGGAGTGTTGTTCTCCCCTACTGGGCTTAATCTAGCAGCACTTTGACACAAGATGATTTCTTAATAGATGCTGTGGATTTATTGTCTTACATCTAAGGGTGTTCAATAAATGGCCAGGCATAGCGGCTCACGCCTGTAATCTCAACACTTTGGGAGGCCGAGACAGGCTGATCACCTGAGGTCAGGAGTTCACGACCAGCCTGGCCAACAGGATAAAACCCTGTCTCTACTAAAAATACAAAAGATTAGCCAGGCGGGGTGGCACACACCTGTAGTCCCAGCTACTCAGACGGCTGAGGCAGGAGAATCACTAGAGCCCGGGAGGTGGAGGTTGCAGTGAGCCGAGATTGCACTGCTGCACTCTACACTGGGCAACAGAGTGAGACTCCATCTAAAAAAAAAAAAAAAATTAAAAATAATAAATAATGCCCTGAATAAAATTAAATTGAGTTGGCTGCTCATCTTCAATAAACTACTTATAAATAATAGTAAAATACAGGAAACAGTACATTTACATTAAGGTTAGTGTTTAAATCATTAATACTTCCCATAATCCTATCAAGTTTCTAATATTTGCATAGAGCTTTATCATAGCGTTCTAATGCTGCTTCTACTTGTCACCCCCCTACACCTATACACACATACATACATGCACTGTTAAATGTCCAAGAAAAAGTAGTTTGCTTTAGGAAGAAAACCCAAAGCAAACTGAAAGGTATACTAGTGAATACCAAATTTCACATAAGTCTCATTGCCCATATTTATTTATGTATTGGTATGTTGCCACTGTATTATAAGAGCTTTATTTATGGCCCCCCTATGTCAAAGGATATATAATACCTTAGATAATTTCTATTATGAAGCTTGAAAAATGTATTTACCTGGACAATTTAGCAAGAAGAAAGAAAAAAAGAAAATGCGATAGTAAATGCTTCTGCCTATTCTATATTGTCACTAAGTTAACAAAAAAAAAATATCTTTCTTGGAATGTTATGTAAAAATAAATTTTATGAAGTGCCATTTTGAATTAAAACTTTGTATATTATATTCATTTTTACATTATTTACTTAAAGGAACAAACGAAAAATTTTAAACCTGTTAAAATAGTGAATAGATAACACAAACTAGGATAATATTTTAAACAATAACTTACAGGATCAGCAGGTCCACAAAATTCTCGAAATGTCTTTGTAGCATTATTCTGTTGAATCTCCATTGCTACACAAGGGCCAGAATACATTTCTGTCACCATGTCCTATGATATGTAATATAAAAGAATGAAAAGAATTTAACAATTTTTAACTCTCCTCTTTTAATTGTTTCACTGTTCCACTAATGCCCTTAAAGTCATCTGTGACTTCTTCCCCACTTATATCCCACATATCAAGCATTCCCAAATTCTGTCCATTTTTCCTTGAAGAATATTTTTTAGATATGCTCTCTCTTCTCCATTCCTATCACATTTTAATGTAATGCTTTATCATCCGACATTTTCATTATTTGGAATGATCTTCTGGTATATCTTCCTTGCAAAGGCCTTCTTGAATACAATGTTGTTGAATTCACATTACTAAATATATATATATACATTTCAAAGGTTTTATCCTGAAAAACCTTTGAAAAATCATAATGCATTCTAGCAACAAGAAATAATAGGACCAGATTTATTCTCCCATATTAAACATCTAGAAACTAGATAAAATATATGAAACAATAGTTTTCATACACTGGGTGATGGGCAGCACAGGTCTATGACCCCTGAAAGTATGGAAACAGATTAGGTGAGCTGTAGAATTGCTCTGTCTTACTGTCTAGAGGCAGTTTCCAGACCAGTAGACCAGGTAGAGGAAACACAACAGAGCCCAACGCTCTCTGAGTTGAAAAGACAAAGACTGCACTTCGGGGAGGCCAATGTAGCCTTATTTTCAGGAAAGAATACTGGAGAGATGAGGGGAGTATGCAGAAAATAAGCTACAGGATCTGCAGAGGAGTTCCCATGAGTCTTTGGCTACTAATCTGTCACATGTGTACAGCAAACTACTTGAGGCTGGGGAAAGAATTGCCAGAAAGTAAACCAAACAACTCAGAGACAGCACAAGGCTGAGAAGAGTTTATGTTTCTACCAGCCAGAGTGAAAGGCCTTTTTATATGATATATGGAGCATCAAGGAGAGTCCTCAGAAGGGTACTGCACCATAGCAGTTGGCCTAAATTAGCCCTAGATTATAAGATGCTCTATACCCATCCTACAAAGATTAAAAGCAAGACTCAAAAGTTTCAAATTGATTCCAAGCGATTTAACTAGGTGCCAAACCAAAATTGAGCACTCTTTACAAATCTACCATGTAGCAATGTAAATTTTACAATATACAGTATCCAATAAAAAAAATTACCAGGCAGGCAAATATGTAGGAAAATACTAACCATTACCAGAAGAAAACTCAATAAATAGACCCAGCAATTAAATAAATGACATAAAAAGGATATTCAAACAGCTATTATAAGCTCCACATTCTCAAATTATACAAGGAAATATAAACTTGGTGAGGAGAAAATAAAAAATATTTAAAAGATCCAAATAGAACATCTAGAGATATAATCTAAGACATCTAAATTTAAAAATACACTGAATGGGGTGAACAGGATAAGACACTGCAGAAGAGCAATAAATTTGAAGACATTCAATAGAAACTATTCAAAAATAAGCATGGAGAGAAAGAAAAATGAAGAAGAAGAAAAAGGCCCTGCTGTGCAACCATGTCAAGCTGTCTATTACATGTGTAATTAGAATCTCAGAAGAGAAGAAAAGGTGATAAACATAAAATATATTTTTTAAAATAAGTGCTAAAAACTTTCCAAATTTGCTGAAACCCATAAACCTATAGATCCAACAGAACCCAAGGATAATAAATGTAAAGAGAAGTACACTAGGATGCATAATAATAAAATTAGCTAAAAACAAAAACAAAAAGCTTTATAAGCAGCCAGGGTGTTGGGGGGGCGGGGGGAAGAACATTATATAACAGTGGGAAAAAGATAAGGATGACAACAACGATGACCAAAAAATGTAAATCTGTATTCTATACCCAGGTGAGAAAATATTTTTCAAAAATGAAGAAAAAAGGAAGATGTTTTAAGACAAAAAAGACCTGATACAATTCACCATCAGAAGCATTATATAATAAGAAATATTAAAGGAAGTTCTTTAGGCAGAAGGAAAAAAATGCCAGACAAAAATATAAATCTATACAAAGCAACAGTAAACATGTCGAGTATAAACATAAAATGCATTTTTATTTTTTAGTTGCTTTATTTTTCTTTTTTTTCCTTTCTGTTGTTTTCTTTTCTTTTCTTTTTTTTTTTTTTTTTTTTTGAGACAGAGTTTTGCTCTGTTGCCCAGCTGGAGCACAGTGGCACGATCTTGGCTCACTGCAACCTCAGCCTCCAGGGTTCAAGCTATTCTCATGCCTCAGCCTCCTGAGTAGCTGGGACTACAGGCGCCCACCACCACATCTAGCTAATTTTTGTATTTTCAGTTGCTTTCAAACATAATTGTTCAAAGCAAATGCAGTGTATTGTTGGGTTTATAGCATATATAGATGTAAAATGTATGAGAACAACAGCACACGGAATAATAGGGGAAAAATATAAGTATACTGTTTTAAGATTCTTAGCTCTCTATATAAAGCTGTATAATGAAAAACATGATCCAAGAAAAATGCCTCTCATAGTGTCTAGAACACTCAGAAATAATTTTTTTCACCCTCTTGAATAGGAAAGAATACTTTAGGCAGAAGTGAAAATGGATATAAAGACTTTGAGGCAGAAGTACAGTAGGGATATATGAAGATCAGCTTAGAGGCTAGAAGCTGAGTGAGACTATGGGAAAGTAGTAAGAGATGAGGCCAGACCATGCAGGGTCATGTAAACCATTTTCATGACTTTGAGGATTTATGATACACAACATCAAAGTAAAATAATTTATTACAGAATATATTTGAATATTGATCCAAAAGCAGTCATCTCAGCTAATACAAACTACAGAAGCTAAAAGAGGAGGAAAGGACTTCAAAATTTATACGGTACTCACAACTCTACTCATTAGAGTTCCTGAGTGTATCCCCCAAAGCCATTTTGCTATTTCACAAAGGTCATATGTAATTGATTTTTTATGGATAATTATATTGAGTCTGATTTTCTGCCTCTGATATTGAAGTACTGCCTACACATAAATGTCAAAGCCAAATTTTCAGAAGGAGCAGAAGGCATGAACAAGTTTTCCAAAAACAGAAGAGTAAATTTTGTCTGCTCTTCTCCCTCCCTTCCTTGTTTCCTTCCTTTTCCTCTCCCTCCTTTTTTTCCTTTGTTTCTTTCTTTCTTCTTTTTCTCTCTCCCTCCTTCCTTTTTTCTTTCTTTGTCTCTCTCACTCATTCTCTTTCAGTGTTGATTACAGATATCACTGAAAATAGACATACAAGGCTGTCAAAATGTATAAAATGGAAAGAAAAAACATGTTAAACAAAGAACTTCATCAAAAGCATAACATGTTCCTTCAAAAATTGACTCAGAATTTTTAAGTCACCCTAGTTTTTAATTAAGTCACAAATTTTTTAAACAAAAAAACAACCTTTCTGTTTCCTTTACAGCCTTTTGACTGCTGTCCTTAGGTAGCTATGTGTAGGATCATTTGATTTCATGTCTATCTTCTCCAGAGCATAAGCTCCATAAATGCAGGCAGTATGTTTTTTGTTCATCACTGATTATTTGGCTTATAGCAGATACTCAATATATATAATAAGTGTGGATCATAGTAACAGCATGAGATAGGAATTATCACCTTTTTATGACTGTACATGTTGAAGCAGAAAATACAGGTGTAAATAATCAACATGGAATCTACTACCAAAGAATTATGTCAGACTAAATAATAATAAAAACAACAATAATAGCAGGTAATATTTACTGAGTACTTTTAATATGTGAGACAGTTTTACATAATTTATTTCATTTAATTCCCACAACAATCTCATAAGGTAGGTAATAGCATTATTCCCATTTTATAAATGGGTTAATCAAGCTTTAAAGAAGGTAAATAAATTGTCGATGGTCATATAACTAGAAGATTTAAGATCTGAACCTAGTATCTGACTCTACAGAGGGGGAAGAAAAAAGAAGAGAATTGAATTTAGGAAGCTGCAGGCTGGTTGCAATGAATTTTGGGAGATATGAAAGGTATACAGTTTGAAGAATGTAATGTGGAAATAACTGACTGGTTAACATCAGTTTACCTCAGGTTACTTTTTGTTGTATGGATGAAAGACAGAGAAAACTTCATTATTATACCAAACAAAATTAGCCTGTTTGGGAAATTTGGCTCGCTCTCTCCTGATTTCTCAGAAGGTCAGATAACAACCTAGCTCGTTGACACAGAACTTTAGTATGAATGACTCTGTATTGATTTTCAGTCTGGCCGTTTGGGACCTAGTACAGGAGCTTAGTCCAAAACACTGCATCCTATGCTTTTTATTTAACAGTACAAATGTTTTACATTTACTTTTATACTTACATGATATTCGGTCACTACTCCTTTATAAACTTCATAGAATTCCTCAACATTAACCCGATCCATATTGAACTATATTAAAAAATAAAACAAAACAAAACCATAAACCAACCAACAAAAGGGAAATAAATAAGCCACACTTAGCACTTAACACTTGTAATCTCTTCTTTACTCTAAAACATAAACTTTACATAGATTACTCTTTGAAGAAAAGGTGTTATTAAACATCAACTCATCAAGAATAATAATGGATAACAGCATCACTCTAGGTTCTGTACGTGCATCATCTCATTTAGCCCTCACAACCACCTTACTGCATAGGTAGTATTAATGGCTCCAACTTACAGATGAGACTACTAAGACTCAGAGGAGTCATACAACCTCCTCAAACTGGCATCCTATCTTAAGCAGTCTGACCCCATTGATCATACTTTTACCTACTACACTACACCTCTCTCTGAATAAAACCTCATTCTTGATACAAAAGAAGATTTATATGCAATATTAATTATACTATTGATAGATTAGTGGCACAAGAAAGAAATATTACTAAAGAAAAGTAGTTCAGACTTTTAGAGGAGACAGAAAACAATACCATTTTCCTCCCAAGCATTCGGAAAAATCCCTAGTTAGTCTGGTTTGTGTTAAAGCACTTATACAAGTCATGTGGACTTCCTGCTACTCTTCAAAAAGAACTGTAAAAGTATGCTTACAAAGTAAGTCTAGAAGGACTTATTCTTATCAAGGCTGAATTTAAATTTAGTTAGGAATAAAATTTCATTAAATTCTAAGGTTCTCAAAAACTAAGACCTTATTTTTTTAAAAAAGTAGCCTCAGAATTCCCAGTTTTACTTTCCCTCCATTTTGCTTGTTTATTGTTGCCAGGATTGAAGACCCACTGAGAAATTTCTGCCAATATGGACAATCATTTAAGCTAGGAGGATTTATTTTTATGGGCAACATTACTACCATAGGGAGGAAATTCTGTTGGATTTCAGTGTTTTATCCAACATTCACATATGTTTTGCTAAATGCAACAAAATACTAATAGAAGATATCATTTATTAAATACTTAGAATTTGAGCCAGAAATGATTATTTTATTTAATCTGCTGAGTAACCCATTTAGGCAAATAATAATGCTTTCACTGCCTAGATGAGAAAACTGAGAATAAGAATGCTTGACATTTGGCCAAGGCCACATGCCTAGAAAACAGCTGACCCAAGATTCAGAAATAGATCTTTCTGACTCCACAAGTCCATGACTGTGTTTGCTACTACACTACCATGCCTTACCTATAGGCTCAATTAATCATTTTTAAAATTATTTTTTTCATTAGTACAAACTATACCCCATCACCAATCACTATGCTAAGCTGTAGATCTACAATTAGGTCAGTGTTTAAAACTAACATTTCTATATTTTTTTAAATAGGCTTACATGTCATCCTACAATCTTGTTAATATATCACCAAGCTAATACTTTTAGAAAGTTTTGACTGACAATTACTTTATAATTCTAGGTAAGATTCTTCAAATATCAATTTTCTCATTAGTCTTTAAGATTTGCTCAATGACTTTGTAAACTATTTCCCTTTTTTTTTTTTTGGCTTATTGGCACAAAATAGAACTCCAGTTTGTGTCCTGGTCCTTGATTTTGGGTAATCTTAAGACTTTAGAAAGCTGTTTCTTTTCAGAAAATAAAATACAAATAATACCAGTAAGAAAATTCTCAGCTTCAAAATGGCTATTTTGGTATTTCACTATCAAAAAAGCATAAACTTGCTGGGCTTCAAACACTGTAAAAACCAAATTGTTTATCTGATTTATATAATAATCTGTCGCCCAATTTCTAGTCAAATGTACCGATGAGTACAGCACAAAGGTATGACCTCTACCAAAGTGGGTGTTGTTTCTCACTGAAAGGTTTCCTAGGAATGTATGAACAATGCAATTTTGAACAAGCGTGGGCTCTGAAGGTGCAGCGGTACAAGTGCCAACAGAGTTGCTAGAATACACTAACTCCAAAGACGGTCTTGAGAGAAAGTCCAAAAACCAGCAAAAGGCACTGGTTAGGGAAAAAAAAATCTGAACTGATTCTCTTCCTTCATTATTTTTTTAGTTAAGAATCCAGAAGACAGAAAACTCATCACAATTTCTCACTTTGATTCTACTTTTTGGTTATAAGAACAAAATACAGTTTTTGGTCCTTATTTATTTTGCAACTAAAGTTTCCAGAATTGTATAAACTTACCTTATAAGCTTAAATTAGGTGTATCATTGAATATTACTTCTCTCAGTAAAATATTATATGGGAAAAATCATTTCAAAAACCATTTTTTGACTACAGGAAGGTTACTGAGTTCAGTAAGTATGTCTTTTATTTTTAATGTGGTTCATGAGTATACAGGGAACATTCAATGTAAAGCATTTTATAACTATTTTTGAAAAAAATCCTCACAAATATTATGGTTCATTGTAAACTACCTACCATCTGCATAGCTGAGATTTCAAAACCTGCATCTCGGATAGCCATCAGGATCTTTCCCAACAGTCCTGAAAATGAAGGACAATGAGTGAAAAAATACAAAATTTTAAGACATTTTAGTTTCTTAGAAATGCAAATTTTTTACAGCAAAGTACTTTTTGTTTATACTCTATATTTAAAAAAACACATATTTTGCAAGAGAAACTAAATTAAATTCCTAATACTAAGCATTAAATCTAATCATTTGATTTCCTTAGTAAGTGCTTCAAGAATATCAACAATGGTTGTGAGGTTTATGCAAAAAACTTTTAAAATAATATTTTGCCTTTAAAGCCCCTGAAGTCTAGGTGATATAGAGAACATAAAAATCAAACAATTATAAATGGCATTATTTAATACAAAGAAACGAAATGCCAAAGTACCAGATACAGAAGGAATTCAAACAAGAGTTCAAAGAAGGAGAAAAATCAAATTGTAACTGAAGAGATAGGAAGAAGCTTCAAGGGGAAATGAAAAGCATGAATGGTCCTTAAAGGCTGTGGACAGATGGGCTTATACGGGGATAGGAGAGAAGGCACACATCTGGGAAAGTGTGAGCATATTTAAAAGACAGTAAGAAGACAGAAAAGAAAAACAAATAAAAAAGGAAAAGAGATTGAATTCAAATCGATAAAGGCCTTGGATACCAACATGAGGAATATAGTCTTTATCCTACAGATGAGTGATTTCTATATTGGAGTCTATAGTCTCTGGGGGAATGGGGCTGACTTTGAGATTCCATTTGTTTCCTATAAAAGTCTAAGTTTCTTTTTTTCAAGTCAACTAAAAACTCTGTCTCTTACACATACATGCACAAAGGCACACACACACACACACACACACACACACACACACACACACACATTCTGGATCATCTGGATCTTACCGAGTGACCCTAAATCACCATGTACTATTAGTGTCTGAATGTGCATTTGTATTTACTCTCTTACCATAGCCAAGTAGTGCTATTTTAATTGTAGCAGGCTGAGGGGTGAGAAAAAGCCAGAGGTGGATCTGTTTCTCAAATGATACATCTGTACCAAATGAAGGCCAAATGATATCATAGCATGCTGTAGAAACAAAGGTTCTCAGAAGCTCGAAGACAGAAAAGTGGTAGATTAACTGAGTCATCACAGTAGAACAGGCTCATGCCTAACTCAGAGTCTGTACTATATTCACGTTAAGCTTGTTTTTATGGCAAATAACATCTTCTGTCACATTAATGCTATTATGTTAAATTCTGTTTTATATTTTCCTTGCTATGAATTTGCAAATTATTTTAGCTATGCACTTGTATGTGCAAAAGTTTGTATTTAGTTTTACATTTGGACATATTTAAGTTGTATCACTAAAAATTAAAATAATTTATGTCAACACTGAGCGTCCATGAGAATAGTTTTCCTTCAAAAAGAAACACTGCCAAAAGAAATGAGAAGTCAACAAAAATGTTGAGTGAGAAAATACAAAACTAAAGTAGTATTTTAGGAAGGTCACTAATGCAATAGTGATGAGCAAGCTGGTCTGAAGAAAAGAATAAGTAGTGGAAAGAATAGCAAAAGCTTTTGAAATCATTTAGAATGCTGATTGGAAAAAAATAGGCCATGATATATTTAAATATTTTCTCTCTTATTTTGAACTTCAAAGCGTGGATGGCAGCAGTAGAGAAAGGAGGTAGTGAATATAAGATATTTTCAAATAAGAAGCAATGGGATTAAACTGGATACAGAGTATGAAGATCAAAGAAGGATAAAAGATGATTTCAAGATTTTGAATCCAAGTGAATGGAAGAATGACAGTACTTTTAAGAAGAAAACAAATAATGATGAAACCAAATTAATAAGGGGAAAGACACTGAATTATTTTGGACATAGAAACCCAAAACATACTAAATAGCATTTATAGAGTAGGAAACTGATCAGATCTTGAGGATGCGGCATATCCAATGGCTGAATGAGTAAAATAAACTCCCTGCACAAAATTAGTGACATGGGATTGCATACCAACAGATAGAGTTATAAAGACAGAATAAGAGGTACAGAGAGGTTGGAACTGAAATGATGCCAAGAGGCATTTGGAGACAGTACTTTATATAAAGAGCTGGAGAAGAATACATATTCAAGGCAAAAGGAACATTAAGCAAAGGTAAGGAGATGTAAAACACCATAGTTCTGGAATAAAAGTATCTTCATCTTACTGAATAATAGAGTGGAAAGGAAATGAGACAGAAGAGAAGGGAGCAGAGAGGTGGCAGAAGCCATGATAGAAGGACTTATGGACCATATACAGAGGTTTGGATTTTATCCTGTAGGCCAGAAGTTCTCAAACATTTTGGTCACATAGACCCTTTAGCTCTTAGATAGTACTGAAGATCTTTATATAGGTTATCTCTATCAATATTTACTATAATATAAGTTAAAGTGTGCTTATTCTCCTTTACTTGACAAGTGGTAGTTTCTTAGCCTTTATATAGGTTATCTCTATCCATATTTATTATGATATGAGTTAAAACAAAATCTCAAAATATTTAAATATAACAAAAATCCTTTAAATGTTAACATAAATAACATTTTGTGAGGAAAAAATTATAATTTTTTAAAAATTTGATCTAAGCCAAAAGGCCAGGAAGAGATTATAGTATTTTTTTTAATTAGTGAGAAGAGAGATATTGTTTTACATTTTTTAAAAATCTCTTTAATGTCTCATTTAATAAAAGGCAGCTGGACTCTCACATTTACTTCAGCTTTCAATCTGTTGCCATGTGTTGTTTTGGTTGGAGTATACTTAGTTGAAAAATAGTGGAATATTTTAATAATCTTTTACAATAACTGTGTATATTTTCCTTTACTTGATAAGTGGTAGCTTCTTAAAAGTTTGTTGCAATGCATAATCTAAAACCTTTATCAATAAACTTTTTTTTACCCTGTTACATTAAAATCCACTGGTCTATCTTGTATGTACTTCGAACGAAACTATGATATGACTCAGACATGATTTTTAACATCACACATTAATCATTTGGCAAATACCAGCTCACTGAGTTATGCAGATTTTCCAAATGCTGATTAATTTCATTATACGTCAAAAATCAATTAAAAATTTGTTAATATCATCACCAATTTCATCAGAATAGTCTTTCTATTCTGTTATACAATGTATTGGGAAGTTGTCAAACTGAAAGTGGTGAATACAGTTTTCCAAGGTTCTAAGTTTAGTTTTCCTTTGTAGTTTATCTTCACTTGGATTTTATCTTTCGCAAAGGCTATTGTCAGTTGTTTTCTTTGATATGATAGGCTTACTTAATTTGAAAGACAACGCCTGCCAAATACCCAAGTCTGAATAAGCACAATTTGTCTGTCAGTCATTCTTTCAAGTAAAAATGGTATTCCATAAAAGAAAAAGCATCTAATTGAGCTGACAGTGCAAACAATTGTGAATAGGATTACTCACAAATGCTTTTCCTTAAAACCATTATATGGAGCTTTATGTGTACTTCACATTACTTCACACAGAGTATTAAAAAGACCTATATTTGAGGATCAAAAAGTAATACAATTATTTTTACTGCATCTAAGATATTCTTAACTAAGTATGGCTTTTTTTTTTCCCCCTGCAGATGCATGATGGTTAAAAATACAATAACTACTAGCACAGTTTGGTACCACTGCCTTGATTCATTCTAAGGCAGTGGCAGTTTTACTCACCATCGCTTTTGCACCATCAGTGCAAATGACAACACATTAAAAAAGGCAATTAAGTATGAAATCAGCTTTGGTCTTGCAGATCCATAAAAGGGTCTCATTAATGATAATAAAAAATGATTACATATTAACCCTAATCTAAATATGAAATTTAATCTAATCTAAATATTAAACACTATGCTTTAATCAATATGAAAAGAAATTTATAATCTATATCTATTACAAATTCTAAGAATAAATAGGACAAGTTCACACGATATATAGGAAGATGCTCACCATAGAATTATTAGTAATAAAAAAATTTTAAGTTCTAAATAATAAAAAACAGGAAAAAGTTAGATAAAGAAGAATAAGTTCCTACAACTAACTTTTTACTCAGACTTTAAAAATCACATTTTCAAATATTATTTAATTGCATAGAAAAAAATTCAAAGTACGACGTTAGTGCAATTCAAAATTGTATACATAGGATAATTCCCAATTCACTTTATAAAACTAGTATTATCCTGATATTGAAATCATACGAAGACAGTACAAAAAATGAAACTACACTCCAATAGCCCTTATAAATATAAATATAAAAATTCTTTTTAAAAAATTTTAAAACAATAATTTATTTACTTAATATGAGAAAGGGTCTTACTATGTTGACTAGCCTGGTCTTGAACTCCTAGGCTCAAACAATATTCCTGCCTCAGCCTCCTAAATATCTGGGATTACAGGCACATACCACTGTATCTGGCTAAACATAAAAATTATTTCCAAATGTTAAAATTTTAGAAATTTTATAATTTCCAATAAATTTTAAATTTTATAAATTTAGCAACATATACAAAGAATTATACACCATGACCAAGAGAAGTTAATTTCAGATATGCAAGCCTGGTACATTATTCAAACTATCAACCAATATATTAACAGGCTAAGGAAGAAAAATCACATGAACACATCAATATATGTTGATCACATATCTATCTATAGATATATATCTGCATATATTGATACAGAAAAAAACATTTGAAAAAATACAGCACTCATAAATAAAAAAACTGTAAGAAAAAAATAGGAATAGAGGGCAACTTCCCCATCTTCATAAACAGCATCTACAGAAACCTACAACTAACATAATAGTGAAAGACTGAATGCTTTCCATGCAAGACAGTAAACAAGGCAAGAATGTCCATTCTCATTGCTCTGATTCAATATGGTGCTGGAAAATTCAAGTCAGTGCAACCAGACAAGAAAAGGAGATAAAAAGCATACAGACAAGAAAGGCAGAAATATAACTGTCTCTATTTGCATATGACATGACTGTCTATATAGAAAATCCCAAATAGCCTAAAAAAAAAATCTAGAACTAATTATTTCAGCAAGGTTGAAAGATACAAGGTAAACATACTAGATCAGTTGTATTTCTACACACTGGCAATAAATACTTGAACACTGAAACTAAAAATATAATAGCATTTATAATCACTCAAAAAGAAAATAAAATTGGGTGTGAATCTAACCAAAAATGTATAGAACTTGTGTATGAAAACTACAAAATGCTGGATGAAAGAGCTAAATAAATGAAGAGCATACAGTATTCAGGGAATACTCCACACAATAAAGATGTCAATTCTCCCTAAATTGACAAATAAGTTTAACAAAATTGTTATCAAAACACCAGCAAGTTTTTTTTGTAGCAATAGATAAGATTATTCTAAAATTATATGGTAAGATAAAGGAACTAGAATAACTAAAACAATTTCAAAAAAGAAAAATGTGAGGTAATCAGTCTACTCAATTTCATGGTTCATTATTAACTGCAATAACCAAAAGATGGTGTAGTATTGTCAGTGATAGAGATCAATGGAGCAGAACAAAAAAATCCCAAAATAGAACCACACAAATATGTCCAACTGATTTTTTACAAAAGTGCAAAAGCAATTCAAATTAGAGAGATAACTTTTCAACAAACTCAGTAAAGTTAGGAAATAAAGTCTCCGAGAAAAAAGAGTTACTTCCCAGAAGGAAGTCTACACAATGAAAGGATAACACAAATTTGGAGAAACAGCTAGTTTTTTCTCATCTATACATGGTGTAAGCTAGTCACATATTATTACACATAATCCTCACAACGCTGCTATGGACTGAATATTTGTGACCCTCTGAAATTAAGATCCTAACTCTCAATGTGATAAAGGTAGGGCCTTTGTGGGGAAGAGGTGATTAGATAGCAAGAATAAAGCCCATGTGAATGGCATTAGTGCCCTTATAAAAGAAGCTCCAGAGAGTTCTCTTGCCTTTTTCACCATGTAAAGGCACAGTGAGAAGGTGTCATCTATGAAGAAAACCATGAGCCCTGACCTGAAACTGAACCTGCAGGACCTGATCTTGGACTTCCCACTATGGAGAACTGTGGGAAATACATGTTTGTTGTTTAAGATATCCAGTCTATGGTATTTATATTGTAGCAGCTCAAATGAACTAAGATAATGCCTACGAGGAAAGTACTATTATAATCTTCATTTTATAGACGTTGAGTATCTATATTCAAGGATTAAACAATATGCCTTAATAGCTAGTAAGTGATAGAACTGAATTTCAAACCCAGTTTTGCTTGCCCCAGAGCCTAAGATTATATTATAAGAAAATAAATAATCAAAATATTCAGTTGGCATATGTATATACCTCAATTAAATAATTAAATAATTTATGTATACGCAAAAATATACATGTGTATATATGTATATATACAGCTATGAAACATCTTTTTGATCTTCTGAATATATACTATAAAATCTTTAACAGAGATGGTTATAGAATGTATATCTAGTAAATTCTGAATTGTTCAGAGGATCATCACTTAATTTAACTTACTGATTATTCAGACTTTAAGATTTCTTTCCTTCTTACCATTCTGATTCTTATCAATTTGGCAGAAAAAGGAGGAAAAAAAGATCACTTTATTGTTTATTAATAGTTCTAGAAAACTGCTTAATAGAGAGACCATCATTAAAAATTAAGTTGTTGGCCGGGTGCGGTGGCTCACGCCTGTAATCCCAGCACTTTGGGAGGCCAAAGGCGGGAGGATGATGAGATCAGGAGATCGAGACCATCCTGGCTAACACAGTGAAACCTCATCTCTACTAAACAAAATACAAAAAATTAGCTGGGCATGGTGGCGGGCGCCGGTAGTCCCAGCTACTCAGGAGGCTGAGGAAGGAGGATGGCGTGAACCTGGGAGGCGGAGCTTTCAGTGAGCCGAGATTGCACCACTGCACTCCAGCCTGGACCACAGACCGAGACTCCATCTCAAAAAAAAAAAAAAAAAATTAAGTTGTTAAAAAGTAGATGCATAGTATTCTTCAAAATTCTAACAAAATTGGTTTTCATAGTTAATAATCTAATAGTTTTATTTTGCCACATGTATCTATATCAAAAATATTTCTTGTGAAAATAACTTATTCTGATGTTAAGGTCTTTCCTGGCATCAATATTTTCCCTTGCTATCACAATATCTACCACCTGGGTGCGGTGGCTCATGCCTGTAATCCTAGCACTTTGGGAGGACAAGGTGGGTGGATCACTTGAGGTCCTGAGTTCAAGCCCAGCCTGGCCAACATGGAGAAACCCTATCTCTACTAAAAATACAAAAATTAGCCAGACGTAGTGCCACATGCCTGTAATCCCAGCTACCTGGGAGGCTGAGGCACAAGAATCGCTTGAACCCAGGAGGCAGAGCTTACAGTGAGCCAAGATTATGCCACTGTCCTCCAGCCTGGGTGACAGAACAAGATTCTGTCTCAGAACAACAACAACAAAAATAAAACAAATAAACAGAAAATCATAGTATCTATCATCTATAGTATACCTCACAGCAATCTTGCAGCCAATGAGCCCCTTACACTGTAGAAACACTTGAAAAATATTGTTACCATGAATGTTAAACTTACTGGATGTAACAGCAAGATACAGATGACAACAAAACCCTACTCACGAGCATGAGAGCCCATGAAAAGGACACTTTGGTGAGCAAAACAACTTACAAAACTGAAATTTAAAGAAGCGACCAGGCTGTTGTACAAGATAATTCACTATCACCTGTATGCTTTGCTTCACAATCCATATAATAAACAGGGGTGGTGGGAAATAAAACAAAACGGTTTTTAAAAATGAAAAAATGTCAACAAGGAAATCTTGCAGTTTATTTTGGAAAGAAACTGAAAGAAAAGTTTTAATCGTGATGTAGTCAAGAGTACACGAACTAATAAAACTGGTGCCTAAAATAGACATGTTTAATATTAATAACCATAACCAATTTAAATCAAATTGGAAGGATATGATTTCCTTTAAAATTTAAACCTAGTGAAATAAAATTCAAAGCCA
Organism: Gorilla gorilla gorilla; assembly: GCF_029281585.2. Taxonomy (NCBI): domain Eukaryota; kingdom Metazoa; phylum Chordata; class Mammalia; order Primates; family Hominidae; genus Gorilla; species Gorilla gorilla. The sequence goes on along the minus strand of NC_073224.2, from coordinate 87,508,848 downwards.
TTTTAACTAAAAAATAGACGTGTATCTTTAAAATATGATTAGTGTAAAGACAAATAAAAAAACTAGAGATTATGAGAGTTTAATGTTCAATGCTAACGTATAGAAGAAATCACAAGTGTTACTAAAGTCAACAGAAGGAATTTAATACTAATCTTGGCAAACATGCATAACAAATAACCTTAGGCATAAAAACCAGGTGGAAAAGCTTTCTGTCTCCTAGCGAGCAATATGTTACTAGGCAATACCACTTCACTGATAATCTTCCTGTAATTTTTAATGGAAGCACTCAGATTGGTTTAAGCTACAAATGTCTATGGTTTTCTGCCTTGCAATAAGGAAAAATATTGTAGAATTATATTAAATCAATTGCAGACAAGAGTCTGGATTCCAGACCGTCCTGGGCAACATGGTAAAACTTCATGTCTACAAAAAATATGAAAAAAAAAATTAGCCAGGTATGATGGTGTGTGCCTGTAGTCCCAGATACTCAGGAGGCTAAGGTGGGAGGATCACTAGGGCTCAGGAGGCCAAGGTTGCAGTGAGCTGAGATGGCACAACTGCAATCCAGCCTGGGTGACAGAGCGAGACAGTGTCTCAAAAAAGTAAAAACAAATCAAAATAAATAAGAGTTTGGATTCCACAGAATTGTTAAATTGGGAACCAGTAAGGCACTTAGGTCTTAATGGATCTCAAATTAATCCATCAGGTGATCATAAAACCCACATTAGTAGAAAGTAGCTTTTAAAAGACAGATTTAATTCATCCAATAGATTTCTGATCCTCCACTAACACCACATACCCAAATCTGAAATTCACATTTTTCCTTACCAATTTCCTAACAAGAACAAGCAGTACATTCCTTACAAGATAGTAAAAAGAGTAACCAATAGAACTTTATTTTATTTGTATTTTTTTTAGAAGTGGCGCCTTGCTATGTTACTGAAGCTGGACTTGAACTCCTGGGCTTAAGTGATTCAACTACCTCAGCCTCCCAAGCAGCTAGGACTACAAGCATGTGCCACCATGCCCAGCTAATTATTAAAAATTATTTGTAGAGACAGGGTCTCACTGTTGCCCAGACTGGTATCAAACTCCTGGCCTAAAGTGATCTTCCCACCTCAGCCTCCCAAAGTGCTGGGATTACAGGCATAAGCCACTGCATCTGGTCCAGTATAACAACAGCTTTGTAGATATACCTACAATATGGTGACTTTGTGTACTGAAATTCATCAAGATGCAATTAAGTGAGTAGAAAATAATAAAAACAGGCTCCATACCATCATAGGGACAGCAGAGAAGACCTATGGGAATGAAGATTTCCAGGAAAGGGTAGTCAGGGGTTCCTCCTCACTGTGAAGAAAAACAGGCTCAGCATGCAAAGGAAGCTAAGAACAGCTATACCTTGGTTGAAATAAGATCACAGTTTTAAAACAAGGACAGTCTAAGAAAAACAAAATAAAGTAGGGTACTGAGTAGATAGGCTGGAAACTGAAAACTGCGTAAGATTGGGTAAATAGATCATATGAAGTCTAAAGTCAAAGTCAGGTTAATACAGAAAAGTTAACCACACAATCACAAAGTAAAATTAAGTTTCTACAGCACAGGGTACTGCCAGCTATGGATAGAGTGAGCTGCTTCCTAATCTTAAGAGGCCAGTCTCTGTGTGGTTGGAGTAAGCAAATGTCCCATTAGAAGCCAAATCCATGTTTCTAGGAGATTTTCATGAATGTTATTATGCAGGGGCTATTCTCATTATATGAAAATCTCAGTTTTTAAAATTTTTTTATTTCAATAGTTTTTGGGGTACAAGTGGTTTTGGTCACACGGATGAATTATATAGTGGTGAAGTCTGAGATTTTAGTGCACCCATCATCCAAGTAGTGTACATTGTACCCAATAAGTAGTTTTTTAATCCCTCACCCCCCTCAACCCTCCCTCTTCTGAGTCGCCGAAGTCCATCATAGAATTCTGTATGCCTTTGCATACCCGTATCTTGGTTCCCACTTATAAGTGAGAACATACGGTTTTTGGTTTTTCCATTCCTGAGTACTTCACTTAGAATAATGGCTTCTAGCTCCATCCAAGTTACTGCAAAACACATTATTTCATTATTTTTATGGCTGAGTAGTATTCCATGGTGTATATATATCACATTTTCTTTATCCACTCATTCGTTAATGGACACTTAGGTTGGTTCCATATGTTTGCAACTGTGAATTGTGTTGCAATAAACATATGCGTGCAAGTGTCTTTAATATAATGACTTATTTTCCTTTGGGTAGATACCGAGTAGTGGGATTGCTGAATCAAATGACAGATCTACTTTTAGTTCTTTAAGAAATCTCCATATTGTTTTTCATACAGTTTGTACTAATTTACATTCCTACCAGCAGTGTATAGGTGTTCCCTTTTCACCACATCTATGCCAACATCTATTATTTTCTGACTTTTTAATAATGGCTATTTTTGCAGGAGTAAGGCAGTATCTCATTGTATTTTTAATTTGCATATTCCTGATGATCAGTGATGTTTAGCATTTTTCATATGTTCTTTACCATTTTTATATCCTCTTTTGAGAAATGTCTATTCATGTTATTTGCCCACATTTTGATGGGATTTTTTTTTTCTTGTTGATGTACTTGAGTTCATTGTAGATTCTAGATATTAGTCCTTTGCTAGATGTATAGTTTGCAAATATTTTCTCCCACTCTGTGGGTTGTCTATTTATTCTGATAGTTATTTCTTTTAATGTACTGAAGTTTCTTTTATTTAATTAGGTCCTATTTATTTATTTTTATTTTAGTTGCATTTGCTTTTGGGGTCCTACTCACGAATTATTTGCCTAAGCCAATGTCCAGAATAGTTTTTCCTAGGTTATCTTCTATAATTTTTATAGTTTCATGTCTTAGATTTACATCTTTGAACCATCTTGAGATGATTTTTGTATAAGGTAAGGGATAAGCATCCAGTTTCATTCTTCTACATGTGGTTATCCAGTTTTCCCAGCATTATTTATTAAATAAGGTGTCCTTTCCTCAGCCTGTGTTTCTCTATGCTTTGTTGAAGATCAGTTGGTTGTAAGTATTTGGCTTTATTTCTGGGTTCTCTATTCTGTTCCACTGGTCTATGTGCCTACTTTTATACCAGCACTATTTTTGTAACTACAGCCTTGTGGCAAAATTTAACATCTGGTAATGTGATGCCTCTACGTCTGTTTTTTTGTTTGTTTGTTTTTTGCATAGGATTGCTTTGGCTATTCAGGTTCTTTTTCTGGTTTCATATGAATTTTAGAATTGTTTTTTCTAATTCTGTGAAAAATGATGTTGGTATTTTGATAGGAATTGCACTGAATCAGTGGATTGCTTTGGGTAGTATGGTCATTTTCATGATATTGATTCTTCCAATCCATGAGCATGGGATGTGTTTCCGTTTGTTTGTGTCATCTGTGATTTCTATCAGCAGTGTTTTGTAGTTCTCCTTGTAGAGATCTTTTACCTCCTTGGTTAAATATATTCCTAGGTAATTTATTTTTTTCCAGCTGTTGTGAAAAGGACTGAGTTCTTGATCTGATTCTCAGCATGGTCATTGTTGGTGTATAGCACTGCTACTGATTTGTGTATATTGATTTTGTGACCTGAGACTATGGAATTCATCTGTCAAATCCAGGAGTCTTTTGGAGGAGTATTTAGGGTTTTCTAGGTATACAGTCATATTACTCATGAACAGCAATAGCTTGATGTCCTCTTTTTCAATTTGGATGCCCTTTGTTTCTTATCCTTGCCTGATTGCTCTGGTTAGGACTTCCAGCACTATGCTGAATAGAAGTGGTGAAAGTGGCATCCTTGTCTTGTTCCAGTTCTCAAGGGGAATACTTTCAACTTTTCCCCATTTATTATGATGTTAGCTGTGGGTCTGTCATATATGGCTTTTATTAGTTTTAGGTAAAATTCCTTTTATATCTGTTTGTTGAGTTTTTTTATACGGGGATGCTGGATTTTATGAAATGCTTTTTCTGCATCTATTCAGATGATCATAGAGTTTTTCTTTTTAATTCCTTTTATCGGATGTATCCCATTTATTGACTTGCATATTTTAAATCATCCCTGCATCCCTGGAATGAAACCTACTTGGTCATGGTGTATTATCTTGTTGATGTGCTGCTTGAATTAGCTAGTATTTTGTTGAGGATTTTTGCATCTATGTTCATCAGGGGTATTGGTCTGTAGTTTTCTTTTTTTCTTATGTCTTTTCCTGGTTGTGGTATCAGAATGATACTGGCTTCATAGAATGAGTTAGGGAGGATCCCTCTTTCTTAATCTTTTGGAATAGTTTCAGTAGGATTGGTCCCAGTTCTCTGAATGTCTGGTAGGATTCAGTTGTGAATCCATCTGGCCCCAGGCTATTTTTTTTTCTTGGCAATTGTTTTGATTAGTGACTCAATCTCACTGCTTGTTCTTGGTCTGTTCGGGGTTTCTATTTCTTCCTGGCTTAATCTAGGAGTGTTTATGTTTCCTGGAATTTATCCATTTCCTCTAGATTTTTTAGTTTGTGTGCATAGAGGTGTTCACAGTGGTCTCAAATGATCTTTTTTATTTCTGTGGGGTTGGTTGTAAAGTCTCCAGTTTCATTTCTAATTGAACTTGCTTTAACCTCTCCCGGTTAATCTAGCTAATGGTCTATCAACTTTGTTTATCTTTTTGAAAAACCAACTTTTTGTGTCATTGATCTTTGGTATTTTTGTTGTTGTTGTTGCTGCTGTTTCAAATTCATTTAGATCTGCTCTGATCTTTGTTATTTCTTTTCTTCTGCTAGCTTTGGGTTTAGTTTGTTCTTTCTCTAGCTCCTTGAGGTATGATGTTAGGTTGTCAATTTATCATCTTTCAGATTTTTTAATGTAGGTATTTAGCACTATAAATTTTCCTTTTAGTACTGCTTTTACTATATTCCAGAGATTTTGATAACTTGTGTCAATATTATCATTCCTTTCAAAGAATTTTTAAAATTCCATCTTGATTTCACTGTTAACTCAAAAATCATCCAGGAGCAGATTGTTTAATTTCTATGTATTTGTATAGTTTTGAGGGTTACTTTTGGAGTTGATTTGTAGTTTTATTCCACTGTGGTCTGAGAAGATACCTGATAACATTTCGATTTTTAAAAATTTATAGAGACTTGTTTTGTGGCCTATCATATGGTCTATTGCGGAGAATGTTCTGCGTGCTGATTAAAAGAATGTACAATCTGCAGTTATTAGGTAGAATGTTCGGCAAATATTTGTCAGGTCCATTTGTTCTAGAGTGCACTTTAGGTCCATTATTTCTTTGTTGACTTTCTGTCTTGATGATCTGTCTAGTGTTGTTGGTGGACTGTTGCAGTCTCATACTATTATTATGTCATGTCTATCTCATGTCTTAGGTCTAATAGTAATTGTTTTATGAATCTGGGAGCTCCAGTGTTAAGTGTATATAAATTTAGGATTATAATATCTTCTTGTTGGATTGATCCTTTTATCATCATATAATGACCTTCTTTGTCTTTTTTTACTGTTGTTGCTTTAAAATCTGTTTTATCTGATATAAGACTACCTACTCCTGCTCACTTTTGGTTTCCATTTGGAGTGGAATATCTTTTTGCACTCCTATACCTTGAGTTTATATGAATCTTTATGTATTAGGTGAGTCTCTTGAAGACAGTATATATTTGGTTTGTGATTTTTAAAATCCATTCTGCCAATCTGTATCATTTAAGTGGAGAATTTAAGCAATTGATATTCAATGTTAATATTGAGATGTGAGGTACTGTTCCAGTTATCCTGTTACTTGTTACCTAGATACTCTGGTTTCTTTATTGTTATTGTTTTATAGGCCCCATTAGTTTTATGCTTTCAAGAGGTTCTATTCTGGTTCATAATGGCCTTTTTGTTTTAAAGTTTAGAACTCCTTTTAGCATTTTCAATAGAGCTGGTCTAGTAGTAACAAATTCTCTCAGCATTTGTTTGTCTGAAAATGACTTTAATTCTCCTTCATTTACAAAACTTAGTTTTGTTCTGGTTACAAAATTCTTGACTGACAGTTATTCTCTTTAAGAAGGCTAAAAATAGAACTCCAATCCCTTCTGGCTTAAAAGGTTTCTGCTGAGGAAATCTCTTAGTTTTTCAAGAAAACACAATGAAAGAAGACTGAAATGATAATTCAAAACCATGGTTTCATTAACTTTAACATGAACAACACAAAGTAAATAAATGTTGTTCCTTACCTATAATTAGTTCTAGTGTTTGTTTCTATTTTAAAAAGACATAGGCCTGGCACAGTGGCTCATACCTATAATTCCAACACTTTGAGGGGCCAAGTCAGGAGGACTCCTTGAGTCCAGGAGTTTGTGGCCAGCCTGGGAACCATAGTGAGACCCCGTCTCTACAAAAAATAAGAAATTAGCTAGGTGTTGTGGCACGTGTCTGTAATGCCAGCTGCTCTGCTTGGGAGGCTGAGGTGGAAGGATCACTTGACTGCAGGAGGTTGTGGTTGAGGTTGCAGTGAGCTATGATCAGGTCACTGCACTCAGCCTGGATGACAGAGTAAGACCTTGTCTCAAAAAAAATAAAATAAAATAAAATAAAACATATATATATATATATATATATACACACACACACACACATACACACACACACACATATATCTTCTCATTCTCAAAGTTAGCCTTTGCACAACATTTTTTTTAATAAACAGTTACATTGATTTTTACTTATTCTAACTTTCCAAAGTCACAGTTAAGGAAATTCACAAATTTAGACATCTTATTATAAGAACACTGTTTCTTTTGTTTGTTTTAAATGGCTCTGATTCCCTCAGCACTGGCAAGGCTTATATTGCCATTCATAGATAGACTTAAAAATAGACTAATACCACAACATGGATCACAAGGTATATAATTCTTGCTCCTTTTCTGTTGTAAGCATATACTATATACACTGAATATGGGCCTCCATTTTCCTCTGCTATTCCCCAGCATGGTTCTATAGATAGGTACAGCTTTGCTATCTGGTGGTTCTCAAAGTGTGGTCCATGCAAAAATATCTTTAGCATGACCTGGGAACTTGTTACAAATGCAGATTCTTGGGCTCTAAACCAGATATTCCAAATCAGATACTTTGGAGTCAGGGCCCAGGAATCTATATTTAATCCAAGTGATCCTGATGCACACTAACGTTTCAGAACCATTACTGCGAGTAAGGTCTCTGAGAACAACAAAGCATCACAACTACTCCTTTGGCCATGGAAAAGGTGATATAGCTGAAAATTTTTATACTTTAAATTGTAAAATACTGAATACATTTTACATTGTAAAATATAAAATATACTTTTATGGTAAAATATATAACAGATGTGCTCAGATTAAATAATTTTAAAGTGAACATCTACGGTTATCATCACCCACATCAAAAGCCCACCCTCGAAGCCCTCTATATATGCCTCCCAATCACGACCCTTTCTCCTCTTAGGGGAGACACCTACCTGACTTTGGAATAACCTTTTCTTTATAGTTTACCACCTACATATGAATTCTTGAAATATGTGGTTGATTTTTGCCTATATTTGAACTTTATGTGATTAGAGTAATACAGCATATATGCTTCATGCATTTCTTATTTTGCTCAAGTTCATTACTATGAAATTCATTCATTTTGTTGTGTTTCCTTCTATTTGAAAGGGAAGGAAGAAAATGCAACAATGTAAACAGTTAGAATCTCTGGATGGTAGGAGTAAGCGATTTTTAAAATAGACATTTGTCTGTATTTCTAAATTTTTCTACTAAGATGAATTCCTGAGTAAAACTTAGCATTTCCCACCTCTGTATCAAATAATTTGAGGTGCATGTTTTGAATCACATTAACAGATTAAATAAAAATCTATGATGCAAAGCCAAACCTTGTTTCATTTATTAAACTTTCATTTAATATATGAAACTTCATATTCTGATTGAGCCCAATACTTAAATAAGATTTGGCTTAAAGATTTTCTGACCTCAAATTCAGGATATTCTGAAGAATAACTTTTAAAAACAGAGAAGAAAGTCTGTGGCACAGACCTGTAACCACAATTTCAAGAGTCATTTTTAAGCACACTAGAGTCATTTTAGTTCCTTCCAATCTGCTTAAATTGAAATCCTTAACATTATCCTAGAGACTACCCTCCCTCTGATAACAAGGCTGTTCTTCAATAACCACCATGAAACTGCTCTGGTGAAATAACTGGGATGAGTAACTCACTTCCTATTTTGCACACATAGAAGTCACAGTACGTATGCTAAGTGTTAAAAGAGACGTAGTAGATGTAAGTTGGTGATAGGTTAGAAAAGAACTAATAACTAAAATAAATTAGAACTTTGAACCATAGGTTTTCTAGAGTAAGTAAGATGTGTGAATATATAGAAAAGCAAAGAAGGGTACCATTTATTAATCCATTCAAAAATCAATTACACTGACCATGTCTCTTCAATATTTTTCATGTCAACTCCTCCCATGTTTTAACTTATTATTTGGAAACCCAAGCTTTTCATAGACTTTTCTGAAAGATACTACCTTTTCTTTAGAAATCGTCCCTCTTTCTTCCACCTAAGAATCAATTATAATTATCTTGCCAGAATGTCAGCATTTATAATCTGCCATGTAACTTGAATCATTTTTTAAAGTCTTGTAAAATGAGATCATGCTACTTTGGGTTTTCATGTTTTAAAACATATCTTGATAAAGTAACATCATGTGTCCTGAATCCTGGATCACAGATTCATAAAGATTAGCCCAGCTCTTGGGTAGAAGAAAAAAAAAAATCCTGAAAAGCAGAACCACAGCATGGTAGGAGGAAACTCTTGTCTTCCTTTTGTCATTGTGCAATTACACAGATGTTTAATCTGCAGAGGAAAGGGTTAGGAGGAGACACAGAAAACCAGTACCAGAGGATCCTCCAAAGCAGAGGAGTGGGCACATTCTATCTTTGCTACAAACCCTTTTTTAAGATATGTTTTCCTCAGGTCTAAATCATGTGTAGCTATGCTCAGCATTAGTTACCATGAGTTCTAAACTGGCATGGTCCTCTAACAGACAAGTGAATGAAAAACAGGCAAGAGGAGTGGCACTGTCATCAAAATTCTGCATAAAGCTTACATTAATGTTGTTCCTCCTAGAAGTTATCTGTGCATACACAGAACCTACTGGGTCAACAAATGAATATTCCAAAGGCATGTGTGTCAGGTTGCCTCAATAACATCATTCCCTGAATGGTGACTCTGAATCTTAAAATAGAAAAAAAAAAGTGAAAAACAGGAATTATCTAAATTTCTTTTATAAACGTTTACTGAAACAAAACACTGAAATTAAATATTATTCAAAATAAAAAACTGAAAAGGTATAAAGAAATTTAAATAATTAAGCTTATAAGTGATATTTATTGTTTGTGGTATTTATAGTTCTGAAGTTATTAAAGCTTAAAACTCTGCTATGACTTTTGAGAAAACCCCATGTTACATTTTTGCCAGTGCTATTTCTTTCCATGAAACTGGGTTTCATTCCAATCTCACTAGAGAAAGATCAATCTAAGCACTGTCTAGCAACAGATCAAGATTTACCATTATTTTCATTAAACAACTGCTATAAAGAAGTAAACGTGCATTAGAGAAGCTACTTGTGTAAAGCAGAGTGTCCCAATTACTCACATTTTCCATTGCTCCAAAAAATTCTCACCAACCTAAAATCCAGCACAGGGATCTGAGTTATAAGAACAGCTGAAAATCAAAAGGTGACTCTTCCCTAACCATCTCCTTGGTTGCTATTGACCTGCCATAGTGAACAAACTAGGAATCTTCAATCATGTGTCAACTTTTATAAGGCTTGACTCTGATGATGGCAGATTATTAGAGGAAATGCAAGATGGTCCCTGCCCAGAATTTCTCATAAGTGGCTCTTGTACTGGGTATTTATCAGGAAAACCCAGGGATTCTTTTAAAAATGCATATTCTTGGGCTCTACTCCAGATATACTGAAAAAAAATTCTAAAATTAGGGTCCATGAATAAGAATTTTGAACAGTCTCCCCAAGTGGTTCTGTTGCACACTAAAGTTTGAGAAGCACTATCTAGCATCTTAGTGTCACAATACTACTGGTTCAGGTTCTAATCTCACATCCCAACCACGTGAAGGACTTAAGATGCCTTATACCACTTGAGGTAGAATGATACATTGGTGGTCCAGTGAACCATAATTCCTGGTATTCACGTGCTTGTAGAGTCTCCTCCTATACTGACTCTGGACCTGGCCATGTGACTTTCCTTAGCTGTGATGCAAACAGAGACATGATGAGCACTTTTCCATTGAGGATTATCTTGGAATGTTACTCTTAGAAGCCAGAAACCATCCGGTAAAGAAGCTCAGGCTATACTACTGAATGATGAGAGGCCACATGGAAAGAGTCTTTTGAGAATGAGATTCAGTCTTGTACACTCCAGCTCCAGTACAGCTCCCAGATGAATGAAGCCACATGAATGACTCAAGCAAGGCATAGCACAGAAGAATCATCAATTGATAACCTACAGAATTGTGAAAAATAATACATCATTTTTTTCCCTTTTTCTTTTTAGCCTCTATTTCTTAATGATGAGATAAATCATTGTTTTTAAGAAACTAAGTTTTTGACTGGATATCTGGGGGCAGGGCTAAGATGGTAGACTGGAAGTAGTTCATGTGTGCCACTCCCAGGGAGAGAAAACAAAAGTGCTAGTGAACACGGGTTCTGCAGGCTGATCATCTGAGAAACCACGATGAGACACATCAAGGCAGCAGGGGAACACAGAGAACAAAGAGGGGCAAAGCTGGGCACCAGTCTGTCAGGGCTCAGTGCAGAGCCAGGAGAACCTCTTCAACACGGGAAAGGGTGAGTGAGTGACAGCCCCCAGGGGGACTCACCCTTACCACATGGACCCATGCAAGACTGAGAAGGAGAGAATCAACCTGGCTTCCCCACAATTCCCCAACATACTTCTAGATTGAGGCAGTGAGCCACTCAGATGTTTTGCAGAGGCAACTCCCATGTCCCCCCAGGAAGCACACAGATAGTAGATTAGGGCAACTTGGCTAGGATAGGGCTTGTCACTCAACTGCAGCCCCAGTCTGAGGGAGTCCCTTGGACCAGAATAACCAACAAAAGAAATGCAGACACAAAGGCAGTAATAACTGGGGCCTCCTGCAAGACCCAGGAGCAGACTAGAATTGAAGCCAGACAACCAAACCCACCTTATACCACAATCAAACCCCCAAGGGCATCAAATAAAAAAAAAAGCAAAACAATCCATCCAGAAGACATCAACTTCAAAAACTGAAGGAATATCAGCCCACACAAATGAGAAAGAACCAGTACAAGAACTCTTACAATGGAAAAAGCTGAAGTGCCTTCTTTCTTCCAAACAACCACACTAGTTCTCCAGTTAAGGGTTCTTAACTGGGTTGAGATGGCTGAAATGACAGAAACAGAATTCAGAATGTGGATAGGAATGAAGATCATCAAGATTCAGAAGAATGTTGAAACCCAATCCAAGGAAGCTAAGAATCACAATAAAACAATACAGGAGATGAAAGTCAAAATAGCTCATATAGAAAATAATACAACCAATCTGATAGAGCTGAAAAACACACTACAAGAATTTCATAATGCAACCACAAATATTAACAGCAGAATAGACCAAGTGGAGAAAAGAATCTCAGAGATTGAAGACTGGCTTTCTGAAATAATACAGTCAGACAGGAAGAAAACAGAACAAAAAGGAATGAATAAAACCTCTGAGAAATATGGAATTATGTAAAAGACCAAATCTATGACTCTCTGGCATACCTGAAAGAAATGGGAAGAAAGAAAACAAGTTGAAAAACATATTTCAGGATATCATCCATGAGAATTTCCTCAACCTAGCTAGAGAGTCCAACACTCAAATTCAGGAAATGTGGAGAACTACCACAAGATACTTCAAGATCACCCCCAAGACACATAATCATCAAATTTTCCAAGTTCAAAATGAAAGAAAAAATGTTAAAAGCAGCTAGAGAGAAAGGACAGGTCACCTAAAAAGAGAAGCCCATCAGAATAATAGTGTACCTATCAGCAGAAACCCTACAAGCCAGAAGAGACTGAGGGCCTATATGCAACATTCTTTAAGAAAAGGAATTCCAATCAAAAATTTCATATCCAGTCAAACTAAGCTTCAAAAGCAAAGGAAAAATAAGATCCTTTCAGACAAGAAAATGCTGAGGGAATTCATTAATGCTAGACCTGCCTTACAAGAGCTCCTAGAGAAGCTCTAGATATGGAAAGGGAAGACCATTACCAGCCACTACAAAACACACTTAAGTACACAGACAAGTGATACTATGAAGCAACCACACAAAGAAGTCTGCATAATTACCAGCTAAGAACACAATGACAGGATCAAATTCACACATATCAATACTAACCTTGAATATAAATGGGCTAAATGCCCCAATTAAAAGGCACAGAGTAGCAAGCTGGATAAAGATGCAAGATATATGGTATGCTGTCTTCAGGTAACCCATCTCACATGCAATGGCACCCACAGACTCAAAACAGAAATAGAGACAAATCTACCAAAGAAACGGGAAACAGAAAAAAGCAGGAGTTGCAAGCCTAATTTCAGACCAAATGATCTTTAAGCCAAATAGATTTTTAAAAGCCAGAGAATGACATTACATAATGGTAAAGGGTCCAATTCAACAATTCTTAAATCCTAAAAATTTAGGATTCAACTATCCTAAATCTATAGGCACCCAATACAGGTGCACCCAGATTCAAAAAACAAGTTCTTAGAGACCTATGAAGAGACTTAGATTCATACACAATAATAGTGGGAGACATCAACACCCTACTGACAGTAATAGATCATTGAGGCAGAAAATTAATAGTTTCAGGATCTGAACTAAACTCTTGACCAAATGGATCTAATAGACATCTACAGAACTCATCACCCTAAGAAGACAGAATATATATTCTTTTCATTATCACATGTATTAGTCCGTACTCATGCTGCTAATAAAGACATACCTGAGACCAGGTAATTTATAAAGGAAAGAAGTTTAATTGACTCACAGTTCAGCATGGCTGGGGAGGCCTCAGGAAACTTACAATCATGGCAGAAGGGGGAGCAAACATGTCCTTCTTCACATGGCGGCAACAAAGAGAAGTGCAGAGTAAAAGAGGGAAAAGCCCCTTATAAAACCATCAGATCTCGTGAGAACTCACTAATTATCATGAGAACAGCAGTGTGGGGGTAACTGCTACCAAGATTCAAATATCTCCTACCAGGTCCCTCCCATGACATGTCAGAATTATAGGAACCACAATTCAAGATGAGATTTGGTTGGGGACACAGCCAAACCATATCACCACATGATACATACTCTAAAATCAACCATGGAATCAGACATAAGACAACCCTCAGCAAACTCAAGAAAACTGAAATCATAACCAATCATACTCTTCTGTGCAATTAAAACAGAAATCAAGGCCATGAAAATTGCTCAAAGCCATACAATTGCATGGAAATTAAACAACCTGCTCCTGAATGACTCTTAGGTAAATAATGAAATTAAGGCAGAAATCAAGAAGTTCTTTGAAACGAATGAGAACAAAGACACAACAAATCGGTATCTCTGGGACACAGCTAAGGCAGTGTTAAGAGGGAAATTATAGCACTAAACACCCACATCAAAAAGTTGGAAAGATCTCAAGTTAACAATCAAACATCACAACTAGTAGAACTTGAGAACCAAGAACAAACCAACCCCAAAGCTAGCAGAAGACAAGAAATAACCAAAATCAGAGCTAAAATGGAGGAGATAGAGACAAAAAATCATACAAAAGGTCAATGAATCCAGGAGTTGTTTTTTTTTAAAAGTAAGATAAATTGACAGCTAGACAAATAAAGAAAAAAGATACAAATAAACACAATCAGAAATGACAAAGGAGACATTACCACCGACCCCACAGAAATACAAAGAACCATCAGAGACTACTATGAACACCATTATGCACATAAGCTAGAAAATCTAAAATAAATGAGTAATTCCTGGACATGTACATCCTCCCAACACTGAACCAAGAAGAAATTGAATCCTCAAACAGACCAATAATGACCTCTGAAACCGAATCAGTAAAAGCCTACCAATCAAAAAAAAGGCCCAGGACCAGATGGATTCATAGCCATATTCTACCAGATGTACAAAGAAGAACTAGGATCATTCCTACAGAAGCTATTCCAAAAAATTGAGGAGGAGGGAATCCTCCTCAACTCATTCTATGAGGCCGTCATCATCCTGATACCAAAATATGACAGAGACATAACAAAAAAAAGAAAACTTCAGGCCAATGTCCTTGATGTACATCTATATAAAAATTTTCAACAAAATACTCGCAAGCCAAATCCAGCAGCACATCAAAAAGCGAATCCACCATGATCAAGTAGGCTTTATCCTTGGGATACAAGGTTAGTTCAACATACACAAATCAATAAATGTGACTCATCACATAAACAGAACTAAAGACAGGAACCACAGATGCAGAAAAAGCCTTTGATAAAATTCAGCATCCCCTCATGTTAAAAACCCTCAAATAAACTAGGCATTGAAGGAACATACTTCAAAATAATAATAGTCATCAATGACAAACCCACAGTCAACATCATGCTGAATGAGCAAAAGGTGAAAGCATTCTCCTTGAAAACCAAAACAAGACAAGGATGCCCTCTATCACCAAATCTATTGAACATAGTATTGGAAGTCCTGGCCAGAGCAATCAGGCAAGAGAAAGATATAAAAGGCATCCAAATAGAGAGAAAGGAAGTCAACCTATCCCTGTTTGAAGATGACATGATTCTATATCTAAAAAACCCCATTAGTCTCTGCCCAAAAGCTTCTTGAGATGACAAGCAACTTCAGCGAAGTTTCAGGATACAAAATCAATTTATAAAAATCAGGGCCAGGTGCAGTGGCTCACACCTGTAATCCCAGGACTTTGGGAGGCCAAGACGGGTGGATCACTTGAGGTCAGGAGTTCGAGACCAGTCTGGCCAACATAGTGAAACTCTGTCTCTACTAATAATATAAAAATTAGCTGAGCGTGGTGGTGCGTGCCTGTAATCCCAGCTACTTGGGAGGCTGAGGCATAAGAATCGCTTGAACCTGGGAGGTGGAGGTTGCCGTGAGCCGAGATCATGCCACTGCACTCCAGCCTGGGTGACAAAGTGAAACTGTGTCTCAAAAAACAAACAAACAAACAAAAACAATTTGTAAAAATCAGTAGCATTCTTATACAGCGCCCAAGCTGAGAGCCAAATCAGGAATACAATCCCATTTACAATTGCCACAAAAAGAGTAAAATATCTAGGAATACAGCTAACCAAGGAGGTTAAAGATCTCTATAATGAAAATTACAAAACACTGCTCAAAGAAATCAGAGATAACACAAACAAATGTAAGAACATTCCATGCTCTTAGATCGGAAGAATCAGTATCATTAAAATGGTCATACTGCCTAAAGCAATTTACAGATTCAATGCTATTCCTTTCCATGTACCAGTGACATTCTTCACAAACTGGAAAAAAACTATTTTAATGTTCATATTGAACCAAAAAAGAGCCTGAATTGCCAAGGGAACCCTAAGCAAAAAGATCAAAGCTGGAGGAATCATATTGTCCAACTTCACACTGTAGTACAAGGCTACAGTAACCAAAAACAACATGGTACTGGTACAAAAACAGACACACAGACCAATGGAGCAGGATAGAGAGCCCAGATATAAAGCCACACACCTACAACCATCTGATCTTTGACAAAGCTGACAAAAACAAGCAATGGGGAAAGGACTCCCTATTCAATAAATGATTCTGGGATAACGGGCTAGCTATATACAGAAGACTAAAACTGGACCCCTTCCTTACACCATATACAAAAATCAACTCAAGATGGATGAAAGACCTAAATGTAAAACCTAAAACCTAAATAAAACCTAAATAAAAACCCTAAAAGATAACCTAGGAAATATCATTTTGTACATAGGAACTGGCAAATATTTCATGACAAAAATGCCAAAAGCAATTGCAACAAAAGCAAAAATTGATAAATCAAAAATAAGCTAAAGAGCTTTTGCATAGCAAAAGAAACTATGAACAGAGTAAACAGACAACCTACAGAATGAGAGAAAATATTTGCTAACTATACATCTGACAGAGGTCTAACATCCAGAATCTATGAGGAACTTAAACAAATTTACAGGAAAAAAATAAAAACAACCCCATAACACAGTGGGCGAAGGACATGAACAGACAATTTTCAAAAGAAGACACACATGCAGCCAACAACCATGAAAAAAAGCTCAATATCACTGATCATTAGAGAAATGCAAATCAAAACCACAGTGAGATACCATCTCACACCAGTCAGAATGGCTATTACTAAAAAGTCAAAAAATAACAGATGCTGGTTAGGTGGTGGAGAAAAAGGAACACTTATATACCTGTTGGGGGAAGTGTAAATTAGTTCAGCTATTGTGGAAGACAGTGTGGCGATTCCTCAAAGACCTAAAGCCAGAAATACCATTTGACACAGCAATCCCATCACTGAGTACATACCCAGAGGAATATAAATCATTCTACCATAAACACGCATGCAAATGTTCACTGAAGCACTATTCACAATAGTAAAGACATAAAAGTAACCTAAATGCCCATCACTGGTAGACTGGATAAAGAAAACATGGTACATATACACCATGGAATACTCTGCAGCCATTAAAAAAAAATGAGATCATGTCCTTTATAGGAACATGAATGGAACTGGAGGCCATTATCCTTAGCAAACTAATGAAGGAACAGAAAACCAAATACCACATGTTCTCACAAGTGGAAGCTAAATAATGAAAAGACATGGACAGAAGTTGAAAAACAGACACTGTGGCCTTCTTAAGGGTGGAGGATTGGAGAAGGGATAGGTTTGGAAGAAAAAAAAATACCTACAGAGTACTGTGCTTGGTACTGGGGTGACGAAATAATCTGTTAACTAAACCCCGAGTCAAGAGTTTGCCTACATAACAAAACTGCACATGTACCCCTGAACCTAAAATAAAAGTTAAAATATTTTTAAGTTAAATTAAATTTAAAAAATATTTTAGGATAGTTTGTTATACAGCAATAATATCTAAATTTCACTATTTGTAAATGATTTTTCTTAAGCTTAATACATACTTACCTCTTCAGGGCCATTAAATGCAATTCTTCCTCAAAATTAGGATTCTTTTGTAGGGACTAACAGAACTCTTGAGATTCCTTCTAAATCAATAAATCACCAGTTTTATTTAAAGTCCCTAAAACTTACAGATCCTTAGGATATTTTCACTGCCTATAATTTTATGTTTCAAAAATGTATGCTAAGCTCTGTGCATTCAAAGTCAGGGTCCTAACATGTAGTTCAGTGTACTTGGTGCAATTGATAAAATTCCGTCCAACTGTTTACTTTTTCAGATAGAACAGAACACATTCACAAAACTCCAAAATGGTGACATTCTAAGCAAAACTGGGACCACTTCTGGAATTTTTGTTAAAACTGAGTTAAATATACAATGTTTAGCTCTCTTTATACCAAAAAATGTCATGCCTCTTTCACAGTATCCTAGAGGATGAACTGCATGAAGGAAATCAAATATGAAAAAGCTGAGCACTTAACTGATTCAATCGGCCCAAATTTAGGAGGTTGCATGCATCTACCAGGGCTCTTGGCTTACACAGCACCAAAGCTACCATTACAGTGGATAGTAAAACTCTGAAAGAGGCTCTGAGTAAGAATAACCCAATTTCTGAAAGTGAGGACATGATAAATAAGACCTAGCACCTACCAGTCCCATTTTAATTCTTATACCAGAGCCAATTCTGATGTTAAATTTACAAATTGGTCAATATTCTAATAAATAATTTGCTTCCTAGTAAATTAAATGCAGACAACCACAAAATATCTAAACTTTCTTTGAAACATTCTCCATGAAAATAGAATTATTTTTTACAACCAAAACACAACATCAAGGTACAGAATACAATTTCCAATTTATTTATTTTTCTCTATCTCTCTCTCTTTTTAATATAGACAGGGTCTTGCTATGCCGGCCTGGCTGATTTCAAACCCCTGGCCTCAAGCAATCCTCCTACCTCGGCCTCCTAGAGTACTGGGATTACTGGCATGAGCCACCATGCCTGGCCAAAATTTTCCTTTATAAGAATTTTCTACACAGTTTCACAGAATAATAGAATAACTGGGTTTAAATGCTCAGATAAAACTTTTAAACAACCTTAACTCATTTTACTGATGAAACTAAACTTCAAAAAGGACTGTTATAAACAATGCAGTAAAATTGTTTAATGCATAAATCTGTTATAAGGAAAATTTCTAACAAAATTTCAGGGTTCTACTACTCAATAAAAAAGGCTAAATTGTTTCGCCATTACAAGTATAAAAGCCACTCTCCCAGATTTGGCTACCTCCTCTTGCCCAGTGTCAACCATAATAGGCAATCAAAAAATAGCTACTGAATCAACCAGATGTAAGCAATAAACCTACTTCATGCACTTAAATCAGACCTAGGCTTTAACTGGGGAAAAAAATTAAAGCACTTTATTCCTTTAACAATGACGACATTTTTCTCCCTGTAGATGATGAATGTAAATGTTGGATTTTTGTTAGCATTATAAAACTATTACTTTGTTACAAGACAGTCATTCAACTTTGCTTAAAAATTAAAAGATAATGATATTAGTGGCAGCAGCAGTAGTAGTAGTAATAGAGTAGTAATCATAATACTAAAAATGTGTAACACTTATACAGCACTAAACTACGTGCTGGGAACTGTCTAGAGCACCTTCCATACACTAATGCACTTAATCCTTAGTTACCCCATGAAAAATGTATAGAATTATTCTCATTTTAGAAATAAGGAAACAAGGTAGAAAGAGATTAAGTAATTAATCCAATATCCCATGGCTAGTAAGTGGCAGAGCCAGAATTCAAACCTAAACAGCCTGATTTCAGAGTAAAAGTAATTTATTTTATGGATGGAATTAATAACTATAACCTATAAACAATACTGAGAACATAATAAACACACTGCATAATTTTTAAAGTAAAAAGAACACAAGAACATTCACCTTGTTTTTCTTTCCTTTTAAAACCTGAGTCCTAAAATGACAATATATTTTAATCTGCATATCTAAAAAGACCACAGATGCCTCAAATATACCTTATTTTTCCCACAATTTATCTCACAGACCAAGAACTCTTTATGTTCTAGCTCTCTTAGAAATGAGAAGTGAAACCACTGCATCCACATAGATTAACTATAGGTCTATGAACTAAGGCCGCCTACATACACACGACTACTACTTGTGCCAAGAAGTTTCTTGCCCAGAAAGATAAGGCAGTAAATCAGTAAATAACTTCACTGTTGGCTTCAGGAACTTCCCAAAAATCCATTTACCCCAACAACAGAGTACTCAAACAGTCCCCTTTCACAGTATTCCCTCTACTGCTCAAACAACTCATTTATCAAACAACTGTGTATTTACAAGACTTGGTTAAGATCCTTAGCCCGCTGTTGCTACAAACCTTCAACCATTATTATATCATGAACGCTGTCCAGTCTCAATCAGACGACTGCATTGAAAGCTCTTAAACGTCTCAAGGTTTTGCAATATCTACCCCTGAACTCTCCCTTGCAGAGTCTACTAAGGCTCTATCAAGGTTGTGCTTGCCCTTTATTGTATTAAGGAATAAACTTAGCTTTGCTTCATCAACAGGATATTCTGGCCTTTTTTTGGGAAGTCAGCAGTCAACAGAAGGGATAATCCTATTCCATTTCAGCTGCTCTCTTATCAGCAACTCATTTTTTAAACTAAAAATATTTAAAAATAAAAATAAAAATCTTCTTTCATGCCTATACTATATTACAGGTAAAATTAAATATATTAATACCAGGAGATGGGATTATTATAGAAACAGATAAACATAAACCAGCAAATGAAAGGGGGCCATGTGAACCTAATAATAAATTCAATATGAGACTTCAAACTATATTTCATTAAAATGACAGTTTAATCTGAACTGGGTTAATTACATACTTCAAAATGATCTTAAATTATTCCAAAAATACAGGTTTAGAAATAAAAGGAAAAAAAAGCCTTGGGTTGCCAAAGTTTATTCTGCCATCTGAGTAGATTTCTACAAAAATTTCTTTGCCTTAATTAAGTTATATGACCTAATGTTATATATCAAATATAAATATATAAAATATAACCTATAAATAGCTCTAAAAACCATTAAATCCTGTATAAACAGAAAAATAATATATTAAAGTTATTAATAGTTATTTTGATATCAACTTTCACTTACATACCTTATTTTTTGGTTTTAGTTACATGTGCAATTTTTATTCTTCAACTTTTATTTTAACTTCTGGGACACATGTGCATGATGTGCAAGTTTGTTACATAGGTAAATGTGTGCTATGGTGGTTTGCTGCACATATCAACTCATTATCTAGATATTAACCCCAGCATCCATTAGCTATTCTTTCTGATGCTCTCCCTCCCCCTGCCCCCCATGGCAGGCCACAGCGTGTGTTGTTCCCTGACCATGTGTCCATGTATTCCTATTGTTCAGCTGCCACTGGTAAGTGAAAACATGCAGTGTTTGGTTTTCTGTTCCTGAGTCAGTTTGCTGAGGATAACTGCTTCCAGCTCCATCCATGTCCCTGCAAAGGATATGATGTTGTTCCTTTTTATGGCTACATAGTATTCTATCATGTATACGTACCACATTTTCTATATCCAGTCTATCATTGATGGGCATTTGGGTTGATTCCATGTCTTTGCTATTGTGAACCATGCTGCAATGAACATACACGTGCATGTATTTTTATAACAGAATGATTTACATTCCTTTGGGTATATACCCAGTAACGGCATTGCTGGGTCAAATAGTATTTCTGCCTCTAGATCTTTGAGGAAACACCACACTGTCATCCACAATGAAGGAACTAATTTTACACTCCCAATAACAGTGTAAAAGTGTTCCTTTTTCTCCACAGCCTCACCAGCAACGGTTGTTTCTTGACTTTTCAATGATCACCATTCTGACTGGCGTGAGATGGTATCTCATTGAGGTTTTGACTTGCATTTCTTTAATGATCAGTGATGTTGAGCTTTTTTAAAAATTATTATACTTTAAGTTCTAAGTTACAGTGCAGAATGTGCAGTTTTGTTACATAGGTATACACGTGCCCTGCTGGTTTGCTGCACCCATCAACCTATCACCAATAATTAGGTTTTTCTCCTAATGTCATCCCTCCCCTAGCCTCCCACCCCCTGACAGGCCCCAGAGTGTGATGGTCCCCTCCCTGTGTCCATGTGTTTTCATTGTTCAACTCAGACTTATGAGTGAGAACATGCAGTGTTTAGTTTTCTGATCTTGTGATAGTTTGCTGAGAATGACAGTTTCCAGCTTCATCCATGTCCATGCAAAGGACATGAAGTCATCATTTTTTATGGCTGCATAGTATTCCATGGTGTATATGCACCACGCTTTCTTTTTTTTTTCTTAATTTTTTTTTATTATTATACTTTAAGTTTTAGGGTACATGTGCACATTGTGCAGGTTAGTTACATATGTATACATGTGCCATGCTGGTGTGCTGCACCCATTAACTCGTCATTTAGCATTAGGTGTATCTCCTAATGCTATCCCTCCCCCCTCCCCCTACCCCACAACAGTCCCCAGAGTGTGATGTTCCCCTTCCTGTGTCCATGTGTTCTCATTGTTCAATTCCCATCTGTGAGTGAGAATACGCGGTGTTTGGTTTTTTGTCCTTGTGACAGTTTACTGAGAATGATGATTTCCAATTTCATCCATGTCCGTACAAAGGACATGAACTCATCATTTTTTATGGTTGCATAGTATTCCATGGTGTATATGTGCCACATTTTCTTAATCCAGTCTATCATTGTTGGACATTTGGGTTGGTTCCAAGTCTTTGCTATTGTGAATAGTGCCGCAATAAACATATGTGTGCATATGTCTTTATAGCAGCATGATTTATAGTCCTTTGGGTATATATTATACCAGTAATGGGATTGCTGGGTCAAATGGTATTTCTAGTTCTAGATCCCTGAGGAATTGCCACACTGACTTCCACAATGGTTGAACTAGTTTACAGTCCCACCAACAGTGTAAAAGTGTTCCTATTTCTCCACATCCTCTCCAGCACCTGTTGTTTCCTGACTTTTTAATGATTGCCATTCTAACTGGTGTGAGATGGTATCTCATTGTGGGTTTGATTTGCATTTCTCTGAGGGGCAGTGATGATGAGCATTTTTTCATGTGTCTTTTGGCTGCATAAATGTCTTCTTTTGAGAATTGTCTGTTCATATTCTTTGCCCACTTTTTGATGGGGTTGTTTGTTTTTTTCTTGTAAATTTGTTTGAGTTCATTGTAGATTCTGGATATTAGCCCTTTGTCAGATGAGTAGGTTGCAAAAATTTTCTCCCATTTTGTAGGTTGCCTGTTCACTCTGATGGTAGTTTCTTTTGCTGTGCAGAAGCTCTTTAGTTTAATTAGATCCCATTTGTCAATTTTGGCTTTTGTTGCCATTGCTTTTGGTGTTTTAGACATGAAGTTGTTGCCTATGCCTATGTCCTGAATGGTATTGCCTAGGTTTTCTTCTAGGGTTTTTATGGTTTTAGGTCTAACGTTTAAGTCTTTAATCCATCTTGAATTGATTTTTGTATAAGGTGTAAGGAAGGGATCCAGTTTCAGCTTTCTACATATGGCTAGCCAGTTTTCCCAGCACCATTTATTAAATAGGGAATCCTTTCCCCATTGCTTGTTTTTCTCAGGTTTGTCAAAGATCAGATAGTTGTAGGTATGCGGCGTTATTTCTGAGGGCTCTGTTCTGTTCCATTGATCTATATCTCTGTTTTGGTACCAGTACCATGCTGTTTTGGTTACTGTAGCCTTGTAGTATAGTTTGAAGTCAGGTAGCGTGATGCCTCCAGCTTTGTTCCTTTGGCTTAGGATTGACTTGGTGATGTGGGCTCTTTTTTGGTTCCATATGAAATTTAAAGTAGTTTTTTCCAATTCTGTGAAGAAAGTCATTGGTAGCTTGATGGGGATGGCATCGAATCTATAAATTACCTTGGGCAGTATGGCCATTTTCACGATATTCATTCTTCCTACCCATGAGCATGGAATGTTCTTCCATTTGTTTGTATCCTCTTTTATTTCATTGAGCAATGGTTTGTAGTTCTCCTTGAAAAGGTCCTTCACGTCCCTTATAAGTTGGATTCCTAAGTATTTTATTCTCTTTGAAGCAATTGTGAATGGGAGCTCACTCATGATTTGGCTCTCTGTTTGTCTGTTATTGGTGTATAAGAATGCTTGTGATTTTTGTACATTGATTTTGTATCCTGAGACTTTGCTGAAGTTGCTTATCAGCTTAAGGAGATTTTGGGCTGAGACATTGGGGATTTCTAGATATACAATCATGTCACCTGCAAACAGGGACAATTCGACTTCCTCTTTTCCTAATTGAATACCCTTTATTTCCTTCTCCTGCCTAATTGCCCTGGCCAGAACTTCCAACACTATGTTGAATAGGAGTGGTGAGAGAGGGCATCCCTGTCTTGTGCCAGTTTTCAAATGGAATGCTTCCAGTTTTTGCCCATTCAGTGTGATATTGGCTGTGGGTTTGTCATAGATAGCTCTTATTATTTTGAGATACATCCCATCAATACCTAATTTATTGAGAGTTTTTAGCATGAAGGGTTGTTGAATTTTGTCAAAGGCCTTTTCTGCATCTATTGAGATAATCATGTGGTTTTTGTCTTTGGTTCTGTTTATATGCTGGATTACATTTATTGATTTGCATATATTGAACCAGCCTTGCATCCCAGGGATGAAGCCCATTTGATCATGGTGGATAAGCTTTTTGATGTGCTTGCTGGATTCGGTTTGCCAGTATTTTATTGAGGATTTTTGCATCAATGTTCATCGAGGATATTGGTCTAAAATTCTCTTTTCTGGTTGTGTCTCTGCCCAGCTTTGGTATCAGGATGATGCTGGCCTCATAAAATGAGTTAGGGAGGATTCCCTCTTTTTCTATTCAGTGGAATAGTTTCAGAAGGAATGGTATCAGTTCCTCCTTGTACCTCTGGTAGAATTCGGCTGTGAATCCATCTGGTCCTGGACTCTTTTTGGTTGGTAAGCTATTGATTATTGCCACAATTTCAGAGCCTGCTATTGGTCTAGTCAGAAATTCAACTTCTTCCTGGCTTAGTCTTGGGAGAGTGTATGTGTCAAGGAATTTATCCATTTCTTCTCTATTTTCTAGTTTTTTTGCGTAGAGGTGTTTGTAGTATTCTCTGATGGTAGTTTGTATTTCTGCGGGATAGGTGGTGATATCCCCTTTATCATTTTTTATTGCATCTATTTGATTCTTCTCTCTTTTTTTCTTTATTAGTCTTGCTAGCGGTCTGTCAATTTTGTTGATCCTTTCAAAAAACCAGCTCCTGGATTCGTTGATTTTTTGAAGGGTTTTTTTGGTCTCTATTTCCTTCAGTTCTGCTCTGATTTTAGTTATTTCTTGCCTTCTGCTAGCTTTTGAATGTTGTTTGCTCTTGGTTTTCTAGTTCTTTTAATTGTGATGTTAGGGTGTCAATTTTGGATCTTTTCTGCTTTCTCTTGTGGGCATTTAGTGCTATAAATTTCCCTCTACACACTGCTTTGAATGTGTCCCAGAGATTCTGGTATGTTGTGTCTTTCTTCTCGTTGGTTTCAAAGAACATCTTTATTTCTGGTTTCATTTCGTTATGTACCCAGTAGTCATTCAGGAGCAGATTGTTCAGTTTCCATGTAGTTGAGCGGTTTTGAGTGAGTTTCTTAATCCTGAGTTCTAGTTTGATTGCACTGTGGTCTGAGAGACAGTTGGTTATAATTTTTATTCTTTTACATTTGCTGAGGAGAGCTTTACTTCCAACTATGTGGTCAATTTTGGAATAGGTGTGGTGTGGTGCTGAAAAATATGTATATTCTGTCGATTTGGGGTGGATAGTTCTGTAGATGTCTATTAGGTCCACTTGGTGCAGAGCTAAGTTCAATTCCTGGGTATCCTTGTTAACTTTCTGTCTCGTTGATCTGTCTACTGTTGACAGTGGGGTGTTAAAGTCTCCCATTATTATTGTGTGGGAGTCTAAGTCTCTTTGTAGGTCACTCAGGACTTGCTTTATGAATCTGGGTGCTCCTGTATTGGGTGCATATATATTTAGGATAGTTAGCTCTTCTTGTTGAATTGATCCCTTTACCATTATGTAATGGCCTTCTTTGTCTCTTTTGATCTTTGTTGGTTTAAAGTCTGTTTTATCAGAGACTAGGATTGCAACCCCTGCCTTTTTTTGTTTTCCATTTGCTTGGTAGATCTTTCTCCATCCTTTTATTTTGAGCCTATGTGTGTCTTTGCACGTGAGATGGGTTTCCTGAATACAGCACACTGACGGGTCTTCACTCTTTATCCATTTTGCCAGTCTGTGTCTTTTAATTGGAGCATTTAGTCCATTGACATTTAAAGTTAATATTGTTATGTGTGAATTTGATCCTGTCATTATGATGTTAGCTGGTTATTTTGCTTGTTAGTTGATGCAGTTTCTTCCTAGTCTTGATAGTCTTTACATTTTGGCATGATTTTACAGCGGCTGGTACTGGTTGTGCCTTTCCATGTTTAGTGCTTCTTTCAGGAGCTCTTTTAGGGGAGGCCTGGTGGTGACAAAATCTCTCAGCATTTGCTTGTCTGTAAAGTATTTTATTTCTCCTTCACTTATGAAGCTTAGTTTGGCTGGATATGAAATTCTGGATTGAAAATTCTTTTCTTTAAGAATGTTGGATATTGGCCCCCACTCTCTTCTGGCTTGTAGAGTTTCTGCTGAGAGATCCGCTGTTAGTCTGATGGGCTTCCCTTTGTGGGTAACGCGACCTTTCTCTCTGGCTGCCCTTAACATTTTTTCCTTCATTTCAACTTTGGTGAATCTGACAATTATGTGTCTCGGAGTTGCTCTTCTCGAGGAGTATCTTTGTGGCATTCTCTGTATTTCCTGAATCTGAATGTTGGCCTGCCTTGCTAGTTTGGGGAAGTTCTCCTGGATAATATCCTGCAGAATGTTTTCCAACTTGGTTCCATTCTCCCCGTCACTTTCAGGTACACCAATCAGACGTAGATTTGGTCTTTTCACATAGTCCCATATTTCTTGGAGGCTTTGTTCATTTCTTTTTATTCTTTTCTCTCTAAACTTCCCTTCTCACTTCATTTCATTCATTTCATCTTCCATCACTGAAACCCTTTCTTCCAGTTGACCGCATCGACTCCTGAGGCTTCTGCATTCTTCACGTAGTTCTCGAGCCTTGGCTTTCAGCTCCATCAGCTCCTTTAAGCACTTCTCTGTATTGGTTATTCTAGTTATACATTCTTCTAAATTTTTTTCAAAGTTTTCAACTTCTTTGCCTTTGATTTGAATTTCCTCCTGTAGCTCGGAGTAGTTTGGTCATGTGAAGCCTTCTTCTCTCAACTCGTCAAAATCATTCTCTGTCCAGCTTTGTTCCATTGCTGGTGAGGAACTGCGTTCCTTTGGAGGAGGAGAGGCGCTCTGCTTTTTAGAGTTTCCAGTTTTTCTGCTGTGTTTTTTCCCCATCTTTGTGGTTTTAGCTACTTTTGGTCTTTGATGATGGTGATATACAGATGGGTTTTTGGTGTGGATGTCCTTTCTTTTTTTTAGTTTTCCTTCTAACAGACAGGACTCTCAGCTGCAGGTCTGTTGGAGTTTGCTAGGGGTCCACTCCAGACCCTGTTTGCCTGGGTATCAGCAGCGGTGTCTGCAGAACAGTGGATTTTTGTGAACGGAGAATGCTGCTGACTGATTGTTCCTCTGGAAGTTTTGTCTCAGAGGAGTACCCGGCCATGTGAGGTGTCAGTCTGCCCCTACTGTGGGGGTGCCTCCCAGTTAGGCTGCTTGGGGGTCAGGGGTCAGGGACCCACTTGAGGAGGCAGTCTGCCTGTTCTCAGATCTCCAGCTGTGTGCTGGGAGAACCACTGCTCTCTTCAAAGCTGTCAGACAGGGACATTTAAGTCTGCAGAGGTTACTGCTGCCTTTTTGTTTGTCTGTGCCCTGCCCCCAGAGGTGGAGCCTACAGAGGCAGGCAGGCCTCCTTGAGCTGTGGTGGGCTCCACCCAGTTCGAGCTTCCAGGCTGCTCTGTTTACCTAAGCAAGCCTGGGCAATGGCAGGCTCCCCTCCCCCAGCCTTGCTGCCACCTTGCAGTTTGATCTCAGACTGCTGTGCTAGCAATCAACGAGACTCCGTGGGCATAGGACCCTCCAAGCCAGGTGCGGGATATAATCTTCTGGTGTGCCGTTTCCTAAGCCATCGGAAAAGCGCAGTATTTGGGTGGGAGTGACCCGATTTTCCAGGTGCCGTCTGTCACCCCTTTCCTTGACCAGGAAAGGGAACTCCCTGACCCCTTGCACTTCCCGAGCGAGGCAATGCCTCGCCCTGCTTCAGCTCGTGCACGATGCACTGCACCCACTGTCCTGCGCCCACTGTCTGGCACTCCCTAGTGAGATGAACCCGGTACCTCAGATGGAAATGCAGAAATCACCCATCTTCTGTGTCGCTCACACTGGGAGCTGTAGACTGGAGCTGTTCCTATTCGGCCATCTTGGCTCCTCCCCACATTTTCTTAATTCGTCTATCATTGATAGGCATTTGGCTTGGTTCCAAGTCTTTGCTATTGTGAATAGTGCTGCATTAACATACATGTGAATCTGTCTTTACAGCAGAATGATTTATAACCCTTTGGGTATATGCCTAGTAATAGGATTGCTGGGTCAAATGGTATTTCCAATTCTAGATCCTTGAGGAATCACCACACCGTCTTCCACAATGGTTGAACTAATTTATACTCCCACCAACAGTGTAAAAGCGTTCCCATTTTTCCACAACCTCTCCAGCATCTGTCATGTTCTGACTTTTTAATAATCACCAATCTAACTGGCATAAGATGGTATCTCATTGTAATTTTGATTTGCATTTCTCTAATGACCAGGGATGAGGAGCATTTTTTCATGTCTGTTGGCCGCCCTTCTTTTGAGAAGTGTCTGTTCATATCCTTTGCCCGTTTTTTGATGGGGTTGTTTACTTTTTTCTTCTAAGTTTGTTTACATTCTTTGTAGATTCTAGATATTAGCCCTTTGTCAGATGGATAGATTGTAAAAATTTTCTCCTATTCTGTAGGTTGTCTGTTCACTCTGATGATAGTTTCTTTTGCTGTACAGAAACTCTTTAGTTTAATAAGATCCCATATGTCAATTATGGCTTTTGTTGCCATTGCTTTTGGTGTTTTAGACATGAAGTCTTTGCCCATTCCTATGTCCTGAATGGTATTGCCAAGGATTTCTTCTAAGATTTTTATGGTCCTAGGTCTTATTAAAGTCTTTGATCCATCTTGAGTTGATTTTTGTAAAAGGTGTAAGGAAGGGGTCCAGTTTCAGTTTTCTGCATATGGCTAGCCAGTTTTCCCAACACCATCTATTAAATAGGGAATCTTTTCCCCATTGCTTGTGTGTGTCAGGTTTGTCAAAGATCAGATGGTTGTAGCTGTGTGGTGTTATTTCTGAGGCCTACATTCTGTTCCATTTGTCTGTATATGTGTTTTGGTATAAGTACCATGCTGTTTTGGTTACTGTAGCCTTGTAGTATAGTTAGAAGTCAGGTAGCATAATGCCTCCAGCTTTGTTCTTCATGCCCATGATTGTCTTGGCTACGCGGGCTCTTTTTTGGTTCCATATGAAATTTAAAGTAGTTTTTTTCCAATTCTGTGAAGAAAGTCAATGGTAGCTTGATGGGGATAGCATTGAATCTATAAATTACTTTGAGCAATATGGCCATTTTCGTGATACTGATTCTTCCTATCCATGAGCATGGAATGTTTTCCCATTTGTTTGTGTCCTCTCTTATTTCCTTGAGCAGTGGTTTATAGTTCTCCCTGAAGAGGTCCTTCATATCCCTTGTAAGGTGTATTCCTAGGTATTTTATTCTCTTAGTAGCAACTGTGAATGGGAGTTGATGCACGATTTGGCTCTCTGTTTGTCCGTTATTGGTGTGTAAGAATGCTTGTAATTTTTGCACACTGATTTTGTATCCTGAGACTTTGCTGAAGTTGCTTATCAGCATAAGGAGGTTTTGGGCTAAGACAATGGGGTTTTCTAAATATACAATAATGTCATCTGTAAACAGAGACAATTTGACTTCTTCTCTTCCTATCTGAATACCCTTTATTGCTTTCTCTTGCCTTACTGCCCTGGCCAGAACATCCAATACTATGTTGAACAGGAGTGGTGAGAGAGGGCATCCTTGTCTTGTGCCGGTTTTCAAAGGGAATGCTTCAAGTTTTTGCCCATTCAGTATGATATTGGCTGTGGGTTTGTCATAAATAGCTCTTATTATTTTGAGATATGTTCCATCAATACCTAGTTTATTGAGAGTTTTTAGCATGAAGGGGTGCTGAATTTTATTGAAGGCCTTTTCTGCATCTATTGAGGTATGTGTTTTTTTGTCATTGGTTTTGTTTATGTGATGAATTACGTTTATTGATTTGTGTATGTTGAACCAGCCTTGCATTCCAGCAATGAAGCCACTTGATTGTGGTGGATAAGCTTTTTGATGTGCTGCTGGATTTGGTTTGCCAGTATTTTATTGCGGATTTTCACATAGATGTTCATCAGGGATATTGGCCTGAAATTTTCTTTTTTTGTTGTGTCTCTTCCAGGTTTTGGTATCAGGATGATGCTGGCCTCATTTTATGAGTTAGGAAGGATTCCCTCTTTTTCTGTTGTTTGGAACAGTTTCAGAAGGAATGGTACCAGCTCCTCTTTGTACCTCTGGTAGAATTTGGCTGTGAATCTGTCTGGTCCTGGACTTTTTTTGGTTGGTAAGCTATTAATTATTGCCTCAATTTCAGAACCTGTTATTGGTCTGTTCAGGGGTTCTACTTCTTCCTGGCTTAGACTTGGGAGGATGTATGTGTCCAGGAATTTATCCATTTCTTCTAGATTTTCCGGTTTATTTGCGTAGAGGTGTTTAAAATATTCTCTGATGGTAGTTTGTGTTTCTACAGGATCAGTGGTGATATCCTCTATATCATTTTTTATTGAATCTATTTGATTCTTCTCTCTTTTCTTCTTTATTAGTCTGGCTAGCAGTCTATCTATTTTGTTGATTTTCTCAAAAAACCAGCTCATGGATTCATTGATTTTTTGAAGGGTTTTTTGTGTCTCTATCTCCTTCAGTTCTGCTCTGATGTTAGTTATTTCATGTCTTCTGCTAGCTTTTGAATTTGTTTGCTATTGCTTCTCTAGTTCTTTTAATTTTGATGTTAGGGTGTCAATTTTAGATCTTTCCTGCTTTATCTTGTGGGCATTTAGTGCTATAATTTTCCATCTAAAGACTACTTTAAATGTCTCCCTGAGATTCTGGTACAACGTATCTTCATTCTCATTGGTTTCAAAGAACATCTTTATTTCTGCCTTCATTTTGTTATTTATCCAGTAGTCATTCAGGAGCCGGTTGTTCAGTTTCCATGTATTTTGTGCTGTTTTGAGTGAGTTTATTAATCCTGAGTTCTAATTTGATTGCACTGTGGTCTGAGAGACTGTTTGTTATAATTTCCATTCTTTTGCACTTGGTCAGGAGTGTTTTACTTCCAATTATGTGGTCAATTTTAGAATAAGTGTGATGAGGTGCTGAGAAGAATGTATATTCTGTTGATTTGAGGTGGAGAGTTCTGTAGAGGTCTATTAGGTCTGCTTGGTTTAGAGATGAGTTCAAGTCCTGAATATCCTTGTTATTTTTCTATCTCGTTGATCCATCTAATATTGACACTGGGGTGTTAAATTCTCCCACTTTTATTGTGTGGGAGTCTAAGTCACTTTGTAGGCCTCTAAGCATGTACTTTATGAATCTGGGTGCTCTTGTATCGGGTGCATACATATTTAGGATAGTCACTACTTCTTGCTGCATTGTTCCCTTTAACATTAATGTAATGCCCTTCTTTGTCTCTTTTTATCTTTGTTGGTTTAAAGTCTGTTTTGTCAGAGATTCGGATTACAACTCCTGCTTTTTTTGCTTTCCATTTGCTTGGTAAATATTCCTCCATCCCTTTACTTTGAGCCTATATGTGTCTTTGCAAGTGAGATGGGTCTCCTGAATACAGCACACTGATGGGTCTTGACTCTTTATCCAATTTGCCAGTCTGTGTCTTTTAACTGGGGCATTTAGCTTGTTTACATTTAAGGTTAATACTGTTAGTTGTGAATTTGATCCTGTCATTATGATGTTAGCTGGTTGTTTTGCCCATTAGTTAATGCAGTTTCTTCATAGTGTCAATGTTCTTTACAATTTGGTATGTTTTTGCAGTGGCTGGTACTGGTTGTTCCTTTTCATATTTAGTGCTTCTTTCAGGAGCTTTCATAAGGTAGGTCTGGTGGTGACAAAATCCCTCAGCACTTGCTTGTCTGTAAAGGATTTTATTTCTCCTTCACTTATGAAGCTTAGTTTGGCTGGATATGAAATTCTGGGTTGAAAATTCTTTTCTTTAAGAATGTTGAATATTGGCCCCCACTCTCTTCTGGCTTGTAGGGTTTCTGCAAAGATATCTGCTGTTAGTCTGAATGGGCTTCTCTTTGTGGGTAACCCAACCTTTCTCTCTGGCTGCCCTTAACATATTTTTGTTCATTTCAACCCTGGTGAATCTAACGATTATGTGTCTTGGGGTTGCTCTTCTCAAGGAGCATCTTTGTGGTGTTCTCTGTATTTCCTGAATTTGAATGTTGGTCTGTTTTGCTAGTTTGGGGAAGTTCTCCTGGATAATATCCTGAAGAGTGTTTTCCAACTTGGTCCCATTCTCCCTGTCACTTTCAGGTACACCAATCAAATGCAGATTTGTCTTTTCACATAATCCCATATTTCTTGGAGGCTTTGTTCATTTCTTTTTATTCTTTTTTCTCTAATCTGGTCTTCTCTTTTTATTTCATTAAGTTGATCTTCAGTCACTGACATCCTTTCTTCTACTTGATCAATTTGACTATTGATAGTTGTGTATTCTTCACAAAGTTCTTGTGCTATGCTTTTCAGCTCCATCAGGTCATTCATGTTCTTCTCTGCATTGGTTATTCTAGTTAGCAATTCAACTTCAGCTTTTTTTCATGTGTTTGTTGGGTGCATGAATGTCTTCTTTTGAGAAGGGTCTGTCCATGTCCTTTGCCCACTTTTTAATGAGGTTGTTTTCTTGTAAATTTAAGTCCCTTATAGATTCCAGATATTAAACCTTTGTGAAATGGATAGATTGCAAAAATTTTCTCTCATTCTGTAGGCTGTCTGTTCACTCTGATGATAGTTCATTTTGCTGTACAGAAGCTCTTTAGTTTAATTAGATCCAATCTGGCAATTTTTGTTTTTGTTGTAATTGCTTTTCACGTTTTGTTCATGAAATTGTTGCCCATGCCTATGTCCTGAATGCTATTGACTAGATTTTCTACTAGGGTTTTTATAGTTTTGGGTTTTACATTTAAGTCTTTAATTCATCTTGAGTTAATTTTTGTATACGGTGTAAGGAAGGGGTCCCGTGTCAATTTTCTCCATGTGGCTATCAGTTCTCCCAGCTATATGTGCAATTATTAAGGTATACAACTAGTATTTATTCTAGTACCACTTTATTTTATTTCACTCTCCTTGCAACATATTTTTCCTTGAAAAGGATTAGATCAGATAAATTGGATAAAACATTTTAGGGTGTCAAGGATAAGCTTTTTAAAAAGTTGATGCCTATAAACAAGAACTTTTTCAAAATGTGAGTGTACTATGTGTGTTTATATATATATATGTATATGTACACAAATATACACGGGTGTATGTATGTGCATGTGTGTGTGTACAGGTTGAATATTCCTTACAGAAATGCTTGTGACAAGCAGTGTTTCGGATTTCAATTTTTTTTTGGATTTTGAAATATCTGTAGATACGTATTTGTGGAGCATCCCTAATTCAAAAATCCAATAAACATAAACCAGTGGTTGAAAATGCTACAATGACCATTTCCTTTGAGCTTCATGTCTGTGCTCAAAAAGTTTTGGAGTTTGGAGTAATTTGGATTTCAGATTTTTGGATTAGGGATACCACACCTGTGTAGACACTCACATACACACACACAATCTCTCCAGCTAAGAAAAATGAGTGAAACATAAAATCCCAGGTTTTTTTCCATAAATTTTCAACACCAGCCATTTCAAATATTACTATCACTTCCTATGGAATTGTTACTAACCATGTGCCATGTGACTTTTTTGTGGCTATTGCTATTGGGGCAATAGAGTATAGAGGGAACAGAATGGAGATTAAAAACAAACAAACAAACAGGGTTTGCATCCTCAATTTCCATTCCAAATTAGGAGAAACAACTTAATCTCATGGAACCTTAGCTTGCCTATCTGGAAAAGAGCAACAAATTTACCTACTTGACATACTTGCTGTGAAGATTAAAAATAATGTAAAAGGAATCAGTCTGCCACCTGGCACATAATGGTATATTCTCCATAAGTGTTTGTTACCCATGCTGCATGTTAGTTACTTATAATCATGGTCCTAAGGATTTATAATATACTAAAATACTTCCTAAAAAATTAAAGAAGTATTAATTATGCAGCAAGATCTTTAAGGCTCATATCCTTCCAACAAGTAATTCTATTTCTAGGAAACTAGCCAGAGGAAAAGATTAGAGATATCATCAAATACTTATGTATAAAGATATTCTTCAAAGTTTTAATTTTAATATCAAAACACTGAAAACAACCTAAGTATCCAAATACCATACTACATCTATACAATTGCTGTTAAATATTAAATAATCTATTAAAATATTAATGAGGACTTAACAGCAGCCAGAAATGCTCACAAAAATTATATTTGAACAACAGCCTATAGACCTACATCTCAACCATTACATTCATGTGTAGCAGTGTACACACATGCACATACAAATGCAGAAAAAAATGATTTGGAGGAAATGCATCAAAACATTAACAATGACTATCTTCAGGTGATGGGAATTCAGTATTTTTTTACTTCATTTTTTAATGGTTTTTTATTTCCAATTTTCTACTATATACATGGATTACTTGGATACTTAGGAGACATAAAATTTTAAAATCCATTCACTTCTGTATATTATTTAGTATATTCTAGTTTTTTAAGGGTGATCTTTTTAACCATACCCCATCTTACTTCCAAAAAGATTTGAGATACCTAACAAAAATATATATACCAGACTAAAATAAATAAAATAAAGAAATTGAGACAAAAATAAGAAAAGAACTTGCAAACTCTTTCTCTTTATATATGTATATATATGCAAACATGTATATACATACATATGTCAAAGAACTGTTTCAGATACAAAGAACTGAAGGAAATTTCTCCAGCCTTCTCAGAAAGGGTATACTGGAGGTATGGCAGACGTTGTTTTAATTTGTACAACAGGAGTGCTATTGGCTGGGCACAGTGGCTCATGCCTGTAATCCCAGCACTTTGGGAGGCCGAGGTGGGTAGATCATCTGAGGTCAGGAGTTTGAGACCAGCCTGACCAATATGGTGAAACCCTGTCTCTACTAAAAATACAAAAATTAGCCAGGCATGGTGGCATGTGCCTGTAGTCCCAGCAACTCGGGAGGCTGAGGTTGCAGTAACTCGAGATCATGCCACTGCACTCCAGCTTGGACAACAGAACTAGACTCTGTCTCAAAAAAAAAAAAAAAAAAAAAAAAAAAAAGTGCTATTGAAGTAAATTAAGTGAATCACAATTTGTGATTAGAAAGAGAGGAGGCAGACTAAAAGTCAATTAACCAAGATCTGTAACAGTATGACTGAGCCTGAGCATGATCAGCAACTCAAAGAACACCTCCTAAAAATGCACAAAGAAAAAGACAAATAGAGATTTAGACAGATTTTCCCTTATATTTTGTCACCTTTACTCAAGTGCCTTCAAAGAAAAAAAAATGGAAATACTAAAAGTATACTTTAATTTCTATACATAAAGTACATCAAGAAAATAAACATTGCTCTCCTATTAACAAAATGTACTGAATATAGTGTATTCAACATAGCACTTACCTTCACTGACAGCATGGGGTTTAACAATGCAACAGGTACAATTGGTAAATTTAGCAGTGTTTGCCGGCCCACAACCTCCACTTGAAGGAAAAAACAACTCCATTTCCTAAAGACAGAGAGAAATGATTTTGACAAATGTGATCTCTTATCTTGAACTTACAAGATATTTCTGTGGGGGAGGAGAATCATGCAATTACTTTTAGAGTTTCATCATATAAATTTTTTGTTTCAGATTTTCTAAAAATGAGTTTTACAAAGACACACTGATTAAATTAACCCTGTTTCAAGACTTAAAACCAGAAGAGCATATAAAGAAGTATCAATCAAAGCAATGAGAATATGTGTCATTTTGTTCCAGGAATATAGTGGACAAAGGATTTAATAAATTTTGAATATTGGAAATACCAATATAAAGTTCTTATTCTCCCCAAAGCATTAGTTAATTAGACACAAATTTAATTTTAAATTTTTCATTAAAATATGTAAAATAAAATTTAAAACTAGGAAATTGTATAGGAACAGAGATTAATATCAGGAATCTGAGAACTACAGCTACTTAAAACTAACTATAGGCCTAGTATAAAATAAAATCAAATGAACCATGTTTTATAAACAGATTCAGGCTGTGTTATTCACTTTGCATGTGGTTCACTAAAATGACAACACAACAATTTGAACTAGCCACAAAGATGGTCACACTAATCAGTTCTTTTAATTATTTAGATGCTTTCCTGTCTCTAAGCTTTCACTGCTATTATTTCTACTATTTCCTATAAAACCCTCTGACTCAAGCTCCAAAGAATCTTACCAATGTGTAAAGAGCCACCTCAAATACCACTTTCCACTAGGAGGCATTTCCTGATGCCTCCTTCCGGCAACCTTTGCTCCCCCAAAGTTATGGTTATTTGGGTACTTACCTTCCATCAAATCATAAATTTGAAAAAGAGGGAACTAAGTTGTATAGCTCTGTAGGACCCCTAGCACCTAAAACAATGTCTGGTTCAATGCAAATAGCCCTTGGTATACAAAAGGGATTGGTACTCTAATCCCTGTGTGTACTCAAATCCATGCATGCTCAAGTCCTGCAGTCAGCCCTGTGGACCCTGCTTATAGGAAAAGTCAAATCTCTGTAGATGTGAGTTTCACCTCCTGCAAATACTGCATTTTCAATCCTTCTGTTGAAAAAAATCCACATATAAGTAGACTCGTGCAGTTCAAACCTGTGTGGTTTATGGGTCAACTGTATTTATTTTTCATTAAAATTAAAATGAAAAGATTATAGAATGTGTTAATGTGCCACACTGATGAGCATTTTTTTAAACACAAGGATGATGAGGAATTATTCAAATAGTAGTTTATACACCTGAGCATTTCCAGTGGTAAGACACTAGAATAAAAAGTGTTCTATTCCTAAGATACCAAGTGCCTTTCTATCATATTGCTGCCATTATTTATTATTCTTTTTAATCAATAACAACAGCAACTACCCCTTTTAGTCCTATACCAGATGCTTTGATTGCATGGTCCGAGAGAACCTTTATGGTACAGATGAAAATTCAAATACCTACAGGGACCTGGCAGATGATCAATGAAGGAATGAAGTAGAAGTGGTGTGACAAGAGAATATGATAGAGTAGCAAACTAGAAAGGGCCTGCTCTTTCGAGAGTTCTCATTGGTCTGTTCCCTTCACAACAAAATTCAAAAGAAATGTCTTTCTTTTCCATTTCCATTTTTACTTCCTCTCCTACAGTCTCTTTTAAACCCATAACCAATTAGGTTTTCATTCCACCAAAGCTGCTCATTAAAATCTCTTACTACCTCCACGTTGCTAAGTCCACTGGTTAATTATTCTCAGCCCTCACCTTACCTGACCAACAGTATTTGACACAGTTTGTCACATCCTACACTCTGGAATGCTTTCATTACTTGCCTTTCTTCCTACCTCACTGGCTACTCCCTCTCAGTCTCCTTCGATGGTTTTCTCCTATCTAGCTGACCTCTATGTGTTGGAGAGCACCAGGGTTTAGTCCATCTTTATTACTTGTTCACTAGCAGTTTCTCAATGAATATTTGGGAATGACAGAAATTCAGCAGCTAATAAATTCTGCATGTGCTAAACAAAATAAATATATCCACAGTGTACAAATGAGAAAAATGAGACTCAGAAAGCTTAAGTAACAAGCCCTTACAAGTTAGCAAGTGGCAAAGCCAGGATTCAAATCCAAGTGACTGTAGCTCCAAAAACCATGTACTTTTTCTATTATCTGTCTTTCCAAAGTAAAAAGCAGTGCTAAATTGTTCTATCTCTAGTTTAACAAATTATTTAACAATTAATTGACCAATTATTTTTGTCTCAACTTTCCTTTGATTTCTTTTCTCGCTCAATTTTTAAAAATAAAAATGCCAGCTTTCCAAGTACCCAGATTTTCAAGTACCATATTTACCTATGCTGAATAAATATTTATTTATAAAGCATAAAGATTTTACATAAATATATCTTCTTAGTGAAACGTGAATAAGAGCGCTTTTACTAGGTCATTGTTATGGCAATTAATTCAAAGTCTTTATAAAACAAAGTCACAAAAATAATATCCAGGCTTCTTTGGGATTTGAGGGGCTAAAATATTTTGTATAAAGATCCTGTTCTTCCAAAGATTCCTGCTATTACTCTTGGCCTTTTACATCTTCCTAAATTCCCTAGTAGGAAAGAATAAATATTTATAGCTTTACAAAAAATTAAAAATTCAGACTGAATTAGAAAGCTTTAGGTATATAATTTTTAAATTTTTTAAACAAATTATAAAGTATATAGTTGTACTACTTCATAAATTTTCATGCTGATAGGATTTCCTGGTAATTTCACTAAAGCATTTGTAATTAATCTATACTAATAATTTTATTATGATAATAAAAGTATGGCTAAATGGTGGCCAGTTAAAAGTTTCTCCAAAACTTTTTACTTGTAATAGTAACTTAAAATGAATATCATTTCTGTAAATGTCCCAAATTAAAACAGTACAGATCAATGGAACAGAACAGAGGCCTCAGAAGTAACGGCACACATCTCCAACCATCTGATCTTTGACAAACCTGACAAAAACAAGCAATGGTGAAAGGATTCCCTATTTAATAAATGGTATTGGGAAAACTGGCTAGCCATATGCAGAAAACAGAAACTGGACCCCTTCCTTTCATCTTATACAAAAATTAACTCAAGATGGATAAAGACGTAAATGTAAGATCTAAAACCATAAAAACTCTAGAAGAAAACCTCAGCAATATCATTCAGGATATAGGCATAGGCAAAGACTTCATGACTAAAAGACCAAAAGCAATGGCAACAAAAGCCAAAATTGACAAATGCGATCTAATTAAACTAAAAAGCTTCTGCATAGCAAAAGAGAAATTATCATCAGAGTGAACAGGCAACCTATAGAATGGGAGAAAATTTTTGCAATCTGTTCATCTGACAAACGGCTACTGTCCAGAATCTACAAGGAACTTAAACACATTTACAAGAAAAAAACAACCCCATCAAAAAGTGGGCAAAGTATATGAACAGACACTTCTCAAATGAAGACATTTATGCAGCCAACATATGAAAAAAAGCTCATCACTGGTCATTAGAGAAATGCAAATCAAAACCACAATGGGATACCATCTCATGCCAGTTAGAATGATGATCATTAAAAAATCAGGAAACAACAGATGCTGGAGAGGATGTGGAGAAATAGAAACGCTTTTACACTGTTGGTGAGAGTGTAAATTAGTTCAACCTTTGTGGAAGACAGTGTGGTAATTCCTCAAGGATCTAGAACCAGAAATAGCATTTGACCCAGCAATCCCATTTCTGGATATACACCCAAAGGATTATAAACCGTTCTATTGTAAAGACACATGCACATGTATGTTTATTGCCACAATAGCAAAGACTTGGAACCAACCCAAATGCCCATCAGTGATAGACTGGATAAAGAAAATGGGGCACATATACAGCATAGAATACTATGCAACCATAAAAATGGATGAGTTCATGTCCTTTGCATGCACATGGATGAAGCTGGAAACCATCATTCTCAGCAAACTAACACAGGAAGAGAAAACCAAACACTGTTATGTTCTCACTCATATGTGGGAGTTGAACAATGAGAACACAAGGAGGGGAACATCACACACCGTGGCATGTTGCAGGGTGCGGGGCTAGGGGAAGGATAGCATTGGGAGAAATACCTAATGTAGATGATGGGTTGATGGGTGCAGCAAACCACCATGGCACGTGTATACCTTCATAATAAACCTGCACGTTACGCACATGTATCCCAGAACTTAAAGTATAATAATAATAATAATAAAAAGAAATAGACACAGCCACTTCAACCTTTGGCAACCACAACCCTGATCAATCAGCAGACATCAACATCAAAGTAAGATCAGCAAAAAGATTATGACTTGCTGAAGGCTCAGATGATTGTTAGCATGCACTTTTTAGCAATGAAGTATTTTTAATTGATATATTCATAGTTTCTTTAGACATAATGCTATTGCATTTAGTAGCCTACAGTATAAACATAACTTTTATATACCAGGAAACCAAAAAATTCATGGGACTCCCTATATAGCCATATTCACTCCACTGTGGTGGTCTGAACCAAATCTACATTATCTCTGAGGTATGCTTGTAGATGAATAGAACAGAACAAATAGCTGAAATTGACCCAGATATATATATTCAATACATTTTCAACAAAGGTGCAAAAGCAATTAATTAAAGAAATAAGGTCTTTTCAGCATAATGCTAGAAGAATATATGTCTAAAGAATAACAAATTGTGATCATACCTTGCACCATACATAAAAATTAACTCAAAATGCATCATAAAGTATAAAAACTAAAACTATAAAACTTTTAGAAGCAAATAATGAAATATTGGTGACCTTAGGTGTGGGAACAGTTTGTTAGACTTGACACCTGAAGCACAATACATTAAAGAACAACTGATACTGGACTTCATCAGAAGTAAAAATTGCTCATCCAAAGATATTGTTAAAGAGAATGAAAATGCAAACCACATACCATGAGAAAATACTGCAAATCATGTCTCTGGATAAAGAATTTGTATGCATAATATAAAGAACTCTGAGCTGAGTGTTAAAAGGCAAATAAAAATTACCTGGGCAAAGGCAGAATTGGAATTCCAAGGCAGAGGGGTAAAATGAGTAAAAGCAACAGAGTAAGAATCCCACAGTACACAGAAGGTGAGGCAGGATATAAGGCTGGAGGAGGGGCTGGGAGACAGATCACTGGAACGCCTTGGAAACCATGTCAAGGAGCTTGAACTTGATTCTGGGAATAATGGAGTACTTTAAAAATTTTTAATAGTCATGAGATTGACGGATTAATATTTTTAGATAACTTGTTCTGAAGCCTATGTGGAAGATATATTTGAGGTAGAAAAGTATATTCCAGGACTCTTGCAGCAGCCCAGGTAAGAACTAGAAGAGTGATGGTAGGAATAGAGAGAAAGGGAATAATTCAAGAAAATGTTCAGAAGGAAAAACCTACAAGATCTTTTGCTGATTCTATTAAGGGGGTAAACAGGGCAGAAGAAAGAATACTGGCTCCCAAATTTCTTTCCTAGAGATGTACAGAATACAAAAGGAATACTTCGGTAAATTATAATCAGTGCAGGCTGGGCATGGTGGCTTATGCCTGTAATCCCAGCATTTTGGGAGGCCAAGAAGGAGGCTCACTGGAGACCAGGAGTTTGAGACCAGACTGGGCAACATCACAAGACCCTGTCTTTAGAAAAAATAAAAAAAATAGCTGGACATGGTGGTACATGCCTGCAGTCCTAGCTACTTGGGAGGCTCAGGCAAGTGGATGGCTTGAGCCCATGAGTTCAAAGTTATAGAGAACTATTATCACACCAACCACTGTACTCCAGCTTGGGCAGCAGAGTGAGACTCTTGTCTCCAAAAAAAAAAAAAAAAAATGTAGTCAGTTCAGTTTCAAATGTATTATTTCTGTATAAGTCTGAAACTCTAAGGAGAATCCTAGATAGAAATTTAAGAAGTTAGTTTACATTTTTCCATATAAAATTATCTCACACAATTTATTGACTAATCAATCTATCGCTTGTCCACTGATTTATAATGGCACCAACTTCTCATTATATTTGGGTCATCTCTTGAGCACTCTAGACTGTTACACTGATATACTTACCTACTCCCATGCTAATACCACAGTTTTTCCTACTAAAGCTTTATAAAAAGTCGTGATATCCCTTAAAATAAGTCTCACCTTATCATCACCACATCTTTTTCTCCCTCTTCAAAACTGTCTTAACTGTTTTGGATGCTTGGCTGTTTCATAAGTTTGTTAAACTTCATGAAAATCTGTGCTAAGATTTTGAATGAAATTACCCAATTTATAGATCAACTTGGAAAGAACTGATAGCTTCAGGATACTGACTCTTCCCATTCATAAACATGGCATATATCTTCATTTATTTATGTCTTTTCTTATTCTCTACAATAAATATTTATAATTTTCTCCATAAAGATCTCCCACATCTTTTGTTCAATTTATTCTAGGTGTCATAGACTTTTTTTTAACTGTAAGAATGGAAATCTCTTCTAAAATTAAATTTTCTAACTGGTTATTTCAAGTATATCAAGATTACTATTGATTTTTGTATATTAATATTACATCCAGTACAAATTACAGATACAGGTTTGGGAAGCACCATGCAAGTAAAATATTAATAATAAAAGATAACATCCATTCATTAGATACTATGTTCTAGGTACTAAGCACTGAAGTAAGCTTCAGTTCTAAGCACTGAAATAATTTCATTTAATCCTCAAAGACCTCTATAATGCAGGTTCAATCATTATCTTATTGTACAGACTAGGAAACTGAAAATTAGAGCAAGAAAAGCAGTAAACCAAGAAAAGAAGCCTGCACAATACCAGCGTCTCAAAGGACAAGTGAAGGAAGAAAAACCAATTAGTAAGACACAAGTCATGGTCTCCAAAGACAATATTTTCAGGAATGATGAAAATAATGCTAAATTTTAACAATTGCTCACAAATGAGTAGTCAAAGATAGCTGAGGAATGAAAATAGTGAGTATAAGTCTATGTTTTGGTAAAATCTGGAAAGATGGAATGAAAAATTAGACGATAACTAATAGGAATTCAAGGTAAAGAAGAGGCTGTTTGGGGCTGCATAAGTTTGGGGCTGTGATGTTTTTCAGTTTTTTAAGACCTATGGTCTTTGCTTCTTCACATAAGCTCATTTTCCAGCTACAATATTTTTCCTTAATTCCTAGAGCCACCTAACATAATGTCAACAACACTCACTCTTCCCCAGACAAGGGTAAAAAAATATATATCCTAAAGGGTTCATACAAATAATAGGATATTTCAGGGACTAACGGCAGAAAGAGGTTAAAAAAATTAAATGCACAAAATATAAACGAATATGTTTAAGACATGTCTTTAGGTGAAATGGCAATGGTAGCTGCTCTGGATTGGATGTTTGTTCCTTCCAAATCTCACGTTGAAATCTGATCCCCAATGTTGGAGATAGGGCCTAATGGGAGGTTTGGATAGTAGGGGTAAATCCCATGAATAGATTAATGCCCTC
Source organism: Gorilla gorilla gorilla (assembly GCF_029281585.2). Taxonomy (NCBI): domain Eukaryota; kingdom Metazoa; phylum Chordata; class Mammalia; order Primates; family Hominidae; genus Gorilla; species Gorilla gorilla. Next base: position 87,465,851 of record NC_073224.2, on the reverse strand, counting down.
CCTCCAAGGTGAGCGAATTTTCCCTCTATTAGTTCCTCTGAAAGCTGGTTGTTAAAAACAGCCTGACACCTCTCCCGGTGGCTTGCTTCTTCTCTTACCATGTGATCTGTGCACACGCAGGTTCCCTTTTACCTTCCACCATGAGTGGAAGCTGCCTGAGACCCTCACGAGATGCAGATGCCCAATCTTGATGTCCCAGCCATCAGGACTATGAGCCAAATAAACCTTTTTCCTTTATAAATGACCCAGCCTCAGGTATTCCTTCACAGCAACACAAAATGCACTGAGACAGTAGCTAACTTAACAAAAGGTGCTCCACTACAAGATATGCTAAAATCCAACAAGTATATTTATGCTCAAATTTATTAAATGATCTAGTAGAAATAAAAAAGAAATGGATGGCATAAGGTGGTAATAGGGTGAAATAGGCAGGAAATATCAGTAAACATGGTAGTGACTTTCAGTTCAGCCTCAATTATTTCCTTCATTAATTAGATATATTTATTATTTTTATAATGCTTTAAAATATGATTGGAAATTTAACTATACAAAACAATACCCCATTTACAATAAATGTCTACTACTAAGATATGGTCAAAGACTATAATTGCTCTCTTGCATGTATCTTTAACTTCCTTAACACTTCCGTCACATTTGTTTCACGAAACCACAGCCATGGTTAAAAGCCAGCTCTCCACCTACTCCTTACCTTCAGCCATGCAGTTGAACAGGCTGGAGAACCACACTCATAATTCATGGCCATGAACACTAGATGGGCCATTAATTCAGTATAGCAATCACACACCACATTTCCCTGATCTATTCCTTTTCCAGATCACCATTTCACATATTCTTCTCTCCCTTCAGACCAACAATACCTTATACCTCATCCTCACTTTCAGCTGTTTTGATCTTGCTTCCTACTTAAGAATCAGCATCTGTGTTCACATATTCTCCCTTCCCATCTGTTGCTATAGACGAGTACCTGAGAGGCACACCTGCCTAATCTCTCCACCTGGGTTCTAATTTCCATTTCCTTTTGCCTAATTAATGAAATTGCTCCAACAAGTCTTCCTCTTTTTCCTACATCATCAATTTTTTACCCAATACCTCTCCTCTTAAAAAAAATTGATACTACTTTTCTTGACAGCTACCACCTCATCTCTTTGCAGGAAAACTCCTCAAAAAAACTCCTCAAAAAAAAAAAAGTTGTCTATATTCACTAACTACAATTCCTGTCCCACAATTTTCTTTTAAGTATACTCCACACAGGGTTTTGCCTCCACCTCCCCATCAATATTCACCTTACAAAGTTCACCAATGATATCCACATTGCAAAATGTAACAATCCATTCTCAGTCCTCTTCTTACTTGCCTTATTTGACACCACTGGTCATTCTCTCATTTTAGAATATTTGATTCACTTGGCCTCCAGGACATAATTATCTCTCAGTTTTTCCTCTTACCTCTCTGGTGGCTCCTCTTCAACCTCCTTTGCTGCCTTCTTCTCCTTAACCTTTTATCAAAATGTAGCTTCATCTTTGGTCCTCTTTACTTCTCTATCTATACCTTCTCCTTGGTAATCTCAACCAGTCTCCCGGCTTTAAATACCATTTATGTGCTGATAACTCTAAGCTGTCATACTAATTTTCTTCATCAGTCTAACTGGAAAACTAACAAACAGGTTAAGTTTATAAATGTCCAAAACGTTAACTCCTGATTGTCCATTCATTCTGACTCTAGCCACAGTTTTCCTCATTTCAGTTTACGTAAATTCTATCCTTCTGTTAATCAGGCTAAGAACTTTGGAGTAATACTTGGTATCTTTTTCTCATACTCTACATTCATTCTAGCAGAAAATCTTGTTTATTTGACCTTCAACCGTTAATATATATTTTAAAATATATTTGTATACTTCTTTCATTATTACCACCCGGGTCCAAGCCATCATCTCACTGGGTTATTCCAACAGACTCCTGATTAGGCTCCCTGTTGCTGTTTTTGCCCTCTATAGTCATTCTTTTTGTTTTTCCCCCAAGATGGAGTCTCACTCTGTCACCCAGGCTAGAGCACAGTGGCATGATCTCAGTTCACTGCAACCTCCACCTCCCTGGTTCAAGCAATTCTCCCACCTTAGCCTCTGGAGTAGCTGGGATCACAGGTGGGCACCACCACACGCAGCTAATTTTTGTATTTTTAGTAGAAACAGGGTTTTACCATATTGGCCAGGCTGGTCTCGAACTCCTGGCCTGAAATGATCTGCCTGCCTCGGCCTCCCAAAGTGCTGGGATTACAGGTGTGAGCCACCACTCCCAGCCTCTATAGTCATTCTTAATGCAACAGCCAGAATGATCGTTTTAAATGGCAAGTGGAAGATATCAGTCCTTTGTTCAAAACCCTAAAATGGCTCTCTATTTTTTCAGAGAAAAATCTAAAAGTACTACTACGGCCTATAAGACCATATAATCTTTCCCCTAATTACCTCTGTAACCTCATCACCCTCTTCCTCTCTCTCTCATTCCTATCCAACCACACTGTCCTCTTTGCTGTTAGTTGACTATTCCAGACAGAAATATGCTATTCAAGGAATAGCGAGATGGTTAGTGTGCCTGGAACACAATGATTAAGATAGAGATTGATCAAAGATACAGTTAGAGATAGATATGGGCCAGACTAGATAGAGCATTGGAGGCCACAATAAAGACTTTAGATTTTATTCTAGAAGAGACAGAAATTCACTGAAGGGTTTTCAGCAGGTGAATGTTAATCTGATTTGTCTTTAAAAGATCACTGGGCATAGTTGATTTTACTTGGGTAAGGTAAAATTTTCATTAATTGAGTGTAAGAAAAGAGGAAAAAAGAATTTGGAGGCTATTGTAGCAGTTCTGGCAAAATATAACAGTGATTCAGACCACAATGATCGGATTCAGGGTTTATTTTGAAAGAGCTGAAGGGACTTGCTGATGAAATGGTAAGAAAAAGAAAGAAATCAATTATAAAACTGTCTAATATTGTTTCATTGCAAATACAACCAGATTAAAAACTACCTTAATTTAAGTGAGACACTTCTCACGATGCTAAAAATAAACTTACACTTCTTTAATTCAACCTCAGTATAAATCCAATAAATGTTTTATTTATATGGATTTAAAAATAAGGAGTAGAGAAACTTTCATAAACACTAGCTATATATAGGAAAATAATAGGATGTTAAGCTTGAAAGCACAGTGTTAGGTCTGAATCAAAAGGAAATATCTCAAATTCTATCTTCTTTTTAATATCTACTAGCCATAAACTGGTATTCTTACATGAATTCAATAATTCAAACATTTAGGAGCCTCAGTAATTTAAGTCTTTGGAACAAGAAACAGGATGAGAAGTGTTTTAATTGGAGAAAACTTATGTTGATCATGATCAGGTTACCAGTTCACAAAGGAGACACACTGAATCACTGTTTGATAGTAGGCAAGATGTCAAAGGTTTTCTCTACTACTAGAGCAGCAGCATAAATCCACCCTAAGTCACCAGTGATAGAAATGCTTTCCTTTGATATAAAACATTTAACAGAACTAGAAGAGCATTAAAATATTTTTAAAACACCTTACTCTGGCCGCAGAAGCAAAAGAATCAGGGCCATGCGCTGCATTTCTTATGCCATCTGTTCCAAAGAGGGCTCTAATGCTTTCAGAAGCATCTGTGCGTGCCACTCCAGAGTTTGCAGGTCCCAGCAGTCTTTTCCATTCACATATAGCATCATCTCTTAAAATCTCCATGGCAATAATAGGACCAGTTGTAATAAACTGGATCAGCTCACTACAAAACAGATAGAAGATTAGTTTGCTTCTTTTTTCTGTCAACTAGGTATTTGTCTTAACGACAGGATATATTTAAATTGGATTATTTCAACATAGACATGAATATTATAATCTTAGAACCATTAAGCATAGTTAATTTTACATGGGCAGGAGAAATTTTTCATATATTGAGTGTCTTGCAGTGGCTCAATTCACTTCAAATCACTAGTAATGTCAAATTACTGTTACCAGAAAAATCACTGTTCTGTTGAATTAAGACTATTTCATGACTTAAAATGCATATTGTTGACCTATGCTTTTCCCAGTGATCTAACAGGTACAGAGGATTTTCCTTTTTATTTACATGTGTTTACCACTGCAGTCAAGTACAATTTCACAATATACAGGGATGGATGCCTTGTAACATATTTTTAGTAAGAATTTATTTATTTTTGTGTAAAACTATTAGAATTCAAAGACTGACAAAGAACTCTCTTAATCAATAAACAATGAGCTGGTTTGGTGATAAAAAAAAATCCCCAGCAGGCTTCAAGAAATATCCTTTTATTAGTGTAAAAACTAGTCTGGGTTATTTCTGTATTAAATTATTAAAGTGTACGCATAGGTTCTTGATTAAAAATCCAGCACTGAGTCACAGTCCCCCAAGGTATAAAAAACAATACTTCATTTTATTTTCTACTTTTATATGTGTACAGGATGCAATGACAAGTTTAACTATGAAATAAGTGACATCCTCCCTCTGACTGTATTAAGCAGGGACATAGTACTTTTTAGAGTAAGCCCATGGTTTTCTCTCATCCAAAGTAGAGAGAAGAGATCCTCCTGGAGAAAGGAGCATGGTGTGACAGGCTCTTTTGTGCCCACTAACTTATGACTATTTTTTACACACTTCCTTCCACCCTGCATGTTATATGTCAGCTCCCCTCAGTACTTCCTTTTTAAAACACTCCCATTCATTTTGAAGAATATTTCTAAGAAACAGCATGTACAAAAAAGTATTCTTATCTTCTATCCTAAGAGGTCTATAATACCTCCTCATACATTTTCTGCCAGACCTTTGCTGCCAAAACAAACAAAACCCCCAAGACCAACCATTAGATTTAAAAAAACCCAAATCAAAGGAGCAAACCATGTTTATTCACTCAATAAGCATTTAATAATTGCCTATAACATATCAGCGTCTGTGTCACAAAAAAGATCCCCCTTCAAGACACTTACAATCTAACGCCCTATTAATACAAAATTCTCAAAACACACAATCGAATAAGCCTATGAATGTGGCATGTAACAATATAGGGAAGGATGTGCCTGATCATAGATACTGCTTCATGAAAATTTAATTACTTCACCTAGTCTTTTGTTACATCATTCTCATTAACAGGCAACTAGTTAATTCATTCCTTTAATAAAATTTACTGCATGCAAGTCACACATAAATCATTAGACTAGGAGTTGTAAGTTAATGCTATAAACATATACAAAGTTTATACCAAAAGATAATTTCCACCAATTTTCTAGAAAAGTGTATATAGCTATTCTAAGAAGGCTTAGGAATATTTTATAACGCTTGATTTGAAATAATCTATAGCATAATAATTTTCTTACATAAAACTTTTTTTAAAAACCCACTACTCAGTGCAGGATATCAAACAACATGTCTACTGTGGCCATTTAGTTTGGCTGATATAACATTCTTTCTTATTAGAAGTGTAAACATTCTTTGGCAACAGTAATAGTAATATGAGCATGCAAAATATTCACTTAAGTTTAATTACATGTCAAATATTTAGAATATATAAAGTGTAACATATATTATCCGTTCTATGTCAAGGAACAAAATATATATCAAACTAGTTAAAATAGAAAGGTTCCATGAACATTGCTTTATGTATACAAGACTACCAAAATAGTTTAAAAGTACAACAGGCTACAGTAACCAAAACATCATGGTACTGGTACAAAAACAGACACATAGATCACTGGAACATAATAGAGAACCCAGAAATAAAGCCACACATCTACAGCCATCTGAACTTTGACAAAGTCAACAAAAATAAGCAATGGAGAAAGGATTCTCTATTCAATAAATGGTGCTGGGATACCTGTCTAGCCATAAGCAGAAGAAAGAAACTGGCCCCTTAACTTTAACCATATACAAAACTTTACTCAAGATGGATTAAAGATTTTTTTTTTTTTTTTTTTTGAGGCGGAGTCTCGCTCTGTCGCCCAGGCTGGAGTGCAGTGGCGCGATCTCGGCTCACTGCAAGCTCCGCCTCCTGGGTTCACGCCATTCTCCTGCCTCAGCCTCCCGAGTAGCTGGGACTACAGGCGCCCGCCACCACGCCCGGCTAATTTTTTTTAGTATTTTTAGTAGAGATGGGGTTTCACCGTGTTAGCCAGGATGGTCTCGATCTCCTGACCTCGTGATCCACCCGCCTCGGCCTCCCAAAGTGCTGGGATTACAGGCGTGAGCCACCGCGCCCAGCCGGATTAAAGATTTAAAAGTAAGACCTCAAACTATAAGAATCCTAGAAGAAAACCTAGGAAACACCATTCTGGACATCGGCCTGGGGAAAGAATTTATGACTAAGTCCTCAAAAGTAATGGCAACAAAAACAAAAATTGACAAGTGGGACTAAAGAGCTTCTGCACAGAAAGCTTCTGCACTAGCAACAGAGTAAAAAGACAATCTACAGAATGGGAGAAAATATTCACAAACTATGCGTTCAACAAAGGACTAATATGCAGAATCTGTAACGACCTTAAATAATCAAACAAGCATGAAACAACCCCACTAAAAAAAGAGCAAAAGACATAAATACATACTTCTCAAAAGAACATACAAGCAGCCAATAAGCATATGAAAAAACGCTCAATATCACTGATCATCGGAGAAATGCAAATCAAAACCACAATGAGATACCATTTCACACCAGTCAGAATTGCTATTATTAAAAAGTCAAAAAATAACATGCTGGCAAGACTGTAGAGAAAAGAGAATGCTTATACACGGTTGGTGGGAATATTAATTACTCCAGCCATTGTGGAAAGCAGTGTGGATATTTCTCAAAGAACTTAAAAAAGAGCTACCATTTAACCTAGCAATTCCATTACTGGGTATATACGCAAAGGAAAAGAAATTCTGCCAAAAAGACACATGCCCTCATACACTCATTGCTGTGCTATTCACCATAGCAAATACATGGAAATAACTCAAGTGCCCATCAGTGGCAGATTGGATAAAGAAAATGTGGTATATATATATAACACAGAATTCTACACAGCCATAAAAAAATAAAATCATGTCCTTGGCAATAATATGGACACAGTTGGAGGCCATAATCTTAAACAAATTAATCCACAAACAGAAAACCAAATGCTGCATGTTCGCACTTACAAGTAGGAGCTAAACATTAAACACACATAGACACAAATTTGGGGATAATAGACACTGTGGACTACTAGCGGAGAGAAGGCAGGTGGTTTGAAAAACTACCTATTGGGTACTATACTCACTACCTGGATGATGGGATCCATACTCCAAACCTCAGCATCACACAATATTCCCACGTAACAAATCTGCTTGTGTACCCCCTGTATCTAAAATAGAAGTTGAATTTTTTTTTTAAAAAAGTCAAAAAATGACAGATATGCTGGCAAGTCTGTAGAGAAAGGGAACACTTATACACTGTTGATGGAAATGCAAATTAGTACCTCAACCACTGTAGAAAATAGTTTGGAGTTTTTTCAAAGGACTTAAAACAGAACTACCATTTGAACCTTAAATCCCATTACTGCTATATATCCAAAAGAAAACAAACCTTTCTACCAAAAAGATACATGCACTTGCCTGTTCATTGCAGCACTATACAAAATAGCAAAGACATGGAATCAACCCAGGCGCCCATCAGTGGTGTGAACTGGATAAAAAAAATGTGGTACATATACACCATGGAATACCATGCTGCAATAAAAAAGAATGAAATCATGGCCTCTGCAACAACATGAATGGAGATGGAGGCCATTATCCTAAGCAAATTAACACAGAACAGAAAACCAAATACCACATGTTCTTACTTATAAGTGGGAACTAAATAATGGCTACTCATGGACAATAATATCTATTGATGGCAACAACAGACACTGGGGACTACTAGAGTGGGAGAAAGGGAAGGGAGCAAGGGTTGAAAAACTAACTATTGGGTATTATGCTCAGTACCTGGGTAATGGGATCAATTGTACCCCAAACCTCAGCATCACACAATATACCCAGGTAACAAACCTGCACATGTACCCCCTGAATCTAAAGTAAAAGTTGACATAAAAAATAAAAATTAAAAAAATTAAAAGCCCCACAAACACAAAAGCATAATAAAAATATTGAACATCAAATATAATTATCACTCCATTTTTAATCAACCAAAAATTTTAAAAGTTATCCTTCTTGTAATGTAAACAAATCTTCCTATTTGCAACTGATTAAACTTTAAGATTTTTAATGATAAAATATAGGAATTCTTACTTAATAAAAAGACAGAGAATGTAATTCTTAGAATTCTGTGCAGTTGCAAGATGTTGCTATGGCCCTTTTGACAGATTATTCTCATGTAATAAATTTTACAAATGTAACTCCATAGTTTTCTAGGATATCCTCCTTTACATACCACTAATCCCCAAATTAAGGACCTACTTGAAAAAGGGTCTTGATTGGTGATCTACATGAAAATCCAATGCTTCTTTCCTATAAAATAATCAAAATGACAATAGTTAAGAATTATAAAAGAAAACACTTATTATTTTAGCTTACATTAATAAAATTAAGATAAAATCCTCTCAATTTACACTAATTTATATTTTAATTAATAATTTTTCACCAAATATTCTGTCAAAGCCACTCTTTTAAAATATTTTTTAATTATGAGTAATATCAATGTAAATAAAAATTAATGTAGGAGGCAATATTTACTTTCTACTTACATTATATATCGTCTATCTTCTTCTTTTTTTTTTTTTTTTTTTTTCAGATTGAGTTACCCAGGCCAGAGTGCAGTGGCACGATCTTGGCGCTCGCTACAACCTCCACCTCCTGGGTTCAAGCAGTTCTCCTGTTTTAGCCTCCCAAGTCGCTGGAATTACAGGCGTGTGCCACAATGCCCAGCTAATTTTTGTACTTTTACTAGAGATGGGGTTTCACCATGCTGGCCAGGCTGGTCTCAAACTCCTGACCTCAGGTGATCCACCCACCTCGGCCTCTCAAAGTGCTGGGATTACAGGCATGAGCCACCGCGCCTGGCCTTATCCATCTTTTTACACAGCATCCTGAACATTCTAGAAACAAAGGTTAATATTTGACCAGTGAGAATATTTGTTCTTTAAAGTCTAAATAAGTTGCATCAAAAAAATGCAAAGCCATCTTCTCATTAAAAATTTGTCACTTTTTTCCACAGGCTTTAAACTTAAGAGCTTAGGCTAGAATTTTAATTTAATGTTTATAGCTTTTTTTCTTAGCTAGGTCTCTCCAAAGGAAAGACTACAGTCATGTTTTTAAAAGCTGCCTGAGAAATTATGTATCTTATTATGTTTTTATTTTATTGGTTACTAATGCTTTAACTGACATCACTAAAAAAGGGGAGAATATGGAAACATTTAGAATTCAGAGTTTATTAATTGTAACAGGGATTTATTTTTACATTTATATTACCACTAAATAATATCTACAGCGTCAATAAAAGAATGCACTTTAAACTGATTAGCTAAAAAGTCTAAAAAACTTTTTTTAAAAGCAAACCAGATGACTCTCCTAACACTGTGTAGTTTTCTTAAAGGCTTTGAACTGGGTTCACAGTATGTGACAAATATATGTAAACATTAACTACTTTTAAAACTGGAAACTGTTCCCTAGCAAAGAATCAACCTTTCAGGCTTGAGAATTCATTTGATATGCAATGCTTTTAAGATTTTATCAGGATATTACAAAATGAATTTACATAACAAGTTATATCACGCATACCCTCATTCTAACCAAATGTACTTAAACATTCATTTGGCTATGAAGAGATTATGAAATATGTAATGCCAATATAGAGAATAAAATTCATCTCCAGACATGGAAAGGAGAAAAAATTCAAATTTTTCTAGAGCCAATTATAGCCATGATTAAATTATTATATTTATTCCTTACAACAATATATTGAAATAGGTGTGATCACCTTTATTTTACATTGGAAAAGAATAAAGTTCAGCATGGTTACATAAGTTGTCCAGTTCACAAAGCTAGTAAGGACAAGACAAGAAGATTTGAACCCAAAGCTCTCTGATTGCAAATTTCTGACTGCTTATGCTCTTGCTACTACTAACTGTAGAACAACATTCTAGAGGGTAAAGAGAAAAACTCACAAAAAAAGAGATATGTATATACTGCATTACAGCCTAAAATGGGGTAAAACTGAATGACTGAAAAACTTACATGGAGAGTAAATTAGAAGAGTTAGAAGAAGAATACTAAGACAACCAATTCTAAGCTTTTCAAACGCAAAAAACTGAACTACAAGAAAGGAAAAAGCAATCGTAATCTTTACCGTCACTGAAAAGAAAAACCTCAATCCATTACTAAAAATGTTTCATTGTTTTCATCCAACATGTCCCTGATTCCATAGTTATCTCCATTCAAAATCTAAAATTGAAACCACGATGAGAGTTCATAAATTTTTTCCCATCATTCTTATCTAATTCTTTGCTTTAAAGGTTTAGAAGGAGATAGGTATTAACAAGTGAATCACTATCTAGAGAAGTTTTTTGTTATTGTTTTGTTATGTTTTGTTGTGTTTTTATGAAGAAACTAACCATTCTTTCACAAAGATCTATCCATTAACCCTTTCAAGAAATATTTACTTAATGCCAACCTTGATTGAGGCACTGATCCAAGAACTAGAAATACAAAGTCATACAGAACTCAGCAGCTATCTTCTGGATATTGTCATCATGGGGGAACCAACATTTGAACAAACAATTTTAGAAAAGATGCATACATTGTGAGAAATTCCTCCAGGTGAGTTTCTCTCTTCTAACTTGTCTTATTGGGTATGCCAAGAATGCAAGGACCTGACTGATCTTCGTCGGTGTCGTTTCTCAGGATTGTGTTTGCAACAAGAAACCTTGAGGGATAAGGTAAAGCCTCTCTTCAGTATAAAGAGTAGGCTTGTTTATTGCTTGCTAATGGAACAGCTGGTAACCCAAGCTCACTCCTCCTCAATTGTGATGCCACCCTCTAGATACACAGTATACACCTGGGCATTGGTCATTTTATTCCTGTAGGATATGGAGGCAAGGAGAACCAATATAAACACAATGCTCATGCTGCTTGCTCTACCATTATAAAGTCTTTTGTCTCTGACCCAGAAGTCTCGTGTCATCTGCTAACATCCATGGAAGAGTTACAGGTAACTTCCTAGCTTATAAATTGGATGAAATCTCAAGCTCAACATACTAATAAAAATATATGAAGTGATATGAATGATTAGATAAGCAGTTAAGTTTTCTTGGGAATTAGTTTCCATGAGACATTTGAGTTGGTTCTGAACGATGAATAGGAATGGATGAGACAGAAGACAAGGCAGAGCATTCAAGACAGTACAATATTATGTACAAGAAAACTGAGATGCAATAAAGCACAATACATTCAGGGAACTGAAACCTAAGTATCCTCTTAGAGCTATTACAGTAGGTGAGTACAGATGACTAAGAGTCTTGTATACTCTATCAAAGAGCTTGTCTGCTTGACCATATTTTCCTGCATATGGGAAACCACTGACGGATTTAAGGAAGGGAATGGTAACATGTTCAAATTTTCATTTTATGAGGTTCATTCTGATGGCAATAAGAAAATGGCATGGAGCAATCTTGAGGTAGGAAATGAGCCATCAAGGAATAGAAGGTAGTAAGTCAAGAAGTAGACAAATCAGTCAGTAGCCTATGTTGATACGTTGAAAGCCTGAATATGAGCCTATAAAATGCCTAAACTAAGGGGCTGCAATAGGAATTATAAGGAGAGAATTGCTCCCAGAGATATACAGAAAGCAGAAGTAAAAATATTTATATATCAGGTAGGTATAAGGAATGGGGGAGCAGCAAGATGAATCTAGGATCACTTTCAGATTGACAGTTGTAGAGAGAAGTCAAGGCTGAAGATGTATTTGGAATTCATCTATAAGTAAGTGGTAGGTGATCATATGGACATGCACGGGACTACTCAAGTAAAGTTGTAAAGAAAATAACATACAACAAGCTGGATGCAGTGGCTCATGCCTGTAATTCTAGCACTTTGGGAGTACAAGGCAGGAGACTCATTTGAGGCCAGTTCGAGACTAGCCTGGGCAACAAAGCGAGACCACGTTTCTTAAAAAAACAAAAAGCAAGGATCTGGAGGAATACCTAATTGAAATCATAGTGACCGTCACTGAGATGGGAAAGCAAATAGAGTAGAGCCCTGGATGATCACTGACAGAGATGTTGAAGTCATCCCAACTGTCAGGAGACACTGGAATAGAAGGAGACTATAAACAAAGTGCCCAAATCTTTAACAAATGTGGAGTTTGTGAACTGTAGAATGGAAAGGAGGCTCAGTGGATGGTAAAACAACTAAATAACATGAATTTCCAAGGATGAAGAAGAGTAGAGATTTTTAGGAGAGAGCTAAAATACGCTATATCATGACCCTGTGACACAAGAAACATTTGTGAGTGAGCAGCCTACAGGGCTAAAAGGAAAGGAATGTCCCTGGAGAAGGGTCAGATTTCAACTAAACTAAAAATGTGCGGGCAAAGATACACTCTGTTAAGACACTACGGACATAGGGATATTTGTTCACAACGAAACTTGATTTCCAGAGGGGCCAGTGAAAATGGTTTGGTAAGAGATTTGTGTTCAGAAGACTATGGGAAAAGGAAGTGCATAACTACAAATGAACAAGTGTGTCAACAAGTAATTAGAAGGGCTTGCATCTGTGGTACTCCAAAGAATGAAGTATTTCAAAAGGCATGGGTAGAATTAACAAGACTTAAGGTTTCAAAGAAACTAGCAAATGTATGCCCTATGGTGCTCTTGAAGTGTTTGCTGGTTTTAGCATCTTTCTCCATGTGCTATAGGGCCATTATGATAAACAAGTAGCATCTTTACCACAGGAAGTTAGATACCAAGTCATCAGACACTAGAAGTATAGAGACACTAAACTCATGTAACCCTCACAACAACTTTATGAGATAGGTACTATTATAAATCCCATTTTAAGCCAGGAGCGGTGGCTCATGCCTGTAATCCCAGCACTTTGGGAGGCTGAGGCGGGTGAATCATTTGAGGTCAGGAGTTCAAGACTAGCTTGGCCAACATGGCGAAACTCCGTCTCTACTAAAAATACAAAAATTACCCGGGCGTGGTGGCATGCGCCTGTAGTTCCAGCTACTTGGGAGGCCGAGGCAGGAGAATTGCTTGAACCTGGGAGGTGGAGGTTGCAGTGAGCCGAAATCGTGCCACTACACTCCAGCCTGGGCAACAGAGCAAGACTCCATCTCAAAAAAAAAAAAATCCCATTTTGCAAATGAAGAAATAAACACAGTGGTCAACTGTTCAGTCACACACCTAGTAAGTAGCACAGTTACAAGCAATCTGGTCTAAATACTGTGCTCTGAAATGTAAGCCTCCCGTCTCTCTAGAAAATATGTAAACTAGGAGATCACACATAAGGGAAAAATTCCAATTAAACATGTCATTGTCAGGGTAAAATGGAGGGTTTTGTATTAAAGTTTCTCGGAATCAGATGTATTGAAGCTGACTTGAATGTCTACTGCTCCCCATTGTCCCTGCTCTCACAGAAACAAAAATGCAACTGACCCATGGAATAAATCCAGAAATGAATGATTTATTGAAGCATTAAGAAGATATCTGACCAAAAACAAACAAAAACTAGTGGAGAAACATAAGAACACTACTGGAGCCAGATCTGCCTAACTGCTACATTCCTGTCCCTAGAGACACTCTGTGTTACACTCAGCCAACCAGAGGGTGATCCCAGGAAACAAAGGCCTCTGTCCTATACTCATCTCCCTTCTTCATCTTCCAGAATGTTTCAGTCTTTGCTTTGTCCACTTGGTAGGAAATTTTTTAAAAACAAATGTCCAATATCATGGAAAAATCATTAGTTTTTTTTCTAAAGGATCTCTAAAAAAAACTGAAGAGAAGGTTTTCCCTATCCTTTGTTTGTAACGTTGTTAATATTCTCCTTGCCATTCTTATGGGGTTAGAGTTACTTACTTCATGATAGAAAGGGATAAGTAAATGTATAAGTCTTATTTTCACTAAATAACTTAGAAAATATCTGGTCAAACAGGTTGGATTGCTTGTTAGATAGGTATATTTACCTATCTAGGTAAAAAATAAATAGGTATATTTGCCTATTATTTATAAGAAGAGCTAAATGTAAACATTTCCAAATGCATCATCTTTGGAAATCTCAACAGTAAATCCTCTTGTCAAATAAAAATAATCAGACATCATTTCCTCTATTAATTTTATACAGTGTGTTATCCTTATATATTAAGAAATGATTATAATTATCAAGCACTGGTGTTATAAAAGCAGATGGGGTTTTGAAAGACAATAATAATTAAATAGGCATGCATAATTTGACAACTCCTAATTACTTAGACTTCAGTGGTTATTTATGCATCTGATTACTTGGTGTCTTATTGTTCTTTTCTTTCTTCTTTTTCTTTTTGTTGCCTGGTGTAATGCCTACATGACAGCTGAATTTCTACCCTGTCCTAACTTTGCTTATCTTTAAGAAACAGGACTTCTGCAATAAAAGGTTCCCTTTACAACCAGACCAGTTAAGACTGGTTAGAACCAAGATATGCAACCAAATGACATCAAAAAGACCTCGGGCTTCATTATAATCTCATTTTCATACTATATGGCACTCCCACCAGCACCATGACAGCTGGAAATCGCCATGACAATGACCGGAAGAGGCCATAAAAAGACAAAAAGGAAAGCAGCACTGCGATTCACCATCAATTGTGAAACTGGTGGAAGTTCACCACCAATTTCCAGAAAAGACATGCATATTGCTCCTCTTGCTTTTCATGTCCTTTATTAGAGAAATCCTTTATTTTAACCCCCTCACCCCTCACTAGTTGAGAAGTTGATTTGTGAGCCGCGCTCCTGTTTCTCAATTCCACAGACACTGAATAAAGCCTGCACTGCTTGATACTCACTTTCGGTTTTGTATATGGGCTTCATGACACTGAATAGGAAAAGATCAAATCTTTTAGGGGGCCGGCTTTGTCAGTAACATTCTAGATGAACTCCTGTCAGTTCCCATTTTGGTTAAGTTACCATTCTATTCTTTGTCATTCAATAGGAGGTTTTTTAATTTTAAACAATGACAAGAAAGACAGAAAATGATTTTGTAAAAAGGAATCAGACATTACATAACTGAAAATGATAAAAAAATTACCTTGAAAGCATCATCATTTTGAGTTTGGTTATAGTAAATCCAGCTTTGTTTATTATTTCAATTATTTCTCCAGCCTTTGATATTGCATCTGGTTTAATTAGGGCTAGCGTTCTATAAGGAAACAAAAAATAAGTTTGCAAATAAAAATAGTTCAATAATTCCCAAGCAGCAGTATTCTCAACAATCATCCTAGATCATCAAAATTTGAAATTAATTGTATAGAAAAGTGTATTAAAGACATCCCTTAAAAACTTACACAAAGTAAGCTTAGTATTTTTCCCATGAACATCAAAATTAGATACTAAACTTGAGGGAGGGGGAAGCTTAGGAAAAAAAGCACTAAAATTGTTATTTTTAATATATCCAAATGAGAAAACACAGGCATTTAGAATCTCCATTTCTTAGAATACATTTTATACAAAGGACTAATCTCTAAAACATTGCATTAAATGTATTATGAGCTTGGTTTTTGGTCTCTTAGACTTCAACATATATATGCTATATAGTCAGTTCAACATTGATTTGGAAATAATTATAAATTCTTCTATTGACTCTTTATTCATAACATGGGTGACTGCATGAAGAATCAAATGTCTTCTTATACAACAATGTATATGAATACGTAACAACATGCTAACTTTTAAAATCATGTTCTTCTCCAGGAGGATACATCAGAACAATGCACTCTCTACTCTCCCCCTCTGAAGACTCAGAATTAAGAGAAATGTGGAGATGAAGATCACCTGAGTGTCCTCATTTTACTAATGAGGAAACTAGGCCTACCAAGGTAACATGACAAAGGTTATACAGCTAGTCAGCAACATTTTCAGGACAAAACACCCAGTTTACCAGACTCCTAGGTCTGTCCTTCCACATCACAAATAATGTCACTATAAATATTATTAAAAAGGGGCATCATCACCAAATCCTCAAGAATACTATTTGCAAATGCAACATAAAAACTATATTAGCTGGAGCAATTCTGCTTTTGTAATAAAGAATTGCTGCTACTTTCCCCTCTGCATTTCCAATTGTTATAACACTGGCATTAATTCAAGGAATCCATAAAAGGAGAAAGGTTGGTCTTTTCATTGTTGGATTTTTTTCACCAATAAGACAAACTTAGCTCAGGATAAAATTCAAATATCCTGGCCGGGCGCAGTGGCTCACGCCTGTAATCCCAGCACTTTGGGAGGCCGAGGCAGGCGGATCAAGAGGTCAGGAGATCGAGACCATCCTGGCTAACACGGTGAAACCCCGTCTCTACTAAAAATACAAAAAATTAGCCGGGCGAGGTGGCGGGCTACTACTAGTCCCAGCTACTAAGGAGGCTGAGGCAGGAGAATGATGTGAACCCGGGGGTCGGAGCCTGCAGTGAGCCAAGATAGCACCACTGCACTCCAGCCTGGGCGACAGCGAGACTCCATCTCAAAAAAAAAAAAAAAAAAATCAAATATCCTTACTTAAATTGGATATAGCTTATGGCTGAGTTTTAAAACTGTAATAACAAAAGAAATTGTTCACCTTAGTGTGTTTATTACAAATTATACCAGATAATGTTTTTCTTTATTTTAAAGCAGATGAGTCAGTTATATTACTTTATATTGTCTGGCTTCATTGAAAACACACTTAAAACTCTTCACTTTTTAATTCATATTATTTAAATATTTTAATCCAGACTAACCTATAAACTGTTTATGCTAAACTCTGGAAGAACATTTCACTGACCATGGCTCTTAAAGAAAAAATAAAACATGGCAGTAGTCATCAACGTCTATAAACAAGAAGCAATGTGAGAAGTCTAAAATTGACAAACAGCTTAAAATGTAATCTGATTTTCTCTTAAATGCCTACAAGAGACAAAGGATTGACTATGTGATAAATAACTCTAAATAAATTCCTCTGTCATGTCTTTGCTGCTTAATTTTTCAGTAAGTAATAGTAAATTGTATTTTGGAGGGAAAATAAAAGAGAGATCAGCATCATATGTGTTAATTTAAAAATAAAGATAGCACATGAAGAAACAATAGGGTGACAAAGATATATCAGTAGTATCTCTGTTATCTGTAATTGCATAACAAACCATCCACATATGTAGTGGCATAAAACAACAATTTCTCAAGGTTCTGTAGGTAGGCTGTGCAATGGTTTCACCTAGGATCATTCACACAGCTGTATTCAGCTAGTGGGCCAGCTGGGGGCTGTGCTCAGCTGAGACAACTAGGCTTTTCTTTCCTGTGGTCCTTAAGGAGGCTAGAGCAGGCCTCTTCAAATACCACCACACATCAACCAATGTACAGGCAATTATCAAGTGTCCCCTTGAGTCATTTTTGCTGACATCTCTTTGGCCAATGCAAGTCACGTGGTCAAGCTCAGAGTCACTGTGAGAGAAAACCACAAGGTATGATTCATTGAGAGCCATCAGTGTAACAATCTACCACTTAGTAATCCTCTTGCCTGCACTGAGGCAAGCACTGTAAGATGCAGCGTGAGATATTCTCAAAAGAAAACAAAACATTATAAAAACGACTATTTAAGATTAAAACTTCTTAGCAATACACAGTAACTACTTCTTGTGAAAAAACAGTATGGCCAGCCTTCACGAACCCAGAATATAGATTTCCAGAAAATAACAATTCTCACAGAGCTATGCAATAAATGTCTTCATATACCATCAGGTTCTGAGCAAAAATTGCAGCAAATATATTTCTGAGAAAGATGACTGATTGCAGTACAATAAATGTCCCAGACAGTATAGTGCTATTGCTATGTAATAAAGTCTTAGATAGTACAGTGCTATTAAACATCTTAGATAGTGCAGTGCTATGGACTCTTTAAATGCCATTGACCAAAAAGAATAAATATGTAAACTTTAATCTATATGGGATTCATATTTGTCTTAAGTAAATATTCTATTCTAAACCTATTCTAAAAGTAAACCTATTCTAAACATCAAGGCTAAATTTTTGGTTTTTCTCATACTTCGTTTACAAGCATAAAGTGTGTATCTGCCCCATGGATAAAGGAAAACTGTCTCAAATGAGGCACCTGTAATTTGGTGGAAAATTCAGTGATCAAGACTTTTGCTTGGCAACAATAGCAAAATTATTCAGAACAATTCTTTCACCAAAAACTAAAAAAGTTGATATTTTAAAAAAATCTTTTAAAAATTAAAGATAAATTGACTAGATCATAAATAATTACTGGGACAAAAGTGAAAAAAAAAAAAAACCAAAAGAATGAAAAGTAAGAATGAAAGTTGTTTTTGACTTGACAGCATCGCCTATCTGGAAAATCTGAACTTTGATTTGCAGTACATCATTGGGAAAAGGTAACAGAACCCAAGAGATGATCCTTCCTAAAACAATTTGGACCCAAAGGCTACATCACCCCCGCTTAAGGTGAATCAGAAACAACCAGGTCTCGAATGGCAATACTAGTTCACATTATCTAAGCAGTCTCAAAACTTAGAATTTTTGAACTACCAATCATACAGACTGCTAATGACTATGGGAAAAAGACAGAAGCAAAGACAATTAATTCCCTCCTAGTAGGAAAGTAACGTCATCCTGTACCTCAAATAATTCATATGAAAATGCATATCTCACATATATTATTTACATATATGCAATACACCCACACATACACACACGGCAATCATACAGAAAGATAATCACACAGACACATACACACATACAGGGAAAAGGCCAACATGAGGGAAAACCAGGAGAAACAACAGAAAAGAGAGAGACCCACAAATACTTCAGATACTAGGATAATCAGATAAAAACTGTAAAATATCTGTGCAAACTATGGTTAAAGGACTAAAAGACAAGCTACAAAACATTATCAGGTAATAGAAAACTGTAAGCTACAAAATGAAATAAGCAGATCTGAAGAAGAATATATTAGAATATCTTGTGATGAAAATACAATAATGAAAATGAGAACTAGATAAAGGGTTTGACAGAAGAAAGCAAATTCAGAATGAAGCACAGAGAAACAAAAAGATACAACAGAGATATGAAAATAGTTTCATGAATGTAAGTGAAATAAAGACATTTTCAGATGAGTGCAAACTGAAAGAGTTTTCTATTAGTAAACACACTCAAAAGGAAAATATTTTTTAAAAATGTAATTTAAGCAAAGGTAAAATAATCCCAAACAGAATGTTTGAGATAAAACAAAGGATAAAAAGCAAAAAGTGAAGAAACCTAAATGAATACTCATTACATAAAACAATAATAGTAAATCATTAGGTTCATGGAAAAAAAACAAAAAAAATACACAACAAAAACAGCATATAATTCAGCAAAAATCCCAACAAAAATTGAGCTAAAGTCCTCTGAGATTCTTAGATTTTAAAGAAGGAAGGTGAAAATATTAATTAGATTTAAGCTTTACCAAGTTAAGTACATATGTTGTAGTTTCTAGTGTAAATACTAACTGTATATAGAAAAAAATAGATGAAAAAATCCTCAAGCAATCCAAACAATCAAAAATAAGATAATAAAACAGGCAAGAGAAGAAAGCTCAGGATAAGATGTCAGAGTTAAAGCCAAGTATATTAGTTACGTTACAAATAAGTGCTCTACAGTACATGCAGGTTATAAAACTGTATTTATAAAAAAAATTTTTTAAAAAGATAATCTGATTGGATTTTAAAGCCTAGATGACAGGTTGAAAGGTGCAGCAAACCACCATGGCACATGTATACCTACGTAATAAACCTGTACATTCTGCACACGTATCCCGGAACTTAAAGTAAAGAAAAAAAAAGATATAAAAAACAAACAAACAAAAACTAATGAAAGGCACACGTAGAAGAGAATACTGAAAATCTAAAGTAAAAAGAATGGAAAAGGTATACCATGCGAATGTTAACTAAAAGAAAGCCAGTGCAGCTATAGTAATATCAGAGAAAGTACAGTTTAAAGTAAAAGGCATTGCTAGAGATGAAGATGGTCTCTTCATAGTAATAAAAGAGTCAATTTACCAAGAAGATATAACAATTTAAATCACCTAGTAACATACCCTTAAAATTATAATATAAAGACTAACATAACTACAAGAAGAAATAGACAAATGATAATTACATTAGAAAATTTTAATAAAACCTTGGCAATTGATAGAATAAGCTGCCCCAAAATTAGTAAATATGTGAAAGATTTGAACATCACAATTCACAGACTTCACCTAATGAATAAATATATAAAACTGTACAAAACAACTGCAGACTAAACATTCTTTTCTTTTCTTTCTTTTTTTTTTCTTTTTTTTTGAGATGGAGTCTCGCTGTGTCACCCAGGCTGGAATGCAGTGGCGCCATCTCAGCTCACTACAACCTCCACCTCCCGGATTCAAGCAATTCTCCCACTCAGCCTCCCAAGCAGCTGGGAGTATAGGCACACGCCTCCACGGCCGGCTAATTTTTGTAATTTTTTAGTAGAGACAAGGTTTCACCACATTGGTCAGGCTGGTCTCCAACTCCTGACCTCAATTGATCCACCCGCCTCAGCCTCCCAAAGTGCTGGGATTACAAGCGTGAGCCACCACACCTGGCCTAAACATTCTTTTCTAACACACATAGATGATTAATAATTGACTATTCTAAGCCAGAGGCAAATCTTAACCAGTTTGAAAGGCAAAAATCATGAAGAACATGTCCTCTAGACACATGCAATTCAGCTAGATTCCAATACAAAAAGAGAATAAACAAATCTCCATATGTTTGGAAATAAACATAATTCTAAATAAATAATAAACGAAAGAAGACAACACAAAGAAAGTAAAAAATGTTTCAAACTGAATAAAAATTACATATCAAAAATAATAGGATATAGTTATAAGCAGTTAGAAGGAAATTTATACCCTTAATTACATATATTAAAAATATTAAAAATTTATAGAATACATAATTCTGTAACTACTAATAGCAGAAAAGGGGAATAAAGAAAATTGGTCAATAACCATCAACTTAGAATTGTGTGTCTAGCAATAGTATCATTAAAGAAAGAGGGTAAAATAAAAAACATGTGCAGATTAAAAAGAAACAGGTAGTTTACAATGAAGAAATGAAGAATAACAAGAAGAGAAAATATTCTAAAAGGACAGGTTGATATGCAAGAAAAACTGGTGAACAAATGTTTAGGTAAATCTAAGCAAATGTTGTTTCTATCAAAATAAATAAATAAATAAAAGAATGTCTAACATGCAGGCAAAAAAACTGAATGTCCAAAAACAACAATAATAACAAAACTATGTAAGATTTAAGAGAGAAGATTAGAGCTAAAGTGTCCTAAACTTGTTGTATGACTTGGGAGAGAGCCATATTATTATAGAACTGTAAGTTAAATATATGAAAAAATTTCAAGCCTAACCAATAAAGAACAAGTATAAAAATCACATAACCTCTAAAGCAACAGAGAATATAGTAGGCAGAATAACACTACCCCTCAAAAATGTCCACATTATAATCTCCAGAACATATAAATATATTACCTCATCTGCCAAAAAGGACTTTGCAGATGTGATTAAGATTACAGGCCTTGAGATAGTAGAGATTATTCTGGATTATTCCCATGGGCCCAATCTCATCACATGAGTCCCTAAAGTCAGAGAATCTTTCCTAGCTTTAGAGAACCAGAGAGACATCAGTGTGAGGAGGACTCAAGCCTGCTATTGGTGGCTTTGAAGATGGAGAAAGGTGGCCCCAAACCAAGGAATGTGGATGGCTTCAAGATGTTGGAATGTGCAAGGAAATTGATTCTTTCCTAGAGCCTCAAGAGAAATGCGGTCTTATCAACACCTGATCTTTACCTGATGAGATCTGATTGGACTTCTGACAGAACTGTAAGATCATAAATTTGTATTGTTTAAGTGACTAACTTGGTGGTAATTTGTTACAACTTCAATAGAAAACCATATAATAGAAAAAAAAACTGGAGAGGAAGAAAAATTTCTTCAACTAATCCAAAGAAAAGGCAAGAAGAAAAAATAGAAAAACAGGAAGACAGTAAAATAGAAACATATACAAAAATAACAATAATCACAGCATATTTCAATGTACATGTATTAACTTTACCAATGAAAATATAAGCATTCCAGATTAAATTGAAAAAAAACCTATATGTTATTTACAAGAGACATATCTAAAGCATAACAGGGCAAGTATAAAAGAGATGGCAAAAGGATATTAATTAATCCAAATACACTATCAATCAAACCCTTTCTAAGGAAAGATGGCTCAAGCTGGAGCTGAAAAGGAAATTCAACTCTAATCTGCTAACTGACCAAGGACCATATGACTGAGAATTGTAGAATGGAAAGGCAGAATTCTTATTTTACAGAAAAAAATATCAATTTCTCCCTGGGAATTTAATAATGAGAAGGCATTCTTCATTGTATTATTTGGGAGGCAGCTACACTGTTGCTGGGTCTATCATATAATCAATAGCATGCCATCTTAGACAATGATACTATAGATAAGTAAAGATGAGAAAAAGATTGGGGGTGAGTTTTTAGCAAGGCCTCTGTTACTGAACTAAGGTATTCCTCTAAGGCATTAGGGTGCCTTTCCGCAGCCAAAACTCAACTGCTCACCACTGGTCCTAGGACAATATACAAAGCAACAGTAATTGGTATTGAGGGAAAGGTTTCCCAAAGGTGAGAGCAAGACTAAACTAATATTCATCTGGTCTGTTCCCCGAGAAGTAGCCATAGTCTACTAGAGCATGGCAGCCAATTGGCTTAAAGGTATAAAACCCAGAAAACAACTAGGAATGTGTACCCTTGCTCCTCATGAGTAAAGTAACTTCTATCCCTGTTCCCATAAGAAAGTGCTCTCTCTCTCTACTTCTTCCATTTGCTTCTCCATGTCCAGCCATATTTAAGGGTTTCTGGTTATATGTGGCCCGACCTCTTTTTTCTCAGACCTGCAGGCCCTCAAGTAGGGGATAGTGTACAAGTAAGGGATAGCGTATTGTTCTCCTGCCTTCACATGTTAAGCACATTGGAATCAGAGTCCGGCACCTGCAGTGGAAGCCTGTTTCTCTCTAGTGCTCTCTCTCCTGTGCTCCATGGGCTGAGAACCCTGGGCAAGTATGACCTTAGTTTGTTCTGTAGATCCAACTTTTCCTCAGGCAGGCCTCAAGTTCCAGATCAGTGTAAGGGATAGAGGAAATAGGAATAGAAAGAAAGCCTCAACCATTCTCAAACACAGCTTTCACAAGACAGCCTAAGTAAAATTAATACTTAATATTTTGATCTACATCTGTCTCCTGTGTTAGTTCTTCATCAGTTAGTAATTTGGAGGGAAGAATGGAGACTAACTGAGCTCAAAAGATGACAAGAAGCTGTTTTAAGGAGGAATGTAAAAGATAAAAAAGAGAAGAGAAATAAGAGAGATTTATGAAGGAGACAAGTAAATTGGTAAGATTAGGTCCCCATGTGGATTTAGGGATAAAATACATATGGAACTCAAGGACAGCCACCAATTTTGTAAGTATGTAATTAGGTGAATGTTGTGTTAGTGCATACAGAAGTAGGTTTTTCAATGAAAGAGAATTAATTTAATTTTGAATTTGTCAATTAATTCAATTTTGGATTTTTAAGTTCCTGTGAAAAATCTACATGGAAACGTTCAGGAAAAAGCTTAAACATATGGTTTTACAGCTGGGGTGATGACATAAATTTGGAAAGCAACACATTGTTGAAGTCATGGAGTACATAGAATCCCCTGGGAGAGTATATAGAATGAGAAAAAAAGGGCCATGAACAGAACCCTGGGGAATACCAGGAGTCTTCTTTGCCTCTGAGAAGGAATGACTCTGAGAAAAAATAGCCAGAGATAGAGATGGAAGCAGCGGTGGGGGTAGTGGTGGTGAAGTGCCATAACAACCAGGGGAAGACAGAATAATAATTTTTAAAGTATTCTAAACTTAATTTATTCCAGTTGGGATGGAAGAACAGAAGAGGTACATTTTTTGTATTTATTAAAATTAAATTAAATTTAATTTTAATTAAAATTAAATTAAATTTAATTTTAATTAAAATTAATTTTTAAATTTAATTTTAATTAAAATTAATTTTTAATTTATTTTTAATTAACATTAATTTTTAATTTATTTTTAATTAAAATTATTTTTTAATTTAATTTTAATTAAAATTAAAATGTCTTTTAAGTCATTCATACATTATGATATCCCAATACTGTAATCCTGCTAAACTATATAATACCTGAACACTGGAGTTGTTTCAAACTTGATATAGCCAAGATTTTATGACATTTCCTTCCAATGAAATTTCTTCAAACATATATCTGATGATACTGCCAAATCTTCACATAGAAAAAATGTATAGTTCATATGAGTCAAATTCTAATATTAGAAAATGTATGTTCATCCATAAGAATTGTTAAACTACATAAGTCTAGAAAATATATAAAGTATTATTTCAGTACCTTTTAAAAAATTATCAATTAAGCAAATGCTTGGAATTTTTGGGCTGTATTTAAAAATTCAAAAGGTGATTTAGTTCAAAAGGTTATTTAGGTCAATCTCCCTACCTCCAGGGAGAAGTATTCTTAAGCCCCTTCCAAGCACAGGTCTCACCTAAAATATGGCTTGTTTTTTTATCCATATACCATTTCAGTACATCTCCAAGAGGACAGGAAAATGCATACTGTGACTGAGCTCCTGCTGTGATGGAGCCTCAAATAACTTGGGCTTAGACCTTGGGATCAAAGATTATACTACACACAGTTGACTTCATAATTTTTCTTCTGAAAAACAGCGGGGTCTTCCTTTCACTGAAAGTTAATAGATGGGCACAAGAATTTCATGTATTTAACATCTACTATAATGTTGTTCACCCAACCTACTGATGCCTTTCTCCCTTTAATTTGATTAGATGGCTTGCTTTCTGGCTGAGACTCAAAAGGAATGAGGATTGCTGAATGTAAATATGTGGCTCAGTACTTAAAATTAATGGATTTTTAAATAGGATACTAGCATTATTTTTCATTGATTTTTATAAACTTCTTACTAAAGATATAAGCCATCAAAGTAAACATTTAATACCTCACTTATCACATGGGGAATAGCTGTCTATTCATATAAAATTCCTCTATCATTCATACACATGCATACATATACATATTGACTCATCATATGAAAACTTTAATTATTTCTGGTTTGAGGTAATAAATTTTTAGAAAGACACAAATTGTATCGTGTCTCTACATCTAAACAACAACCATAAAGCATCAATTAATTACTAGCTAAAATTAAAATCAAAGACTGACTCATTGACAAATTGTAACCTTTATCCATTTGATTAGAGGATCTTTATAAAGAGAGGATAAAAATGTGAATCAAATGTCAGATTTCTACAGTCAAAGGGAATTGGAAAGCTGAAGCTAGTTCATGAGTTAAGCTGAATTATATTAAATTATCTGGATAACTGCTCCCCAATTAGCTTATAGGCTCCATGGGGATCAATTTCACTCATCCTCCTCACTACAGGCTTTACTATAGAAAGAAAAGAGTTGAAAATGTAATTGGTTCATAAATTTTTCTCAACACTATACAAAACTGAGAACTAGACTAAATCAGTTGTTACACAGAAGGTGTTTCTGTGGAACGCTGATAGACATACACACATATTTCCATATGCTTACTTTTTGCCATTTAAATAAAACAATAAATTTTTGAAACTCTTCGATTTGGAAGAAGTTTATTTAAATCACCCAAATGGTTGTTGGATTTACTAACCCATATGCAATTAAGAAAGAATAAGAAGAGAAAATGGTGAATCAATTTGAGTCAGTAAAATATATACTATATATATTTTCATTTTCATTAACTATATAAAGCCCAAATATTTCAAATTTGTTTTTACATTACAATAGAATTCTTCTGTTCATCCTGTTTTAAAATCAGTCCCATTCAACAGTATTTGCCAGCATATTAATTAGAGGTTTAGTAGAAAGAGAATGTATTTTAGGGAAAAACAAAACACGGTTTTCTGGTTTCCCTTTACTTTCTAGCTGTGTTACTGTGGACAAGTTACTTACCCATTCTATAAAATAGATTTAACAACATTCACTTCAGTCAAATCATAGTTAAAATACATAAATTATAATTTTTATGGTTGTTATTTTATTTTTCTTAGGTCAGACTGTTAACCCTGACTCCCTAACTCACTTATTTTGCTAGTTTAAATAAAAATTTAAAGCAGTCTTCCAGCCTGGGCAACAAGGCCAAACTCCATCTCTAGCAAAATACCAAAAAATTAGCCAGGAATAGTGGTGCATGGCTGTAGTTCCAGCTACCTGGGAGCCTTAGATGGGAGGATCACTTGAGCGTGGGAAGTCAAGGGTGCAGTGGGCTATGATCATGCCACTTCACTTCAGCCTGGGTGACAGAGCCAGACCCCACCTCAAAAATAATAATAATTAAATAAAATAAAGTAGTCTTGAACTGAGGTGTATGTAAAGTGCATATCATAGTGTCTGGCATATAGTATGTGCTCCATAAATGAATGCTACACATATTTATGAGTTTTAAATAAAGGAATTATGGTTGGCATTTCTTTAATCCCAAAGACTTTTACATAAGATCTCATAATATTAAAAGATTCCTATTTATTTACCTGAAATTTCTGTCCTATTTCAAAGAGAGTCGTTGGTCTTCCTTTTTAATGAGGCATTCACCACCCCTCTGATCCATCACCATTTGTGTACTAACACCCACACTAAGAATCCAATCACCTCAAGAGCTATAAAGTGCTTATATAGAAAGACTATGGAAGTCACAGAAAGAGATATCTTATTACTGTAAGAGTGACTCAGACGTTAGGCAATCAGCTAGTCATTTGAGTAGTAGATCTCAAAAAACAGTTTGATTGATTTGTTTTCCCTATTGAATTAAATCATTTTTGGAGCCTTTTATACATATAGCCTTAACTTCTACAAATAATCCCTATTTTAATTACAGCACCAATCACTCTACAGGAAAAAAAATCTCCCCAAACCATACAAAATATAAGCTACAGAAATTAGAGCCAAGAAAGATGACAAAGGAATTAAAATTTCATTTCAAATATAATTAATTCTAGTCTCAGAAAGTTGAAATTCATAAATGTAGAGATTGAAAATTAAAATGTCATCTTGCTAATACTGAAAATCAGTATTCAGAAGGAAAACATCAAAAATCCTTGTTTTCTATAAGTCTAATTTTCAGCTGTATCTACAAGCTGTTCTTTCTCTCTTCCATTTTTTTCTTAGCCCCTTTTACAGATGACTGTATCTCTTCTAAATCAAAACTGAGAAAAAGAATGATGAATGCAGTTTGATAAAAAATAGAGAGAAGAACAGGGACACATGTGGAGGCACCATGTCACAGTTTCTCTCACAGAAAGAGCCACATGCAGTGGGAGGAAGATAGGGAGGCGGGGATGCCAGCCAGTGGGAAACTCTTCCTTTAGACATACCATACCTCCAGACATTTCGATGACATAAATTTATTCATTCATATATTTAACAAACTTTTGTGGGTCACACTCTGTGAATAATTTACTGTTTGAGGTATCACTAGAACAGTTTTTAGGTATACAGTTATGAATAAGATAGATCAGTCTCCCTGTATCACAATTTCTTTATATGGTTTCTTTTTTTTTCCTTTTTACATCACTCACATTGTCATTTTTCAATTGATCCGTTGGTCAACATCTATTAGATATAAATATATATATATATCTGTTAACAAAACTTGACAATAGGCAGCATTAGTTACAAACAATCTAGGCAAAAACTTCCTGGTCAACTAGATCAAAGATCATCATTTGAAAACAGGTAGAAAGTGGAAAAAGGAAAGAATAGATCATAGATTTTAAATTGTGATTCATTAATTCATTCAGCTAATACAGACAAGGTGCTTGCAATGTGGATGGAGATGTGCTAAGTGCCACAGGAGACATAAACATGAATTAAGTCAGATGAGACATGCACAACTATGGTATTATCAATTTTTTTAAATTGAAAAAAAGAAAAAGAATGAAGACAACCATTTTCCAGGTCCTATCCATCCTCATACGGTTACATACTCCCAGTCTTGATTCAGATTGACTTTGAACCCAAAGTTAGAGCATGCAAAAAGATTATATAATTGTTTTCTTACTTTTCTTTCCTACTGCCCAGCTGGCGAGCTGTATATTGATCCCCATAGTCAATTAATACCAATTGTCGAGAAAAGACATTCACTTTGTTGCCTATAAATAAATCTTCCAAGTGCAGGTTATCATATTTGGTCCGCTTTAAAAAGGTGCGATGATTCTTTACATCATGCTAGAAGCAGACACAACAATATAACAAACAAACAAAAAAAGTTATGAATAAGGAAAGTTAATCTCATCATAAGGTAGAAATAATTCTTAATTCTGTCTTATCAAAGATAGGTTATATTCTGTTTCTTTTTTGTTACAAATATAAATCATAATTTTTAATAACTTCCATATTTCCTAATCCAATCTGGTAATAACATAAAAGCTTCTTATTACAAATTTAATACTCTTAAAAACCTGAATAGAAAGATTTGTTTATTACCAAATCATTTCAGCAAAGTAGTCCTTACAAAATGCTAAAGAGTCATACACCCAAATTTCTGCTTTCTTGTGTACACAAAATCCCAATACCAAAAAGATCTACTTGTTAAAATTGTGTTGCCAGTGAAAGAACACAAAGAAACAGAAGTCTCTTAGCTTGAGCCTCTTCAATTTGACTTTTTGTAGCAATAACAGCTTTCAATAATGAGGACGTATTTATGACCATAATAATCCTTATCTATAATCACTTATTGTTTATTTCTTATCCAAAACATGAATAATCCCATTTCAGTCTTTTTTTTTTTTTTTTTTTTTTTTTTTGAGACAGAGTCTCATGCAGTCGCCCAGGCAGGAGTGCAGTGGCGTGATCTCAGCTCACTGCAACCTCCACCTCCTGAGTTCAAGCTATTCTCCTGCCTGAGCCTCCCGAGTAGCTGGGATTACAGGCATGTGCCACCACGCCCGGTTAATTTTTTGTATCTTTAGTAGAGATGGGTTTTCACCATGTTGGCCAGGCTAGTCTCGAACTCCTGACCTCAAGTAATCTGCCCGCCTCGGCCTCCCAAAGTGCTGGGATTACAGGCATGAGCCACGGCGCCCAGCCCCCACTTCAGTCTTCTAACAATAACAAAAAAAAATTCCTATTTTTGACATTAAAAATAAAGGCACAAGTTAACTTCTTATATTGGAATTATAATGAATAAGTTTAAAAAGAATTTCCATATGTATATATACACACACACACATACATAAAAATGTGTTTTTAAAAAGCAATTATATAAAAGGCAATGGTTCCCATGTTCACCCCCTTTGCCAACATTCAAGCAAAGAAAGGCTTATTTACCATTTCAACAGATCCATCCCCTGGGTAAAATAAAAGCTCATAACG
Organism: Gorilla gorilla gorilla; assembly: GCF_029281585.2. NCBI lineage: Eukaryota > Metazoa > Chordata > Mammalia > Primates > Hominidae > Gorilla > Gorilla gorilla. Next base: position 87,436,036 of record NC_073224.2, on the reverse strand, counting down.
TCGAAGAAGTGAAGCATTTGGATCATACCACTCTGCAATGAAAACGAATCTTTCACTATGATTCTGCAAAGAAAGACAGAAGAATTTTAACACTAACATATAAAGAACAAGCACTCTTCTGTAAGTCACACAAAATGAAATTACCAATATGCAAGAAACAAAATTACTTCTACCTATTATATTGAATGTTTCTGCTCTTCAACAAAGTATCAGTTATCAACACACCCTCAGAAATATTTCCTTTTAATTTCTCACTAAATACCCTTAGATATCTCAAAGATGACTTATGGATTGCTTTTTACTTTACAGCCATCTAATCATCCTGAGTAAATTAACGTTTTCTGAGAACATGAGCTCCTGATTTTACTATTGTAACAATTCAGTCCTTCTGAAAGCAAGTTTACATACAGACTATCAATAAACTAATATAAGAATAAATTTCTGAGGAGAGCTCTCAATTATATGAAGTTTTGACTTCCCTAAATTTGAGAATCTAGTAGTATCAGAATATTACCATTAAAATTATAGCAAACATCTTTTTTTCTTAGTAATTTCATATGATAGTATCTTTTTATAGAAATAGAGAATGTGTTAGTCTAGGACCTCTGAAAATGAATGTGAAGACAAGATTGAACATACAAGAATTTCATTAAGGAAAATTCTCGTAATATAAAATGATGAGGGAGCCAAGGAAGACTAGAAAAGCCAATAAAAACAATAGAAGTTTGACACAGTGGTGGAGAGATGCAAGGAAGGTTAAGTGGAATCATCCCACATTGCTACACCCTCTAAGGAAGGTTCAGTAAGCCCATCAGGAAGTGCTAGAGCCAGGTGACTCCCAAGGACAGGGAGGGGCCAGCTTTAGTATCCCTGCTCCTCTCAATCAGTGGCTGGGAGCAGCCTTTGGGAAGCAAGTGCTCAGCACAAAAGCAGCAGTGGATTTCAGAGAACAGCAGCTGGGACCCTTGGTCACTTAGGTTGCCTGTAGTTGGAGGTCTGTGAAGTACACTCTTAGGGCTACCACAGAGAGCAAAAAATGAAAAAAATAAGTCAAAGATGGGTCCTTTTCCCTTGACTATTAAGCAGGACTTCCCATCACATATGTTAGTAAAAATACCCTCGCCCCAAAGATCTTCATTATAATAAGCAAATAAAAGCATAGGGAAGAAGGGAATCTAGGAGTTTTATTGCTAATTCGGGATTTGCCATCTGACGCTCTGGTTAGGGAAAATTTGGGGGTTCTTTTTAAGTTAATAATTGACTTATAAATTCTAACGGTAGAAGTTGTGTGTCTAATTATGTTTATAATATATCCATAAACTATAACGTAGATGACACTTTTATTTTTAAGACACTTTTATTTTTCCCACAATCATCCAAAGACATATTTAAACCATGCTGACTACTCAAGAGAAAATAAATGTAAAATAAGAGACATACTATGACATTTGTAAAAGCCTTTCATCATATATATTTTTCATATTGATTATAACAATACAGCTTTTTTGAGTTTAGGTTTCACTGTGCATTCTAGTATTGTACTCTCCTACAAATAAAAATTTAAATATTAGTAGATTATTAAAATTTTTACTATCCATAATAAAATATTTATTTAAATACATAATTGAAATGTTGCCTTCACTAAAATAAATATAAAATAGAAGAAATGACACATCTAACTAAAGCAAATGAAAAATCCACGAAACCTGGTACTTCCATTTATCCATGTAGCCTATCCACCAAACCTGCCAACCACACTCTTTAATTCTGAATTGGGCAGCAGAATTTTGCACTATACTCTATCCAGAAAAGGGTTTTAATACAAAGAAAATAAACTGAGGAACTGTTGCTTCTGGCTATGACAAAGTAGCTCATAGCAAACCAATGCTACTTCTAAGAACAACTAGAAAAGTAGGATATCAAAGATTTGGAGAGCTTTTAAGGCAGCCAGGATCTGAGGATCCAAGATCCAGAAAGACAGGAAGCCCATTGAAATGAAACCAACATTCATTGCATTGTTTTTACTCGTAAGACATGTGCTGAGTCTCAAGTCAAGCAGACAAGTGACTGAGAAGCCTAAGAAGCTGGTAGAGGGAGCCCCCCAAGGGACAGAGAAACAGGTACAAAAGTGAGCTGAAACCTGTGCTTGTTCAGTAGAGCTTTTGGAAACGAACTCCCAAGCCAGTGCTGTTTCCTCTGTGGGAAAAGGTTTATTACTCCAAGTACAAATTATATTCAAACTTGATTTAAACTTAACTTTCTGGTTTACCTTTACAGTAAAAACTGTGTTTACTTCCTAGAGTTAAAAGATGGACCTGGAGATATAACAGTGGTACATCTGGACTTGGGATAAAACATCACAGTGAGGTTGGCCTTTCAACTACCTGCCTGACACACATGCACATACACACACCATCCAGACCAAAGCCACCCTTAAAATTTAAAGAAAATTTACTTTTCAGCTTTGTTGAGCCAAATCTAGAAAAAAAGAGGAACTTGGTTTCCTTCCTCAAATGCTATTAAAGCTATATATCATTTTGTTTTAACTCTTCACTTTATGGATAAAGAAACTGAACTCCAGATAATATAAATGACTAGCATAAGGTCACAGAGCTGGTTAATAACTGAGCCAAAACTGGAAACTACATTTCCTATGACTCAGATATTTCCATATCACTAGCTTTCCAGGGCCAACTCAAGACAGAGAAACTAACACTTTAGTAGCACATAGATACACCTTGAGTTGTCTGTCACAGATGCTCTGATGAGAACGCCACAACCTAATGATTACATAGACAATCATTAGTTCCTTCTTCCTTGAAGATTCCAACTTCTATCAAAAGTACTTTATGAGGAGCATTTAAAGATTACACTGCATCAAAAACAGACTTTCTTAAAGAAGCCAAATCATTTTTCCTCTTTTGAACATTTTAAATATAAGTTATACATAATAAAAGAGTTGATCCCTCACACATAATCACACTTTGTTCCAGAAATCTTAAAGTCTTAAAGGAAAATGTGTATTATTATACCCAGAAGTCTTGAAGTGACTTGAACTGGACAATGTGGTATTATTATACCCAGAAGCCTTAGTATCTTAAAGTCTTAAGGTCTCTGTCTATACAGAGAGAACTTTCCTAGAGCACCAGTCTTACTCGATGGTAAGTAATGTAAACAATTTTTACATTGCAACATGCATATATGTGTACATAAATATATGTTATTGAGTGGAATGTAAAATTCATATAAGTTTTATAACATAAAATAGGTGATTTTATGGAAATATTGACCAATATTGGAATTGCAAGTGAAATTATATTTGAAGATTAAACAAGTCTTTGGAGAAATAAATCACACCACCACCTCTCTCTGCTACTGTTTAAAGGAAGGTCCAGCTTTACAGTGGATCATATGAAATTAAGAATCTTTTCCATACAGATATACTTTAAAAAATCCAAACTCTCAGTTCAAGAGTGAGTTTAAGCTTATGTTACCAAGCAAAATTGTACCTTGGCCTCATTTCAATAATACTGATCAGAAAGCTATTCCATTCCTGATGATACTATGATCATCAATCAACAAATACCAACTGGGCCTGGTACTACTAGCATGCTGAGTGCAACGAGCACACCAATCTGATAAGTCTGCTGCTGCTGGTGCTACTGCTGCTATCATTTGCTGGCAGCCTACAGCAAGAGACATGGCTCTGAAATGTGTTGCTTAAAGAGAAGATCCAGGAAACTATAAAGGGGTTTTTTGGCGGGGGGATTATGGAGGAATATTTGTGAGAGTCCAAAAGACCTGGGCAAGACTTAATCTCTCTAACTCTCATTTTCCCCATTTGAAAAATGGAAACAGTACTTTCTTCATAAGGTAGTTTTGGGGATTAAATGACTTAGTTTACATGAAGCACTTAGGATTTCTGTTGCCTATGTCTCCCAAAGCAATGATGGTGGCTTATAGGTCCACCTGTGACTTTAGAACTGCATTGCACACACTTATCTCCCTCACTGATCTTTTTCTGACATACAAGAAGAGCAACTCTGGATTTGTGATAATGCAGCCTCAGCTGCAACTAATCCTAGGTAAATAGTTTTTTAAAGGTCTTTGCAGAAAAAAATCAGTATGAAGGAAAAAGGGATTTATGATGGACAAAAAAATGACTAAAATTATATTTATAAATGAAAATAAAAACTATTGAACATATAATACTAGGTAAATTTTTTTGTAAAGGATATATCATGTTAATAAATCAGAGTCAAAGTACAATTCTTACCTTTTGGGGAGTTCAAACAGTTATAGATCTGTTTTTGTCAATAAGAATTTTAGTAACAATTTTCTTTTTAAATTTTATAACACTATCTGTTGCACATTCATCATTAGTTTTATAATAGACTTAGGGTGCCCCTTAAAGCAGATATAGCTTAGATCATAATACCCAAGACTTTTCAAATACATGGAAAGCCTTCCTAAGAAGGATGGGTACAAACATGCCAAGATTGCAGACTACAGTAAATACCTAACTTTTCAGTGCCCAGACACAGATGAACATCCACAAGTATCAAGATCATCCAGGAAAATATGAACTTACCAAATAAACCAAATAAGGCACAAGGGACCAATCCTGAAGAAACAGAGATATGTGACATTTCAGACAGAGTATTCAAAATAGCTCTGCTATAGGTTTCAAAATCAACCCTGGCTAGGGGCCTGAAGCAAACCAGTTTAGTGCTAACAATGCTAGGCGCCTAAAGCAAACCAGTTTAGTGCTAACAACAACAACAAAAAAATCTGATCTAATTTTTTTCACTTTACTTTCTCTCCCACATATTCCTTATTTCTCACTCTACCACTCCAAGCTTCAACTTCCTTGTTCCTAAATATTTTATGAAAAAGTGCAAAACATTTTCTCTTCTGGATAAGTAATATTTGTGTTTTCTTAATGTCATGCTGTGGTTTGAATTTTCAAATTTCATGAAAATTTGTGTTTCCTGAAACAAAAAAAAAAAAACCTCTGCTAAGGAAACCCAAGAAATTCAAGATAACACAGAGAAGAAATTCAGAATTCCATCAGATAAATTTAACAATGAGATTGAAATAATTAAAAAGAATCAAGCAGAAATTCTGGAGCTGAAAAATGCAAAAAGCATACTGAAGAAGGCATCAGAGTCCTTTAATAGCAGAATTGATCAAGCAGAAGAATTAGTGAGCTTGAAGACAGGTTATTTGAAAATACACAGAGGAGACAAAAAAAGAATAAAAAACATGAAGCACACCTATAGGATCTAGGAAATAGGCTGGAAAGGGCAAATCTAAGTTATTGGTCTTAAAGAAGAAGTAGAGAAAGAGATAGGGGTAGAAAGTTTATTCAAAGGGCTAATAACAGAGACCTTCCCAAACCTAGAGAAAGATATCAATACCCAAATACAAGACGATTATAGAAAACATTAAACAGATTTAATCCAAAGAAGACCACCTCAAGGCATTTAATAATCTAACTCTCAAAGGTCAAGGATAAAGAAAGAATTCTAAAAGCAGCAAGAGTAAAGAAGCAAATAAACAATGGAGCTCCAATACATCTAGCAACAGACTTTTCAATGGGAACTTTACAGGCCAGGAGAGAGTGTCATTACATATTTAAAGTGGTGAAGGAAAAAAAGACTTTTACCCTATAATAGTCTATTTAGTTAAAATATCCTTCAAACATCAAGGAGAAATAAAGACTTTCCCAGACAAACAGAAGCTGAGAAATTTCATCAACACCAGACCTGTTCTATGAGAAATGTTAAAGGGAGTACTTCAATCAGAAAGAAAAAGACATTAATGAGCAACAAATAATCACCTGAAGGTACAAAACTCACTGGTAATAGTAAGTACACAGAAAAACACAGGATATTATAACACTGTAACTGTGGCATATAGAGAAATGCAAATCAAAACCAAGATGTGGTACCATCTCACACCAGTCAGAATGGCTATTAAGAAGTCAAAATGGCTGGGCGTGGTGGCTCACACCTGTAATCCCAGCACTTTGGGAGGTTGAGGCAGAAGGATCACGAGGTCAGGAGTTCAAGACCAGCCTGGCCAACATAGTGAAACCCCCATCTCTACTAAAAATACAAAAATTAGCCAGGCATGGTGGCAGGTGCCTGTAGTCCCAGCTACTTGAGAGTCTGAGGCAGGAGAATTGCAGGGAGCCGAGATCGCGCCACTGCACTCCAGTCTCGTGATAGAGCAAGACTCTGTCTCTAAATAAATAAATAAATAAAATCCATTACAAATGTTACTGGAGAAATTAAAAAAATCTTTAGTGGCTACTACAAGCAACTATATGCCAATAAACTGAAAACTCCAGAAGAAACAGAAAAATAACTAGATATATACAATCTACCAAGATTGAACCGGGAAGAAATTCAAAACCTAAAGAGACCAATAACAAGCAATGAGATCAAAGCCATAATAAAGTCTCCCAGTAAAGAAAAGTCCAAAAAATAGAGGAGGAGGGACTACTTCCAAACTCATTCTACGAGGCCAGTATTACCCTGATACCAAAACCAGACAATGACACATCAAAATAAATAAATAAATAAAACTACAGGTCAATATCTCTGATAAATATTGATGCAAAACTTGTCAACAAAATACCAGCAAACTGAATTCAGCAATACATTAGAAAGATCATTCATTATGACCGAGTGGGATATATCCCTGGGATGCAAGGATGGTTCAACATAAGCAAATCAATCAATGTGATATGTGATATCAAAAGAATGAAAGATAAAAACCATACAATCATGTCCATTGATGTTGTAAAAGCATTTGATAAAACTCAACATACCTTCATAATGAAAACTCTCAAAAAACTGAATATAGAAGTAACATACCTCAACATAATAAAAGCATATTTGACACATATGACAGACCCACAGCTAGTATCATACTGAATGGGGAAAAACTAAAAGCCTTTCCTCTGAGATCTGAAACATGACGAGGGTGCCCATTATCACTACTGTTGTTCAACATAATAATGGAAGTCCTAGCTAGAACAATCAGACAAGAGAAAGATATAAAGGGCATCCAAATTGAAAAGGAAGAAGTCAAATTATCCTTGTTTACAGATGATATGATTTTATATTTGGAAAAACCTAAAGACTCCACTGAAAGACTCTTAGAACTGATAAATTCAGTAAAGTTGCAGGATACGAAATCATACAAATATCAGTGGTATTTCTATATGCCAACAGTGAACAATCTTAAAAAGAAATTTTAAAAAGTTATCCCATTTACAATAGCCACAAATAAAATAAAATACCTAAGAATTAACAAAAGAAATGAAGATCCCTACTATGAAACACTGATGAAATAATTTGAAAAAGACCAAAAAAAAAATGGGAAGCTACTCCATGTTCATGGAATTGGAAGAATTAATATTGTTAAAATGTCCACACTACCTAAAGCAATCTACAGATTCAATGCAATCCCTATCAAAACACCAATGTCGTTCTTCAAAGAATAGAAATAGAAAAAACAATCCTAGAATTTATATGGAACCACAAAAAACTCAGAATAGCCAAAACCATCCTAAGCAAAAAGAACAAAACTGAAAAAATCACATTAACTGACTTCAAATTATACTACAGAGCTATAGTAACCCAAACATCATGGTACTGACATAAAAACAGACACATAGACCAATGGAACAGAATAGAGAACCCAGAAAAAATCCACACACCTACAGCAAACCCATTTTCAACAAAAGTGCAAACAAGATACACTGGGGAAAAGACAGCCTCTTTAATAAATGGTGCTGGGAAAACTAGATGTCTATATGCAGAAGAATGAAACTAGACCCCCTATCTCCAGCCATATACAAAAATAAAATAAAAATGGATTAAAGTCTTAAATCTAAGACCTCAAACTATGAAACTACTACAAGAAAACATGGGAGAAAATCTCTAGGACATTGGTCTGGGCAAAAATTTCCTGAGCAATGCCCCACAAACATAGGCAATCAAAGCAAAAACGGACAAACAGGATCATATCAAGTTAAAAACCTTCTGCACAGCAAATAAAACAATCAACAAAGTGAAGAGACAACCCACAGAATGGGAGAAAATATTTGCAAACTACCAATCTGACAAGGGATTAATAACCAGAACACCTAAGGAACTCAAACAACTCTACAGGAAGAAATCTAATAATCCGGCTACAAAATGGGCAAAAGATCTGAATAGATATTTCTTAAAAGAAGACATACAAGTGGAAAATAGGCATATGAGAAGGTGTTCAACATCACTGATCATCAGAGAAATGTCATCAAAACTACAATGAGATATCATCTTATCCCAGTTAAAATGGCTCTTATCCAAAAGACAGGCAATAAAAAATGCTGGTGAGGATGTGGAGAACAGGGGACCCTTGTACACTGTTATTAGGAATGTAAATTAAAACAACCACTATGGAGAACAGTTTGAAGGTTTCTCACAGAACTAAAAATGATCCAGCAATCCCACTGCAGGGTATATACCCAAATAAAAGGGAATCAGTATATTGAAGAGATATCTGCACTCCTATGTTTGTTGCAGCACTGTTTACAATAGCTAAGATTTGAAAGCAACCTAAATGTCCATCAACAGATGAATAGATAAAGAAAATGTGGTACATATACACAATGAAGTACCATTAAGCCATAAAAAAGAATGAGATCCAGTCATTTGCAACAACAGGGATGGAACTGGAGATCATTATGTTAAGTGAAATAAGCTAGGCACAGAAAGACAAACATCACATGTTCTCACTTATCTGTGGGTTCTAAAAAATGAAAAAAAATTGAACTCATGGACATGGAGAGTAGAAAGATGGTTATCAGAAGTTGGGAAGAGTAGTGGGAGGCTGTAGGGAAGGTGGGGGTGAATAACAGGTACAAAAAAAATAAAATTAAAAAGAATGACTAAGACCTAATATTTGATAGCAGAGTAGGGTGACTGTAGCCAATAATAACTTAATTGTACATTTTAAAATAACTTAAAGAGTGTAACTGCATTGTTTGTAACAAAAGTATATCAAAAGGATAAATGTATCAAAAGGATAAATGCTTGAGGGGACAGAGCACATTCACCATGATATGCTTATTTCACATTGCATGCCTGTATCAAACTATCTCATGAACCCCATAAATATATATATCTACTATGTACCCATAAACATTTAATATTTTAAAAAAAAAAGATATTTGCCAAGATCACACAGCTTATAAACAGAGGTGAACCCAGGCAGCTTGACTCCAGATCTTCTGCTCTTAGCCACTCTCCTTAACTGTGGCAAGAAGGGATGGAAACTCCCTTCTGAGAGACACTGGACTAAGCAGCCTATATAAGCTGCAGTGTTTGCTCGATTTCTAGAAACAGCAACTATATTCTTTCAATTTAACCCCCTATTAAGACAAATCAGGTTTTAAAAACCAACACAACCACAACAATAAAAATCAGGCCATATTATCAGACTTGTAATTCTAACAGTGCACTGAAAAAAATGTACATTGCATTTTTGTAATGCTGTATTTTAGGAAAAATTACTTCACAATAGGCAGCAAAATATTTTTGTTCAGACAAAAGTGCTCCCTTCTTTAAATCATACTAAATGGATTACATAATGCATGATGGAGAAATATCTTAAACTAACTAGAAGTCTTATTTTCATGATTTGCAATGTTGAAGGGTCAGTAACTAGTCTCAATCTATTTCAAGCCAAGTATCTGCTTCTGTTTGACTTCAAAGACATTCTGGAGTAAATTATGCAGATGATAAAGGTTACAGTTCAACAAGCTTCTAAAGTTTAGTCTGAGTCTCCATGAACCCACATTCACCTTGAATGACATTATAATAGAAATCAACAGCATGAGTAACCAAAACAGCATGGTATGGGTAGCAAAACAGACACATACACCAATGGAGCAGAATAGAGACCTCACAAATAATACCACACATCTACAACCATCTCATCTTTGACAAACCTGACAAAAACAAGCAATGGGGAAAGGATCTCCTATTCAGTAAATGGTGCTGGGCAAACTGACTAGCCATATGCGGAAAAATGAAACTGGAACCCTTCCTTACACTTTATAGAAAAATTAACTCAAGATAGATTAAAGACTTAAATGTAAAACCCAAAACCATAAAAACCCTAGAGGAAAACCTAGGCAATACCATTCAGGACATAGGCATGGGCAAAGACTTCCTGACAAAAAGGCCGAATGCAATTGCAACAAAAGCAAAAATTGACAATAGGATCTAATTAATTAAACTAAAGAGCTTCTGCACAGCAAAAGAAACTATCATCAGAGTGAACAGGCAACCTATAGAATGGGAGAAAATTTTTGCAATCTACCCATCTGAAAAGGTCTAATATCCAGAATTTACAAGGAACTTAAACATATTTACAAGAAAAAAATAAACAACCCCATCCAAAAGTGGGCAAAGGATATGAACAGACACTTCTCAAAAGAAGACATTCATGTGGCCAACAAACATGAAAAAAAGCTCAACATCACTGATCATCAGAGAAATGCAAATCAAAACCACAATGAGATACCATCTCACACCAGTTAGAATGACGATTAAAAAGTAGGAAACAAGGTGCTGGCGAAGCTGTGGAGAAATAGGAACGCTTTTATGTTGTTGGTGGGAATGTAAATTAGTTCAGCCATTGTGGAAGACAGTATGGCGATTCCTCAAGGATTTAGAACCAGAAATACCATTTGACCCAGTAATCCCATTACTGGGTATATACCCAAAGGAATATAAATTATTCTACTATAAAGACACATGCACACATATGTTTTCTGCAGCACTATTTACAATAGCAAAGATATGGAACCAACCCAAATGCCCATCAATGATAGACTGGATAAAGAAAATGTGGTACATATACACCATGGAATACTATGCAGCCATAACAAGGAATGAGATCATGTCCTTTGCAGGGACATGGATGAAGCTGGAAGCCATCATCTTCAGCAAACTAGCACACGAACAGAAAACCAAATACTACACTTTCTCACTCATAAGTGGGAGTTGAACAATGAGAACACATAGAGAGGGGAACAACACATACCAGGGCCTGTTGTGGGGTGGGGGATGAGGGAAGGGAACTTAGGGGACGAGTCAATAGGTGCAGCAAATCACCATGGCACACGTGTACCTATGTAACAAACCTGCACGTTCTGCACATGTATCCTGATTTTTTTAGAAGAAATATATATATATTATATATATGTTTATATATTTTATATATATTAAATAATATATATTTTATATATATTAAATAACATATATTTAATATGTACTTTTATATGTTAAATAATATATATTTAATATGTACTTTTATATATTAAATATATATTTTATATATATGTTTCAGAAGAGAGATATATATATACATATATATAGAAAGAAATCAACACCATCTAAGAACCTGCTCCCTCAAGCCAGCTGCTTCCAGTAAGGGTGAGTGAAAAGTGGCTTCTAAACAAGGAAATTTTCACTTTGCCTTGAACATTCTGAGAACATAGTGTGTCCGGAATTGGTGGGTTCTTGGTCTCACCGACTTCAAGAATGAAGCCGTGGACCCTCGCGGTGAGTGTTACAGCTCTTAAGGTGGCGCATCTGGAGTCTGTCCCTTCTGATGTTCAGATGTGTTCGGAGTTTCTTCCTTCTGGTAGGTTCGTGGTCTCGCTGGCTCAGGAGTGAAGCTGCAGACCTTTGCGGTGAGTGTTACAGCTCTTAAGACATCGCGTCTGGAGTTGTTCGTTCCTCCCGGTGGGCTCGTGGTCTCGCTGGGCTCAGAAGTGAAGCTGCAGATCTTCCCGGTGAGTGTTACAGCTCATAAAAGCAGCGTGGACCCAAAGAGTGAGCAGTAGCAAGATTTATTGCAAAGAGCGAAAGAACAAAGCTTCCACAGCGTGGAAGGGGACCCAAGCAGGTTGCCAATGCTAGCTCGGGCAGCCTGCTTTTATTCTTATCTGGCCCCACCCACATCCTGCTGATTGGTAGAGCCCAGTGGCCTGTTTTGTCAGGGAACTGATTGGTGTGTTTACAATCCCTGAGCTAGATACAAAGGTCCTCCAGGTCCCCATCAGATTAGTTAGATACAAAGTTTGGACACACAGGTTCTCCAAGGCCCCACCAGAGCAGCTAGATACAGAGTGTCTATTGCTGCATTCACAAACCTTGAGCTAAACACAGGGTGCTGATTGGTGTGTTTACAAACCTTGAGCTAGATACAGAGTGCCGATTGGTGTATTTACAATCCCTTAGCTAGACATAAAGGTTCTCCAAGGCCCCACCAGAGCAGCTAGATACAGAGTGTCCATTGGTGCAATCACAAACCTTGAGCTAAACACAGGGTGCTGATTGGTGTATTTAAATCCCTGAGCTACACATAAAGATTCTCCAAGGCTCCACCAGAGCAGCTAGATACAGAGTGCCGATTGGTGCACTCACAAACCTTGAGCTAGACACAGGGTGCTGATTGGTGTGTTTATAAACCTTGAGCTAGATACAGAGTGCCGATTGGTGTATTTATAATCCCTGAGCTAGACATAAAGGTTCTCCAAGGCCCCACCAAAGCAGCTAGATACAGTGTCGATTGGTGCACTCACAAACCCTGAGCTAGACACAGGGTGCTGATTGGTGTGTTTACAAACCTTGAGCTAGATACAGAGTGCTGATTGGTGTATTTACAATCCCTGAGCTAGACATAAAGGTCCTCCAAGGCCCCACCAGGATCAGGAACCCAGCTGGCCTCACCCAGTGGATCCCGCACCGGGGCTGCAGGTGGAGCTGCCTGCCAGTCCCAGTGCCGTGTGCCCGCACTCCTCAGCCCTTGGGTGGTCGATGGGACTGGGCACCATGGAGCAGGGGGCGGCGCTTGTCGGGGAGGCTCGGGCTGCACAGGAACCCACGGAGTGGGTGGGAGGCTCAGGCATGGCGGGCTGCAGGTCCCGAGCCGTGCCCCGAGGGAAGGCAGCTAAGGCTCGGTGAGAAATTGAGCGCAGCGCAGCGCCGGTGGGCTGGCACTGCTGGGGGACCCAGTACACCCTCCGCAGCTGCTGGCCCGGGTGCTAAGTCCCTCACTGCCCAGGGCCAGCAGGGCTGGCCGACTGCTTCCAGTGCAGGGCCCGCCAAGCCCACGCCCACCCGGAGCTCCAGCTGGCCCGCAAGCGCGGCACACAGCCCTGGTTCCCGCTCACGCCTCTCCCTCCACACCTCCCTGCAAGCTGAGGGAGTGGGCTCTGGCCTTGGCCAGCGCAGAAAGGGGCTCCCACAGCACAGCAGTGGGCTGAAGGGCTCCTCAAGTGCCGCCAAAGTGGGAGCCCATGCAGAGGAGGTGCCAAGAGCGACTGAGGACTGTGAGGACTGCCAGCATGCTGTCACCTCTCAATAGCAGATCATTAAAAATGTATCATCTACACAGTAGGCAAACAAGCATAGTAATTCACATTGCTTTACTTAGATGTCACAGTGATAAGTACAATAGAAATAAAAACACAAGGAAAAGGTTTATATTATCCCATTGCCAGAGGCTAGATTTTAAGCACTAACTTGTTTTGTACCTATCCTTTATCAAATAGTCTTCCTCCAGGGCTTCCTTCAAAGACCAAGAAATTTTCTTACATTGAATAGTGTCAAATATTAACCTTACTTTAGTGTGACCATAACCAGTTTTGAGCCTGTCCAGGTTGTTCACAGAGACCTATTCCTTCTTCATAAATCTATCTTGTAAAGACAGACAGAAGGCAAACTCAAGTAAAAAGGGTCTTCACGTGTGAAGAATCTAATTTGTCAACTCCAACTTAGCATTTCTCATTAACAAAGGAAAACAAATTATAACAGAAGGAAAAGTTAGGTGAATTATTAAATTTAGTTAGCTATCCTATTTCACTTAAATTCTTTAAACACTAAGTATACCGTTGCAATCACTTTTTGCTTTTAAAAAATTAGTTTACAATTTCTTTTGAAAAAATATTTTCAACAGAATTCCACATATTTCCAAGATTGTGTTTTTTAATGTTACTTCAAGACAATATCTCAGAAATAGAATGCGTTGTTTTTGTGTTTACAGAAAAAAGTCAGTGATGCAATGAACAGAACACAAACACCTGTATTTCCCCAACTGTGATGTTTATGATGCACTTTCAACTTAACTCCTGCTAAATTTTGTTAGTGAAAAATGCCAGAAAAGAACCATTTCCACAGTATGAATATATAGCAGGAAGCTGATCAAACAAGATGGAATCATTTAAAAAGGCACACATCCAGTTTCAGGGGAGAAACAGCTTTTTAAACTTCTTCACCTTGGGCCCCATAATCTTGAAAATTTTTGCTCTCTGACTTCTACAGATCACTGCCCAGTGAAAAAACAATGCCACACACCATCTATCAAGGGAAACCTCTCTAAAAAGCAAGGTTGAACTTTCCTTTAGACATCTCAAAGAAAACACAGTTATTATGAAGTCTTCCCAGACCAACCCCAGCCAATGTATATTTCTGTTACTTGGAATTTGATTTTCACAGAATTTCAGAGATCAAAGGAACATTAACAATGAGGAAACAGAAGGTCAGGTAAGTTAAATGACTTGGCAAAAATGATGTTGACTTGTTAAGTGGCATAGTTTAACAAGGACCCTTGTTTCTTCACGGGCAGACTGATGTTCCCACAGTAGAACACTGGGTTGTTGTCTAATTTTGTATTATACAATACAAATTGTCTCTCTAATAAAATTATGAAATTCTCAAAGACAGAAGCTGTAACATTTATTTCTCTTGAAACTTCAAGGTGGCTCTCCTAGTTCTGGGACCATAAAATACTCAAATAAATATTTACCAAAATAAAGATCTAAAGGAGTAAATAAATGTGCACAGCAATAGATCTTGACAAAATGGCAAAAATCCACTCTTCCATATTCAAAAAACTCCCCCCCCCAAACTCTAATATTTGTTTGTAAGTCTGTTTACTTATATTTCCAGAAAGATTCTCAAAGAGGACATCTTTTCTTACTTTTTTGGTAAGTATGGGCTTCTCTGACTACCATCTTAAAAGAATATACTTGATAAAGTATTAAGTAACTCCAGGACATGAGTTACCCATGAGAGATCACTTGCCAACAATTAACTGAACCACAATATTCCAAAAAGAGAGATGGCTCTTAATCAATAAATAAATTCTGGGTCTAATTATAATGGCATGAAAATATTTAAGCAATTATAAACTACTCACTTAATGTTCAGATAGAAAATTGACTTTATTATTGAGCTAGAAATCAAATGATAACACAGAAAATAACAATATAAATGCTAACCTTGAGTTTTTCCAAAAAAGCAACTGTTGTCAAGGTCACAAACACACTGAGCCAAGTCTTGTTATTCCTTTATCCCATAGCTATTGTACTACTTGGTCTGAAAGTGGATGTGCTAGACATTTTCCATTTGTCATTTTCCATTTGTCTCTCCAGACCTTCACTCTGCTCTTCTCCATCCTGTTCTAAGCCTGGTCAGCTGACCTCCATGAACTTCATCAAAGGACCCCCTTGCCCTTGGAGTTTTACATGGGTTTGGCCAGTAGAAGCCAGTGGCTACAAATCAAAGGAAGAACAGAGAGGCCAAGATATTTATTCTACTTCCTCCTCCTTGCCAGATCACATTGGTTAAGTTTCTCCTCTGCAATGAAGACCACAGCTCATGTCAGACAGCCTTTCCATTACAGCCGCTCTCTGGTAGTTCTCTCCATTTTCCCTGATAGGTCAAGAAGTAGTAAAGGCTCCCTGTTGTCACTAACCCTGACTTCTGCTTCCTGTACCATCCCTTGTTAGTTTCTCTTACTCTGCCCATACCTTTGTAACTAGTCCCTTCAGTAAACTCTTCAGTTATCCCATTTGAGTATTGACATGGTTTGGCTCTGGGTCCCCAGCCAAATCTCCTCTTGAATTATAATCCCCATGTGTCAAGACAGGGGCCTGGTGGAAGGTGATTGGATTACAGGGGCAGTTTCCCCCATGCTGTTCTTGTGATAGCAGGTTCTCACGAGATCTGATGGTTTTAAAAGTGGCAGTTTCCCCTGCACATTCTCTCTCTCCTGCCACCTTGTGAGGAAGATGCCTGCTTCCCTTTTGCCTACTGTCATGATTGTTAACTTTCCTGAGGCCTCCACAGCCATGCAGAACTGTGAGTCAGTTAAACCTCTTTCCTTCAAAAATTACCCAGTTTCGGGTATTCTTTACAGCAGTGTGGAAATGGACTAATTCAGAGAATTGGTACCAGCAGAGTGGGGTACTGCTATAAAGATAACCTGACAATGTGGAAGCATCTTTGGAACTGGGTAACAGGCAGGGGTTGGAAAAGTTTGGAAGGCTCAGAAGAAAAGAAGATGTGGGAAAGTTGTGGACTTCCTAAAGAATTGTTGAATGGTTTTGACCAAAATGCTGACCATGATATGGACAATGAAGTCCAGGCTGAGGTGGTCTCAGATGAAGATGAGAAACTTAGTGGGAACTGGAGTGAAGGTCACTCATGCTATGCTTTAGCAATGACTGGCGGCATTTTGCCTCTGCCCTAGAGATCTGTGGAGCTTTGAACTCAAAAGATGATTTAGGGTATCTGGCAGAAGAAATTTCTAAGCAGAAAAGCATTCAAGAGGTGACCTGGCATTTTCTGAAAGCATTCAGTCAGATGTATTCACAGAGATGGTTTGAGATTGGAACTTATGTTTAAAAAAGAAGCAGAGAACAAAGGTTTGGAAAACTTGCAGCCTGGCCCTGTGGTAGAAAAGAAAAACCCATTTTCTAGTGAGGAATTCAAGCTGGCTGAAGAAATTTGCATAAAAAATGAGGAACGGAATGTTAATACCAAGACAATGGGGAAAATGCCTCTAGGCCGTGTCAGAGATCTTCGTGGCAGCCCCTCATATCACAGACCTGGAAGGCTAGGAGAGAAAAATGGTTTTGTGGGCTGGGCCTGGGGCCCCACTGCTCTGTGTGGCCCTGGGGCATGACACCCTAAGTCTCAGTCACTCCAGCTCAAGCTGAGGCTAAAAGGGGCCAAGATACAGCTTGGGGCATTGCTTTAAAGGGTGCAAGCCCCAAGCCTTGGCAGCCGACACATGGTGTTAGGCTTGCAGGTATGCAGAAGACAAGAGCTGAGCTTTGGGAGCCTCCACCTAGATTTCAGAGGATGTATGAAAACACCTGGATGTCCAGGCAAAAGTCTGCTGCTGGGGCAGAGCCCTCATGGAGAGCCTCTACTAGGGCAATGCAGAGGGAAAATGTGGGGTCAGGGTGCCCACACAGAGTCCCCACTGGGGCACTGCCTGGTGGGGCTGTGAGAAGAGGGCCAATGTCCTCCAGACCCCAGAATGGTAGATCCACTCACAGCTTGCACCATGTGCCTGGAAAAGCCAGGGGCACTCGATGCCAGCCTTTGAAAGCAGCCATGGGGACTGTCCCCTACAGATCCACAGGGAAGGAGCTGCCAATGCCCTGGGAGCTCACCTCTTCCATCAGCATGCCCTGGGTGTGAGACATGGAATCAGAGGAGACCATTCTGGAGCTTTAATGAATTAAAAAAAAATTTTTTTAACAAGTACCCTGCCAGGTTTTGGACTTGCATAGGGCCTGTGGCCTCTTTGGTTTGGCCAATTTCTCCCATTTCGAATGGGAACATTTACCCAATGCCTGTGCCCCCACTGTATCTTAGAAGTAACTAACTTGCTTTTGATTTTATAGGCTCACCGGTAGAAAAGACTTGCCTTGTCTCAGATGAGACTTTGGACTTGGACTCTTGAGTTAATACTGGAATGAGTTAAGGCTTTGGGGGACTGTTGGAAAGGCATGATTGGTTTTGAAATTTGAAAAGGACATGAGATTTGGGAGGGGCCAGGGGTGGAATAATATGGTTTGGCTCTGTATCCCCACCCAAATCTCATTTCGAATTGTAATCCCCACATGTTGAGGCAGGGACCCAGTGGGAGGTGACTGGATAACAGGGGCAGTTTCCCCCATGCTGTTCTCATGATAGTGAGGGAGTCCTCATGAGATCTAATGGTTTTAAAAGTGGAAGCTTCCCCTGCACATTCTCTCTCTCCTGCCACCTTGTGAAAAAGATGCCTGCTTCCCCTTTGCCTTCTGGCATGATTGTAAGTTTCCTGAGGCCTCCGCAGCCATGTGGAACTGTGAGTCAATTAAACTTCTTTTCTTTATAAATTACCCAGTCTCACGTAGTACCTTAATAGCAGTGTGAACGTGGACTAATACAAGTACATATATATACTTGTATTTATATATATATATATATATATATATATATATATATATATATATATACCTGTGTCCAGCTAGGACTCAGAATGATCCTTTGGGATAGAGGTCCTTCCTGTCTCACATTGCCAGTTCCACACAATTTTTTGTTGGGGAGGGAATGGCAACCTTTGGTCACTTGTGTTTTGGTGTCATATCTAAGAAGGCTTTGCCTGACCCAAGGATACAGAGATATATATATTTCTATAGTTTCTTCTCAGAGCTTTATAGTTATAGCCCTTACATTTAGGTCTATGATCCATTTTGAACTCCTTTTCATGCATGATGTGAGATTAGTCGAAATTGCTCTTTCTACATGTAGATATATAATTGCCCTAGCACCATCTGTTGAAAAGACTACTCCTCATTGAATGGTATGGACATTTTTGTCAAAAATCAATTTACCATGAAGGGTTTATTTCTAGACTCTCAATTCTGTTCCACTAATCTATATGTCTATCCCTATGCTATGCCATTACATTGTCTCTTTTTTTTTTTTTTTTTTGAGATGGAGTTTTGCTCTTGTTGCCCAGGCTGGAGTGCAATGGCATGATCTTGGTTCACTGCAACCTCTGCCTCCCCAGTTCAAGCAATTCTCCTGCCTCAGCTTCCTGAGTAGCTGGGACTACAGGCACATGCCACCATGCCTGGCTAATTTTTTTTGTATTTTTATAGCAGACAGGGTTTTACCATGTTGGCCGGGCTGGTCTCAAACTCCTGACCTCAAGTGATCCTCCTGCCTCGGCCTCCCAAAGTGCTGGGATTACAGGCATGAGCCACTGCACTTGGCCCACATTGAATTGATTACTGTAGCTTTATAGTAAGTTTTGAAACCAGAAAGTTTAAGTCTTCCAGTTTTGTTGTTCTTGTTTAAAACATCTTGGCTAATCTGGGCCCTTCACATTTCCATATCAAATTTAGGATCAGCTCGTCAATTTCTGCAAAAATGCCCACTGGGATTTTGATAGGAATTGCACTAAATCTATCTACTAATTTAGAGAGAATCGCCACCTTAACCATATTAAGTCTTCTAATCCATGAAGTTTGAATGTTTCCATTTATTTAGGTCTTTAATTTTACTCAGCAATGTTTTGTAGTTTTCAGTGTACAATTCTTTCAGTTATTCCTGAGTATTCTTTTGGTGTCATTGTAAGGGGAGTTAATTTCTTAATCTCTTTTTCAGAGTGTTCATTATAGTATATAGAAATATAATTAATTTTTGTGAAATCAATTGGTCTTGTATTCTGCAACTTTGATGAACACATTAGTTGTAGTAACTTTTTTGTGGAATCCTTAGGATTTTCTATATACAGGGTCACATCCTCTGTGAATAAACGCAGTTTTATCCTCTCCAGTCTAGATGTCTTTCATTTATTTCTTGCCTGACTGTACCAGCTAGAACTTCCATTCCAGTGTTGTATAAAATTGTGAGAGCAGACATCCTAGCCTTGTTCCCAATTTCAGGAAGAAAGCATTCACACTTGCCATTTAAATATGTTGCTAGCTGCAGCTTTTTCATGAATCCCCTTAGTTCAAAGTTCACTTCTACTTCTAATTTGTTGAGAATTTTTATTATGAATGGTATTTGATTTTGTAAAGTGTTTTTCTGTGTCTAACGATAATTATATGTGTTTTATCCTTTATTTCACTATTTTTTTGTGTTATATTCATTGATTTTTTATGTTAAATCTTTTTGGCATAAATCCCACTGGATCATGGTATATAATCCATTCTATGTGTTGCTAATATTGCTGATATTTTACTGAAGATTTTTTCACCTCTATTCATGATGTTGGTCTGCAGTTTTCTTTTCTTGCAATGTCTTCATCTGGCTTGGTATAGGACAATACTGGCTTCACTGAGTGAGTTGTACTTCCTCCTCTATTTTCCAGAAAAGTTTGTGAAAGATTGCTATTATTTATTATTTAAATGTTGAATAGAATTCATGAGAGTAGTCATCTGGGTATGAGCTTTGTAGAATGATTTTTAGTTACTAATTCAATTGCTTTATTTAGTATAACTCTATTCGGATTCTCTATTTCTTCTTGAGTTTTAGTAGTTATGTCTTTCAATGATTTTGCCCATTTCCTCTAAGTTGTCTAATTTAATGGGATAAAGTTGTTCACAGTATTCCCTTATAATTCTTTTAATCTCTGCAGGGATAGGAGCGATGTCTCCTCTTTCATTCCTGATTTTGATAATTTGTATCTTCAGTCTTTTTTCTTGGTCAGTCTAACCAAAGTTTTGCCTATGTTAATTGTTTCCAATAACTAATTTTTAGTTTCATTGATTTTCTCCATTTTCTATTTTACTGTTTTCTACTCCAGTACTTATTTCCTTTCTTTTCTATTTCCTTTAGGTTTAATTTGTTCTTATTTTTCTTTTTCTGTTCTCTTTTTATTTTCTAGTAGAGATGGGGGTGTCTCACTATGTTGTCTAGGCTAGTTTCAAACTCCTGGCCTCAAGTGATTCTCTAACTTTGCCTCCCTAAGTGCTGGGATTACATGAGTGAACCATCACACTCTGCCTTTTTTTGTTTTTTGTTTTAAGGTAGAACCTTAAGTTGCTGATTTGAAACCTCTCTTCTATTCCAGTACAGGCATTTCTCCTTGGTTTCTTGATGTTAGAGTGTCAGCATACTCTACAACTTGGTCTTTGGACCCTTGATCTTTAGCTACACTCACTCTGTTATCATCTTGTCTAGTCTCATGGCTTTAAATATAATCTACATATTGACAGTGCTCAGGCCAGACCACTCCCTCTAAATTTTAGTTGCATATATCTATCCAACTGCCTTTTATCTTAGATGTTAGACAGCTCTAGTTTAACAAGCCCCAAGTTGAAATCCTGCTCCCAGCCCCCTAACACAAATTGGCTTCTTCACCAGTCTTCCGCATCTTAGTTAACAGCAACGCTATCCTTACCATTGCTCAGGACAACATCCTACGGTCATCTTTTAACTCTATCCTTGACTCATTTTCTCTCAGACCATAGATCTAATTCATCAGGAAATCCTATTAGATCTACCTGCAAAACATATACACATTCTAGCCACTTTACTACCTCCACTGCAAACCCCCTACTCCGAGCCACCATACTCCCTCACCTAGATTATAGCCTCATAACTAACCTCTCTACTTCCATCTCTGCCCCCTACAGCTTCTCTCAAAAAAATATAGCCAGAGAGGATTCTGTAAAAATATAAATTGTATCACCTCATTCCTCTGCTTAAAATTTGCCAACTCAGCCTATGAGAATAATGTCAACCCACTTTCAATAGCCCACAAAGCCCTCCAAGATCTGGCCTCCAGTGATCCATCTGACTTCATCTCCCACAACCGTCACTCTTGCTTACTTTGCCTTAGCCACACTGTTTCTTGAACATACGGCATGCTCCCACCTAAAAAAGTCTGTCCGCTGACTGTCTTATTTCCTGGAATACTTTTTCCCCAATATTTACATGGCTTATCTTTTCTCACCCTCAAGACTTTGCTCAGGTATCATCATCTTCTCCACAAGACTAACTCTGGCCACTTCCCTTTAAATTGCATTCAACACCACTATCAGTACCCCCAACATTCATTACCCTGCTCATTTTTTTCCCGTAGCACTTATTTACCTTCAAATATAATGTATACTATACTTCATATGTTTATTGCTTATTGCATATCTGCCCCAAAAGAATGCAAGCCCTTTTAGGGCAGAGACTTTTGTCTGTTTTATTTATGGATGCATCCCAAGGGACTAGGTATATGCATTGCATATATCAGATATCTATTAAGTATTTGTTGAATGAATAAATTTAGAAAGCAGAACTCTACTAGCTATCATCAATTGAAATATTAGTTATGCCTTAAAAGTTGAATTTATTCATGCCTTCATTCATTCAACAAATACTGAATGGCTTCTCTTTGCCAGGCACTGCAACAGACACTGGGGATATTCAAGACAGAAGACAGACAAGGCCCTGTTGACATGGAGCTTACTTACTAATTTTCTGTCTCTCCTTATAGAATGTAAAAATAAAAATATATATATAATTCTTATAATAATATGTGTTATAGCCAGGCATCATAGCTCGTGCCTGTAATTGCAGCTACTCAGGAGGCTGAGGCACAAAGATCACTTGAGCCCAGGAGTTGGAGTTATGACCATACCCCTGTGCTCCAGCCTGACCGACACAGTGAGACCCCATCTCTAAAAATGTAAGTAAATAAATAAATTGTGTTACAAAAACAATAGGATAAATAAGTAAACATGCCAATTATTGGGGTAGTGAGCTAGGGAGTACCCCTTCAACTAGAATAACAACTACACTTGATCTGAGATGTCAAAACGGGATGAGGAAAAGCCAGTCATGCAGAAACCTGGGGTAAAAAAACATTCCAGGTAGACAAAAAGTATAAAGCTTTGGGAGGAAGATGGACCTTGGCAAGTTTAACAAACAAAGCCAGTATGATTTGAAGGTAGAGTATGAGGACAAGATACAGTGGGATGGCATCCTGTGGCATCTGTCCATTGTAGAGGCCCTAAACCCACCCTGACATTTGTAGTAAATTAGATGCATCCTGGAATGGTACTTTTATATCACCTTCTCTCTCCTGTGCTCCCTCCTCTCGTATTCTTTTTTCTTTCAAGAATAAGAGCCAATGGCATAGACGAGCAGTATCACTGCTAAGAAATCTGAAAAGACTATTCTTTAGTCCATCTAGTACTCCTGTGCAAACAGAAAAAGTTGTGCCTTCCTGAGAACATTTTACTGCCACGTGTTAGAAAAATACGTAATAAATAAGAATATCAGCAACTCACTCATAATTGTACAATGTCCTATATGTAGTATGTAGCAGCCCTGGTTGCAGAGATAGAGAAAAGCAGCTCTATGCAAAATATGCAAACCAAAATGGTTCCATTTTTTCCTGTATGTCATATACCAAATGCTGCAGATGCTAAATATACATATAGATTTACATGCATTGCAAATTACTACTATTCTGCATTAGCTACAGTTGGCTACTGATTCTGATAGCATTTTCATCATGAGAAAAAGAATGAGTCTTTTTGAATATTAGTCAATGGAGAAAATACTGTGTTTACAGTAAAGTGATACAGACTTAAGTGGCTGTAACCACTAATGTACCTTTATAAAAGTGGTAAAAGTCTTAAATACATCCACAAATGTTAGAAGTAGTGATCATCAGACAGTCTATCTGAAGAAGATATTAAGACAGTGTTTTCTTTGGAATGCATTTGCCTATATTACCTCATGTAATTCAAACATTATTTTTATTTTGTAGTTTCCTGATTAAGTTTTTAAAAATAAGTCAAAGGATATTTTGGTAAAGTAACAGATTCCAAAAAAAAGCAAAAAAAAAAAAAAATACCCACATTTTCAAGCTTAATCCCAAAGATGACCATTCGTTTCATCATTTAGGCTAAAGTTTTCTAATTTAGGAAAGAAAAACGTGTGTCTTTGACTTTATGAGAAATAATCTGTGATACTGTGTACATCTGTGATTTCTAGATGAATAGCATTCAAATGCCACTTCAATATGATTAAAATTAATAAGCAACTAATAAAATCCATAAAGGATAGCGTTTCCTGAAAGTGTCCAATGATGGAAGAGTGCCACCTAGTGTTCAATGTGGATTCAACATATCCTGCCCAAAAAGCCATTTCACAAAGCCATTTCACAAAGCCATTTCACAAATACCCTCAATTTTAGCCCTGTAGTTATTCATTAAACCATAGTAATTTTGCAGAGCCCTAGTCAAGTATCAAAATATGAATTATGAATTCCTGAAAAAAAGTATATCACCTATATCCACTAGAAACTGAGTTTTTGAAAAGGAAGTTAAATTTCTATAGCTACATAAAAGCAAAAAAAAGAGTTAACTCAAAAAAAAAAAAAAATTTTAAACATCGTGACCCTAAGTAGTAGGCTAGAAAGAACATGAGGTTCTAGGCTAAATAGGTTCAAATTTGGGCCCTACCACTTTCTAGCGTATAATCTTGGGTATTTTAAAAAACTGAGGTTTCCTTATGTGAAAAGAATATACAGTAGGCATTCAATAAGTGATAGATATTAACTATTAAGAAAAAGAGATTTCCCATTCTTTTTTAAAGAATAAGTTAATAAGTTTCTTTTTTTAAAGAAAAGTGAGAGCAAGTTTATTAAGAAAGTAAAGGAATAAAAGAATGCCTACTCCATAGGAAGAGCAGCCTCCTTTTGTTTTTAATATATCCCCTCCAGTCATCGGGACTTTAGGAAACATTTTAATGAAAGGATAGCTTGTGCCAGGTCAACAATTTCATTTCTCTCTAATTCCTTGCATAAAAGAGGACCCAATCTGGGGTGGGGGTGTTATCCTTTGCCCAGTCAGCCGCAAATAAGTTTAAAGTTTTTAAATTTATTGATGAAATTATCAGATTCAAACATCCACTCTTATGGAATATGCGTGACATTCAGTGAATTCTCTTCCATTGCTTTCTAACATCTAATAAATTCCCTTCGCTTGCTTTCTAACATCTAACCAATTACATAACAGTATCTTAAACAATTAAAAACAATAATTTAAAAAATGCTATTAAATCATTTCAAGAATATCTTTCTCATGACATTTTTAAAAAAGGTTTAATCCACGATGTATGTCTATTTAGTGTGTGTGTGTTGTGTGTGTAACAGAATCTCTTTTTTTAAAACCTTGGATTCATTTTATCAAGCTCCTTACAAATTTTCCAAAATTAAGTCCCTTTTTAGCCTAATCCTTTCTTTAAGGCTATAGATTTCTCATTTGTATTAGTAAGAATGTAACTGTATAAAGGAACAGTATCTCAAAAGCTCAGTGTATTAATTAGAATAGTTTTCTAAGCAAACTATTACTGAGGGACTACAAGAGTGAGTAAGAAATAAGCCCTACCTCCACGGTGTCTCATGCCTGTAATCCCAGCACTTTGGGAGGCCGAGGCAGATGGATTGCCTGAGGACAGGAGTTCGAGACCAGCCTGGCCAACATAGTGACACCCTGCCTCTACTAAAAGTACAAAAACATAGCTGAGTGTGGTGGTGGGTGCCTGTAATCCCAGCTACTCAGGAGGCTGAGGCAGGAGAATCACTTGAACCTGGAAGGTGGAGGTTGCAGTGAGCCAAGATCGTGCCAAGAAAGAAAGAAAGAAGAAAGAAAGGAAGGAAAGGAAGGAAAGAAAGGGAGAAAGGAAAGAAAGAAAGAAAGAAAAAGAAAGAAAGAAAGAGAGAAAGAAAGAGAGAAAGGAGCCCTGCTCTCAAGGAGCTCACTCTCCTTAGTACATTACTGAGTCCCAACTCAGAGAGCCAGACAGCAGGATAGAGAGGTATTAATAAATTCCCAATGCATGTCTTTGAAAGTAGATGGACCCATTCTCCACCAGCACTGCCTTCCCAGAAGACTACAGCCTGTGCAAAACGCAGAGGGGATCTTGAAGAAAGCAGGAGTGATGGGGCAGAGATGCCTCTACTTCTGCTTGGCCCTGGATGTTTCTCTCTTTTGTCTCCTAGATTTTGGATGTCTGTCCCTCTCCCTCTTTATTGGTCCTGGATTTCTTTCTCTCCCTCTCTCTAGCTTCACGTTGTATATCTTTCTTTCCTAGAGAAATAGAAGGATATTCAAGAAAAGAGGGAAAAAAAGAAAAATAAGGCAAACATAAAAGAGATTAAAAATAGAGAAGTGATGTGAGCACTTACTGATATGGTATTAACTAAATAAACTTTGTAATTTCTTTCCTTCATTTGGAAATTAGAATTACTTCAATGTGGAATAGTCATATACACATACAGACATGCACATCACATGTAAATGGGATCATCACACTGAGGTAGAAGACATGTGGGCCTTTCAGTATGTCCCAACTAGTTTCTTTAGCTATAAAATTTGGGAATAAGACTAGATCAATAGTTCAAAAACATTTTCCTGTTCCCTTTTTTTTTCTTTCTTTTTTTTCTTTTTTCTTTTTCCCCTATTTCTTAACCTATAGTAAGAACCACAGTTTCCATTGGGACCAATACACACCCACACCCACATCCACCCACAACCACACACACACATGCCCTACAACTGGAATAAAGTTCTCAAAAACAATTCTTATTCTCAATATGTGAAATGTACTGATATTTTTATACCTTTTTTTAAAAGCTGTCTATTACTTACAATTTAGCGCCTACAATCCAGTGATACATCATAACCTCAATTTCATAATCACTGATGTTAACCAAAATCAAAGGTCTCTTTCAGATCTAAGACTTTATGACTTGAATGACCAGTGGGTCAATGAAGAAATTAAAAAGAAAATTGCAAATTTTCTTGATACAAACGATAAAGGAAACACAATATACTATTAGTTATGGAATGCTACTAGCTAGGGAATTCAGTGAAAGCAGTATTAAGAGGGAAATTTATAGCTCTAAGTGCCTACATTTAAAAAAAAGAGAGAAAAACTTCAAATAAATAGCCTAATGATGAACCTTAGAAAATTACAAAACCTGGAGCAAACTGAAACCAAAATTAGAGGAAAAGAAATAATAAGATCATGGCAGAAATAAATGAATTTGAAATGAAAAAAAATACAAAAGATCAATGAAACAAAAAGTTGTTTCCTTGAACACAATTGATAATCCTTTAGTCAGAGTAAGAAAAATAGACAGAAGGCCCAAACAAATAAAATCAGAGATGAAAAAGGAGACGTTACAAATGATACTGCAGAAATTCAAAAGATCATTGATGGCTACTATGAGCAACTATATGCCAATAAATTTAAAAATCTGTAAAAATCAAAAACTTCCTAGACACATAAAACCTACCAAGATTGAACTGGGAAGAAATCCAAAACATGAAAACACCAATAATGAGTAACAAGATCAAAGCCATAATAAAAAGTCTCTGAGTAAAGAAAAGCCCAGGACCTGATGGCTTCACTGCTGAATTCTACCAAACATATAAAGAACTAATACCAATCCTATTCAAACTATTCCAAAAAATAGAGGAAGAGGTAATATTTCCAAGCTCATTCTATGAGCTCAGTATTACCCTGATACCAAAACCAGACAACAACACATCAAAAAAAAAAAAGAATGAAAAAGAAAACTACAGAACAATATCTCTAATATTGATGCAGAAATCTTCAAAAATGCTAGGAAACTGAATTCAGTAACACGTTAAAAATATCATTCATCATGACCAAGTGGGATTTATCCCTGAGATGCAGGGATGGTACAACACATGCAAATCAATCAATGTGATACATCATATCAACAGAATGTAGAACAGAAACCATACAATCATTTCCATTGACGCCGAAAAAGCATTTGATAAAATTCAACATCCCTTCTTGTTAAAAACATCAAAAAATTGGATATAGAAGGAACATATACTTCAACATAATAAAAGCCATATATGACAGCCCCACAGCTAGTATCACAATGAAAGGGGAAAAACTGAAAGCATTTCCTCTCAGATCTGGAACATGACAAGGTTATACACTTTCACCACTGTTATTCAACATAGGAGGTCCTAGCTATGGCAATCAGATGAGAGAAAGGGCATCCAAATTGGAAAGGAAGAAGTCAAAGAATCTTTGTTTGCAGATGATATGAGCTTACCTTTGGAAAAACCTAAAGACTCCACCAAAAGACTCTTAGAACTGATAAATCCAGTAAAGTTGCAGGATACAAAATCATACAAATATCAGTAGCATTTCTATATGCCAACAGTGAAAAATCTGAAAAAAAAATTTTTAAGTTATCCTATTTACAATAGTCATGAACAAAATAAAATACATAGGAATTAACAAAAGAAGTGAAAGATTTATACAATGAAAACTTTAAAACACAGATAAAAGAAATTGAAAAAGCCGCTAAAAAATTGAAAGATTCCATGTTTATGGAAAGAATCAATATTGTTAAAATGTCCATACTACCTAAAGCAATCTACAGATTCAATGCAATCACTATCAAAATATCAATGACATTCTTCAAAGAGTAGAAATAGAAAAAACAATCCTAAAATTTATAAAAGACTCAGAATAGCCAAAACCATCCTAAGCAAAAAGATGAAAACTGAAAAAAATCACACTATCTGACTTCAAATTATACTACAGAGCTATAGTAACCAAAACAGCGTGGTACTGGCATAAAAACAGACACATAGATCAATGGAACAGAATAGAGAACCCTGAAACAAATCCATACATCTACAATGAACTCATTTTCAACAAAGTTTCCAAGAACATATATTGGAGAAGACAGCCTCTTCAATAAATGGTACTGGAAAAACTGGGTATTTATACGCAGAAGAATGGAACAAGACCCCTTTCTCTGGTCATATACAAAAATAAAATCAAAATGGATTTGGATTAAATACTTAAATTTAATACCTCTAACTATGAAACTACTACAAGAAAACATTGAGGAAAATTCCCAAGATATTGGTCTGGGCAAAACTTTCTTGAACACCACCACACAGGCACAGGCAACCAAAGCAATCATGGATAAATTGGGGCACATCAAGTTAAAAAGCTTCTGCATAGCAAAGGAAACAATCAACAAAGTCAAGAGACAACCCACAGAATGGGGCAAAATATTTGCAAACTAACCATCTAACAAGACATTAATAATCAGAATACACAAGGAGCTCAAACAACTCTACAGGAAAAAAATCTAATAATCTGACTAAAAATTGGGCAAAAAATCTCAATATACGTTTCTCAAAAGAAGACAACCAGTGGCAAACAGGGATATGAAAAGTTGCTCAATATCATTGATCATGAGAAAAATGCAAATCAAAACTACAATGAGGTATCACCTCACCCCATTTTAAAAAAGTTTTATCCAAAGGACAGGCAGTAACAAGTGCTGGCAAGGATGTGGAGAAAAGGGAACACTCATACACTGTTGCTGGGAATGTAAATTAGTACAACCACTATTGAGAACAGTTTAGAGCTTCTTCAAAAAACTAAAAATAGAGCTACTTTATAATCCAACAATCCCACCACCGGGTCTATACCCAAAAGAAATCAGTACAACAAAGAGTTATCTGCACTCCCATGTTTATTGCAGCACTATTGACAACAGTCAAAATTTGGAAGCAACCTAAGTGTCCATCAAAAGAATGGATAAGGAAAATATGGTACATATACCAAATGAAGTACTATCCAGCCATAAAAAAATGTGATTCTGTCATTTGCAAAAACATAATGGAATTAAAGGTCATTATGTTAAGTGAAATAAGCCAGGCACAAAAACACAAACATTGCATGTTCTCCCTTACTTGTGAGATGTGAAAATCAAAACAATTGAACTCATGGAGATAGAGAGTAGAAGGCTGGGAAAGGTAGTAGGGAGTTGTGGAGTTGATGGTTAATGGGTACAAAAAAAATTGAAAGAGTGAGTAAGACCTAGTATTCAATAGCATAACAGGGTGACTATAGTCAATAATAATTTAATTATACATTTTAAAATAACTAGAAGAGTGTAACTTGATTGTTTGTTAACACAAAGTATAAATACTTGAGGAAATGGATACCAAATTTTCCATAATATGTTTATTATGCATTGCATGCCTGTACCAAAATATCTGGTGTACATATTTATATATTAAAGTATTAAATATACTTATATATTTATAAATATTAGATATAGTGGGTATATATAAATGTATACATATATATACACACATACACACACCTAGTATACTATGGGTGTGTATATATATGTTTTATATATATATGTGTGTGCACATAATATATCTATTATATATAATAGATATAATATATATAATACATAATAGATATATTATATTATATAATAGATGTAATATATAATTATAAATATAATATATAATAAATATAATATAAAATAAATATAATAAAATATATATTATATATATCTATTATGTATTATATATTATATGTTTTATATATAATATAATTATATATTATATATTATAGATATAATATATAATATAATTATATATTATATATTATAGATATAATATATAATATAATTATATATTATATATTATAGATATAATATATAATATAATTATATATTATATATTATAGATATAATATATAATATAATTATATATTATATATTATAGATATAATATATAATATAATTATATATTATATATTATAGATATAATATATAATATATTATATATTATAGATATAATATATAATATAATTATATATTATATATTATAGATATAATATATAATATAATATATATTATATATTATATATTATATCTATAATATATAATATATTATATATTATATTATATATCTATTATATATTTATATATAATATATTAGATATATTCGATATATATTATACACACACACACACACACACACACACACACACACACATATACCTGCTATGTACCCATAAAAATTTTAATTTTGTTTAAAAAAGACTGATTTCATGCTACATAAGCCTTGTACAATCTGGTCTCAGGCTACCTCTTTATCTCATCTGCCTCACCTGCCTCTGCCACCCTCTCCCTCACCTTCTCTGCTCCAGTTACACCGGCCTTCTTGCTGGTTACTAAATAAACCACGCAGGCTCCCACCTCAGGGTCTTTGGATGTACTATTTCCTCTACCTAGACAGCTCTAGGGCTAGGATTCCCAGGGCTCTCCACATCATCACTTCATTCAGGTCTCCACTCATATGTCAGCAATGTAAGGAGGCTTCTCTGACCAGCCAACTAAATACCAACTTCTTCACTCTCTGTCTTGTTTGATTTTTTTTCCATAACACTTATCAAAACCTCAAATTATACTACATATTTGTTTATTCTGCATCTCCCCAGAAATTTTAGCTCCATAAGGGTGGAACTTTGTCACTGATTGCTCAGAACAGTGCCTGGCACTCAAGAGAAACTTAAAAATAACTGTTGAATGAATGAAGCTAGAGCTCTCTCTCAGAATAAAAGAGTCCACTGTTTTTGACCCAGAATTCTAGATTTTTCTCTAGAGGTGAACAGCCCTTGATCAAAACTGTTTGTCCACTCCTGGTCTCTACCAAGTAACTAGCAGGGAAATTCAGCGGAAAGTTACCTTCCTTTCTTCTCAACTGTCTTTTCAGAGGATTATCTTTCTTCCTTGGATGTTTGTGCCTTTCTGCTCCCTGATGATATTGATATCTTTTCTCTGTAAATACAATACCTACTTCCAAGGACACTATCAATTAGTTAAGAATCTTAAATGCCTTTAAAAATAGAAAACATTCTCTAAGTGTCAGGCACTATCGTTAAAATGGCAGATTTGCAAAGCTTTTGTCAAGTGCTAAAGTGAAAAAAGAAGGTGAAGCTGGTAGGGGGACAGAGAGCAACTGGAGGTGTTACTTTAGAAAGGTGGACAAGGAAGTCCTCTCTGATGAGGTGTCATTTGAACACACGTCTGAAAAAACGTGTAGGAGCATTTCAGGCAAATGGAATAGCAAGTGCAGCTGAAGTGTATGTAAAACCGGGGAAAAAAAGATGTAAACTTTGAAAATGTATATCTCAGAAGGCTAAACCAAAAAGAATTGCTTAAAAATTATATGAATAAGAACTACCTCAAATAATTCTGAATAGTCACCAACTCTGTGTATCTTGTGTCCTCTCAAAACTCACCCAAAGGGACATCTGGGTCAATGAACAAAAATGTTTAAAAGAAAGTGGGGTAGGGGGAAGCATCTGTTAAGCACTTAATTGTACAGGACACTAGGCTGAACCCTGAACAATGAACCACAATGACGGAGTTTCCTACTTCATTTCCAAATGCCTTCCAGTAACTTTAGGGAATCAATGTTGACATTAATATGCATAAGTTTAATTTTGGATTTATACATATTCACATGTTAAAGAAAACCTGAAGCTCAGTGAATGAAAAATTGCAGAGAAAAAGCAGTAAAGTCAACTAATCTTGTTTTTAATTAGCATTCTTTCAGTCATTAGTCTCTCTTCTGTGTTCCCACATTCAGTAGGTCTCTATCTTAACACTTGGAAATACAACAGCAGTAGCAACAGTAATAACAGCTAATATTTATTGGATGCTTACAGTGTATAAAGCATTGGGCTAAACAGTTTATCATTTAA
The DNA here is from genome assembly GCF_029281585.2 of Gorilla gorilla gorilla. Lineage (NCBI taxonomy): Eukaryota > Metazoa > Chordata > Mammalia > Primates > Hominidae > Gorilla > Gorilla gorilla. The sequence continues at coordinate 87,403,577 of NC_073224.2, read as the reverse complement.
TTATAATAATATGCCTATAAGGGAACTATTATTATTATTATTATTATCCTCATTTTACAAATGAAGAAATAGAATTTCTCTAAGTTAGTATTACAATGTTACAGTGTATCATGTATTTCTCTTCTTCTTTTTTCTCTTTCTCCAAGACTGTGAGCTTTTTAAAAAAGAAATCTAGTCTTGTTCATCTTTGTATCTCATATATACAGCATGTTGCAAGAACCCAAAAGTGGGCAGAAAGATGAGTTCAAGAGCCTCTGCTCTATATCTGAATATAAATGCTTATTACGTCAAGTTAGATTCTAAAAGTGTTCTAATAATGCATGCCACAACCTAGGTGTTAAGGGTATTGGGAGACAAGATAAAATCATCAGGCCAATACTAATTTTTATGTGGAAATGCTAGAAAAAGTGATCATAATATTATAGAAGCCATTCTTTCTTTGCATAAAAACTTGAAAATTTTTAATTATGAAAAATATTCAGATATAAGATAGACAGATATTCACCTTTTAGAGATTTCAGTGCATGCAGTAAAATCCAATAAGGTACCTAAAAGGCAATATGGTTTAATATAAATGATAAAACTGTACTTGCCACTAGATGAAGGGATTTTCAGTTTTTCCAGAGCCTAATTTCTGAGTCGAAGCGGCAAGAAACAGACTGGGTCTGAATGGTCTCATTGTACCTTCACAGTCAAATTACTGAATAATAAAATCTCAAATGACCAGCAATAAAAGTAAATGTTCCCAGCTAATCCATTTAAATTGAGAAGATATTCAGGGATCTCACACCTAATACCTGCTAAATACATATCACACATGTTTAGCTGCCCCTATCCACATAAGTATATGACCATTATTGAAACTGGTCTCAAGACCAATCTCTGCCATTTCCCTCCCTTTTACCAGCTTTTTCTTGTTTCCATTAGGAAAATGAATCTATAAGAGAAATTTAGGAAGAGGGAATTTAATATATAAAAGTAAATTTTTCAATAGCCACAAAATTGCATAACACCATTAACTTCAAATATTTATTTTTGAAGGTTGATATTTTAATCTCTTCCATTTTCCTCAACCATCTTCTCATTAGGCAGCAATCTGGTTAATATGAAAATAACACATTTTGTATGTATATTACAGTTTATAAATTACTTTCATATTAACTTATTTGATCTTCACAAAAAATGCTTTAAGGGAATCTAAACAGAAAGTATTATTTTGATTTTATGGATGAGAAAATAACTATCCAAAAAAGATTACATAACACACAGCTCATAAGTGCTTAAGCCAGGACTGGAATAAAGACTGAAATTTTAGATTTCTAGCTCTACATCAGTTTGTTTGTACTTCAACAAGCTACATCTTGAAAATAAGTACACAAGAGAGGACTGGAAAATTTGTCTACAAATAATAGTTAAAAAAAGGCCAACTTAATATTCTTCACTACAGTCAGACAATAAACCTTGAATTTTAACAATTTATAATAGATGTAAAACAATAATTACAAAGAAATACTGTAGGTAAGTATTAACAGTGCCTTTCATCTATAGAACATACAGTAATTTATATTTCTCTCAATATTCTGAGCAAAGCAGGTGACAGTTTTATTAAAAGTTCAAATCTATTGTTAGACATATGTATGTAATGTATAGAAATACCAGTTTAGAGTTTAGAAGAAACAGGCACCATGGTATACTGCTAGCAGAGTATTCATTGGCAAAACTATTTTGGGAGTAGTCTGGCAATGTATATTGAAAGCCTAAAAATGCACATGACCTCTCACACCTAGTTATTTCCTTTTTAATTTATTGTAAGGAAATAATTATGGATGTCTATAAAAATGTGTTCGCAAAAATATGTTAGTTATTGTGTTAACAGAACAAATTAATAAATGGATTGGTTAAATCAGAGTAAATGAAAGAATAAAATGTAGAGTTGTCCCTCAGTATTTGCAGGGGATTGGTTCCAGGACTCCTACAGATACCAGAATCCTTAGACGCTCAAGTCCCTTACATACAATGATATAGCATTTGCATATAACCTATGCATATCCTCCAGTATATTTTAATTCATCTCTAAATTACTTACAACACCTAATACAATGCAAATGCTATGTAAATATTTGTTACAGTGCTTTGTTTTTATTTGTATTTTTTATCATTGTATTGTCATTTTTTTTTTTCAAATATTTTCAATCCTCAATTGGTTGAATCTGGATGCAGAACCCATGGCTACCCAGGGCTGGCTGTAGTTCTTAAAACTGATCTGGGAAAATGCAAAAGATATATTAAGTGGGATAAAACAGATTTCTAAACAATGAATATAATAGAATCATATTTTAAAGGATATGTATCTCTGTGTGTGTGTGTATATATGTATGAGTATATATGTGACCAGGATATTACACAAAAATATTAATAGCGATTGTATACAAGCAGTGTTATTATAGATAAATGTAATTTTATTACTTTTACTTTTATATTTTCTCATTTCTGAAAATGACTAAGTAGTTTTCCTATATTTCTACAACAGAATAAGTTAAATATCTTTATAAATATATATAAAACATATATAGCATATATATTTATCATGTAAATATTGAAACTATGGAAAACAAAGGATAAAAGTTGAATTTACATCTATCAGAGAGCTCTAGAGCCATTATGTGTGCATATGAAGATACATTTTAAAGCGTATAGAAATATGAAGAAGGCACAGCACATAAGATGAGTCACGAGAGAGAACAACAGCAACTTATTAAGGCAAAGTGTCCAGTATCAGAAAATAAATGTGAATTAAGCAGTACATTTTAATAGCTACAGTTTCTCACATCTAATTAACAGAAAGTTTTAAATATTGACAACTTTGGAAGTGAAGAAGTTTAGGCAGTTTTTGAAAAAAATGTGAATACAAAGTTCATTGGGAATGCTGGAGATACTTCTGGAAAGTAAGATACTTCAATCATATGCTATAGCAGCATCAAGAAAGGTACTAGGTGAAGATCACAGCAGCAAACATAATTCCCATGTTGAAACTATAATGCATACCCATCTGGAATATGTAGCTCTGCTCACCACACCTTAGAGTAGATATTAGAGAAACAAAATATAAGTCCAGAAATGGGAAAATAAATTATGAAATGGCAACTATAAGGGATGAAATCAGGCGTCTCTGAAGTTCAAAGACAAAAGAAGCTCAGAAAAATATTTCCCAAAGCTTATAAGATCATAAATTTTACAGATAAGATAAAAATAAGCACCAAGAGACCAAATTAGTATGGCAAAAGTTTAAGGCAAATCCAAGGAAAATAAAATATTTTGATGGAATAGGTAAAATATATAAGATGTATAATACTACTGCATTTAGAATAAAATCCAGAATCCCTCCCAAGTTCCATAAGTCTCAGTATTCCTGGCTCCTGCCTGCCTCTCAGATCTCTTCTCCTCTAGCTGTCCTCTCATTCCCTAGGCCCCAGCCACACTAGCTCCCTCCTGTTCCTCTAATGCACCTCTGTGCTCACTATTGACTCTGCCTGCAATGCTCTTCTCCTAGGTTTCACCTGGCAAGCTGCTTTCTATCATTGACATTTCAGCTTAAAAGTCACATCCTCATGAGGACCGTCCCTGATTGTCCTACTCAAGGCTACTCGCTCTTGGAACCAACCAATATTGCATTACTTAGTTTAATTTTCCTCATAGTACTTATCATCATATGAGGTCATCATTCGTTTATTTATTCATGTAAACTGTTTTTCTCTCAAACTAAGGAAAAAAAGAATTAAAGAGTTTTATCATCAAGGAGACTTTCCCTCACCACCCCAGGCTAGTTCAGATCACTCTATTTTATTACTAACTTCCACCTCACCTTGTCATTTTTCTTTTGTAATCCAACTTGTAATTTATTTTCCAATATCTGTTTTTCTCCATAAATTCCATGAGGTAGGGGCCACTGTGTGCTATCTTATTAATCAATGTATAGCCACCAGTTACCAGTATATGGAAAGTACTCAATAAATACTTTCTCAAATAGAAGAACAACTGGTGAATGAGAAAGAATTGGGAATAAAAAGGCAGAAAAAGGAAAGCAAAAATAAATAAAAAGCTACATGAAAAAAATTATGGCATTATATTAACCACTTACTATTCCGTTCTCCAAATACCACTGTTTCCTACTAAACAAGAATATAACAGGCTCTAAACTGCATTTGTAATACAATATATAGGAAAATAAACTTTTAAGAGTTTCATATCTGCAATTTATGCCCTATGCTTTCTGATTCATTTTTTGTAAATAAAATCCTGTGGATCTTTGGAACTGCAATTCTTCCAAATCAGCAATTCAAGTAACAAAAGGAATTCTGGATGAATAAAAAGCAGATGCTGTCTGGGTGCCAAGCTTCATGCCTATAATCCCAGCACTTTGGGAGGCCGAGGCAGGCGGATGACCTGAGATCAGGAGTTTGAGACTAGCCTGGCCAAAATGGCGAAACCCCGTCTCTACTAAAAATACAAAAGTTAGCCAGGCGTGGTGGCATGTGCGGTGGCATGCGCCAGTAGTCCCAGCTACTCGGGAGGCTGGGGCACAAGAATTGCTTGAACCCAGGAGGCAGAGGTTGCAGTGAGTGGAAATCGCGCCACTGCACTCCACAGCCGGGTCGACAAAACAAAACTCTGTCTAAAAAAAAAAAAGGCAGGTGCTAAAAACAAAACCAGAAAAGCTATTAGGAGAAACGTCATAAAGTTGGAAACTGAAAAGCATTTCATTTCATGGAATAAAATTTTGTTCTTCAGTAATCATGAAACTGTCTTTGAAAGCTCTGTTAAAAACAACTTTGACTCATGCCTGTAATCCCAGCACTTGGGGAAGCCGAGGCAAGTGGATCACTTGAGGTCAGGAGTTCGAGACCAGCCTGGCCAACATGGTGAAACCCTGTCTCCACTAAAAACACAAAAATTAGCCAGGCATGGTGGCACATGCCTGTAATCCAAGTTACTCACAAGGTGGAGGCAGGAGAATCGCTTGAACACAGGAGGCAGAGGTTGCAGTGACCCGAGATCACACCACTGCACTCCAGCCAGGGTGATAGAGTGAGACTCTGTCTCAAAAATAAATAAATACATAAACAAACAAACAACTTTGAGACATTTTACTTCAAAGGTTTAGATTAGTTCTTATGGAACATAGCTAATAATCTTTAAAGTCCTTCCTTATACTAACAGTTCATCTGGAGTAATGATATTCCAATAAATGCTATATTTTAGAAGATACATAATATTAATATCTTTGTCAAAAGTATCTTAGAATTACCTTCTCTGTCCTCTTTATAATACATAAAAGAAATTGATGAGTCCAGTATATGCTTCATCTTAAATGAGGTGTATGAGAAACATGCTAAACTACGGTTCCCTATCTCTGCTTCACAATATAAAGGTGATTCTAGAATTTGGAAGCCTCAACTGTAACAAACTAGATGAAGACAGAAGCTGATTAGATAAACTGCAGTGGTCAGGAAGCCTCACCAACAGAGCAAACAACCTCCATCTTCAGCTGCTTATTGAGAGGCCATAATCCTTTGCTGCAATACATACAACAGTGGCTAGACTGAACACAGAGAAGGGACATCTGTTTCTTAGGCCTGTTCTTTCTCATAAATGATTGATGGCAAATATGGGAGGAGAGTGATCTGGATGCACAAAGAAACTTGAAAATTTTACTCTAGCCAATTTTAGGCTTTCGTTAATTCAAAGCTGTATCTGTCACACAACAAGAACATTTTCACTAGATCAAAAGAGGAATAAGAATATCTGCAGGCCTTGAGATTTCAACTATTTTGCCTTTTAAACTATATATTAGCTGAACGTGGTGGCTAACATAAACATAATCCCAACACTTTGAGAGGCCAAGGTGGGAGGATCACTTGAGCCCAGGGGTCCAAGACCAGGCTGGGCAGCATAGTGAGACCCTGTCTCTACAAAAAAAAAAAAAAAAATTAGCTGGGCATCATGGCACACACCTATTATCCTAGCTGCTCGGAAGGCTGAGGCTGGAGGATCACTTGAACTTGGGAGGTTGAGGCTGCAGTGAGCCGTGATCTCACCACCGCATTCCTGCTGGGTGACAGGGCAATATCCTGTCTCAAAAAAAATAAATAAATAAAAATAAAATAATAAAATAAAACAAATAAAGTATATATTGTTCAAAGTACCCTGTGTCTTGAACTTTGTGGATCATGACCCACAGTAAGAAATATATTTTACATCAGAATCCAGTACACATCCAATACATATACAATTAAACAAAAGTTCATGAACGTTACCCTTACAACATGTAGTGAATATGTTAAGTTGCTATTTTAGGTCATCTTTTTAATGCTGGCTACATACCACAAATTTGAGTAATGAGTCATCAGGTACAGTTTGAGAAACACTGCTATACGTATACGTGTGGTCTGGCCTTTGCCTACCTCCCTAACCACATTTCATGGTATTTTGTACCATATTTTCCCTACTGCAGCCACCCCTGCACCATCCCACCACCCAGTTTCTATTATTTTATTACATTGAACCATAAGTTCCTAAAATATACCAATCTCTTTTCTGCCTCAGGGTATTTGATCTTGTTGTTAGCGTGGCCTGGACTCCTCCAGATCACTGCACTTTGTATTATATTATTCAGGTCTCAATATAAAAGTTCTTTCCACAGAGAGGCCTTCATTGACCACCTAATTTGAAAGAGCCCCAGCCCGCAATCCCGGCAGGAGGAGTGGGAACAGTTCATTCATTCATTGCCCTTAGCATTCCTGGGAAGTTTGATAACATAATGTAAGACAGGCAAAAAACAAAAACAAAAACAAGAACAGTATTGAGCAAATGTCACTTTCTACCTCCCTATGCCATTGCACAGGTCATAGAATTCTAACTATTGAAATTCTATTCCATTTTCTTCATGACAACTTCTCTGACTCTGACTGAGAAGCAGGGACTCAATTGTACAATTTGCCCCCAATTACTTTGTATTCTCTCAGACCACTTAGCGCATTCTTTCTTATTTTGTATTAATTCCTCAAACATTTGAGTGCCTAATATGATCTAGGCAATACTGTGAACAACATAAGCATGAATTCCTCCAACAGTTCACATTTTAGTAAGAGTGACAAATCTATAAACAAATAATTTCAACTGAATGAGGCAAGTACAATAGGAGAGATGTATACTACATAAAATGGTGACAAAAAGAATGAACAATCAACCTCTTTCTTTTTCTTTTTTTCTTGATTTCACAGTGTGGAGGGGAAAGCTCTGAATATCTGCATAGATTTTAAATTTGTATTTATTTATACTTTTTTAGAGACAAGGTCTCGCTATGTTGCTCAGGCTGGCCTTGAACTCTTGGCCTCAAGCAATCCTCTGGCCTCAGCCTCTTCAATAGCTGGGACTACACACATATGCCACCGCACCTGACACAACTCAACCCTCTTTGAATAGGGAAGGAAGGCATCACAAAAGAGACACCTACACTGGGTCTGGAAGTGAATCCACCTTTGCAAAAATTATAACAGTGAGAGAAATCTAACCTAACTGACTCCATATTGCTTCTAACCTCACAAAGCTAACTGCCCTTGCTCATACCTGGGCATAGGCAAGCTAACTATGGGAGAAATTTATAGTTTAACTTTGAAGCAAGGATGGTAATAGTCCCTTCCAAAACTGACCCCCTCTAGGGACTAAAACAGCCTTGTAAGACTAATAGAAGGCCGCAAGGTTAGGATTATGGGAGGGACCTAAAATCTGCTAAAATATAGGCATAGGTAAGCAATAACCAGCTACTGTTCCTTGCTTTTCTGTAATTTCTTACTATTCAGAAGTCATGTAGCCAGAGGTCACAAGATTTGTAACTTCACCAATTGCTCCTTTAGATAACATCACTATTGTAAAACCTAAGATTGGTCTTGAGATATTTTTCAGGCTTCTGCATTCTGGCAAACCTCCTGATGCCACCCAGATACATGCCTCATACCAAGAAACTGACTCTACTAGTCCTATGACTCTCACCTAGACAACTGACTCAGCACAGAAAGACAGTTTGGAAACACCTATAAATTCATCCCTAACCAATCAGCAGTGCCCATTCCCTACCAACCTGCCCACAAAATTATCCTTGAAAACCACAACTTCCAAGCTGTCAGGGAGGCAGATTTTAGAAATATTTCCCATCCTTCCACTCAGCTGCCTTGCCTCCATTAAACTCTTTCTCTGCTGCAACTCCTGCATTCTCAATGTTTGGCCTTTCTGGGAAGTGGGCAAGAAGAACACGTTGGCCTGTAATAGGAGAATAAATAAGAGTTTGGCAAGCAACAAGAGGGTGCAAGTATTCTGTGTAGAAGGAATTGCAAGTGCAAAGTAGAAAGAGGAGGCATACTACCAGTTTGAAGTTGCTTGGTATGTTCAATGAAAAGCAAGTAGCTAAAAGGCAAGAGAATTTTTTTTTTTTTAAGTATAGAAAGAGAAAGGCAAAAGCTAGACAGAAAAGTGCTTGCTCATGGAGGAACTTGTGTGCCATTATAGACATTTTACTGTAGGAAATAGGGAATCTAGAGTTTTAAGGAGGTGAGTAAATCAACAGGTTGGGTTTTTAAAAATTCCTTCTTGTGGCAGAGAAAATAATGGATTGGAGAATTTCCAGACCAGACTGTAAAAGTCACTATTAAAATAATCACGAAATGAGGAGATGACAAACTAAAATTTGATCTAGTGAACAACTGAATATGAGAGAAATAGAAGAGGGAGGAATGTAGGATAACTCTGATTTCTAGTTTAGGTTATAATACAGTAGTAGCATTATTTAACTTGGTGAAAATAGGAGAAACCAGGAGGAAAGATAGCAAGTTCAGTTTTGGTCATATTAAGTTTGAGGGACCTTTGAGACAGATGTGTCCAGGAAGCAACTGAGTTAGGCATTAGTAGATCTGAGAGGAAAATTGAAATTTAGAAGCAAAATCAAAGGTGTTAGTAGAATCCATGTGAGTGGACAAAATCACCCAAGGAAAATGTCTAGACTAAGAAATGAAAGTAATCGAGGAGTTAATTCCAAAGAATGACATTCAAAAACCAGGCACAGCCAGTAAAAGGAATTAATGACTATGAACCTCAGTTGTCACAAAGAGACTAAGTAATGTAAATTTTGAGAAGTAATTACTGTATTTGGCATTTAAAAGGCCATTAGAAACTTAAGCAAGAACAACTTTCTTGAAGTCATTAAAGAAGCCAGACAAAAGACTTTTGTCTGTTTGATATAAGTAAAAATAATATCTTTTCAAGAAGTTTACTGATAGATAGGAGGACTAGGAAATAACTGGATAAACACAGGATGGAGGACATGGTTTTGCTTTATTTAATTTTCATAAGATGTGTGACTTGAGCACTGAAGAGAAGAAACTGGAGAGGAAAAGGCTGAAAGCACAGGAAAGAAAAAAAACAACTGGAAGTGAAATGTAACAGATGGAAGCAAATGAGATCAAGAGCAAAGATGGATGGATTATCCTTTAATATCCCTTTCTCTACACTAGAAATACAAGACTAAAGGCTCGGCAAAAATATAGAGCAATGTGTAGGTTGGGGGCATGAGGTTGAAGAAATGGCCTGTTATACTCCACCATGTTTAGAAAGGAGAAATGAGGAGGGCAAAAGACAGGGTTTGTAAAGGGAAGGTTTGAAAATGTCTTTACAGAGAATGGGTCAGGGGAAAACTGGGGTAACCAAAAGGATTGCTGAGTAGTATGAAGAAACAAGGGGTGGTGGGTGAGGGCTCTGTTTCTAAATTCATAGCTATAACTATCTAAAGATCTTTCTATCCTCCAGTCCGTTATCCATAAGTGCTTGAAAGATATGGTAGTTAAGTGAATTAACTAGAACCCTCTCAAACATGGGGGTGAATTAAAATAACCTATAGGCTTATTTAAAATGCAAATACCGAGCTCCATTCCTTTCATTCAGAATTTCCAGGGGTGAAGCCCAAACAGTGAATTCCAGAAGCTCTCCAAGCAATCCCAGGAGAAATTTCTGTTTAAAAAAAAGAAGAAGAAAGAAAAGAAAAGAAAAAAGAAAAGCAAGCACAGACCTAGAAGGTAACCAACTGGACAGAAGAGCGCTGATCCAACATACACCTGTTAATGGCCCTCGTGGGGGCGTGGGGCAGTGCTCTGCCACTCAGAAAAGCAAAAAGACTCCAAGATCTAGGGAGATTCAGATCAGTGTTGAGACAGTCACATACACACCACCCCATACTCTTAATAAAGCGCGTTAATGTGAATCTGTGAACATGAAAAATGCCATGATGAACAATGCAAACACATAATGTTTGTTCAAAACAGGTTATTAGACTCGATGCCTTACCCTAAATTTTCTGTTTCATTACTCTAGAGACTTAGTAGCATTAGTGGAATTCAGGGTGCTGTAAGAAATACGGAGAGCGAGGAGACTGCAGGAACAGCCCGTGGGAAGGGGGAAAGAGATAATGGGGAGAAGGTCGGGAGGACAGGACAACTTTAAGTGCCCATCCGCCCGAAGACTTGGAAAGCTAAGTAAGTAGGACCCCAGAGCCGTTCTTCTGGCATCCCCTGGCACTCACCATTGTATCAGGATCTCAGCACTAGAAAATAGGTATCGTTGAGACAGGAAGACACCACCACCACCACCATCATCATACGGTTACTCAGGCAACAAAGCCCCGCCCACTGTCGCACGATGCGTGGGACGCCACCGCCCCACCTCTTCGTCCTTAGTGGCTGGGAGTAATCTCAGCTGCGTTCATCCAATCGACAGACCCGCCCCTCCACGCTGTCGCCTGGGGCTACGAGACGCCATTATTCTGTTTCCGGCAGTTTTACTTCCGTTTGTTTAACAGCTGGCCCGGAAGTTTAAGTGAATATGCGACTTGGGCTCCAAAAGTTGCTGTACGGTATTTTATTTTAAAGTAGAAATCTGTCCGCTTTTCACTTACGGAGGCCTTACAGTGTGTGTTCTGTGTTACTTGAGTTTATACGCACTGCAGAATTTGTTTACCCTGCTGTTTTGGAAACGTATTCCGGAAGCGAAACCCTGAGTAATCGGAAGTGGTTAGGAGTGAGAGAGCTGCTGGATATGTGGAGGGACTGGGCGGGTCGGCTTCTGAATGGAAGAGGTCTGTGAGAAGTTAACCTGGTGATACCGATCCGAAGAGCCTATCAAGTGAAGCCCCCTGAAATACGGAGAATAAGAATCTTAGAGGTAAATCCGAGGACAAGCAGGTATAACTAAGGGTGTTGGAAAGGGACGGAGGTCTGGCTGGAGCTCGGTGGCCAGTAGCTTTGGATTTAGGGAAAGATTGTTGTTCCGGGAAGGCTTTTTCAGACAGGGATGAAACTTAGGTTTCGACTTCCCCGGACAGCAAAGTTGACAGGCTTGTCGCTTCCCGGCCTATCGCTTTCATACCTGCTCACTCCCCCTACTTCTTCACCCCCTCCGCTTCATTTGGCATTTGCCAGCAGGCACTCGCTGTGCCTGTACGTTTCGCAGAGCAGCTATCAAGGGCAGTTTCAGGGATCGTTACGCTTACGAAGGGTTTTTTGGATACCTCTTTTCGGAGCAGTAGAGTGTAAGTGTAGAAAAGTTTGTGACTGTTAAGAAAGTTAGTCGTCGGGTTCACTAATTGAACTGAGTTGTATCTAGTACTGAGAACGATCTTTTCTTGTAGTGAAACCAGTTGTCATCTAGTGTACAGTTTGTCATATTTATATCATTGCAGTAGCATCACCTTCTTATGTGTTCTCTGGTAAATCTGAGTCTGTACTGTAAGACAATGTATACATTTCTGAAAGCATGGGCTCGATATGTTTCTCTTTTTACTTTTGGAGCTACACTATTTTAATTTTAACTTTTTATTACCAAAAAATTATAAATTATGTTATCTTGAGTAATATTTTTTGTCGTTTGTTAAACATCTAAACAGAAGCTCCTTTTTGATATGTGTGTGTGTGTATACAAATTGTGTCAGTATGTCTCCTAAGAAAGTAATTACTTTAAAATTCCTCTTGTCTTATGGATGACACAAAACCACCACAGTAACTTCATTCCCTTTGCTTGGCTAAAATTCAGGACATACTTCTGACAATTTAGAGTGTATTGGTGAGGATGGTGAAACGAAGTATTTAGAAGTAAACCACCCCTAATTTTTTTTTTTTTTGAGACTTTTAGTAGACATAACAATGCCTTCTGTGAGAATGGGATATAAGGGACATTTCTCTTTCTAAATGCATGCGTACTAAATACAGAAGCAATTAAAATATCATAACTTTTAAATTGGAGGTACTCTATGTGTTTATATGATATTTTTTAAATTGTTTCATATGCATACATTTCTAGGTTGTTCAGTAGAAGTCTTGGAGTGCATTTTCAGTGGTTAAGGTGAAAAAATGACTACTAAAAATTTAGAAACCAAAGGTAAGTGGCGTTTTTATAATTGTTTTTAAAACATGACATTTATGACGATGTGAAGGAACGTTTGAGCCAGATAACTAGATCTCATGGACCCCCTTGGGAATCATTTGTTATTTCAGATCCCTTTATGTTTATTTTTTAGTGCAGTGTTTATATTTCAGTACTTTAGATGTACAAGTGAAATTTAACATCATTAGTTAGAATTTATTAGGTGACTACTCTTAAACATTTAATGTTAATGCAAAGTTTTTAACAGCTATATTCCCTATACACTAGAAGATTACGATTTAAATAAGAATACACATTTTAAAGATTTAAGTAGATAGACAAAGCAACTAGGATGTATCAAAGATCTCTTTCATGTTGTATTAGTTTGCTGGGGTTGCTGTAACAAAGTACCACAAACTGCATGGCTTGAACAACAAAATGTATTCTCTCAGTTTGGGAGGCTAGAAGTCCAAGATGAAAATGTCAATAAGGCTATGCTCCTTCGGAAGGCATTAGAGACACTCTCCTAGCTTCCAGTGGCTTGCTGGCAGTCTTTGGTGCTCGTTGTCTTGTAGACGTACCACCCTTATCTCCGCCTTCGTATTCGCATGGCATTCTCCCTATGTGCGTGTTTCTGTGTCTAAATTTACCCTTTTTATAAAGACAGCAGTCATATTGAAAAAAGGAACCCAGTCTACTCCTGTATGATTTCATCTTAACTAATTACATCTGCAGTGATCCTGTTTCCAAATGAAGTCTCATTCTGAGGTAGTGGGGGTTAGTACTTCAACAAATAAAGATTTGGGGGACACAATTCAACCCCTAAATTGCTAAATACAGTAGTCACTTTTTAGTCCTAGATGATTTGTCCTCTCTAATACTGTTGACCATTCCCTGCCTTTTGAGATACATTCTTTTGATGACTTCCATGACATCACTTTTATTTTCAGTCTACTCTGTAGCCTTTCACTGTCCAATGTGGTAATTACATGTGGCTATTTGAATTTAAATTAATATTTTTTAAAAATTAAAAATTCAGTTTCTCAATGACGCTTGCCAAACTTCAAGTGGTCGGTAGGCAAATATGGCTAGTGGCTATTTCAATCATTGAAGAAAATTCTGTTGGACAGCACTGCTGTAGCTGTATCTTCTCTCTTTCTTTTTCAGCCTCTTCTCCTTCTTATTTATCTTTTAAGTATCAACACTTTCCACCACTGTTTCTTTTCTACTCTCATGACTTCAGTAATTATCTATATAAATGACTTCCAAATCTATCTATATCCCTAATCTCCTTCCTTATGATTCATACCCTTATGGACTACTGCCTACTGGCCATCTTCACATAGCTATAGGCAACAATTTTAACATGTCCCATAGTGAACTTCTCCTGACCCAGCTTATTCTTTGGATGGGTTGAGTTCTGCATGCTAGAACCATCAGTTAAAGATGGAAAACTGTTTTCTAGATGCCAATTTTTCAGCAAACTGACCTCCAGCCACAAACCCTCTCTAAAAGCAGGTTGAAATAAGTTTAAGAAACAAGGAAGAAAGATCATGCTAATAAATATTTAATTGAATTTAATTCAGCTTTGCAACAGCATTTCGTAAGTCACCAGAAGGCTTTTATACCATTAGATAAGCAAGTCAGAGACTGTAATGAAAGTAATAAACTGGGGATTAATGGGAAATAAGAGCAGTTAAATAATTAATGTGAAAGCAACCAACATGGTGCTTGTCAAAAAGCAAAAACTAAATACAGTATTATGATTAGTCATTAGAAGTACTGGCAAGTTCTCTGTGAAATTAAATTACTTTTTAATATTTATTATTACTTGTTTTTAATGAGGATTAGAGTTATAAGGCACTTTAACAAACATTATTTTGTGTGATCTTAATTATCCAGTAAGAAAAATAATTCTATTAGCCATATTTCTATTTAATCTGTCATCTGATGTTAGTGAACAAAAGTTACTTGTATTGCATGGCCTGTGAAAAGGTGTACTTGATTGACATTTGTCAGTTGTCTGTGCTTCCTGTAACTGCCTCAGGAGATAAGTACAGTTGTTTGGTATAGCAACAGAACTTCCTCTCAGAAGACATTTGAGCAGCACTGTCATCATAAGAGGGTTGTATCATGGCTGATAGTGCTGTTTCTGAAAGGGAAACATACAGTAAATAGTAACAATTAGAAACTTAAAATCCAAAGCTTTTCTTGGATGTGGGATTAAAATTGAAAATAAAGCTATTAAAGTCAAATAGTTTAGTAATAGTAGACCAAATAGAAAGGTCTGAGACATTTAAATATTTTTGATTCCATAAAATAGTCTAACACTAGTTCTGTAGAATAATAGGTATTAGGTAAAAAAGATATTCCATGAGCAGATAAATTTGAGAAATGCTGTATTAAAAGAGAGGCTATACTATGGGACCTCTCAGAGTCCTATAGTATAACTTTAATACTAATGTACACTGAAACTCTGTAGAGGTGCAGTATGCAACATTGCCCACACTTATTTGACCAGGGAACTCTATCCATAGAGCCTGTGGTAAGAAGAATGCTTAGATTCCACTTCAGTAAATCTTGATGTTACTCTTAAGTCCATTGTATGTAACTTATTTTACTAATTTAATAATAACTAACTAAACCTTATTAGGTGATATGGGTGACATTTAAAAAGACTCTTGATTTAAAATTACCACATGACAATCCCTAATTTGTTTAACTGTATCATAGCTGAATTTGTATATGTTCTGGAAAGTCTTTCAGACTATAACCAAGTTAGGAATTAATGATTTAGGGTAGAGGAAAAAAAAATAAAGCAGTTTTTAAATGGGTTAGTTTTTGGATGTTAAAAATGAAACACTCTAGGTAGTGTATTAACAGACTAGTGAACTTCAGTAAGCATTTATTCATTTTCTCTGTGACAAGGACCATTTTATTAGTTCATGACACAAAGATTAGGAGGCGGTCCATACCCTGAAGAGCTCCCAACAGTCTAGTCTACAAGAGAAACAAATTATTTTTAAAATATATACTACCGTGTTTGCATTACTCTGAAAGCACCAAGGGATGGGAGGAGGATGAGGTTAAGTGCTTTGTCCAAGGTCACACAATACATGGCAGTAGGGACTTAAGTTATTTTAACTCAGGCTCTAGTGAGTTAGATTTCTTTTCACTACCCCATTCTGCTGACTTAGAGTACCTCTCATCATAGATTGAAGTTTTATGAATAAAAGAGAAATATTTGTTCAATGACAGACAATAAATTTTTTTTTGCCTCAATATTCTAGAGCAAGGGTTGGCAAATTGTGGCCCTCAGCCTCCTGAGAATATCTGCAATCAGTTTGATAATAGTGGACATTAACACTATTTAAGCCAAACATTATCCTGAATTAAAAAAAAATCTGTTCTTCCCATTATTAGACCTATGTTATCAAAAAACTGTTTTCAATTATTGTTGTTATAGTTTGAATTTCATCAATAAATTTTTTTTCTCTTATTAAATACTTACGTGGTATCCTCAATTTTACCTTTTGGTTCACAAAGCCTAAAATATTTACTCTCTGGTCCTTTACAGAAAAAGTTTGCCAGCTCCCATTCTAGAATGTTAGACTAGTGACCTTCTTTGTTCTTTCCCTACATTTCACCAATCCTGGTAGGCAATACGAATGAGCAAACCTTAGATATGTTTTAATTCATTGATAATTGATCACAGGTGGAAGTAATGATGATGAATAATTTAAGGATTGTTTTGTTGGTTCCCTTCAAATAGTGGGGAAGAATAAGGATTGGTGTTTTTCTTGACTTAAGCATTACTCATAATTATGGAGCTGTTACCATAGGTCCTTATCTTCCCAATTGAGATAAGGTAATTATTCGTAAATGTGTCCTGGATTGTGCCTACTGCATATGTAATAAAGGTTTCTAGGTATGTCACAAGGAAAAATAGAATTACGAAAGTTACCAGGTGAGAAAATGTTAAGCCCTGGCTCTTACGGCCTGTTTACCTATGCACATTAGCTAGAATCATAGTTATTACTAAGCGGGAGCTCTCACGTAATATATAATACAACTTTGATATTCATAAATGCTTGAGTAAGTAGAACAGTTTAAATAAAGTTAAGAGTAAATTGGGGTGGAAACAAGTTGGTTGAACTTCTTGATTTTCCGACAAGGTATTTTGTTCAAAAAGATATTTCTGTTAAATACCTATTAATGGTTCTTTGCCTTTTAAATTTAACTTTAATCATTTTGTAATTTGTTCTTGAATCTCCGTTACGTAAAATTCCAACTCAAAAATGTTACAGCTTGCCTAAAAATTTTATTTGACCATAATGGAAGTATCACACCTGTTTTTTATTTCCTCAGCCTCAGTGGGCCTGAACCATGGCTGTAGTGTGTATTTTTATTGTTGACGGTTTTTATTAATTTATAGTTAATACATGATTCTGTGTTACTTCTTAAATGCCAGAATGTCTTATTGACAAGATTAGACAAGTTACTTAAGTTTAGACAAACTTAAAATCAGATTTTAAGAATACAGGTAGCTGGGTGTGATGGCTCACATCTGTAATCCAAGCACTTTGGGAGGCTGAGGCCAGAGAATTGCTTGAGCCTAGGATTTCAAGACCATTCTGGACAACATGATGAAACCCTGTCTCTACAAAAAAAAAAAAAAATACAAAAAAAATACAAAAAATTATTTGGTCATGGTGGCACATGCCTGTAGTCCCAGCTACTTGGGAGGCTGAGGTGGGAGGATCACCTGAGCCCAGGAACTCAAGGCTGCAGTAAGCTGTTTTTAAATGATTCAGTGGAAGTTCTCCTTGTCAGTGCTACCATGCTTTGTTTTAACTAATTTACCAAACCCAGCATATTAGGCCTTTATTTCACTTTCTGAAGTATTCCTTTGTTTATCTTTTTAAAAGTAGAGTCAATCTCAAGGCCCAAGGGGTGTTTAAACTTAGTTTACATTTCATATAGAAATGACACGATTTTATTCTAATGTAAAATGTTTTGTAAAATAGAACACATTAATTATACCTCAGCTATGTTTCCACCTCCTGTCTAATTAACATAACTCGAGGTTCCCAGAACATTTCTACATGGGAAAAATTTGAAAAAAGTAAATCTGTTACTTGAATAAATAGTCCTATAGTCTAGCAATATAACTTTAAGATTTACATAAGAGAATGAAAGTCAGAATTGTATTTTATGGCATTAAATAAGTTAACTTTATTTCTGTCCATATCAACATCCAAAGTTTATTAGGAATTTATTTAAAGAATAATAAAAGCAATAGGACCTAACATTTAATGAGTGCTTACTGTGTCAAATACCATTCTAAACAGTTTACATGTATTCTTATTTATTTTTAAGTACCATATAAATCATAGGTATTGAGCATGCAAATAAATAAATAGTAAGGATATTAGGCATAGATCCACAGATACACTGGTAGAGTGATTTTCGAAGGCATTTCGGCTGTACAGATCTTCACCAAACCCATTAATTTTATGCTTGGGAATTTATTTGAAAAAATAACTCAGAAGTTAAGAAAAATATGTAGGCATAAAAGTGTTCAATAAAGCCTTATTTATTATAGTGAAAAATTGTAAAGAGTCTAAATATTCAACAGTAGAATAATAAGAAAGTAAATGCTATATTAACTTGAAGGGAATATATTCTAGCCATAAAATAAAAAATATGTTAAGCTTACGAAATTTATTACTGTTACAAGTATAAAAGGAATTCTGTTTTAAGTCTTTGTTTTAGGAGATTACATTATACACACACATATATATATAAAACATATATATAAAAAACATATATAAAAAACATATATACATATAAAACATATATATACATAAAACATATATATATATGGTTTGGCTGGACAGTGATGAATTCATTGAAGACCAATCAGTAGTTCATGATTGTCCTTAATGTTTCGATAGACATAAAATTTCTATTGAAATATTTTTATACCACTTACCTGCACACTTATTTTATATTATCCTGTAATACATTTTATCTTTTTATATGTATGTTCTGTCCCCTAAATTAGGTAGTAAATTTCTTAAGCATAGTGGTCTTACCTCATAGAATGTCTAGCCTTCATTAGGTACCCAGCACCATGTTTGCTGCCCGTGACCACTCAGAGTTCATCATTATAACCATTGTTACTGATCTGTGTGCTCGTCTTTTGTCCCTCCCCTTGTTATCATTCATTTATTGTTTATAACATATATACATATATATATATATATATACACACACACTACATGCAAGGCATTTTATTGGGAATACAGTGCACTCAAAATAAATTGAAAGCCACTAGAGGGAATGAGAGAACAATAAAAGAATTTGGGTATGATATGGTGAAAGTGAGGTATAAGGATGTTTAATCTGACAATCCAGTGTAGTTTCACTTGTGTAAGCAGGACATAAACTGTTAGGCCTAAGAATAGGATTGAATCTTTTCTTAATAAATTTTTCAGTGTAACATATATGTTGCTTCCTCTTACGCCAAGAGTTCACAAAACAGATGAATCTCTTATGATGTAGATGGTTTCAAATATGCATATATATAGCTGACATTTATTTTTAACTAACATTATTGAGTGTCTACAGTATGCCAAGCATTTCATCTTATTACATTTTTTCTTACCAAAATTCTATAGCAAAGTTGTTATGATCTCCGGTTTGCAAATTAGGAAATAGAGATTCGTGGAAGATTAAATTATTTACCCAGGGTTATACTAGAAAGTAAAAGTCAGAACCAAATATTCTGATTCCAAATCTCTTGTCTACTGAAGGAAAGTTTAAACATGTATCTTTTGTTGACACATGATTGTTTTGAAAATTACTTTTTCTCTGATTTTTTTTGCATTCTTTTTAGTGCCAGTAATTTTGAATATAGGGTATAGCATGTCTTAGCATTTTCTTGGCATTTCTTCTTGGTAAGTAGTTTCTGTTTTGTTTCCTTTTTGTTAGTCACCGTTACTTCATCCCCAATCCGAGGAGCAGGAGATGGAATGGAAACTGAGGAACCACCTAAATCTGTTGAAGTTACCTCCGGAGTCCAATCTAGAAAGCATCATAGTCTTCAGAGTCCATGGAAGAAAGCAGTTCCATCAGAGAGCCCAGGAGTTCTTCAGCTAGGGAAAATGCTCACTGAAAAAGCAATGGAAGTTAAAGCTGTAAGAATATTAGTTCCCAAAGCTGCTATAACTCATGATATCCCCAACAAAAATACAAAGGTTAAGTCTCTGGGACATCATAAAGGAGAATTCCTTGGTCAGTCAGAGGGAGTTATAGAACCTAATAAGGAACTCTCAGAGGTAAAGAATGTATTGGAAAAGCTCAAGAATTCTGAAAGAAGGTTACTACAGGACAAAGAAGGTCTTTCAAACCAGCTCCGTGTACAGACAGAGGTAAGAAGAGCCTTAATTGATAAAATGAGTACTACTCTTTACGTCTGGACCTTTTAAACCTGCATGTTAGAAAACTACATTTCTTTATGGGAATGTCATTCATCCTAGCTTGTCATTTCTCTAAAATGCTTCCTCTTAAATTTCTCATTCTTTCTCAGTTCTCTAGGGATACTTTATATTGGGAACTTATACTCTAAACCTCATTGAAGATGGAGGTGTGAGGTGCTTTGGACAAGACCACCAATAAGTTGTAAAAGTAGGTTACAATTATAAACTGCCAGACCAAAGATTGACCAAGTCAGGCATAGTAATTGACCAGCAGTCCTTGTTTTAAGGATCCGTAAATTC
Organism: Gorilla gorilla gorilla; assembly: GCF_029281585.2. Lineage (NCBI taxonomy): Eukaryota > Metazoa > Chordata > Mammalia > Primates > Hominidae > Gorilla > Gorilla gorilla. The sequence continues at coordinate 87,383,334 of NC_073224.2, read as the reverse complement.
CAAGTATTTTTGCTTGTGTATACGGGATACTTGGAATAAAGAGAATGGTGGTATAACTTACTGTGTCTTCATTGTAAATGAAAAAAATCTGTAGCCCTTAAGTGTGTTGCTTTAATCTTTGCATCTTAGTAAAAATTGCCTTGCCCCTTCCCTTGTTTCTCTATTAGACCATGCATCTTTTGGCTAGATACAAGTCTTCATAAGTGAGACCATGGTTAGTGTTTTTATACAAATATATTTTTAAATAACTAATTTCTCATTACAAAATGTAGTACAAATTTATGTGTAAAAATTTTAGAAAATACAGAAAAACACAATGAAAATAGTGCCACCGGAATCATTTCATCCAGCTATATGTGCATAACCATATACATTGAGTTCATTTAGTGTTATAACCCACTTTTTTCAGTTATTAATGTTCTGCCATGTCACAGAATATTCTATTACAGTGTCATTATTAATAGCAACAGTGTTCTTCAATAGCTATACCATATACCAATAACTGTTATTGGATATCTGTTTTAATTTTTTGCTCTTTTCAGTAATGATGTAAAGAACATACTTAGAAACATACTGGATTACTTACTTTGCTTTATTTTTTAAAAGTAAATTCTTAGGATGCAATACACTAACTTATAAATGTTTAATAAAAAACATAAAACATTCTCTGTCATATTTTTTATCAAAATGTATTGGTTTTGTTTTAATTTTTTTTCCTTTAAGTGTTGACTAGAAGCAATTTGTTATTTTCATAATTCTTTTTACTCTTACTATAAGAGGCTCAGTTTATTACCACACGGACTGTGGATATAGATGTATGGAGAGAAGTAGAGAGAGATGGTTTATATATCGTATGGAACTTAAATATTTAATTTTACTTTTTGATAGAAACTTTAAGTCACGGAGGTCCAAAATTACACAGAAACACAGTCTCTTTTTGTTAATTTTGTTACATTAAAGTTAGTGATATTACTTTGAGCTCGTTGTATTGATTACGTTCTCTTCTAGGTAAATCGTGAGTTAAAAAAGTTACTGGTGGCTTCTGTTGGGGATGATCTTCAGTATCACTTTGAACGTCTAGCCCGTGAGAAAAATCAGCTTATTTTAGAAAATGAAGCCCTAGGTCGAAACACAGCTCAGCTTTCTGAACAGTTAGAACGTATGTCAATACAGTGTGATGTATGGCGAAGTAAATTCCTTGCAAGCAGGTATTTTCTACAGCAAATAGTATTTCACTTCCTAGTTTTTGCTCCATCAGGTTTTTGATCTATAACACAAGAAAGTAGATTGTAGTGTGAAAATTTCTGACTAAGGTCATCAGAGTACTTCATTTAAGATGTGGACTCTCTCTCTTCTGGATAGTCACACAGTCTCCCTAAATGAAGAAGTGATATAAGGATCATCCCTTATTCCTGAGTTGTAGTTTACTGTATAGTAAAAATACAATGTTTAAGACTGAAACAAAACTGTAAACTCAGACATCTAGTAAACATTAAAATCACAAAAAGCCAAACTAAATTATTTTTCCCCATTCAAATATTTGGACTCCCCAAGATAATATTATTCATTCTAAATGCGCTTTTCTCATTGTTCTTTTAACTATATAATAAAGCTTCCCAACCTTTTTCTCTCTATGCACAAATAGAAAATTGTAACATTTTTATGACATACTGGATGAGGCTACTCTCATATGGCAGCAAAAACCCTGGGGTCCTCATCCAGGCCTCCCAACACACTGGTGGTTGGGAAACTGCTATATAGTATGATTCTTTGTCTGTTTATCCCCTCCCTGCCTCAACTGATAGTTACCAGATAACAAGATCTGGATGTTATCCATCTGTGTATTTCTGGAACTTAGCAAAATACTTTATAGAGTATGTTTCATAACTGTTGATTTAAATTGAATCATCTGGAGATTTCTCATAAAACAACCAAAGGTTTACAGGTTGTATTTGAAGAACCATTGATTTTGATGAATACATTTTTAGGAAAATGTTTTTTCATGTCTTAATATCTCTGACACTTTGTAGTAGTAGTTCACTCTCTTTAACAGTCTTTTGTTTATCTCCTAATTGTGCTAGTTCATTATGCTATTTGGAAAAATGAACTATTTATTCACTTAGAATGAAAGTTAATTGAGTTAATTCTCATTGTACATTTTAAGAGGCAAATCATGAATATATTGTACAAATTTTTGCAATATGCAACTTTTTAACATCCTGATCAACACCAATAGTAACATTTCATTAGATTTTTAAATAAAAGTTAAATATGACTTTATTGGTATTTTAATTGATGTAATCTTCTAATGTCAACATTGTTTTCATTTTGGGGAATTTGGTAGTAACTGCAGTCTCAGACTTAAATTTTAATTTTAAATTTTTCAGCCGATTAACCATACTTGAACATTTTGCTTCAATTCCATCAATAGAAAACTGGTTAAATAAAATTTTGTGTATCCAATCAGTAGAAAACATGAAGCTAATTTTTGAAAAAAGGGAATGAGATAGCTGTATATGTGCTAAAATGGATAAGTCTCTAAGATAAATTATTAAATGAAAAACTAAGATTTAGAAAAGTTCGTATTCAGTATCTCTTTTTGTAAATAAAGTGGATAAATTTATTTTTAACACATGTATATGTTGAAATATACATAAATTTTTTTTTGAGAAATGTAAAAAAACTTTGTTGACTGCATATAAAAGGATAGGGATGCTGGGCATGACAAAAAACTTTATATAAATCTTTTTATATTAATATTTTTCTGAGGGCAAAGAGGTAATTGAGTGAAGAAGATAATTTAGTTTTGTTTGTCTCTTTAAGTTTTTCTGTATTTAAAAATATTTAATAATTTTTTCTTTCAAATTTTGGTCAATCTAGAGTAAGATTGAGATGTACTCCAAAAGTCATTATATAGGAAAGTTGAATAACTTTTGCCTTTGTCATTGTCTAAATGAATATTTTAACTGAATCCCTTTAATGAACTCTAAGCTAATAAACATTTTTAATGTTCTTTAGCCAAAATTTAAAAACTGTGAAGTAACTATACTATGTTAAATCTTTGTTAGCTTCTGAAAGTGACAGTCACAAAGTAGTATATTCAATTTTTTACACTGTATTATTGTCAGCAAATTTATATGTAAGATTTTAATCTTTTTCAGGGTAATGGCAGATGAGTTAACCAACTCAAGAGCAGTTTTACAGCGTCAAAACCGTGATGCACACGGGGCTATACAAGATCTCCTAAGTGAACGGGAACAGTTTCGTCAAGAAATGATAGCTACCCAGAAGTATGGCACTTGTTTACATTCTGAACTCTTCTGCTTTCTCCTGCAAATTAAGTTATTGTAGTTTTGGTTTTTTTGTTTGTTTGTTTTTGTTTTGGGTGTGTCTACATTTGATAACTTACTGAGCATATACTTTTAGTAGCATTTTAAAATAGATGCTCTGGGAGGGAAGAGGACTGAAAAAATAGAAGGCATGCTTTTCACATTCTTAATTGGGGAAATAATTAGTTATATCTGTAGTAGAAGGATTCTCTGGATTTAAAAGCAATTGCTGGTTATAGTTGTAGTCGTACAGTTTTCGGTAGAAGCCAAGAAGTGTACCTGTCTCTCCTGTGGAAAGAGATCTTTTTGAAGACTTCCTACAGTATTAGAGCTTGTTTTCATGTCCATATACTCCAGAACTATCAAAATTGATGGTCTTCCTTAAAAGCCTTTTGCATTTTTATATAGTTGATTTATTACACATAGAATCAGTAAGTGTCAAAGAGCAAATTATAGGGGAAATTAGAAGAATGAAAACACAAGAAACATCTAACCAGTTTAATCAGGAAAAAAAGAGAAGATATACATTACCAGTATCAGGAATGAAGGGGGGGGGTACAATATAGACTCTATACACGTAAAAAAGATAATACATAGTTAAAAATTAAATATTTTCCAGTAAAGGAAATTCCAGGTCTAGATGGATTCACTGATGAATGCTAGTAAACATCTAAGGAAGACATAAAACCAAACTTACAAAAATTATTCTAGAAAACAGAAGGGAAGGAAACAATTTCCAATTCATTTCATGAGACCAGCATTGTCTTGATATCAGAACCATTAGCCAAAAACCAACAACTAATATCTCTAATGAACATAAATGCAAAAATCCTTAACAGAATTTCAGTGAATCAAGTCCAACAATACAGAAAAAGTTTTATACATTTTGACCAAGTAAAGTGAATCCCAGGAATTGTAGATTGGTTTAGCATTCAAGAATCAATTAATGTAACTGACCAAAAAAGAAAAACCGTATGAATATCCCCATAGTTGCACAAATTATGTAAGTAGTTCCTATACTAAAAGGTGAGAACAAAGAAAAGTACTGTTTGTTAAATGATTTTCAGACAACAACCTAGTAGATTAACATATGCTTTCTGTAGTCTAACTTACTTGACTAAGACATCCAAATTTATGGAACTCTGAGAGAGAAAGGGATCAGAGAAAGATGTTATATAATTTCAGAAATATTTGTATTACCTATTTACTATTATTAATTTTTACATTTTGCTCTCTTACTAATGTCCGGTGTTCATGTGTGTTCTATGCAGATTATTGGAGGAGCTCTTAGTTTCCTTGCAATGGGGAAGAGAGCAAACTTACTCCCCTAGTGTACAACCCCACAGCACAGCAGAGCTAGCATTAACAAATCACAAGTTGGCAAAAGCAGTAAATTCTCATCTTCTGGGAAATGTTGGCATTAACAATCAAAAAAAGATTCCATCAACAGTTGAATTCTGCAGCACCCCAGCTGAGAAAATGGCTGAAACGGTAAAATATTTTCTTTTGTGATCTATGGAACTTCTAAGACTGTCCTTTTACTGAAAGGTGACATATCATGGAAAGCATTTGGCATTAGGAATTAGGAAATGTGGGATCTAAACCACTCATGCTATTGAGTGTGTTTATCTTGGAGAAAATTATTTCCTCTTCTGCGCTTTAATATTTTCTAACACTACTGTTCTATTTTTAAGGACAAAAAAAGTAATTGTTTTGAAAGATGTCCTATGTTTTAGCTATTGAGTCACTGATAATCCTTTTCATGAGTTCATTTTGATATAAAAACCACTGCGTAGAATTTTTAATGTAATTAAATTAGTAGATTCATAGATTAGATTACTTCTGATCTAAGAAATTACTTAATTTCCACATATAGATGGAAATGTATCAAATACTACAGTACAGATAGTATAGTCCTGGATGAATTCAGGGTCCATGCAGCTGGCTTGTCAAATACTCATCTCACATTTCTGTGACAACAACCAAGTTCACCTTCGTTACAACTCCCATGTCCCCATCTGGGTCCCTGCCTGTCGCCATAACTCTTGCACTATTAAAATCTTCAACTCAACATCTCTGTCTCTGTGATCTGTGATCTCAACTTTTTTTCTTTCCAACTCTGATTCTTCATTCTGACTCCCTAGATGTGAACACATCTTTGATCATATAATTGTTTTTATTCCCTTGGTCCCTATATTTTTTTCTGTATCTCATCAGCTCACTCTTTTAGCTTCTCTTCCCACATAGCTTTCCTAGACTCTATTCGTAAGTGCCTTACTGCCTTATCTTCCTCTCCAAGTATGCTGCAAACCCCAGTCCTGTGTCAGTTCAGCTCTTTGCCTTTTTATTTCAGTACCCATCAAATACTACCTCACATTCAGCAGATGACTTTCCTTCCTAATCCACAGAAGAAAAAGGGGACAGAGGCAGAAAACTGCCTGAAGGTCTCATTTGATATCTAGAAGCCTATCTGTATGGCAGCATACATTTCTCTCAGAGGAAAAGGTGTCCTTCCTCTTCTCCTAAGCATACCTCCCCTCTAGGCCCTGGCTTCCCTCTCAACAGTTATTCCTTCTCTCTGTTGGCTCTTTCCTTTTGGCTTAAGAACATGTCCAAGCATCATTCATCTAAAAAAGAAAAATCTTCCCTCTATTGTAAGATGTCTGGATATGGCTTTATCACCTTCCTTTCACATCCAAGAATCTTGGACAAGTTGTCCAGACATGTTTGTACTTAAACACCATCCATTCCTCAATTCCTACCGTCACTTAAATCTGTAGACTTCCTGCCCCACTATTCTCAGTAAGTACTCTTAAAAAGGTCATGAACATTTACTATCATATTATACTGTATCGAGCATTCCTTCCTGGAAACTCCCTTGACCTTTGTAACATCACTCTTTCTTGGCCCTGATGCTACCTCTCTGAGCTCTTCTTCATAGACTTTTTTCCTCCTTTAGATGTTCGTGTTTCATAGGAATCTGTGTTCCCCTTTTCAAAATCTCTTCGTTCCTAAACACCATACTCTTGCAACGATTCACTACTTTTGTGACCATTGTTTCTAAGTTTTTGATGGGGAGGGGCATCCTCTTCCTGTGACCCCTCTTGAGCTTTCTTTACATAACACACTTTCTCTATTCTCTTGGTGTTATTCTGTTTACCATAGCTTTATGCTTGTGACTTTTCCATCTCAGACTTTTTTCTGAGTCTGAGAGATTTATATCCAGCCAGGTATTTCCATCTACTTGTTCCACAGATGGCTAAAAATATAACCTCTTTTCTCCTTGCTTTTGCATTTGTACAACCCCCCTCCCCTAAAAATCTCCTCCTTTTCCTGTATTCCTTATCTTGATGAATTATACCTACTCTATAGTGCTGTTTTCAGATTTCGATAAAAAACACATGTAAGGCCTGCAGCAGTTTCCAATATATTGTAATTTCTCAATAAATGGTAGCTATCATTTTTACTATTTCCTTCATTCCCCTAGTCCTGTTGATTTTACAGATCTTACCAGTTTTTTTCTAATTTATCCCCTCCCAAGTTCAAACACCTGACTTCCAGCCTAGCCCACTGCAGTTGCCCCCTCACTGATATCCCTCCCCTCCTTCTTAGCTGCTCCTGCCCACCCACTACTGGCAGAGAGTTATTTCAGAAGGCCAATTCAGTCATCAAACAGTTCCCAGTCTCCCTCATTATTGAATCAGAATTCATTCATATTGTATAGAAGGCTTTTTATAATCTTTCTTCCATCTCCCCTTCTCAAGAATCATTTCCCAAGTGTCACTACCCACTGCACTTCACATTCCAGCAGGGTTGAACCACTTTTCATGATGCACATAGGCCACTGTATCTCATGCCTCTGTACATACTTTTTCTTGTCTGGACTGCCCTCCCCACACCTCTTTTGTTGCCCAACCTCTGTACCACCTTTAAGAACCTGCCTTTTCTGAATCTTGCTGGCAATCTGAAGTGTTCCTTCTCCATCCTTCCATTGTACTTTGCACTTATATCTATAACTGCTCTTTACCGTATTAAATTATAATAGTTTTATTTTCCATCCCTCTCCCAAACTGTAAACTCCTAAAGGGCTGGGGATTTTGTGTTTTTATGTTTCCTCAAGGTCTGGCATAATCCCTTGCACATACTAAGTGCTCAGCTATTTACTGAATGAGTCAGTACCTAAAATTAATCATTTTTATCCAAAATTTTGTTTCTCCTTTTCTATTCTCTTTGTTGGGAAATTGTGTCACTGCCTACTTAGTTGCTGCCAGTAGCATTTGGTATAGTTGACCACTCTTTCTTGAACTACTCTTTCCGAGGTTTATATAACTTTATAGCTTACAGGCTTTTCTCTTTTATCCAACCATTTTATTTCACTATACAATGTTAGGTATCCTCAGGGCTTGATTTAGATCCCCTTCTTCTCCCAGACCTTTATCCACCACATTCTCCTATTTAACAAAACTGACAGCCCTTCTTCCTTAGTGTCTCTTAAACTTTTCAGTCCCATTGCTTCAAGGTGCCATCATTTCTTAGCTAGATTATTACAATAACCTCCCTTTTTCTGTTCTTATGTCTGCTTATGCATACTGCTTCCCCCATCCCCCACACTGTGTATAGAATGATCTCTCTGAAAGGCACCCTGCATAAAATCCTTCCCCATCACTTTCAGGCTAAAATACAGAAACCTTTCTGTTCGTATTAGTGGGTCAGTCTCCTGCTCCTGAATTCCCTTAGCATTTTGTTTCTCGCTCTATAAAGACCTATAATGTAATAACATCTTTCTAGTATTTGAGAACTTATTTTCTCTTCTAAATTTATAAGCAATGTTAAGGTAAGCCCTTCATCTTTGCTTATCCTCTAATACCAAACAAACTTCCATAAAAATAGAAGGATCTCAAAAACTAAATTGAAAAAGCAGTCTAGTTGAAAAATAGAGGTGCTAAAGTAAGTTGATGGCTCTTAAATGATGCCAGGACATTCTTAGAGTAGTGATGGCTCTTTGGGTTTGGTGGTAACTTAGAAGGGAAAAAAAAAATCTGCAGGACCACATGACCACTAGGGAAACAGGCATCACCAACCATTCCAGAAAGCTGCATTGAACAAGCCTTATATAAGAAAGAGAGAAAGCACTTTTCCCAATTCATTTCAGAATTCTTTCCAATTGCAGTGCTTGCTACCTTTGTACCATAACCCAAACACATCATGCGGTGATGACTGGGAAAATAGGAACATGAGAATCAAGAGCTGTGAGCCAGGCACGTTATCCCTGCCCTTAAATGGAGAAATTTTTTCAGCTCAAGAGTTCCTGTTTTGGGTCTCAGTAAAGGAGACAGATTAGGAAAAATCAGAGCAGAAGAAGAATTAGGAGAACATTGTGTTGTGGAACCCAGGAAACAAAAAGTGGGTGTAATCATAAAATACTGCATATAAATTAGAAAAAGAGAAATGAAAAGCCATTGATACTACAAATAAAAAGTTATCAAGGATTTTGAAATATCGTTTCCATAGAAGAATAAAAACAAAATCGTGATTCTGAGCAGTTGAATGAAAGATTGAAGAGGGGAAGTAGTAAGTCCATTTTGGTTAAGGAAAAGAAATTGACATCACTTAATGATATAATTGACATATAAAAAAACTGACATCTTGGGGGGCCGAGGCAGGCAGATCACAAGGTCAGGAGATCGAGACCATCCTAGCTAACACAGTGAAACCCCATCTCTATTAAAAATACAAAAAATGAGCCGGGCATGGTGGCGGGCGCCTGTAGTCCCAGCTACTCGGGAGGCAGAGGCAGGAGAATGGCGTGAACCCGGGAGGCAGAGCTTTCAGTGAGCCGAGATCGCGCCACTGCACTCCAGCCTGGGCCACAGAGCAAGACTCTGTCTCAAAAAAAAAAAAAAAAAGACATAATGATATAACCTCATTTTCTTCTATGTTTTCCTGCTTTCCTACCAATATCTGTAAAACATTAACGTCATTATTTAAAAAAATATGTAACCTAGATAATATAGTAATCAGACATCATTGTTAAATTTACAGCTTAAGGAAGTAAGTTGTCTTTTCAATCAGATTAGTCATTCTGTTCTGTTTTTTTAGTAATAGTTACATATTAATGAAGTGAAACTTTTTAGGTAGGTATACATCAATGAAATCTTAGGCTTTTACCATCTATATTGCATACTTCTGACATTATATCTTATTTTCCTTAGGTTCTAAGAATTTTAGATCCAGTTACCTGCAAAGAGAGTTCACCTGATAATCCATTTTTTGAGTCTTCACCAACCACCTTACTTGCTACAAAGAAAAATATTGGACGATTTCATCCCTATACTAGATATGAAAATATAACTTTCAATTGCTGCAATCACTGCCAGGGAGAACTGATTGCCCTTTAACAGTCAATATGTTGGAGGCATGCTAAGGTACGTCCTTATTACCCAAGAGTCATTATTATTTGGGAGCTGGGGTTCTTACAATGCTAGAAATAATATCACTTCCTATTTACATAATGTATACACCCAAAGATATTTTATGTACTAGACTCCAGATTACCCTTTCTTAATAAATATCTCAGGGTAAGGAAAGAAAGAAACTGTATAGATATATTTAAAATAGAGAATACTTTCCAAGCAATACATGATACTTTTCCTAAAAGACTCTAAAAGAAAAAGATTCTGTAACTCTCTTTTAGCACCAAATTATTGTTTATCTTGCTGGATATTTTATATGAACAGTGTTAATTTAGATGCACTAAAGCAAAGGTAGGCAAACTACAACCATGAGTCAAACATGGCCACACCCATTCATTTGCTATTGTCTAAGTTGGTTTTGCACTACAACTGCAGAGTTGAATAGATGCAGCAGATCCTTTACAGAAAAAGTTTTCTGACCTCAACTCTAAAGTAATTGTAGTAGGGAGCTGGAGGACTTTCTTTCCCTTTATGGTAATTTTTTGAGCTACAAAAGAGCCTTGCAGAAATGGGTGAAGGGATTAATCTTTTAAAAATAAATGCTATATATTAGGAAAATAAAAAATATTTTAGAGCCAAGTTAACAAGTACTTCAGCAAAACATGCTAGTTTTATGCAGGGAATTCTGTATTCCAAATGGATACAATCCGACATAGATAAAAGAAACAGATTCTTAACTATTGACTCTTATTTAGCAAATGCAACAGACAAGAATATCCAACTTGATATTTATAAAAGGTAGACTTTTTCCAAAAGTGTATAAGCTCAAAGAAAAAATGCAACCTGTCAATTAATATATACTATGTAATATATATTATTGTATATTTATGATTAGCCATCATAAATGCCCATTGCTTGGCCTTTAAGAATAATCACAAAATATTTATATTAAATTATACAAATTTGTTGCAGAAGTGCCTGTGAGAGAAATCTTCAAAAGACAAACCTGGTCAAATAATAATAATTTTAATGTCAATGATTTTTTTTGTCTGACTCATCTGAGTTATATTTAGTTTTCAAGTGGCAATAAATTTATCTACCTTCTTTATTGCGACTATTCCTTTTTTCCCCCAGAATTAGTGCTTTGGTTTAGGTCTTTGTCTAGCTTAACTACTTCCAATTGATTCTTCAGCCTTTTCTTTTAGGTTTACTTACTATAAAAGTCTCAGAAGAAAGCATAAGGGGAAAGCTTCATGACATTGTATTTGGCAATGATTTCTTGAATATGACAACAGAAGCACAGGCAACAAAAGAAAAAATAGATAAATTGAATTTCATCAAAATTTCAAATTTTTGTGCATCAAAAGATGCAGTGAAAAGGCAACACAGAGAATGGGAAAAATATTTGCAAATCATATATCTGATAACTGTCTAGTGTCCAGAATATATAAAGCACTCCTACAACTCAACCACCAAAAAACAACCCAATAAAAATTAGCAAAGGGGCTGGGCATGGTGGCTCATGCCTGTAATCCTAGCACTTTGGGAGGCTGAGGCAGTCGGATCACCTGAGGCCAGGAGTTCAAGACCAGCCGAGCCAAGATGGCGAAACCCCATCTCTACTAAGAATACAAAAAATTGGCCTGGCGCAGTGGCTCACGCCTGTAATCCCAGCACTTTGGGAGGCCGAGGTGGGCGGATCACCTGAGGTTAGGAGTTCCAAGATCAGCCTGGCCAAGATGGTGAAACCCCCGTCTCTACTAAAAATACAAAAAATTAGTTGGGCATGGTGGCGGGCACCTGTACTCCCAGCTACTCGGGAGGCTGAGGCAGAGAATTGCTTGAACCTGGGAGGCAGAGGTTGTAGTGAGCCGAGATCGCGCCGCTGCACTCCAGCCTGGGTGACAGAGCAAAACTCTGTCTCAAAAAAAAAAAGAATACAAAAAATAAGCCGTGTGTGGTAGTGGACGCCTGTATACCCAGCTACTGGAGAGGGTGAGGCAGGCGAATTGCTTGAACCTGGGAGGTGGAGGCTGCAGTGAGCCGAGATCGCGCCATTGCACTCCAGCCTGGGCAACAAGAGCAAAACTTCCTCTCAAAAAAAAACAAAAAAAAAAATTAGCAAAGGACCTGAATAGACATTTCTCCAAAAAGGATATATAGATGGCCAATAAGCACACCAAAAGATGCTCAGCATAACTACTCATTAAGGAAATGCAAATTAGTACCACTTCACATCCATTAGGATGGCAGTTATCAAAAAAGCAAATTATAAATGTCAAAGATGTGGAGAAATTGGAACCCTTATGCATTGTTTGTGGGAATGTAAAATGTTGAAAACAGTGTGGCAGATCCTCAAAATATTAAACATACAGTTACCATATGGCCTAGCAATTCTGCTTCTAGGTAGATTCCCAAAAGAAAGCAGAAACTAGAATAGATATTTGTACAACAGTGTTCACAGCTGCATTATTCACAATAGCCAAAAGGTGGATGTAACCCCAGTGTCCATCGATGGATGGATAGATAAACAAAATCTGGTATATACATGCGAAGAAATACTATTCAGCCTTAAGGAATGAAATTTGATGCTACAATGTAGATGAACCTTTAGAATATTATACTAAGTGAAATAAGTCAGACAGAAAAAGTCAAATGTCAAATGATTCCATTTATATGAGTTCCTAGAAGAGACAATTTGTAGAGACGGAAAGCAGAATAGTGGTTATCAGGGACTGGAGAGAGTGTAGAATGGGGAGTTTTTATTTAGTGGGTATAGAATTAGAGATTGGGATGACAAAAATGTTCTGGAGATAAACAGTGATGATGGTTGTACAACAATGTCAGTCTACTTAGTGCTACTGCATTGTACATTTAAAAAATATTTAAAATGGTAAATTTTACACGTTACAATTAAAAAACTAAAAAAAAATTATATACACTTTTGTAACCACAAACTAGTGGCACACTTCTGCAACTGTTGGTTTAACAGTGTCAATAACAATAATAAAGATAAGAGTTAGTGAGCTAAATTTAAAAAATAAAAAAGATCTCAAATCAGCAATCTAATATAACAAACACCTTAAGGAAATAAAAAAAGAAGAACAAACTAAACCCAACGTGAGAAGAAGGAAGGAAATTAAGATTAGAGTGCCGACAAATAGAGAATAGAAAAACAAGAGAGATAATCAAAGAAGTCAAAAGTTAGTTCTTTAAAAAGAAAGACCAAATTGACAAATCTGTAGCCATACTGACTAAGAAAAATAAAACAGGTAAAACTAAAATCAGAAATGAAAGTGGGGACATTATTAGTCACCTTACATAAAGAAAAACTGTACACCAATAAACTAGGTAAACTAGTTTACAGACAAATTCCTAGAAAGACATGTATTAGTCCACTCTCATGGTGCTACAAAGAAACCTGAGTAATTTATAAAGGAAAGAGGTTTTCAAAAAGGGAGAATTATTCTGAGGCTAGACCATGTGATGCTTTTACAGTGCACTTAAAAAAAATTTTTTTTCCACACAAGAGATTTCTAAGTGTCTAAATTACACTTTTTCTTAAAAAACCCAGAGTAGCTTCTGTTGCAATAGCTATTAATGAAGAAAACAGAATTCAGTCAACTGAGAAGAAAAAAACTTTTGCTCAAAAAGACAAGGTCCTAAGAAATAAACAAAAACATAAAGACCTTTTAAATACAAGCATGCACACATGCACACATACATTTACATATCTTGGATGTTAGCTTTTAATTAAGCTGACTTAACCATTGAGCTCCTAAAAATTATATTTTCCTTCCCAGAGGCCTCTCAGCAGGAATGGACCCAATACCTTCCATTTTTAAGTTTACATGGTATCAAAAGGAGTAAGACAGATACTCAAACAAGTGGAGACAAATTTTGGACAACACAAGGGGAAGTGCACTCGGGCAAAACAGATTCAAAACCTGATCTCAATCAAAATGCAAAGCGGGTGTATAACCAAGCCTTATTATTGCTTCCCGTGGCAGTGCCAGACAAATGGTTTAACAAGCCTAGATGGGAAAACAATAGGCTCCCAGCATACCATTCAGTTAACTCACCCTTTGAGTTCGTCCGCTCCTGATCTCCATTCTAACCCAGCATTGTAAGGGATGTACACTTTTGAGCACAGGACAGCCTTCAAGGGGGTCCCTGGGAAAATCTCACCTGCAGCTGCTGGGATCCCACTAAAGACTGTCTCCTTGCAAGCCACTGGCCACTGAATGCAGCACCATTCCAGTCTCTCCTGGCTGGCACGCCAAATTTTGTTCCCAGACCAAACTGAGGTTCGGGCTGCTGTTTCTCGTGGCCCAATAACGAGATGCAAATGAACTGGGGAGGAAGGGAGTTTTCATTTCTGCAACTGATTACAGGGAGAAGGCCTGGAAATTATCACCAGACCAATTCAAAATTACAAAGTTTTCCAGAGCTTATATACCTTCTAAGCTATATGTCCATGTGTAAGTATGCATTCATCTAAGGATGTAAGTGATTAACTTCTTTTAATCTATAACTAAGGTCTGAGTCCTAAAGGCCTTCCTCTGGAGCCTCAGTAAATTTACTTAATCTAAATGGGTCCAGGTGCTGGGGCAGTTACCCTTGTCTCCTGCTAAATCACGGAGGTTTGGGGAGTTCCTTCAGACCCCCAATAAACTTGTCTGTGGAGGCCTGGGGAGTTTCTTCAGACCCACAATAAAACTTGTTCAATCCTAAATGGGCCCTGTTAAGAATTCCTGTATTAGTTTGTCATGCTTTAAGGCCCAGGAAAGGCCTAGGCAAAACTCTTGATGGGCTTATGTGACATCCCAGCGTTTGTATAAGGAGACTGGCTTTTAATATTTAACTTAACCCTTCAGTCAGTAGTGAAACAGTCGTTATGGAGGCCTGCATTAGTGAGACCTGGCCTGCCACAATCCTGTGTTCATGTATTGAAAGACTATATTATTAAGATGGCAGTACTACCCAAAGCAGTCTACAGATTCACTGAGAGCCCTATCAAAATTCCAACAGCCTTTTTGAAAAATGGAAAAGCTTACCATCAAACTCATATGGAATTGTAAACGCCAGGAATAGCCAAAACAATGCAGAAAAGGCCAAAGTTGGAGGACTGACACTTCCCAATTTCAAAACTTACTATAAAGCTACAGTGATCTAAACAGTGGGCTGTTAGCACAAGTACAGATGATACTAACATACAGATCAATAGAATAGAATTGAGGCTTCAGAAACAAACCCATACATCTATGGCCAACTGACTTTCAACAAATGATGCTGCAATAACTGAATGTACACATGCAAAAAAAAGTTGAACCTCTATGTGATAATTGCGATAGAAGAAATACATATTTTGGTCTTGTACCAGTTTCCTGGCACATAGCTCCTAAAACCCTTGCAACATCCCAAGTCCCCAAGCTGTGAGTATCTTTGTATGCTAATGAAATGACTAACGTCTGGGGGATCTGGATGGGGGGTAGTTGCCAGGAGGAACCAACCAAGTAATTAGAGAGTAGACCTCCAGGGGAGGGGGAAGTCCTGAAGGTTAAGTTGATTACCAGTAGCCAATGATTTAATCAGTCATGCCTTCATAATGAAGCCCCTCCATAAAAACCCAAAAGGTTTAGACAGCTTTCTGGGTTGCTGAACATGTGCAGGTACCGAGAGCATGGAAGTTCCACGACCCTTCCTCCATACCTTGCCCCACGAATCTCTTCAATCTGGCTATTCCTGAGTTGTATCCTTTTAAAAAGAGAAACAGAAGTGTTTCTCTGAGTTCTGTGAGCGATTCTAGCAAAGTACTGTGGGAACTGTAACCGGGGGACCTATTATTTGCAATTGATGTCTGAAGTGGGGGGCAGTTTCATGGGACTGAACCTGGGTGTATGGTCTGCATTAACTCTGGTTAGCGTCAGAATTGAATTGTAGAATACCTACTTGGTGTCTGCAGAGAACGGGGAAATTGCTTGGTCTTGGGGAAAACAACCTAAACATCTGGTGTCAGAAGTGATGTACTGAGTATTGAGAGTATACAAGGAAAAAGTTTGTTTTTTCTTACTCTACCTCATGCCATATATAAAAATTAAGTAAAAATGAATCAAACTGGCCGGGTGCAGCGACTTACACCTGTAATCCCAGCACTTTGGGAGGCTGAGGCAGGTGGATCAGCTGAGGTCAGGAGTTTGAGACCAGCCTGACCAACATGGCGAAACCCCGTCTCTACTAAAAATAAAAAAAAAAATTAGCTGGGCATGGTGGCGGGTGCCTGTAATCCCAGCTACTCAGCAGGCTGAGGCAGGAGAATCACTTGAACCGGGGAGGTGGAGGTTGCAGTGAGCCGAGATGTGCCACGGCACTCCAGCCTGGGTGACTGTGAGACTGTCTAAGGAAAAAAAAAAAAAAAACTTTGTCTCTTTTTTTTGAGATAGGGTCTCACTCTGTCACCCAGGCTGGAGTGCAGTGATGCAATCTTGGCTCACTGCAACCTCCACTTCTGGGGTTCAAGCGATTCTCGTGCCTCAGCCTCCTGAGTAGCTGGGACTACAGGTGCATGGCACCATGCCCAACTAATTTTTGTATTTTTAGTAGAGACGGGGTTTCGCCATGTTGGCCAGGCCGGTCTCAAACTCCTGGCCTCAAGTGATCCTCCTGCCTCAACCTCCCAAAGTGCTAGGATTACAGGCGTGAGCCACCGCGCCCAGCCAGAACTTTGTCTTTTAAACTTTGCCAGAATGCTTACAGTGACTGTCCATTCTCCATCACACTTGTATGCTTACCTTTGTCCTTCACACCTTACATGCTCTTACATGTATCAGAAGTACTATTCCTCTACACACTGGATTCTTGTATACTCTTAAATAGCACATATTCTACCAAGGAATGTAATCTTTATAATATAACTGAGAGAAAGGATTTTGCAACCATACAGATCAGTCTATGTGAACAAAATGTTCATGTCTATATAGTTTCCTCCTCTGCAGAACGACACTAATAGGGTTGTCATATGATTACATTATTTATATAAAGCATTTATAATACATTTTAAAATGTTTTAAGCTCTCAATAAAAGTTGGCTAATTTTGTAACATACCTACCTAGAATAGTATTACACATAATTGCTATTTTATCATTTCAAGTTTTATTTCAGATTCGGGGATACATACGTGCGTTAGTTGCATGGGTATGTTGCATGTTGCTGAGGGTCCGGGTATGATTGGTCCCATCACCCAGGTAGAGAACATAGTACCCAATAGTTAGTTTTTCAACCCTTGCTCCCTTCCCTCACCCCCAGGAGTCCCCAGTGTCTACTGGGGACATCTTTATGTCCATGAATACACAATGTTTAGCTCTCACATATAGGGTGTATTTTTTAAGGTACTAACGGGTGGAATTAGGCTTACCCTATTGCTTAGCTTGCCATGATTATTCAAATCCAAAGTTGACATAAATAGGACTTTAAGGCCTTGAACCAGGCTTGTTTAAGGAGTCACTCCTTCAGCCTTATGAAATGTTCCATTGTAATTTTTTAACAATAATAGGAAGTATGAATAGAAATCTGTACCTTTCTTGTGTTTTCTGCTAGAAACGTTAATAAAATAATTTAGAAGTAGAAGGACATAGAATTCATTTGTTGTTCAATTTGTTGCACAGACTAAGAGATGGCACAACACATTACAACACTGTGAGAAAAAAATTTATTTTGTTCTAGTATTAAAAAAAAAATTCACTGTCAATAAAAGATAAATACCATTTCCATAATTTAGAATATAACCAAAGTACACAGACCATAAGAAATTATATCCAAAATTTTGATAGCAGCTGCCCACTGAAATATTCCCACTGAAATATTTAATAGAAACTTTCAGTTATAATGATCAGTAAAACGAAAAGGTTTGGCTTCTGACATATATAGGTGGTGCTGTAACTGTTTAGAACGCTTAGCTTCTAGTCGGAGCTGTCTAGTTCTCTCTCTGACAGCTTGTTGCTCTGCCATTTTTTCTATCCGTTTCCTTCTTAACCATCTGTAGAAACAGGCATGATCAGATTTGGTGAGTATCAACCTGAATACACTCTTCATGCTATAAAGTTACTACTATAGACAAAATAAATGGACATTTCTTTACAATGAAATACTGTCACAACACAAATTTTTAAGTATTAACTGAAAAATGTAAAGATTACACCCAAGGCTCATACAAGAAAGGACCGTTAGATTTGGGATCAAATGTTTGAAATTGTCTGTCTTACGATGAAACTGCCAACTTAATTGGTTTTTTAATAATAAACACTATTTTATGTGTGCTGTAGATCCTATTCTTTTTTTAGAAACAGGATTTCTTACTATTTGGTAGATTCCAAATAACTTACTCTTTGTAACTAGCTGTATTCTAAAACATTACTTAGCTAGGTTAAGAATACTATCATGCAGAAATGCTGCCTTACTCTTCTTATAGGTAAATTATAGAGCTTTTAAGTCCACAAAATAGTTCTTAAAATGAAAAGTAAGCCAAACATGAAAACGTCAAAAGCAGGAAAGGAAAAGTCCACATTCTAACAAATTCAAGTCTTAAACCTTGTTTAAATAATAGCAAAAATAACTGCATATACATATATAGCTGGTATGTAAGTGTGTATGTGGTATGTTTGTGTGTGTGTGTATGCACATACATACACCTGGTTTTGTTGTTTTTTTTTTTCAGAAATCTAAACAACTAAATAACTGTATTAGAAAAAAAGAAACTTACTAAATATCATAATCTGATGATATGTGGTCCTGAATTGGCTACTAGTTTAAGCAAATAAACTGTAAGTCATTTATGGGTTAGTTGGGGAATAAATGGATATGGGCTGGGTATTCGGTAATATCATTAATGAAAAGCAGATTGCAGAAATACAGTATGATCTCAGTATTTTGAAATTGTAAATACATGTACAGACAAATACTTAGACAGTATGCATACTGGTGTTAACAGTCACAATTTCTGGGTGATGAAAATGTAACTTGAAACCGCTCCATTTCTACAATGCACATTTACTGTTTCTGTTATAATAAAAGGGTATGTTAGAAAAAGAAAAAGGAGGCTGGGCATGGTGGCTCACGCCTCTAATCTCAGCACTTTGGGAGGCCAAGGTGGGCAGATCACTTGAGGTCTGGAGTTTGAGACCAGCCTGAGCAACATGGTGAGACCCCATCTCTACCAAAAAAATATAAAAATTAGCCAGGTGTGGTGGTGCACACCTGTGGTCCCAGCTACTTGGGAGGCTGAGGTGGGAAAATCACTTGAACCTGGGAGGGTGAGGTTGCAGTGAGCTGAGATCGTGCCACTGCACTCCAGCCTGGGTGACAGGAAAAGAAAAAGAAGGAAGAGAAAAAGAAAAGAAGGAAAGAGCAAAAGAGACTAAAGAATGAAATGAACTTCAAACAATTGGACTCAATATTCACATTTGGTCCCCCAACTCTCCCCACACTTGCTAGCAAAAATATGAAGCCACATCTGTATTGTCAGAATTAGGCAATGCAGTGTCTTACCCAAATAACTAAAAAATATCAGGTTTGCCTTAAATTACCAAAATATGTACCCAAATCTCCTTTGGTCTATACAGATTTTCCTCCTTAGTCCACCTGCCTTTCTTTTACTGGTAAATGCAACTTTTATTGGTTGCATTTATTGGTAAATTCAGTTTTTCTGAGGGCTATGTAGGAGAAGCTGTAACCAATCTTCGACCCATTTCTCACAGAAATAAGTAAACAATAAATGATAAGGTATCAAAGGCTATCACACTGGTGCCATAAGAAATAATTTAAGTATTGAAAAGTATCTTGAAGAAAAATTGGTATGCATATATATATATAACTCCATATATATAATATATATAATAGAGTTAAAGAATTATACATTTTTAAAAGCATGAATTTAAAATTGAATAGGTACGTGCTGTAAGAGAAAACATTTTGAGGGTTTTTTTTTTCCAATCTTAATTGATCATATAACTTTTAAAATGAACATGAGGAAGGAGGAGTGGGGAAATGCCCTGCCTTTAACTTACTGTTTAAAGGCCCTTTCCCGGCCTTCTGTTCCTTTAAGGAAGAATAAACATTCCTCTTGCTTTCTTAGTTCTTCTGTCTGTCTTTCTTTGATCTGCTCTTCGTGCTTTTTTTTAAGCCATAATCGAAAAGCTTGTTGTGGATCTCTGTTTTCCTGCTGATTAGAAAAACAAGCTTTACTTAGTTTAGATAAACAAGAACTACGTTTTGAAGCCCTGCTTATGGGATCCTACAAGAATATATTTCCTACTCTTCAATTTTTCATAATAATGCCAGCCTCATTACCTGCATTCCTAGTATCCAAACCAAATACATCACGCTTAAGTTTTAAGAATATCTTTCAGCAGTTACTTAACGGCTAAGCCTATTTTTCAAAACTGTAGTTCCTATTGTAAAGGGTGGCCATAAGGATTTTCAGTCATAAGAATTTTCTTATAAAGATAGCAGCCATGATAATTTTAACATAAGAAAAAGCTAGTAGGAGTGGCTTATTTCGTGGTCCCTCAAAGTTCATGATGGATAGTATCTTCAGGGAATTTTCAAAAGTTCAAAGAGCTCTTATTTGGAGGAATAAAGGAGAGAAAGAGGACAGATTTGGTACTCTTTACCCTTGGGAAAAGTGTCACCTCATGTGGATTCCTGGCTAGAATGCAAAAGGAAAAAATACATTTATTTAATACTTCCCCCAAATATAAGCTTTGTGATCGAGCTTATATCTTGCATTTCCCTCATCTGTTTCCTATATCTTGCATTTTTTCCCTTGTTTGTAACCCACATTGCCAAATATGCTCTAGTCTAATTTAGAAGATTATTCAGGATCTTTGATGCACAACTGAACTTTGTGGAGAAGACCCCTGGATCTAAAGAATCATTGCCAAACACCTGGAAGTCTGGGAATTGCTAGAGATGACATAAAAATGTTCAATCGGGAGTTATAGATCAAAAGAGTCCAGATACAAAGTAATAGATAGGAGGAATAAGTTCTGGTGTTCTATTACACAGTAGAGTGACTACAGTTAACAATACCGTATATTTCAAAATAATGAGAGGATTTTTGAATGTTCTCATCATAAAGAAATGACAAGTGTTTGAGGTAATATGCTAATTACACAATGTGTACATGTATCAAAACATCACACTGTACTCCATAAATATGTGAAATTATGTGTCAATTAAATACAATTTTAAAGTTAAAATATTTTTAAAGAGTCAAAGATTCAGGGAGCAACAGGATACATGGGTATCCCCATTCTTTTGTTCTTTCAACAGATATTCATAGTATTTACTACATAGCAGGCACTAAAGTACTGGGTTGCATTAATAAAATTAAGGTTCCCTCTCTCACACATTCTGTACTGTACAATACAGTAGCCACAAGTCATAAGTGGCTATTTAAATAAAATTTAAAATTCAGTTTCTCAGTCATACTAGCTACATTTCAAGTGCTTAACAGACACACATGGCTAGCAGCTACTCTAGTGGACAGTGCAAATACAGAAAATTTCCATCATCCCAGAAAGTTCTGTTGGACAGTGTTCTGCACAGACAGGATAAAAATAAGTGACTGACTGACTGATTGTCTGATCTGTCTGATTCAAAAGAAAATATGGGAAGGAGGGTAATAAACGCAGCAGTGAGTGAAAGGATGGTATTTAAATAGAAAGTGAGGGAGGAAGTTATGGGATATCTGGAGAAAAGCAGTGGTAACAATAAGAGCAAAGGAGCTAAGAAGGAATTGTGTTTGGCATGATCAATAAATAGCAAAGAAGTCAAAGTGAAGCTGTAGCAAAGTAGCTGAAGAGTGGAAGATGAAGTCAGGGAAGTAGCAGGGATCAGGTAATGTATAACCTTGCTGGCCATGGTAGGAACTTTGGATTTCATTTTGAGATGAGAAGCCATTGGGGGTTTCTGAGCATAAGTGACACAGTTTATTCACCATTTTAGAAATATCATTCTGGCTGCTATGTGGAAAACAGACTGAATGAGGGAGAGGCAAGGTAGAAGGGGGCTGGGTTATTAGGCTTTTGTAACAGCCCAGCCAACAGAAGAAAATAGTGGTTTAGATTAGGGTAGTGGGACTCTGTATATGCACTGAAGATAGAACCAACATAATTTGCTCAAAAATTGAATGGATAGTTTTATGTCATGCTTTAAATGATTATTTTTTAAATTATTCCAGGTTTATTAGTATAATAAAAATTCAAGAAAATATATTTTTAAAACAAGGTAAATTACAGCAGAACTATCATCAGAATGATAGACTGCATTGGTATGCAAAGATGTCACTGCATAAGATCATAGCAAATAACTCTCAATAGTGGAGGGAACCAAAATAAAAAATTAGAGGAAAATAAAAAATTATAAAGATAAAATATGAATTATACACATAATTAGTAATGGATTAAATTATCTGATTATAAAAAAGGATAAATGACTGAATTGGAGACTTTTGCATCCATCCATGATATCATAATTGGTATCAGATTTACCCTTCTGCCCTAATTAGCCATAAAGCTAGACAAAATGTATGCAGCAGCTTGATAACTGAGAGTAAGAAAAAACATGATATAACCCCCATATTCACCCTGGCTGTCTACTTGGTGACACTTTCCAGACAACGGTATAGGAAGGAGGAGCCATAGCATCAAGCAGTCACTAGTCTCACTGGGCTCATGAAACAGATAGGAGTTTGGGGCTGCTGAGACAGCTGAATTTCCAGGGCAGGGTACTAGAAATGAAGCAGTCATGTGGAGGGATGCTCCAAGAGTCTGTGTGGGGGTTTCCCTTGGGTCTTGGCAAGGCCTGGGCTGCACATGTGTAGAGTGAGGCTCTGTAAGGTCTAACAGAGAGTAGCTGCTGTTAATGAAGAAGATAATAAAGGTTGCATAGTTTTGGAGACATTGGAGTTCCAATCCAACTGTAGTGGGAATACTTCATTGCTTACCTTGGTCAACCACTTACAACCCTAAAAAGGCCATGCTTTGGAAGTAAGGGTCATGTCCTAGAGTAAGGACCATGCTCTAGGACTAAGGACAAAAGCAAAATAAACCCATCCTAACAAAGCATAAAACAAAGTCTGACAGGATCAGGAGAATTCCTTACTAATCTAACTGCCTACAAGAAAAAAATTCAATACCCTTTAAAGGAAAACAGTGTATTCTATATTTCCTTACAACTTTTATATTGAAAAGATCCACAGTCTATTAACCAATTTAAAAAAAATCACTGGATATCTAAAGAAACAAGAAAATGTGACCCATAATCCAGAGAAAGAGGCCTTCAACAGATCGATCCTAAGATGACATAGATATTGGCATTTAGATACAAACAGGTCTAATATTTAAGAAATGAAAAGATGAATATAAAAAAGGTCTAATATGTAAGAAATGAAAAGGTGAATATAATGAATAAACAGAATCTCAGTAAAGAAATGGAAACTTAAAAAAATAAACTGACAGGAGGATCCAAGATGGCCAAATAGGAACAGCTCCAGTCTATAGCTCCCAGCGTGAGTGATGCAGAAGACGGGTGATTTCTGCATTTCCAACTGAGGTACCGGGTTCATCTCACTGGGGCTTGTCAGACAGTGGGTGCAGCCCACAGAGCACAGTGGGGCATCGCCTCACCCAGGAAGCGCAAGGGGTCAGGGAATTCCCTTTCCTAGCCAAGGGAAGCTATGACAGATGGTACCTGGAAAACTGGGACACTCCCACCCCAATACTACACTTTTCCAACGGTCTTAGCAAACGGCACACCAGAAGATTATATCCCGCACCTGGCTCAGAGGGTCCCACTCCCACAGAGCCTCGCTCACTGCTAACACAGCAGTCTGAGATCAAACTGCAACGCCGCAGCAAGGCTAGGGGAGGGATGTCTGCCATTGCTGAGGCTTAAGTAGGTAAACAAAGCAGCTGGGAAGCTCCAACTGGGTGGAGCCGACCACAGCTCAAGGAGGCCTGCCTGCCTCTGTAGACTCTACCTCTGGGGGCAGGACACAGCTGAACAAAAGGCAGCAGAAACTTCTGCAGACTTAAACGTCCCAGTCTGACAGCTTTGAAGAGAGTAGTGGTTTTCCCAGCATGGAGTTTGAGATGTGAGAAAGGACAGACTGCCTCCTCAAGTGGGTCCCTGACACCCAAGTAGGCTAACTGGGAGACACCTCCCAGTAGGGGCCGACTGACACCTCATACAGCCGGGTGCCCCTCTGAGACGAAGCTTCCAGAGGAAGGATCAGGCAGCAACATTTGCTGCTCTGCAATATTTGCTGTTCTGCAGCCTCTGCTGGTGAGACCCAAGCAAACCAGGGTCTGGAGTGGACCTCCAGCAACCTCCAATAGACCCACAGGTGAGGGTCCTGACTGTTAGAAGGAAAACTAACAAACAGAAAGGACATCCACACCAAAACCCCATCTGTACATCACCATCATCAAAGACCAAAGGTAGATAAGACCACAAAGATGGGGAGAAACCAGAGCAGAAAAGCTGAAAATTCTAAAAATCAGAGTGCCTCTTCTCCAAAGGAATGCAGCTCCTCCCCAGCAATGGAACAAAGCTGGATGGAGAATGACTTTGATGAGTTGAGAGAAGAAGGCTTCAGACAATCGGTAATAACAAACTTCTCCAAGCTAAAGGAGGATGTTTGAACCCATCGCAAAGAAGCTAAAAACCTTGAAAAAAAGATTAGACGAATGGCTAACTAGAATAAACAGTGTAGAGGAGACCTTAAATGACCCGATGGAGCTGAAAACCATGGCACAAGAACTACGTGATGCATGCACAACCTTCAGTAGCCAATTTGATCAAGTGGAAGAAAGGGTATCTGTGATTGAAGATCAAATGAATGAAATGAAGTGAGAAGAGAAGTTTAGAGAAAAAAGGGTAAAAAGAAATGAACAAAGCCTCCAAGAAATATGGGACTATGTGAAAAGACCAAATCTACGTCTGATTGGTGTACCTGAAAGTGACGGGGAGAACAGAACCAAGTTAGAAAACACTCTTCTGGATATGATCCAGGAGAACTTCCCCAAGCTAGCAAGGCAGGCCAACATTCAAATTCAGGAAATAAAGCGAATGCCACAAAGATACTCCTCGAGAAGAGCAACTCCAAGACACATAATTGTCAGATTTACTAAAGTTGAAATGAAGGAAAAAATGTTAAGGGCAGCCAGAGAGAAAGGTCGGGTTACCCACAAAGGGAAGCCCATCAGACTAACAGCGGATCTCTCGGCAGAAACTCTACAAGCCAGAAGAGAGTGGGGGCCAATATTCAACATTCTTATAGAAAAGAATTTTCAACCCAGAATTTCATATCCAGCCAAACTAAGCTTCATAAGTGAAGGAGAAATAAAATACCTTACAGACAAGCAAATGCTGAGAGATTTTGTCACCACCAGGCCTGCCCTAAAAGAGCTCCTGAAGGAAGCACTAAACATGGAAAGGAACAACCAGTACCAGCCACTGCAAAAACATGCCAAAATGTAAAGACCATCAAGGCTAGGAAGAAACTGCATCAACTAACGAGCAAAATAACCAGCTAACATCATAATGACAGGACCAAATACACACATAACAATATTAACTTTAAATGTAAATGGACTAAATGCTCCAATTAAAAGACACAGACTGGTACATTGGATAAAGAGTCAAGACCCATCAGTGTGCTGTATTCAGGATACCCATGTGCAGAGACACACATAGGCTCAAAATAAAGGGAAGGAGGAAGATCTACCAAGCAAATGGAAAAAAAAAAAAAAAAAAAGCAGGGGTTGCAATCCTAGTCTCTGAAAAAACAGACTTTAAACCAACAAAGATCAAAAGATACAAAAAAGGCCATTATATAATGATGGGGGATCAATCCAATGAGAAGAGCGAACTATCCTAAATATATATGCACCCAGTACAGGAGCACCCAGATTCATAAAGCAAGCCCTTAGAGACCTACAAAGAGACTTAGACTCCCACACAGTAATAATGGGAGACTTTAACACCCCACTGTCAACATCAGACAGATCAACGAGACAGAAAATTAACAAGGATATCAAGGAATTGAACTCAGCTCTGCACCAAGCAGACCTAATAGACATCTAGAGAACTCCACCCCAAATCAACAGAATATACATTCTTCTCAGCACCACATCACACTTATTCCAAAGTTGACCACATAGGTGAAAGTAAAGCACTCCTCAGCAAATGTAAAAGAACAGAAATTATAACAAACTGTCTCTCAGACCACAGTGCAATCAAACTAGAACACAGGCTTAAGAAACTCACTCAAAACCGCTCAACTACATGGAAACTGAACAACCTGCTCCTGAATGACTACTGGGTAGATAACGAAATGAAGGCAGAAATAAAGATGTTCTTTGAAACCAATGAGAACAAAGACACAACATACCAGAATCTCTGGGACACATTTAAAGCAGTGTGTAGAGTGAAATTTATAGCACTAAATGCCCACAAGAGAAAGCAGGAAAGATCTAAAATTGATACCCTAACATCACAATTAAAAGAACTGGAGAAGCAAGAGCAAACACATTCAAAAGCTACCAGATGGCAAGAAATAACTAAGATCAGAGCAGAACTGAAGGAGATAGAGACAAAAGAAACCCTTCAAAAAAATCAATGAATCCAGGAGCTGGTTTTTTGAAAAGATCAACAAAATCGATAGACTGCTACCAAGACTAATAAAGAAGAAAAGAGAGAAGAATCAAATAGATGCAATAAAAAATGATAAAGGGGATATCACCACCAATCCCACAGAAATACAAACTACCATCAGAGAATACTATAAACACCTCTATGCAAATAAACTAGAAAATCTAGAAGAAATGGATAAACTCCTGGACACATACACCCTCCCAAGACTAAACCAGGAAGAAGATGAATCCCTGAATAGACAAATAACAGGCTCTGAAATTGAGGCAATAATTAATAGCCTACCAACCAAAAAAAGTCCAGGACCAGACAGATTCATAGCCAAATTCTACCAGAGGTACAAAGAGGAGCAGGTACCATTCCTTCTGAAACCATTCCAATCATCAGAAAAAGAGGGAATCCTCCCTAACTCGTTATGAGGCCAGCATCATCCTGATACCAAAGCCTGGCAGAGACACAACAAAAAAAGAGAATTTTTGACCAATACCCCTGATGAACATCGATGCAAAAATCCTCAATAAAATACCGGCAAACCAAGTCCAGCAGCACATCAAAAAGGTTATCCACCATGATCAAGTGGGCTTCATCCCTGTGATGCAAGCCTGGTT
Organism: Gorilla gorilla gorilla; assembly: GCF_029281585.2. NCBI lineage: Eukaryota > Metazoa > Chordata > Mammalia > Primates > Hominidae > Gorilla > Gorilla gorilla. Next base: position 87,356,270 of record NC_073224.2, on the reverse strand, counting down.
CAACGTATGCAAATCAATAAACGTAATCCATCATCTAAACAGAACCAAAGACAAAAACCACATGATTATCTCAATAGATGCAGAAAAGGCCTTCGAAAAAATTCGACAGCCCTTCATCCTAAAAACTCTCAATGAACTAAGTATTGATGGGACGTATCTCAAAATAATGAGAGCTATTTATGAGAAATCCACAGCCAATATCATAGTGAATGGGCAAAACTGGAAGCATTCCCTTTGAAAACTGGCACGAGACAGGAATGCCCTCTCTCGCCACTCCTATTCAACATAGTGTTGGAAGTTCTGGACAGGGCAATCAGGCAGGAGAAAGAAATAAAGTGTATTCAATTAGGAAAAGAGGAAGTCAAATTGTCCCTGTTTGCAGATGACATGATTGTATATTTAGAAACCCCATCGTCTCAGCCCAAAATCTCCTTAAGCTGATAAGCAACTTCAGCAAAATCTCAGGATACAAAATTAATATACAAAAATCACAAGCATTCTTATACACCAATAACAGACAAACAGAGAGCCAAATCATGAGTGAATTCTCATTCATAATTGCTTCAAAGAGAATAAAATACCTAGGAATCCAACTTACAAGGGATGTGAAGGACCTCTTCAAGGAGAACTACAAACCACTGCTCAATGAAATAAAAGAGAACACAAACAAATGGAAGAACATTCCATGTTCATAGATAGTAAGAATCAATATTGTGAAAATGGCCATACTGCCCAAGGTAATTTATAGATTCAATGCCATCCCCATCAAGCTATCAATGACTTTCTTCACAGAATGGAAAAAACTACTTTAAAGTTCATATGGAACCAAAAAAGAGCCCACATTGCCAAGACAATCCTAAGCAAAAAGAACAAAGCTGGAGGCATCACGCTACCTGACTGCAAACTATACTGCAAGGAGACAGTAACCAAAACAGCATGGTACTGGTACCAAAACAGAGATATAGACCAGTGGAACAGAACAGAACTCTCAGAAATAATACCACACATCTACAACCATCTGATCTTTGACAAACCTGACAAAAACAAGAAACGGCGGAAGGATTCCCTATTTAATAAATGGTGCTGGGAAAACTGGCTATCCATATGTAGAAAGCTGAAACTGGATTCCTTCCTTACACCTTATACAAACATTAATTCAAGATGGATTAAAGACTTAAATGTTAGACCTAAAACCATAAAAACCCTAGAAGAAAAGCTAGGAAATACCATTCAGGCCACAGGCATGGGCAAAGACTTCATGACTACAACAAAAGCAATGGCAACAAAAGCCAAAATTGACAAATGGGATCTAATTAAACTAAAGAGCTTCTGCACAGCAAAAGAAACTACCATCAGAGTGAACAGGCAACCTACAGAATGGGAGAAAATTTTTACAATCTACCCATCTGACAAAGGGCTAATATCCAGAATTTACAAAGAGCTTAAACAAATTTACAAGAAAAAAACAACCCCATCAAAAAGTGAGTGAAGGATATGAACAGACACTTCTCAAAAGAAGACATTTATGCAGCCAACAGACACATGAAAAAATGCTCATCATCACTGGCCATCAGAGAAATGCAAATCAAAACCACAACAAGATACCAACTCACACCAGTTAGAATGGCAATCATTAAAAAGTCAGGACACAACAGGTGCTGGAGAGGATGTGGAGAAATGGGAACTCTTTTACAGTGTTGGTGGGAGTGTAAACTAGTTCAACCACTGTGGAAGACAGTGTGGCAATTCCTCAAGTATCTAGAACTAGAAATACCATTTGACCCAGCCATCCCATTACTGGGTATATACCCAAAGGATTATAAATCATGCTGCTGTAAAGACACATGCACACATATGTTTATTGCAGCACTATTCACAATAGCAAAGACTCGGAACCAACCCAAACGTCCAACAATGATAGACTGGATTAAGTAAATGTTGCACATATACACCATGGAATACTATGCAGCCATAAAAAAGGATGAGTTCATATCCTTTTTAGGGACATGGATGAAGCTGGAGACCATCATTCTGAGCAAACTATCGCAAGGACAGAAAACCAAACACCGCACGTTCTCACTCACAGGTGGGCATTGAACAATGAGAACACTTAGACACAGGGTGGGGAACATCACACACCAGGGCCTGTTGTGGGGTGGAGAGAGAGCATTAAGTGATATACCTAATGTAAAGGATGAGTTAACGGGTGCAGCACACCAACATGGCACATGTATACATATGTAACAAACCTGCACGTTGTGGCACATGTACCCTAGAACTTAAAGCATAATAAAAAAAAAAAAAAGAAAAAAAAACCCACCACAAAAAAATTTAAAAAAATAAACCAACAAACAAACACAACCTAAATTCCCTGAATGGGCTTAACAGTGGAATGAACATTGCAGAAGTACTGATGCCTCAAGATGGATCAATAGAAATGATGTAAACTGAACAAATGAAAAAAATTTTCAGTAAACAGACGTTTAGCAACATGAGATAATAGCAAGTCTTCTAACATACGTAAAATTGGATTTCCAGAAGGAGAAGAGAAAAAAGATGAGGCAGAAAAAGAAAAACAAAAACCTTTGAAGAAACAGTGGCTGAGAATTTCCCAAATCTGGTACAAAACATGAACATAAAGATTCAGGAAGCTCAGCAAAACCCAGGTTAGGTAAATTCAAAGAAAATCACACATGTAATACACTTCTAAAAACCAAAGCCAGGAAAATTTTAAAGAAGCCAGAGGAAAAAGATTTATTATATACACCAGAACAATGATAAGAATGATAGCCAACCTCTGAATAGAAACAAAGGACATTGTAAAACAATTGAACATCATCTTTAAAATGCTGCAGGAGAAAAATACCTGTCAGCCTCAAATTCTATACCAAGTAAAAGGAAAAAAAATTCTTCGGTGATTTTCCACACATTCAGTATATATATATATATATATATATATATATATATATATATATATATATATATATATATAAAATAATCAGAGCAACGCCTTAAAAAAAGCATGCAGAGGCATACTTAAAAAGTATATAAGAAAACAAAAAGGACTTTTTTAAATACTTGATTATAAGGCAGAAAAGGATGAGTAATTGAACAAATAGATAACAAATATCAAGATGACAGATTTAAAAACTATCAGATCAATAATTATAATTAAATACAGGGGTGGCTGGCAAGATGGCCAAATAGGAACAGCTCCAATCTGCAGCTCCCAGTGAGACCAACACAGAAGGCAGGTGATTTCTGCGTTTGTAACTGAGGCACTCGGCTCATCTCACTGGGACTGGTTAGACAGTGGGTGCAACCCACAGAGGATGAGCCGAGGCAGGGTGAAGCATCGCCTCACCTGGGAAGCTCAAGGGGTCAGGGAACTCCCTCCCCTAGCCAAGGGAAGCTGTGAGGGACTGTGCTATGAGGAACTGTGCATTATGGCCCAAATACCACCCCTTTCCCAGGGTCTTCACAACCAGGAGACCAGGAGATTCCCTTGAATGCCTACACCACCAGGACCCTGGGTTTCAAGCACAAAACTGGGTGGCCGTTTGGGAAGACACCAAGCTAGCTCCAGGAGTTTTTCATCATACTGGAATGCCAGTGAGAGAGAACCATTCACTCCCCTGGAAAGGGGGCTAAAGCCAGGGAGCCAAGTGATCTAGCTCAGCAGATCTCACCCCCACAAAGCCCAGCAAGCTAAGATCCACTGGCTTGAAATTCTCACTGCCAGCACAGCAGTCTGAAGTCGACCTGGGACGCTCGAGCTTCTTGTGGGAAGGGGTGTCCACCATTACTGATGCTTGAGTAGGCAGTTTTCCCCTCACAGCCAGGAAGTTGGAACTAGGCAGAGCCCACCACATCTCGGCAAAGCCAGACTGCCTCTCTAGATTACTCCTCTCTGGGCAGGGCATCTCTGAAAGAAACGCAGCAGCCCCAGTCAGGGGCTTATAGATAAAACTCCCATCACCCTGGGACAGAGCACCTGGGGGAAGGGGTGGCTGCGGGCGCAGCTTCAGCAGACTTAAATGTCCCTGCCTGCCAGCTCTGAAGAGAGCAGCAGATTTCCCAGCACAGTGCTTGAGCTCTGCTAAGGGACAGACTGCCTCCTCCAGTGGGTCCCTAACCCCCGTGCCTCCTGACTGGGAGACACTTCCCAGCAGGGGTCGAGAGACACCTCACACAGGAGAGCTCTGGAGGGTGCCCCTCTGGGACAAAGCTTCCAGAGGAAGGAACAGGAAGCAATCTTTGCTGTTCTGCAGCCTCCGCTGGTGATACCCAAGCAAACAAGGTCTGGAGTGGACCTCCAGCAAACTCCAGCAGAGTTGAAGCAGAGGGGCCTGACTGTTAGAAGGAAAACTAACAAACAGAAAGGAATAGCATCAACATCAACAAAAAGGATATCCACACAAAAACCCCATCCAAAGGTCACCAACATCAAAGACCAAAGGTAGATAAATCCATAAAGATGAGGAAAGCCCAGCGCAAAAAGGCTGAAAATTCCAAAAACCAGAATGCCTCTTCTCCTCCAAAGGATCACAACTCCTTGCCAGCAAGGGAACAAAACTGGACAGAGAATGAGTTTGACGAATTGACGGAAGTAGGCTTCAGAAGGTGGGTAATAACAAACTCCTCTGAGCTAAAGGAGCATGTTCTAACACAATGCAAGGAAGCTAAGAACCTTCAAAAAAGGTTAGATGAGTTGCTAACTAGAATAACCAGTTCAGAGAAGAACATAAATGACCTGATGGAGCTGAAAAACACAGCACGAGAACTTCGTGAAACATACACAACTATCAATAGCCAAATCAATGAAGTGGAAGAAAGGATATCAGAGATTGAAGATCAACATAATGAAATAAAGTGTGAAGACAAGATCAGAGAAAAAAGAATGAAAAGGAACAAACTTGGCCTCCAAGAAATATGGAACTATATGAGAAGACCAAACCTACGTTTGATTGGTGTACCTGAAAGTGACAGAGAGAATGGAACCAAGTTGGAAAACACTCTTCAGGATATTACCCAGGAGAACTTCCCCAACCTACCAAGGCAGGCAAACATTCAAATTTAGGAAATACAGAGAACACCACAAAGATACTCCTCAAGAAGAACAACACCAAGACACATAATCGCCAGATTCACCAAGTTTGAAATGAAGAAAAAAATGTTAAGGGCAGCCAGAGAGAAAGGTCGGGTTACTTATAAAGGGAAGCTCATCAGACTAACAGCAGATCTCTCTGCAGAAACCCGACAAGCCAGAAGAGAGTAGGGGCCCAATATTCAACATTCTTAAAGAATTTTCAACCCAGAATTTCATATCCAGCCAAACTAAGCTTCATAAAGTGAAGGAGAAATAAAATCCTTTACAGACAAGCAAATGCTGAGAGATTTTGTCACCACCAGGCCTGCCTTACAAGAGCTCCTGAAGGAAGGACTAAATATGTAAAGGAAAAACAGGTACCAACCACTGCCAAAACATGCCAGTTGTAAAGACCATTGACACTATGAAGAAACTGCATCAACTAACAGGCACAATAACCAACTAGCATCATAATGACAGGATCAAATTCACACATAACAATATTGACCTTTACTGTAAATGGGATAAATGCCCCAATTAAGAGACACAGACTGGCAAATCGGATAGAGTCAAGACCCATAGGTGTGCTGTATTCAGGAGACACATCTCATATGCAGAGACACACACAGGCTCAAAATAAAGGGATGAAGGAACATTTACCAAGCAAATGGAAAGCAAAAAAAAAAAAAAAAAAAAAAAAAAGCAGGGGTTGCAATACTAGTCTCTGATAAAACATACTTTAAACCAACAAAGATCAAAAAAGACAAAGAAGGGCATTACATAATCGTAAAGGGATCAATGCAACAAGAAGAGCTAACTGTCCTAAATATATATGCACCCAATACAGGAGCACCCAGATGCATAAAGCAAGCCCTTAGAGACCTATAAAGAGACTTAGACTCCCACACAATAATAGTGGGAGACTTTACACCCTGCTGTCAATATTAGACAGATCAACAAGACAGAAAATTAACAAGGATATTCAGGACTTGAACTCAGCTCTGGACCAAGCAGACCTAATAGACATCTATAGAACTCTCCACCTTAAATCAACAAAATATACATTCTTCTCAGCATCACATTGCACTTATTCTAAAATTGACCATATATTGGAAGTAAAACACTCCTCAGCAAATGCAAAAGAATGCAAATCATAACAAACAGTCTCTAAGACCACAGTGCAATCAAATTAGAACTCAGGATTAAGAAACTCACTCAAAACTGCACAACTACATGGAAACTGAACAACCTGCTCCTGAATGACTACTGGGTAAATAACGAAATTAAGGGAGAAATAAATAAGTTCTTTGAAACCAATGAGAACAAAGACACAATGTACCAGATCTCTAGGATACAGCTAAAGCAGTGTTTAAAGGGAAATTTACAGCATTAAATGCCCACAGGAGAAAGCGGGAAACATCTAAAATCAACATTTTAACATCGCAATTAAAAGAACTAGAGAAGCAAGAGAAAACACATTCAAAATCTAGCAGAAAGCAAGAAATAACTAAGATCAGAGCAGAAATGAAGGAGATAGACAAATGAAAAACCCTTCAAAAAATCAATCCAGGAGCTGGTTTTTTGAAAAGATTAACAAAATACATAGACCGCTATCCAGACTAATAAAGAAGAAAAGAGAGAAGAATCAAATAGACACAATAAAAAAATGATAAAGGGGATATCACCACTGCTCTCACAGAAATACAAACTACCATCATATAATACTATAAACACCTTTATGCAAATAAACTAGAAAGTCTAGAAGAAATGGATAAATTCCTGGACACATACACCCTCCCAAGACTAAACCAGAAATAAGTCAAATCTCTGTATAGACCAATAACAAGTTCTGAAATTGAGGCAGTAATTAATAGCCTACCAACCAAAAAAAGCAAGGACCAGACAGATTCACAGCTGAATTCTATCAGCAGTACAAAGAGGAGCCGGTACTATTACTTCTGAAACTATTCCAAACAACAGAAAAAGAGGGACTCCTACCTAAGTTATTTTATGAGGCCAGCATCATCCTGATACCAAAGCCTGGCAGAGACACAAGAAAAGAAAATTTCAAGCCAATATCCCTGATGAACATCGATGTGAAAATTCGCAATAAAATACCAGCAAACCAAATCCAGCAGCACATGAAAAAGTTCAACATCAAGTCAACTTCATCCCTGGGATGCAAGGCTGGTTCAACATATGCAAATCGATAAACATAATCCATCATATAAACAGAAACAATGACAAAAACCACACAATTATCTCAATAGTTGCAGAAAAGGCCTTCGATAAAATTCAACAACACTTCATGCTAAAAACTCTCAATAAACTAGGTATTGATGGCACGTATCTCAAAATAATAAGAGCTATTTATGACAAATCCATAGCCAATATCATATTGAATGGGCAAAAGCTGGAAGCATTCCCTTTGAAAACTGGCATAAAACAAGGATGCCCTCTCTCACCACTCCTATTCTACATAGTATTGGAAGTTCTGGCCAGGGCAATCAGGCAAGAGAAGGAAATACAGGGTATTCAAATAGGAAGAGAGGAAGTCAAATTGTCTCTGTTTGCAGATGATATTATTGTATGTTTAGAAAACCCCATCATCTTAGCCCAAAATCTCCTTAAGCTGATAAGCAACTTCAGCAAAGTCTCAGGAAACAAAATCAACGTGCAAAAATAACAAGCATTACGATACAGCAGTAGTACAAACAGAGCCAAATCATGAGTGAATTCCCATTCACATTGCTACAAAGAGAATAAAATACCTAGCAATACAACTTACAAGGGATGTGAAGGACCTCTTCAAGGACACCTACAAACCACCACTCAAGGAAATAAGAGATGACACAAACAAATGGAAAAACATTCCATGCTCATGGACAGGAAGAATCAATATTATGAAAATGGCCATACTGCCCAAAGTAATTTACTGATTCAGTGCTATCCCCATCAAGCTACCATTGATGTTCTTCACAGAATTAGAAAAAACTTCTTTAAAGTTCATATGGAACAAAAAAAGAGCCTGCATAGCCAAGATAATCTAAAGCAAAAAGAACAAAGCTGGAGGCATCATGGACCTGACTTCAAACTATACTACAAGGGTACAGTAACCCAAACAGCATGGTACTGGTACCAAAACAGATATATAGACCAGTGGAACAGAACAGAGGACGCAGAAATAATGCCACACATCTACAACCACCTGATCTTCGACAAACCTGACAAAAACAAGAAATGGGGAAAGGATTCCTTATTTAATAAATGGTGCTGGGAAAACTGGCTAGCCATATGCAGAAAACTGAAACTGTACGCCTTCCTTACATCTTATACAAAAATTAACTCAAGATGGATTAAAGACTTAAACGTAAGACCTAAAACCATAAAAACCCTAGAAGAAAACCTAGGCAATACCATTCAGGACACAGGCATGGGCAAAGACTTTATGACTAAAACACCAACAGCAATGGCAACAAAAGCCAAAATTGACAAATGGGATCTAATTAAACTAAAGAGCTTCTGCACAGCAAAAAAAACTATCATCAGAGTGAACAGGCAACCTACAGAATGGGAGAAAATTTTTGCAATCTATCCACTAGACAAAGGGCTAATATCCAGAATCTACAAGGAACTTAAATTTACAACAAAAAACAAACAACCCCATCAAAAAGTGGGCAAAGGATATGAACAGACAATTCTCTAAAAAGACATTTATGCAGCCAATAGACATATGAAAGAAAGGTCATCATCACTGGTATTAGAGAAATGCAAATCAAAACCACAATGAGATACCATCTCACACCAGTTAGAATGGCAATCATTAGAAAGTCAGGAAACAATAGATGCTGGAGAGGATGTAGAGAAATAGGAATTCTTTTACAGTGTTGGTGGGAGTGTAAATTAGTTCAACCACTGTGGAAGACAGTGTGGTGATTCCTCAAGGCTCTAGAACCAGAAATACCATTTGACCCAGAAATCCCATTACTGGATTATATACCCAAAGGATTATAAATTATTCTACTATAAAGACACATGCACATGTATGTTTATTGAGGCACTATTCACAATAACAAATACTTGAAACCAACCCAAATGCCCATAAATGACAGACTGGAGAAAGAAAATGTGGCAGTTATATACCATGGAATAGTATGCAGCTATAAAAAAGGATGAGTTCATGTCCTTTGCAGGGACATCGATGAAGCTGGAAGCCATTATTCTCAACAAACTAACATAGGAATAGAAAACCAAACACTGCATGTTCTCACTCATAAGTGGAAGCTGAACAATGAGAACACATGGACACAGGGAGGGGAACATCACACACTGGGGCCTGTCGTGGGGTGGGGGGCTAGGGGAGGGATAGCATTAGGAGAAATACCTAATGTAGATGACGGGTTGATGGGTACAGCAAATCACCATGGCACATGTCTACCTATGTAACAAACCTGCACTTTCTGCACACGTATCCCAGAACTTAAAGTATAATTTAAAAAAAATAATTAAATACAAGTGAATACTAAGTATAAGGAGTGGACTGCTGGACTGGAAGATTCAAATATATGACGTCTGCACAAGCCACTTTAAATATAAAGCCACAGATACATTGAAAGTAAAATATGAAAAAAGTTATACCATGCAAATGGTAAGCATAAGAACACTGATGTGGCTACATTAACCTCAGCCAAAACAGACTTCAGGATATGAGGGACATTTCATAATGCAAAAAGGTCATTATCAGGAAGACATAAAGTCCTAAATGTATACCCACACAACACTTGAAAATACATGAAGCAAAACTCAACAGAACCAAAGGAGAAATAGGCAAGGGCACAATGATAGATGAAATTATTAACACTATTTTCTAAGTAATTCATAGGAAAAATGGGGGAAGACAATAAGCATGCAGAAGATCTTAACACTATCAACCAACTAGACTATATTGACATTAATACAGCACTGCATCCAATGCAGAATACACAAGGTATACAAGTACCCATGTTCGGTTAACATAGATAGACTATATACATACATACATTTTCATGTGTGTGTATATATATATATCACTGAGCAAGAGAAGCACATTTCAAAACAATGATGGAAAGACATTTTTAGCTATTTTTCCTAAAAATGGCAATAAAAATTACATCACCTAAGATCTTTTATTCATCTAATGTAAAAAAGGTCATTCCACAATCTATAAATCTAAAGATATTTTCTGGAAACTATGACTCACATTATACACAATGTCCCACAGAAATAATCAACATAATGCACTTATTATAGCAATGTATTAATAAGCCAAATTAATCAACTACCAAATTGTGCTATATTTCAGCTTGAGTAGAGACAAAGCTCATAGAAGTACTTCGGAATACTATTAGTTTGTGATACTATTTCTCATTAAAATCTATTTTTGAGACAAACTTGAAATGTAGCAAAAAATACTACATATTCAAAATAAATATTCAAAGGGAAATATATAACCATGATGTCTTCTACATAAAATTTTTTGAATTATGTTCAATATGACTCATGTTTTCTGAGAATACAATCCAAGATTACTATTTACCATGTACAAATATAGCACAATTATGTACAAATATTGCACAATATAACATACTGTACATTTATTTTTGCAAATACTCCATTTAAAAAATTATAATACTCGGAATGCCATGAGGCCGGAAGGCCCATCATCGTCCAAGAAGCTATCAGCAGTATGGCCATAGTTGTGTTTTCCGTGGTCACTGACTGAAACATAAACTCCTCTTGTCTTCTATACCTGTAATCACTACAGCAATATGCTGTGCTGCTTCTTCACCCAATACCAAATTCCTCCTGTCCTTCATAACCCTTGTTAGTTCTCTGTAATTCCTACTCAATGATACAAACACTCCCAAATAACATCCATCCTCCCAAGTCACTGAAAGGGATCTGGCCCTAAATTTCCTATTTTATGCAAATTCTGATTCTCCCCCAAGCCACATCTTCTCTGAAACAGAGGCTGCATTTTCTGCCATACTTCAAGTACTTCGGTGGTCAGACAAATAAATTAATATTCTCTTCATTCCCCCATACGTCTTCTGAATTGTATTTCTGTTTTCCCGAGAAAACCCATCCTCCTTTGATATTTGTATCATTTGGCTCTATTAAAAATAGTTATGTAACCACCTCTGATCACTCCTGACTCAATATTCCTCTCCATGCCAGTCCCAAGGTATATTTATAACTACATAGAAGAGCCATTGAACATCCACCCCCAAAGACCTTTGATTCTCTCATCTTCTACGTCTTTCTCCAGTACACTTGCCACGTATTTCTATGGCCATATCCTCATCACACAAACTACTCCACCTATGAAATCGCTAATTTCCTATTTCCAGTCCCAACTTTTCTCCTGAAAACTGGATAAATTTCTCCAACTAATCTTCAATATCTTCATCTGGATATTTTGGGCATACCTGAAACTCAACAACTTAAATTGGTCACCCCTCCCACGAGGAGTTTTCAGTAGGCTTAAGTAGATTCCAGCTGAGAAGCTGTAAGAATCGTGTTCTAGGGTTGGGACGCTAGGCCCCAGTGGCCTGGATTTTCTAGTGGGATCTTCTGATCCATGGGTTGCACAGTTCTGTGGAAAAAGCAGTTTCCCCTTCTGGGTAGCGTGCTCATTCACTGCCTCCCTTTGCTGGGGGTAGGGGGTTCTCCTTTACCATGTAGCTCTCAGGTGGGCCACGCACTACACTGCTCTTCCTTCTGTCCATGGGTCACGCCAGCCTTCTAGTCGAGTTTGATGAGAGAACCTGGATACCTTGGTCGCCAGTGAAGGATTCACATGCTTATTATGTTTTTTTCCGATAGGAGCCTCTGAGCCCCACTGCTTCTAGTCAGCCATCTTGGCCCCGTCACTCCTATTATTTTTACCTCGTTTCCTTTTCTTAATGAATTGGATTGAAACACCAGAATACAGTTATTTAATATAGAACCTTACATGTTTCTGATTATAACAGGTATGCCTAGAGTATTTCCCCATTATAGTGTTTATAATCTGCATTTTATTAGGAATTTTTAAAAAGAAATTATACCTTTGCTATATCTTTCAAGATAATATTCTTTTATCTACTTATTGATGTGATGAATGATATTAGTACATGTTATTACTGATCCATAATTTCCTTCCTAAATCTTACTCAGTGTATTATTATTTTACTATATGGTATCAGTCAAATTTCTCCATATTTCCTCTTTTAGTTTATGTTTTTTCTGCCTTGCCTGTGAAAGTACTGCCCATCCCAAGATTTTAAAAAGCTAAAAACTTCCACAAATGGCATAATAAACACTGTAACAAAAAATATATTGTCAGACTAGGAAAATATATAACATATATAATAGACAAAGGATCAAAATCTCTCATATACCACTTCGATAATAAAAACCAAACTAAAAAAGGAAAAAGATTATAAACAGAAAATTCACAGAAGAATACACACGCTATATAAATAGAAAAAACAATTGTTTTTCCTTCTCATTCACACTCAACACAGAATACTTCAACTCTGGTTACCAAAATGGGGAAGGGTTCCCACTTCCCACACTGACAAGTTTAACACCAGCTGGGTATCCTACAATTTAATCCAATTCTGATAATATATCCCTGGAGTTAGCATCAAATCCCATGGGTTAAGGGCTCAATCCCTCAAGATTGCCTCCACTTCAGATATCAATCAAAAGCCTAGATTGTGACCAGAGCTTCTGTCTGACCAGCTATATATTGCCAGGGTGGGGAGTGGTGGGAACATGACCCTCTCCTCAGGTTTGATTAATTTGCTAGAGCAACTCACATAACTCGGGGAAACACATTTACAAGTTTATTAATCAAGAATATAATAAAAGACACAGATGAGCTACACAAGGCAAAGTATTTGGGAAGGGGTGTGAAGCTTCCATGCCCTCTTGGGGGCACACCACCCCCCCCCAACACCACATTTCCCATACCCTAGAAGCTCTCTGAACCCTGCAGCTTGGGGATTTTTATAAAGGCTTCATTACATAGTTATTGAGATTATTAATTCAATCTCTAGCCCCTTCCCCCTTCCTAGAAGAAAGGAGTTAGAACTGAAAGTTCCGAGTTTCTAATCATGGCTTAGTCTTTCTGGCAGCCAGTGCCTAACCAGGAGCCCACCAAGAGTCATCTTATTAGAACAAAGAGAGTCCTATCACCTAAGAAGTTCCAAGGAATTAGCAGCTGTTTGTCAGAAGCCAGGATAAAAGCTCAGTTATTAGAACAAGAGATACATGTAGAACCCCCATCACTCAAGAAATTAAAAAGGTTTTAGGAGCTGTGTGCCAAAAACTAGGGGTAGAGACCTATATCTATCTCTTATTATTTCTCACACATGCTCATATACAAACATGTATATTATTAATTTGAAGGAAAAATAAGGTGATAACCCACATACAGTGTTAGTCATTCACTCTCACACACTGTTGGAGGAACAGGTATAGCATTTACTCTCACACGCTGTTGGAGGAACTATAAATTCATATTATCTTTTGGGAGGTTACTTTTGCATCTTTAACCAAACATTTCACTCTAAGCCTTCAAAAATTATAAATTCACCTCTGAAGAACTTCGCCTACAGATTACTGATGTTCCCATAGAATGTACCTCTTCACTACAGCACTGTTAACTAACGCAACATTGGAACCAACCTAAATATCTACAAATGAAGAATGGCTTAATAAATTAACACTGTAATACCACGCAGCTATTTGAAAAAGAGAGATTTAAATGTAATGGCTTAGAAAGAGTTCCATGATGAAGTGAAAAAAAACTGAATAAAACTTTTGACATGTAAATATAAAATATAAATAAGATATAAAAGGATTTGCACCACGCTGTTAAAAGTGGTTATCACTGGAGATGAGCCTGGAGGAGCCTAGGGTTAAATTTTCTTTTTTTCTTTTTTTTTAAATTTTATTATTATTATACTTTCAACTTTACTTTACATATATATCTTTTTTTAGTAAGGATATGGATGATTTTTAAATTTTCTCTATTTTCTGTTTTAGTTTTTTTAATTCTTTTAAATTAAATAATTTGGTGTCTTTAATTTGCTAAAGATTTACATAATATTTCTATACGTCTAGTCTTAAGTGAGACCAGTCTCTAGGGTTTTGTGGGGGGGTGTGTGTGTATCTTTGCCCTGTTTGAATAGCAAAGTTACACCTTGAAAAAACGAATTGATAGTTTTCTGTTTTCTGTTCCATCAAAGTCTGAACAAAATAGGAATCATTTTATTTTCACAAGACCTCTTAGAACCTAATTGTAGTTATCTGCATGTTGCATCTTTTGCAAGGGTAGTTCTTGAACAACTTTTCTACTTCTTCCATAGGCTGTTAGTCTGATATCCAGACTCCCTTCTGTAAATAAGTTCAGCTTTCATATCTGTATGAACTTATTTTTCAGAGAAGTTTTACTTACTCTACTGTTCATGTCTTCAATTTCCTTTGCTCGCTGAATTCTCCTCATTTCTAAGACCTGCTCTCTTTTCTTTTGCAACCACGCTTTAAATACTATGTCATTCTCTCTCTTTTTTTCTTTCTCTTCTTCTATTTTTCGTCGCTCTTCCTAGTAAAAGAATATGAAAAGACATTAATGGAAGATTAATAAAATTGTATGAGTTATCAGAGTAGAGAGATATATTTTGAGATCTGAAATTAGGATTCCCTGACCCTAAAACTTTCCATCAGAAAATTGGTCCTTCTAGGCCAGACGCGGTGGCTCATGCCTGTAATCCTAGCACTCTGGGGGGCCGAGGCAGGCAAATCACTTGAGGTCAGGAGTTCGAGACCAGACTGGCCAACATGGTGAAAACCCATCTCTACCCAAAATACAAAAATTAGCTGGGCTAATTTAACAAGCTCATAGTAAAATTTTCTTCAAATAATGGAATTCTAAGTGTTTTCCTTACATTTTGACAATATAGCAAGACTTTCTAATTCCTTTTGATTGAACAGAAGGAAGGGAGGAAAGGAAAATTCTACCAAACAGCATAAAATATATTTGAGAATATCTATATACTATTTTCTGAGCCCTAAAGTAGCCTGTATTATAGGAAATATAAATGAATTTATTAATAATTAAATTTTACATTATTTATACATTTCCATTTCACACAAAGGACTTTGGATGCCTTGCATGAATACAGTATGACAAACGATGATTATCTTTCCAAGGGGAACATTCAGGTATATTACACAGAAGCTATCAGCCAAAGCACTGATAACGGAGTTGCCAAAGAGAACACTGAAATGATGCACTTAGGTTAGAAAGACAGAGTATAGCAGCCCAACCCAGAAAATATGGGCATAAAAAAGCAAAGCCTTCCCCTGAAACCAACTAAAACATGTTAAAAGCCTTAGTACTTGAAGACCATGCCTTGAGCCAAGTTAGTTATAGGATACAATAAAAGTGTATTTCAGAACAAAGAGTGTGTGACATTCAGAAAAGAGAATCCAAATGAAAACAGAATTATCCATCCTTCACACCAGTTAAAGACTAACATCAGTTCATTAATAAAAAGGCAGTGACAACTATATAAAATCACCTGTATAACTTTTGTAAAAATATACACACATACCTACACATTTGTGTATAGCAAACATATAGATGTCATTCTCAAAAAATTATTTTGTATTGTCACCAAATTCCTATACTTTCAGGTGTTTTTATACCTGAATCAAGTAAACTTAGTTTGACTATTAGAGCTATTAGTGACCAAGTGAACGAAGCTCTATAAACTTGCACCCTTTTAGGTTCTTATCTGAGTGTGCTAGAGGTTACACGTTCTTACGAAGTCGTTTTTCACTTTTTTTTTTTTTTTTTGCTAATGCCAATTCCTGATTTAAATGCCAGATATTTCCCTGATAATTTCCCATATAAAGCAGATAACACACCATTTCTCAAGGGTGCCAGAGAACTGGAAATTTTTATTCCAGTTTGCTACTAACAAGTACAGATATACCTTGGTAAAGTTATTTAAACTTTCTAAGGTTTTCTTATCTGCAAAATGATCTGTAAGGTCACTTCTCATGTATTATCTGCTGAGCTTTGTATTTAGAATTAGACACTTTGTATGGCTCAGCTTAATACCATTAGGTATATTTTAATTCCAGTAAAACAAAGAATTGGAGCACTGACATAAGTAATTCTGAGAAAACTCACCAGTTTAAGTCCTGGAATTTTCAATTATAAGATACATAGAGTTTCACATAAGAACAAATACGAAAAACAAAAAAATTAATTTGGGATTCTATATGGCATTTTGGAGACATTTCATTAAGAATATTAGGCTATATTCTTAATCTGAAACTAAAATCCTAGAAATAAAAGAATTGTAAGCATAGAACATAATATGAAACACATGCAAATAAAAGAATTATAGTCCAAGTCTTCCTGTTGCCTCCTAAACCTCTACACTTTATGCCTTCATTTTTCCATCTGACATTTTATTTTTACCTATCATATCAAGATTACTTTCAGCAGTCACTTAACATCTCATGAGTCTCACCTTTAAAATGAAAGGATCAGATGAAGTCATCACTGAGATCTCCGCTAACACAGATCAGTCTACTATTCTTTGTGATCCTTACAAGGACCAAGTAATCACTGTGTTCATTCCATAAATGCACATTCTTAACACTTAATCAATCTAACAATAGATAAATAAAGCCATCAAAAAAAGCCTCCAATGGTTTGAACAACTGTTTTAATTCCCATTGCATTTATAAAACAGTAAAACATACTCTACTTTTAATATAATGCCCACTTAGGTTCTCACCTCTCTTTTCAGTTTTTCTCTCTTTTGTTCTAGTTGTTTTTGTAGTTCTTTCTGTCGTGGGGAAAGACAGTATGTTGAAGTCACTGGTGAGATATGTGCAGACTGTGTCCTGTGATTAGATTTCCCATTCCCTTTACTTCGATCTGAGTTGACAGCAGAGCTTGGACAAGTCTTGCGGTTGAGTGGTGGCTGAGGGATATAAGCCAGCGGCTCTCCTGTTGATGAGTGAGTGACAGCATGAATCTTTGCTGTAGAATCTTCTTTCTTGGTGCCACTGACAGAGGAGTTGGAAGATCTGGGTAACAACTGCTGGGGGTCATTTTCTGTACTATTTGCATTATTAATGGGAGGCAAAAACCCCTGACTGGCAATGTCTTGTAAATTCAGAAGTTCAAATTTTCCATCTCTCTCTACCAGTATTGTCCTATCCTTGTTTTCTTCACAGCTTCCATTAGTAAGTGACAGGAGCACATTTTCTTGTCCAAAATCATTGGAAATACATAATTGTGACAGTTTCCCAAACATATTCCTTTCGTTTTCAAAATAATTTTTAGAAGTAGTAGTGTCTTCTAGTGGAGGAACTTCCAAATCAACTAACTTGTCCTTGAACTTAAGTTTTCGCTCCCTTTTATCATTCACCGGTTCTTGATTCTGTAGAAGCTTGTTAGCTTGTACAATTTTCTCCATAATATATCTCCTTACTTCCTCGTCCTCTTCCTCCTCCAAGTCTTTCTGGCTTTCTAGTTTGGATTCCTGGAAAGAGTTTTCACTATCTGAATCTGATATGGGATCCAAAGGTTGAATACCTGGTACAGAAATGATGTCATTTCTTCTTGGTGAAACCTCATCCTGCAAAGATTTGTCAGGATCAGAATGTCGTTTGGTGTGCTCCATTCCTGTCTCATTCTCTTTTAAGTCTCGGTTAATATTCTCTTCCTTCTCACAAGCCATCTAAAAACAAGATATTTTTCAGTCAAAATTGAGATTCTTCATTTATAAGTAGACATACAAAATGGGATTGTTCCTGTTCATGTAATTTATTTTATGAATGGGAAAATTTAAGTGTTTATTGCTCATAATTTGCTCATAACATTCTAATTCATACTTATGAGTATCCAAGGGAAATAATGTGACAGCAATGCAGGAAAAATTCAATTTTATATTTGAATTTGATGTAGCTAAGTGCTACACTGATTTTTAAACATTTTTATGCTAATGTATCAAAAGGTAACTACAAATAACAATATTAATATTCCTTCCCCTATAAAATTTTCCTCTCTTTACATTTTCAGAAAAACAATTTTCAAAAATCTTTCCTCCTTGTAATATTTGCATTCTTCAATCAAACAGCTTTTTCCCCAGACCATTTCAAGGATGAATTATTTGGTCAAGTCCTAATCACTTGAGGGTCTTTTAATCTTTTCAGACTATTATTATCACTATAATCTGCAGGACCTATCTAAATTCCAGGTCAATTTTTACCTCTAGATCAGATTTCCCTTCTTCAACTATACTCAGAGATTTCAGAAATCCATGCTAACCACCATCAGATAACTTGGCCTTAAATTAAAAACAGTTAATTCCACATGAACCATAAACCAATATCAGTGCAGCACAAAACTCCACTTCTGCTGTATCTAACTAAAAGCTTATATATATATAAAATATAATAGATATAATATATAAATGTATATAAATATTTTATATATATATGTTTTTTTCTCTTTGTCAAAGTTCTCTCCCTCCTAAAGCAGTTCTATGGGAGCTACTACATGCTTCTCTCTTCAACCCCTTAAAATCACTTTCCTCCTTCATTTGCTCGTAGGTCATCCTGTGTGATAGTAAAGGTCATCTTGTCTGATAGTCAGATGTCTAATAAGCAAATAAACCTGGCCCATTTAAATGAC
This sequence comes from Gorilla gorilla gorilla, assembly GCF_029281585.2. Taxonomy (NCBI): domain Eukaryota; kingdom Metazoa; phylum Chordata; class Mammalia; order Primates; family Hominidae; genus Gorilla; species Gorilla gorilla. The sequence continues at coordinate 87,337,428 of NC_073224.2, read as the reverse complement.
TGCCAAATAACTATGATTTAACTAAGAGCTCTGTATCACAAGTGTTCATTTTAGCCTTATTTGTTTCTCTAGTTGATTCTTTTTTATTTTTCCAATATCAAGAGGATGGCAGATCTCTGGTTCATTCTTATAGTCTCTGTTTCTGAACTCTCCTTTAGCTTTTCTTTTCTTTTGAAAACCCACTTTTTACAAAAAAATCTTCCCCTGACCCTCTTATGTGTCTCTAGCTCAGTCATCCCCTTTTCTCAGAAGCCTCAAAAGAAGAGGTTATTATAATCATCCACTGGAATGTGTAAGATTCATAACAGCACTTTTATTTTATTCCTGCTATATATATCCCTAGCACCTAGAACAGCCTCTGATATGACAGGTGATCATTAATGCTTGTTGAATTAGAAAATAAAACAACAAATCATCCCTATTACTTCTCTAATTCCATCACACTGTGTTTTGGATCTCACACCCTTCCAATCTTGAGAAATTGGTTCAACCTTACCACTCTGGGTATCTGCCTCTACTCATTCTGCTTATTTCTCTGTTAGGATGCATAAAACTCCCATTTAAAAGCCATCTTAGAAAAATCTTCATTTTTGACTCTGTTTCCATCTTCAAACACTGTGTATTCCATTTGTCTTTTCCATTATATAAGAAAGCAAAATGGAACTAAGAAATCTGTAATATAAAACCTGCATTTCCTCATAGTCTTTTCCTTAACACCTTTAAAACTGGCTTCTGCTATAACTCTGATCATTATCCCTCCAAAGTCACCTATTTATATCCCAGTGTTATTCCTTTTTCTACTTACTGACACTAACTTATGTATATACATATATATACACACATACATATGCCTATATACATATATATGTTTTACAGAAATACATATACACATTATACACATGTAAAGACAGAGAGAAATAACCTACCTTGATGCAGGAACTGGTTAATTTTCCTGGAGTTCCTTTCTTCATCTCTTATAAATAGTATATGACCATGCTTAATGCATCCACTTTTCCTAGGAGTATTCCTGTGACTCAGACTTTGACCCTTTACTTTGTTCTCTATATGCATTGCCAAGAAGAGCTAATTCAGTCTTAAAGTTTTAAATATTAGCTAAAAGGTCATGTGTTTAGATGATTTGCTTTATTTTTCATTTATTTTAATAGCATAACCCCATGATTTTACCCAAGTTCACAGAAAGTAGGAATTAACTGTATTTCTTACTTTCGATGCAATAAATCATAATTTTACTATTTATTTATATTATTTAAATTATAATTTTATAATGGTCACTTTAGTTTATTAAATGCTAGCGTAATAAATGTTCTGTCACTAACCTGCCCTATGCCTTAGGATACAACATTTAAGCAATCTATGCCTCATTTTTCTTATCTTTAAGATGAGGATAATAGTAATTTGCCCAATGTAGATCAAAGAAATTTTGTGATGTTTAGATGAGATAATAATGTGAAAACCTTAAAGAATTGCAAAGCACTTTGTAATATAATTATTATGAATGCTGTTGGCAATATATACCTCTATTATGCTGGCATCACTTTTTTCATTTTCATTAATTAACCACTCCAGATCCTTTTCAAAGTCATCTTCGTATTCTTCACTTTTCTTTGAATCAGTATCTTTATTTTCATTCATTTTCTGTTTGTGAAGGAAATATGCTGTAAGATTTTAAAAGATAAGGTATATGTTATGCCCGCTCTAGAGGAGGAATGGAGTATGGAGATTAATGCTGTAGGTAAGCTAATTAACACAGAAAAACACAAAATGGAATGTTCAAAATGAACATGCACTTGAATACACCATAAAAGAGAGATCTGCAATGGCAAGACATTTCCATAGGTAAACATTCCTAAAAACTCTCCCACCTTCCCCCTGTTCCCCAAATAGTTATTGATGTTGGTTCCTTTTCCCTCTCAAGATAAAGTTAATTTTTGGTACACTTTAGGTATGCTGAATTAATAAATAATCCACAAGCTGTTTTAGCCATTAGCTTCGCTTTGTTCTCCCCAAACCTTTGGCCAGACTAAGTTATTACTGAATAATAACTGTTATTCAATGTAATTATTATTCAAAAATAACTGTTAATTGTTCAACTGGATAATTATTTTTTTCTAAACTATTCATTGGACTATAATTCTTTCCAGATATTTATTTATTTTAAACTAAAAACACAAAATAGATTTGCTAAAGGACTCAAAAGTGAGCCCTTCAATAATTTCTAAATCAGGTTGAGCACAAATTTTGAAGTGATCTGGAGAAACCAAATCAACACTTCAGAGTGAGTTTCACTTCCTAACTGCAAGACAAGCTAAATTGCTTAAGCTATTATATCTAACTACCTACCAATTAAAAGCAAGGGCACCATGAATGATACAGAATAAAACTCACTGTAATCCAAAATACTTACAGTAAAAATAGTACTTTTCACAGTCACAATGCCTTGGAATAATCAGTTTTCTTTTCAGAGCAGGGATCTTGAAATTTATTATTTTAAGATGTTTGAGTTACATAAATATTATAAGAATATTTCTTTGGAACTCTTCAGTGCTTTCCCTTATTTTATGATAAACATAGTTCTGAACTTATAAATAAATGGTTGCCTGAAGACTTTAGTAGATGTTTTATTGTTTACAGAGAATCCCACACACATGAAAACTAAAATTTAAAATGAAAACATAAAATCTGTATAATAAAAGCACAGTAATTAAAAATTTAACAGGTTAGGGGTCTTTAAGTCATACTATTATGCCATAATTCAAAGGAAAAAAAGCCATAGTTAAGGTAGCTCTGAAAAGTAAATTAAGTCGCGTCAAATCTGAAGTGCAATTCTTTTCTTGAAACTTCAAAACAAAAAAAAACCCTCATGGCTGGTTCTCAAGTAAACAAAGAACATAAATTACAAACTCTGGTTATCAAATCCCTTAAGCCTTTTTCAAATGCGTCACAGGATATTCAACCCCTTCAATTCTTTTAATCTTCATCTCCAGGGTACTGTCCATATGGTACAGAATCAACAAGCTAGAACAAAAATACATCTTATACAAACAAAATCACTTAACACTTCCTACTTTATGCTTGTGAGTTTCACACATTTAAATTTCAACATTTATCATCAGTAAAAATCTAGGTAAGTGGCTTAGACCAGCTCTACCCTCTTAATACAGAACTGTAGTAAGAGACGTAAATAAATTCCTTCCTCCCTGAGTGTCTGGTAAATCCCATGTGGATAGGTGAACTGCCGATGTTTCAGTAGGAGTCTTAAACCAAGTCCATATGTATACATAATTTTGATAACTTTCTTCCAGAATTCAGGATATTCAAAAAATAGTTCAAATAATTGAGTCCCATCTTACAGCGTTTTAAACATATGCTTGCTTAAAAATCTAAGAACTGAAAGCATGTCAAAGAGAATGCCTTTTAATATAAAGTAAGTACTTAAGCAAAAACTAATCCATACATCATGAAACCATCTGGCCCATTATTCCTGTGTATCCTGCCAAGACTGTGATCCTATAAGTAAGTTTTTAAAAAATCATAAACTGTCACAAAGTATGATGATAAATATTTTATGGACTTTAGGTGATAATTTTAATCTGTATTCAGGATCCCAAGGTACCACCAACGAAATGAATACCATTGCCTCCTCATGGAAGCTACAATTTCGGGAGTGACTTTTTCTCCCAGGGACAAAATTATTACTTTCCACGTTCAAGAACTTTGAGAGGGGAAAGAATATGACAAAAACTTAGTCTAAGCTACCCTCAGACGAGTATCCTTCATACACAGTGAAGCAAGGTGTTACCAGACTTCCCCACCAGTGCCAGACTCGGTGGACCTCGGACTCCAGAGGATAAGGCAGCACCAGAAAGCTTCTTCCCTCACTACCTACCTTCTCTCCCAGCTATACCAGACGTTTATACCTTTACCCTCTATCCCACCATTAACATCTCCGCATCGTCCTTCCCTTCTCTCCCTCTATATCCCTCCTGCCTGTGTAAAATGCGGCGGCTGGGATCACAGAGATGGCCGGGGGAGTTCTCCTCTCCTCCTCTTTCTAAGCTCTTCACACTGAGGCAAAGGAGACCCCGGCACCTGCCTCCGCGGCAGCCAGGACGACACTGCCATGGCAACAGCGTGCCTCTGCGTCCTCCATCCGGGCCTCTCTAACTAGGAGAGCGACAAAAACCCGCGCAGGCGCACGCGATATCCTCAGAACACCGACCCCTCCCGGCGCCCATCCCGGTGCTTCCGAAGGGCCAGTGAAGCTGAGGTTTCTAAGGGGACGACGGAGTCCACGCATCACTAACGTTATAGAGACTCGCAAAGTGCAGCTGTGTTGGTTGTGAAATTTCCCTCTTGTAGCTGTCTCTCGTCAGATTTAGAATTTCTTAGGACAACTTCTAAAACTATATTTCTATATGTTATGTGCTTCGCAGTTAACGTAAAAAAGTAGTTTTTAGTTTTCATTAGTAGATAAGTAAATTGCTAATTAGTTACCATATTTTTGACCCTCAGCTTCTTTTTTTCCTAATCGAAACCAAAACTTTACCCAAGAGAGTTGCCAAAGAAAATAGGATTTTTGCTCCAGCTTTGAGGCACGTCAAAATGATCAACCAGAATTTTCTCAAATTCTGCTTATCTTTATGTATAAAGGCAAAGCAAGATGAATTTAGATTGTGGTGAAAGTTGAGATGATTTTAACAACTATCCATTCCCAGCCAGAAATAAATAAGAACTGGGAGAAGTAAAAATATTTCCTCAGTACAATCCAGTGTGTTCGGATTATTTTTAAATTGTTTATTATTAGGATTTCTATCACTTGATGTGATGGAGAGCACCTTTTCTCCAAGAGAGGCAATGTAAAATAAAATTTTTAGATATTCTTCAAGTTATAGACTTAAGGTTTTTTAAAATGGAAGGTTAAAATGAATTGTAATATTGAATGCACTTCCTAGATGTGGTGTAGTTGTAACGATCAAATGTTGCTACTGCTTCAGCACTTGAAAAAAGACGCTCCCAAAAAAGGTTATTCACTGCTAAAGGTTGAAGGAATTTAGTGAAATCTCCTTTAATGGATGTAGAGTTGTAGAGTTACTTACCAAAGCTGGAAGTAGACCCTAGGTTTCAGAACTCCTAGGTTAATAGTTTTTTCCTCTGACCATCCCTCTAAATTTGTATTTTTCAAATAATGGGTGATAGCAGCTTTTTTTTAAAGTTTCAGATTTTGGGGGAACAGGTGGTGTTTGGTTACATGGATAAGTTCTTTAGCGATGATTTCTGAGATTTTAGTGCACCCATCACCTGAGCAGTGTACACTGTACCCAATATGTAGAGTTTTTTTGTTTGTTTGTTTGGTTGGTTGGTTTTTGAGACAGAGTCTCGCTCTGTCACCCAGGCTGGAGTGAAGTGGCACGATCTGGGCTCACTTCAACCTCCATCTCCCGGGTTAAAGCGATTCTTGTGCCTTAGCCCCCAGAGTAGCTGAAACTACAGGCACGCCACCGCACCTGGCTAAGTTTTTGTATTTTTAGTAGAGATGGGGTTTCACCATGTTGCCCAAGCTGGTCTCCAACAACTGGGCTCAGGCAGTCCGCCCACCTGGGCCTCCTGACCAATATGTAGTTTTTTATCCCTCATCCTGCTCCCACCCTTTCTCCCAAGTCCCCAAAGTCCACTGTATCATCTTTATGCCTTTGCATCCTCATAGCTTAGCTCCCACTTATAAGTGAGAACATATGATGTTTGGTTTTCCATTCCTGAGTTACTTCACTTAGAATAATGATGAAGTAACCTCCATTTCCATCCAGGTAGCTACAATACCACAATTTCATTCCTTCGTATGACTGAGTAGTATTCCATGGTATGTATATGTACCACATTTTCTTTATCCACTTGTTGGTTGATGGGCATTTGGTTTGGTTCTTTATTTTTGTAATTGCGAATTGTGCTGCGATAAACGTGTGCAAGTGTCTTTTTCACATAATGATTTCTTTTCCTGTGGGTAGATACACGGTAGTGGGATTGCTGCATCAAATGGTAGATCTACTTTTAGTTCTTTAAAGAATCTCCACACTGTTTTCCATAGTGATTGTACTAGTTTACATTCCCATCACCAGTATAAAGGTGTTCCCTGTTCACCACATCCATACCAACATCTGTTGCTTTTTTTATTTTTTGCTTATGACCATTCTTGCAGGAGTAACGTGGTATCGTATTGAGGTTTTTATTTGCATTTCCCTGATCATTAGTGATGTTGAGCATTTTTTCATCTCTTTATTGGCCATTTGAATATCTTATTTTGAGAATTGTCTATTCATGTCCTTAGCCCACTTTTTGATGAGATTATTCGTTTTTTCCTTGCTGATTTGTTTGAGTTCCTTGAAGATTGTGAATATTAGTCCTTAGTTAGATGCATAGTTTGTGAAGATTTTATCCCACTCTGTGGGTTGTCTATTTACTCTGCTGATTATTTCTTTTGCTATGCAGAAGCTTTTTAGTTTAATTAAGTCCCATCTACTTACCTTTGTTTTTGTTGCGTTTGCTTTTAGATTCTTGGTCATGAAGTCTTTGCCAAAGCCAATGTCTAGAAGGGTTTTTCCAATGCTATCTTCTAGAATTTTTATGGTTTCAGGTCTTAGATTTAAGTATTTGATCCATCTTGAGTTGATTTTTGTATAAGGTGAGAGATGAAGATCCAGTTTCATTTTTCTACATGTTGCTTGCCAATTATCCCAGCACCATTTGTTGAATAGGGTGTCCTTTCCTCACTTTATATTTGTGTGTGCTTTGTCAGAGATCAGTTAGCTTCATTTCTTGGTTCTCTATTCTGTTTCATTAGTCTATGTGCCTGTTTTTATGCCAGTACCATGATGTTTTAGTGACTATAGCCTTGTAGTATAGTTTGAAGTTGGGTAATGTAATGCCTACAGATTTGTTCTTCTTGCTTAGTTTTCCTTTGGCTCTGCAGGCTCCTTTTTGGTTTTATATGAATTTGAGTGTTGTTTTTTCTAGTTCTGTGAAGAATGATAGTGGTATTTTGATGGGAATTGCATTGAGTTTGTAGATTGCTTTTGGCAGTATAGTCATTTTCACAATAGTGATTCTACCCATCTATGAGCATGGGATTTGCTTCCATTTGTTTGTGTCATCTATGATTTCTTTCATCAGTGTTTTTTAGTTTTCCTTGTAGAGATCTTTCACCTCCTTGGTTAGGTATATTCCTAAGTATTTTATTTTTTGCAGCTATTGTAAATGGGGTTGAGTTCTTGATTTGATTCCCATGTTGGTTGATGTTGGTATATAGCAGTGCTACTGTTACAGGTGGAGGGTGTCCATGTTCTTGGCATTTTGAGCAAAGAATTGGAAAAAAAAAAACACAAGTAAAGCAAGGAAAGAATGAAGCAACAAAAGCAGAGATTTTTATTGAAAATGAAAGTACACTCCACAATGTGGCAATGGGCATGAGCAGTGGCTCAAGGGCTCCAGATACAGAATCTTCTTGGGTCCAAATACCCCCTAGAGGTTTCCCATTGGACACTTTACATTGGTTCACCCCATGTAAATGAAGTGGTGGCCCGCAATCACTCTGATTGGTTGTGGAAAGCAACCAATCAGAGGTTGAAGTGAAGTTACAAAGTTAACACTCCTGTGCAAACATTACACTCCTATGCTCTTTGCAACCAATCAGGGGTACTTTCAGTTTCCCATATGGAGAAAAGAGGATTTGCCAAGGAAGTAGCCTCTGGTCCTTTTGTTACTTAAACATGGCAAGTTAGGGTTTTCCTTTCAACTGCATTCTAGGAAGTCAGTGTGAAATGGCCTTAGGTTCACTGACTCCAGACCCTATTCTGCCTCACTACTGATTTGTGTACATTGATTTTATATCCTGAAACTTTACTGAATTAATTTATCAGTTCTAGAATCTTTTTGGATGGTTTTCTAGTATATGATTATGTCACTGGCAGACAGCAACAGTTTGATTTCCTCTTTACCAATGTGGATGCCATTTATTTCTTTCTCTTGCCTGGCTGGGATATAGCAGCATGACTGGTAGCCAAAAGTGGAAATGACTCAAATGTCCATCAAATGATGAATGGATAAATGTTATATATCTATACAATGGAATATTATTCTGCAATAAAAATAAATGAAGTACTGCTGGAGGATTCTAAAAAGATGGTGGAATAGGAAGCACCGGGAATCTATCTCCCCACCTGGAAAAACAATTGCACTGGCAAAACCTATCTCTTGTGACTATTTTGGAACTGTGGAGTCTATTAAAGGCTTGCAACTTTCAAGGGAAGGCTTGGACAGAAAACTGAATTTATTTTGGTGAATTTCAGCTCTTAGTTCAGTATCATCTACCCAACTCCAAATCCCAGCTCCCTAGCAGGCAGTCTGTATTACTTGCAGGAGCAGCTTGCACACAGTTCATGAGAGTCAGTGAGCAGTAAGGACCCTGTCCTCCTATTGATGAGGGTCTATGTTCTGATAATTGATTACTGCTTCTGATCAAGGAGATGCGAACACAGAGGTAGCCGCCATTGTTGTTGCACCTTCCCCCACCATTGTAAGCTTTTACTCCTCCAGCTGAAGCAACTTCCAGGGAATTTTCCTTGTTTTCTTCCTTTTGGAAGACAAACATTAAAGACTAAGACATTAAAAAGCAACTACATTTACAGAGAAAAGCATAAAATTAAATTGAACACCCAGAGAAAGGCATAAACTCAGAAAAATACCTGAGAAGACCTTAAATCGTAAAGATGCTCAAATAACTAAGGAAAGATGTGGAGAAAGTGAAGCAAATAATATATAAACAAAATGGAAATATCAATAAATTGAAAACTAAAAAAGAAATCAAAGAAATTCTAGAGCTGAAAAGTACAACTGAAATGAAAATCTTACTGTTGGGATTCAAAAGCATATTTGGGTAGGCAGAAGAAAGAATCAGTGAACTTAAAGATAAGACAATTGAAATTGTTGTATCTGAGAAACAAAAAAATTAAAAAGTTAAAAGTGAAGAGAGCCTAGGGGACCTGTAGAACACCACCAAATGGACCACAGTCTGCATTGTGGGAGTCCTTGAGAAAAGAGAAAGAAGTAGTGTGATAATTTGAAGAAATAATGGCTGAAAACTTCCCAAGTTTAATAAAGGATATGAATATGATCATCACAGAAGCTCAATGTACTCCAGGTAGGATGAATTCAAACAAACCTCCACTGAAGCATATTATCCATCAAACTGTCAAAAGACAGGAAAGAAGCAACTCATCACATGCAAGGGATTTGCAAAAATCCTCTACAAAATACCTGATTTCAGCAGCATATTACAAAGATATTGCACCATGGCCAAAAGTGATTTATTCCTAGAATGTAAAGATGGTTTAACATACAAAAATCGATGCAGTATGCTACATTAACAGAAGGAAAGAGAAAAACTGAATGATCATTTTAATCGATGCAGAAAAAGCATTAAATTCAGCACTCTTTCATGATAAAAAACAAACAGACTTGGAATAGAAGGATACTGCCTCAACTTAATAAAAGGCATATATGAAAAACCCGCATCAAACATCATGCTCAATTCTGAAAGACAGAAAGCTTTTCATCTAAGATCAGGTATAAGATGAGGATGCTGGCTTTCACTACTGCTATTAAACATAGTACTGGAAGTACAAGCCAGAGCAATTAGGCAAGAAAAAGAAATATAAGGCAGCCAGATTAGAAAGGAAGAAGTGAAATTATCTCTGTTTGCAAATGACAGGTCTTATACATAGAAAACCCGAAAGATATCATTTTTAAAACTATTAGAATTAATACATTCAGCAAAAATTGCAAGAGACAAAGTCAGCACATAAAGTCAGTTGTATTTCTATACACTAATGATGAACAATCTAAAAGGAAATTAAGAAAACAATTCAATTTATAATATTATCAAAAAGAATAAAATACTTAAGAATTAACTAAATAGATGAAAGATGCATACAATGCAAACCATAAAACAGACAAATGGAAAGCTATCCCATGTTAATGGATTGGAGGACAATATTATTAAGATGTCAGTATTACCCAAAGTAGATATGCAGATTCAATGTAATACCTATCAAAATCTCAGAAAAGCAGAAATAAAGAAATCCATCCTAAAATTTGTATGTAATTTCAAGGAACCTCAAAAGCCAAAATAGTCTTGAAGAAGAACAAAGTTGGAGCACTAATACTTCCTGATTTCAAAACTTACTATAAAGCTAAAATAATTTAAACTATGTGGTACTGCATAAAGACAGCTTTATAAACCAATGGAATCAAATTTAGAGGTCATAAACTCTCACATATATGGTCAAGTGATTTTTCACAAGGGTTTTATGAAACTCTGAGGGGAAAGGATATCATCTTTCAATAAATGGTTCCGGGAAAACTGGATATCCACATGCAAATGAATGAGGTTGGACCCTTACCTCACACCATATTCAAAAATAAAATGGATCAAAGATGTAAATGTAAGAACTAAAACTATGAACTCTTATAAGGAAACAGAGCAATAGCTTTGCCACATTGGATTTGACAATAATTTCTTAGATATGACAGCAAAAGCACATGCAAAAGTAAACAAATTGGACTGCACAAATATTAAGTACTATTGCATTTTAAATACTTTTGCTCACTAGACATTATCAGCAGAATGAAAAGGCAACCTATGAAATGGGAGAAAATATTCACAAATGATGTATCTAATGTTCATAGGTATCCAAGGTATTAATATCCATAACAAATAGAGACTTTCTAAACTCAACAACAATTATAAAAACAAACAATCCAATTCAAAAAATGGACAAACAACTTGATTAGACATTTCTCCAAAAATACATGAATTGCCAGGAAACATATGAAAAGATGCTAAATATCACTGATTATTAGAGACATGCAAATCAAAACCACTATGAGATACCACCCTCATTAGGAAGATTACTATTAAGACAAAATAAATATTGGCAAGGATGTGGATAAATTGAAACCCTTATGCACTGTTAGTGGGAATGTAAAATGGTACAACTGCTATGGAAAACAGTATGGCAATTCCTCAAAAAATTAAAAATTGAATCACCATATGATCCAGCAATCCCATTTTTTGAGCATATACCCAAAATAATCACAAGCAGGATCTTGAAAAAATATTTGTACAGTCATGTTCATAGAATCATTCTTCACAATTGCCAAAATGTTAAAGCAACCCAAGTGACCATTGACAGATGAATGGATAAGCAAATGTAGTATATATGCACAATGGAATATTATTCAGCCTTTAAAAGGAAGGAAATTCTAACATATGCTACAATGGGATGAACCTTTGAAGACATTACGCTAGGTAAAATAATAATACAGCCATGTATGAAAAACCCACAGCAAACATCATATTCAATAGTGAAGGACTGAAAGCTTTTCATCTAAAATCAGGTACAAAGCAAGGATGCCTGCTTTCACTACTGCTATTAAGCATAATACTGGAAGTCCTAGCCAGAGCAATTAGGCAAGAAAAAGTCATAAAAACACAATATTGTGTCATTCCACTTATATGAAGTGCCCAGAACAGTCAAAATCTTAGAGACAGAAAGTAGAATCGTGTTTTCCAGAGGCTGTTAAGGCAGGGGAAATGAGAGGTTATTGTTTAATGGGTACAAGGTGTCAGTTTTAAAAAATAAAGTGTTCTGGAGATGGATGGTAATGATGTTTGCATAGCAGTGTGAATGTGTTTAATATCATGGTAATGTACACTTAAAAATGGTTAAGATAATAAGTTTTATGATAGGTGTTTTTTTACCACAATAAAAAGTTTTAGACAAAAAAAGGAATGAAGTATTGATAGATGCTACAACACTGATGAACCTTGAAAACATAAATATTATGTTATGAAAGAAGCCAGACACAAAAGATCACATATTGTATAATTCCATTAATATGAAATGTCCAGAATAGGTAAATCTATAGAGATTGAAAATGAACTAGTGTTTGCCTAGGGCTGGAACAAAGGAGTTGTTGAGAGGAAATGGGTGGGTGACCACTAAAAGTTGAATTGTATGGTATTAGTATATGAATTATATGTCAACAAAAAAGATGTTACAAGAAGTATTAATGGAATGGTGGGCAAACCATAACTGTGGAGTTGAACATGTAAGAAAAATGGGTTTTCCAGGACTGATGGATATATGGCTCATATCTCCTATGTTTAACTAGCCTGTAGAAGATTTTAATTTCTGGCCAATTTCCCCATCAATAACATAGAGATCATAATATTTGCCTTATTTTTGTGAAGATTAAGTGAGTTAATCCATGTACTTAGCCCAGTGCCTGATGCATACAAAGTGCTTAACAGGGACTATTACATTACATAGTTTTCCAAAAGGATGAAAGTAGGTTCTGGAGTATCTTTATTGATATTCCAAAATGAAAATAAGAAAATTTTTAAAATTATGTGTGGAATTCTATAAGAAAAATAGTTGCTACATTATCAAACATTTTTTAACTTATGAAAGGTTTAGATATTAATGTATCAATTTCAAATAAATGTTAAATATTACAATTATAGAACCCTTGTGCGATATAACTGAGCATTAAAGATGAAATGGATAGTGTAAAAATCATAATAACATCCCCACTTAAATGGAAGTCAGAGTTCCAGTTATCTGAACCACCTAAAACCAAGCTGTAAACAAAAACAAGTGTAAAAGATGTGAAAGCAATAATGCAAAGCTAATAGTTTGTGAACTAAGCTTGAGCCATTTTTAGGACAGTCTTTCACAGTCCTTTCACTTACTTTAGTCTCATAAACTCAGGTTTCTGAATTCCCAGCCCAGAAACTAGGACGTGATCATTTCAAAAAAGAAAAACAGTTGTGTTGTTAAAAGTAGGTACTCTGACACCAGAAAAAAAAAAAATGCTTTTAAAGAACTCACAGCTCAGCAGAAATATGCTTAACTATCCCAAAGACAGTATAAGTTTCAGTGGAAACTTCCGTTCACAGATCAGGATTGTATTAGTTTTCACAGTATGTTTGTGGTATTTCAGAGGCTGCCATGCACAGTGAGGAATAGATTTCATCTTATGCCATACCCCATCTTGCTTTTGTTTTTTAGCAGTCTGGCTCTGTCACCCAAGCTGGAGTGCTGTGGCACAGTCATGGCTCACTGAAACCTCTGCCTCCCGGGTTCAAGTGATTCTCAAAAGTTGACAGACTGACATGCAGAAAACAAAAAATAAAAAGAATGAAAAGCAAAGACGACCTAGACTAAAAGAAAATTTTTTTGTCTCTTCTAATGGCAAGCAGAGACAAACATTAAATTGCAATATCGTACAATCATTCACCACCTGTAATTCACAATCTATAGTGACAATCTTGAGCTTCTAAAAAAGGTTGATTTCACTATTACCTCTTTAATAAGGCAGAGCACTATTAGTTTTCAATAATTTCATTCAATTTAGCCTGTTGAGCTCCTTAACTTCTGGGCCCACTGGGAGGTGAATAATTCATAACTTCTACATGAAAGAGCTCACAGACTGAAAAAGAAAATAGGCTTAAACAAAGGGAGCACAGTGTGACACACAAGGTACAGATTTAGCTTGAAAAATGGAGGAATTAATTAGGAGGAGAGTGACAATAAAATGATTTCTACAAAGTGTTGACATCAGAGCTGACTTTTTTTTTTTTTGGCGGGAGGGAGACCTGAGTTTTATTATTACTCAAATCAGTCTCCCCAAGCATTCAGGGATCAGGGTTTTTAAGGACAGTTTGGTGGGTGGGGGTAAGCCAGTGAGCCAGGAATGCTGATTGGTTAGGTCAGAGATGTAATCATAGGGAGTCAAAGGTCTCTCCTTGCACTGAGTTCCTGGGTGGGGGCCACAAGATCAGATGAGCCAGTTTATTGATCTGGGTAGTGCCAGCTGATCCATCAAGTGCAGGGTCTGCAAAATGTCTCAGGTACTGATCTTAAGGGCAGTGTACCCTTAAATATTGTAGCCTCTAGCTGCATGACTCCTAAGCCATAATTTCTAATCCTGTGGCTAATGTTAGTCCTGCAAAGACAGTCTAGCGCCCAGGCAAGAAGGAAATTTGTTTTGGGAAAGGGATAAACTGTAAACTAAGTTCCTCCCAAAGTTAGTTCAGCCTATGCCCAGGAATGAACAAGGACAACTTGGAGGTTAGAAACAAGGTTGAGTTGGTTAGGTCACATCCCTTTCACTGTCTCAGTTACAATTTTGCAATGGCAGTTTCAATCCCTCCCTTTGGGTTTTATAACATGTTAATCTTAATGTGTTGGCTAATGAAGATGGAAAAGGGGTGAAGACCATTCTAACTTCTTCCTGCTGATCAGGGGCATAGTGGTGGTAGGTGTTGACCCAAGAAGAGAGGAGTGGAACCACTTTGCAACTGTCTGAGCATACTCATGCAGACCTGGCTGTGGTTCCAAGGCTTGCACGGCAAAGGCATTAGTATTGTCATCTATAGTTTTAGTACCGCATTTAAAGGAACAGTGTACTATAAGGTAAATACCGAGTACTAGGGTAAGTAGTGCAATGCCCAGTTTTAAAAGTAAACATTTGTAAGATAATGTTTAGGGCTAACTATGACGTGAACCCCAAAATTCCTGTCCTCTGGAGACCAAAAGAAAGTATTTCCACATGGTCACAAGGTTAAGCTCTTAAGGATACAAAACTAAATAGAGAAAATTCATCTGGTATTGGTTTCATGGACCTGCAGCAAAGTTTGTACCTCACCAGCCTGCCAGGCTGGCTTGAAAAGCAGGCTTTTAGGTGTCCTAAACCCATGTTCTATCCTGTGATATCCCTCTCTCCATTATAGAAAGACAAATTTTTAGCACAAAGTGTGCCAGATTTGCTACAGCCTAAGACTAGCCTCACAAATCCTTTTTTTTTTAATATATTAATCAAACCCTTGCAGAGGAGACAACCAGTTACACTTACATTTACAAACACACCCACAAACAGACTCACACAGAGAGACCAGAAACTTGTGTGGTAAGAATTTCTTACCCTTTCTGCCGGCATACTAGGTTTTCAGGTTCCCTTTCTCTGCAGCTTCCATAAGAATGGAGCAGTTTTTGATGACCCTGCTTGCTGTGCCATAGCTGTGAGGGTCAAGCCACTTAACAAAAGAAAATCATCCTTTTCTGTTTTATGAAGACATAGGCAAAAGATTCTCAATTTTGCAAGATGCTGCCCAATGGTCTGCATGGGGAACCGAATTAACATTTTTCATCCCAGCAAAATACATACAACAAAACAGACACTAGTCACCTTGTTCAGCACCCAATATCAACCTGACAAAGCTCAAACTTTCTCCTGTTGGTCCCTGTTGTCTTTGATCCACTCCAGATGGGAAGGGATCACCTCCAGATGGTAATTCACATTGGGATCTCTGGTCAAGGTGAAGAGTGAATAGCCACCCTGAGACAGGCCTGTTGAGCTTTCTTTAGGGCTCACCAAATGTGACCAGATAAATAAGGGGGGTTTCTGAGTTAAGTCTGCTGGACTTCCATAAGCAATTTCTTCAGAGGTCCCCTTCACATATACAGAAACACACAAAGATGAGACAGACAGAAGGATTCCAAATCTGATCCCTAACCAACAACTCCAAGAGTATCCCTTCCAAACTATCCTCCTATTCTCCATCTGAGAAATCTCCCTGAAATCTTCCTGATTGAGAAGTCTCCTTAACCAAGACTCTTCCTACTAGTTAGGGAGAGCCAACTGAGACCCCCCCAGGAGCTGAACTGAGACAGACACCCCACAATGGGGCTATATTCAAACCAAGACCCCCAAAGGAGCTGAACTGAGACAGACACCCCATGGTAGAGCTACAGACACCCTGCTTTGGGGCTATGGACAGACACCCCACCATGGGCCTACAAGACCAGTTGGGAGAAGGAAGAAGGTGTTCGCAGCTCCTAGGATACTCACCAACCCAGACACCCCACAATGAGGCTGCAGACAGACACCCTACCATAGGGCTACAGACACCCCACCATGGGGCTACAGAGAGACACCCTGTGATAGGGCTACTGTTATGAGATGTCTCCCCAGAACTATTTCTCTATTGCAATTAAATCCATTCATATTATGAAATGGGAGAGTTCCCTGACCCCCTCCCTCGTGGAACTTGCGACAGGGGTGCAGCTCATTTGCTCAGCCGCTGCGCTCAAATACCTTACAGGATGGGGAGCACGGAGACAGGCAGGTGCAGGAGCCA
This sequence comes from Gorilla gorilla gorilla, assembly GCF_029281585.2. Lineage (NCBI taxonomy): Eukaryota > Metazoa > Chordata > Mammalia > Primates > Hominidae > Gorilla > Gorilla gorilla. Next base: position 87,321,152 of record NC_073224.2, on the reverse strand, counting down.
GGGCGAGCGCGTTTGGTCTCAGGACCCACAGTAGCATCTCGGGGTGTGTTACAATTAATGCTCTTTTAGCAGTTGCCATCCACAGACAGCTAAGTGTTAAACCAGCTCAGTGGAGTCAGGGTGACAGCCTTTTACACCCTGCCCTTTTGGTATCTGGGTCCTTGTCCCATATCCAGGAAGAATCAGCTCACATGGACTTAAAGGATGGTGAATGCAGGGATTTTATTGAGTGATGGAGGTGGTTCTCAGAGGGATAGGTGGGAAGCTGTAAAGGGAATAGAGTGATAAGATGATCTTTCCCTGAAGTTCAGCCATCCCATCTCCTCTCTGACCATCCCCAGCCGAACTCCTCTCAACGTTCAGATGCTCCTTCTCTTCTCTTCTTTTCTTCTCTGCTGCTCCACTCTGCTGCTCTTCTGATTGTGGATCCCGGGGTTTGGGCTTTTTATGGGTACAGGATAGGGGCATGGTGAGCAAGAGTGGTCTTGGAAAAGGCAACATTGGGATGTGAAAACAGGAATGCCTGTTCCCATTTAGAGCCGTGGGTTTCCAGGCTTGAGGGTGGGGCCTTTTCCAGGGAACTGCTCTCTTCTACCCACTATTTCCTTGCCTCCTGTCCATATCAGTTGGGTTGGCAGCACCCCACCAGTAGAGAGAGTACCAGAGTCAGCCCCCAGTCCAAGAGAACTAGGCCCACTTGGGCTGACCTCTGGATCCATCGCTGGAGGCAGATACCAAACCACAGGCAGGTAGCAACAAGGGCAATCCCAGAGGAGCCCCCAAATTTGTAACTGCCCAGTAGGTTCACCTTGCCCGCTGCCTAGACAGAGCCTGATTTATCAAGACAGGAGAATTCCAATAGAGAAAGAGTAATTCACACAGAGCCGGCTGCATGGGAGACTGGAGTTTTATTATCACTCAAATCAGCCTCCCAGAGCTGAGTTTTGAAGAATAAAAAGAATTGTGCAAAAAGGATAAGGCATTGTACATAGAGATGATAGCATTTGCCAAGACATAGAGGCATCAACTAGTTAACTCCAGGATCTTTAGGTAATTCAGAATTGCTGGCTCAAAACATGCAAGATGGGGCCAGGCACAGTGGCTCACACCTGTAATCCCAGCACTTGGGACATTGAGGTAGGCGGATTACTTGAGGCCAGGAATTCAAGACCAGCTTGGCCAACATGGCAAAACCCCATCTCTACTAAAAATACAGAAACAAAACAAAACAAAAAAATAGCCAGGCATGGTGGAGCACACCTGTAATCCCAGCTACTTGGGAAGCTGAGGCACGAGAATCACTTGAACCCAGGAGGCAGGAGGCTACAGTGAGTCATGATCATGCCACTGCACTCCAGCCCAGGCGACAGAGCAAGACTGTCTTAAAAAAAAAAAAAAAAAAAAAAGGCAAGATGAGGTATGGCGTAACATGAAATCTATTTCTTATTGCCCATGGCAGCCTCTGAAATACTACAAACATACTGTGAAAACTAATGCAATTCTGATCTGTGAACAAAAGTTTCCATTAAAACTAATACTAACCTTGGGCTAGTTCAGCATATTTCTGCTAAACTGTGAGTTCTTTAAAAGCAGCAATGTCATTTTAGGCATTGCTGTACACTTAGTAGTATATATATTTAAGTCTTTAATGAATATTTATTGAGTTCACATAACAACTCATGAACTAATAATTTGTGAGTAACTTACGTGCTTTATGCTATTAAGTTCATCACTTTTTCTGATACTTAATCGCGAAAATGGAAGTTACTGAAGAAATTAGTGTTTTTGATCAGGGAAGAGAGAGGAATAAATTTCTAAAATGGGGCATTTTGGGAAAGTGCAGAACTCTAGTAAATTAGGATAATCAGAGGCACCATGAAAACACAGAACTTGCATGTAGGTGAGGAAGGAATGATGAGGGGATGTTAATGACATACTTTGCAATTTTATAGAATACAGCAGTTCTAGGTACCCTCTCCCTCTCCCTACACATTCCATTTAACGTCTTCTTCTTTCTCCCCTCTAAAGTGAGTACCCTCTGGCTATCGATAACTATACAAGGGAAGAAAATTAAGAACATGTAAGAACAGGGTGATTTAGCAAGAAGTAGGTATATGAAGCAAAGGAAGCTGGTTCTTATTCAAGGACTTCTCCTTTGATGGGCTTTATGCTTTTTAAACTCTGACGATACTAGATATCAATAGATGACTGTATTTCAACTATAGGCATTGAAAAATGTATTTAGAATTTATGACTCATCAAGAACTATGAGATTTTACAAATATAAGTTCAATATATGTAAACAGTGCCATGTGTCTTCCCTCTCCACTGTTTAATACTAGTTACATGTATAAATTTTAAATGTGCATAGTCTGAAGTATGATCCCGGAAATAGATAATACTTCCCAATTATCTGTCATCATTTACTATGCTATGTATAGAAATAAATAAGTAAACAATATGAGGAAGAGAACAGTATAAAGTTGGGCAACTCTCTACGTTTTGAATAAATGATTTCACTTAGAAAAGCAATATTTATTTAATGTAGGTAACCAAGAAGAAAATTTAAATAAGTTGAGTGCCAAGAATTGAGAACATGTGACCATACACATCTCCTATAAAACTGTTCAAAGTAACACACTTTATAAAAAATGTTCAGATTCTACATAGATTCATGAAATTTTAAATCACTTAAAAATAGTTATTCAGCACATATGTGCAAAACACTGTTTTTATATATTTGGAATATATCGGCAAACTAATATATTCCTTAGGAGTCAATTACTTCAACCACCTAGAACCCAGTTGCAAAAAAAAAGTACAAATGTCTTGAAAGCAATAATATGAAGCCATTAAAAAGTTTTGTGAGTTAAGTTTGAGCAATTTTTGTGAAAATCTCTCACAGTCCTTTGATTTATTCTAATAAGCTCAGATCTCTGAATTTCTAGTCCAGAAAGTAGAATGTGATAACTTTAAAGGAAAGGAAAGAAGAGAGGTGAGATGTTTTAAGTAGATTACTTTTCTGAATTTTATACCTGTACATGCTATTGTTAATGCACATTCATTTATAGAACACAAAGACTTTATAATTGTAATGTTTAACACACATATATTTGAAATGGGTACATTGACATTGAGATATTTTGTAAATTAAAAAACTGATCATGTGAGAAATATTTTCTTTAAGGAATCAAAAATTCTCTTCAATGGAGAGAGAGGACAATAAATAATAAACATACTAAGTCATATGATAGAAGATGACAAACAATATGCAAAACATAAAGCAAAATAGAATCAGAAGTGTCAGGGTGTGTTCTGGTAGTGAGATTGAACTTTTAAATATTGTAGTCAGGTTAAAGGTTATTGAGGTAACAGTTGAGACTTTCATTATAGTTATATACAGATTTCACATATAATAAAATCTACCTATATACAAATATATAGAGAGACATATATGTGTCTATATGTGTATTATATATAAGATATATCACATATCTGGATACCATTATAATGAAAATATGCCTAACTATCAAAAAACTCAAGACCTTCTTTTTGTTATTCACTCTCATGTGTCACACCAAAGGCTGGAGACCTTAAGTTTGCTTTTAACCCTGAGCAGCAGGACAAAACCACTTCTAGCTTGTATTCCAGAAATACATTTCTTAAAACAAGTGCTCTAAGGAGAAAAGCATTTGCAATGTAATTATTTTCATTTGTTTAGTAGATTTTTACAGCACTTATTTCATGTGTTCAGCACCTTTGAGCATATGTCCATTTGCCATAAGGCAAAAGTTTAAAGGGATTTCCTGCAGTGATGCTTTTGTTTTCTCAGTATGTGATTAGAAGTCTTGTGATCGACCTTAACTGAAGAAGGATTTAATAGGAATAAATTATGGAAAAGAAACGAAATGAATCAGAATTTAGCTTTTGAGAAATCAACAAACATAATTTACTTTTTAAATTATCAATAAGAAAACCCTCTGTTTATTAGTGGTGCCTCATTGGCTAATAATTACTCCTTGAAAATATCTACCCATATCATTGAATCTAAGTGCCATTTACTAAGATGTCCTATAGTTTTAGCTTTTCTCAGTGCAGATTAATAGCAGAAGCTGTACTTCATCCAGACAAAAATATTTAACATCAAAAGCAAAAATTATGAAATAAAGAAGCTAAACACCAAGCCTCCATTTAAGGTATATAAATAGTATTGATGATTAGCGATAAGAATAATCATCATCTGCTCATGTGCTGTGCTAAAGCAAAGAATAACTGACTCACATACACAAGGAAAATGCTCTTCAATTTGCTCTGTTGTTATAAAAGTTCTTTTAAGTCTCTCATATTCATATTCACTTATATTCTGTACTGTTAATATCACTTCACAGAAAGACTAAAAGTACATTTAGGTTTATTAACAGTAATAGACATAGTTATACAATTTGCCTGTGGTTAAATTTATACTCAACTTATTCTCAAACAGATCTGAGGCTGCTTGCAGTAACATTGATATGAGTGGTAAATACAGACGAAGAGGAAGTCAATATGCTAACCCTAAGTTTGCTCAGTTTCTGAAGATACCTTTATGGCAAAAAGCCAGGCCAGTAAACAGATCCAGCAAAAGTGCCAATACCCTTCATTGGGAAAACTTCCTCTCTTGAACCTTTAAATCAGGATAGTGCTTTTTTATTTGACACCTATGATGGTGTAGAGCTTCAGGTTTTAAGCAGCCAGTTTTAAAAAGAAAATACAGTACTACAATACCTAGCTGTTGCGCGAGGAAGAAGAAATCACGGGTGTTCCTCAGGAAAAACTTGTTATCCTCGCATTAATTTTTAAAGTAATTTCTCAGGTGGCATTTTTATTAGGGGTAGTGAGTGATGTAAGTGACAGGGCCTTCAGTAGCATTTTTACAGCAAAGTCCAGACACGTTCCTAATGGTTGTTTCCTACAATGACCTTAAACTGTTTTAAAAGCATAACTGTAAATCTCACTAAAGATGATTCTGCATTGTCACATTTTCTTGGTAATAGTTTGACAAACTACACTTCAAAAACCACATGCTTTTAAAAATTGGGATTTTTTTAAATTTGAATTCTTCCAAATAGTTTATCTTCACCTTTGCCTCTTGAATGCCTCATGTCTTGTAGTGACAATCCAAAAGCAGTGGTGGCTACATATTTTTCTTCTCTGGCCTTGGCACATTTCTTAATCTAATTACAAAACTTAGATATGCAAGAGTACCTTTGGCATTAGCAAATAATGAGCACATCTTGTCTCTGGATCCAGATGCAAAGAGAGACTATCTCCCAAGATTACAGATTGCCACAATTGAGAGGTTCGTGTCAGCAATCAGAATACTCTCAAAAATGTAAATCAGATTATATCCTTTCATGACTTTCCAATGCTATTAGAATAAAATACAAACTCCTTACCTTACTTCCAAGGTCCTACATAATCAGGCCCCTTCTCACCCTGTGATCTCACCTCCTACCACTTTCCAGTTCATTCATTATGCACCAATCATCCTAGCCATGTTTCTTCCTCAAGTATAACAAGGTCTTTCCCATGTTTGATACTTCCTCCTGCCTGGAACGATCTTCTGAAGATATTTTCATTGCTGGCTCCTTCCTATCATTCAGATGAGAGTGGATATTTTTATCTTGTTCCTGATCTTAGGGGGAACAAAATGCCCAGTTTCTCATTATTCACTATGATTTTAGGTGTAGCGTTTTTGTAGATGCTCTTTAGAAAGTTTGAGGAAATTCCCCTTTATTCCTCATTTGCTGAGAGATTTTGTCATGAATGAGTGTTGGGTTTTGTCAAATGCTTTTTCAACATCTATTAAAATGATCACATTATTTTTTCTTCTTTAGCCTGTGGATGTCATTGATTACATTTATTGATTTTGAAATGTTGAACTACCTTGCCTACCTGGAATAAATCTCATTTTGTAGTGGCATATAATCCTTTTTATACATTGGTGGATTTGATTCACTAATCTTGTTGAGGAGTTTTGCATCAATGTTCATGAGGGATCTGAGTCTGTAGTTTTTCTTTCTTATAATGTCTGTTTTTGGCATTAGGATGATGTCCTTATAGAATGAGTCAGGAAGTGTTCCCTTTGCTTCTATTTTCTAGAAGAGATTGTGGAGAATTGGTATCATTTCTTGCTTAAATATTTGGTACATTTCACCAGTGAAACAATCTGGGCTTAGTGCTTTCTTTCTTGGAAGGTTATTAATTAGTGACACTTTTTTTTAATAGATATAGGTCTATTCAGATTGTTTTTCAAGGAAGTAGTGCATTTTATCTAAGTTATCAAATCTGTGTGCATAGAGCTGTTCATATTACTTCTTTATTATCCTAAAACATTCATGGGATCAATAGTCATGATTCCTCTCTCATTTCTGATACTGGTGATTTGTGTTTTCTCTCTTTTGTCCTTGGTTGGTTTGGCTTGAAGTTTATTGATTTTATTGATCTTTTCAAAGAACCAGCTGTTTGGTGTCATTGATTTTCTCTATTGTTTTCCTGTTATCGATTTCGTTGATTTCTCCTCTAATTTTTATGTTTCTTTTCTTCTGCTTACTTTAGGTTTAAATTGACCTTCTTAGGCCGGGTGCGGTGGCTCACACCTATAATCCCAGCACTTTGGGAGACCAAGGCAGGTGGATCATGAGGTCAAGAGATCAAGACCATCTTGGCCAACATCATGAAACCTCATCTCTACTAAAAATACAAAAATCAGCTGGGCATGGTGGCGCATGCCTGTAGTCCCAGCTACTTGGGAGGCTGAGACAGGAGAACTGCTTGAACCCAGGAGGCAGAGATTGTAGTGAGGCGAGATGGCACCACTGCACTCCAGCCTGGTGACAAAGCAAGACTCTATCTCAAAAAAAATTAATAAGTAAATACATTGCCCTTCTTCATTTAGCTTCCTAAAATGAAAGCTTAGATTACTGGCTTTGAGTATTTCTTCTTTGCTAATAAACAGTCATCCCTCCATATACCCATGGGTTCTGCATCTGCAGATTCAGCCAAATGCAGGTCAAAAATGTTTGAAAAAGTAAAACCAATAAAAATAATACAAATTAAATATCAATACTCTATAACAACTATTTACATAGCATTTACAGTGTATTAGATATTATAAGTAATCTAGAGATGATTTAAAGTATACAGAAGAATGTATGTAGGTTATATGCAAATATGACACCATTTTATAAAAGGAACTTGAACATCTGCAGATTTTGGTCTCTGCAGGAGGCCCTGGAACCAATCCCCATGGATACTGAGAAATGACCATGTGTACTTAATGTTATAAATTTCCCTCTAAACATTGCTTTTGTTGCATCCCATGAATTTTGATAAGTTGCATTTTCATTTATTTTGAATATTTTGTAATTTATCTTGAGACTTTTTCTTTGACACCTGTTATTTAGAAGTATTTTGCTTAATCTCCAAATATTTGGAGACTTTCGAGCAATCTTTTTGTTACTTATTTCTAGTTTAATTCCTGTATAGTCTGTGAACATAATTTGTGTAATCTCTATACTCTTAAAAGTTGTTTTTGGTTTTTTTTTTGAGACAGAGTCTTGCTCTGTCACCTAGGCTGGAGTACAGTGATGCAATCTTGGCTCACTGCAACCTCTGCCTCCCAGGTTCAAGAAATTCTCCTGCCTTAGCCTCCCAAGTAGCTGGAATTACAGGTACCCACCATCACATCCAGTTAATTTTTGAAATTTTAGTAGAGACAAGGTTTCGCCATGATGGCCAGATTGGTCTCGAACTCCTGACCTCAGGTGATCCACCCGCCTCAGCCTCCCAAAATGCTGGGATTACAATGTAGGAATGAGCCACGGTGCCTGGCCTGTAAAGTTGTATTTTGTAGCTCAAATGTAACCTATTTTAATACATATCTATTCAAGCTTGAGAAGAATGTGTATTCTGCCATTGTTGAAGTATTCTATAAATTTCGATTACATCAAGTTCATCTAGATCAAATTGATAGTACTATTCAGGTCAACTATATCCTTACTGATTTTCTGCCTGTTTGACTTATGAATCACTTACTGAAAGGTGTTGAAGTTTGTAACTATTACAGTAGATTTGCCTATATGTCTCACGTAATTTAACCCTTTGTTGTTAGATGTATGCTAAGGATTCTTATATTTTCTTGGAGAATTGATTTCCTTATTATGTAATGCCTCTCTATCTTGATCATTTTCCTTGTTCTGAATTTTGTATTGTCTGAAATCAATATAGCTACTTCATCTTTCTTTTGTTAAGTGTTAGCATGGTATATCTTTTTCCATCCCTTTAATCTATATATGTCTTCATATTTAAAGTGGGCTTTTTGTAACATTGTTACTTTTTTCATATCTTTTTCTGCCTTGTCTTGTTTTTGAACATTTTATACTATCCATTTTATCTCCTCTCCTCTTTTCGAAAAAAGTTAGTTGCTCCAGAGTTTGCAATATATATTTTTAACAAACTTAAAACTAACTGAAAACTAACTTCAAATAACAGTATACTGTTTCACATGTAGTGCAGGTACCTAATAACAGAGTTGTCCCAGTTCTTACTTTCTGACCCTTATGACATCATTGTCATCCACTCCACTTATCCATATGCTAGATATTGTTTCTATTATTACTTTAAACAGTTTAAAGTTTAGTGTTAAGCATAAGAAAAATAAAATATTTTATTTTATCTTCATTTATTCCTTCTCTAACATTCCTTTTTTAAATATAAAACTAAGTTTCTGACCTATGTCATTTTCCTTCTCCCTGAAGAACTTCTTTTAATATTTCTTACAGGGTAGATCTGCGTGCAATGAATTCCTTCAGTTTTTGTTTTTCTGAGAAAGTAATTTTTCTTCACTTGTGAGAGATAATTTCACTGGATGTAGAATTATAGGTTACAGGGCTTTTTTTTTTCTTTTACAATGCTTTAAATATCTCACTCTATTTTATTCTTTTTTGTATGGTTTCTGACAAGAAATCTGCTGCAACTCTTGTCCTTAATCTCCCATCTGGTGGCTTTCAATATATTTTTGCCTTTGGTTTTTTGAAATTTGAATATGATATGCCCTGGTGTAGATTTTTCGTAATTATCCTGCTTGGTGTTCTCTGAGCTTTCTGGATCTGTTGTTTCCTGTCTATAATTAATTCTGAAATGTTCTTGTGCCATTATTAATTCAAATGTTTCTTCTGTCCCATTCACTCCTTCTTCTCTTTTGGTATTTCAACAATGTGTATGTTACATCTTTTGAAATTGTTCCACAGTTCTTGGGTGTTCTGTTCCTTTTTTAAATTCACTTATCTGTTTTATTTCAGTTAGGGAGTTTTCTGTTTCCCTATCTTCTAGCTTAGTGGATTTTTTCTTCTGTTATGCCATGTGTACTGATGATCCCATCAAAGGCATTCTTCACTTTTAAGATAGTGTCTGATTTTTAGCATTTCCCTTTGATTCTTTCTTAGAGTTTCCATTTCTCTGCTTACATTCCCCTTCTGTTCATGCCTATTGTCTATATTTTTCCACTAGAACCCTTAAATATTAACCATAACTTCCTGGTTTGATAATTCCAATGTCTGTGTCATATCTGAGTTTGATTCTTATGCTTGCTTTATCTCTTCAGACTGTTTTTGTTTGTCTTTTAGCATATCTTGTAAATTTTTGTTGAAAGCTAGACATGATCAGATAATAGGAACTGAGGTAAATAGGCCTTAAGTGTGAAGTTTTGTTTTAATATGGCTAGGAGGTGGGTTGTATTTGATGTTTGCTGAAGTTGCACATGCCATAAGCTTCCAATTTCTCTAGTATCCGTTTTCCTTCCTATAGTATTTGGGCCTCCCTGTATTAGTCAGTGTTCACTAAAGGGACAGGACTAATAGGATAGATGTATATATGAAAGTTAGTTTATTAAAGAGTATTGGCTCACACATTCACAAGGTGAAGTCCCACAACAGGCCATCTGCAAACTGAGGAGCAAGGAAGCCAGTTCGAGTCCCAAAACCTCAAAAGCAGGGAAGCCAATATCAGCCTTCAGTCTGTGGCCGAAGGCCTAACAGCCCCTGGCAAACCAATGGTGTAGGTCCAAGAATCCAAAAGCTGAAGAACTTGGAGTCTGATGTTCGAGGGCAGGAAGCATCCAGCATGGGAGAAAGATGGAGGCTGGAAGACTCAGCCAGTCTGGTCTTTCCACCTTCTTCTGCCTGCTTTTATTCTAACTGCGATGGCAGCTGATTAGATTGTGCCCACCCAGACTGAGTGTGGGTCTGCCTCTCCCAGTCCTCTGACTCCAGTGTTAATTTCCTTTGGCTGCACCCTCACAGATACACCCAGGATCAATACTTTGCATCCTTCAGTCCAATCAAGTTGACACTCAGTATTAACCATCACACTTCCTAAGGACTCCTCTTCAAGAGAGTCTGTGTTTTTCAGCTTCTTCAGCTATAATTCAGTTATGACAATAGAGCCCGATTGATATGGGGGTGAAGTATGAAGAGAATCATTCATTATAGAATCTTATGATTAAATTTCAATTTTTTAGTTGGCCTGTGTCCCTGGGCTGTGACTTTTACAAGTGTTTCTTAGGTTCTCCCTCCATCCCAGTAGGTGAAACAGAAAGGCTCAAGAGGAAGCTAGAGTTGAAGAAACTGTCCTTCCCCTACAGAGGATAAGGCCGTGATAATGTATTTTTCCCTGGAGAGTAGGCCTTTGTTATGAGAATGTTCTAGGCCTACTTTTATAATGGTTACTTTCCCTCTCTATCTACAGAATATTTTCATGTCTCCCAACTGAAACTATGCACACTAAACACAAATTTCCCATTTTCCCTTCCCTTCAGCTCCTGGAAACCACCATCCTGCCTCCTAACAATGGAGTCTTTTGCATTTGCCATAATGTTTTTGAGGTTTCTCCATGTTATGGTATGTATCAGTATTTCATTCCTTTTTATCACAGAATAGAATTCATTGTATGAATATACCACATTTTATTTATCTACTCAGTAGCTGATAGACATTTGGGTTGTTTCTACCTTTGACTATTATAAATATTATTGCTATAAGAATGTGCATACAAGTCTTTGTGTCAACCTATGTGTTTATTTATATTGGTTAGATTTCTGTGCATAGAATTGTTGGTTTGTACGTAATTTTTAAGAAGCTAACAATCTGTTTTCAAAAGTAGCTGTACCGTGTTATGTTCCCATCAGCAATGTATGAGAATTCCAGTTTCTCTACAGCTGTTAATACTTGGTATTTTCTGCTTTTTTTGTTACAACCATTCTAGTGAATGTATACTGCTATCTCATTGGCATTAATTTGCATTTCCCGAATGACAAATACTGTTAAGAACTTTTCATATTCAGATTGAACACCTCTTATCCAAAATGCTAGGAACCTAAGTATTTTGGATTTTTATTTTTCTCAGGTTTTTAAATGTTTGCAGAATACATACCACATAAGTATTCCTAATCCAAAAATCTGATATCCAAAATGCTCCAATGAGCATTTCCTTTTCATACAATTGTTGCTGGGCAGAATGAGTGGGGGAACATTACAGATGTGGAAGTCCAATTCTCTTACCATCTGCTTGGAGTTTTTTTCCAAAGAAGTTTTTTTCTTTATGGCCCTAGGATCTGTCTCATCCTCATATATGAGTTCTGGACTGTTGCTGGGGAAAATCACAGCTTTGTATATTTTTGGTTTTCTGTGGGGACAGTGAAACCAGCTTGCTTCTGTACTGCCACTTTAAAACCAGATGTCTGCCAAAAAATTTTTATTTTAATGGTAATAATTAGCATAAAATTTGCTTTTAGGACCATTGTAAGCCACAAAGATAACTATAGTAGCACAATTTGTAAATGGGGTTGATAGGGAGTGGCACATAAATAGAAATCCTAAAGGCTGAACATGTAAAATCACAACTACTTTTATGTCTGTCTTTATCTGGTCTAACATGGCAGTAAACCAAATATGTTTTGACAAAGTGACAGCAAACTGTTATAATGATTGCCACTCCCTTTTTTCTTCTTTTTGAGGAAGCAGTAAAATGCAGAGCAGAACAAATAGTTCTGTTTCAGACTCTACCCCTTTCCCTGGTTCCAGGCTAAACAATACCCAGGTAACAAGCATAAATAAATAACATCACAAAGAATTACACAATACTCAAGCTGGCGCAATTAAAAAAAAAGATGACATGAAAATTGTAGAGAAATTTTGTCAAGATAATGTGCTAATAGGGTAAGGAGTGAGTGAAAGGACAGAGGAGTCAAAGATAACTTATGGCTTTTAGCTTGTGCAAATGAAAGAACGGCAGTTTACTGAGATCCAAGAGGACCAGCGTGGGTGACCAGAAATCGTAAGTTGTTTTTTGACTATGTTATGATTAATTAAGCAATCAAGTAAATATGGAACTAGGTAGTTGAATATGTAAGTTTAGAATTCAGATAATAAAGGACTAGATATATATAAATTTGAAAGTGATCAGCGTAGACATGGTTCATAAAGCCATGGGGCAGGGTGAAGACAGAGAGGAAATGTAGATGAGAAGAAAAAAAAAAGAGATTGGAGAACTTAGCTTCAGGATTACACCTTAGGTTACACTTAAGTTTAGCTGTCAGGAAGAAGAGGAAGAACCAGCAAAGGAGATCCAGGAGTAACCAGTGAGGTAAAGAAAAAGAACCAGAAAGAGGTATGTTCCAGAAGCCATAGGAAGAACATGTTTCAATAAAAAATGCTCAGCTATATCAAACCTGCTGTTGACAGGTGAAATACAAAGAGGATTAGGAATCACTGTTTTGACAGTAGTTTAAGTGGAATGATGGGGATTCTAAACTAAATAGGAGAAGAGAAAGTAGACAGCAGTACTGACAGTTCTTTTCAAGGAGTTTTACTCTAAAGGGGAAAAAAGAAATGGGGCAGAAGGTAGAATGGCACAGGAATTCAAGTAGAGGAGGATTTATCATGAAGCTAATGAAGTCTAAGTTTCAGGGCTTCTCACCTGTGCAGGCCACTTCTATGGCCCTGGGAGGGGTCCTAACAATGTATTTATGTGATATGTGAAAATAAGTTTTTAAAAAAATTTCCAAAAGTAAAACGTTTTAACTAAAATAAGCCATTTTCTCCTTCCATTCCAACTTCTGTCCATCAAACATTCCCTCTTTGGTTGGCTGCAGACACTTCTGGATTCTGACTAAATGAGAGTTAAATTAGTAATATATTTAATTTGCATTTATGTTTTGTTTTAATTTTGAACAAAACATTATTTTCAAGTATAACAAAAATAATTAAATTGAATTAAAAATTATTTTCCTTTTTCTCTTAAATCCTGAAGAACTGGAATGACAAAATATGACCCATTCAAGTCTAAAGCACTATGAAAAGTACCAAGAATTATACATTTCTAGTCATTAATTTATGAACTAATATAGTTATTTTTGGCTGTAGTCTACTTGTTTTTTTCATTTTTTGAAGAAATACATAATCAATGTATTATGTGAAGCAAAATAGACTTGAGAAAGAATTGAAACGACAAAAAAAAGAAACGCTATGAGATAGGAAGATGAATCAGCAAAATATGCACTCTTTTACAGTAGATACCTACTATATCCAAGAACAAAACCTCCTTATTACACAGGGTAAAACAGAATTCAAAAGGACATTGTATTTCTATTGGAATTCTTTAGACTTTTCTGAAATGTCAAGACAGCCATAATTTGACTAATATTAATCTGAAACAGCTGCAAGTCATCATGTCTGAAAAATATTGTATGGACACTACAATGTAACTACATCTTGATGCACACTAAATAGTAATGTGTGTGAAACTTCTCTTTATTTCCCAAGACCCCCTAAATGATTTTATATAAGCTGCTAGATTTTCATACAACCCTTTCCTAGTCTAATATACAAATATATGGTCATTCAGTCTCTCCTAGAACAATGTGAATGACACAGAATCTGCCACTCTAATGGGGAGGCCATATTTTTTGGTTTATTCTGCTTCATAATACAGCGAGGACCTCCCTGACTACAAACATGGATCAGAGTCTCTCATCTTGGAAATATTGCCCCCAAGTTCACTTTTATTTTCATTTTTGCTCTTTGCTCTCATCCTTCCTCAACGATTCTCCACACTTCTCACTTTTCATTCTCTACACATCTACACATAATTCTTTTTTTTTTTTTTTGGCATTAACAAAAGGCATTTAAAAGAGCATAAAGTGAATGTCCCTCCCTACCAGTGGGCATCAGAGAGAAAATGTGTTCCTGGGATCACAATTGCCACAATAGTTTCAAGTCTATTAAGACACTTGCATAGCTGACAAATCCCAGTTAAATGAATTTTGAAATTACCTCCACCTTACTTGTGGTGGGCCTCTTTTCAAAGGGACACCAGATACTGCCATCTGTATGACACATGTGGATTCTCAACAGTCTTAATCAGCTTGTTGCTTTTGATGTCCCCTCCTTCTTCAGGACCAAATAGATGCATTCTTGAAACAATTTTAAACCAAGAACTGACTTTTTCCCATTTTTAGAATGTACTCATTATAAAACAAGGCTATTTTTGCAGTAGTCAGACAAAGGCACAGCCTCCTTCTTTTAGATATATTTTTTAAACACTTCATGTTTTTAATAAGGAAAAAATGAAATCTATATTTCAACACTATTGGAATATATATAGGCAACATGGGTGGAATGGCTATTCCTTGCCTTATTACGCCATGGAATAAAAATACTCCTACTCATTTTCCCTCTTTAAATAATGTAAAGTTCTGTGTAGATAATTCAACACAAAACTATTTGCCAACTCAAAAAAGATTTTACAAAAGATATAATATCTTAATATGTGGTGTTTTATTCATATATTTTGCAGACCTGCTCAATTAATTGAAGTTTATATTGGGGGATTAATCAGACATAAGGAAGAAATAAAAAACTTACAATGAAGGGAGGCAATTATTAAATTGCTTCTGCTCAGCAGAAAATGTTTTCTTCAGGGTCTCAACCATGAATGCCTAAATTCTGGGCAGGGAAAGCAGGAGTATAACAGAAATACTAATCAAAATTCACAGGACGTTCACACTGCTTTTTCTTTTAAAAAATGTTGTATTTGATACATACAAAAGAATATATTGGCATATAAATTTAAAAGTATAAAATAATAAAACTTACCTATCAAATTAAAAACATTACAAAGTTCATGACCTACCTATTCCATCTCCCTGTCTTACCAAAAAAGGTAACCACTATCACAAATTTTAAGTATATTATTACATGCCTTTAAAGAAAAAGTTTTATCAGTTATGTGTGTTATTCTTAACCAATATGTTGTTTGATTTACATACTTGATTTTGAGCTTTATTTTTGAAATGGTACAATACAACATAGACAGCTACTTGTTTTTTTCTCAACAGTTTAATTATTCTCTAAAATTTATAAATGCTACTGTATGCAATTATATTCATTTGTTTTTTGCCACTGTATAACATTCCACTATCACAATATACCAAATTTTTTCTATTCATTTTCCTGTCTATTGACTAGATGGGAGTTAAATTAGTAATATATTTAATTTGCATTTATGTTTTGTTTTAATTTTCCTGTCTATTGACAGGAAAATGAATATTTGGGTTATTTCAAGGCTCGTATGTTTTCACTTAAATTTTTTCTTTCATAATTGAGATTTTATTCAATCAGTACATAGCCATTATGGATAATTTGTAAACAAGTCCTAATGTAAGTTTTCTAAAGTATTAATTATTCCATTCTTTTCTAAACAGTAATTGTAGTGACTTTCCAACTTAAAGCTAGAGGCAAACTTTCCTTAAGAAAATATATCAGGCCCTAGTAATTTCAAATATTGATAAACTGTTAGGTTTAAAGCCCCATTAATTAACAATTTAGTATCATACTGCTATACTTCAAAATTTCCAAACTTTAACAATTCTGATATATGGAGAGCCAAAATGAGGGAGCAGTTTTCTTTAGGAGCAATTCTATTTGTTTTTAAAGCAAGAACATGGAGATAGGCTTTAAGTAATTTAAAATATTCAGAGATATTAGTGGATAATTGTGACTCCTAATGGCCATTTTATTAAATTCATAAGATACAAAAACTGCCCTTCCTAGCAGCCAATACAGTTAACACCCAAGACTGTCAAATCCTCCCTTATGTTGACATCTTCACATTTTAGGTTGTACAGAAAAATTACAAGCATATCATTTCTTTTTTTAAAGAAAGTACATACATGCAGGTGTGCACTCACACATGCACACTTGCGCACACACACAACTTCCTTCTAAAATATGTGTTTTTAGAGCTATTTAAACAATCTTTTATTTACAACATGGGTAATAAAAATATTTATCCAGATTATAATGAAGAAGATACAGGAACCATAAGACTTGGTAACTATATTAATCAGATTTGATTTTTTTTCTCTCCTTAACTAAAGACTAGACCCTCCTCAGTTTTAGTTTCTCTACTTTCTGCAGGAAAGTTGTCTTTAGTTTCTTAGATGGCCATTTCAGCCTGTTTGCCTTTTGCTCCCCATTTTCCTTTGCAATTTTTTGGCTGAAGATTTATCCTTTCTTCCTCCCTTTTCGGCTTAGTTTCAATTTTTGTAGGAAGTGGCTAGGAACCTTGCCGAACTATTCAAGAGCTCCTCCTTAACTCTCACTTAGCTAAAGTGATCATCATCTTGAGCTTCCTGGCAGTGGTTTGTGGTGGGGAGCACAGATGCACTGTGCAACCCTTCACAAAGCCAGGTTGCATTGTTGCTGTATCTAAGTACCTCGCATAAGCCCAATTTATATACTCTTCATGTATAGTATTTTAAAATATAAACCACAAAATAAATAATCATTATTAATTAGTAAAGCTAATGACTGTTTGGTGCTGTGGTTTCAATGTTCCCTCCAAAACCCATATTGAAACTTAATCCCCAATGTGGCAGTTATTGAGAGATGGGGCCTGCACTCATGAAAAAATGTATCTATTAACAGATTAATGAGTTATCATGGGAGGGGAAATGGTGGCTTTATAATAAAAGAGAGATCTAAGTTAGCACATTATCATGCTCAGTCCTCTTGCTATGTGATACCCCGCACTGCCTTGGAACTCTGAACTCTGAACTCTGTAGAGTTCCCACTGGAAAGAAGGCTTTCACCACATGCAGTCAACCTTGGACTTCCCAGCCTCCAGAATGGTAAGAAATAAATCCGTTTTCTTTATAAATTACCCAGGTTTAGGTATTCTGTTATAAACAAAAGAAACTGGACTCAGACATCTGGATTTATCTAAATGCTTATCCTTTATCTCATCCTCACTTCTTGTATGTGAGACCTTCCTATTAGGGTCTTGTTCCTTTCTCCTGGATAATCCATTGCTGGCATGGACTTTTTCCATTTTTAAAATCTGTGACTGTTTTTATTCTAGTTCTTAACAGATCACTCTTCTGGGTACACAATTTTAGGTAGGAAGTTATTTTCCTTCAGTAATTTCATTACTGTTGCCTTCTAGCTTCCATTGTTGCTCTTGAGAAATGGCTGTTAGCTAACTGATTCTTTTTTTATATATGATGTCTTTTCTCTCTGGCTGCTTTTATGATCTTCTCCTTGTCCTAAGTTAATTGTAATTTAACTATTATGTTTGTCTAGTAGTTTTTAGATATCTGGCTTGGGATACACTCTGATTCCTGTATCTGTGGATTCATGTTTTTCGTCAGTTTTGCTAAATTCTCATTCTTAACATAGAATATTGCTTCTCCATTCTATCTATTCATTCCTTCTGAGGCTATAAGATCTCATTCTGTTCACCTTATATTTTAACCTCTTCTTATATTTTTTAATCTCCTATCTCATTGCTACTTACAGTAAGTCCTCACTTAACATCATTAACAGGTTCTTGGAAACTGCAACTTTAAGAAAAATGATGTACTGTATAATCAAACCAATTTTACCATAGGCTAATTGATACAAACAAGAGTTAAGTTCCTATAGCATACAGTATATCATTTCACTTAAAGATGCAGTTTCTAAGAACCTATCCATGACATTGAGGAATTACTATACTAGGTAATTTCTTCAGTTTTACTTTCCACTTCACTACTTTTATCTTTAACTGTATTTAATCTGCTGTTTAACCTAGCCATTGAGCTTTTTAAAGTGTTTTAGTGCTAAATTTAATAAATATACAAAAAAGAACATAAATATGTAATTATATAGCAAATATACATGTACCATATTCCAAGTCAACAACACAAGTACCATAGAAATCTGTGTGCCCCTTCTTAAATATACCTTTCTTCATCTTTCTAGAAATAAACATTTGCTAGACTTTTATGATAATTGTTTTATATTTTTGTCACCTATATATAAATATTTAGACAACAGTTTGAACAAATTGTATTGATAGATTCTTTTGTGTCTTAGTTCTTTTGTGTCTTTCTGTTTTATTTAAGATTGACTAAAATTATTGCTTGTGGTTCTGGCTTATTCATTTTCATTCCTGTATAGTCATATTTTAAGTACTCACTAGTCACAAGTGTCTAGTGGCTACCATATTGAAAAGTGCTGCTCCAACCAAAGGCTGGGGCAAAAGTAATTTTTGTTTTTGTTTTTGTTTTTGTTTTTTTTGCCATTTAAAAGTATGGCCAAAATCGCAATTACTTTTGCACCAACCTATAAATATAAATAGGAAGTGAATTGCTCGGTCATAGGAAATGCATATATTTGACTTTAAAGGATAATGCCAAAATGTTATTCAAAGGGATTGTACCAATTTACATTCCCACCAGCAATTTATGAGATCTTATCCATGGAATTTTAACTTCAACATTTCTGTTTTTTTAAATGTTTACCAGTTTCTTATAAATGATATAAATGAACAATTTGATAAAAAGGCACACAGGGGAAATCTAGAAGGGTCCTGAGTGCAGGAGCTTCTGTCCCCATGGAGTTGGGGTAGGCACTCTACTGGTACAGAGATGTGTTCACCAATTTGGAAGCTTCCCAACATTTCTATTTTTAAATTCTAAAATATTTCTTTAGGTTCTTTTTCAAGTCAGTCTTGTCATATTGTTACTTTCTTGGTACTTGCTCATTTCTGTGATTTCATCTTTTATATCTAAATTTTATACATATTTATTTTATACTGTATATCTCTTATAATTCCAATATCTGAAATCATTAGACTCTTAATCTGTTTGTTGTTCTGCTGACTCTTACTTGCGGTTGCTTATTTATTTATGTCTTTGGTGATTTTTTAATAGTCTTTAATTTTTAATAATTAATTTCTAATAGTAAATATTTTACATATTTAGTTGATCTGAGAGTAATAGTCCACCAAACGTCCTATTAACTTCTTATACTCTACTGTGGTTTCTTGGGGGTTGTAGGAGGATAAAAATCATGCATACGGGATTGCAGTTGACAAATATTAAAATAATTATTCATTCTCGTTTGTACAGCAGTGAGTAAAAAATAAACTAAAATAAAAAGGGCAATAATTATTTATTATGCTTTTTTATTTCTCCAAATTTCCTACCATAAACACATAATGCTTTTAAAACTATGAAATAATAAAATAATCATGGAACCAGAATATTTGCCAAACACAAAATCAATTAGCAAAATTTTATTTGCATTATGAAATAGGATTTTAGGTCACTTCCTAGAAGGCTAGTTATTCAAAATTAAGGTGTCCCCTTCTTTGTGCTTTCCTATTCCACACTGTGGATAACTCTATCAATGCAGAGGCTTAAGAGGAAATGATTTCTCGAGCTGATTTTTGAAATATTGCTTCTGATAGAAGCTAGAATTTCTACCCATCTGGGAGCACCTTAGCCCCGGTCCAGAATCCCTGGCTCAATGCTGGAATCCTTTCATCATTAGACATAACCATGTCTTGTTATTAAAATGGATATAGAGACATGACTTACGGGTAAGCATATTTAGGTATGGTATTTATACCTAAGGAAAGGAGCCCAAAATGCAGAGAAAGTAGCAGGGTGAGGAGCACAGAATAAAAAAGAAAAAACTATAACTGGGAGTTAATTACAAGGGTTGGAGATAAAAACAGACCTTCAGGCCTATTGTTGGTTACTTGGATAATTTCCCACTCTGGCTATTCTCTGGGATATGGCGTTTTACTTAGTCAAGCATAAGACACAAGCAAGAATTTCCAGGTAGCTGTTTTCTCCAAGTGCTCGATCCTAGAGATTAGTACTGACCTAGAATTTAAGGTCCATCTTTGTCAACCCTCCCAGAACATCAGAAGTCTTCCATGGTTTTTGGCATCCTGTGGGGAATAATGGTCAAGTTACGCAGTTTGAAATTAGGAAAAAACAAACAAAAAAAAAAATGGAAGAGGCAGAGGGGAGGCAGGAGCAGACAGAACTGTATCAAACAGATGAGCAAACATAGAGGTTTTAAATATTTAAATATTAAATAGTTTTTGTTAACATTTCAGCATTTGGGACAGCACTTGGGCCTGTGATTCCTCTGAAAGACTTTTCTGGAGGGTAAGATTTTCCTTTGGAAAGGGTTGTTACCCCCTTTTATTTACTTATTTTAAAGGAAGACAATTCGATAATAAACTATTTCAGTGGGTGATTTGTAGCGGTCAGTACCGTTTACTGAAGACGTTTAAAACGTCACAGACAGCAGCCAACGCCCTTCCCAATACCTGATGTGTGAATTTCCTTCATCTTGTGGTTTGGCGTGGGTTTTGGAGGAGGAGTTTCAGAAAACGGTCAACATCGGCACAGTTAGGGCTTTATAAACAGGCTATCCAGAGTTCGACTCCTCCTCCTGCACTGGCTAGTCTTGAGAGCCTCTTCCCGGGAAAAACTCGGGTGGAAGCACCATCCGAGGGGAGTGAGCCGCAGAATCACGTAGGGGCTGCAGCGCCCGCGGCCGGCTAGCCGGTAATGCTCAGGCACAGGGAGGGGCGCGCGCGGAGAAGGGGTAGGTACGACGGGCTTGCAGCAGGCAAGGCAACCTGCTTCCAGTCTTCAGCCGCACGCCCAGAAGGAGGGAGTCGCTGGCCGGGAGATCGGGCTCCAGGTTTTCTGTCTCACTCCACGCGCACAAATTGGACCCCAACACACCTCACTCCTTTGCTACTTACCCACCCATCGTGGGAGATACTCAGCACACCCATCTGACGGCTGCTCTTGCCCTGCCTGGCATTGTTTTCTGAGCTCTGCTTTCTGAGCAAGGCCTACTCCCCCAACCCTTCCCCACTGCGGTTAATATCTTACAAACTTGATAGTGGAACTGGGGCCAAAGTGACCATTAATTTGCCGGGTAGGGTGGGAATCAGAATCCTGGTTTATCCGCTTCATAGATGTGTAATCTTGGCAGGTTATTTAAACTTTCTAAGCTACTTTTTGAAACGTAAACACACATTGTAGAATGTTAATTTAGCAACCTCAGATCAGTCCTGTTTTCGTTATTTCCACTGCCTTAAGTCATAAAAGGGCTTCCTTACCTACTACACCCAGCCAATTGCAATGGCAGTTCAGCTAGCAATTTTAGGTAGTATCTTCCCATACAATTCATCATATCCATCTTTGCCAGATTAAATTTCTTAAAAATAAGCTTAGTCATTACTCCCCATCCCCATCTCCAATTAATAATCATTACAAAATGACTCACGCTGTCTTCCCAACTCTATCTCATCCTACTCTTCTACACATATTCCTTGTTGACTGTACCCATCTCCTGCACTTTCTGGCATTCATATCTTCACTTGTGGCCCTTTCTCCACTACACAGTTCCCCTTTCCACATTTCTGTTAAAATCCTACCCATCCTGCATGGTCAACTTAAATGCCATATTCAGGAAGCCACTCCTGATTTTCCCAGTGTCCTCATTCTCTCTTCCAGACCGAAGCCTTTTGTTATGATACCTATCTTGTATTGCAGTTGTGTACCTCTGTTATCCTTTCTACTTATCTTTTCCAATTATACATCTTAGGGTCCTTGAGGGAAAGAACCACGACTTTTTCATCTCTGTATCCTCACAGTGCTTTCCAAAATATGAACTAAAAATAAGGGGAGGATTTAGAAAGCTTCTGATCATTTTCATTTTGATTGAAACATTCAAAGTTTCTTTTGAGAGTGCAATGTTGAAATTGGTAGCTACAAATTAGTTGTAAATGGAGAGCAAGGGGAAAGAAACTCATTTCTTAAATCCCTGCTCAGTACTTGCAATGTGACAGGTGCTTTCACTTATGTTTGCTCATTTCTTCACAATTCTGTGAGGTATCATACCATTTACAGATGAGAAAACTGAGGCTCAATAGAGTGACTCTGCTAACGTATCACAGCTTTGAGTGGCAAACCTAACATTTTGAACCCCCTTCTGTAGTATTACTTACTGAAAAAAGTAGAGGAACTAGTATTCCTACAAGGTCCTTTTCAAGAATCAAAGGAGATGATGTTAATAAATGCCCTTCCTAAAGTATGTTAAATATAAGGTATTAATTATGGGGAATATGACATAATAGGTAAAACAAATAGATATCATACCATTTCTATCATTTAAGCACAACAGTACCTTGAATAAGGCATCCAGTGGACTAGAGATCAACAGGCATTTTAATCTTAATATTTTACACTGATGTGCTTTTTTTTTTTTTTTCTGAGACAGTCTCTCTATCCCACGCAGGAGTGCAGTGGTATGATATCAGCACACTGCAACCTCCGCCTCCCAGGTTCAAGCGATTCAGCCTCCCAAATAGCTGGGCTAATTTTTGTATTTTTTCTAGAGACGGGGTTTCGCCATGTTGGCCAGGCTGATCTCGACCTCCCGCCCTCAGGTGACCCACCCGCCTTGGCCTCCCAAAGTGCTGAGATTCCGTGAGCCACCGCAGTCTGAAGTGCTTTTTAAAAATGACAACTCCAATTTTGTAGGCTGCATTTAAAAATACAGTAAGAATAAGGCTGGGCAAGGTGGCTCATGCCTGTAATCCCAATAATTTGGGAGGCAAAGGTGGGAGGATCGCTTGAGGTCAGGAGTTCAAGACCAGCCTGGACAACATAGTGAGACCCCATCTCTACAAAATAACAATTCACTGGGTGTGTTGGTGCCCGCCTGTGATTTCCAGCTACTTGGGAGGCTGAGGCAGGAAGACTGCTTGAGCCCAGGAGTTCAAGGCTGCAGTAAGCTGTGGTTGTGCCACTGTACTCCAGCCTAGGAACACTGACTCTTTAAAATAAAAATTTAAAAAGATGAGCATTTAACTATTGTATTGGCAGGTGGCTGAGTCCATCACATACCATTTATATAATTAAATGTTCACATGACACTAGAATCTGTTTTGCAACAAAAAACAAAAATAAGACATGGTCCCTGGTCTGAAGGCTTCCAATCTGAAAGGTAATAAGACACAGGCAATGAAACTATAGGGCTATAAAACTATATTTAAAAAAATTTTTGGCCGGGCGCAGTGGCTCATGCCTGTAATCCCAGCACTTTGGGAGGCCGAGGCGGGCAGATCACGAGGTCAGGAGATCAAGACCATCCTGGCTAACACCGTGAAACCCCATCTCTACTAAAAGTACAAAACATTAGCCGGGCGTGGTGGCAGGCGCCTGTAGTCCCAGCTACTCGGGAAGCTGAGGCAGGAGAATGGCGTGAACCCAGGAGGCAGAGTTTGCAGTGAGCCGAGATTGCCACTGCACTGCAGCCTGGGCAACAGTGCAAGACTCTGTCTCAAAAAAAAAAAAATTTTTTTTTGCATGAAAAATTTCCAGGACTTTGGTGATAAGCAGCGAAATCAATGCCTTAAGTAGATTTTGAAATGGTATATTAAAAAATGGTACTCATTTGGATACTGTAAGAAAATACTGATTAGGTTTCTGGGATATAATGGACAAATGATTCTCAACTCCTGGCAAGAAGATTCCTCCCTGGGTATCAGAATAATTTGAGGTGGAACAAAGAGGCTATGAAGTTTCAGAACAAGGTGGTATTTTCTGCTCTTGCTTTAATTTCCTTTATTGTAAAAATTCAGTTAACATCAAAGAGAGTGTCTTTTTTTTTTTTTAAGGAAGAATGCTTTAAAAAGAGATGAGCAGTGCCAACATGAAAACCAAAAAAAAAAAAAAAAAAAAAAAAAACAGTGCAACGGGGTGCCAAAAAAAAGGGGGAAAACATCCGAAATAAGGGGGAAGAGTCAAAGGTAAAAATCACAAAGCAATGGAATAATTAACAAGATAACAAAAGGTTAACTAGGCAAGTTAGACCAGGGGAAGACTTAATATGAAATTTGTCCTAGGATAAATTATTAAAATATTTAAAGATATAATCTAAAGCTCCTACTGAAATAGAAGATAAATTTAAAACAATTTTGATTAAAAAGAGAAAATATACTGTAAAATATTTATTTAATAAAAATAATTTTATAATCTATACAGAATTGAATAAAAAGTACAACAAATTATTTTCACTGATTTGCAAAACTGCATACAGTACAACTTGCACATTGAGTTCAGCATTCTACAAATATGGCCACATACCAAGATGTGAACATATTCTTGTCTTATATAAGAAAAGGCTCAGGTTGTATGCCACAAACTTTGAATTAAATTCCAGGGAAATATTGCTTTGGTAACATGAACAATTTGTACCACATTCCATTAAAAAAAGATTTAATAAAATCCCTCAAACAGCACTTTTCTACTTGTTTCGGAGTACACAATTCCAAAATTAGCACAAACAAAACAAAGCAAAAAAAGAAAAACAGACAGAATGTAAAATGAAGGTTGCTACTTTTATGATATCACTTCCCTTTCCCTTCCTTAGCTAGTGTTCTTTTCCTTTCCCTTAATAGTAAAGGATGGTGAATAGAAAATGACCTATTCTTATCCCCATCCATTTGCTTCTAGGATTCCTGCTTAAACCAAATGAGTATGTCGACTTTGCAATCTTGACACACTATTATTAACACTGTTCAGCTGTGTCATTCTAAAAAACTTAATACCCCAGTTAAAAGCACCTATCTAGATTCTTTTCAAGATAAGGCAACAAAGTCAGCTTTAAAATAGTTTTCATGTCTGACATATACTAGCAGCCCCTTGGTAGACTGATTTCAGAATTAAATGCATATAGAACATTTTTTCAAGTAACTTGGTAATGAAATCACTAGCAATTTTAAGCAAATATTCAAGATGATCTACCTTTAGAAACTAAGGCAGATTTAAGGTAAAAAATGCAGGAATCACATCTATCCTAGTTCCTGTCCCATTGAAATAATTGAAAAGAGGCTCAGTTTATGAAAAAGGCCTTGGACTAATGCAATTCCTATGACATCTTTACTTGGATAAGAAAAACAAATTAATATAAAAACTATAAATAGGGATGAAATTATTAAAAAAAGATTTTCCATTTTATTTTGGAAATAAAAGGGAATGCAAATACAAATGGCCTAGTTACATCTTTAGCCTATATATGAACTTTTAATCTTGGAATTAATAGTCCTTCATATTGAAGATTTAAAGACAAGCAAGCGTACCTTAAGCTTTCTTAAGTCTCTTCATTTAGCAGGCTTCAAAACTTGCCTTATTTTCTAACTAAATGAGCTTCTCTGGGAAGCATATGAATAATGCAAAAACGTACTTCTAAACAAATTTTACAGAAATACATAATCGTCACAATGGGAACCAAGAACATTCATACGATGAATTTTTTAAAAATAACTTAAAATTAGAAATGATACGTACAGCTTAAGATACAGAACACTAAACCAGAACAAATATTGCCAGTGATAGAATAACTATGTAGAAAGACCAATGTACATGAGTAACACAGAAATAAGAATTAAATTGAATAGAGGCAGATGCTGTTAGAACATATTTCCATCCATCATGACTTGCAACATTTTGTGGCCTTTGTGAAGCCCTGGTCCCACCAGGCCAAGCATCTGGCTAAGTAGATACAAACATATGCGACCTATAAAACACCAAACTCACTTGCTAATGAAGTATACAACACCATGTGCTGCTTTGATTGCTCTTGACTGGTTTTTAAAATCAAGTTCACTTTTGAATCAGAAAAAAAGTCATCTTTAAATTAGCTCTCATAAATAATCCATGAAATAAACTTTACTTCTGGCTCCTCTGAATAGTATCATGTTATTCCCGGAACACAAGGTATTAGTCAAGTGGCTGCTGTGAAGTCAAGAAATGCACATTCATAAATATATGTCTACACTTTAAAAAATCAAATACATCCAGGCAGTTGCTGTGCAGAGTTCTTGCTATAAGAAGAAGCCCTTCAGCAGTGTATTATGAAGTGGTTACTTGAGAACTTGATTGTGGATCTTCCAGCTTTCTACATTTCTTCATAACACTGACTGCACCACTGGCCAGGAAAACCACAGCGATGAGTGCAAAATAACTGGCATAGATCAAAAACTAGAAGGGGGAAAAGCAGTTTATTGAATTATCAATGACAAGAGGATTACTCTATAATAAAGTATATTCAGAATTTGTCCATAAAGCCTCAAAAAATATTGCATACTTACACCATGTGCCAGACCCTGAAGACACAAAGCAGCATCACAGCACGGTGGTACTAAATACAGCCTGACTGCCTGAGTGTGAATCCTGACTTCATCCCTTACAAGCTGCATGAACTTGATTGAGATACTTCATCTCTGAGCCCTTCTTCACTTACAAAATGGAATTCATAATAGTTCTCACTTTACAGCGATGTTGGTACCAATCAGTGAGATCATAAATGCTTATTAGCACAATGCTAATGCTGTTAGTATTACTTTTATTGTTGTTGCTGTTATTGTTATAATTCAGTCCTGATCTCTGCCTTCAAGCTGATAGGTGGGTACAAATAGGCCAAATTCTGAAGATCAAGAACTTCTCTATTTTTCCCCAGAAGAGGGCAGCAGCAGGTCAACTATATTCTATTACAGGATTGCTTAATATAATAATTCTTCCCTAAGACAATTTTTTTTTTTTAAGTTCTGGGGTACATGTGCAGAATGTGCAGATTTGTTATATAGGTATACGTGTGCCATGGTGGTTTGCTGCACCTATCAACCCATCATCTAGGTTTTAAGCCCTGCATACATTAGGTATTTGTCCTAATGCTCTCCCTCCCCTTGCCTCCCACCCCCCGACAGGCCCCAATGTGTGTTGCTCCCCTCCCTGTGTCCATGTGTTCTCATTGTCCAACACCGACTTATGAGTGAGAACATGCAGTATTTGGTTTTCTGTTCCTCTGTTAGTTTGCGGAGGATGATGCCCTAAGCCAAATTTTAATGTGACTATATGGTTTATTAACATCATCATCATCATCTTCTTAAAATAACATACTAAATACTTACAAACTGGTTCAAAAGTACAATGAGAGTATGGCCTTAAATCACTGAGCCAGTTTCTTTCAATGTTGGCTACACTTCTGCAGGAAGCCATTAATCAATCATGGCAGTTAGGTTTTCAGCACCACCCATAAAATCCTATTATTCCACGTGTTTAAATCCACCATTTCTATAAGAATCTGCTGACAAATTTCCACTTCCAATGACAGCCATGTTTCCCTCAACTGTAATAGTCCTGGGAACTCTCCCTTATACAGGGAGGATGGCAAGCACTTAAGTTTCTCTCCTACTTCCCATCCTGAAATAAGTTTTGGGGTTAGATGTTGGTTTAACTCCAAGCTCTGGAACACTACTAGTGATGGTACGGACAAGTCACTTAACATCTCTCAGACTCATCTTCTTCACGTCTAATACAGCAACCCTGCAAATCCTATATAAAGCACTTGACACGTAGAGGCACTCAATGCACATTGTCTATTATTACTATTTCTCTCAGATCGCTTCAGTAAAAACAAAGTTAATTACGGCTAATATGTTGGGAAGAAATCATTTGGGTTGGGATGGGGGTGGGAGTAAATACTTCTTGATTCATTCAGTTGCCCATTTTACCAAAGTACAAAACAAGATGTACTTAAAACTCACAATGCATGAAGGCATATACAACTATACAATTCCTGAACGTAAAAAGTATTCACATTGTTGTTGGGTGTTGGTGCAAGTTTCTCAATAGTCATATGTTACAAATCATAATGCTGTTCATCAGCAGCAAGGCATTACTGTGGTATTTGGGTGAGGGGTTTTAAATAAAGAAGGGAGGAGACTTAAAGAGTTGTGAGATGAAGCAGGGAATCTCAAACATGGGATACAGTATTACAAGCATAGATTTAAGTATAGAGGGAAATAATGGATGAGGAAGCAGAAGGTCTTGGTCTGTAAGGAATCAATATTACCTCTCAGCTGAAACAGCCCCATTGGGCTGATGAGTTACACTCAGGAATGTTCTAAGACCTGACAATCCCAACACCCTCCCAGGAGAAAAGAACTAAGGATAGGGGAGAAGATGTTGAATGAAGGAAGGAGGGTATGCTTTTACTTTACATCTGTTCCCTATTGTTTGGATTTGTTTTCATTAAGCATACATATACTTCTGTCACCCTGATCAAGTCACACATACTACCTTCGATGCCAAAGGAGAGATCTTACCTGAGTGGTAATTTCTAATCCAAGGCCACTGGCATCTACCACAATTAGAGTTAGCAGCGTCTGCAGTGCCAGGGCAATGAAGGTATTTACACCAAATACTAGGGCATAGCGTTCCATGCTGAGGTTTGCAGCAATTTGAAAACTTAAAAAAAAAATAAAAGAGTGAATAAATAAGAATTACTTCCAGAGTACTTATAATATTTATTCTAAATAAAAGTAAACATTTATCTTTAAACATGAAGAGTCCTTCTTTCTACTGTCAATTGCCTTTCCAACCAAATGAAAACATTTTGCAACTAAATGATATAAATCTCATGCAAACATCTGAAAACAGTAGGAACATACAAACATGGGAATAAACAAAACTTGCCTAAATGCTTCCTCAGGAGAAAAACTGATAATGCACATATAATACAATGCTTCCTCCCATTTGCCTCATTTAACTAGAAACTTGAGTATTTTGGTTTGTAAAGAAACCAAAAAATTTATCCTGTTACAATTTTTCCTAAGGCTTCTATGAGCCAAAATACATACGTTGCTATCGTGATGAGTAACATGTAGATGATTCTGAAGACAACATAGGATGCATAGCACACCCAAATGTTACCCACAGTGTCCATGATATACACTGCAGCAGCAATCAGGAGAGAAAAGAGAGATAATGTCATTTCTCCCCAAGTTGACCAGGATATTTTTATATAACCAACTGCAAACACAGCAACAGCACCTACAGAACAAACAAAAAAAAATCCAGTTATTTTGCTACACAAATGCTGTTGCAATAAATTAAAAACTCAGCTTAGATTATTAAATTTTAAAATCTGCAAACTTATAAATAGGATAGCTCAAGATTATGGAGGGCCTTGAAACTCACACAGAAATTTCTGAACTTGATGGAATCAGTAAAATGGAGCCACTGAGATGACAGACTGAATTAGGAGAGGTGGCAATGAGATGAAAATGCAGGACAAAGACACAGGGACATTGCTAAGGAAAAAAAATGCTGCAGCTGAAGCAGAGGCAAGAGTCAAAAAGAACCATAGCTTCTAATTTCGCATCATGGCAGGATGAGTCATCTCTCCTTCAAACCAAGGAACAGTCTAGAACATGGCAAAAGGGCTTCTCTGCCTTTTGGTAAAACAGTGATGATGATACGGATAGCTAAAATCTATGAAGTGTTTTCTGAGGGCCAAGACAGATAATAAGTGTTTACAGAAATCATATAACACCATCCAACAACCTCAGGAGGTAGGTCAACAAATTAGAAATGAACAATAGAGTAAGATGGTCAGATACACAGGCTCTGAAGCCATCCTGCCTGAGTTCAAGTCTTGACTTTACTACTTACCATCTATATGACCTTGAGCAAGTTATTAACCTACCAGTCCCAAGTTTCCATTGCAAAATGGGGATAAATTCTACCTATCTCAGGAATTTTGTGAGGATTGAGTTAATGTATATAATGTCCTTAGAACAGTACCTAGCACATATTAACATTCAATAAATATTAGATACTATTGTTATAAACTATTATATATTGCTATTCAAAATTTCACATCAAGTGACAAAACTACCCAGTAAATACAGAGATAATGGAAACTTGGATAAACAATCTTGAAAATTATTATATTATGTTTACTCAAAGCTTATAAAAAAATTCCAGTTTGTTAGTCATAGTCTTGCTCCACTTGAGAACTTCTAAGTTGTCCTCCTAAATTGTAAAATCGAGCTCAAAATAAGTAAATCATTTTTTGAGGCTATTTCAAATTTGGGAGGGGTGAGTAAATCTGATTATGGCTGGCTTAACTACCAGACATGAAGTTAAGGGGACTACCCTTCCCCAACACCACCCTCTATTATCCTGCATTGCTTACCCAGTAAGGTTGAAACGGCCTCCACACCACCATTATAGATAGCAGCATAGCGAGAAGGCATCACTTTCTCCCACAGGCCCTGTGTGTAGTTCACAACTTGAAAATAGCCACAGGTAGAGAGGGCCCACCACACAGACCAGCAGAGAAGAGGGCGAGAGGAGTAGCACATCAGGAAATCATTCCACAGTACTTTTAATACAAGGAGACGGTCTGGCTTGGGTTCCTACATAGCAAAAGGGAACAATGCTCAAACTCTGATGAAGGCAATTATATAGAAAGCAATTTACAGGCCCAATTACTTACCTAACAGACTTTTTTCCTTGTGAAAACTAACTGCTTACTTCATAAACTTATTAACAAATACATTTATACCCTCTGGCGAAAAATATGTTCTCATAGGATTTTTGCTTTAAATGCACTATAGCATTAACACAGCTGTATGTAATCAACCCAGCAAAAGATGTACTGTTTACAAAATGAAGATGATGAAAAGAGACTGCAGGCTTCAGCCAATGGGAGTCTATAATCTACATCTCCCATAAACTGGCAAACAACATAACAAGAATAATAATAAGCAACAGACTAGCAACCCTAATAAATCACTATTCAGTTAAGGCCTCCTATCCTTATAATTGACAGATTGATCCAACAGTTAAGATAGAAATATTGGAAAGAAGTAGACAAAAATATTAGCAGTTCTCTCTAGGTGGTGGGTTCTTAGTGATTTAGATTTTCTTCCTTAAACTTTTTATATTACTTAATATTTAAACAATGAGAAATAGTATTATAATAAAGTAATAAATAAAGCTACTGGGCTTATAACTGAGTGAAGCAAGACATTACTGAGCTATGCACTATCCCAAGAAGTTAATATGAGATGTCAGACACTCTGTGAGATATCTCTGATTTCAACTGTATGAAAGGACTAATCTACCAAAGGTTACTGTAATCCCTGGGCCTTGCTCAGAACATGGGAAGGCCGGGTGTAGTGACTCACGTCTATAATCTCAGCACTTTGGGAGGCCAAGACAGAAGGATTGCTTGAGCCCAGGAGTTCAAGACTAGCCTGGGCAAGAAAGTGAGATCCTATCTCTACCAAAAAAAAAAAAAAAAAAAAACCCACAGAAAATTTTACTTTTGTGGCTAACATGGAAAGGCAAAATGAGAGCCATGGAAAGATGAGTATGATATACCACTGAGTAAAATAACAGCAAGTTACAAGACTACATGTAGATCACAATTTCATTTACTATAAAATGTATACATACATATGTATATATGAAAAGAGATGTTTGAAAAGAAGTTCACTAATCTTTGGGTGGTAGTAGTTCAGGTGATTTTTTATTTTTTATATAGCTTTCTGTAACATTTAACTTAAAAAAATAAGTAGATGCCAGGCACAGTGGCTCACACCTGGAATCATCACACTTCAGGAGGCCGTGGCAGGAGAACTGCTTGAACCCAGAAGTTCAAGATCAAGCTGGGCAACATAGTAAGATCCCGTCTCCACACACACACACACACACACACACACACACACACACACAATTTAATTAGCTGGGTGTGGTGGTGTACACATGTAGTCCCTGCTACTCAGGAGACTGAGGTGGGAGGATCACTTGAACCTAGAAGATCAAGGCTGCAGTGAGCCGTGATCACGCCACTGCACTCCAGCCTGGGCGATAGAGACAGACTCTGTCTCAAAAAACAAAAAACAAACATATGTGTGTGTGTGTATAAATATATATATATATATATATACACACACACACACATCATATATATCATTTTTATAAAATTAATAGATATTTTCTCCTCTTATATACAGTAACAGTGACCATCAACATTAGTTAAATAAAGGCCATTTTCTCCCTCAGAGGCTAGAAAACCTCACTGGACTGAGAATCCAAGTTTCATCGTTGTTTTGCCTTCTCATACCATCCCAAAGCAACCCCAGTGTGGTGCTTCCTTCTTTGTGCTGTTTAGCCCAGAGGGGGATATCCTTCAAGTACCATTACTACAGCCCCTTTCCAAAATTCAGGGAGGAGTACTGAGGTTAACCAAAATAACTCAGAGAAAGAATTACTGACACTTGAAAATTCTACTTGATGAATTTGCATATGATAACCACCTAGAAGTACAAAATACTGCTGTTACAAGATTGATTTCTTGGCACTGTATATGAGAGCAAACCTTGTGAATTTAAACAAATCACAAGACAATTGTTAATCATATATAATGTGAATTTCCTAAGAGTGAGTGAATGGTACCAAGCACATTTTCATAAGTCTTTACTCAAGACCCACCAGTTTTATTGAACTACATCAGAATTTTACTATTTAGCTTCAGTTGCTTAACCAATATAACTTGGAAAACAACTGTGATATCTAAAACTTCCAAGGATGCTGGAAGGATTATAAGAAAAGTATATTCCTGGAAGAATGGAACTATTAAAAGGATTCACAAGTTTCCATTAGAAATCCTACCATAAACTGATAAGAAAGCCTTAGTTTTCTCATCTGGAAAATGAAAATGATAACAATAAAACCTATCCACAAAAGATTATACAGAGTTAAACTAGATAATGTATATATTTATTATAGAGGTGCTCAATTATTGTTATTTTTATTGCATAGCTTAAAAAGTCATGGCATACATAAAATAATGCCCAGTATAATGCATTTGAGAACTTTAGATCTATTACATAATAATGAATTCCACACACAGAAGTTAATAACTACTCAATCTCTTATCTGGCCATGCCAAAAAGAAAAGATGGCAGGTCCTGTTTATAAAATCAGCACCTCTTGCTATAATCTGCAGGCTTCCTTCTATGCTGTTTTCTAGGCTTCAAATGTTAAGCTTATATGAGTCACACTTTATAAAGAAGCATTTGACATATTACCTTTTATGTTTCTTGTTAAATTACATCTACAAACAAAGGTTTATTTCTATTACATCAAAACTCTGAGCTGCTCATAGGTAATCATGCATGCTCTAATTTAATAAGTGGCCTTCACTGTGTTCCATGGAGCTTTAAGAGTTTCATGTGGGATGAATAACAGGCTCAAGTATGTAAAATTATCAGACGTGCATTCCTGTTTCAATCAGAAAGGCTCAATTTTTATTTACTTATCATAATGGGCATCTAGTTTCAGATTTCATTTGAACATAAGATTTTGACGCTGTTTTATAAATTTAAAAATCTTTAACAATTACTTCCCTCTATCAGGGAATGGAAGTTTCTACTGTAGTGGTGGTTTTTGGAGTCAACTAGATATGGGTGGAAATTTTTTTTTTTTTTTTTTTTTTTTGAGACAGAGTCTTTGTTGCCCAGGCTAGAGTACAGTGGCACTATCTCAGCCCACTGCAACCTCTGCCTCCCGGATTAAAGCAACTCTCCTGCCTCAGCCTCCCAAGTAGCTGGGATTACAGGCATGCACCACCACACCCAGCTAGTTTTTGTATTTTTTTTTTTTTTTTTTTTTTTTTAGCAGACATCGTGTTTCACTATGTTGGCAAGGCTCGTCTCGAACTCCTGACCTCAAGTGATCTGCCTTGCCCACCCAAAGTGCTGGGATTACAGGTGTGAGTCACCGTGCCCAGCCTGAGTTGGAAATTTTTAAAGTGCCACTTCCTATGTGCCTTTGCGCAAGTCAGTTAACTAAATTTAGTTTCCTCTTCTGTAAAATGAGCAAATATCTACATTATTGAGTTTTAATAAGAATCAAATAACATACTGACTCTAAAGTTCTTAGCACAGTATCTGATACCCACGTCAAAATAAACGGGAGGTGTGATGATGATGATGATGAAGATGACTGGGGTGATTAATTCAAAGAGAAAAGGAAAGATTGCTCTATTTACAACCTCACAAATACATGACTATCTACCATAAAAGTACAGAGCTGTTCCGGATTATTCATGTGTAATGATAATGATAATAGTAATAATAGCAATTACCATTTATTGGAAACCTACTATGTAAACTCATTTGAAAGCTTTAAATACTCAAAATAACCCCATAAGGTAGATATGTACATAAGGAAACGAAATCTCACAGAATTAAGTAACTTGCCCAAGTATTAGAACTAGGGTTTGGACTTCACTTTCTTCAAAACTCACTACACCCTGCTGCTAGAAATGACATTATTTAATACCAAAGTGGAAGCATTAATTTCACTGCTGTCATTGTTTATAGACCTTAGACATGCAGACACGGAAAGAACACTTACTAGTAGTAAAAGATATCAAACTACAAATAAAAGCATGGCTATATTAAGAGAATCATTTACTAGGTATTAATTACATGTCAGAACCTATGCTAAAGAAGTGGTTTAATTTATGTCATTTCTAATAGATGAAGAACTCAAAATAAATCAGTTTCACCAATCAGCCAACTACATAATGAATCCAGCTCTGCTTGTAAAAGAAAGTCACCAGCTTTGGTTCTTCTTTCTGCAAGATCAGCACCCTTTGCCCCAATGCAATAGACTCTCTTTAAAAATAACTCACAAATACTCTAAGGTAACTTGTAGAGTGAGCTATCACTTAGACTCCTCTTACTTCATTTTCTCTTTCTATAAAAATCAAGATAAAACCACCTACCTACCTACTCTTCAATAATTACCACGATTATAATTTATGGTTTAATTATAGGTCTTGTCAACTTAAAATAGCTCTGTGATCCCTAATATCCATATTCTGAATTTTCTTCATGCTTGCCAAAGAAAAACAGCAGCACTTTAGGGCCAGTCAGTGCCAATACCAAGCAGCACTGCCCATCTGCTATGGTATCAGTAGCAGAGCCTAGGATATCAGGGAACTGACTTGAATCCTAATTCTGAAAACAGTGTAACTGACATGATGGTTCTGACATTGTTACCCTAGTTAAAAGACTTCACCGAGAAAGGTTTAGAGAGAACTGGATCTCATACACACTTTTAAATTATGTTCAAGAGTATATTTGTACAATTCTGCATAAGTTGCTAATCTCTAATCCTAATCCTTATCTCTAAAAGGACAGTCTTGATGAAATCTAATCTCTTTTAAAAATGCTCTGCTTTTTCTATAACTTGTGATTAGAGTCATTTCTAACTCTAAAATTCTACAATTCTTCAGTATATAAAATACTGACACACTGTGTATCTATAAACAAGTATTTCAAGTTGATCTAGAACAGTTTTTAAAACTATAGGTCACCACCCATAAGTTGGTAATAAAATTGATTTAGAGGACAGTGAACTGAATTTAAAAAAAATAAAAGAATGTATCAGAATAAAATACTGTTGTAAAACTTGTTTCTGTTATATATAAAATATATACATACCTATGTATGTACAGGTTTTCTATGTAAAATGTTTTCTATGTTTCTTACTTATATTCAAAAAAGTTTGAAACTGTCTATAAAAATCTTTAGAACTATGGTCAATATGTTAATATCTAAAATATATATTTATACACATATTATCTGTATATACGTTAATTTTAGCTAAAGCCACTGTAACACATTCAAAACAGATAAAGAAGCGTCTTTATTTTTTTTCCACTTCATAAAATCTATGAAATGATTACACACCTCCTTCCCTCCCCCATCAACCCTCTGTTGACTCTCTAATATCACCTAACAAACTATGAAAAAACTCAGCATTTCATTGCCACTTAATCCTTGGTCATTCTGACAAAAAGTGCTCACAGGTGCCCTGGTAATCAAGGTGAGTTTCATGATGAGGGTTGCCCAGGCTCTACAAGTCTACCCGGGCTCTCTGGGATGATAACCTAAATTTCAAGTAGTAATTTGAGAGCTGAAGAACGGGGATAGAGAAAAGAGAGTAATTTTCAATGAGGACATTAGATGCCACATTTAAACAATTCAGTTAACTCTCAGTAGAGAATGAAAGACTTTATTCATAATGGTTCTTTATTATCAGCCAGCCTACCAAGCTTATGGAGCTCAGTCCGACTGAGGCCACCTACAAAGCTGGAATGTTAATAGGCTTATTTCCAAACATGTCCCATGAAAACTAAGACTACAGTGTGGCTGGAATTAACTTTGTTCCTCACAGCTTATAACCTAATAGAAACAAAAGGAAACTTGTATATTTAAAAAAAAAAAAGGGTGGGTGTCTAGGGAAAGGAATTCATCTTCCTGGCTAGACAGAACAGATGGATAAATTATTTTAATGACGTACCTCTCTCTTCCAAGAGACAGCTTCATAACACACTTTTACTATTTATTCCATCACCACCTCAAACTGTCCTCTTGTGATCTCTTCATCTGTATTATTCATTACTACTTCACTTCAGCTAATTGTCATTTGAAAAATAAATAACAGATATCCCTTCTAGCACAGAAGAGGAAAATAACTTCTTACCCTTAAATACTGTGGGCTTCATGACTGGGTGCGGTGGCTTACACCTATAATCCCAGCACTTTGGGAGGCTGAGGCTGGTGGACTGCTTGAGGTCAGGAGTTCGAGACCAGCCTGGCCCACATGATGAAACCCCATCTCTACTAAAATACAAAAATTAGCTGGGCGTGGTGGTGAGCGCCTGTAATCCCAGCTACTAGGGAGAGGCTGGGTCAGGAGAACTGCTTGAACTCTGGAGGTGGAGGTTGCAGTGAATCGAGATCGCACCACTGTTCTCCAGCCTCAGCAACAGAGCAAGACTCCATCTCAAAAATGATAATAATAATGATAATAATTTGGGCTTCAATTCAGAAACTAGAAGTAGATACTTAATCATTTATTAGAATCATTTCATCTACTCATTTAGCAAAAATTTTCTGAGTGCTTTATTTATATGCCAAACACTCAAAAGATGAAGACACAGCCCTTGCAATCCAAGACATCTCTGACATGAACAATATAATGCTGTATCAGTCTGACTTTGGAGGTCACGCACTCCAGGAAAAAATAAATGTGTCATCCCTAATATAAATAAACCATAGCTTGAATGAATGAATGAATGAATAAAGCAACAAACCAACTCAGGATAAAACATGAATCCAAATAAATACAAGATCTACCAAGAGTGAGTTTGCTGTTTTTTTCACCACTGGTCCAGCCCCCATAGTAGCAATTACAAGATATTTAAGGCTGAGCTTACCGGTTCCTCCACGGGAGGCTCCTCCATATTTAGAGGGATTTTTGACTCAATGTCCTCCCAGCCAGGAAGGTGGTTAGAAGCTTGGGTGTCAGTAACAATGCCACCATTTTGTACCTTGATGCCATTCACTCTCTGGCAGGTAGAAGGAATGTGGTGAAAGAAGAGGCTCTTCTGTGGCATAGGTAAAAACCAGGCCACAGCAAAAGCCACTGAAACACAGGTAAGAGAGATGACATTCAGGCTGAACAGCGACCAGCCTGCCACTGAGACAAGGATTTGCCCTAGGACAGAGCCCACTGTAAAGCCCACCAAAGTGGCACTTCGACAGTAACTTGTGACTTTCTGGTACATGCCCAGGTCTACCACACTGTAGATATAAGAGTAATAGGCAATTTCAGTGGCTGTGGCGATGCCATAAAAAAATTCTAGAAATTGAATGGCCAGCAGTCCCTGGGCATAGAGCAGCATAAACCATGTAACAATAAGGCTGAGCCCCTGCAGTAGAACAACAGGTTTATAACGGAGGTAGTCTGTGGCAAGGAACACAGGAAACAGTAGCACCAGGTAAGAGTAAGTCCATACTGGATAAATTTCATTGAAGACCTGGTAGAAAGAGAAAAAAAAAAACAAAAAACCATTAGTGATGAAAGGACCTGGAATACTCATAAAGAATTTATTCTTAAAAAACAACCTACAAATACCTCAAAGATCTCATCCTTATCAATCAAAGAAACCTTGACAACAACAGTTCAGATAATTGTTTGAAAATGTCTTTTCTCTTTTTTTTGTTCGAGATGGAGTCTCGCTCTGCGCCCAGGCTGGAGTGCAGTGGTACGATCTTGGCTCACTGCAACCTCCACCTCCCGGGTTCAAGTGATTCTCCTGCCTCAGCCTCCTGAATAGCTGAGATTACAGGCACCCACCATCACGCCCAGCTAATTTTTGTATTTTTAGTAGAGGTGGGGTTTCACCATGTTGGCCAGGCTGGTCTCAAACTCCTGACCTCAAATGAGAAGCCTCCCAAAGCGCTAGGATTACAGGGGTGAGCCACCTTGCCCAGCCTGAAATATCCTTTCCTATCCCCAATACCATCATCTTTTTCCTAATAAATTCTTCCCATTAATCAAGGCCTAGTTCAAAGACTTCCTTATTCAGAAAGACTTTGCGAAAGCCAAAAGTACTTGTATTACAACATTCAAACACTTTTTTTTTTGGTTTTTTGTTTTTTTGAGACAGGGTCTCCCTCTGTCACCTAGGCTGGAATGTAGTGGCAGAATCATGGTTCACTGCAACCTCCACCTCAGGTGAGGCTCAGGTGATCCTTCCACCTCAGCCTCCCCAGTAGCTGGGACTACAGGCCTGTACTACCACACCCAGCTAATTTTTTTTTTTTTTTTTTTTTGGTAGAGATAGGGTTTCACCACGTTACTCAGGCTGGTCTCAAACTCCTGGGCTCAAAGCAATCCACCAGCCTCAGCCTCCCAAACTGCTGGGATTACAGACATGTGAGCCATCTGGCCTAGCCTCAAACTCTCCTAATACTGATCTATATGCATCAGTTTCCCCAATTAATTCGTAATACTGGCTCTTCACCATGGCTGCATCTCCTAAGAAGCTTTTAAAAAATTTGTTAGCCAAGCATTGTGGCACGTGCCTATGGCTGCTACTCAGGAGGCTGAGGTGGGAGAATTGCTTGAGCCCAGGAGTTTGGGGCTGCAGTGACTTATGATCACACCACTACACTCCAGCCTGTATGACAGAGCAAGACTCTGTCTCTTAAAAAAAAAAAAATGCCCAGCCACAGATATTTTCTAAAAACTTCCCAATAGAGTTTTAAATGAGCCAGAGTTGAGAACAACTGCCTTATAGGCTTTTTAAGGATAGACCCCTACATTCACCTGTATAACCTGTCTAAAAGCCAGCATACTGTTTGGAAGATACTATTCAATAAATGCTTTGAAAACTGAATCACTGTCAACTCTTACTTCTAGACACAAGATAGGGAGCCTTTATCCTACTGTTTCCTTAAGCTTCTCTGACTTTAAGTTTTGTTTCTTTTGGGGCAGAGGAACAAATAAAGATGGTCAATCTGTCCTACAGTCTTGACAGAATTAAGTCTCTCTAGATGGCAGGAATATAGGCAACTTTTATGTCCTTCTTTTTGCTTGTTTTTAAATAGGAAAAAAAAAAGTTTTTGCTGTTTTCTTTCTAATGCATATTTTAAAATTGGGATATAGTAGAAATGATCTTTGAAATAAACTTTAAACCAGAAAGACCCCAGCAGGAATTTCAGTTCCATCACTTGCTGTGTGATTGTAGACAACATTCTTTTAGTTCCCCTTAGCCTTAATCTCCATTATCAGTAAAGGGCGGTTGTTTGTTGCAAAAAGTAAATGAGACACAACATGTAAATTACTTACTCCACCTGATTTATTCACAAAGTCTGAAGATTAGAGGACAAGCTGACAAGGACATCTGGGGCAGTATGAATTAACTAAATTAATTGAACTATCATTCCCATTCTTCCAACAACAATCACTGTAGGAGATTTTTCCTTCCTTTTGTCAGTGGCCTCAACTTTTAAGTGCTTTTTGCAAGGTAGTTTTGGGAAAAGGCTGAATACTTTGCGACGGAGCAACCTAATCCCAGACTTTTACATTCTGAGACCAACAGTAACTTTCTTTTTATCTTTCCTGTACATCTCAGTTCACTCAAGTCTAATATGAGCTAAGGTTCTAAGGTTTTTGAGAAACAATAAACAATTGTTGCAAAATCTCTTGCCAGTGCAGAGCACAGCTATAAAAGTAAAACATAATCCCTATTTTCTGAAATACATTCCAGACAAAAGTGATCTGTTTCATGGCCTCACCTTCATGAATTTTGGTCTAATTTGTGTTGGTAAATCAGTTAGCAAGCTCCACTTGATCAGGAAATTTTGTTGCACCTGACTATGTGCCTAAAGGAATAATCAAGAAATGTAGAAATGATTCTTATTCAAAACTGTGGAAATTTTAGCAAATGAGGAACAAAGTGCCCTTAGCTGCATTAGATAACTCTAAGTAGAAAACCAAAGCAGGTAAGGGTAATCTTGAGATTTCCAGTTGTGTTCTAATTAACAACTTGTCATTCCTTTGTGGCCTATACTTTTACAGATACTCTCTGTCAGCTTTCTTTTTTTTTCGAGATGGAGTTTCACTCTTGTCACCCAGGCTGGAGTGCAATGGCGTGATCTCGGCTCACTGCAACCTCTGCCTCCCGGGTTCAAGCGATTCTCCTGCCTCAGCCTCCCGAGTAGCTGGAATTACAAGTGCCTGCCACCATGCCGGGCCAATTTTTTGTATTTTTGGGAGAGACAGGGTTTCAATATGTTGGCCAGGCTGGTCTCGAACTCCTGACCTCATGATCCGCCCACCTCAGCCTCCCAAAGTGCTGTGAACCACCGCGCCCAGCCTGTCCATTTTCTAAAGTTTGAAACTGCCTCCTCTGTTTGACTAAGTGTCACCTTCACAATTTCCCCAACATAGCACCATGAAGTACTAGCCATTAAACCTTTCCTTTAAAAATGTCCTCTACTGCTCCCTTCAATAGTTCATCTTCCTTTGTTTTGGGATTTTGGATGACCTCTTCACTCCAATAATATTGTCTGTGCTTAGACATGTTACATAACTTTTAACCATAGTTGTCCCAAAATGATTAACTGCTAAGTTTTCATTGTCTAAGTTTCATCCTTTAAATTATCAATTTAACGTATCTTTACTCATGAGTCTAATTCTACTATTACAAAACTACAATTTAGATAATGAAGATGAAGGAGAGTAACACTGCCAGCCTTGCAATAACAACTAAAAACAAAAAGAAAGGCAAATAGGGGAGAGGGGGAAGACCAGATAGGTTCTCTTTAACTTATTCTAAATAAGAAACCTGCATTTTCTCCTTTAAAAGACATCAACCCAGGGGGAATGCCCCACTCACACTATTATCAGCATCATAATAACAAACCTCTACTGCTGTGTTACACACCATGCTAAGCACTTTCTCTAAATTCTCTCTATTTAATCCAAACCACAAACCTAAGGTAAATGCTTCTATCATCTCTATTTTACAAACAAGGAAACTTGGCCTTACAGAAAGGTTAAGTGAATTGTCCCAAGTTATCACGGGATTGGCAGAAGAAGGATCTGAATTCATACATTCTGAGTCCGCCACACTAAAATGCCTGGTTTCTTCAATCAGAAAACTGCTATTAATCATCTACTATCTTCCAAGGTTAATTCTAATGCTTGCAGTAGCTTTTCCAATCTGCACTGAGGTGCTTTTACAGGGCATTCATGAAGAGATAAAGACTACAGTCTCCAGCACTCAACTAATGGGTCTCCAAAGCAGATCCTTTTCTTTTTCAGTGTTTCCAATGACAGCAAAAAATGCTTCCTTGATATTTTGAATCTTGAAGGGAAACATCCTACAGGCAAAAATGTACCAATTACAGACCCTTATTAATTGTCCATACTCCAACTTCTCACTTCAGGTAACATCTGCTATGTGAGCAACGGGAATTGATTTTATTATGACCAAGGTGCCTTTCACAACTCTTTGGATCAGTGCTTGTGTTTTCTTGAGCTACAAAGTCAAGGGAAAACAGATGTTCATTTTTAAGTTCTAATTTAGATTTAGGCTTTAAATTAGAATCAAGCTTCAATTAAACAACTAATAGGCAGTTATTTGCACAACATTGTTTTCAACCAGCACAGAGGTGACAAAAAGAATAAAATGGCCAGGTGCAGTGGCTCATGCCTGTAATCCCAGCACTTTGGGAAGCCGAGGTGGGTAGATTACCTGAGGTCAGGCGTTCGAGACCAGCCTGGCCAACATGGCAAAACCCCATCTCTACTAAAAATACAAAAAAATTAGCCGGGCGTGGTGGCGCGTGCCTGTAGTCCCAGCTACTTGGGAGGCTGAGCCAGGAGAATCACTTGAATCCGGGAGGCAGAGATTGCAGTGAGCCGAGATCACGCCATTGCACTCCAGCCTGGGCAACAAGAGCGAAACTCCATCTCAAAAAATAAAAATAAAAAAAATAAAATAAAATAAAATAAAATAAGGCTAGGCACCGTAGCTCATGCCTGTAATCCTAGCACTTTGGGAGGCCAAGTTGGACAGATCACTTGAGGCCAGGGGTTCAAAACCAGCCTGGCCAACATCGCAAAACCCCGACTCTACTAAAAATATAAAAAATTAGCTGAGTGTAGTGGCACAAGCCTATAATCCTGGCTACTCAGGAAACTGAGGCATGAGAATCACTTAAATCTGGGAGGTAGACGTTGCAGTGAGCCGAGATCACACCACTGCACTCCAGCCTGGGCAACAGAGCAAGACTGTCTCTAAATAAATAAACTGAGATCCTCAGCTCTCCAGGAGTATTGAACCTAGTGAGGAATATATAATATATGCAGTATTTATAATGGAAATAGGAAATACAGGGTTGTTTCTTCAAAATGGACCTTGAAGGATGAGAAACCTAAAGGCTAACAAAGATATCAACAGATATATATGGGAAGATTATTCCAAGAAGAGAATAAGTCTTTGAGTACATGTCAACAGATGACAGACTGTGGATATGCTGGACTTAAGACTATTAGATTAATATGAATGGAGCTTGGTTATGTGGAAGTGGTAAGGGGAAGAAGGTTTGTAGTAGGATATAAGGCTGTCAAGGAGGTAAAAACCAAACTTTGTGAGGCTCTGAATATTAGGCAAAATAGGTGGAATGTTTAAAAAAATCTAAGAAAGGTAGTAAATGTCTGTCAAAACACATGCTACAATGATGAAAGGATAAAAAATTTTTAGAGATAAAGATCTGTTTTACTGAAACTCTGGCCTTCAACTATTAACATACAGTCAAATTTTAGCCTGCTTAAAACTTACAAACTGGTATCTGTTTTAAAATTAATGCTTTTCCTGAAATCTAAGAAAAAAACTTTTGAGAGTAGAGAGAAGAAATCTTTTTCTCCTCTCCTTTTGTTTTAGGATTTAGTTAACAATAGCTCTATTCAAACCAACATGGCCCTTCTGCAGTCTTCTAAGAGCAAACACAAACTTTAATACAAATGTCGCTGAATATGACTTAGCATTAGCTTTGCTTAAAAATCATGTAATTTTTTTTATTTAACTGTCCATGGCAAAAAGCAAGCATTCAGTAAGTAATGAATAAGTTGTTCTATTTATTTCAATCATTAGTTATACAAAAAACGTAGGGTTTGCCACAAGGTAAGCAGAGGAGAATCAGCCATGATTTGGTGGTCCTCTGAGAAGACACCCCTTCCCCAGACTACTAGATTTCTCTTCAAATCCCACCCTTTTCCTCAACTAATTTGCAATAAGAGAAGTACACTTATGTTTTTTGTTACACAATCAGCAAATAGTTACTACGCCTGGCAACTCTGCTTTATTTCTGTGCCCCCTGAGCACACTTCACTCACCTTGAAAAGCTTTCTGATAGGACAGAGCACATGATC
This sequence comes from Gorilla gorilla gorilla, assembly GCF_029281585.2. NCBI lineage: Eukaryota > Metazoa > Chordata > Mammalia > Primates > Hominidae > Gorilla > Gorilla gorilla. The sequence goes on along the minus strand of NC_073224.2, from coordinate 87,277,087 downwards.
TTGGTAGCACATCACATAGCAACCTTCTACCCAGAGCACATGACAAAACAGATCAGCTTTCAAATATCAACACTGGGAACATGCTTCTCTCCCTGTGTTTCACTATCAGGAAAGGCGCACAAACTGTGCAGATCACATGGCAGTTCACATGAAACTTTAATGGTCAGCTGTTCACAGCAGTATCAATTCTGCCTCAGTGGCTACACCTCAGATTCAGTGGTTGTTTTGGGTCTCCAGAATCATACTTTCTCATATCAGTGCAGCAATTTTCTTGTAAAATCATTCTGTCATGAAAGTTGGCTGTTTTGACATTATTGCTTTAAATCAGTATTAAAACTCAAATAGGTTATGAATAACTGTTACGGTGGCTTATGTACTGATCCACAAGACTGAGAAACGGCCCAGCCACTCCATCCCACAACTGGCAGGTCAATAGGGTAATTTAAGGCCAGGCAAAAAGTCAGTGATACTTGCTAGAAGTGAACAAATGTCAGACTCTCAAGTGAAACCCTCAATACATAAGTCAATACTGATTCTTAATTCTCTCTCAAGTGCCCTTGAAAATGACGGAGCACTGCAACAAACAAACTGCAAACAACAAACTATGAGTAACTATATCCCGCCAGTGTGCAAATGATTCCGGTAGTGCCATCTCTTGTTCTGACCTGTTATGCAGGGTTACTGAGTTGCTGCTCAAAAGAAGTGACTGACTACTACCCACATAGAGAAGAGTAAGGTTTAAATGGGAGGAGTATTTTACAGCACCTGGGGCAAGGAGGCAGGGTGGAAGGAACAGGTGTAGGAAAAAAGAAAAAGCTCTCAAGTGGCCCCTTGACTGATAGTAGGAAAAAGAACATGAGACCTCAGCTTTCACCCTTTGTTGTATTCAAGGAAGGCGGTGTTGAATCGGCTTTATTTCAGTTTTGTGGAAGTACTTTGGGTTTAATTTCTTCCTCAGTTTATATATTGTCTTTCTTCTGCAAAAATCAAGTGCTGGTTTTGACCATGCACTTAAACAGGTCAGCACATTTCTAAAGTACACTATGCGCTTCTGAAGTACTTTATTTGTAAGCCCTCATTTAGGGAAAAATCAATCAGCAAGAAACTCTTGATGATGGACTACGTACTCTCAATTACCCTGAACATCACAGAAGGCCTTCAAAGACATCACCTTGTATCTGAGAAGCAAAACTAACATCTGTGAAGCAACAATTCGCAATACAAGAAACACCATAATTAAAAGTCAATTATGTTTCACCATCTGCCTTTATCCCTGGAGGTTGGTCTTAAGGTAGAGAGGGGCAGGATATCCTTGGACACAACCTCACCCAATTAAAAATCAAGACAAATTAAGATGTTCTGTACTTCTGTCCTGTCCTTACTTGATTAAGCCCATCCATTCTGCCAAATGCAAACAAAGTAAGGTATGGACAGGAAGCAGGTGAAGGAGGTAGAGGGAAGATCCTTTCAGAAAAGCAGTGGTTGCCTACTTTCAGTCAATGAGTATTTACTAAGCCATGTCCAAAGTACACTTTGCTGTTTTCACTTCTTTGTCAAAATATTGCCCCCTCGCCCCCAGCAGGAACTGCTGGACCAGTCTGGGCAGTCACGCTAAGCCACATTACAACACGATCAGCATACTGCCTGACGCACAAGGCACGGGGCCTCTGGACGCGTGTTCTGAGCCCTTCGCAGGAGACTCGCCCTACAGAGCCGAAGAAAACAGAAAATCATGAACACAAAGAAGAGCACGAAGCCGACCTCCAACTGGAAAAATCAGAAATCTCTGCCGAGAATGGCTCGAGCGCTTTTCTCGGTCCTCTCTTCCTCCGCTGCCCACCCGCAGGCCGGTCGCCCGCCCTTCCCGCGCCCCGCGTCCGCCGCGCGTACCTCCCTCTCGGTCAGGTTCTTGTCCGGCCCCAGCAGGTACGGGGTCAGGAAGGGCTCGGACGGCCTGAGGCTGGCGAAGAAGCCGTAGGCGCAGAGCAGCGCGGTGGGCAAGAACCAGCACTCGCGACGGACCCGAGCGGTCCGCAGGAGCACAGTGGCCGCCGCCGCCGCCGCCCGCCGAGACACCGGGCCGGGCACATCCATCCGGGGCGCGAGGGGAGGGGACCCGGCCCGGCCCCTTCCTTCTCCTCCTCCGCCAACTGGAGTGAGGGTCAAGCACTTGTAACCGCGAGTGACGCCTTCTCCCTGTAAGGCCAGGACGTTCTGGACTCGCCGCCGCCTCCGGCTACAGAACCCCCAGCTTTACCCTACAGACGCCTCTAGGGTCGCCGCCTGATCGCCCAGTTTAAGGGAGACCCGTCTTAAGGCCCACCCTCTGCCACCGCCTCCACTCCGAGAACCAATCACAGCGGACGCCGGGAATACTTGGCTGCTCTTCCATTGGTTGTGGGTCACACGACGTGAACTGGGGCGGTGGCAGCACGCCAGGCCTCTGACGTCCCAGGACTCAAGCGCGGAGGACGTGTGGAACTCCACTCCAAAAGCGGCGGCTTGCGGCGGAGCTCTCTAGTCAGGCGGCCAGCTAGCGTTCGTGTCACACTTGCTGTCGGCTCCGCTCATCTGTTGGGAATGCGTCCTGTGGGCCTAGTCCTCCGCTGGAAGAAACGCGCTGTTCTCCCCAACCACCGTTTATCATTCTTATTCACCGTCTCTGGAATGTCCATTCAGTTTCCGCTCCTGAGAGACTTAGTGACTGAGGCCAGGCAAAGATTTCACCTTGGGGAGGGGGAATGTTAAACCTTTCCTCCAGCAGCTTTCGTGTTTTAAATTGTATTCATCCGCCATGGAAAGACATCAGAAGCCCAGGATCTAAGAGACAGACTGAAATGAAGAAAGTAGATAATATTGTGAGAATAATGAACAAGCTGGTCACTGAACAGCGGAACCGTAATGGAGTCCCAGTTAAAGGGTTTTAACTTTATTTCGTCACTTTTTGCAAGCATGATACAAAGAAAACAAACACCTAACTACGCTACGGTTTATAGTTAAAAGGAAGGTGGAAGATCCTGAGTCATTACAGCAATCACGAAACATGATGGATTTCTTCATTTAAAAACAAAAAAGAGGTCTTGGCATAGTTTTCAAGGGCAAAGCATGACAAGACTCTCCAGTGCTTTCTTTCATCCCCCTCTGTGTGCCTTTTCTGCTTGACTCACAGCCTGGCTCAATCCTAATCTTTCTACTGCAAAGATGCAGCATTTAAAGCAATTTTTCCTGTGCAGTATTTGTAGAATGACAGATCCTGCCAGAAGCTCTTGGAAACATTTTGGAACTATCTTGCTTTGCTGTATGTTATGATCCATCTAGCACCGTTTTCCTCCTGTGGTAGCAAATGACACTTTTTTCAAGCATCAGCAGCAGAAATGAGTCTACCAGATGGAATAAGATACTGGTAAAGGGAAAGATTTGTTTCTAAGACTGCACAAATGAATGCACCCAAATCTGTGAGTTGATTAATCTGTGAAGAAATACAATTGGCAGTATTTACATATCTCAGTGAGTCTCAAAGTGTGGTCGAGGAAGCCCTGGGGGTCCTTGGGACCCTTTCAGAGGTTCCACGAGTTCAAAACTATTTTCATAACCATGCTAAGTCTTTATTTCCATTTCCACTCCAGAGGCTATATAATGTCTGATGACATCATCACTTTATAGGATGAGAGAATACGTGCTTGTATATTCTTGTGTTTGTAAGACTTTCCAGGTTTAATTTATTACCATATGGCAATTATCAATAGGTATAACCCACAAAACACAACAGATTTTTGGGGGCACCTCAGTAACAAGGGTCCTAAGACCAAAATGTTTGAGGACTGCTAATCGATATTATTCAATTATCTAGTCCCCTAAACTCCAACCCTTCTTATCAGGACTACAGAGAGAAAACAGGTGGTCTTCTTGACAATTGCTTTGTATTTACATTCAGTGCTTTAGTAGAAGAGAAGAAAGAAAGAGAAAGCAAGCCAGAGAGGCCTCGGAAAGAGAAGCCTACTTATTAAAAATAGCTTTCTGGCTGGTCACGGTGGCTCACTCCTGTAATCCCAGCACTTTGGGAGGCCGAGGCGGGCAGATCACTTGAGGTCAGGAGTCTCAGACCAGCCTGGCCAACATGGCGAAAACACGTCTCTACTAAAAATGCAAAAATTAGCCGGGCATAGTGGCATGCACGCCTGTAGTCCCAGCTACTTGGGAGGCAGAGGCAGGAGAACCACTTGAACCCAGGAGGCGGAGGTTGCAGTGAGCGGAGAGCGAGACTCGCGAGTACTCGTCTCAAAAAACAAAACAACAATAACAAAAACAGCTTTCCATCCCTTCCCTGAGGCTTGGGTACCTGAACCACGTTAATCTGTAAATCACTGCTTCTGTAACTTTTCCTTGGTATAAATCACATAGGCAATGAGGTTGGGTATAAACAGTAATTGTCCTTGAATTGGGTAGATGTCTTCTTATTATTTTTGTCTAAGAGGTCATTGCGATAGGCAGAATTCTAAGAATGATCCTCAGTGACGCTTGCCCTTGTATAACCCCCACCCATTTGAGTGTGAGGTGAAACCTATGAATTTGATGAGGCAATACTCCTGTTATTATGTTACGTTTTATGACAGATGTGAGATTTTCCAGGTGGGCCCAATCTAATCACAAGAGCCCTTTAAAAGCAGAGATTTTCCGTCTGCTAATAGCAGAAGAGGAAGTCAGAGAGATTTGAAGGATGAGAAGAATTTGACGTGCTGCTGTTGGAGGGGGCTACATGCCAAGAAATGTGGGCATCCTATAGCAACTGAAACTGGCTCCTGGCTGACAGCCAGCAGAGAATCAGGATATCAGTCCCAGAATCATAAGGAACTGTATTCTGCTAAAAACCTAAATGAGCTTGGAAGTGGGATTCTTCCGAGAAGAGCCCAGCCGGGTCAGCATCTTAATTTTGGCCTGCGAAACCGTAAGCAGAGAATCCACTCAAGCCCACCTGGATCTACAGAACTGTGAGCTAAGCTGATGTGGTAATATTTTAAAGCCGCTAAATTTTTGTTCATTTGTTGTGCAGCAATAGGAATCTAACACAAAGGTAAATAGAATATATTTTTTAAATCGAGGCAATATTCACATAACATAAAATTAACCATTAATTAAGTGTACAACTCAGTGGCATTACTACATTCATAATATTGTGAAACCATCACTTCTGTCTAATTCCAAGACATTTTCACCACCCTACAGGAAACTGATACCCATTAAGCAGTCACTCCCTGTTCCCTCCTCCCCTTAGTCCCTGGCAAACACTAATATGCTTTCTGCCTGTGGATTTGTCTATTCTGGAGGTTACATACAATTTGTGACCTTTTGTGTCTAGCTTCTTTCACTTAGTTTAATGTTTTAAAGATTCATCCACATTGTAGCATGTATCAGTACTTCGTTCCTTTTTATGGCTAAGTAATATGTGTATATACAACATTTTGTTTATCCATCAATTGATAACATTTGGATTATTTTTACTTTTGTCTATTGTGAATAGTGCTGCTATGAACATTTGTATGCAAGTGTGTATTTGAATATTTATTTTTATTTCTTTGGGGTATATACCTAGGAGTTGAATTGTTGCGTCATTTGGTAATTCTGTGTTTATCTAAGAAATTGCCAAACTGTTTTCCACAGGCTGCATGATTTCACATTCTCATAAGTAATGTACAAAGGTTCCAATTTCTCCACATCCTTGCCAACACTTATTTTCCTTTTTATAGTAGCCATCCTGATGGGTGTGAAGTGGTATCTCATTGTGGTTTTGATTTGTACTTCTCTAATGACTGATGTTGAGCATCTTCTCATGTATTTGTTGGCCAATCATATAACTTCTTTGGAGAAATGCCTATTCAAGTCCTTTGCCCCTCTTTGATTCAGTTGTTTGTCTTTTTGTTGTTGAGTTAGAAGAGTTCTTTATAAATTCTAGGTACTAGACCTTTGTCAGATATGATTTGCAAATATATTTTCTTCCATTCAGTAGGGGTAAATAGAATATTGAGAGACTTTTTATATAGTAATATAAAAAAGCATGAAGGGATGTGTTTTGCAAAAAGTAAGATTACACAGTATTATACAACTATGTTATACACTTTGGCTCTTGGTTTTCTCACTAACGAATAACTCATGAAGAACATTCCATGTGTTAAGGTATACCTCTAATTCTTTCTAATGCCTACATAATATCCTATTGCATGGGTGTGCTATTCAGCCCCTACTTATGGTTATTCATTCTGTTTCTAGTTTTTGGCCACTGCCAACGATGCTGCAGTTAACATCCTTGTACAATATATGTTTATGTATTTTGAATTTCAGTTTAAAAGGATTTATTCTGAGGAGTAGTATTTCTGGTTTAAAGAGTATATGTGTTTTTAATTTTAATAGATATTGCTCAATTGTTTTACATTAATAACTTACATTTTTACTAGCAATATATGAAAACATTCTTTCTGCACTGCATCCTTGATTACAGTTATAATCAAACTTTACAATTTTTGCTTATCTAATAGGTATAAATCAGTGGTTCTCAATCGGTAATGATTTTGTCCCACAGGGGACATTTGGCAATGTTTGGAGACATTTTTGATTGTCACAATGGTGGGGGGGGGGCGGGGCGGGTGGTGCTACTAGCTTCTGTGGGCAGAACCAGGGATTCTGTTAAATATCCTGCAATATACTCGAGGCATCACCCACAACAGAGTTGTCCATCCCAGAGTGCCACTAGTGAGAAAGATAAGAAACCATGGTATAAAGATACCTCATTGTGGCTGGGTGCGGTGGCTCATGCCTGTAATCCCAGCATTTTGGGAGGCCAAGGTGGGCGGATCACGAGGTCAAGACATCAAGACCATACTGGCCAACATGGTGAAACCCTGTCTCTACTAAAAATACAAAAATTAGCTGGGTGTGGTGGCGCACGCCTGTAGTCCCGTCTACTCGGGAGCCTGAGGCAGGAGAATCACTTGAACGCGGGAGGCAGAGGTTGCAGTGAGCAGAGATCGACGCGACTGCACTCCAGCCTGAGACTGGACTCCGTCTCAAAAAAAAAAAAAAGGTACCTCATTGTATCTTCAATTTGAAAATCTTTATGAATGAGTTTGAGCACTTTTTTCCATATGTTTGTCAGCTACTTGGATTTACCCTTCTGCAAATAGCCTATCCATATTATTTGCCCATTTTTTCTTTTGGTGGCTTATCCCTCTCATTAATTTATTCTAAAAAGCTTTTTATATTTTGTAATCATTTATTTTTCCTATTCGAAAACATTTATTTTTCAAATATACTTTTTATTGACTTTTGTAGTATCTTTGCTAGATGGTAAAATATTATTGTAGACATTAAAACAAGGTCTGAAAAAATGGTCAGACATACTGTGTCTTTGGATGAGAAAAGAAGCATCATAAAAATGTCCTTTTCCTAAAGTTAATCTGTAACTTTAACACAATTCCAATTGGATGTACAAGTCAGACGTTTTTAATCTATGAACTAGTGCAGGCTAGAAAGGAGCATTGATTCATACCTATTGTGTGACATGTAGAATTTTAGAGCAAAAAGAAGCATTAAGATCGGTCTGTCCATTGCATTACTTTTCTGAGGAAGACACTAAGTTACAGAGGAGTTAAGGGACATATGATATGCTAAAATTGGAAACATTCTGGTTAGCCCAATTTGAACTTTGTTCTAGAAATGATGGAATTCAATAAAAAATAATTATAATCATAAACTGTTAATTTTAGAAAAAAACATTGAAGTTGAGACCAAGAAATGTAAATCAGCTTACCAGAATAACCTAGAGAGTTAGCAGCAAATTCTAAATAGTCTTTGGTCATGCAAACTTACAATTCAATACTATTCCTCCATGCCATGTAACCTCTTAAGTGCTTGCCTAGTTAATGTTTCTTTACTTTCAATATACTGGTACCACAAAGCAGTTTTCCTGGAAAAACAGAGTATTGAAACGCCTTTCAAAGATATTTACTAGAACTTGGATTCTTACTTCATCCCTGTAAGTATGATAGGTACAAATACACATTTTTTCTCAATTTATAGGTGGGAACACTGAGGGACAAAGAATCTTAGTCCTTCTAGGTCACATTTATTTCCTCAACATGAGTATATTGACAGCCTGTTGTTCAAGGCCTTGCACTTGGTACTACAGCAAAGATAAGACAGTCCCCAACCTCAAAGAGCTCATATGGTGAATCAGTCACCCAAGAACCACTCCAGGCTATGCCCCTGAAATGCTCCTAAACTGATGACTTATTTCACAAACAGAACCAAGTTCTGTTCTGACAGTAATCACAGATGAAATGACTTGCTGTGCCATCCAGTAAAATGCTAGTTCAGCTCACAAGTGACTCTCTTCTTTGTTTCTTAAATGCTTGACCCAGAATTTTGCATGTAGTCATCAAGACATCGCCCCACAGCTGAGCTGTGTCATGGAACAGCCAGCCCATCTAAAAGGCTGCCTACTCATCAGCCTGCTCAGCCTGTGTGGGCTGGGAATGTGGTGCCATGCAGGGGAGGCATTCCCCCCTGCATGGTACCACATACCCTTTGGGAAAGAGCTCTGTGCCTGCCCCATAAACACTCTGTGGCACCATTCCTCCCTCCTGACTCTGCCTGTCTTCTGCCATCGTTTGATGTGTAAATTGGAAAACTGTCATCACCTATTGATCTCAAAAATGTCATCCTATGTGAAAAGTTAGTGCACTCTGGAAGAACAAACTGGTTATTAACCATAATTCAGTTATTATTAAACCACTATCTTCATCCTCTGACTTGCATTTATTTGATTGTAGTTTCTTGACTCTAGTCTCACCCTAGCCCAGGCCAATCTTTATACCACAGTAAGAAGAATCTTCCTCAAATCTGATATTACCCTTGCCCTGATCTCTGATTGTTTAGGAATCTCTGGTGCTTAATAAATAAAGTAGAAACTTCTTATTTCTGACTTCTGCTAACTGCTTCAATCTCATTTTCTACTAATCTCCATTAATGCTCACCAGTTTCTCAAATTGTCATTCAGATGTCTTATCTCCTTCACCACTACCACCCTAGATCAGGCCATCATTATTTATCTTCTGAGCTGTTACCCTAGCTCCTAACCCATTTCTCTGACCACAGCCTTCCCCTACTAGTCTATTTGCCCAGCAGGTGGATTGACCTCCCTAAAGCCTAAATTGAATTATGCCACTCTTCTGCTCAGATTCCTCCAGTGGCTTCCCATCAAATTTTGAATTAAATCCTAAGTTTTTACTGTGGTCTGTAAGGCCCTACCTGATATACTCACTCCATCTCAGTATATCTCTAATCTCATCTCCTATGACTGTCCACCTTCCCACTCTGGGCTATTCACGCTGGCTTCTTCATTGTTTCTTGTATGTACTAAGCACACTTCCACGTCAGGACCTTGGCCCTTGCTATTCTGTCTGCCTAGAACAGTCTCTTCTTAGATAGTATGATGCCCTCCCTCACTACTTTCAGGTTTCTGCCTAATTATCATGTTATTCTACTTAAAATAGCACACATTCCCATCCTGGCCACCTTCTATTCTTCTACCCTGCTTTCTTCATCTTAGCACTCATCCCCACTTGCTATATTATATATTTATTTATTTTGCCTGTGTCTGAGAATAAGCACTACAATAAGAGCTCCATAAAAGCAATGGCTTTGTTTTTGTTTACTGTTCTAGAACAGTGCTTGGCAACATACTCATACTTGACACATATTTGTTGAATGAATGAAGTAAGTGTCAATTCCTCTCTGCACACTTCTCTGATGCCTCTTGGGCAATTGCTCTGTTTTCTGTTCCCTTGGAACTATGTATATACCTCTACTATAGCTGTCACATTTTATTGTAACTTTTTTTCCTCACCAGTCTATAGAATCCTTAAAAGCAGATGTCTTATCATATCCTTCCTAACACAAATTTGGTGAAAATGAGTAGAGTGAATGAAGGTAGAAGAATAGCAATACAGCCACTCTGCAGATTCGAGGATGGACATGTTTGAGCCCTCATTAATCCCATCTTCAGGAGGCTACATTGGTACTATATGTGGCATTTATTTCAATAGAGATGCTCAAGGCAAAAACAATATTTTACTGGTCTACAAGTTCCCAAATTTCCTTTAGGAAAATACTTGGGTATTATCCCGTAAACTACTTGAGTGGCTGAAGCTTTAAAAACAAGCATCCTGGCTAACACGGAGCAACCCCGTCTCTACTAAAAATACAAAAAATTAGCCGGGCGTGGTGGCGGCGCCTGTAGTCCCAGCTACTCGGCAGGCCGAGGCAGGAGAATGGTGTGAACCCGGGAGGCGGAGCTTGCAGTGAGCCGAGATCGTGCTACTGCACTCCAGCCTGGGCGACAGAGCGAGACTCCGTCTCAAAAAGAAAAAAAAAAACAAGCTAATATGTAACAGTTCTGTCATAAGGCCATATCACAAACAGTGATAACATGTGGAATTCAATAGGAAAATGAAATAGATATTCACAGAAAAAATACTTTAACACATTATCCATCTGGATGCCATGAGTTCTGTGGACCTCCCTCATACAGACTCTAGGAGCCAATCTAGGGGAAATTTTGTTGTGATCCAAAAATGTCACTGGATTAGGAATTGAGAACCCTAAATTCTCACTCAGGTTTTTCTATAAATAGGCTACATGACTTCAGATAAATGGCTGCATGTTGTATCTGAGGTTCCTCTAACATGGGTGTTAGGAGTAGAGGATCTCCATAAGCCTTCTAGCTATAAAGTTCACCGACTCTATTGATTCAGCTGGGAGACTGTACCTAAGTAACAGGAACAGACTGAGTACTGGAAAAGGAATGTATTCTCTCTCAACATCAATGACCTTGAATGTGAGAGTGATTACAGAGTTTTGACACCTAGCAGTGCCTGGACCCAGGTCTCAAATCCTGTTTGTACTCCTGCTTCTATAGACACAACTGCTTTTCCCAAACTTGCAGAAACTGGACTCCCATTAAGATGGAAGAGGGTGCCGGCCGCAGTGGCTCACACCTGTAATCCCAGCACTTTGGGAGGCCGAGGCGGGCAGATCACGAGGTCAAGAGATCAAGACCATCCTGGCCAACATGGTGAAACCCTGTCTCTCCTAAAAATACAAAAATTTGCTGGGTGTGGTGGCACGTGCCTGTAGTCCCAGCTACTCGAGAGGCTGAGGCAGGAGAATTGCTTGAACCTGGGAGGCGGAGGTTGCAGTGAGCCGAGATCTCGCCACTGCACTCCAGCCTGGGGACAAGTGAGACTCCGTCTCAAAAAAAAAAAAAAAAAAGATGGAAGAGGGAAAGGGTTTGAGACACTAGTTGGATTTGAGAGATATGTTTAGCTGAGGTCTTAGGAAGGAGACTGCAAACTTGCCAGCATTGTAGTGATTGGCTAAGCTCTGCTGTTGGATTTTTCTCTGAGAATGAGAATGAATGTGGCCCAGCATTCAGGGTGTCTCCTTTGGGAGTTCCCATGGGGCTTCCAGAGATTGCCAGAGGCACACTGGGAGCAGTCACAGTTACCTATGAGGGGGCAGTTCTGCAAGCCCTGTCTGTGACTCAAAGCAGCCTCCTTGTTTCCTCACATCAGACAGACTTCCATTAAGAATGGGGTTCATGTGAGACCAGAAGGGGCTGGACTGTATATTTAGCCAAGACAGGTGGTGAAATAATTTATTTTCTGATATACTTTATCTTTCTTAGAGAATGTATCAGAACTTTTTTGGGAAAGAGTGATGAGTCTTGATTTGTAAAAGCATGTCACCTCTTATGGTAATCTCCAAAGCAGCATTTACAATCACATGTGAATGAGTCATAAACTAAGAAATGTTGAATGATCTGAAATAAGAGTATGTTGATTTCTCTCATCAAATATTCATTTTTGGCAACATAATGGACTCAAGGCACAGATATTAAGTGCTTTGAAATTCTCAAAGCCACAAAGACAGGCCATATCTATGAATGTTTCTGATATGTCACTCTCCTCCCTCCTTCCCTCTTAATGATGTATAAATGCATTCAAACACACAATCACACATTTATTTTATCTCCTCTCAGTTATGTGTTCTCCATGTGGTTTGGTGAGATATTTTAAAATACTCTTCAATGGATAATTAAAGGTTCAAAAAATTTTATGTAAAATTCTCCCAGATAGAAGAGATTAGTAAAGAAATATTCTTTCCAAGTCTCAATCTGAATACAATACTGATTCAGGACCCCCGCCCAGGTTCTCATAACTGCAAATTCCCAATATGCTGTTCAGCTTTTGTCTCCTTCTCAATTCTGATTTTCAAGATGAGAGTTCTTGGCTGGAATATTTGCTAACAGTGAGAAGACATCTTCAGTTCTTGGTGAGGCATTCAGGTATTACAGAACATGACTATTTAAGCCATGTGTGTGCATGCTTGTCACATCCTGCCTGGTAAACAATTTCTGGTTTTTATATACATGACTTCCTCTCCCACTAACTGTAGGGATTTTTGTGATTAGAAACTAAGTGTGGTCTTTATCTTTCCTGGTGTCTCCTGTGGTGTTTTAAATATAAGAGTTGTCCAGTAAGTGTTTGGTGGACACATTTCTGAGTCCTCATGAATTATACTTTCAACCTTCACTAATGCTTTTTTGCAGCTCATTTACAGGTATTATAACATTCCGTTTAGCTATAGATGAAGCATTCCATGCTTATAGTTAGCCAAGTTCTTCTATTGTGGTGTAGAGATCTTTAGGTGAAACCATCTTTAGAGTCTGTCATGAACCACAGGGTGAAAAAGACCTATCTGTATCACAGTATGAATATCCTTTCAGGAGAGGTCTACATTCATGCTTTTGCGTATAACTCATATCAGTTTAATTTCTAACCTCTTCTTCTTTAGCTTTCCATTGGCATTCCATAGCAGAAGCTTTTCCTAATGTGAAATACAAGAGAAGATCTACAGATTCAAGACTTTGTGTCTGGGAGGTCCACCAAGAACTCTGAACCTCAGTTCTTTATTCTCCAAAGGATACTTTGATATGTCCCCATCAGTGAGGACAGGGACTTTGTACAAGAAAGAGAAATTAATGAAACTTGTGAGCATCTGAGTATTCTGATATCTTACCTCCCCACTCTCACCCTATCTAAAACCTCATCACCTGGCTTAGCATATAAAGAGCTTAATGGTGGGATACATCAGGCTGACCTAGGTTTAGGACCTAGCCACCATTATAACTTTTGGCAACCTAGGACAAGTTATCATTCCCTTCTAAGGCTCAGTTTTCTCATGTAAAATGGAGATAATAATATCCACTTCTTGGGGCAGTTGGAAGGATTAAATAAGATTATATATGATAAATGTTCTGCATAGTGCCTAGCACAAAATTAATCTTTAAAAAAAGGAGATCTATTATTATCTAAGTACCATAGTGGGCCAGCTTCCAAGTACTTAGGAAAGATCCTTGCACAAAGTAGGAGCTCTTTAAATACTGTGCATTCAGCAAATGCCAGTTACATTTTCAAATTTGGCTTTTGTTTATTTTGTCAGAGACTAGAGCATATTCATGAGCAGAGGAAAAAGAAGAGATCCAGAGTATACAAAATTTTCTTTAAACAACTTTATTGAGGTATAATTTTTGTCCAATATCACCCATTTTAAGTATATATTAAATATATATTTGATAAGTTTTGACAAACATATGTAATCACACATATGAAACAAGTCCCTGAGGTATGGAGGTACTGGGATCCAAAACTGAAATGTAAGGTGTGACCTGACTAAGAAAGGAAAATTCACCCTGTCAGGTGGTAAAACCAGAATGACTCCATTTTGAGTGAGGGCTAGGAAAATGAGGCTGAGACTTGCTGGGCTGCATTCTAAAAAAGTTAGGCAATCCTAGCTTTTAGATGTTTATGGTTAAGGGGACAAATTAATAATGTTTACTAAACACACCCAGATTTAGGAGTGTCCAGGTATCCCGATATCTGGAGAATAAAGGCATTCCTAATTTTGCTTTAAAGACAGTAGTATCAATTCTTGCAAAATATAGTAATTAAGAAAATTCATCCTTTATCACAAACCCTAGTAGCAGAACACATCTCCCCATATAATACAAGCATTGTACCTAGGGTGAGTGCGTTCCTCCTCTTACTTTCAGGAATGTCCTACTCTGTCTATAGAACAGCTGTTCTTCCACAACTTTACTTCCTTAATAAACTTGCTTTCTCTTTGCACTGAGGACTCACCCTGAATTCTTTCTTGCACAAGATCCAAGAACCCTTTCTTGGGGTCTGGATTGGGACCCCTTTCCTGTAACGGCCTCAGGCTCCCCAGGGAAGGAGTTAAGATGGATGAAAATGTAGATAAATAGGCACTAGGAGGGGGTAGGAGATGACATTGAAAACATTCCCTAATGTTATCTATTTCTCCTATGTGATAAGAGGCAAGGTACTTGCTGAAAAAAAGGTAAACAAGGATGAGACAGGTTCTACTTTAGAATATGAAAGTTTAAATAGCATATGTGGGGAGCGACTGACAAGGAATGTGAATAGAAATTGCCCAGCTAGGTCTGTGTATATGTTACAGCCTGGGTGTAGCATGGAGAGTGTGAGTGCTAGACTAATTCAAGGTTGGGGGCTTCTCAGGGGGTAAGAATGAGGAGCAGAAGGCTGGAGACAAGAGTTTTCCCCAGGGTTTGTAAGTATTGTTGATGAACCATGGGTGTATGCTGCTTAGAGAAGGAAGGGAAGCCATGAGGGGACCCAGAGGTATGATGTAATGAAGGGATTGAGAGAGCTGGGTATCTCCATGAAATGTGAGAGTGGGTGGGGTGGGAGTTCACACGAGCTGAGATGCACAGGGAGTTTCTTGCTAGTTGGATTTAACATTCCATGGAGGACATATTCTGAAGGATGATGTATTAGTTTTCACACTGCTATAAAGATACAACTGAAGACTGAGTAATTTTTAAAGGAAAGATATTTAATTCACACATTGCACATGGCTGGAGAGGCCTCAGGAAACTTACAATCATGGCAGAAGGGGAAGCAGGCACATCTCACATGGCAGCAGGTGAGAGAGAGAGAGAGAAGTCCAGGGGAAACTGCCATTTATAAAACCATCAGATCTTGTGAGAACCCTCTCACTATCATGAGAATAGCACTGGGGAAAATCACCCATATGATTCAATCACCTCTCACCAGGCCTCTCCTCAACAGCTGGGGAATATAATTCAAGATGAGATTTGGGTGGGTACACAAAGTCAAATCATATCAGATAACAAAGTTCATGTTGTGCTCACAGAAATCAGCTCTTCACATACAGTGGAATGCAAAGTTAATTTGTTAATAATGGATAGAAAAGAAAGAATAATTTTGACAACACTAAGCTTTTTTTTTTTTTTTTTTTGAGATGGAGTTTCACTTTGTTGTCCAGGCTAGAGTGAAGTGGTGCAATCTCTGCTCACTGCAGCCTCCACCCCCAGGGTTCAAGCGATTCTCCTGCCTCAGCCTCCTGAGTAGCTGGGATTATAGGTGCCTGCCACCATGCCTGGCTAATTTTTGTATTTTTTAGTAAAGATGGGGTTTCACAATGTTGGCCAGGCTGGTCTCGAACTCCTGACTTCAGGTGATCCACTGCCTCGGCCTCCCAAAGTGCTAGGATTACAGACATGAGCCACAATGCCTGGCCCAACACTGGGCTTTTAAAAAGCACTGCCAGTGTTTCAGTGGGTAGTATTCTTACCCATAGTCTTGGGAGACAACTATTACATTGCATACTGCTTAATTCATTAGCAAATCCTATTGACTTTGCCTTCAAAATACGGCCGGAATTCCACCACTCTCACCATTTTTATTGCTACCACAGTTGATATGAATATCTGTAATTGCAGCTAAATTGGACTTCCTGCTAACATCCTTGATCCCCTATAGTCTCTTCTTGTTATAGCTGTCACAAAGATTCTTTTAAAGCACAAGTCAGATGATATTCTT
Organism: Gorilla gorilla gorilla; assembly: GCF_029281585.2. Taxonomy (NCBI): domain Eukaryota; kingdom Metazoa; phylum Chordata; class Mammalia; order Primates; family Hominidae; genus Gorilla; species Gorilla gorilla. Next base: position 87,261,089 of record NC_073224.2, on the reverse strand, counting down.
CTCCGTTCAATACTGTCCAATAACTTCCCATCTCATTCAGCAAATGAGCCCAAGGGCTGCTAGACCTAAATAGCCACCCTATTCCCCACCCTCCGTCTCTCTCCACCTTTCCCCACCCATTTTATTCTTTGATCTCAACTTCTGCTCTCCCCCTTGCTCATTTGGATTCAGCCACCTGGTTCTCCTTGTCAATCCTGGATCACTACCTGCATATTTTTACTACACAATGTTTATTCATGGTTCTTTCTGCTTCCTAAGTTTTTTTTTTTCCTATATGTCTGTGGTATTTACTTCCTCACTTCCTCTGCTGTTTGCTCAAACATCAAGCTAGGGCCTCCCCTGACCATCCTTTTTAATGTTGACTTCCTCCCAACTACAAATATTCAGCTCCTGTTATTGATTTATTTTTGCCATAGGACTTATTATCTAATATCTTATATATTTTTATTATGGTTTATTGTCTCTTTCTTTCAACTTGTGAATAAACTCCATTCAAGTAGGAATTTTGTCTGTTTTGTTATCTTCAGTACCTGAACAGTACCTAGCACTTAATAGGCAATCAATAAATGAATTGACTGTAAGGATATTTGTCCTGACTCAGAAGGTTAACAAGGATATCCAGGAGCTGAACTCAGCTCTGCAACAAGCAGACCTAATAGACATCTATAGAATTTTCCACCCCAAATCAACAGAATATACATTCTTTTCAGCACCACATCACACTTATTCTAAAATTGACCACATAATTGGAAGCAAAGCACTCCTCAGCAAATGTAAAAGAACAGAAATCACAACAAACTGTCTCTCAGACCACAGTGCAATCAAATTAGAATTCAGGATTAAGAAACTCACTCAAAACCACACAACTACATGGAAACTGAACAACTTGCTCCTGAATGACTGCTGGGTAAATAACGAAATGAAGGCAGAAATAAAGATGTTCTTTGAAACCAGTGAGAACAAAGACACAACACACCAGAATCTCTGGGACACATTTAAAGCAGTGTTTAGAGTGAAAGTTATAGCACTAAATGCCCACAAGAGAAAGAGGAAAGATCTAAAATCGACACCCTAATATCACAATTAAAAGAACTAGAAAAGCAAGAGCAAACACATTCAAAAGCTAGCGGAAGGCAAGAAATAACTAAGATCAGAGCAGAACTGAAAGAGATAAAGACACAAAAAAACCCTTCAAAAAATCAATGAATCCAGGAGCTGGTTTTTTGAAAAGATCAACAAAATTGATAGACCACTAGCAAGACTAATAAAGAAGAAAATAGAGAAGAATCAAATAGGTGCAATAAAAAATGATAAAGGGGATATCACCACTGATCCCACAGAAATACAAACTACCATCAGAGAATACTATAAACACCTCTATGCAAATAAACTAGAAAATCTAGAAGAAATGGATAAATTCCTGGACACATACACCCTCCCAAGACTAAACCAGGAAGAAGTTGAATCTCTGAATAGACCAATAACAGGCTCTGAAATTGAGGCAATAATTAATAGCCTACCAACCAAAATATGTCCAGAACCAGACAGATTCACAGCCAAATTCACCAGAGGTACAAGGAGGAGCTGGTACCACTTCTTCTGAAACTGTTTCAATCAATAGAAAAAGAGAGAATCCTCCCTAACTCATTTTATGAGGCCAACATCATCCTGATACCAAAGCCTGACAGAGACACAACAAAAAAAGAGAATTTTAGAACAATATCCCTGATGAATGTCGATGTGAAAATCCTCAGTAAAATACTGGCAAACTGAATCCAGGAGCACATCGAAAAGCTTATCCACCACAATCAAGTCGGCTTCATCCTTGGGATGCAAGGCTGGTTCAAAATACACAAGTCAATAAACATAATCGATCACATAAACAGAACCAATGACAAAAACCACATGATTATCTCAATAGATGCAGAAAAGGCCTTTGACAAAATTCAACAGCCCTTCATGCTAAAAACTCTGAATAAACTAGGTATTGGTGGAACGTATCTCAAAATAATAAGAGCTATTTATGACAAACCCACAGCCAATATCATACTGAATGGGCAAAAACTGGAAGCATTCCCTTTGAAAACTGGCACAAGACAGGGATGCCCTCTCTCACCACTCCTATTCAACATAGTGTTTGAAGTTCTGGCCAGGGCAATCAGGCAAGAGAAAGAAATAAAGGATATTCAATTAGGAAATGAGGAAGTCAAATTGTCCCTGTTTGCAGATGGCATGATTGTATATTTAGAAAACCCCATTGTCTGAGCCCAAAACCTCCTTAAGCTGATAAGCAACTTCAGCAAAGTCTCAGGATACAAAATCAATGTGCAAAAATCACAAGCATTCCTATACACCATTAACAGACAAACAGGGAGGCAAATCATGAGTGAACTCCCATTCACAATTGCTACAAAGAGAGTAAGATACCTAGGAATCTAACTTACAAGGGGTGTGAAGGATCTCTTCAAGTAGAACTATAAACCACTGCTCAAGGAAATAAAAGAGGACACAAACAAATGGAAGAAAATTCCATGCTCATGGATAGGAAAAATCAATATCATGAAAATGGCCATACTGCCCAAAGTAATTTATAGATTCAATGCCATCCCCATCAAGCTACCAATGACTTTCTTCACAGAATTGGAAAAAACTACTTGAAAGTTCATATGGAACCAAAAAAGAGCCCACATTGCCAAGACAATCCTAAGCAAAAAGAACAAAGCTGGAGGCATCATGCTACCTGACTTCAAACTATACTACAAGGTTACAATAACCAAAACAGCATGGTGCTGGTAGCAAAACATATATAGACCAATGGAACAGAACAGAGGCCTCAGAAATTACACCAAACATCTACAAACATCTGATCTTTGACAAACCTGACCAAAAAAAGCAATGGGGAAAGGATTCCCTATTTAACAAATGGTGCTAGCCATATGTAGAAAGCTGACTAATGTACCGCATAATTGGTACATTGTCAGCTCCAAAAAGGAACTGCTATGGGATCTTGGGCTCTCCAGGCCTCAGTTTCTTCATCTGGCTGGCTGTCATGGATCGGAGGAGATGATCTCCAAGGGCCTTTTCAGCTTGGAGTGTTGCCTAAGGAGTGACCGAGGGAGGAGGCAGCTGTGCCAAGGTCCCCGGCCAGCCATGGGTGACTGACTAGCCATATGTAGAAAACTGACTAGCCATATGTAGAAAGCTGAAACTAGATCCCTTCCTTACACCTTACACAAAAATTAATTCAAGATGAATTAAAGACTTAAATGATAGACCTAAAACCATAAAAAGCCTAGAAGAAATCCTAGGCAATACCATTGAGGACATAGGCATGGGCAAAGCCTTCATGACTAAAACACCAAAAGCAATGGCAACAAAAGCCAAAATAGACAAATGGGATCTAATTAAACTAAAGAGCTTCTGCACAGCAAAATAAACTACCATCAGAGTGAACAGGCAACCTACAGAATGGGGGAAAATTTTTGCAATCTACCCATCTGACAAAGGGCTAATACCCAGAATCTACAAAGAACTGAAACAAATTTACAAGAAAAAAACAACCCCATCAAAAAGTTGGCAAAGGATATGAACAGACACTTCTCAAAAGAAGACATCTATGCAGCCAACAGTCACATGAAAAAATGCTCATCATTACTGGTCATCAGAGAAATGCAAATCAAAACCACAATGAGATACCATCTCACACCAGTTAGAATGGCAATCATTGAAAAGTCAGAAAACAACAGATGCGGGAGAGGATGTGGAGAAATGGGAACTCTTTTACAGTGTTCGTGGGAGTGTAAATCAGTTCAACCATTGTGGAAGACACTGTGGTGATTCCTCAAAGATCTAGATCTAGAATTACCATTTGACCCAGCGATCCTGTTACAGGGTATATACCCAAAGGATTATAAATCGTGCTCCTATAAAGACACAGGCACACGTATGTTTATGGCAGCACTATTCACAATAGCAAAGACTTAGAACCAATCAGATGTCCATCAATGATAGACTGGATTAAGAAAATGTGGCACATATACACCATGGAATACTCTGCAGCCATAAAAAAGGATGAGTTCATGTCCTTTGCAGGGACATGGATGAAGCTGGAAACTATCATTCTCAGCAAACTCTTACAAGGACAGAAAACCAAACACTGCATGTTCTCACTCATAGGTGGGAACTGAACAATGAGATCACTTGGACACAGAGCAGGGACCATCACACACTGGGGCCTGTCGGAGGGTGGGGTGCCTGGGGGAGGGATAGCATTAGGAGAAATACCTAATGTAAATGATGAGTTGATTGGTGCAGCAAACCAACATGGCACATGTATACCTATGTATCAAACCTGCACGTTGTGCACATGTACCCTAGAACTTAAAGTATAATGATAATAAAAAAGATATTTGCTTTGACTATAAAGCAAAATTTTAATTGAACGTAGGCTTAGATACTAAGAAAAAGGATAACAAGCCATGATTTAAAAAAAAAGATAATTTCCTCTGGGGAAAAAAGAAAGAAAATGAAAAAAAGAAAGGAAGAAATAAAGCTGCTGCTGTTTAATTATTAATTAACTATTAGCTCCTTAATAGTTCAAAAACTGAGGTAAAAGGTCAGAGACAGAAAATAAAGAAGTAGGATACAGATTTAAGAAATCACTGGGAGGCCTTGTATTCTAAGTACATATTCTAGGAAAAGCCATGATCTAATTTAACATCTCTCCACATCCGTGAAAATTTAGGTTGTAAGGAACTGCAGAATATCATTAGAAAGGGTGTTTAAAAAGCATGGCATTAGGTTAAATAGGCCAGTATGCTAAAGGGAGCTAAACAGGATGACAAGATGTGTTTTAGCAAAATAGTTCATGAAAATGATTACTTCAAAAGAAGTTTTCTTATACTATAAACAACTGTATGCAAATAAACTAGAAAATCTAGAAGAAATGGATAAATTCCTGGACACATACATCTTCCCAAAACTAAACCAGGAAGAAGTCAAGTCCCTGAATAGGCCAATAACAAGTTCTGAAATTGAGGCAGTAATTAATAGCCTACCAACCAAAAAAAGCCCAGGACCAGACTGATTCACAGCAGAATTCTACTAGAGACAAAAAGGGGAGCTGGTACCCTGAAACTATTCCAAACAATAGAAAAAGAGGGATTCCTCCCTAACACAATTTATGAGGCCAGCATCATCCTGATACCAAAACCTGGCAGAGACACAACAAAAAAAGAAAATTTCAGGCCAGTATCCAAAATCCTCAATAAAATGCTGTCAAACCGAGTCCAGCAGCACATCAAAAAGCTTATCTACCACAATCGAGTTGACTTCATCTCTGGGATGGAAGGCTGGGTTCAACATGCGCAAATCAATAAATGTTATCCATCACACAAACAGAACCAATGACAGAAACCACATGATTACCTCAATAGATGCAGAAAAGGCCTTCAATAATATTCAACAGCCCTTCATGTTAAAAACTCTCAATAAACTAGGTATTGATGGAACATATCTCAAAATAATAAGAGCTATTTATGACAAATCCATAGCCAATATCATACTGAATGGGCAAAAGCTAGAAGCATTCCTTTTGAAATCTGGCACAAGACAAGGATGACCTCTCTCACCACTCCTATTCAACATAGTATTGGAAGTTCTGGCCAGGGCAATCAAGCAAAAGAAAGAAATAAAGGGTATTTAAATAGGAAGAGAGGAAGTCAAATTGTCTCTGTTTACAGATGACATGATTGAATATTTAGAAAACCCCATAGTCTCAGCCCCAAAATCTCCTTATGCTGATAAGCAATTTCAGCATAGTCTCAGGATACAAAATCGATGTGCAAAAATAACAAGCATTCCTATACGCCAATAATAGACAAGCAGAGAGCCAAATTATGAATGCACTCCCACTCACAATTGCTACAAAGAGAATAAAATACCTCGGAATACAACTTAGAAGGGACGTAAAGGACCTCTTCAAGAACTACAAACCACTGCTCAAGGAAATAAGAAAGGACACAAACAAATGGAAAAACATTCCATGCTCCTGGATAGGAAGAATCAATATCGTGAAAATGGCCATACTGCCCAAGGTAATGTATAAATTCAATGTTATTCCCATCAAGCTACCATTGACTTTCTTCTCAGAATTAGAAAAAACTACTTTAAATTGCATATGGAACAAAAAGCCTGTATAGCCAAGAGACTTCTAAGCAAAAAGAACAGAACTGGAGGCATCACGCTACCTGACTCCAAACTATACCACAAGCCTACAGTAACCAAAACAGCATGGTACTGGTACCAAAACAGATATATAGACCAATGGAACAGAACAGAGACCTCAGAAATAACACCACACATCTACAACCATCTGATCTTCGACAAACCTGCCAAAAACAAGAAATGGGGAAAGGATTCCCTATTTAATAAATGGTGCTGGGAAAACTAGCTAGCCATATGTGGAAAGCAGAAACTGGACCCCTTCCTTACATCTTATACAAAAATTAACTCAAGATGGATTAAATACTTAAATGTTAAACCCAAAACCATAAAAACCCTAGAAGAAAACCTAGGCAATACTATTCAGGACATAGGCATGAGCAAAGAATTCACGACTAAAACGACAAAAGCAACTGCAACAAAAGGCAAAATTGACAAATGGGATTGAATTAAACTAAAGAGCTTCTGCACAGCAAAAGAAACTATCAGGGTAAACAGGCAACCTCAGAATGGGAGAAAATTTTTGCAATCTACCCATCTGACAAAGGTCTAATATCCAGAATCTACAAGCAACTTAAATTTACAAGAAAAAAACAACCGCATCAAAACATGGGCGAAGGAAATGAACAGATACTTCTTAAAAGAAGACATTTATGCAGCCAACAAACATATGGAAAAAAAGCTCATCATCTCTGGTTATTAGAGAAATGCAAATCAAAACCACAATGAGATACCATCTCATACCGGTTAGAACTGTGATTATTAAAAAGTCAGGAAACAGATGCTGGCAAGGCCGTGGAGAAATAGGAACACTTTTACACTGTGGGTAGGGGTGTAAATTAGTTCCACCATTGTGGAAGACAGTGTGGTGATTCCTCAAGGATATAGAATCAGAAATACCATTGGCCCCAGCAATCCCATTACTGGGTATATACCCAAAGGAATATAAATCATTCTACTATAAAGACACATGCACATATATGTTTATTGCATCACTATTTACAATGGCAAAGACTTGGAACCAACACAAATGCCCATCAATGATAGACTGGATAAAGAAAATGTGGCACATATGCACCATGGAATACTATGTAGACATAAAAAAGAATGAGTTCATGTCCTTTGCAGGGACACAGATGAAGCTGGAAGCCATCATTCTCAGCAAACTAACATAGGAACAGAATACCAAACACCCCATGTTCTCACTCATAAGTGGGAGTTGAATAATGAGAACACATAGACACAGGGAGGGGAACATCACACACCAAGTCCTGTTAGGGGTTGGGGGGCAAAGGGAGGGAGAGCATTAGGACAAATACCTAATGCATGCAGAGCTTAAAACCTTGATGACGGGTTGATAGGTGCAGCAAACCACCATGGCACATTTATGCCTTTGTAACAAACCTGCACATGTATCCCAGAACTTAAAGTAAAATAAAATAACAAAGAAGTTATCTTAGTATAAAAAAGGAGAAAAAGTTGTGTTTTTTTGTGAGTGTTGAAAAACCATAATGAGTAAAGTATTAGGGAAATGAGTGCATTGAGGAGGAGGATGGGGAAAGGTAGTTAAATATAAACCTGGTTTTATTTGCAAAGCTTTAATCTTGATAAATGGGACCTTCTTAAAGCAAATATCTTATATAGGGAGCTCATATTTGTGTTTCAAAATCTAGGTTACAGTCCAAACGATTTCAAATCTGAGAGAAACTTTTTTTAGAGTCCATTGTACTTAGTGTTAATATGACAACAAACCACAAAATATTAAGAAGCCAGTAATTATGAAGAAAATAATAGATAATTATTCAAACCAAGACTTAATAACTGAAAATGTGTAAATAAGTTTGTTAGATCTTTGAGGGCTCTGCCAGGGACTATTCTTTGCAGTAGCTAAAACTTCCTTTTCTGTAAATGATTAACAAGAAATATTTGTTTAATTGACTTGAAAAACTCCAAACATGCTATGTTCACTTTTAAGAAAGATGATTATTAGAAAGTTAATTTATGCTAAATGAAGTATAACTAAGAACTAGATTGTACATATGTTTGAATCTTGATATCTTTGCCATCTATTCTGTGAATTGGATTAAGGTGTTCTACCCCCAGAACAGAAAGATGCTGTTTTCCAAAATAGCAGGAAAGAAATTAGATTAATAAAAATAATTTTCTCTATTTACGTTTTTTTCCATTAATTGTTCTGAAACATTTGCCTTCTATTGCCATTTGCTTATGATAGAATCTTGTGCAAGAACATAACAATTTTGTAAAAATGCAGTTGTTACACCTTGCAGAATACACGATCTTGAGCTCATTGTCACAGATTAGCTAACAAAATCATGCCTTAGAGAAACAGTATTTATGATATGAGCCTTTGCCTGAAGGAAAATGATTTTTAGAGGCCGTAAAATCTACCTTTGGCTTAAGCCAGACCAGCAAAGAGCCCCTGCACATGGACCACACAGCAGTGGCCTCTGAAGACTTGTTTTTACTGAACTGTGCTTTGGTGGGAAGTCCTCAGCACCTTCTGCACAGAAAGCAGCCTATATAATTTGCTCTTGTTAGAGGCATTCTGCTCATTACATAGTGACCTCTTTCTGTGGACCTTCGGGAGAAGTTTATTTTTAACTTCAGTCTCAATAAAAGTGTGCTCCTTTTGTACATTTTTTGGGGACACCATATGGTATAACTGATAAGGTTTTTTTGTGCATTAGCTGTTTAAAAAGTTCACTTAAACCCAAGTTCACCCATAGCAAGGTCGATAGCTTTATGATATGCATTTTCCTGTTAGCTTTTTTCTGCTTCCTGTTTATGTTTCTACCTCCGGTTTTGCTTTCTTCCCTACTTCTAACATATGTCATCTAGTAGTATTTTTTATTTTTTTTAAGCAACCTTAAGTCTTGGGGGGACAAGATGAGAGAGAAATATATTCATTCACACATGCCTAAAAATATGTTGTATTTAGTCATTTGGGTTTTATTTTCTGCTAAGAACATTGTGTTTCACAATTATTTTGCCACCTGAAGAAATATGATAACTTTTTATTTAAAATTCTAACTGCTAGGAGTGCAGAGAAGATTCTTCATAATGCTGGCAAATATCAAACCACACTATCATCACCAGCCAATAATTTTTAATAACCTACTTTGTGTATTGCAGAAAAGTACAGTTTTCACAATATCTACTATAACCTAGCATGCTGACTGTTCTTTCTAGTTTATTTTCTGGCACAATTTATTTACCTCTCCCATTTAAACTCCTTCATTGGCAACTAATTGATTTTTTTTTTTTGTAGAGAAAATTTTTACTTGATTTTATTTAAATCTTCAAATTTGTGGATAGTTTGATAATTTCTGAATCCTATACTAGGTCTGTGGGCTCAGGATGTAAACTAATGCCAATAGTCCCTACCTCTGAGAAAAACATAATTAGGTCAGTTAAACCCACTGAAAAAAGTCCATGCAAGCTGTTCAATTATTTGTTTAGCCTGAATAATTAAAGCTTGACCTCTATGTGAATGTCTTCAGAACTCTGGCTAAGTACAGTTGAACCAGACATGCCACCTACTGGGAAGAGCATCAAGTATGGGTAGAAAACAGAGCTGCAATAAAAAGTAATGAGCAGTGGATGGTGGTGATGGCTGTACAACGAGAATGTACTTAATGCCGCTGAATTGTACACTTAAAGAGTAACTTTTATGTGTATTTTACTACAATTTCTAAAGAGGTAATGAGCAGTATTAAAAAGCATTAGAGAATAGTAGAAATTAATATTAGTAATTAATACCATTATATTCATAGTATATCATATTTTCATTATAATGCTAATAATAAATACTGATACAATGCTTACTATGTACCAATACTATTGCAATCATAGAATTATAGCCTTTGTCACTATTTCTCCCAGTCTATTCATAAAAGAAAAGCTTTTTAAACATTTTTACTTGTCACATCTGTAAACAAGGTAGCCACATTCCAGACTTTCAGAAAGTCTTTTTAATCAGCAGGAAGGAACTTCAATACAAGGTGGAGATAACTAAGACGGTAAAGCCATTACCAAATTTCCTGTCAATAAAAAGCAGGTGGGGTATGAAATTAACTGCACACCATTCCTAAGACATTGAGAAGCTTCTTCTAAGTGTAAAACATGAAAGTACAGATGAGTTAGAAGTGGTTTAGATGTGGACCAGTGGTAAAAATAAAACCATCGCATAAGAACTTTGAACTCTTGTCATTGTCCAAACATCCTCAATGATTGTCTCATCTCTCCATTAGTCAATTTCTCACATACAACATACTTTTACCCGTCTTCTCCCCACTCCGGTGTCATTCTCCTATCACCCTAAGCAAGTCAGAATCCTGTTCCTCATGGGCATCTTCTATAATATTTCCAAAGGTGACCTACTTTTAATCTGGTCACTACCATCTGTAATTCACGATTTGGAGATTAGGGATATGTATTGTATCTGTTTTTGTGTCTTTCCCCACCCTCACATCATCAGTTCTACCCAGGTAATTCTTATTTGTTTTGACCTTGCACATACACTGGATTTATGGGCATGGTACAGGAGATGGAGGGAGGTGGATAAGTCATTATTAGACTGTATAGAGAGGGTAGGGAAAATGAGTAGGTATGTCAGAGAAAGCTTAACTGGGCCCTGAATTTGAGCATAAAGCTCTTATTTATCCTGGTTTTTATTGATCCTTATCCCAGTCCTCTTTTCTTTGGAGTTCTGCACAGGTTGCCTTCATACACATCTAATATCAGATGACCTAGGTTAAATCATCTCCAAAAGTTTTCACAGTCTGATTCCATCCCACAAGGCTACTCATCTAATTGTCTTTTTCTTTACTACTCAGGGTGTAATCTGTTAGGCTTAATAGGCTCATAGTGTCTATTTGCTTCTTATGTTTGTCTTCTCTATGCAACTAGATGATGTATTTGAATAAGCCAGAGAAGTGTCTTTTATTTCCTTTATATACTCTCCCCTACAATGCCTGTCATAATGGTTTGTTGTGTAGATAGAATGAGCTTAATACTTTTTAAAAAATTAAAATGATGGTACATGTAGAGAGGTTAATATCAAGTTTTCTTTACATGTACCAAATACAAAATACATGTATATGTTTTGGTGGGGACAGTTCATACAAGCCAGAGATAATAAAATCTTAAAGCTCTGTAGTCTCTCCCAACAATTTAAGTACTTGGATATGAAAAACCTTGTTATCTGGGCATTGACCATGTAAATATTATTCCACACATAATCATTTTGTCTTTGTCTACAGCTTTCCCTATCTCTAGGCTATGAGAATATACGAACTTGGGAGAATTAGGCATTCAGAATTTTCCATAAAATACTTCTCCATTAGGAAATATAAAACAAGAAAAATGCTAACATGGAGCTATCAGATATTTTAAAGTATGTGTTAGGCCCACTGCACTGGGGCATGTGCCAATATTTTGTAAAACCAAAATTCACTGCCTAGTAAATTGTTCCTTCCTGGTCTGTCCAGAGAAGTAAATGGTGAAATATTCATGGCTCTTGGGAACATCCAAGCTATTTGGCAAGAGCTTTTCCCTGGGTTTGCCAAAATGGCCCTGAACTCAAAATATGGTGTTTATTCAAAATGATTATAAAAATGGCATGAAGTTTGTTATTTCTTTTAATAACTTGAAAGAATTCTGGAGAAATAATTTCAAGTTTCCTCTAGTCCTTTCATATTTTTGATACATTCACAGCTATTCTTTTCCAAATTGCAATTAGAATGACTAATAATGTTTAGAATTTTATCTGTTGGTTTTTCTTAAGTCATGATTCTACTGTGAGTCATTTAACTTCTTTCCATAGCACCCAGTTATAACAAACAGTGGATTATGTCACTGGAGACGTACTATGTAGTCAAACTTGTAATTTCATCTAAGTGAGTTCAGAGAGAGAAATAAAAAGTGGGTATCTTTTTTATTTCAAAATAAGAGGGGTTTTAATATTTCAACACAGCATTAGATAATAGCCCAAACATATTATTGATCCCCAAACAAGTATTTTCCAGGTCAATTAATAGTCATTATCAATTAATATTCATGTCTACCTGTCTGAGCAATGGATTAGAAACATTATAATTTTCATTTTATGGAAGAGAAACCAGACTAAAAGTCTAGGGATATGATCATTTGGTTTCTGGTTTCAGTTCTGACACTAACAAGCAATATCCTTGGGCAAGTTGTTTAATCTTTGGGGCCTTATTTTTCTCAAGTAGAGAATAACAAAGCTGGATCTCATGCTCCATTCCCATCTCTTCCCTACCCCCCATTATTTCATAAGATTTTCTTGCCCCTATTATGCCTTAGTAAATTCTAGATCAAGAGAGATCCTGCCCAATTTCAGAGTAGAGAAGCCCAAGACTAGCTGTGTAATTTGTGGGGCTCATTGAAAAATGGAAATGTCGAATTCCTTCTTTAAAAATAAAGGATTTCAAGAGGGTAACTGCAAAGCATTAAATTTAGCATGTGGTCCTTCTGAGCATGGGACCCTTTGCAATTGAACAGATCACACACATCCAAGAAGCTGGCCCTGTAGAAAACAAAGAAATGTTTTCCCCCACCTTCCAACATTCTCTTTTGCTCTTAACGGAATGGAAATCTTAGAAATGTTGATGGGACAATGACATGAATCATGAAAAGAAAGGAATAGTGGGAATACAAATATTAGAAAGCCAATGTTTTGTGGATGTTTGAAACTCTCATATACATTCATAGGGCTTACCCCACTGGTATGGGCAATAGGTAACTCTGGTAGTTTCTAAAGATGCTCCCAGTGAATTATGCCTCCTGGTATGTGGTCCTTATGCAGTTCCCTTCTACAATGAATCTAGACTGGCCTGTAATTTGTGTTCACAATGAATAGAATGCAGCAAAAGCAAAGCCCTGTCTCCTAGAGATTCTGGTATGTTGTCTCTTTGTTCTCATTGGTTTTAAGGAACTTATTTATTTCTGCCTTAATTTCATTATTTACCCAGTAGTCATTCAGGAGCAGGTTGTTCAGTTTCCATGTAGTTGTGTGGTTTTGAGTGAGTTTCTTAGTCCTCAGTTCTAATTTGATTGCTCTGTGGTCTGAGAGATTGTTATGAATTCCGTTGATAAAATTTTATATATTTATGGTATACATAACATTTTGATATATGTACACATTACAGGATGATTAAATCAAGCTAAGTAACATATCCATAATCTCACGTAAATTTTTTTTTGGTTGCTGTTTTAACACTAAGTTTTGGGGTGGTTTATTTCAGACACCCCAAAAGACTGTCTATCTCATGTGATTTTAAGGATGTCTAAAGGTTCCCCAGTTGTGCAATATCTACAGGATCACTGAATGCCAAGTCCCCAGGGAAAGGAATGATGAAAGGGGAAGTTGGTGGAAGAAGAGAGAGGAGGAAGTTGAGCCCATAGAGAGGAAGGCCCTGAAAGAAAACTTTAACTGCTTGCCAGTTTGGCCAGAGGTCTCTTTGAGCAGGAACAACTGCATTTAGACCAGCAGTTCCCATGCTCTGTTTTACAGGTCTGAGCTTTCCAGTAGATGAAATTACGTTTTGGAACTATGTGCCATGTAGTACCAGCTAGAATAAAGCCAACATTACACATTCAGTTCTACCATGGTTATTTTAGTTCTGTTCCATATCTAATGACCACCAACCTTGAATATCAATGTGTGCAGTCCTTAGGGAGACCAGGACAGATTCACAATTTCAATGGGGCTACTGGAAAGATGCTTGGCTGTTTCTTTACTCATGGAAAGTCAGAAAAATCATTGTTATATAGGAAAGACAGGATATTTTAAGTACTTACTTCATTTGATAATATTGTTTTTCTCTTCACTCAAGAAAAACCATTAAAAAATCATGTGTTTGTGAAAGTTATCCAGGTCTATCAATTATTATTTAAAGTAATATCTGTTTTACTAGTGTGTAAAGGATTTAAAAGAGTTATAATGAAGCATTTTAACTACATAAATATTACTTCATAGCATCTTCAATCATTAAGAAAGATAAGCCCTTTTCTTGTTGGTTCTTGATATTTTCCTATCTGTATTCAAATTAATGCAGAAGTAATAGCCATTATCTTACTTACTGGTAGCAAGGAGTTACATTATAAAAGCTTCTTGTATAAAATTTTATTCACTAATAGAAAAAAAAGAGAAATAGTGGAAAACTGTTAACATTTAACACAGCATAAAATACATTGCCCATTCTAAATGGTTTGAGGTCTTAAAGAGTCTCTTCCAGGGGTTTTTGAATAGTCAATTCTAGTAAATATCACAGCCAAAGAGTTCCAGGCGAAGTGCAATACTTTGATTCCATGTTTTAGGAATGACACGGATAAACCTGGAAATGATTGGGGGGTTGAAAAAGTTCTTCACATGTCCTTTGGTATTAGTATTTCCTTCAAAAATCTGAAAGCCAAATAAGAGAAAATCTTTAATGACAACATAAATGGCTAAGGTTTTTTTTTTGTTTTTTTTTTTTTTGTTTTTTTTTTTTTTAGACAGGGTCTTATTCTGTTGCCCAGGCTTGAGTCCAGTGGCACAATCATGGCTCACTGCAGCCTTAAACTCCTGGGCTCAAGTAATCCTCTTGCCTCAGCCTTCCAAAGTGCTGGCATTGCAGACATGAGCCATCATGCCCAACCCAGAAAATTTTTTATCCTATTAGCTCAAAATGAGCATATCAAAGAACACATAGAACACTATCACAGAGATGATCCTCTATCAGTTATGAAATCACATGCCAGATAGATTTCATCTCACCAGTGATCTGACTTAAATTGGTGAAAAATAAACAAGTCTCACATGGTGCTGTGGAGCAGCTGCAAAACCATTTCTGCTTTCAGCCCCTTTGTATTAGCTGTATGACTGAATAAGTTACTTATTCTCTGATTCTTCATTTCCTCATTGGCAAAATAAGGATAATAACATTTTACCTCACAGAAGTCATTGTAAATATTTAAAAATGTATGTCAACGTAAGTGCATAGTAAGTGCCAGGAAGTGGCCACCAATAAATGGTTGACTATTGCTAACATTTAAAATGTGACCATGCATTTTAATTTATTTATTCTTGTTGGCATGTACCTTATATCCTCAACTAAAGTGTATAACTTTCCCCCCTCCATCATCAGCAAGTTCCCCAAGGTTTACACACACCAGAAATAAAATCATTCTTTTTTTTATGACAATGATATTTATCCTCCTATGAGGGCAACCTGGTGTAGTGAGAAATAAAACAAACCAAAACAGACAACCAGGAGTTAGTCTGAGACCAGGCACCTGAAGAACTAAGATTTAGAAGACTTAAAGAGGTGGTACATGTCACTGCATATTTGTCAAATGCAAAATACTGCTATTCTCATTATAGCACAGTCTTCAGATTGCTTTCTCTTTGCCCAGATGCCACTCTACCTTGTCCACCATGGAGGATTTCAGCCTGTATGGTTTCCATTCCACTCCCTGGTCACTGTAGTGGATGGTATAGCTCTTTACATACATTTCAGAGGACAGAGACTTGCAGCCCTGTGTTATAATTGCCGTTATCTTCTTGATCTTGAGTAGATCAATTTCTAGCCACTGCTTATTGTTGTTTGCCTATGAAAATGACAAAAACACATAGATAAGGAAGATGTTAAAACCTTTGCTTTTTTTTTTTAGACCAAGTTATGCAAAAAAGCACAGAGCTCAAAAGGATTTTGTTCTATCTTATCCCTTAGGATTCACAGTCTCCTAGAAGCTTTCCCTCTTTCTTCTTCATTGCCACAATATGTGTGTAAATTTTTATTGAAGTATTTCACACATTGTACTATAATTGTTTCCTTCTTAGTATTCCTTACTGCTTAAGGGTAGAGGCTTATTTCATTTTGTTTCCTGGTACTCACCACAATGTTAAGACACTCAGTTGGTGTTCAATAAATGGTTGTTGAGTAAATGAATGAATAAATGAGCTTTATTTGGAAAAATTATTAAATTGCTAAATTATCTGTGAATATTATTTTCTTAAGCAAATTTCTTTAAATACTCTGGTAATATTGCTGCAGGGTTATCTGGGAAATAATTGGATAGCATTCTCTCTCTATTTCACCTGTTCTACAAAACACAACTTCTCTTTCCCCCTGTTAATGTCAAAGAGCAGAAATAGTTCAATTTCTTCTAATATTTCAAATAAATGTAATATTTCAGAGACCTGATAAAACCATAAGTAGAGCTTGATACACAGTACAGTTATTGTCCTGTCTCCGGCCTAACAAAATGCCTAATCACATGGTTGGTGATATGTGTTTGGAGAAAGATCAGAAGGTCTAAACTGAGTTTTAGAGTCATCTGAGATAAATTTTTACCTTTGGGAGATTTATCATCTACCATAACCTCATTCAATTCTAAAGGAAATAATACTGATATGTTTCTTCAACATCACCCACACATACATAAGTGTATGTGTATATATAGGTGTATGTGTATATATGTGTATACACAAAAATTCACATGCTATATGTATTTTAAAAGCAAATTAACTGAATTAGAATGATTATATGAGAAAACTTTTAAGTCTATAACATCCTCTAGTGACATCTGGGTGGTATCTTAGTGTGTCTTCATATCGAGGTTGTACCAGTGATGCAGAGTATAACCAGCTAGAGGTTTTCACAGGCATAAAAGAGGTAGAGACATTTTAGTTATGGAGAGAACAGCATCTATGTGCATCACTGCATATGTCCAGCTTTGATTTTCAACCTCTCTAAAGAGGCCATATAAAGACATTTCATGTGAATGGAAGGGGGTTAAGTAAAACACATATTTCTGATCCCGAATTCTAACTTTGAAATGACACCATTAAAAATTAGCATTTTATCTTTGAGGCCCTTGTTATATCACAAAGACTAAGAGCAAATTATAGAGAGTGCAAATTTTTTTAAAAGATTGTAAAATGAAGTATGGAGTGACAAGGTTATACCATGAACAAGTCTAAAGAGTCATCTGAAAAAGAATTGGCTAACATCTCTTTAATTATTATTTATATTGCTATGTAAATTATATAAATGTAATATAACACTATTTTTATTATTTTAACTTCTCTGGGTGTCAGCTTTGCCCTCTGCAAAATTGCAAAATGAGGTATTTGGGCTGCTTCAAATGGTGGAAGGAGCATGGCCTGTTTACTGAGAGAATGGGATTCTAGTCCTGATTCTGCTACTAAACTAAGCTAAAATTATTTAATC
Organism: Gorilla gorilla gorilla; assembly: GCF_029281585.2. Lineage (NCBI taxonomy): Eukaryota > Metazoa > Chordata > Mammalia > Primates > Hominidae > Gorilla > Gorilla gorilla. Next base: position 87,243,609 of record NC_073224.2, on the reverse strand, counting down.
TCCTGTGTATTTAGAATTAAAAGGAAAAATCTAGACCAGATGCTTTGCTCCTTGCTACTGTAACATTCTGTGATTCCATATTGGGCCAGAATGAGTTTCAAGACACAGATATCAGTTCCCAAGACTGTGTGGAATCCAATCTTTTCTGTTTACCCCACCAACACCACAATTCTTTTTTCCTTTCTAGTGGCCTAATTTAAGGACAGGCCCTGGAATTCTATAGAAAGCCAGGAAATTGGAGTGTAGGTATCTTAAGGGAGGGAGATGTGAGGATAGAAAGTAGGGAATTTGGATTTAGTTGGCTGAAGGGATCATCAAGTTATTCATGCCATTCTGATATCTCAGGTCATTTAAAGAATTAATAAAAATGAGTCAAATATTAAGAGTTACCCCCAAATTAAATCACCTGAATTACTCAGTGGGCTAATATCAGGGACAGTATAACTCTCTGGAAGGTGTTTGTTTAACTTAGATCACTGATTTTATAACTCTGGTTTTGCAACATTTTACTATGCTTCTAGTTGCCTCAAGGAGTATCACAAAGCTCTTAAAATAAGGAGGGCGGGGAAGAGAACAAAAAAGTTTAGATGACATTTCATTTAGGAAAATGAAAAAATACTGCTAAATTGTAAAGAAAAAATAAGAGATGATGTTGCAAATCTAAATCATTTGTTTATCACTAATGTAAGCTGTCTAAATGAGGAGTTGGCAAACTATGATCCATGGGCCAAATTTGGCCCGCTGCCTGTTTTTTGTAAACAAAGTTTTATTCGAACACAGCCAGCTCATTCATTTACATATTGTTTATGGCTACTTTACTGCTACAATGGCAGAGTTGAGTAGTTATGGCAGAGAATGTATGGCCCACAAAGACTAAAATATTTACTATCTATCCCTTTGCAGAAAAATTCATTTGCTTATTATTGGTTTAAATCAAGACTAGACCAAAAACCACAGAGATGATAAATGACTTCTCTCTGAGACAAAGTTATAGTCAAAGCTATCAAGTCCACAGACATCCTGGACTCTTGGACCTAGGATTTTAATCTGCAGAAACAGATTAAAATACTCCTGCTTCCCAGATCCTCCATGTTTGTGGTAGTGAGGGCCTTTGCTTTCTTCTGGAGCCCTAAGAGAACACCATGCATAGAGTATACTTGACCTTGGCTTGCCAGGCATTCACACGTCCCTGGGCATTCAGACGGGCACGGAAGGGTTCCCAGTAATCTCCCCACCAAGATTTTTTAAACGAAGAAGCTGTGATTTGCTTGTTTTCTATCTTTCCATTTTCCATACCCAGGGGTGTGGAACATCCTATCAAAAGAAATGTGATTAATTACACACCAATATTCCCTGCATGGCATCATGCACTGCAGAGGAGATAAGAAATAATATTACTACCAACAAATGACAAAAACAATAACCAAAACAATGAAGATTTATTGAGTCCAAGTGCCAAATACTGTTCTCAGGCTTTACATGTATTATATAATGCTCATAAATATCTCCATTTTAGTACAGCCAAAACACAATAACTTGTCTAAGGTAACACAGCCACAAGAATCAGAAACTGAAATGAGTTCAGACAATCTGATACCAAATACCATATTCTAAACATTTAAACTCACTTCCTCCTTCTGAGATTCTTGGAAACTTTGGTCTTTGCTTTCAGGTGACAATAATCCTAAACTATCTACATATAAAAATACTCTGTTTCTTCTAACAAAAGCTACCAAGAAGATACAATGGACCCTCAGTCACTATTTAATATTTTCTGTTTCAACCCTTAGAGGGTAATTCAAGTTATGTACCCTTTGGAAATTTTCCAAGGTGTAATTTGAATATCATAGGCAGCAAGGCAGACCTGTGACTGTAAGAAACACAGCTAGTGAGTGAACCTGGCTGACCACCCATCATCTCTGTGACACTTTGTTCTTGTTGGTAAATCATGCAGAAATTTTCTTGAAATGATGCCTTACTTTCTCCATGAAAAAAACAAAGGGTCCTAAAAATAATACCCACTGCTAATAATTACCTAAGTATCAAGAAAATGAATAAGAAGAAAATAATGCTTCTTGTATTAAAAAATAGATGTTTTAAATAAGTTAGCAGAATTGAATGTCACATTTTAGGGTAGTTTATTAGGATCTGAACAAATCTATTTATACCATATGGAAAGAAAAAAACGCAATGACTTATGGAACTGTTTCAAGGAGTGGTCCTGCCGACACAAGATTTGTGTTTTATTTGGGAGATGTTTTAGACTACTGCTATCTGGACATTGGCAAAACACCCATATCCATCCAAGGGTATACTGTGCCATTATCTGCTTCAATAGGAAACTGATTCCAGGTTTCAGCTACTTTCTCCATTGTGAATCATGGCGGCTTCTCTCCACCCAAAGGGAAGTACTGCAACTCCTGACAGGTGTGCCACGGCAGGTTTCTAGTGCGCCTATTTATTGATCCCTCTTCCCACCTCCAGCCCTTCAGCAGCCAAGTGGGGCCTGGATCAGCCAAGCCTTAGGTTTATTGCTTCATTCTTTTACCTCAGAATGCCAGGCAGATATTATTTTCTTTGTGTGCTTTGAAGTAAAAAATATTGGAAAGCACTGCTTTAAGAGTCCAAGAAAAACAGTTAAGACTCTTAAACATCCTTGCTATATATAGTAGAATTTTATTATGACCATTTATGATTACCTGGATTTATTTATACCACAGGTCACATTACAGCCCCTGAGAAATAGCAGCTAACATAGAAAAGACTTGAGTACCTACCTAGGGTATGAAAGAAAATATAAAGAAGAATTGTGGTTTCAGGAAGTTGGGAAGCCAATTCAGATTTCAAAAACACTCATTGAACACCACATATATGGCAGTGATGTTGCCAGATACTGTCATGACATTGAAGTTTGAGTGACCTGAGGACTTTGGAAGAGTCAGGCCTAGTTTGAATCTCAGGTAGGTCTTATTGAAAATGGGCTGATGGAGGTAATTCCAAATTAGAGCCCTTCCTTGGAGAGTTGTGATGTGTCTATATAATCCAGGCACTTTCTTCACAGAGATGCTGTCGGCCCTCTGATTGGCAGAACCATTCTTGGTCTAGATCACACTAAGAGTTTACCTGAGTAGAACCTCTGTTTCACAGAGGTTTTCCTAGGAGCCTAAATCACTGAAAAGAACTAAAAATTCTACTCATTCTCCTATACCTCCCAAATCTTGATTCTTTGAGTGGCAGTAAGAAAATAATTCATCTTTGTACCTTACCATTTACCTCACAACCTTGCAGCTCCAATCGAAGGGTAGGTCTGTTATAGGCTCGAGTTGGAGAGATCCTAATATATCTAGCCACGATAGGTGGGTCAAACCAATTCTCTTTTATTGTAGAGGCATCTGAATTGCCATTAAAATACTAGAAGAAAAGAGGAAAGTTTAGTTATGTAACAATGATCTATAAAGTGACTTTATATTAAAATTTTGATCTAATTTAATATTGAAATACTACATTTTCATGGGGCCCAAACTAAATCAATTTGGTTATAAAATATACTTGGGGATAATTCCAGTTCCAGGAAGATTGTATATATGTACTTTGCCCTATTCCTCCTGCTAAGTACAACTAAAAACTTTGGACATTATAGCTAAGAGAAACATAAGACCCTGAAAAGAGCTCAGAAGACAGACTGGCTAGGGTTCTTGGAAGGAACAAAATGGTGGTCAGTGTCCTGAATTTTCTTTTTGCCTCATAAATCCCAGACTTAGAGATGAAGAAGCCGGCAACCTGGAAACACCAATGATACAGACTGAAAAAACCCAGATAAAATCTGCTTTCTCTAACCAAAGTACCAGTAAAGGGCAGCATAGCGAGATATGATAGAAAACTGGTGGACACTGACTTCTCTCCTTTAGCCAAACACCACAGAAAAACCTGAGGCCCCTCCCCAACCCACAACAGCAAAGGCTGAATGGGGAGCCTAGACTTCTATGCTCATGAGGCTAAAGAGGCACCCCACACCCTCACTGGGGTTGTGTCAGAAAAGGCCATGTAGGGATTTAGGGCTTTCATCTCCAGCCCCTAATGAAGCTCCTGCCCCTGCAGTGTCAGTGGAGGCCAAATGGGGAACTTCCCTTCCCACCCAGCCACCAAGTAACAATCCCTTCTTAGGTGGCAACGGAGTGGGGAACCTGGACTTTGACCCCCACTTAGCAGTAACCAGGCTGTGCCCTACCCCTTTTCCTGACACAGCAATGTCAGAAAAAGCCAACTTTTTAAAACAGAAGATTGGAGCAGGTATCGGTAATACTGAAAACAGAAAAACAATAGAGAAAAATCAATAAAACAAGGCTGGTTCTGTGAAAAGATTTTTTTTTTTTTTTGAGATGGAGTCTCACTCCGTCACCAGGCTGGAGTGCAGTGGCGTGATCTCGGCTCACTGCAACCTCTGCCTTCCAGATTCAAGCGATACTCCTGCCTCAGCCTCCCAAGTAGCTGGGATTACAAGCGCATGCCACCATGCCTAATTTTTTTTTATATTTTTAGTAGAGAGGGGGTTTCACCATGTTGGTCAGGATGGTCTTGATCTCTTGACCTCGTGATCTGCCCACCTCGGCCTCCCAAAGTGCTGGGATTACAGATGTGAGCCACTGCGTCCGGCCAAGAAGATTTTTTTAAAATCAACAAATCTCTAGCAAGATTCATACAAAAAAGAAAGGAGGGACAGATGACAATATCAGACATGAAACAGGCAAAATCACTACAAACATGAAAAAGGATAAGGGAATATACAAACAACTCTACACATATAAACTTAACAGCGTAGAGGGAATTGACCAGTTAATTGAAATATACAAAGTATTTCAATTCACCCCATATGACATAGATAATTTGAATAGCCCTGTAACTATTTAGAACATAGAATTTGTAATTTAAAAACTGCCCAAAAAGAAATCTGCAGGCCCAGATGGTTTCACTAGTGATTCCTACCAAATATTTAAAGAATTATTACCAATTGCAGACATTTTCTCCTAGAATGTAGAAAAGAGCATGCTTACCAATTTTATGAAACTAGTATAACTGTGGTATGAAAAACAGAAAAAGACAATTAAAAAAATAAAACTGTATACCAATATCCTCTCATGAACATAGATGACAAAATCTTTATGCTATGGACTCAACTGCAATCTGTGTTTTCTCTCATAATACTGATTAGTAAGAACCATAATTTAGGATTTCGATGGTTCTGAGACATACTATAAATAATTATTAAAAATAGGTAACTAATAAACAGTAAATAATTTTATATAAAATATAAGGAGAAACAGACTCAAGGTTATCAGTACAATAATGGCAGGCAGACTCCTTGCATTCAGGTAGGTTTCTTTGGGGAAGGGAATAGAGAGGAGGAGAAGAGTTAGGGCTTCTGGCTGAGCCCCTGGAAGAACCAGAAGGAGAATGTCATTCCTCAGGCATGGCCCCCCAAAAAGTCTGAGAATCACACTGCCTCAGAGGCTTACTAGCATTAACACTACTATTTACTTCAGGTACACTGAAATAAAGAACAAAACAAACTGCAATAGTAAAATCAAAAGTCTTGGTAGCCAATTTTTAGCATGAGCTCCTTGAGGCGCAAGACCAGATGTTCTACTCTGCCGTACACCATTGGCCAGTCTGAGAAATCTGGGTATTTTGTTTGATGATAAAATGATTTTTTAAAGTTTTGTGGGGTTTTGAAGTTTCAGTAACCCTGCTTCTCTCTTTAATTTCTAAGACACAGACCTATCATATTACTGCTTTTCTCCATATGACCCTTAGAAAGCCATTGACATTTCTAATACCCAGAAAGGTATTTTTTAAAATACATAATCATTAGGTATAGTCATAATAATCCTAGGCCAAGCCTAGAGTCTAGAGATTCAGATAGAAATATGCACACAAACCATCACATTCCTTGTGCTGTTCCCTTTGAAGATCTGCCAGTTGATCTGGTTGGAACTGTAAGCTACATAGAACTCTGTGGTATAGCAGGACTTCAAGTAGTGTTTGGCACCTTGGGTCTGGATCCCTGTGATTATGACTTCCTTTTGCATGTCCACCTGCAATATAGGAAAGCCAGTTGACAAGTTGTCCTTGTCAACAAGTCACACACTGCCTAAATTCATTATACAATCAGCTTTCTTCAGAACTAAAGAGCTAGCACATAAGATCTTAGCAAACTGATACAATGACTACATGCAATTCATATTTGGGCACAGAGTACCTAGATTTGAATCCCAACTCAATGACTAATTAGCTGTGTGTTACTTTGGGAAGGTAGGTAGTATCTCTGTGCCTTTTGTTTTTTAATCTATAAAACAAGATATTATTAGAACCAACCTCAGAGGGTTGATTTTAAGGATATAAAGTACTTAGAACAGTGCCTCACGCTTAGTACTTGCTATTTCCCCTAACAACATTGCAAGAACAATAACAAGGAATTACTAAATCACTTTCATTTTTATTACTACAATAGCAGTAAATATTATCAGTCTATTAAGACAAACCTGGATCCAAGGTTTAGAGGCAAATTCTGCTGCAAGTTTTTCTACACTCCAAGCATTATAAGATCCACCATTGTTTAATCTTGCTAATCTGGGCTCCCAGTAACCTAAACTCAAGGGAAGAAAAAGATTTATTCTGAATTTTTTAAAAACCCAGCAATTTCTCAAGTGAGTTTAATCCAGTGGAAAACCAGATCCTTGGAGGACCTGTGTCGTAGTCAGGAGTCTAGGCATGGGCCTCAGCTACTAAGCCAGTCCTCGATGATGAAATCTGGGCTTCAGGTCTGTGTTTGGTCAACTGCCAACCACCACCTATCCCCTTTCTTGCACACAGGTCATGTTTGATTTTTTCTGTTGTGTTGATATTCCTAATGCTGAATGTGCCTGCCTAACAGGAAGACATGGAAGGGTATATGGGAGCCTCATCATCCTCTTGATCATGACCTCTTGATCTTGGGAAGGGCTTTGAGGCAGTGTGGGAAAACTTTGGAGGAGTTCCTGACATATAGTGGAGGTTCAACAAAGTTTTCTGAATAGATGAATGGTTGCCACAGGCAAAGGGCCATATTAATGGGGACTATAATGCCTGGCTGATAAGACCCTGTGAATCTGGCTGAAATACTACATGTGTGGTCAAACCCAGAAAAGATGACTGAGGAGAGTTTTGGAAATGGGCGCGTGGTCATAAGAGTAAGCTATCTGATCCTTGCCAAATCCCTGCAGAGAGGCTGGGCTTTTTATGTAGAGAAATCAATGACCCCCAGCTATCGGTTTTTCCTGGAAAAGACTCTTTGGGATCATTATACACCAGAAGAGGTGGCAGTGTTAAGAGCACACTAACAGGCCTTTAGCTCCTACCATAGTGTTCCTTCCTTTACCATATATGTACCCCAAATGGAGCTGCTTCACTACATTGTAGTAGAGAAAAGCATAAAGAGAAAAACTGATTCATAGATAGGATTGTCATGTATGGTTTCATAGGCTGCATGCTGCACAACTGTAGGGGGTACCATTCACAGACCATGGTGCTACAACTTACCCAGAAACTCTGAAGCCTTCATCTGTAAATCAGATATGATACCAGTGCTTAGTCCCATTGGCATCCTACAGTCTATGAAAAACAGAAAAAAAATGAATAATTTTTGCTTAGAAAATATATATAATAAAGTAAAACTCCATGGTTAGGGATTATGTTTCTGACAGGTCAGTAATTCGATATTTTTGCCTACCTTGTGTGGCCCTGACTTAAATATATCTGATTATAAAATGGTAAATGCACTAACAAGACTGGTGCTTTAATAGATACAGTGGCATCCTAGAAGAAAGCAACTGAAATCCTGAAATGTAATCATTTTTTAAACTGATTTTCTTCTGCTTTTATCTTAAATTATGCTATTTTACAACATTAGGTACTATCCATGGCCAGGTGCAGTGGCTCATGCCTGTAATCCTAGCACTCTGGGAGGCCGAGGGGGGAGGATTACTTGAGGCCAGGAGTTTGACACCATCTTGGGCAACCTCTTCTCTACAAAAAAAAATAAAAATACAAAATATAAAAATATGAAAAAAAGTTCTAGCCCTCATGAGACTATGTTCTCAAAAGTTGACCTCAAAGTTACAAGGTTATTTATATCTTGATCAAGGAAGGGATACCAGCCACTGTGCTACCTGGATGTTGGCACAGTGCTTCATACTCAACAGTGCTTAGTAATGGCTTAAAGAATGGATGAACAGATGGACAGATGAAAACTGTGTTTCCTAAATGCTGAAATGTCAAGTTTAGTGACTCAGTCATTGTTAAATTCCTGTGACCTTTTCCCTCCTCAACTCTTGGAAGCTGGAAAATTTCTTATATGCACTTGTCCATGGATCACAAATCATGAAGAAGGATGCTTTACACCGGTTTCCCAATTGACAGGAATGCTTTTGATCTGACTGATGTGTTTTCAATGCAATCAGACCATGGGCCGGAATAAAAGCAATTATGGCTACAAATTATGCCTTTGTCACATCAGAGTTCTTAGAGTTGAATATTTCCTATCTAAAAGTTGGTAATATTCTAGTAATAGGCACTCTCCTGCTAAATCAAATATCACATGGCTCTTGTGATACCTCTGTCCATGATAAGAAATGGCGTTTGCATCCCTGCTCTCTGGTTTTCTCCAACCTCTGTGTTTAGGAGCCACCAGCCAGGTTTTGATGCCTTCATTTCAAGAGTTTTAAATGAACCTAAAATAAAAAGAACAACATTACATTTGCAAAAATTAACAAGTAAATATTGTGGCTGATAGTTCTCTAAGAATCCTAAAATCCCTGCTTCACAAGAGGCTTTCAAATAGAATTTAACCATTTTTCTTTAGGTAGGACTAAAAGTATAACAGATAAAAACAAAACAATAACAACACACACACAGAGATAACTAAAAAAATTTTTAAATCACCACCACACCTCACTAGAAGAAACTTTCACTTATCTAAATATAATGTTACAAATTAACTCACATACAATACAGCTTCACAGTCCTAATTATCAAAGTGACCTCGAATGACATCATTGGGCTTCAAAAATATCATACATGTTTCCTTTCCCTCTTTTCATTTTGCTTTTTTCTCTTTTTTATATAAGAAAATAAAAATAAAACCTTCTTCCTCCATGTTTTCAAGTTTTCCATAAAGCTTACATATTTGAATAGAGATTTACATAAATTGCTCAGAAAAAACACTGAAAGAATGAGATTTCTAAAACCTCTGGCTATCCATTCTGGTATTTAACATTACCCCCTGGCAGTTAATATTTAAATTCTGTTGACTGTAATTTATGACTGTTTCCCAGATTGTGGGTGAAAATGAATAGATATGATTATCTTCCTCAAACACACTGAAAAATATCTCCAGTTTTCCTCTCTCCAATGCAGGTATTTAGGTTTGCAGATTTAGAGACACCAGCCAATCCTAGCTTCTCAGTGTGTCTGCAGGCTGATAGGAAGGATGACTGATCTTCTAATACTTGATGAAAAGATGAGTAAATTTGACTGAATCTCTTCTGTCTCTGATTTTAATACAATAAATTATCTATTAATTATTATATTAATTAATTAATATGATATTAATATAATACAATTAATACTCTCTAGATGTATTAGTGAGTTACTGGCATGTGAAAAACCAATAAGAACCCTCTTTTTTTCCCTGCTCTTAATCAAACCAGTCCATTTGGACTTCTGTGCCTGCATCTGAGGCAGATTCACACAACGTCACCCAAAGTGCTGTCGAGGGGCTGCCTTCACTAACTCCTCAGGCAGCATGTGTTAAGTTGGTGCAAACTATAATTGCGGTTTTTGCCATTGCTTTTAATAGAAGGCAAAATAGAAGGAAGGCTGCTTGTTAAAAATACAGACTCCTTGGAATTCTGCCCAAAATCTACTTTAACGTCTCTGAGAACAAAATCCCTCTGCCTTCACATCTGCATTTTAACTGACTTCCTAGGTTTTTATACTGCTGCACAAGTAGATACACTTACAAACAACTCATTGGCACAGAAACATCCCTTCTGTATAATTGTAGATTGTTTAAATCTACATTTATCTTTATTTTGCACATGAAAAGTTCTAAATACCTTTGTTATTCTTTAACTTTTATAATTATTTTTTTAAAATGTTTTCCTCTTCAAACAGTCTATAAGTCAGTTTAAAAATATGATTCCTGGAGTCACTTGCCCAAAGATATTAGGGTGATAGAGCCTAGAAGAGGAGCAGAACTGAAGAATCTGGAAACCCTCCCAGCAGAGATAGCTGTAGCTGCCTGAGCCCCATGGGATTCATTTTTTCATCTGCTTAAGACCTCATCTGTATGACACACAGTGGCTTGGGAGAAACTGCATGTTATGTAGCAACTGAGTTGGGTCACACATTTAGCCTGTGTGATGCTGCAAATAGTTCATAAATTAGGTGACATTTTTGTACTCCGTATATACTTTGGGTCTATGGGTTTGCCTAGGCTCTATGCCAGAACCCTGTGTTCTGACCCCTTAGGAAGTATACGCACAAGGAAGAAATGAGAAGGAGTTACAGATTGCCTTTTGCCTGTATTTCTTAGCAGGGACCTCTTCCCACTACCCAATCTTTACCAGGCAGAAGGGGCCAGACCCCTAACTGGTGCTGTTTATTGCCATTTTCCAGTAAGGTCTGGCCGTGAAAGTGAACCACGTGAATGTCTTGGGAGCCGCCTATGTTCAGCAGGTGTAACCTCACCCACTCTTGCTCATACATTCTCAGGCCAGGCAAACTGTAGATCATCCCATTAATGGCTGAAAGGACAAAGAGTTGAAATCAATTAAAAATCTGTTGACACAGAGAGGGTGAGTGGTAAGGAAATATGGGGCAACCCACTCAACACCCATATTCCTCATGATTCTGCATTCCCAGGCCTACCTAGCCATGGAAAGGGCCCTCTTGTATGTCGCATTAGTGAGAGGCTAAAGCAGAACCACTAGTCCTTCTCATATCATTCACACCAGCCTACAGCAGAAGGCAGGGGGAACTCCCTTTCCAAGCCTTTTCCTCAGCTTTTACAGTTCTGTGCTTTACCCGTGTATACTTTCCATTAACAGTCTTAATTTTCCTTAACTACAAAAGATAAATACAAATATGGGCAGACAAAGTAAACTCCAGGGATTAGAGTCTGCAAGGAGATATGCAGCATGTCACCTTAAGGCCTTCTAAATTCAGAGAAAGTTTCAGGCAAATTAGGAAGTCTAGGAGTATATAAAATTAGGAGTTTATCGTTGGTGTATCCAGCAACCATAGCAAGTCATGTTTATTCTCTCATTGGTATGACAACTCCTCTGCCCACTTCTCAGATTAGATATCTAGGGTTCTCAGGCTTTATCTACTCTCCCCACAGTAAAATATGTGGATTTTTTAAAAAGTTCCTGAGAAACTTGATCACCTTAAAAATGTAACACAAAATTGTAAAGATAAAGTTTAGTGTTACCAAACATTTAACTGAAACCAAAGTGAGGGAAGTGCTTTGTTTCCTCCTTCTTAAGTTAGAGGAACTGCTGTGAAATTTCAGAAACCAGGCAAGTGAATTTTTGGAGAGGGACGGGTTGAGATCATTTGGGCATCCTTAAAATTATATCAGGCATGAGAACACCTATCTACATATTCATAACACAAGCTCGTACCTTTCTCTTCTCAGTTTCTGTTTCAGTTACTAGCTTACAGGGCAAATTTCCGAGTGAATTTCCAAATAGGCACACTTTTCCCAGTGTGACCACCCAAATGCTCTCTTGCCACTATTCTCCTATTACCTGGGTACCTAGTTTCTTATCTCATTTTGTTCTCATATGCTTTGGGTGCCACCTGGTAGCTGCTGAGAGCTAAAACTGTTAGAATCATTCTTATTTTAGAAAAGACAGACAGGTGATCATTTCTTTTACATAAACACTTGTGCCTTTAGAGATCCAGAAACAAGCTTATTAACTTTAAATTGCAGAACAATGTTAATTCCTTTTCAATGTACGTTACCAGCTGAAGCACACTGGCTTTTTGTTGTTGTGGTTTTCTGTTGGTTTGTTCTGCAGCAGCTTCTCTGTGCTATCTTTCAGACTTTCTCTTTTTGCCTCACCCACAGTGTCACCTGCCAGATTACATTAGCCCTCTGGAATGTTAAGGAACCGGTTTTAGTTGTAGCTCTGGGTGTCTCAGAAGCATCTCATGTCTAATCTTGTGAATATCTAAGGGCAGAAATCACTGTGACCCAGTGTGATTTAATTAGGAGATTAGATCAAAGTCCGAGGAAAATACCGTGAAACTCATGGGATTTTTTCATTTCTGAGGATGTGAGTCTCCAGGAACTTCGGGACTTCTTTTCATAGTACCAGCTCTTCTTTTCATCAAAGGTCATAAATAGTAAGACAAATTCTCTCATGTCCACAGGCATGTTGCTGTCCTTATGTAGTATTCCTTTTTGGCAGATTAGAAGGGGACCTATCAAGCCTGAGTGAATATCTTTTTCCTGGAAAAACAGAGTAAATTGTATTGCCTCTTTCTCAGGAATTTCCTTGCTCTTCTGATAATCACTCATCATATAGAAAAGGAAACTTTCTGATAGGCTCTGAATTTGAAGATGAAGATTATAAATGAATGGCGTAATAAGCCTGGATATTTATCACCTAATTCTGTTGTATTAATAATCCTCCTTCCTCTGGTTGATCTTTATCCCAGTAACAATGATGATAATAATAAATTGATAATATAAGGGATACTATTTATTGAGAATCTATTACTATATTAAATGATTTGCCTGCAATCTCCCATTTAATCCTGACAACTATCTTATATGGTAAATATAAATTCATTCATTGAACAAATATTTACCAATTGCTTACCATGCACTATGTACTGTTATCTCATTTTTAACTTCTGATACCAGGCTAACAGAGGTCAAGGAATTTCCTAGGATTATGCATTGACAGGGTAAAAATTTAAATCTGAGTCTGTGCTCTTTCCACTATGCCTGAAATGGAGGAGTTGTTTCTCTTTTTAATTGACAGATAAAATTGTATGCATATACTGTGTATGACATATTGTTTTGAAGTATATATACATTGCAGAATGACAGATAAAGGAGTCTTGACTTTGCAGTTCTTTTCATAAAGAAAGAGCAGAACATAGCTAATACTTGTTCAAGAAAATTTCAAATAAATTCCATCTTCTGTAAGTGTAGGCATTCTAATTCATGGCCAATCATTCAAGTAATCTTCCCTCCTCTCCACTGAATAAATGTTTCTCTCTCTGTCATCTGAAGAGCTGCATGGAGAGTCCCTGGTTATGATAAATGCAGACTGTTAACCACACCCTTATGCATTCCTCATGAAAAGCAAGACAGACATTTGACAAGAAATAACCCCGACTCTTCCATTTGGTGGACTCAGATTACGAGGTTAGGGGAATGAGAGAAACTTTCAATGAAAGTACCTACTGGGTTCACAGCTGAGTAGTAGGCCCAAGCCCGACAGGCAGAGCCAGGACTTTCTGGCCCTGATCGCTCAGTGGCATGCCATACGTAGGTATAAGTGCTATTTGGCTGAACAGCATTATCTTCCTTAAACCATTCAGGAGAGTCATCTTCATAAGTCTTTCCCTCTGATGATTTTTCATAGGAAAGTCCATGGGCATGTAGAGAATACGGTCTGGATGCTAAATTTTTAAAACGAACCTAGGAAAAGGAATGATCCACAAATGTACTTAAGCTTAACAAAAATCTAAACCACAAAAATGTCAGCATTATAGGTCAAAATGGCTGGTTATAAAATCGGAGCTAAGATATAAGGTACAAAATAACTTATGTATATTATTTCATTTAATTTTCATAACCATCCTGTGAGATATGGCCCAAGTAGTTTTCTCCAGAAATACCAAAAGATATTTCTTCTTAGGCTCAAGGCTAAAGTACTGACATTATCTACTAATGAAATGAGAGTGATAGGTAGTGGAGACGTGAAGATGAAAGAAGCTTGATTCTTGTTCATAAGAAGCTTTTAAGCTACTGCTGAAACAGACATGCACATGGGCATCCACACTACAAATCTGGAGACAACAGGTGCTATACACAGAGTCTAAGTGGGTTCAGATGACAATGCCCTGGAGGAACAATTTGGTTGAATATTTAGGAGTGGTTGGAAGAATTAAGGTAAGTTTCTTAGAGGAAATGGAATTGGCCATCATAGAATGAACAGGAGCTAGAAAGACATTTCAGACTCTCAGAAGGGCAGAAGGATGCCTGTGAGCAGGGGAGTAAAGGAAGAGTTTGGGGAATAGCAAGGATCTGGGTGGAACTGGGCTGTGAAATGCACAGAGACAGGTGGAACCTGGTGAGAAATGAGGCTAGAAAAGGACCAGGTTGGGGCCAGATGGTAAAGGACTTAAATGCCATATGAGAAGTCTTCACACCCCAGCAGTCAGACCCATGAAGCTCCTCCCAGCCCTTCTATAACTTCTAGTGATTAAAGATCCCCTAATTGTCTGTTCCTTATTTTATTCTACAAAGCCAGCATCACCCTAATAACAAAACCTGGCAAAGACACAATGAATAATGAAAACTACCGGCCAATATCTCTGATGTACATAGACACAAAAATCTTCAACAAAATATTGGCAAACCAAATCCAGCAGCAAATTAAAAATTAATTCATCACAATCACATAGGCTTCATTCCTAGGATGCAAAGTGGCTCATCATATGCAAATCAATAAATGTGATTCACCACATAAACCAAATTAAAAACAAAAACAGTATCATCATCTCAATAAACGTGGAAAAAGCTTTCGATAAAACCTAACATCCCTTCATGATAAAAACCCTCAACAAACTAGGCATTGAAGGAACATACTTCAAACTAATAGGAGCCATCTATGACAGACCTACAGCCAACATCATACTGAATGAGTAAAAGCTGAAAGCCTTCCCTGTGAGAACTGGAACAAGACATGGATGCCCACTCTCATCACTCTTATTCAACATAGTACTGGAAATTCTAGTCACAGCAGTCAAGCAAGAGAAAGAAATAAAAGGCAACCAAAGAAGAAAAGAAGTTAAACTATCTCTCTTCATTGGCAATATGATTCTGTACCTAGAAAACCCTAAAGACTCTATGAAAAGGCTCCAGGAACTGATAAATGACTTCAGTAAAGTTTCAGGATGCAAGATTAATGTACAAAATCAATTATACAAAATACAAGGTACAAATGTACAAAATAGCATTTCTATACATCAGTAATGTTCAAACTGAGAGCGAAATCAAGAACGAAATCCCATTAAACATAGCCACACACACACACATACAAAATACCTAGGAAAACATCTAACCAAAGAGGTGAAAGATCTCTATAAGGAGAATTACAAAACACTGATGCAAGAAATCATAGATGACACAAACAAATGGAAAAACATTCTATGCTTATGTATTGGAAGAATCAGTATTGTTAAAATAGCCATTGTGCCCAAAGCAATCTACAGATTCAACACTATTTTTTAACAACTACTGGAATCATTTTCCTCAGGATTAGACAAAGCTATTCTAAAATTCATATGGAATCAAAAAAGAGCCTGAATAGCCAAAGCAATCCTAAGCAAAAAGAACAAATCTGGAGGTATCACAGTACCTGACTTGAAACTATACTATAAAGTTACAATAACCAAAATAGCATGGTACTGATACAAAAGCAGACACATAGGCCAATGAAACAGAATAAAGAACCCAGAAATAAAGCCACACACTTACAACCACCTGAACTTTGACAAAGTCAACAACAACAGCAACAACAACAACAAAAAAAAACAAGGGGAAAAGGACTCATATTTAATAAATGGTGCTGGAATAGCCGGCTACCCGTATGTGGAAGAATGAAACTGAACCCCAATGAATCCAATGAAACTGGATTCATCATATACAAAAATTAACTCAAGATGAATTAAAGATTTAAATGTAAGACCTCAAACTATAAGAATCCTAGAAGAAAAACCTAGGAAACACCATTCTGGATATCAGCCTTGGGAAAGAATTTATGACTAATTCCTCAAAAGCATTTCAACAAAAGCAAAAATTGACAAATTAAACTAAAGAGCTTCTGCTCAGCAAAAGAAGCTATCTACAGAGTGAACAGACACAGAATAGAAAAAATATTCACAAAGTATGTATCTGACAAAGGTCTAATATCCAGAAACTATAAGATAGTTAAACAATTGAACAAGTGAAATACAAATAACCCCATTAAAAAGTGGGCAAAAGACATGAACAGATACTTCTCAAAAGAAGACATACAAATAGCCAACAAATGTGAAAAAAATGCTCAACATCACTAATCATCAGAGAAATGCAAATCAATACCACAGTGAAATACCATCTCACACCAGTCAGAATGGCTATTAGTACAAAGTCAAAAAATAGATGCTGGTGAGGCTGTGAAGAAAAGGGAATGCTTATACACTGCTGCTTACAATGTAAATTAGCCACTGTGGAAAGAAGTTTGGGGGTTTCTCAAAGAATTTAAAACAGAACTACTATTTTAAGGGAGGAGACCACCCCTCATATTGTCTTATGCCCAATTTCTGCCTCCAAAGAAAGAAGAAGTAAAAACTAAAAAGCAGAAATGAAGTCCACAAGCAGACAGCCTGGCGCCACACCCTGGGCCTGGTAGTTAAAGATCGACCCGTGACCTAATCGGTTATGTTATCTATAGATTACAGACATTGTATAGAAAAGCACTGTGAAAATCCTTGTCCTGTTCTGTTCTGTTCTAATTACCGGTGCATGCAGCCCCCAGTCACGTACCCCCTCCTTGCTCAATCAATCACGACCCACTCACGTGGACCCTCTTAGAGTTGTGAGCCCTTAAAAGGGACAGGAATTGCTCACTCGGTGAGCTCGGTTGTTGGAGACATGAGTCTTGCCAAAGCTCCCGGCTGAATAAAGCCCTTCCTTCTTTAACTTGGTGTCTGAGGGGTTTTTGTCTGTGGCTTGTCCTGCTACAATTTGACCTAGCAATTCTATTACTGGGTATATAGCCAAAAAAGAAAATAAATTGTTCAGCCGGGTGCAATGGCTCATGCCTGTAATCCCAGCACTTTGGGAAGCTGAGGCAGGCAGATTGCCCGAGGTCAGGAGTTTGAGACCAGCCTGGCCAACATGGTAAAACCCTGTCTCTACTAAAAATACAAAAATTAGCTGCGCATGGTGGTGGGTGCCTGTAATCCCAGCTACTCGGGAGGCTGAGGCAGGAGAATTGCTTGAACCTGGGAGGCAGAGGTTGCAGTGAGTTGAGATCATATCTCTGTACTCCAGCCTGGGCGACAGAGTGAGACTCCATCTCAAAAAAAAAAGAAAGAGAGAAAGAAAGAAAGAAAATACATTGTTCTACTGAAAAGACACATGTATTAGGATGTTCATCACAGCATTATTCACAGTAGCAAAGACATGGAATCAATCTAGGTGCCCATTAGTGGTGGACTACATAAAGAAAATATGATACATATGCACCATGGAATACTACGCAGCCATAACAAAGACTGAAATCACGTCCTTTGCAACAACATGGATGCCAGCTGGAGGCTATTATGCTAAGTGAATTAATGCAGAAACAGAAAGCCAAATACCACATGTTCTCACTTATAAGTGGGAGCTAAACATTGGGTACTCATGAACATAAAGATGGCAATAAACACTGGGGACTACTAGAAGGAGGAAGGAGGGAGATGAGCAAGGGCTGAAAAACTATTGGGTACTATGCACACTACTTGGATGATGGGATCAATCATACCCTAAACAACAGCATCACATAATATACCCAGATAACAAAACTGCACATATGCCTCCTGAATCTAAAATAAAAGTTAAAATTATTTTAAAAATACACAAATGAAGTCATTTTTATCTAGTGAAATCCAGGGCTAAAACAAAGATTCAGTATTTGATTTTTTTCCTTTTGCCTAAGGCTCCAGTATGTCTCAATGCAACATTGTTACTGATCCTGTCTTTATTCACAATTGTGAGGTTTTGTTTATTGTGGCTTTCGTGCGTTAATTTTGATTTTTAAATTTTTTTAAAAACTTCAGTTGCTTTAGGAATGCAAGTGGTTTTTGGTTACATGGATGAATTGTATAGTGGTGAAGTCTAGGATTTTAGTGTACCTGTCACCTGAGTAGTGTACCCTGTACCCAATAGGTAGCTTTTCATCCATCCCCCGTTCCCTTTTGAGTCTCCAATGTCCATTATACCAATCTGTCTGCCTTTGCATACCCGCAGTTTATCTCCCATTTATAAGTGAGAACATACAGTGTCTGGTTTTTGATTCCTGAGTTACTTCACTTAGAATAAGATTTTTAAATATTGTGTTAAATTATCGTTCATCTTGAAAAAGGATCCCCTAATCATAAAAGAGAATATTGCCTCCCATAGCTTCATGGAAAATTTAGAATAATTAAGATTCTTATATCCCTATGTACTTGTTTACGTTTTTAAAAAGAGCAAATGGTCACTGAAAATGTAGCGAATGCTTACACAGGTATAGTAGATTATATTTTAAAATCTAGAATAGCTTACTTTAGAATCAGGGTTCTTTCTGGGTTTTTGAACATGAGTGGTTAGCAAAAATGGCGGAAGTAAACTTTGTTATAAAAGCAAGTTATAATCGTGGGTCTGGACACAAGATTTTGAAAGAAATTACCAGAACTAGGAAGACACTGAAGAAACTTGCTCACTTTTGGAGGGCACAGAGACATCTTTACTTTCCTTACTCGTTTTATTTAACTTCATTTTATTTATTTTTTTAGGAAAACACCAGAAGATATTTCTAAATTACTATTACTACTAGCACTGCTACTGCCACCACCACCACCACTGCTATGAAACCCAATTCAATTGCTGTTGAATATATTAATTTTCTGTGTTAACTTTAGATAGGTTAGCTTTAGATAGAAATTACAGAAAGATTTTCCACAGATTATGTAGTTTTCAGCATTTAAAAAATTAGATCTTTTTTTTTTAGTCTCGAAGATTGCCAAATTGCTTGGCAAGGAGTCTTTGAAAAGAAATGTAATTATTCATTAATCCTGGAAAACAAACAAATCACCTATAGCTCTCTTGCCACCTGCACCTTCACAACCCTCTGGTGCTTGTGGAAATTCCTCCGAAGGTCTTAGCAGTGCTCAAAAGACTTACTTGGATAACATCATCCACTTCAGCTCTGATAATAGGACCAAGAATTCCGAGATGCTCTTCATACTCCCCTCGAGGATCACGTTTGGTAAAAGTGCTGTCGACGTACTTTCGAAAAACTACTTTCTTATATGTGGTGTCTTCTGGAATATCATCAGAGTCTTCAATATCTGTTTCCCTGAAATAATAATACTATTTGTGTAAAAGAAGAAATTAAAGACTGTTCCCAGAATTTAGGAAATTGTCTCTTTCTGAATATAGCATCTAGCATAGAGAAGGTCTTTAATAAATACTTGGTGGATAAATGAGTAAATATATAAGTGGATAAAAACAAAAGCCAGTAAATATCTTTCAATTCCTAACTCAAATATTATTTTATAGGTAAGTCTTCCTATGACCTTTTAGACTAGGTCAAGTCTCTATATCAATTTCTCATATTTCTATAGTATTATTATAGTATATATAGTAAATTCCTGTAGTATTCTTATAATATCTCTATAGTATATATAGTAGATTATATATAATTTATTTGTGAGATTATCTATTAATATCTGTCACTCACTGGGTATAAGTGCCATGAGGTCAGCCATTGTGCCTAGTTTGCTCATAGTACTCTCTCCAGTGGTAAGCACATTATCTGACACACAGCAGGAACTTAATAAATTTTTGTCAAACATATAAATGAATGTACAAATATAATCGTATGTTAACACACCAAATTTTAAGATCAAAGGCAGACAAAGCCATGTAATGGGACAGTGCCAGAGCTTGGGGCTATCAGGTGACAATGGTCAGATTAATTAGAAGGTCACACTTATGGAAGTCACTGGATGGGTGAATGTTTTGTACCCTAAAAGTAGCCACTCTTCTCACATTCGTTTTTTGCTAATGTCCATTATTCTTAAGCTTCTTGACATTGGTGTGGACAAAGATTTTTTGGATTTGACCTCGAAAGTACAGGCAACAAAAGCAGAAATAGACAAATGGGATTGCCATCAAACTCAAAAGTTTATGCATAGCAAAGGAAATAACAGAGTGAAGAGACAACCTTTGGAATGGGAGAATATTCTTGAAAACCAGATATCTGATAAGAATATTAATATTAAAAATATAAGGAACTCAGTTCAGCAAAAAACCCAAATAGCCTGATTAAAAAATGAGCAAAAGACTTGAATAGACATTTCGTAAAAGACATACAAATGACCAACAAATATATGAAAAGATGCTCAACATTACTAATAATCAGAGAAATGCAATTTAAAATCACAATGAGGGCTCACCTCACACCGTTAGGATGGCTACTATAAAAATGACAAGAGATAAATGTTGGCAAGGATGTGAAGAAAAGGGAACTCTTGTATACTCTTGGTGAGAATGTAAATTAGTACAGCCATTATGGAAAACAGTATGGGAGGTTCCTTTAGAAATTAAAAATAGAATTACCACATGATCCATCAATCCCACTTTTGGGTATATACCCAAAGAAAATGAAATCAGTATGTTGAAGAGACATCTGCTCTCCCACGTTCACTGCAGCATTAGCCACATTAGCCAAGATAGGGAAGCAACCCAAATGTCTATAAACAAATGAATGGATTTCTTAAATGTGATCTACATAAACAATGAAATACTATTTAGCATTTAAAAAAAAGAAAACGAAGAAATGTCATTTGTGACAACATGACTGAACCAGGAGGTCGTTATGTTACATAAAATAAGCCAGGCACAGAAAGACAAGTACTGCAGGATCTCACTTATAATGTGGAAACTAAAAACATTGAGCTCATAGAAGCAGAAGGTAGAACAGTGGTTAACAAAGGGATACAGAGGTGGAGCATTGAGAAAATGGTCAAAAGATAAAATTCAGTTAGAAGAAATAAATTTAGAAGATCTGTTGTATAAGATGGTGACTGTAGTTAATAACAACACACCGAATTTTTAACATTGCTGAGTACATTTTAAGTGTTCTAACCACAAAAAAGTATGTGAGGTAATGCATAGGTTAATTAGCTTGATTTAGCCAATTCACAATTTATAAATATATTAAAACATCATGTTTACACCATAAATGTTTATAAAACAACAACAACAAAAAAAACTGTGGTACACCCATATAATGGAATACATGCAATAACCTGATGAATCTCCAGAGAATTATACTGAGTGAAAAAATACCAGTCCCCAAAGGTTACATGTTGCCTGATTCCATTTATGTAATATTCTTGAAATGACAAAATTATAGAAATGGAGATCAGACTACTGGTTGCCAGGAAATAAGGAAGGGGTATGGTGGGAGGAAGGCAGATGTGACTATAAAGGGGTAATGAGCGGGATTTTTATGGTGATGGTAAACATTCTGTATCTTGACAGTATCAACGTGAGTGTGCTGGTTGTGATATAGTATTATAGATTTGCAAAATGTTACCCCTGGGAGAAACTGGGTAAAGAATACTCAGGATACCCAAAGGATCTCTCTGTATTATTTCTCTTGACTGTATGTGAATCTATTTTGTTTTTGTTCCAAAATAAAAAGTTTAATTAAAAATTATAAATAAATAAATAAAGCACATTATTTCCATCTAGTTCATTGGCTCAGTCTAGGACTGAAGCATGTCGAATTCTCCCACTGACTCTCACATTTCCCAAGCCTGTGGAAACAAGCCAAACACTCACTCATCAAACCCATAATATTTGCTATATACTGTGAGTCATCAACAGAGAATCTCCTTCTGCCTTTCTTCTGGTCTACCTCCCCTACTAATCCCATCTTTCCAGACTCTGAGCATAACATGCAAACTCACAGAACACAAGGGAGTGGGTAAAGCAACTCCGACTGCCATAAAAGTGGGTTGTGAGCCTTGAATGGAATACAAGATTTTGAAGGTGGTTCCATCCCTATTCACTCTGGACAGGCCCTGCATCTCACTCCCTCGGGGCCTTGCTTAGAAATACTCAGGTAGCTAGTTGTTCTCATGTGGTATTGAGTGCAACATTTAAATAGGAAGTCATAGGAAAAGGTGTTTTAAACAGAGTTCTAATGTGGAGATGTCAGGCATCAGATTAATGAACTCATTTGCATAAGTCACACCACACATTGTGTTTGCCTACTGTAATTACACTTTGGTTTTTTAAGTGATTAGTGTAACAGCTTTAGTAAAAGCTGTGGGCATATCTAGACAGTTGATGCACAGTCATCATGCTATATCCCTGAGAATTTGTAGTTGACTAAGCCTTGCTCCTTTCCTCCTCTCTCTTCTCTTTCTGTATCTTCATCCCAGAACAAAGAGCCCAGTTCAACATGGCTTTCTACCCGTACGCAAAACTGAATTGTAAATATTTTTTTAAAAAAGCGATTTGGATCTCTTAGAAATTCTGATCTAAACAAGTAAATGCAAAAAGGAGATTTCTACATCATATTTGGGTTTGGATTTGAGGCTAACTTCAATTAAATCATATTGATTAGCATATAGCTATGGATAGGTTGGGCTCTGCCTGGAGCAATAAGAGTCAGTAGAAACATGGGTAGTAAGAGAAGAGGACACAGAAAAATGCTTAATTACAGAATATTATAGAGTTCTCACAGTGATTGTTCTTATATTGTCCAGGGGTCATCTAAGGTAAAGAAGCAATCTTGGAATTGACAAAGGAAAAAGAACAGGCCAACTTGCAATAGGGGAACCACACTGTTCTTAGTATATTTGCCCACAATTATCCCCCTGAATTGTAGTAGCTACTTTTTTCAGCAGTAATGGAAAAATGAGAATAAAAAAGGAGAAAACTGGCCAAACCTTTGTACAAATTCTGAATAATCCCAGGATATTTCTTCAGCAGCAATGTAATAATTTCTTCTGTTTCCATTGTTGCTGCGGAGGTACCATGCTGCAATGTTGTCAGGATCTCTGGAGGAGTTGATGTTTGTCCTAACGTCAGTTTTGTAGGGGTCATCATAGGGCACATAATCAATTTCAGCATAGTCATCTTCACTGCTCTGGACCTCTTCCTTTGGAATAATCTCAATGTAATCTGTACCATCTTTACTGAGGCCCACTATAACCAGTGGATTAAATTCCTTTGATAGAAAAGTATCATTGAGAGTAGGAGATGAAGGAGATGGCATCTGACCAAGGTCTGGATAAGGAAAAGACTCATTAAATTCTTGAAGAAGCAATGACTGACTAGATTCAGAAGGGTAGAATATCTGATCAAGGTCTGGAGGAGGTGATATCTGGCTGAGATCAGGGAGAAAGGTGGTGTCACTGATGTCTGGAGAGAGAGTCACCTGGCTGAGGTCTGGGGAAAGGGACATCTGACCAAAGTTTGGGGAAAGATCTGTCTCACCAAGGTCTGGAGAAAGTGTCATCTGGTCGAGGTCTGGGGTAAGGGGAATTTGACTGAGATCTGCAAAGAGGGGCATCTCACTGAGGTCTGGGGAAAGGTTTGTCTGACTGAGTTCTGGAGAGAGGTTTGTCTGGCTGTGGTCTAGAGAAAGGGTTGTATGGCTGGGGTCTGGAGAAAGGGGCATCTGACCGAGGGCTGGGGAAATGTTTGTTTGACTGAGTTCTGGAGAGAGGTTTGTCTGGCTGAAGTCTAGAGAAAGGGTTGTATGGCTGAGGTCTGGAGAAAGGGTTGTATGGCTGAGGTCTGGAGAAAGGGTTGTATGGCTGAGGTCTGGAGAAAGGGTTGTATGGCTGAGGTCTGGAGAAATGGGCATCTGACCGAGGGCTGGGGAAAGGTTTGTCTGAATGAGTTCTGGAGAGAGAGTCGTGTGGCTGAGGTCTGGAGAGGGGTTTGTCTGGCTGAGTTCTGGAGAGAGGGTCACCTGGCTGAGGTCTGGAGAGGTGATTGTCTGCCAGACTTCATGTTCTGAGGAAGGGGACATTTGACTTATATCAGTGGGGAAGGACTTGTGACTTCGGTCATACTCAAGCATCTCACTGAGCTCTGGAGAAGAGGATATGTGACTGGGGTCTGAAGTAGAGTGCATTTGATCAGGGTCTTGAATGGGGAATGTTTGATAGTGTTCCTCTGGGGGCACTGTCTGATAAAGACCTGGAGGACAGCTTGTCTGACCAGTGTCATTTGAGGAGTTCTGATTATGGTCAGGAAGTGAGGCTATCCAGCCAAAATCCATACAGGGCAATGTCTGATTGAGGTCTGTGGGAAGAGATGTTTCATTGGATTTATGAAGCACCAACGAATGCTTAAGTCTTCTTTCTGGAAATGTGTTGTAGGCTTCACTTCTTAGAGGGTGAAAGGTCCTCGGAGATAAAGGAGCATGGTGTGTGTGCTTCTCTTTTTTCTTTTTTCGTGTCTTAATGAGAAACTGGCTTTTCTTCAGTCTACTCTTTCCTCCATCCTGTCTTACTTGTAGAGATTTATGTCTAACTCTAGGAAACTTTGGGTGGCCACTCTGCTTTCCAGGCTTGTTGGCAAGAGGGGTGCTTTCTCCCCAAGCACGTGAGGCATTCTGGGGGCTGATCAGCCAATTGTTAACAGCTGTGTCTTCATCAGTATCTTGGATTATTTCATAGCTACCTTTCTCAGAAGCCAAATGCCATCTCCCAACCAAAATCTTAGATGGGTTATTTTGTTTTAAGAGTAACAGATCACTAGGAGGGTCCTCCCAGGGCCTCATTCTGGAAGGAGAACCAGTGTCTTGGCTAGGAAGGTCCTCCCAGGGCTTCATTCCGGAAGGAGAACCAGTGTCTTGGCTTAGGTGTCTCCCAACTTTATGTGCTAGTAATTTCATCCAGGAGAACCTGTGCTTTGCTGCTTGATCTCTTTCTACCTTGGGTCCCTTATGCTTAGCATGTTCTTGACTTTTGAATTCTCCAGCACCAAGTGAAAGTAGACGTATCCCTGTGACATCTGGCTGTAGAGGATCCTCTATAGGGTCTTCAGAATATGGGCTGGAATGCTCTGCTGTGGAAGAATTGAGAACTGAGTTCTTGCCAATGAGGTGTCTCAGTGGAGAACCAGCTGTGGTGGCTTGTTGGTGAGAAGGGGCTTTCTGAGGTTCTGCAAGGCTATTGACAGTGAACTTACTAATATTACTTGGGGAAGAATAATTTGAACCAACAATTATATCTGTGTTCGAAGAAACAAATTCAGTGCCATTCTCCAGAGCTAGGGCAGTAAGATTGAACTCTTCTTCTTCCTGATTCAATGATGAGTTTCGGAATGACCTAATTCCTAATGCTGCAGCCAGTCTGTTCTGGTAATCATAGTCAGCATCACTCTCTTCATCTTCAGGTTCTAAACGATCATGCATTTTCCGTGTAGCCATGACTGTAGATTCTGGAGGTTCAAAAATCTCATATGAATCTTCATCATCATCTGGGATACATTTAACATCCCTGAATTTCAGCCTCAGCTTTTTGCTTCTTGGACTAGAATTCATGGAAGTTAACATCCAAGTTCCTACAGAAGAGAGACAGACAGAAGAGAGATCTGGAAGTCTGGGAAAGGACATGAAAACACAATAATCCATTGTGGCAGGTAATTTCTAATAAACTTTCGTCAGGAATATTCAAGTATGGGCTGTGGACCACTGCTTGTCTGTGAACTATTGATTACTGGGTCAAAATAACATAAGGAGAGAAAAATGAGAATGAAATGTTTAGTAAACTTTTGTTTTTCTAAAGCAATTTGACATTGCTGTGACTCTAAGCACATGACCAGTGCGTTCATCTCACTTAACAGAATAAAAACCAAAAGTATTGCTTAGTGGAGATTAGAGGGGAAAAAAGGTCTTTCAGCACAGATAGTTGCTCACTATTTTAAAATATATTAAGAAAGGGATGAATCAAGAATAAAATGGACTTTTAATATCATAAATATCCTAACAGCACATCTTGTCTTAGAATTAAAGGGATGGTGATGAGCTCTATCCCCACAAATAAGAGACATTTAGATGTTTCTAAGTGATAATTCACGAGGACAATTTTGAATCTCTGAAATGGCATGCATTGCTGGAACATTAAAGATTTCTTGGTGAGTCTCCAATAGTTACCATTGTTGGTGTCTACTGAGTGCTAGGCACTTGGCACATATTACTATTTTAATGGTCAAAGTAACTCTGTGAGATGTGATTACACTGTTTTCCAGATAAATGACTTGTGGCTCAGTGAGGCCAAGTAACTTGTGTAAGGTTACACAGCAATCGATTGGCAGATCAGGACTTGCATTCCAGTCTGACAAACTCCAAAGCTGTTGCCGAAGCAGCCTTTAAGGCACTGTACCTAATGATTGAAGATGACTGTTGAAAAAAACCGAATAGGGCATTTTGATAAAAGAAATGCTCTTTTGTGGCCAAAATATTTATGCTTCTTCCTCAGAGTTATGCCTTATTCTTCTGCTGTTGTATATTTTTACTTCCTACTTTGCCCAGAGAAGGAAAAATATAACCCACACTAAAGAACTGGATCCATTTAAGTCATTAATTTCTCAAAGAGAAATCATGAGAAACATTGAAAGAAAAGCCTGCAGGGGGTCAGGGAGATAAATAGAGGAGCACTGGTAGCCTGGAGAGTTGCAGCAGACCTTTATAGACCAGAAATTCAAAGCAAGCTTCCTCTGTGAGTGTCCAGACTCTTACTCACCAACATTATCCATTGTGACCGTCACAGATTCTCCACGCATGGGGAAGAGGGTCAAGGTGTCCTCATGCCTCTTTCCATAGATGAATGAGTGCCCAGTGAAGTGGATGGTCAAAATTTCATTCTGGGTCCCCACACTACAGAAGTGCCACTGGACAGTGTCATCAAAGCAGAATCCAAGAGTAGTTATGCTCTCAGGCACATAGCCATTGATAGCTGAAAGTGTAAAATCTGTTAAAATTCCAAGTCTATGCCAACAAAAGGGCATGTGTCTAATTATACCTAAGATAAATGTCTCCATGTTAATTTGGTTGTGTCAAAGCAGTGATTATCCAAGATAAGCTTTATCTAGTCTAACACGTGACTAGAAGATCAAACTCAGAATTTTCAAATGAGAGATTATTCTCCTAAATTAGCCAAAGGAGAAATCTCAGGAAAAAGATAAAGCCTTCCATTTACATTGATTTAGTCATTCGTCAAATGTATAGTAAATATTTTGTGCTCCATTCTCTGCCTTTAAAGATATTCTAATAATTCCACTTGGAGGAAAAGCATAATATAAGAAATTCATCTTTTTGATATATTAGTCATTGGGTAAGAAGTAATGTCCCTAAAAATAAAGCCCATTTAGCATATTTTATAGTTTTTATTGCTGTCTTATAATCTACATAGTATTCACAGTTTCCATTTGAGTATCCAGTTCATACATTTCATTATTGTTAAAAGGGACACTGCTGTAGGCAATATTTTTATTTACTTATGTACTAAGCATAGTAAAAAACCAAAGGTATGATTTCTACAAGGGCGGGGCTCATGTCTACCTCGATTACCACTCTTAGCCTTAGTACCAGTATAATGACTGGCATTAACAAATATTTAAATACCTACTTAAATCACTTAAGTGACTTTAATAATTTACATGATGTATTATTAGTTTATACCTCATTCTAGATGTTTTTCTAAATGGTCTATAACTGCATTGTTCAATATGGTAGCCACTGGCTACAAGTGGCTATCAAGCACTTGAAATATGGGTAGACTGGGCTGAGATATGCTGTGAGTATAAAATATACATTGAATTTCAAAGACTTAGTAATAAAGTAAGTCTCATTAATTTTTATATTGGTTACATGTTGAAATGATAATATTTAGGATATACTGAGTTAAGTAAAACATATTACTAAAATTAATGTCACCTATTTCTCTTTACTTTTTAATGTTGCTATCAGAAAATTTTAAATTACGCATGTAGCTCACACATAGTTTCTATTGGACAGCACTGGTCTAGAACTATGATAGATTCACTGCCAAAAGGAAGTTATGCAAAGAAAGCTGAGAGTAATTTTCTGTTTGAATTATTTGACCTGGCACCTGTCAGCTCTGATAATCCCTAGCTGTCAGTCATCTGAAGCTATATGAACAGAACATGCAGAAATCATCCTCACATGTGTGATTACCTACTAGAGAAGGTGATTACCATGACTCTAGACTCTGAGGATCAGTAGGGGGACCCTGGCTGTTGTGGAGAAGTTTGCTTCCAGCTGGCTCAGTGACATTTCTCTCAGACTGCCATGGCAGTGCTTTTGGCCACTGAACTTTAGAACTGCAGCAAATGCCAGAACCCTCATTCAGGGAATTCCTTTTGTTCTGAACATCTTACTGATCACTTGAAACGTCTTCTTGCATGCCTTTCCAAGACTCTTGGGTCCCTATACTCATTTTGCTCTACTTTGATGTGTCAATCCATCTTTGGATTACTTGCCTTGTTTCTGTCCTGGCCATATATTCACCCTGAACTCAGTCTAGGATACTATTGACATGGACTATAACACCTTCCATTAGTCCTACCCCCTCACCCTTTTCCTCACCACGCAGAGTATGTCTGTGTACACACACACACACACACACACACACACACACACACACACACACGCTTGGAATAGAAGATCAAACGCATTTCTAAGGATGTGAGCCTTTGACCTCTTGCTTAAAAATGTTGCTATGATGTCACCCACGGATTTCATCACCAAGTCTTTGGACTGGAAGTGAGGATTGGAGGTGCCCCTTAGTGAGTAGATTTTAATCCATGTCTCTGACTCTAGGCACAGTCATATTTCAACCACAGGAAGGAAAAACTGATGAACAAAAATAGTACTCTGACTTACTGCTCATGATGTTTGATTCATAAAACTTGGGGTCATCACGTTTCACCTCATCAGGATTTTCACAAAACTTGTTGATGTTGTCTTCAAGGTACCAGCTTTTGTTCTCATCAAACACAGCAAACACAGCCTGCTGTTCGATGTCTGCTGCCCTCTGGAGGACAAAACAGTATAGTACTGGTACAAGAACAGACGCATAGACCAATGGAACAGAATAGAGAACTCAGAAATAAGGCTGCCCACCTACAACTATCTGATCCGTGACAAAAGCAAGCAATGGGGAAAGGATTCTCTATTCCATAAATGGTTCTGGGAAAACTGGCTAGCCGTAGGCAGAAAATTGAAACTGGACCCCTTTCTTACATTATATACAAAAATTAACTCAAGATGGATTAAAGACTTAAATGTAGGCCTGGCGCGGTGGCTCACACCTGTAATACCAGCACTTAGGGAGGCCAAGGCGGGTGGATCACCTGAGGTCAGGAATTCAAGACCAGTCTGGTCAACATGGCAAAACCCATCTCTACTAAAAAAAAAAGAAAAGAAAAAAAAATTAGCCAGGCGTCGTGGCTTATGCCTGTAATCCCAGCTACTCGGGAGGCCGAGGGGCCGAGGCAGGAGAATCACCTGAACATGGGAGGCAGAGGTTGCAGTGAGCTGAGATCGTACCACTGCACCCCAGCCTGGGCAACAGAATGAGACTCCGTCTCAAAAATAACAGAAACAAACAAACAAAAAACAACAACAAAACACTTAAACGTAAAACCCCAAACTACAAAAACCCTAGAAGACAACCTAGGCAATATTATTTGGGACATAGGCATGGGCAAAGCTTTCATGACGAACATGCCAAAAGCAATAGCAACAAAAGCAAAAATTGTCAAATGGGATTTAATTGAAATAAAGAGCTCCTGCACCACAAAAGAAACTATCAAGAGAGTAAACAGACAACATTCAGAATGGGAGAAAATTTTTGCAAACTATGCATCTGGCAAAAGTCTAATATCAAGCATTTATAAGGAACTTAAATTTACAAGAAAAAAACAAACAGCCCCATTAAAAAGTAGGCAAAGGACAGGAACAGACACTTTTCAAAAGAAGACATACATGTGGCCAAAGAGCATATGAAAACAACGCTCAACATCACTGATCATTAGAGAAATGCAAATCAAAACCACAATGAGATACCATCTCGCACCAATAAGAATGGCTATTATTAAAAAGTCAAAAACTAACAGATGTTGGCAAGGTTGTGGAGAAAAAGGAACACTTATACACTCTTGGTGGGAGTGTAAATTAGTTCAACCATTGTGGAAGATACCATGGTGAGTCCTCAAAGACCTAAAGTCAGAAATACCTTTGAACCCAGCAATTCCATTACTTGGTATGTACCCAAAGGAATATAAATCATTCTGTTATAAAGACACATGCATGCGTATGTTCGTTTTCGCACTCTTCACAATAGCAAAGACATGAAATCAACCCAAATGCCCATCAATGACAGACTGGATGAAGAAAATATGGTACATATACACCATAGAATACTATGTGACCATCAAAAAGAACAAGATTATGTCCTTTGCAGGGACATGGACGGAGCTGGAGGCCATTATTCTAAGCAAGTTAACGCAAGAACAGAAAACCACATACTGCATGTTTTCACTTACAAGTGAGAGCTAAATGATGAGAACACATGGACACATAGAAGGGAACAATACACACTGGGGCCTATCAGAGGATGGAGGGTGGAAAGAGGGAGAGGATCAGAAAAAATAACTAATGGATACTAGGCTTAATACCTGGGTGATGAAATAGTAAGTACAACAGACCTCCATGACACATGTTTACCTATGTAACAAACCTGCACATCCTGCACATAAGTACCCCTGAACTTAAAAGTAAAAAAAAAAAAAAAAAAAAAAGTGCTGTATTCAGTCATTAACATCGCAGCAAATTATCTACACCACTGAGTTCTCAGAAACCAAAGTGACATAGTTCTTGGAACTACTGAAGCCACATAATTCAGGCATTTATGAGAGTCCATCATGTACACAGCACTTGTTAGAGCTAAAGGTAATATGCAAAAGCAAACAGAACAGATAAGAAAATTCAGAGATTAAAATATCCCAAAAGAGCCGGGCACAGTGGCTCACACCTGTAATCCCAGCACTTTGGGAGGCTGAGGCAGGTGGAACACCTTAGGTCAGGAGTTTGAGACCAGCCTAGCCAACATGGTGAAACCCTGTCTCTACTAAAAAATACAAAAATTACATGGGGGTGGTGGCGGGTGCCTGTAATTCCAGCTACTCAAGAGGCTGAGGCAGGAGAATCACTTGAACCCAGGAGGCAGAGGTTGCAGTGATCTAAAATGGTGCCACTGCTCTCCAGCCTGGGTGACAGAGTGAGACTCTGTCTCAAAAGAAAAAAAAAACAAATCCCAAAAGAAAAATCTAATTTCGCTATGGCAGCTGAAAGTCTGTCTATCTCTGTAATTGCACACCTTTCAACATGAATGATTGACTGAATATGCTCTGAATAAGTGCAAAGGATGAAAGAGAAGGTTGCAATGGAAAAGCCTTATGCTTCTACTACCTGTTTCCTTTCCTAGCTCAATAAATCAGGATCTTCCATATGTCCAGAAATTCATTTCTGCTTTTTCTAGGCATATGTTTATTTTGTATGCCTTGCGATAAGATCTCTTTGGTTACAGTTTAGCATAATTGGGAATTTTAGTTTAATAATATGAGACTACAATTCTTCAATGAAGACAAACTCAGAAATTCAGTATCTTTGTTCACATTCTTCTATATACTTTAGTCTCAACAGAGATGGGCCATTATCTGGGTCCAATTTCACTAGGAACTATGTCTGTAAATTTGGTTGCTTTCAGAGAATCTCTCCTCTGTCTCCCTATTGCAGGTCTCTAAAGATAGCAAAGACTGGTAAAGAGCTTTATACTTTTACCAGATGGTATCTCACTGAACCCCCAAACAGACCTGTAACATTTTTAGGAGGGTTATTACCCATTTGATAAAAGGAAGAAATTAGGAAAGGCTAATCAACTTGCTCAACACATCCAATACCAACAGACCTGGAATTTGAAACTAAGACAAAATATGTTATCACACTCTAGACTTGCCTTCCGCAGTGATGGTACTGATAAAAATAGACAAGACAAAAAAAAAAAGAATAAATGTTATCACACTGGTGCTAAAAAGGACTACTTGACAATTACTGTTCTCTTGAAGGAAAAGCCCCATTATTTAGCCAGGAGACCTAACATGTCCTAGCCAGAAGAAATTCTCAGAATTTCTGAAAGGTTACTTCAAGGACAAAGTACCTGTATTCCTCGCCTGTCCAGGGATCTGCTCTTACAGATTAGAAGTAGTCCTATTAGCCCAGAGGCGATGTCTCTCACGATGTCCACGTCACTGTAGTATGGTCTTGTTAAGCACTGGGCATCGTTTTCTGTGGGTTCATCAAACTCTAAGATGTTCCACTTATAAGTATAGGTTTCCCCTGGTTGAACTGCTCTGATCATGGTGTTGTTCCTGCCTGAAAGAAAATATATTCAAAATTGTTTTCATTTGCAAAGTTATTTCATGATAATAAATAAATAAATAAGCTTTCGTTGGAACCAATTAATATTGCAAAAGGAATTATTTTTATTTTTTTAATTATACTTTAAGTTCTAGGGTACATGTGCACAACGTGCAGGTTTGTTACATGTATACATGTGCCATGTTGGTGTGCTGCACCCATTAACTTGTCATTAACATTAGGTATATCTCCTAATGCTTTCCCTCCCCCCGCCCCCCACCCCCTGACAGGCCCCGGTGTGTGATGTTCCCCATCCTGTGTCTAAATGTTCTCATTGTTCAATTGAATTCTTTAAATATTCTACTTGGAACCTGGATAACATGTAGCCATTAGATAATGCTCCACTAGAGGCCACTATGACACTAATAAAAGACACCATATTTTGTTACCACTAAGAGACAAAACTCCTGAAGTGAGAAGGGTTTGGCTGTGATTTTTAGGATACTCCTACATGTATACTACCTGACTGCAGTAGTGACACCACCGGGCAAGGAGAATAGCAGAAAAATGTGGCGGCCTCTCAGAAGTTACTAGCTGGATTCAGTAGAAGTGAAAGATTCAAACCTGAGGTGAAAGAAGAGTTGACTTCATCTTCATAAGGCGAGAAGGTCACTCCATGAGGGTAAATGCTATAGGGGCGGCTGGCCATATTTTTGAACACGATCTACAAAGTTAAATCAAATTTATTCTAGGATTTAAGGTTGATCAAGACAAATAATATAAGATACTAGCTTTGCATATTCACCTTTTGGATGGTGTGTGTGTATACATGTGTACACACAGTGGGAAAATTAGATCTGTTTATCTGAGCAGTAACCTCCCCTCATCACCTGGCAGGAGCATTGGAGAGAGTGTTTCACTCACACATTAAGGTGAAAAATGGAAAGAGAAGTCTGACTTTAGAGGATAGGTTAGGAGAAGTGACGTTTTCCTCACAGTATCACTCTCTCCAAGCAAGTCCTCCTCCCCCTGCCCTTCTCTTTTCAGCTTGGGCCACATCTCATTTTGAATCTGCTTCTCATCTCTAGACCATGATCCCCTTCCCCTGCCCGGTAGATTTTTTAGGACACTGTCTTTGAAGTCATCTTCTCAGCTAGGTTCAGTGGCTCAAACCTGTAACCCCAGCACTTTGGGAGGCTGAAGCAGGTGGATCACTTGAGCTCAGGAGTTCAAGACCAGCCTGGGCAACATGGTGAAACCTCATCTCTACAAAAAAATACAAAAATTAGCCAGGCGTTGGGGCGTGCGCCTGTAGTCCCAGCTACTTGAGACGCTGAGGTGCGAGAATCGCCTGAGCCCAGGAAGTGGAGGTTGCAGTGAGCCATGATCACACCACTGCACTCCAGCCTGGGTGAAAAGTAAGACCCTTGGCGGGGGGGGGGGGGGGGGGGGGCGGGGGGGGGCGGAGGGGGAAGCTACCTTCTTGAGAGGCACAGACAAATAGCCAGATCCTGAACTTTTAATAAGGTATGTCTACACTCGCTGAGAACACATAAAAGGGATCAGAAATGGAAGAAGGGAAAGAGGCATGGAGAAAAAAAACTGCTTTTGTCCTTTGGCTATTTTAAATGAACAGAATAGACCTTGTCAGGTGCACAAAACACACAGGAGTCCTAGTTAGGCTCTTTAATCTGCAAAAGAGAACCTTAATCCTATCTTCTATTTGGTTGATTGTCAAAGCCTTTGGATCATCCTTTGTCTGTAGATTATCTATACTCTAGGATTTTGTCAAAGACTGCAACCTTTAATTCTCTGCTGTCCAATTCTTATCTATCTTGGTGAAGTGACATGACATTTAAGGAGAATTGTCTGAGGAAAACTCCGTGCTCTTGATACATGGAGTTTACCTTCATCAGAGTCCAACCATTAGAGAGCTGCATACCTAGACTACATTAAAAAATGAGTAAAAATTGTTTCTATTCAGTTGTGTTTACTGTTATATCTTAGCTATAATGAGAAACATTTTTAATGCAACTTTTAATCTATTATTTTATGCAACTTTTAATCCATTATGCTGGTTATAAGAATTTTATCAAGGATGCCATCTGCTGTATCACTCAGCACTCTCTTTTGTAGAACTCATTAAAGAAGTTCCTCTTAGATCTTAACATCAGGATAAATGGTGTTTTCTTTTTGTAGATGATGTAGACTTCACCCTGACATATTTCCTTTTTTACACTGACTGCCATAAAGCTTAGGACAAAATTTGAAGACAGCCTTACAGGGTCGCACGGTATCTACTTATCTGTGGCTTTATTTTCTTTGTCCCCATATTCTATCCCAATTACATAGACTCTTTGTTTTATGCCTTTATAATTTGAGAAACTGTCTCAGATCCTTTGTATTACTGAGTAAGCTGTAAATAAATACAAATACTAAATAAAAACTAAAAGTTGCATTTGAATTTAAAATTATATGAGCACCTTTTTCTTTTAAAATTAAAAAATAACCAGGTACTCCATAATATTTTACTATTTAATTTCTCCCATGATTCTGTATTTGTGTTACTTACTTTGAGTGTGTCTCTGACCTGGGCTCTGATAATAGGACCCAAAATCCCATCTTCTTTCATATTGGGATTCACTGTATGTTTGGTGAAGGACTCATCTTCGTACTGTGTGTACATAACTTTCTTATAATGTTTTCCAATTTGGTTTGAGAAATTATCCAGATGCTGAGACCTGTATTTTCTTAAAGTGAAATAAAAAAAAATTAAACCACTTTCTCAAATAGAGATCTCGGTAGGATGGGGAAACCCTTGTGCTTAAACATTCTGCTCTTAGATTAGCTAACATACTAGTTCTCTAAAAATTTCTTAGTGTAGTTTGCAAAGTCCTTATGTTTTCTGTCTAATTGGAAAACTGGAAACTTCTGATTTGTCTCCTGCATCACTGATAAAAGTCATAGGTAACTGGTTAGAAGCAGCTACTTAGATCTTCCTGTCATTCTTATTGCTACAGCAGACATTTGATACCTCTGGGAAAAGGCCTATACTGGCTGAATAGATACTAGGAATTTTTCTAAACTCTCTCCTATCACTTATTCTATGATAGCCTTTTTGGTTTTAAAGGTATTTCTTAATCCCTAAAAGCAACTTCCAACCCCAGGAAACATTTACTAGCATTGTTAATCATAGTTCTGTGCTATTGGGCTATGTCTTCCACCATCTAGCCAATTCTCTGAGCTGACTGAAAAGCAACCTCCTTCACCCATCTTTTGTAGCTACTGGGATAAATACTTTGGGAGCAGAAACATGAACCACTTTTCCCCTGCCCTCTTTATTACCTTAGTTTGCAAAAGCAACTACATGCGGCCAAAAAGCATATTTTAAAAAGCTCAACATCAGTGATCATGAGAGAAATGCAAATCAAAACCACAATGAGGCCGGGCGCAGTGGCTCACGCCTGTAATCTCAGCACTTTGGGAGGCCGAGGCGGGCAAATCACGAGGTCAGGAGATCGAGACCATCCTGGCTAACACAGTGAAACCCCGTCTCTACTAAAAATACAAAAAATTATATTTTTTGTATTTTGTATTTGTGTTGGCGGGCCTCTGTAGTCCCAGCTACTCGGGAGGCTGAGGCAGGAGAATGGCGTGAGCCTGGGAGGCGGAGCTTGCAGTGAGCAGAGATTGCGCCACTACACTCCAGCCTGGGCGACAGAGCGAGACTCCGTCTCAAAAAAAGAAAGAAAAACGCAATGAGATGCCCTCTCATGCCAGTCAGAATGGCGATGATTGAAAAGTCAAGAAAGAACAGATGCTGGCAAGGTCATGGAGAAAAAGGAACACTTATACACTCTTGGTGGAATGTAAATTAATTCAGCCATTGTGGAAGACAGTATGGCAGTTCCTCAAAGACCTAAAGTCAGAAATATCATTTAACCCAGCAGTCTTTTAAGATGGCGTATCATTTTATGAATTTATTTTGCCCAGTGGAAAGCACTGACTGTTGCCAAACACTCCTGGATTCCTATCTCAGTTCTGTCAACAATTCTATAATCTTGGCCAAATTTTTTTTTGTTCTTTTTCCTAGTTTAATTGTTTTTAATAGAAAATACATTCACATAATTTTTATTACAGTGAAAACTCTCACTTTTCTCTGATGACTCTCAAAATGACCTCCCTAGCCCTCCCTGAATTTTTAATAGAAAATACATTCACGTAATTTTTATTACAGAGAAAACTCTCACTTTTCTCTGATAACCCTCAATGGACCTCCCTACCCTCCCTGAATTTTCTAGGTAGCCATATATTAATTTCATGCGTGTAATTCCAGAATACCTTTATGTCTTACAAATAAGAAAATATAAATATTCTTATCCCTTTCACTCCTTTAACAAAAGGCAGCTATATACACAGGCTATACTACATCCCAGCTTTTTAATTTAATAACATATCTTGGAGAACTTCTTGTATTAGTACATATAGAGTGTTTGCATCCTCTTTTTTTGATGCTTAGTATTCCATTGTATGAATGTATCATAATTTATTAAACTAGTTTTCTACTGATGGACATTTTGAGTTGTTTCCAGTCTTACTACTACTAACATTGCAACAGTGAATATGTTGTAGATACATCATTGCACCTGTGAACAAGTGTATCTGTATAGTTAGATTTCCAGAGTGAGATAGCTGAGTCAAAGGGTATATGCATTTAGAATTTTGATACATATTGCCAAGTTATTCTTCAGAATCCTTTTACCAATTTAATCTTCCACGAACAATATATGATAGTTCTTTTTTCTCACAGCCTTGTCAACAGATGATGTCATCTGGACTTGTGAATCTGATAGATAAAAGTAGTATTCCCATGAAGTTTAATTTGCATTTCTGTTATTATGAGTGAATTTGAGTAACTTTTCA
This sequence comes from Gorilla gorilla gorilla, assembly GCF_029281585.2. Lineage (NCBI taxonomy): Eukaryota > Metazoa > Chordata > Mammalia > Primates > Hominidae > Gorilla > Gorilla gorilla. Next base: position 87,206,134 of record NC_073224.2, on the reverse strand, counting down.
AGGGTTTAAGAGCTATTTGAATTTCCAAATCTCTTAATCTCTCAGACCCATTTCCTCATATATAAAAAGAAATAAGAGCAGTATCTAGTTTGTAGAGTTGAAGTGAAGCTCTCAGAAAGGGATAATACAGTGCTTGGCAATGGCAAACATTCAACAAAAGGTAGCTGCTGTTGTCATTTTTATTATTATTAGGCTGAATTTCTTTGGTGATTTGGGGGTAATTCAAGATTAATTTTTACAAAAAGACTTGAATAGAAACCAATACATGTGTCCCCTTGAGAGCTGTGAACTTACAACATTTCACCCCAAACATCTAGGACCCTATGGAATGTGTCTTGAACCTTTGCCCAGTGGCATGAACCCCAACAACTCACTTGTCCATATTCGCTGGTATTACAGGTGCATAGTCCCAAATGACTTCCTCTGCAGCAATGAAGTATTCCCACCTCTTCATGTGCCGCCTCTGCTCACGAGTTATTTTCTTAAGATTCCTGGTTTTCTTTGGGCAGTTTTTAATGTCAATGTAAGCCTGCATCCCAGCTGAGTTAGGACAGAAAGACAATGAAATAACTCAAGAGAAGAAATTATGGTTGATTGAAATGCATATCCTTTAAATCAACTTGTGGAAGGTTTATATTAATATAATAAGAGTGAAAGTAATGCTCAGGCAATTTTTGAACATTTTAGTTTGGAACTCTTTAAGTGGCATCCAGAAAAGGCAAGAATTTTAAAAGGGGGAAAAGGAGGAGGGGTTAGGGAAAAAATTTGGAAAGATTCCCTTTATTTCTTCTTGAGCAGGCAAATTTCTAATAATTTTTAACTTCTTAAGACCTTATGAATTAAGTCTTGTTAAATTCTCATTTTTCTGTCATCTGTCCCTTAATCTATAAAATGAAGTAGCACCAGTACCTAATAAAATTGTTGTTAAAAATTAAATATTAATAACAATACATAATGCACTTATCCTCAACAAAGAAACAAAAGTTACATTGTTGTTTTAATATTATTGGGAACTCTATCTTCCACGGATATCATGATGGTTTTATTACTTCAAATATAATTTTGACTACTCGTGTGAAAAGAAACAGAAATGATCTCATGAAGTATCTCTTCCTTATATGTGTTGCTTATACATTATTTTGGTAACAAAATGATTTCCTATTGTGATATCATTTCCTTAGACTTTAGTCTCCGTTTATATGAACTCTCATCTCAACAGTTTTAAAGCAAAAATGTGTAGTAGAACAATCAGTTATTTTGTTTACACGATACCACATAACCTGGGTTGATTTATTTTCCCACCTGAATTCACCAGTGTTCTTTGGAGCTCACCCCTCAGTATATGCCATGTATGATCCATTCAACACACATTCATTGAGTTCCTCTCTATGCTAGACTTTGTGTTCATCCCACTGCAAAGGTTAATGTTTTCATGTTAAACTTTTACACTTTCTACAACTTAGTGCTTCTGTAAATTTGCAGTTTGTCTTGTGCTAGCATCTAGGTCTTTTTCTCTGGCTGCATATGAAGTAACCCGAAGAAAGAATATCTCTATGTATGCATTTGTTTTCTTCCTCTTTTCTTCTTTCGAGGAAGTTACAGATCTCTTTTGCTTTTGCTTAATTAAAAAAAAAAAAACACACACAAAAAAAACCTTTGCCAATTCCTTCGCTTTCTCCATCCCCAAAGAGCAAGTTATAAATCTAAGAGCAAAATATCTAAGTTTGGTTGTTAGGAACTGAGGAAAGTTTGTCTGGGGTGCAGGTGGCTTGAAAGGGCAAGGGAGAAAGAGGGAGTTAGTGCATGGGAAGAAAGGATTCTGCATTCAGAAGCAAGACTGTCAGGAGAGTTTCTTGCCTTGCAAATGTTTTGGGGTGAGAGAAGATATGATCCACTTTCCCTCTGGGCCCACAGTCATATTTGCGGTAGTGGATGTAGCACTGACAAGGGTGATGGCTGAGACCTTATGATGGTTCTGCTCCAGGACCTGGCCGTTGAAATGAATGGAGAATAATTCTGGCCCCGAGCTCATTCCCAGCAGATGCCAGCTGATGTGGTCATGGGCACAAACTGTTACATCTGAGAGAGAGGGAGAGACACAGGCCAAAATAAGCGTTCAGTCAAGTACTCTGTGATCAAACATTCACTCACCAAGTGTATTGAGCACCTGCTGTGTGTCAGGCATTGTATAAAGCTTTGAGGGAACAGACACTCCAGTTGTAGTTTGTGCCCTGCAAAAGCAGACATCTGAGTGACCAGCAAACAAGCAGTGACAACTCATTGTGATAAATGGCATTATACAGGTAACAACAGAGCTTAGAGATGGTGGATGTTAACTCAGAAACACAGGGATTGCTAAAGGATTAGGCCAAGAAGGGAACCAAGAAGGTAACCGACTGTTCTGGTCTGAGGGGTTTCCCAGATTCAGGACTTTAACTATTAGAACTGGTAAAAAGTCCACGGCAAAATGGAATGTTTGGTCACCCCAGTCTGATCTCAGCTGGAGGGAGTCAAATCACCAGAACCGCCAATAGGGCTGAGTTCAAGCACTTAATCCTCTCAGCTCTCTAGCTCTAGTGGTCGAAGCTCTGCCTAAGGGAAGAAGATGTGAAGATGATGTGAGGATTTTCAATTGTTATTTTTACTTACTTTTTGATTGTTTTAATGACAAGTCAACGAAATCACTTTGGGGTTACACACTCTCCTTAAAATGCAGTGTACAAGTCCTCATTATGCTGAGCCATTGGGAGCTTTTCATGGAAGGAGTAGTGATAACTGAATATAAAAACTTAGTTTTGCTCCTTCTTTGGTCCTACAGTCACTGGGAAAATGCTCATTTGCTCTGTGAGGAGACTCCATCCTTGGCTTTTAGGTTTCTGTTTTACATCTCAGATACATAATCACTAGATACTAGATAATGGGGCTGAGAATCAGTTCCTTACCCACACAAAGGCTTGTTTTTTTTAGGAGACCATTGCAACAAAGCCAGGATTCCTTGCATCACTAGGAGGCTTTGGTGGAAGCATTTATCCATGCCAAAGAAATGCTTATATTGAGTTCAGCAATTAACATATCTGTGTTAGCATTTATCATATGTATTCAATTTATTCTGCTTTATAAGGCAGAGGGTTTTTACAAATGTTTACTATTCTTAGTTTCTACTGATGGTCTTTCCCTACCTTGTCCCATTTACCCCCAATTATTCTTTTGGGAACTATAAATTCGTAAACTCTAAGCTCAGATCAATTTATTTTTATTTTTGTGTATATGGTTTTTCTTTTCTTGGCATCCATATACTTACACAGATTGTTCACTCTGCCAGGAAATAGATATTAGGATAAATGGTTAGTCCACTTTTGTAAGTAAGCACATTGAGACAACTAATTTATCCAGGGCCACAGAAGGTAGAGAAATGAGTGAAGTCTGAACTCAGATTATCTAAGGTCGAGGTCAGTTAACTAAGCCCCAGTTTTTACAAGCTCCTAGTATTGGAACTTGGGATCAACATTGAGAGTCATATGAGTATATTTTCAGAAAACCAAGTGGAAAATGTAGTCAAATGAAATAGAATACAATTTAAAAACACTACCCAGATCTCAACTCTTAACAATATTTGTGTTTTAGTAAGTGAAGGTATTTGTGATTTTCAGATGGCATTAGAGAATAACCTCTAAGAAGTTTAGTGTTTTGAAATATGGTTTATTTAGTAAAGTGGCATTTTAATTTTTTAATGTTTTTCCCTCAGGCTAGTATCATATACCCTGGATCTTTAGTTGTAGGTCAGTTCTACCAGAGAGAAATAGAAGAGATGTGGTCTAAGTGGGAATCAGTTATTTTTTCTCTTAACGATTGCTATGATTTTGCCTTCTCATAAGTGCCCAAATGCAAATGGAAAGAGAAAATATTATAGATGGCATTGAATATTACTCTTCTGTCGCCTTTTGAAATGCTGTTTTTTTGTGTGTGTTGAGGATTACTCCTAATCTGTTCATCTTTACTGCAATCTTCCTGCTGATCCTTCCTGCTAGGGCTTGTCCTTGAAGAAGGCATGGTCATCATATAAAGGAACTGCAGAACTCGGAGAGAGTGGCTGAGCTGATACCTCAAGGTCTTATTCAAAGTACAGGCCAAGGTGAAACCTACTCAGGTCACTATACCTAACAAGGCTGCACATTTCTTCTCTAGCTTCTAATTTGTCTCTTCTATTTCCTGTTTAAAAAAAAAAGAGAAAATATTTCCTTCTTGATAGGGAGTTGCAAAACAGTGAGTATGGTCAACTTCTCTAGTTTGAAGAAAACAGGACCGAAAAATTACTAATGATTTTACTGTTGTTTAATGGTACACAGCCCTCGTGTTACCTGGCATTGTCCCATTCACATATCCATTGACTGTGTACATTAGGGATGATGACTGGCTCCAGCTCTTGCTTTCATCAAACACAGCAAATAGTAGCACGATTTGCTTGTCAAACGTCTTCTGTGTCCCATCCTCAGTTAGGGTCCCTATGAAAGGAAAGACATGTTTCCAGTAGCACTGCAGATAGAAGACACTCATTAGCTTTCCTGGATAGCAAAGAGTTTAGGGCAAGCAATCAACCATAATGATTTCAACTTGAAGAAATTCTTATTTTTTAAAATAGCACATTTATCAAGTAATAATGGTTCTAGGGTTATTTAAAATCTGGTGCCACACTGTCTTCTTTGATACCTTCTTGCTTTGGGGAACAGGCTTTATTTCATCCAGCTTGGGAAGAAAACATTTGGTGACTCTCAAGACTCTGTACAAGTATCCATTTCCTCCAGTCTCAATAGAAGAGTATATAGATACGTTAGCTCAGTTGGTAAAAGCATCATGCCCCAAGTTTAATGCTGTCATCTTATTTGTATATGAAAGGGGGCATTAGATAATTGGGTGGAAGTATCAGCATTAATCCATTCTCACTATGAGAAAAACATGCTGCTGATGGTAAAATGCAAGAAGAGTCTTTTGTAAGTTTTAAGGTTTTTTTCAGTACCATCACAGTATCTTATATATACCAGGAAATGGAAAAAAAGTATTTGTATAATGAGTAAATACATTGGGCATGTATGTAGGTATGGTCTGAGTGTGTGTATAGGCAGATGGTGAGTCCATCACGTTATTTCCCATGCTGTAGCTCACTGTGGTTGTTTGTTTTAATGAAAGATGGGCTGGATTCTCATGGGATAAAATGAAAATCCAAGCTTGCTCCTAAGAAGCCCAGCCAATAAAAGTTCTTGTAAAGTCACTTGAGTGTGTTTGAAACCTACCACCCAAAGTTTTCAACTTGTTTGTAAGAAAGGAAGCTGGCATTTCATGTGTTTATAGAACAAATTACCAGCCCAAACCTCAGATATGTCAAATATGTTAGCCAAAGTTCTTTCCAAGAGCTCTTTCAGTAGAGTATAGGCTACTGTATACTTTCTAAAAGACTTTGGCCTTGAGGTAAATGTTACAGATCATACAAGCATGACATCAGAACATACTCTCAAACAGGAATTTGCCTGGGAGAACCTTAAGGACTGAGATGAAGGAGGAATGAGAAGAAACAGAGGTGGATCCACACCCTGAAATAGCAGGTGTTTTTTTCTCTTGTCAAACAATGATCTGGTCTGTGTGCCGTCTTCCTCTGCTTGATGTACAAGAAGTTACCAAGATGCTCCCAAGCTTTGTCCCATGACAGAACTCCTGACCATTCCAACATTTAGTTGTTGAATCTTTTGGTGGGGGTGTTCTTACCTTTTTTACAGATAAGCAGGGGCCCAATCAGCCCAGAGTTGAAATCCTCGATGAGATTTTCATGGGAGTAATAGATGTGTGTGAGGCATGGAGGGTCATCATGGGTGGGTCCACTGTCCTCACTGATACTCCATTCATAGGTGTATTCTCGGCCTGGAGCCACAGCGTCGTCCATCTTCTCCGCAGGGAATGTGTGGTCAAGGTAAGAAGCACCTGGAGGAGTAACAGCCATCAAGACATGTGGGCAGTTTCTGAGGATTGCGTTTTCACCACTCTCAAATCTGGGGATAGCTAAGATGAGCTCTCTGGAGATGCATATGTCCTTCAATAGTGAACTTTTATTATTTGGAAAGATTCACATATGCCCATTTCTATGCTCATGTAGTTACAAAGGCTTTGATAACATGGTGATCTTAAGAATAACAAATGTTATTTGTAAATTAAAGTTTAGCAAGTTAATTTTCCAGGGTACCTGAACAATTATTATTTAAATATAATCAGAGAATTAAATTGCCTTTGATTAGTAAACCATCTCAGAATATAAGAATGGGTGATATCTTCTTTGTGGTGTTTAATAAGACATACTTAGCCTATTAACATGAGATGGGAGGATAGTCAGAGCTGTTTATATATTGTTTTGTTTTGCTATTTCAGATCTTCTTTCCAACTGCTGTGATCCTCAGCTTTGTTTTATCTCTTTATTTCATCTTAGCCATCTGATTATCTCAATTTTTTCCCCCAGAGCCACAGCTTCTAACTCCCCTATGCAGGCTGGTTGTCTGTATGAATATGAAATGTGTCCATCCCCTGAAACTTAGATGTCTTACTTTGTACTTTGTGCACCCAAAGACACATCATTAACACCTCCATGTATACTGGACTTTCCCTACTGATAGGAGAGGGAGAGGATGAAGAAATTGGTCTTCCTTATTGAAGAGAAGGAACTGAGATACTCAATATTAAAAGAAGTGTAGAGGGTTGGGTGAGGTTTTCAATAATAAAATGGAGCAAGTGAGGTCAGGAAGGGGAGAGGTGAGTGCCATAGATAGCCAAGTGGAATGAACAGTTTCCTCTGCCTGAGGAATTCCTCATTTAATTAGGTGAAAGATTCCCTATCATCAGCTGGTGACAGAATTTCTCTTTGGGATGCAGTTATTTTTGTTTGGTACAATAACTTGATAAATTCTTTAAGAGAAGAAGGTGAGAACATCAGTGTGGATGTAGGCAGACAACAAGGATCTGGGAAAAAAAGCCTGAAATGTTTTACATGATGGGGTAAAAGGCCAATAAAACTACTCTTACTGAAGCAACTACACTTTTTGAAAACTGAAATGATTAATCCTTCCCCTCCCCTTCCTTTCTCTTCCTTTTCTTTTCTTTTTCCTTTCCTAGTTTCTTTTCTTTTCTCCTTTCTTCCTTTGTCTTCTTCCTTCCCTATTCCCCACCCTCCTTCCCTCTCTTCCTTTCATTATCCTCATTGAGGTATAATTTGCATATAATAACATTTACCACTTTTAAGTATAATATTTGCTGAGCTTTGATAAAAATAATTACCCAGTCTTATAGCTATAGTTCCAATCAAGATAGAGAAGAGTTCCATCATTCCAAAACATTTCCTCATGCCATTTGTAGCCAATGCCCTCCGGGCCCAGACAACCACTAATCTGCTTTATTTCACTATAATTTGGCTTTTCTGTAATGTCATATCAATGGAATCATCATTACACACCCTTTTGTGTTGGATTAGTGTTAGCTGGTATGGTATATAATTTTCTATCCTTTATTTTTTACCTATCTTTGTCTCTCTCATTAAAGTGGATTTCTTAAATTCTGCATACAGTTTAGCATTGCTTTTTATTCAATCTTATTTGTTTCTTAATTGTAGTGTTCTTTCCATTTACTTTTAATGTAATTGATGATATGGTTGAATTTAAAACTGCCATCTTTATATTTATTTTCTATTTGTCTGTCTGGTCTTTATTCCTTTTCCCCTTCCTTTCTGTTTTCTTTTGGATTGAGAGTATAGTTAGTGATGTTTAATCTCCATTGTTGCCTTCTTAGCTTTGTTTTCTTAGTGGTGCCCTTCCATTTACAATATATAGTACATTTTTAACTTGTCACAAACTTCCTTCAAATAATATTATACTATTTCACTTGTAAGAACCTTGCAATAATATATTTCCATTTCTTCCCTCCCAGCCTTTGTGCTATTGTCATATATTTTATTTATATATACATAATATACCCCACAATAAATTGTTACTATTTTGCTTTAACATTTAGATAATCAATTGCCTTTTTAATAGATTAAAATGAGGAAAAAATTTCTCTATATTTATCAACTTCTGGAACTTTTCATTCCTTCTTATGAATCTAAATGTCTCTCTGACATAATATTTCTTCTATCTAAAGGAGTTCCTTTAACATTTTTTTCTGCTCTGTTAGTGAGAAATTCTTTCTGCATTTGTATGTCTAAAACACTCTTTATTTTGCCTTCATTTAAAAAAGACTTTTTGACTTGGTATAGAATACTAAACAGACAGATTCCCCTATCTTCTACCCTCCCAACACTTTAAAGATGTCCCTAATTGTCTTCTGGTGTGCATAGTTTCTAACGATAAGTCTGCTATCATTTCTTGGTTTTGTTCCCCTGTATGTGGTGTGTGTTTTTATCTCTCACTGCTTCCAATATTTTCTCTTTATCACTGGTTTCCAGCAACTTGATTGTGATGTGGCTTGGTGTGGTTTTCTTCATGTTCCTTCTTCTTAGTTTTGTCAAACCTCTTGAATCTGTTGGTTTGTAGTTTACATTACATTTGGGAATTTTTCAGTCATTATTTCTTCAAATACTTTTTCTGTTCCTGCTACTTCTGGGATCCAATTACACATATGTTAGATCACTTGATATTGTCCCACAGTTCACTGATGCTCTGTTCACTTTCTTCAGCCTTTTTAATCTCTGTATTTCACTTTGCAGTTTCTATTGCAATGTATTAATATTTTCTACTATTTCCTTTCACAGTGTCTAATGTGCTATTAATTTCATCCAGTGTTTGTTGTATTAGTGGTGTCCTTCAGTTTATAATATATAATTTTTTATCCTTTATTTTTTACCTTTATTTTATGCTTTATTTTTTACTTTTCATGTCAACAATTGTATTCATCTACAGAAGTTCTGTGTATGCATATTTATATTCTCTATCTTCATCATGCTCATGCTTTTCTCTGCTTTCTGGAACATACTGAGAAGATTTATGATAGCTGTCTTACTGTCTCCGCCTGCTGCTTCTATTCTCTCTTTCACTTCTCAATCTGTTGAGTTTTTTCTTGGTTATGAGTCATCTCTTTCTGCTTCTTCTAATGCTTGTTTATTTTTATTAACATTGTGAATTTACATTGTTGTTTGTTGCATTCTTGTTAACTAGTATTGAGTTTTATTCACAGTTAAGATACTTGAAATCAACTTGATTCTTTCAAATCTTATTTTTTATTCTGTTGCCTCCTCAGCAGCCTGTAGTCTAATTTTATCCACCCACTGTTTCTAAATCCTTCTGACAATTCTATCCAGTGCTCATTTATTAGGAGGTCTTTCTATGTTTGATGGTAGGAACATAAACGATTACCAGCCCTGAGTAAGGTCCAGGGACTGTTCCACCTGTTCCTTTCAAGTGACATTTTTCTTACCCTCAGTACTTTCCTCACACGTATGTGCAGATCAGTATTCAACTTGACAAAACCTCTCTGTAGATTCTCTAGAGCTCTTTCTCTGTGATTATACTGTCCTCTGCAGGACTCTGCCCTAAAATCACAAATTCTAGCCACTTGAGCTTCTCTGAAGTCCAAACTCTGTTTCCTCAACCCATAGAGACTCTGTCTGGGTTCTCCCTGCTTGTGCTTTTCCCTGGAAACACTCTTCAAGCAGTAAGCTTAGGTGCTCATAGGGCACACCTGGTTTGTTACTCTTCTTTTACTGTCTTGAGTTGTCTGTCATTTGATGTCTGAAAACTTCTGTTTTATATGTTTTGTCTGCCTGTCTAGTTGTTGAGAAAAAGGGTAAATCTGGTTCCTTATGTTCTGAAGCCAAAGTCTGAGATGCTAAATTTCCATATAAAATATTTTTTTACATTACAGCAATGTCAGCTTCCCTTCTTTAATTGTACCTTTCCCCATCCCAACTGTGGAAAATCTATTCCACTCAAAACTCTTTGCATGAGTTTGCATGGCATCAGCATACGTTTGGATTCTCCAGGTGAGAGTGGAAAATAAAGCACATCCATTCAATAGCAATGAAGGATTCAGGTACTACAGTGACCTGCAATGTATCTCATGAGGTTCTGAGCATGGAAACCATAAGTTGAGTAGGTATATCTAGATTTACTTCTTGCATAAAGTCCTTAACGTGGACCACAAGTCCATGTATGATTTATCTCTACTCTCTTCAGTCTTATCATATGTCTTTTCTCTTGTTTACTATGGGCTCCTTGTCCCTTGGGTCCCCTGTCAGTTCCCCAGACATCCAAGTTCTGTCCTACCTCAGGGTCTTTGCAGATGCCATTCCCTCTGCCTAGAGTGCTCTTCCTCCCTTCTTCCTTTTGATAAATATGTGCTCATCATTCAGACATCACTTTGAATATCTATTCACTTCTACCTTTATCTCCAATTCTGATACACATTTTTTTCTTTTACAGCACCCATCACAATTTGTAATTAAATGCCTGTGAGATTATATGACTAATTCATTTTCTTCTACTAGATCATAAGTATTTGTGTCCTGCACATTTTGGTCACCCAAGTGTGAGTTCCTCAAGGAAAAGTGCTGGATTGTATTTGTCTTAGTGTCTCTGGTGCCTTCCATAGGTACCTAGAGAAGTGTGGAACATGAACATGAAGAAGATGCTCAGTGAATATTTATTAAACTCCTAAAATTTAAGGTCCTATGGGCTACAGCCTAGGTCAACAAGTCAAAGCTCATGGCTGTGTGCTGTTATGATTGCGTAATGTTAAAATAGATTAAATGCCAACATTAAACATCCGGAGAAATTATATAAGAATTTGGATTACTGGTTTCTCTTTAAAAAACAAAAACCTGGAGATCTGGTTAACAACAGGACCAAACTCCTGCACAGAATTTTGTTGGATCTGGATCTTAGCTGCCCTTTTCTGCTTTCTGATTATCAGTCCTTACTGGACCAATTTTGTTCACTGAAATACTTATCTGGCTACTATAGGCATCTGAGTTTGTGAACTTTGCACTAGCATAAAGTGGACTTTGTTGTGTCTTCCCCCAACACACCCCAAAGGATAGCTTGACACTAATAACTAATATTTACTCTAGGCTGTACTTTCACTTTGATAATAAAACTGTCAAGAGATGAGAAATGATAAAAGCTTAAGTCACTTCCTGTAAGTTATAACATAATTCTAGTCTATAAAAGAAAAAAAGTTTATGGAGAAAGTCTCCACTAATAAGCAGGAAGCATTATCTGTGAAAGATTACAAAAGAGCTTTGGTAACAAAGCACAAACAGGACTGATAAGGAGAGTTGCCCTCTCAGGTCAGAACTTGTGTATTAACTGAAATTAGCATGGCTAGATGATGAACTGCACTATCTATCTTGAATCAAGCATGACAGCCCTTCTTCAATGCTTCTTGCTACATGGCCTCATAAAGTTGAAAAATGATGTTTCTGGACAGGCAGCTTCCACTGTTTCAACTGTTAAAACATCACATGGGGTTTCTATAGTAGAAAATGATATTCTTTCCACTGCCTTCACAAGCTCCCCTAAGGGCAAAACATTATATTCTTTGCAGGGTAGGAGATAACTTTTGAAGTTCTTCCTCCCTTTCTTTTTCTGGGTAAATGTGTGCTCATTCTTCAGATGTCAGATCAAATATCATCTTACACCCTTCTTGATCTCTGATTGTGATACCTGTTTGTTTGTTGTTGGTTTTTGACAGCACTCATCGCCATTTGTAATTCAGTATTTGTGAGATTATATGGTTAACGATACTTTTTTCTGCTAGATAGTGGGAGAAAGCACTTGAACTTCAGGGTCAGAGTTGAAATATCTTGGTGGTTGTATCATTTGCTAACTGTGGGAACTTGGGAAGGTTTCTTGAAGTCCCTTTAACCTCAGTTTTTTCATTTATAATTTAAGATAATATAATCCTTTTTCTAGAGATAACTTTATCCTTTTTGATGGGTTATGAAGACTGGAAAATATTTGTAAAATTTCTGGCTCCTAACAAATGCTCTGATAGCCTGTGGGAATACATGTTCACATTTTGGTTAAGTATTTTCTTTCCCAGTCATGTTGCAATTAATACAGCCTCTTTCCTTTATGTTCTACTTTAGATAAGATAGATCTTAAGTGTGCTTGAGTTCTGGTAACACATGTGAGTAAGATAGAAATTGGTGATTTTCTTAGTTTGGGTTGCTGTTAACAAAGTACCCTGGACTGAGTGGCTTATAAACAACGGACACTTCTTCCTCACAGTTCTGGAGGCTGGAAGTTTAAAATCAGGGTGCCAGCATGGTTGGGTTCTGGTGCAGGGTCTCTTCCAGGTTGTAGACTGCCATCTTCTCCTTGTATCCTCACATGGTAGAAAGAGGGTGAGTGAGAGGGTCCCTTTTATAAGGGCACTAATCTCATCATGAGGGCTCCATCCTCATTACCTAAAAATCTCCCAAAGGCCCCACCTACTAATGCCATCACACTGGAGGTTAGATTTCAGTATGTGAATTTTTGGAGGACACAAACTTCCAATCCATTGTAGTGATGTATCTATTCCAAAGGCGATGAAAGTAAATAAGACTTTTTTGGTAAAAGTACTTTTTTTTTTTTTGGTAATAAGTAAGACAAAGTACCTGCTCAAAATTATCAGCAAAATCAATAATTTTAAAGCAAGGGAAAAATAATGCATAGTTCCTACTTTCTAATCAGTCCTCAGTCCCTCAGTTTAGTTCAGTAATGACTAATATCATCATGGTCATGACCATCATCATCCACTAGGTTCCAGGCTCTGCGCTAAATGCCAGAGTACAAATGTAAAGAAGACAGGGCCTGGGCCCCTGAGGGGCTCTGCCTAGTTAACTCTAGGGTACATGTTGGTGCCTTAATTGTGATAGGTTTGACCTCTAGATTTCTTCTAGGGCTACAATTAGAACACACTGTCAATCTGGAATGAGAACCAACCAATGTAAGTATCTAAAAATTGCCTAAGATGCTATAACACTTGTGCTAGGTATAGCAGGGTGACTGATTTTCTAACAATATTGAACGTATCTGTAAACAATCAATGTTTCACACCTAGATTTATTTTAACACACACTGGGCTTAAAAAATTATTGTATATACTTGTGTACATGATATTTTGAGATAGCTAATGAAACGTTACTCTAGTCACACAAATTAATGTCTAATTGATCAAACTAAATTACTCAGAATTTCACATTCGCCTGTCAGTTAAATATAAGATGAATTTCAAATAATTAAATGAATGATGTTAATTAAGTTTAGTATACTACTAAAAGTCGAATTATGAGCATCTTGAAACAGTGAATGATATAGACTTGTACATAGGATATATTCTATAATTACACTGAGTGAGGACGGCTAATGAGATAATTGGGGTGTAATTTTATTAATGCTTTTATTCTTTTCACTTCAAATTGTTTTACCTTTAGTCTAGAATAAAACAGGTTTGTTGTATCTTTGATTTTGCAACATACATTAATATAAAGTATAACATACAAACAGCTATTAAGAGGAAGCATTTGTAAGATGCAGTTTTGGTGAATGTGATTTTGACTTTGTAATCAAAATAAAAAAATTAAGCTCTAAACTGAAAAGAAGAGAAATGGACAGGGACAACTATTGTGCTAGAGCACAAGAAGTCCTTGTTCAGCTGCTTGCTGGAATAAAATCTTTACACAAGGGTAGCTCTTCATTTATATTTACTCAGTTCTGTTCATTTCCTGCTCAGTCGATAGTCAGCTTTGTATTGTATTTATTCTTGTCATGATGTACTAATTACTTGCCAAAGGCTCTCAGTATTTTTTAAAAATGAAAAACGGTGCATACAAGCTTTGGGAAAGTGAAGTTACATAAAGAGCCTTTTTGGTTACCCATTAGGGTGCTCACTCAGTAACTCTTCCCTTGTTACTTATTTTTGTGAACAACTCTTTTCCTCTCCTAAGTTAATAAACTTAGTGAATGCTTCAGTGCATTCAAAGATTCAGAATATTCTTTTAGAAGCTATAATATAGGCAATGGGCGAATCAATGCTGATGTTTTATAAAGAGCTGATTTCATTGCACAGGACTTGCAAGTCTCTTTGGAAAAGGGATCCACATTTTTGTGATTTATTAAATATACAAACTATAGCCATTATAGTTTGTTTCAGGTGTTTATCATATACTCAAGGAAGTCTCTACATAAGGCCAAAATATTCAGATGAGAAGTGAAAAAATGTAATCACCTACATTAAGTCAAGCATTGGAATGTTTTGGAAAAATCTAGAAGAGCAAATTTTTGTATAGAGAATTTGGCAACACTTAGATACAACGAACAATGTCTGGCAGAAAACGTGTTTTATTTGGAGAGCTGGCTTACCAGCAGATGGCTATATATTATAGAACTAATTTTGTGACATTACATTCATATGCAACTCATATATTTAAAATATGAGAATATAACTAAAAGAAAAGAATAATATTAAATTCTCCATGAAACAAGCTTTTTAAGGGTAATTGACCAAAACGACTTTGAAAATTTTACTGAACAACAAACTTTGCTCAAAGGTGCAGCATTGAAGTCAATTTGATGCATGCTAGTTACAGAGTTTCTGAAAATTTAACCTCAAATTGAAACCCTTTAGTGACAGTTTTTAAGTGATTAGTTACAGTTGCAGATACTTTATTCCCTGATCTAAGACAGTCTTATTAAATACATTATTAAAGGAAATGTCCTTACAAGCATTTTTACAAATCACCGTTTGTCCATTCTGTCAAAAAGGGTTATCCAGAGTTGTCTTATGTTCTGTTGTGGTTTCTCAAGCCGGTGTAATACTACCTTAACCCCCTACCACCTATCTCTCATATATCTACCTCTGAGATAGAAGAATCTGGATTCTCATGTAACTGGCTCAGCATGCAGTTAGTTTATCCCCACTCCTAAAAAAATAGCTCAAACCACAGAGGGAGGCTATAGGTGAGGGTGAGTGTCAGACATGGAGGAGGAGATGTTTTATTTTAATACAGAGGGCATAATAAAATCAATTTAGAAGGCTTGTCTTTTACCATAAAAGATACTATCTGCTTACTAGATTTGCATCTCATTTCCAAGGTAAAATTTTACTTTCCCTACCAATATGTATTTACCTTTCTTAGATTCATACGACCAGAGGCAATATTATATGCCAATAATCATGTCTCTAGTGAAAGTTGTGGGAGCATTTTAAGCAATTTCTCATAAATAATTGCTGGCTGTAGGGAATGTAGGGACAAATAAACAGTAAAGGAAGAGGGATAGTGTTGCAAAGTTCATTCACTGTGCAAACAGCCCAGGTAGGGTCCAAAGTCTACAATTCTTACCTCCTCCCTTATTTGAAATGAAACCTGCATGTGACATTTTGATATTTTGAGGTTTCTCCCCCTTCTTCTTTACATTGCTGAACTTCTGATGCAGTCGTCTAGAAGCCTCATAAGTAGGTGAAGTGGTTGTTCACTATGTCACTGTATGATTTTAAGAACATAGGAGAAACTCCTGTTCCCACTACCTCACCCAGAGTCTTGCCAAATTCACTTTAGAAGAAATCTCAGTGCCACAGTTAATGCTTCATTGTTTTTCCTCAAGCCAAAGATTAAGTGCTAATGCAAGTACTCCTAAGGAAGGTAGTTCATTGACCTATTATCAGTCACTTATACCTTAGTGGGTATGAGTTTGACAACAGTTTATATAGAAAATAATAAATTTAAAAATTACTTTCTGATTTTTTCTGAAACTAACAAGTTTTAAGATAAATACTAAATTATTTGAACACATTTTAATTGAAGAATTATCTTTACTATCATGGCTAATATTTATTATCTGTTATATGCCAGTCATTATTCTAAGATTTCACAACAACAAACCTGTATGACAGAGACATGATTATTATTACCATTTTACAGATGAGAAAGATGAGGCACACAGAGGTTAAATAACTTCATAAAAGTCACTGAGCCAGGATTTGCACTTATTAGTCTAGTTCTAAAACCTGCACGTAAACCACCCTCCTACTCAATTATTCTCTCAAAGGTATGATGGCTGGAACATGTAGGAGAAGGAAAGATATTTGTGAACCATGAAAAGTCTGAAATTATTTTAAAATGTTATCATACCAACAATTATTATAATATGGACACAATTTTTTTATGCCAGTGCCTGATGGAACTCTACTATGCTTACAATGATCTGAACATCAGCGTAATGGGATAATTAGAACCATATTAACATCAGGTACTTACTATTCAGCGGCTGATACAATAACTTGCATGACTATTATCTTTGTGATTATTGCCATCATTGTCATCATTATTTATAGAGAGCTTATCTGATCCCAGGAACCATGTTTAGTACTCTACCTAAGTGATCTCATTAAAATTTCAGGCAATCTTATGGGTGGTTATAATCATTTCCATTTTATAGATGAGAAAACTGAGGCTCAGAGATGCTAAAGTCATAGAATCAGAAATGATAAAGCTAGAATTTTAACTTGTCTGCCTTTAAAGCTTACTTTCTTAACCACTTCACTCTGTCCAAAAGTCTAATACTATTAATGCTTCTAGTCTCACCACCAAATACCACTTATTGAGTGTCATCTATGTGCCAGGAAGCCTATATCAGGCTAGTTCTATGTCACTATGTCAGTGGCTCATGGGCCAAACCCAACCAATTTCCTGTTTTTGTAAATAAAATTGTATTGTCAGAGGCGGTCTTACTCTGGTGTATGACTTGAGGGAAAGAATACGGTAATAAAGTTAATTAGTTCTGGCATCTGTAACCAAAGCCAAAAAAATAAGTATCGTCTATGGCTGCTTTTGTACTAAAAGGCAGAGTTGAGTACTTGCAACAGAGATCTTATGGCCTGCAAAGCCAAACAAACTTACTATCTGGCCCTTTACAGAAAAATTTACTGACCCCCGCCTTAAACCATCTTTCAATGTATGTATTATTATTCCCATTTTAAGATGAACATATGAGAATTCAGAGAAATTAGATAACTTGCCCTCCCAAACATTAAAGAGTAAGAACCCAGTGAAAAATGCAGGTCTAGAGGACTCCAAAACCTTTTCCTTTTCTTCTCTCAAAACTTACAACAGCAACAATTTTTATAATTACCAGTTGCAAGAGATTTCCCTAACAACACGTGGTTAACAGTATAGTTTTAAATGTTGGTGCTGGTATTAAAGACTTAGACATTTTCCCTTTTCAGAAAAATATTAGATTTATCTTACCTTCTGATAATTTACTGTACCTAATTCCTTGAGGATGGATGCTCAAGGGCTTATCTGCCTTATTTTTAAAGTGAACTTTTATGATGTCTCCGACTTCAGCATATAAAGTAGGCCCAAGAAGTCCTGTGAAAACAAATATTTAAACTATGTCTGTATTCAGGGTCATCAAAGGCAGAGTTGCTAAGCAAGAAAAACAAACAGATGATACCAAGAGTGATTGCTACCATTCCTCCTGGTCCTGAGGCTGACTCGCTTATTTTCAATCTAGAAGGTTTTAGCAGCTCATTAACTCAACATTACATGTACACAGATCACAATAGAATGGTAGAAACACTTGTCCTGGACCCAAAAGAAGTCAACAGAGTAGGAGAAATAGTTCTGACAAAGTCTTGCCCACTTTGACCCACTGTCATTCCTTAGCAATAACTTTCTTTGCTTAAGAAAGATGTTCATTTCAATTACAGAGGGTGATGCGAGAGGGTAGTTACTTTAGATTTCTCTAACATGGGTGTGCTCAGAGACCTAGATGAATTGAGGAACCAAATCACACAGCTCTCTGGCTCTGAGGCAGGAGTAGTCTTGATGTATCTAAGGAACAGTAAGAAAAACAGTATGGGAAGAAAGAAGAGATGAGGTGGATGGTAGGTATGCAGAACAAGGGAGGCCCTATGGGCTATGGTAAGAACTTGAATTTTCTTCTAAGTGAAATGAGACATTACTGGAGCATTTTTTTTTTTGAGATGGAGTCTCGCTCTGTCTCCTAGGCTGGAGTGCAGTGGTGCAATCTCAGGACCCACTGCAACCTCTGCCTCCTGGGTTCAAGCAATTCTCCTACCTCAACCTCCCAAGTAGCTGGGATTGCAGGCATGCACCACCACACCCAGCTAATTTTTGTATTTTTAGTAGAGATGACTTTTCACCATGTTGGCCAGGCTGGTCTCAAACTCCTGACCTCAGGTGATACACCCGCCTCAGCCTCCCAAAGTGCTGGGATTACAGGCGTGAGCCACCACGCCTCGTCTAAGTGAAATGGAGCATTTCTAAGTAAAATGAAAAACCACTTTGTACAGCAGAGACATAGTATAACGTATATTAAAAGTTCATCCTAAAACAAAAAGTTCATCATAGCTGCTGTGTAGAGAATAGTCTGTGTAGGGACAAGAATGGAAGCAGAGAGATTAGGCAGTATAGGAAAGAGACTGCAGTGTACTGGGCCAGCACATGTAGCAGAATGTGATGAGTAGTGGTTGGATTCTGGACATTTTTGTAGGTAAGGCAAACAAGACTTGCTGATGGATTGCATGTGGCTTGTGAGAGACAGAAGTCAAGGATGACCTCAAGGTGTTTTATCAGAACAACTGGGTAAATGATGTTATTAGTTACTGCAATGGGAGAACACAGCAGAGACAGGAGGTTATGGGTGCAGAAATCAAGAATGAGGTTTTACTTTCTACATGCCAGGCACTGTGTTAGAAAGTTTCTGGCTACCTGGATCAAATACAGTCCCTGTACTGAAGGAGCTCACAAGCTAGTTTGGAGATAGATGTATGATAGGAGCGACTGCTGAGATATGGGCAATATATTACAGAAGAAGAGAGGATGAAGCACAAATTCTGTCTGGGGAGTTAGGGAAAAAGTTGATGGCTGAGTCAGAATTTGAGGAATTATATATAGTCAGCCCTCCATGACCATGGTTCATATTCATGGTTACACATCCATGGAGTCAACCAATTTTGGATCAAAAATATTCAAAAAACAACAATAAAAAATAACACAATAAAAACAATACAAATAAAACTATAACATAATAGCAATTTACATAGTATTTACATTGCATTCAGTATTATAACTAATTTAGAGATGATTTAAAGTATATGAGAGGATGTGCATAGGTTATTGCAAATACTATGACATTTTATATAAGGGACTTGAGCATCTGCAAATTTTGGTATCTGTGAGTAGTCCTGGAACCAATACCCTGTGGATACCAAGGGATGACTGTACTAGAATTTCCAAAGTGTAGTCCTTGGAGTCTCTGCATCAGAATCACCTAGGGTCTTAATAAGAGGCAGATTTCCAAATATCACCTCAGCCTCAATGAATCTGAGTTCTGGAGGTGAAACTTGGGAATCTGGACTTTAACGTGTGCTCCTTGGTGATCTTGATGTCTTTGAAATCTTGAGAATCTATGACCAAAAGCCCCATTCCAGACAAGTGACAGAAATCAACTACTGTCATTTCTGAGCCATCCACAAGTGTCATGGGATTGGCTTCTTGCCATTAGGCGTCCTAGAAGCAGGAGAAGGAAGTCACAGCACTCATGGAGTTCAGCCAGCATTTGTTTGCAGTGGTGATGATAATCATAATAGGGCTTTCCTGTACTGTTTCCCTTAATACACTCAAGCACTTTAAGTCCCTACATTAATCCTCACAAGTTTTTAAGGTAGATATTAAGATCCTCATTTTATAGGTGAGGAAACTGAGCCTCAGAGAGTTTAAATATCTTGCCTAATATCACACAGCATCATGATTTAAAGTTTAATATGTCTGTCTCTAGATCGTGACTTTTAAGCCACTTCTTTATACTACACCTCCACCTTGTATTCATTCCTTTATTCATTCCGTTATTTATTCAATGAATATCAAGTGCCTATATTATCCTAGGCATCAGAATTGCAATGGTGCGTAAAAGAGTAAAATAGATACACCCACTCCCTGCCTTCATAGAGTTTATAAAAGTCAAACATTTTTATAGTTCTATAACTTTATAAGCTTTTATAGTAGGAAAGACAGATTTTAAACAAATGATCACAAAAACATTCAATTTAAACCTATGGTAAATATTATGACAGAAAAGGATGGAATACTCTGAAGAGTATTTGGCAGTGGAATCTAGTCCAATTGGAGGTGAGTTGGGGAATCCTTTCCCGAGGAATTAATCCTTTAACTGAGGTCCAAAGGGAGAGAGGAAAAGGATGGCCAAAGACATTCTAAAAAGTGAGAGTAGCGTGCGCAAAGGCCCTGAGGTGCCAGAAAATGTGGCCTTTTTAGAGAACTGACAGTTATCCAGTGTGGAGGTGGAGCTTAGTATGTGAAAGGAAGGGGCAGAAAGTGAAGCCGAAGGCATCCTCAGAGTCCCATCATGCAGGGCTTTGTAAACCTCACAGAGTTTTCCCTTTAGCCTAAGAGTATCTGGAAGCCATTAAAGAGTTTTCATCAGGGGTGCAACATGGACCAGATTTTGGTTTTAAAATCTCTGGCTGCATTTGTGGAGGATGATCTCGGAGGAGACTGAGCAGAGAACAATTGAGAGAACAGATAGAAGAATCCAGGAGAGACGGTGGTGACTGAGATTATGATGAGATGATGAGGAGAGAATATATTAGTGATGTATTTAGGAGATAAAATAGTTGGAACTTGAAGATGGATTGGATGTGGGGTAGAGAATAAAGGACATCAGTTGCCGTGGATGGCTGATGAGGTTCTGGTTTGGGGAGCTGGGTGGAGGAGGGTGCCATTCTCTGAGATGGAGGACACCGTGGGAGGGCTTTGTTTGGTGGGTGTAGTAGGCAGAATAATGTGCCCCTGCTGAGATGTCCACGTCCTAATCTCTGGGACCTGGAAATATTCTACTTTATATGGCAAAAGGGACTGTGTATCTATGATTAAGAATCTTGAGATGAGATTCTTCTGGGCTGTCCAGGTGGATCCCATGTAATCACAAAGGTCCTTATCAGAGGGATGCAGGAGAATCTGAGTTAGGAAGAGCTTGGAAGATGCTACTCAGCTGGTTTTGAAGATGGAGGAAGGGGCCATGAGCCCGTGAGTGTAGGCAGCTTCCAGTAACTGGAAAAGACAAGGAAACAATTCTCCCCCAGAGCCTCCAGAAGGAATGCAGCTCTGCCAACACCTTGATTTTAGCCCAATAAAACCCATTTTGGACTTCTGGTCTGCAGAAATATAATCATAAAAGAATAAATTTGTGTTGTTTTAGCCACTAAGTTTGCAGTAACTGGTTACAGAAGCAATGGTAAACTCTGATTTCTGGGACAGAGGTCCTATCTTTCCCTACCCCTGTCTTGCCACCCACAGTTGTCCTATTCCTTTCCTTGAACTCCTACTCCTGGAGTTTATTCTGATCTTGTGCCTGAAGCTTTTTGTTTGTTTTTATGTTAGCTTTACACAGGACTGTGGAGGTCACAAAGTTCAGTCCTTATTTTAGTTAACAAAGCCTGGGAGGTAGGAATCGGGGGACAAAGATGACTTGCCCAAGGTCAGTCAGTGATCTGGTAGCATTGCTGGGATCAGAATTCAGATCTCTGGACTCCTGAGCCAAAGCTCTCCCTATTCCTTCCACGGGGCAGGCTCAGGCCCCCATCTTTATAGAATAGTCCAGATGTCTACACCTCTTTTGACTCCTGACGTGTCAGACTCCACTGACTGACCCCCCTCTTCCAGCTGCTACCCTCTGTCTTGGCTCCTGATGGAAGTTTCCACTGACTATTCCCACCTACCGCAGCTGCCAATGAGCCCAACAGGGTGCTGACTATGCTGCCAATTGTGTGCCGCATTTAGTTGCCATGGTTCTCTTGCTTGGTTGATTTGTTTGTTGGCATCACATGCCTGCAAATACCAGATGCCCAGAGAAAGTCTCCTAAGTTATTTAACCTAATAAGACCTATTACTTCAGTGGACAGTTTGGAGTATTTATTCAACCTCCCCTCCTGCTTCTTCAGAATTAAGGCAAAACAAAAGGATGTTTTCATAAATGCATACCAAATACTTTCAAGCATGTAGGAAAACACATGGCTAAATGGTTTTCAAGCTGCTCTTTAGCTCCTCCAACAGCCAGATGGCCTAAAACCCTTCTAACCCTCTCCTCAGTGCCCAAAGCTGGATTGGGGAAAGGAGTGGCCTACTTCAGGGCTTGGGGAAGCCAGCACAGCATGTACCCAATTTAGTGCAGTTGTGGAACTGGAAAGGACTGCAGAAGGTCAACTCATCCAATCCCCTGCTCTTAGGTGAACAATGCATTACATAACACAAGGTAGTGATTGTTGCAGCTATTTCAAAACTCCTTCAGGGACAAACATTTTATAATTTGTCCCTGAAAAATACGCAGACTCAAAACTAGCCAATTTAATTAATTAGTTATTTATTTAGAGATGAGGTCTTATTTTGTCACCCAGGCTGGAGTGCAGTGGTGTGATCATAACTCACTGCAGCCTCCAAATCCTGGGCTCAAGTGATGCTCTTGTCCTAAATGACCCTCTTGCCTTAGCCTCCCCAGTAGCTGAAATGACAGGTATGTACCACCATGCCTGGCTAATTTAAATATATATATATATATATATATGTATTTTTTTAAATAGAAACAGAGTCTCACTACATTGCCCAGGCTGGTCTAAAACTCCTGGCCTCAAGCAGTCCTCCCACCTTGGCCTCCCAAAGTGCTGGGATTACAGTCGTGAGCCACTATGCCCAGCCAAGACTAGCCATTTTAAAGCCCAAGACAGAATTCCTAAAAATGACCCCAGCTGTACTCCCTCACCTGCCCAAATGTCCACAAACCTTATTGGATGGGCATCTTCACACCTCCAATCCTACAGCCCAGCCCCCTACAATTACAAGAACTAACAACAACAATAGTTCATGCTGCAGGAGTGAGGCTCATGACTTTTTCAGGGCTCAGCTAGAATCATATCCAGCAGATGAGTGGAGCAGGACATAGGGGAAAGGTACAAATAACACAGGACTTGTCTGAGGAATGGGAGAGGCCACATAGTTAATGGCAGTGTTCAAATCCAGATCTTCTCAGTCAAAATAAAAGGCTTTTCCTTCACGCCAGATTTGCCTCCTTGTATCAACTACTATAGAGATACAAAGGTGAATAAGATACCACTCCTGCACTTCATACGTTCATAGTTAAGCAACTTTGGACATTCAGGAAGAGATTACATTAAAATGGATGTCGAAACGCCTTTGTTCACATGAAACAAATATATTCCGAGATACACAGGGGTTGACAGAAAGGTGCAAAGGCCTTACACATAAATTGGAGACTGTTCTCACCAACTGTCAGAGTCTACCTCTGACAAGGTTAAATCAGGAAATCACTACAAAATTTAATCATCTGAAAGGACTTTGATCACAGAACCCTTTTCTTCAAAAACTATCCTTGCCTTTTTATTGTTTACAAGTCTTCAGCCTGGAATTAGTCCTTTCCGTCTCTTATGGCATTTAGCACAATGTCTCACACAGCAAAGGGATTACAATTTGCTTAGCTTGGCAAAAGCCACAAAAGGTACACCTTCAAATACCGGCCCCATTCCTCTTTTCCTGGCCCTAATGAGTATGTTTCCCACCTTATATTCCCTTCCTCTACCTACAATTTAATTTAATTAAATAGTTCTTAAGTATCTATTGTATGTGCTAAGCTTGGAGCTGGAGCTATGAAAATGAATAGACTCTGTGATATAGGACAGGACATCCTTCAACTTCCTGCTCATAACTACAGACTTAATTTCATTTGCAACGTTATCCTCTGCTTTCCTGGCCCCCCATGAAGGTGGTAGCCATTCTACCTAAGGCCAAGCCAGCCCAAGGTTTGAATCCCAATGCTTCCTGCTTCTTCTAAGTCTCCATTAATCATTCTCTCTCAGATGTTTTATCCCCACATTTTCTATTGGAAAGGACTTCATGGCATTTCTATAGAGTCTTCCCTTAAATATTTAAGTCTCTGTATTCCTTTTTATAAAATTCTCAAATGTCCTTAAGCTCCTCAGTGCCCCCCCCCCTAGAACTACCCTGTCTCTCCTCCCATCTGGAACCAAGTTTCAGGGAAGAGTTATCTCAAAGACCCTTGTGCTTCAGTTTCCTCGCCTTCCATTCACTCCTCAACACCCTGCCATCTGGTCTTGTCCCACTATTCCATAACAAAAGGACCATATTTTGGCCCTTATATTAATAGCATTTGACCCTTTGCCTCCAGGATAACACATTCTCTAGATTTCTTCTCCTCTCCCCGAACAGGCTTTCTCAAGCTCCTTGGTAAACTTTTCTTTCTTGGCTCATCCCTTGGACTTTGCTGCTACTTTGAGCTCTGTCTGCAGCCTTCTCTTCTCATCACATCCTCCCTGGGTGAGTTCACACCCTCTAAATTCTTCATTTGCCATCTTTGTTCTGATGTCTCCCAAATGTTGACAGCTAGCTCAGATCTCTCTTTTGAGGGCCAAACTTCTACATCCGTCCGCTCACTTAACATCTCTAGGTAGATATTCTATACACACCTCAGACTCCGAATCTATACTTATCACCTTCTCTCACAAACTATCTCCTTTTCTTACATTTTCTTTCTCACTGAATGGCACCCTATCCATTCTGCTGTTCAAACCAGAAACCTTGAAGTCCATAACAATTCCCTTTTCTTCCTCATTATCTACATCTAATGAGTCACCAAGTTTAATCAATTTTAGCTCCTAAATATCTTTGGACTCCATCTCAGCTTCTCTGCTGTCTGGATTGATACAACAGTCCCATGACTACTTTCTCTGGCTCTGGACTGGTCTTTCTCCAATCTATTCTCTATAATTGGACAAAATAATCTTTCTAAAGGACAAATATTTCTCCTGCTGAAATCCTTTTAGGGACTCCCTATTCCTCTCAATATAAAGCCTAGCACGGATCCCTGATCCCCATCTAGTTGCATCTCTTGTTAATTCCTTCCCTGAAGTTTGTGGTCCAACTGTGCTGATCCAGTTATGGTTCCACAAATATACCATACTCTCACCTCCAAACTTTTAAACATTCTGTGCCTTGGTTTAAAATGCATCTACCACCCAACCCCTTGCCTCCCCACTTGGCTTTCCAAGATCCTACTCTTTATTCAGCTATCAATCTAGAAATAGAAATACTTTCCTGACCACCAGACTGGAGATAGGTCTCCTATGTCCTACTACAGAATCCTCATCATAGTTCTTCCTTATTACTCTACTGTCATTGCTTGTCTATCCATAGGTTATCCCCAATAGCTGATTGGCTCCTGGAAATCAAGGTCCATGTCTTATTCACTTTATCCCAGAGCCTAGAATGTAGTAGGTTCTCAATATACTTTTTTTTTTTTTTTTTGAGATAGAGTTTCGCTCTGTCACCCAGGTTGGAGTGAAGTGATGCGATGTCAGCTCGCTGCAGCCTCCACCTCCTGGGTTCAAGTGATTCTCATGTCTCAGCCTCCTGAGTAGCTGGGACTACAGGCGTGCACCACCATGCACAACTAATTTTTGTATTTTCAGTAGAGACGGGGTTTCACCATGTGGGCCAGGCTGGTCTGGAACTCCTGACCTCAAGTGATCCATCTGCATTGGTCTCCCAAAGTGCATGAGCGACCATGCCTGGCCTCAATACACAATTATTTAAAAATAAAAGAATATTTAAATGCAGATCTGTTTAAAATTAAATAAATATATAAATGAACACATATGAAGACTATATAAATGAGTGGAGAAATATAGATATATAGATATCCATAATACTATGATATATATGATCTAAGTTATGATTAGTAATAGCAGCAACAATAACAATAATGTAGCTAACTTCTACTGAGTGCCTATTACGTGTCAGCATCATTATAAATACTTTGTACTTATTAACTCAATTGATCCTCTTAATATCTTTAGAAGGTAGGGATTAATTCAAGATACTGGGGATGTATAGAAGAGGGAAGATTTAATTCTGCTGGTATTGAGGGGGTGTCAATGTAGCTTCAGAGGGAAAGTGGCTTCTGGGTAGGTAGTAGTGAAAGCCTTGGTTTTGGGTGAGATTGGAACCCTGGGGAAGAATATTTGGCGGGGATACTGAGCAGGAGTGGTAAGAGAAGTCTGAGAAAACCTAGGGGAAGTGGCACTAGAAAAAACAGGTAAAGAGAGAGCTTCAGAAAGGAAGAGTGTTAAATGTCCTAGTAATGTCTAGTAGTAAAAGAACATAGGCTCTGGCACCTCAAGTCCTAGGTGCCCTTTTGTGAGAGTAATTTTAGTAGACTTATTCATACTAAAGCAGATTAGGGAAGGAATATAGGTGAAGAAATGTAGAGAATGATACAGAGTTCTCATACAGAAAACTGGTAGTGAAGGAAAGGAGAGAAAAGGAAAAGGCAGGCAGGGTCAAGGGGAGATTTTTTTTTTCTTTTTCTAGATAGGAGTTAACTGGACATGGTTTGGTTTGGTTTTGGTTTAGTTGTTGATTTTTAACTGAAAGGAAGACTCCCATTGACTAAATATTGAAGATTAAAGGAGATCAGAAGAGGCAGGACAGACTAGGATGATTCTGGGAAAGACAGCAGGTCTTCATCTGATTGGGGAAAGGGACAGGTGAATTACTGACAAGGGGGTTCAACTGGAGGAAGTTCTCCCTTGATGGTCTCTATCATCCCTGTGGAATATGGTATCATAGTTAAGATATTAGAACCCTATTCAACCCAGTCTTCTTGATAAAGGAAGAGATGAGGAAAAAAGAAGAGATTTTCTTTAAAAATTATGGCTATTGTGTATATCACACTAAATAAACAGAAGAATAGACTGGAAAGAGATGCAAAAGAGTCAGCCATACATAGTTCCTTTGAATGAATCTAGGGAGCCAAATGGAAGCAAAACATCATTCTGCGAAGGCACATCTATGCTCATTAAACTAGACCATAATCTCCATGAACCCAGGTATGAGACTGTCTTGTCCGCTATTGCATCCACAATGCCTATTTCAATGCCCAGCCCATACCAGGTACTCAATAACAGTTTTTTAGACGAATGAATAAAAATTCAAACACTTAGAAGTTTTATTTAGTTATTTTAATCAAGGTTAAAAACAGAGCCAGCTTCATGGGTATGTGACCTGGGCAGTTTCACAGGGCCCCATGCCCCAAAGGGCCCCTGGCTTGGTTTAATGCTTTGCAGTCACTGTGAAATTTTCAATAATATGAACAAGGGGACCCACATTTTCATTTTGCACTGGGCCCCACATATTATGTAGCCAGTACTTCTTAAAAAAAAAAAACCACATGTTTCTATAAATTTTCAGTAAATGGATATTTTAGATGCATGTGAATGCCAAATTACCCATAGAAATTTATCTTTAAAATTAAAAAAGTATATTTCAGGCTTACCTGAAATGGTAGATTGTGGTTTTTCTTTCTTAAAATATGGTTCATACTCTCTGTAGACAATTTTCTTAAAGGAAGTTACAGAAAGATTCAAACTGGAAATAAAATACAAAAACTAATTTGAAAGGCATATTCAATATCTATTTCTCACATTACAAAAAAAGTAGATCTCTCATATCTTCAGACTTCTAGTAGAATACCAGTATCTTTATTGTATTTCAGAAGCCCACAGTTTTATAAATATGATCAATAAGTAAAGTTAATGAAATAATTATTGGTCTCTTCAAAAATATCCTGTTGTGATAACTATTTGTTCACAAGTTAATCTACCCTAATATCATTCCTCAGAATCAATTTTCTAAAAAGAACCCAATATCACAGTAGAAACCCAAACCGTAGGTTTAGATTTTATATGATTAAAATATGACCAAATCCTTTATGAATAAATATATGAGCTGTTTTTCAACTGACCAATCAAATATAGTTTTAATCTACTCGGGAACATTGTGAAAAAGTATTGATTTGGTGGAATTTATTTCTAGTTGAGAGGTGAGAGATGGCTAATGGGGTAAAAGCCCTGGGATTCATATTGGAAACAAACAAATGAAAAAACTGTTTTGGAAAGAGTCAGTAACTTGTCCAAGAGATACAGTTGATAAGTGGCAGAACCAAGATTAAAAAATGTGAAACCACTGCATTCATGATTTTAAATAAAATTAGAGAGAGGACAGACAACAGGGAGAGTTGTGAGTGGTGGGTTACTTTCCTGTTTTTGCTGTTGTTGTTATTGTTCTGTACCTCTAAAGGCAAATCGGTCTTATCCTTGTCTTAAACTCAAAGATGAGGGTAAAAGGAAAGAGAATTTGGAGAAAATACCTTACAAATGTCTAAATCAGTTGATCAGAGTGGCTTTGTTTTGCTTCCTAATGTGGGGACAGTGGCCCAGCCATAATCAAGACATAACAGCACCCACATATGCCATGACTTCTATACAGCGCGGTGGCTAGGGTGCAGGCTGTGAATTCCGTATCTCTGGACTTGGAGCCTATATCTACCTCTTATTGTTTTACTTTGAAAAGTTTACTTCATCCATTTGTGCCTCAGTTTCTACAACTATAAAATGAGATTAATACTGAAATCTCCTTCACAGAATTGTTGTATAATTTTAAATAAGTTGATATGTGCAAAAGGCATAGAGCTGGCATACTAGAAATACTCAATCCATGTTAGCTAGTAATATTATTTTGTAAATGTAATAAGAGTTAGTCTTTACCCTTCAGGTTTTCTCAGAAAGCAAAAACA
Source organism: Gorilla gorilla gorilla (assembly GCF_029281585.2). Classification (NCBI taxonomy): domain Eukaryota; kingdom Metazoa; phylum Chordata; class Mammalia; order Primates; family Hominidae; genus Gorilla; species Gorilla gorilla. The sequence continues at coordinate 87,177,422 of NC_073224.2, read as the reverse complement.
AATCTGTAGTTACAGTAATGCTCACAAATTGTAATATGTGGAATACAGAAACTGTGTTAATATGTGGGGGCAGAATTAAAGGAGGCATGTAAGTACTTTTAGAATAGCTAGATAGAGAAGGTGGTGGATTCTCCATCACTGGCAGCATTCAAGTAGAAATTAGACAACTACTTGGTAAGGTCATTGGTGCTGAGGGAAAGGGGAAAAGTAGAAGGTTAAAGCATGGAAGTTGAATATGAATTAAATGAACTCTTAGCATTCTTCTAACCTAAGAATTCCAGGATTCTATATACTAATGTCCCTAATGTGGAAGTCCATTTTTATTTATTTTTAGTACAATTGAAAAGGTATTGTCCTCCCCTGCCCCAGATCTTTAATACAGAAATGTAGATGATGGTGTAAAATCTTTACTAAAAAATATCAGTCTCTTACGTGGAGTAATTTCAACAGAGAGATGTTTCCTAACATGTTTTACTATGTATGCTGTGTATTCATACTGAGGTATGTCTATTTTGATCTGAACAATTTCTATTGGAAAATAATCTATCTGATTAAAAAGTTACAGATGATATGAATTCAAACAATGTGTACAATGAGTTTTTCATTTATAAGGATTGTTTAAAGATGATTTGTTCATAATCACAAAATCATATAAAGCTAGAACCCTAGAAGGAAAATGTATGTATATCTTTTCTTCAATATCTCTTTGTATACGTGTGAGTGACTAAACAAGTTTTCTAAGGAAATTTTTGAAAGTGTTCACCTTAGACTTGGAGCAAGAATAATAGATACATTTTACCTTTAAAAGGCATTGTCCTGCTAATATTATATGAAATAAGTAGATAGATGTCTGCTTTGTGCTAAAATACACTTTGCCAAAAGATGGAGTTGGCTATGTTGATATTCACCTAGTGAGTATCATAGCTCTAGGGGCAGGACAAGTTAGAACAAGTTCTTAGTTTAAGCAGCCAGATATATGGATTAGACTTTTCATAAGAAAATGCTAGACAGAAATGATATGATTTAGGGTTAAACAATATGACAGTTTGTCTGGGTTGTGTTTCTATGGTTTTGACTCAACAATTGCTACCAGAGGAACGAATCTCCAGAACTTTGGAAACTTACCCACAGGATGAGGGGACAGAATGACCAGTCATGGTTCCCTGTGTACTCACCATGTGAATCAGACCTTTGCCCTATCTGGTTCTGCCTCCAGTATTTTGCTTGTTATTTTCAACGCTAACTACAGACAAGAGAAAAAACTCCCAAGCATAAACCCAGCATGCTACAAGAAAGCCAACAACCAAGTCTGCATTCTACTCATGAGCAGGCAAGATTAGTGTTAGAAGGACTGTTATTTTCCTTGGGGTTTTAGCTTACGGCAGTTCCCGAAGGGTGTGGGTGTGACCTAGATTACCACTTTGAAGTATGGTATTTAAAATGATTATTTTTGAGAAGGAGGGATCTCTTCTTATTATAAGACCAAGATGGTATGTAATACCGTCCAAAATAACCCAGTTACAATGAGAGTTTTAAAAAGGTTAATATTATACACTAAAAGATCTCAAAATATTACATTATTTTTTGGCAGATTACTTTGGTTTTGTAATTGTAAAAGAGGAACACATCTTTCATAATGAAGTGTGATGTAAGGAAAAAAAGTGAGTCACACTAGCAGGTTTACCATTTAAAAAATAACTAACTGGAAATATTGAATAGACTCTATGATTTAGTTAATTTCTGAGAAGTCTTATTTTTAACATTTCAATTAGAAAAAATAGTTTGCAACTCAAGGATAGTATTTTATCTGAATTAAACCTCCTCTCAGTTACATATGCCTTTAAGTAGCCAGGGTAAACCATATCCCAGGACATGATGAACAGAGAGAAAAAAAAATGAAGAGTCACATTCAATAGGATAAATAAGTCAAATATGAAGCAGAAAAAAGGTGAAAGTACAAAAGCATACAAGAACTGATGATATTTTGAAAGTCATGTATAAGGCAGCAATAAAATTATATGACAAAAAGCACAAGGTGTTCATTTTTAGTTTTAGAAGATGAAGTTATGTAGACAATGGAATAAATAATATGTAACTAGGAGTCTCATAAAAATACTATACAACTAAAAATCTGGAACAGGAGTTTGCAGGAAGGGCTAATGAGGGAGCAAGTGCCTGGTGCCTTTGAATTAACCAATATATAAGCCAACACAAACATACTAACAAAACTGTATTGAAAATAAACTTGAAAAGAAGGCAGCATCTAACCAATCAAATAGGGTGCTTTCTAAACCCTCAGAATGATAAACTACATTGTTGGAGGCAAAATTAGCATTTGCCCAGTTTATTTAATTCAGTATACTCTCCTATTAGTTATATTTAGTTACCTGAAGTTAAAAAAAAAAAAAAAAAAAGCCATGACATTGCAAAGGGAATGTTCTGTAAAAGAAATAGATCTTCCTCTCTAGAGAAGCCCACCCGGACTCCACACCTGAGTTACCTTGAGTTTGTGGGCTCAGGTCGGTAGCTCCAACTGATGCCCTGAGCAGCCACGTAGAATTGCCTTAGCTGTGCCGCTTCTGTCCCTTGGCTCCCCCAGCCTACCCAGCTGGTGCCCAAGACCACCAGGACCCAGAGGCGTGGGCAGCCTGGGAACATGCTTCCTTTCCTGCTCCCGCTGGCTGCCACCACCCCAGGACCTGGGCAGCGCTTGCAGAGCTGCTAACCACACTCCCGGCTGTCCCAGCTGCAATGAGCTCTGGAGGCTGTGGGTGGCAGCGTCCTCCTCCCCTGCAGTTCTTGCAAACGGCAGCAGCAGCCTCTGGCTCTCACTCCCTCCGCTTTTTCTGGGGCTTTTCCTGGCAGGGGTTTGGTGAGATCACAGCTCCCAGTGACCAGAGGTATTAGGGAGAGCAACCAAACTAGTGACTGTTTTACTGCAGGTGAAGAAGGGGCAGAGAGATCAGAGGCTTTAGCAGGCGGGACAATGCCCAGGGATTCATGAGCCGGACAAAGCTCTATCACTCCATTTCCACCTGCCAACACCACGGAAGCAGTCGTCCGTTACCACTGACCTGAGGCCTGCCTGGGTCCAAGCTCACACTTGGAGAACCTTCTGTGCAGTGCAGTGGCACCCAACCACCTTAAGCAGATGGCTCCCCTTTTAATCTGAGGAAAAGAGTATTGTGCCCTGTTACTGGGCACTGAAACACTATTTTCAAGTGGTGAAGAAGCAGGGAACAAACACATGGACAAGGCCTACTGCTCTGAATCGCCTTCCTGGCCTCTATCAAGGCACAGTTCTGCCTTGATAAGGGCCTGTCGCCAGCTAAGCTGCAGCATAGCAGCGGGCTTGAAGAGCTTGGCTGAAAAAAATCAGTTGTCCAGATTTCAGTTTCACTTACTAGCTGTGTTGTCTTGGGCAAGTTACTGTACCTCTCTGTTCAGTTTTGACATCTGTGAAATAAGGATGACAATAATAGTTTTTCCTGATAGGGTGTGTTGGGAGGATAAAATGCTACTGTAAACTATAGTTCCAGCACTTAACACACAGAGGCTAGGCGCAGTGGCTCACGCCTGTAATCCCAGTACTTTGGGAGGTCGAGGCGGGTGAATCACCTGAGGTCAGGAGTTCAAGACCAGCCTGGCCAACATGGTGAATCCCTGTCTCTACTAAAAATATAAAAAATTAGCCGGGCGTTGTGGTGGACACCTGTAATCCCACCTACTCGAGAGATTGAGGCAAGAGAATTGCTTGAACCTGGAAGGTGGAGGTTGCAGTGAGCTGATATCGTGCCATTTTACTCCAGCCTGGGCAACGAGAGCAAAACTCCATCAAAAAAAAAAAAAAAAAAAAAAGAAAGAAAGAAAGAAAGAAAGAAAAAGAAAGAAAGAGAAAAAGAGAGAAAGAAGGAATCACAAATTTATTACTATGATCATATTTTCCTGTCTCCAGGACCCCTTGTATTCTTGTTTTTCTTGAAGGATCTGACTGTTTCACAGCACCTTAAATCTTACTTTGCTATTGATAGAGAATCTGAGAATTATATTGTCTGAGGCATCATAATGACTTGTCTTGGGTTCCCTGTATCTGCATGGCTCCAAGTTTCTGTCTTATGCTTTATGCATTCAGTACATTCAATAAATTGTAATCTGGCACCTCACATGAGGTCTCTGTTAATGATATCAGGCTCATCAACAGCCTCTTCCTCCCTCCCCACTCCCCCCAATATTCTGTCTTTTCTCCTGTGCTGATATTATTGCACCAACTTAGAATGCCCATTTTCTTCCTCTTTGCTGGGTCATTCTTTACAGTCCAGAGTTCTGCCTATCTCCCAGATTCTGGGCTCAAATTGGCTTTTCCATTTTATGAACTATTACAACACTATTCAAATTATATAATCATGTTAATTACCTTTTGTTATTCCATGCAGGTATCTATTGTCTCCCTAACTGAACAGTTGCTTACACTTCTTTATCTACAATATTATCAGTGTCTCCCAAAGTTGGCAGACCATCAGAATTCCCAGGGGAACTTTTACACAATGTAGATTCTGACTCAGGAAACAGGGTTGAGACCAAAGTCCTAGAACACCTAGCCTACTGATTGACATTTAAATAAGCAGTCAGAGATGCTACTGGCAGTGTATCAGAGAAACGTTTTGAAAGCACTGTGTCCCTAAATCCCAAGGTTACTACCAGAATTGTTGCAACATTATTGTAACCTTTGAGTAGGCTGCTTTTTTATTTGCATGTTTGCTTATGTATATACAGTGTACATGACATATTTATTGAATTACATTTTACAGAGACAAGATGACTACTATAATTTTTGGCTCACTATTTTTTTTAACATCAGTTCCAGATAAATACTATATAACTTTCAATGACCTATTTATTAAACATGGGATTTAAAGAACATGTAAAACACATTTGTTCTTCCCTGTAAAATATTAAAGTGATGAAGAATTTTTCCATTTCTCTGATTTTCTCTTGCAGTGTAGGGTGTGCGATACATATTTGCTGACTGAATGAATGGTCAAGGTGTAAATAGGACAACCCTAATTGTGTGTTATTACACTGATGGTAAACAATGTGATGTGTACAGACCTTACTGAACAAACCATAAAATAGAGGAACATGGCATTTGGGGAAAATTCTTTTAATTATGCATTTGAATATTGGTCTTTGGGTCATTTGAGGGACAGTGACTGGTGGCAGGAAGGTCCACGGTGACATGTGGCCTTCTAGCTTGATTCTTGGCCTTCTGCAGCCTCTGGTGCCATCCAGAGGACTCTCTGGAAGCCTCAGAGCAGAGGTCCAAGAGGCCTCATCAACAGCAACCACTGGAGACTCCAGAAGATGCTACAGGAATTTCTTCCAATTAGAGATGCCACCTGCTTTCCAACAAAGTGGAGAAAGCCTTCCTTCAATCAAAAAATAAAGAGGTATTTTTATTTCTCCACAGTCTGGTCTTCTTGTGAGTCAGATGCTCCAGTCTCTTTGGTTCACTGATATTTCAAGTAACAGGTGAGTCAAAGCAGAGAGACTACTGCAGAAACATTTGCTCCTGGCTTCTGTGGCTTGTGTTACAGGAAGAGAAGAGGTGGGACAGGAAGGGGTGGTAGGTTGAGAATTTGAGATTGTACCACAATCCCAAACTCAGGAAACAGGGTTGGTCCAGAGCTGGTCCAACAGGCTGGTCCAGAGCTAATCTAAGGTAATTCCATGTCTTTGATTCACGGGTGTTTATGGAAACCTGCAGCAAATGCATTATAGTTAAGTCCAGTATAGCAGGAAACTTGATGTTCACAACAGGATCATATGGAGGCTGAATGAGGTGACCAGGAAAAGGACAGGTCTCTGGAAATGAGACCAAAGAAATTTAAATAATTATCATTTCCTTAAAAAAATAAAAGAAAGAAAAAAATTGCTCATCATATCTACACCCTGAGGTGCAGCATAATCTTTTCTTTCTAGATTTCGAATATTCTGCCATTCAGGCTTTTTGTAGGACACTCAACTACCCACTTTTTGGGAGAGGGATAGCATCAGATTATTTTTGTTTTTCCAGCAGGTAGCATAGGGAATTGACTCCATAACAGTTCGTAAATATTTTTCAGCAGTCCTGACTTCTGCTTTGCAGGCAAGGCCACATCATCACCACCTAGCAGTTAATAATGGAAATGTTACACATCCTGAAATAAGTTATGTCTTGTTAGGACATTTCTGTCCTGGAGGAAATGAAAATCCTTTTGTGAACTCTTTTGTAACTCCATTGTCATACCTGTGTCCTATTGCCAACACAATTCCCTTCATGCCTGAAAATTTAATACATACTTAAAATTTAATATATGATTATGTAAAGAAAAGTTAAGCTTTATAGTCTTCCATTTTTCCCTAGTGTTCTATTTCCTTCAAAAATATCTTTATAGGGACCTTACCTTAAGGACTCGGGTCAAATGCAGCGTTTGTAAAAACTCCATATGTTCCTAGGTGGCTAAAGAACAGAAACACAAGGATGGCAACAATACACTGCTTAGTTCTCGACAACACAGTCCAACACATGGTATTTCCAGAAACCACAAATTACCATCCACCCTTGGAATTCTGCTTTAGAAAGGAAAGAAAAATAAATGCCAAAGAAATATTCGATATCCCACTTAACAGCTCTGGGTAATTTGCATTGCATTTTGCACCCACACTAAGTTATTGTTCATGCTTTATGCACTGAATACCTGTTATACCCTCTAAGTTGCTGCAACCTCTTCTAGGTGACAAGAGGTAGTTACAAAATTCTTGGCATTAACACTTGATAATCTAACGATAGTTTTCAAAGGGTGCAATATGCCCCCTAGGGGTGTTTTTTGATTTTTATAATCATCAGGAGTTCTTCTGATATTGAGTGGGTATGGGGCAAGGGTGCTGGATGTCTATGACAATAGAGTTCATATAAGGATTTCCATGTCCTCCAGGATGGAAATGTCTTTAAAAGATATCCAGCACCCCTGCCTCCTGCCCACTCAATGTCAGTAGAACTCTTGTTCATTACAAAAATCAAAAAATACCCTTGGGGGCATACTGTCCCTTTTTGAAAACTATTGCTAGATTATAAATAGCAGGGGGTACAGGATACAAAAGAATTGTCCAACATCCCACATAACTTTGGAATATCTGCTCGATATTCATACAGGTTAAAAATCTCTGAGTCTGGAACTCAAGCACTTTACATGTAAATATTAAGCATTTTTTGCATCTTTAAAAAGTGCAATTGCCATATGAATCAAAGGACAATTATCACAGGTTTTCAGACTCTTTACCGGAGTTCACCATTTTGAAAAATTAGACTGGTGTTGGCCACAGCTCTAATGCTCTTTGAGTCACTAATACAACATTCCCCCACCAGTCCACCTGCGTGGCCATTGCTTTCCTAGTGATTCTGTGGAAGGTGCACGCTTCTGATGACCTCATTGCATCTACTGGCACATCGCCTAAGTTTTCGCATCTTGTTTTTATTATAAATTACTTTTTGTTTTATTCCTACTTTATATTTTAATTAGAATATTTGTTATCTGTGTATTTTACTTCAGAGTAGAAAAGAAGACATTGCAAAAGACATTGTAAAAAGGAGGCAGGCATTGCATGTAATCATTCTGACATATTACAGTGAATTATAAAGTTAAGGTGGCAAAATTTACTCAATCGTAAAACATTTCTACCTTACCTGTGAGGATTCAAGGGGCATTTCCCATCATCTAAAATCAGCAAGAAGACAAGAATGAATGATTTAAAAAAAAAAAAAACAAGATGAAAGAGAGGGTCATTAAGGATAGAAATTATTGGGGAAAACCAGTAGACTGATTTTCAGGTGGGCTCATTATAAGGGGAATATTGGGAACAGTTTCTCCCTGAAAGGTAGAAAGTGTTTTAGGCTAAATTAAACATTCGACAATATTTAACTCCAGAGTCATGTCACTTTCTTCCTCCTTCCTTTCAGTAAATACATAAATCAATTTCTTTTGAGGGCATCTTGTGTCACTTGCCCTCAGCCCTTAGCTGAGCAAGCTAATCACATACATGAATCCAAACCAACAGAACAGTGGATGTTTTTCCTCCCTGGTAGCATATTTTTATCCAAATAACAGACTCTCATAGTTGAATTTTCAGCTATGGCTGCAGCATTTTCCTCTTATTTGGCCAGAGAAAACTTCAAAGCCTAAAATCAAATTGGGAGAAGCTGAGGAAAAAAGCTCCCATCCCCAACAAATGAATGTATTTATTATTAAAAATATTGGGGCATGAGTGGCCATTTGTCCTTCTCCACTGTTAGAGGGTCCCCTGGAAATGTCTCAAAGTCAAAGAAAGGGCTTGGGGGAAACATCAAGATTAGAGTGATTCCTACATGATCATACAGATTAAGGTCTAGGAGCTCTTGCCTCTGCCTTCTGGGTTTGGTTGTGCAAGCACACATTTTGCATGGAGGGATTCACTGTAGCTCTCAGTACATCTCTTTGGTATTGAAGCAGAGTATTGACCTTTGTCTATTGTCTTAGCCACTCACAGGAGAGTATATGAAGGAAATTTGGAAAAACAGCCTCAATGTTTTGGTAGCATTGTAAATGGAGAAAGAATAAGAGTAAGGAACACGTGGTTTTGCCTCTGAGCAGTTAAGAATAGGTGTTGAGACTTATGTCAACAATAGAGAAATTCAATGAGATCTCTTTCAGATATTTTAACATAGCCACTTTCAATTACCTTGATTTGAGCAATTAATGGTCTCTCTGATGCCCCCAGTTACTTTCTATGAGGAGTGATGAAGAAGAGCCCCATTAGGTTATAAACAAAACTTTATGAAGTTATAGGCAGGCTAAGTGTCTGGAGAAGATTGAGAAAGGATGTTTTAAGCCTTAAGAGATGGGATGTTCCCGTCTTTAATTCCTAGACTAAAGTTCTTTTTCTGATGAACAGTCTGATGAACACAGTTTCCCTTACAGAGAGTTTTCATCTATTTGGTCTTCTCTGTTTAAATCCTGCATCAACTTTACAAATTTTCAGGAGAAAAAGCAAATCTCTTAGCTTATCACACCAGGTCACCAATACAGGGGCAGCTTCTTCTGCCCCTAACTTCATCTCCTGCCTCCTCCATAATCCCCTTTTGATTCAGATGCACTGAACTGCGAAACATACCATCTTCTCATTGATTTCACACTTTCATGTCTTTCTACATGCCATTTTCTCTGATGGAACTCTATTTCCATTTTCCCCTTGGCTAAATGCCTCTCATTCTTCAAAGCTAAGCTTGAAAAAGGCTTTCTGACCTGCCAGTCTGGTTTAGGCATCCCTAGTCTATGTTCTAATAATACCTAGGTTGTATTTGTGTCCTAACACACTTGCTACACTTCACTACCAGCACTGATTTCACCTGTCTCCCCTATGGATTTTTCCTTCCTTAATATCAGAAACCATCATTATGAGTCTCACACTCTAACAGAGTTGATGAATAAATGACTGCTACATGAAGAAATGAGTGAAGTCAGGAAGCATAACACCTTTCTAATTAGCTTTAGTGATAGCCTAGGGTACTTAGACCAGAGGCCCCAAATGCCAAACTGCAAAGTAGCCTCATTTGAATTTTGGGAGAGGGCTTTTGAAAAATTCAGATTTCCACACCCACTACCAAGTCTCCCCATAGAAGGATCTATATTTTTAGGAAGTTCCCTAGGTGATTCTAATGGACAATCAGTTCTCAAGATCACTTATCTTGGCTTTATTTTCTTTTAATGCAAATGTTTTCCAACATGAACTACTGAAGTTGTGGTTTTTGCCTCCCCACCCTTAATTACATGAAAGAAAAAAGCAAAGAGAAGACTCTTTCCTATTTACCTTTTTGTCTGAAACGCTTTCTTAGCAAAGCCAGGAGCGTCCCACCCATTATCAGACCTATGGTAGAAGCCACCGCTCCACCAAAGTAAGTCAGGGCTTCCTGGATAGTCAATGGTCCTGCTACAAAACAAACACACACACATGCAAGACATAAGAAGTGTATTATGCAAAAGACTAGTCTTTCTCTCCCAGAAAGTTTTCAAGAACTCTAAGATGTGCGATCAAGTAGGATCACCAAAGGTCCTGGGAATGCTGACAAGCTAACATGAAAGAAGATCTGGAATTCATAAATCCACTGCAACAGAATGGGAAGTGGGGCCTTATTTTATTCCTGAGGCTTAAATATAGACTGTAATTTCCAAAGGAATCAGGGTGAGGACCCAATAAAAGAAATTAAATTGTAGACACAAGAAGCCTATACATGTAAGTTTGGGCAAATAAAATAAAAGTGGGGCCTTAACTTATTCCGAAGACTTAAATATAAACTGTAATTTCCAAAAGAATTAGGGTGAAGTCCCAATAAAAGAAATTAAATTGTAGACATAAGAAGCCTATACATGTAAGTTTAGGCAAATAAAATAAACTGTGCATAATTTTTTGGCAAAGATTCAGTTATGTAACAAAAGGCAGTCAGGACAAGCTATGAGGGGAAAAAATAGGGGGCTGAAATATACCTTGCAAACAGATGGAATTTAATTAAGGAAGATCTGCTAGGAGGTTTTTAGAGTTAGGTGGTAAGCAAAGGTCTTCTGAGATAATATATTAGAAATCTGCATGAAATAACTCCCAGTTTAAAACATTTTGAAACTTCAAGGTCTGTTAAACAGAGATTATAACGAAGCAAAAGGTTTCATTTCACAAATTGAACACTGAAGAGGAGGGGTGATTACCTACACAGTCACTGGGTTTAATTTCCACTACTGTATAAGGCAAGGAGATTCTGCCTGATTCATTGTGAAACACTTATTAAGCAGGGGGAAACCCGGGGATGGAAAGCAAGACCACTATGAGAAAGACACAGGGAAGAAACACTGATTTTGTTATTTTCCACATCAAAGTGACTTCTTAACCCACATGAAAATTGTACCTTGGCAGGTTGGCACGGTAGTTGACCAGTGGCCATTCTCCTGGCATGCTGTTTGTGCAGAGCCATTAAGTAACTGGCCCTCTAGACAATGGAAAGAGCAGATTGATCCATAACTGAAGTTTCCCCAGACGTTGGAGCAGTTCATCGCTATTGGCTTATTAACATGTAGTTCTGAGCATTTCACAGCTGCAGAAAAGAAAGAATGCAAGAGAAACAACATGTGGATTGGAGGTGAAAGAGATTATAGTTTCTTTTGTAACCTAACATTGCCAATAAATGAGGCAGAATGTAAAAGGTCAGAAAGGATATGAGCCACTTCCAATATTCACAGTAGCTCTTCTAACAGCACATATATGAAAATATTCTCTCGAAGGGTGATAGCCAAAGAACCAAGATGCAAAGATGGACACATAGTAGCATCCGACAAATACCTGCTAATGCATTGATAAATCTTGCCTCCAAATATACTATTTACAAAATTTTGGTTCTTAAAATACTATTAGTCTAAATGTTATTACTACATTTGTTATCAACTGGCATGTCAGTATGTGTTTATTAAAATACTTAATAAGTGTTCAGCATATCTGGACACTGGAAGTTTGAAAGAAGTAGACTGTCATCCTCCTTAAACTACATTTTCAGGGAACTTCAGGGTTATTCTTTCTAATTTATGGATATGAAATTAAAGGTCAAGAAATTAGATTTAATTCAAATAAATGTTATTTATCAGTAGTGACATTTGCAAAGCACTGGGCTATGTTTTGTGGGGGATACAAAAATGAAGGAAATGTAGGTCTCAATGCTTTATGTGTAGGGTGATAGCTCTTCAGGAAATATCATGTATGGCTTAACTTTTTATTTAGGTTCAAATTATTATGAAAATATGGAATGTTTATACTGTCACATAATATGCAACTTCTAGTTTACCAATTTCTATAGCAGGTTTTACATTTAATATGCCTATTTTTCTAACACATCTTGGACATTTGCAAATGTTTCTTCCTTTAAGTCTCTGAGTACTTGTGTATTAGCTTTAGCTTGTGACATGAGGAAGGGCAGAAGTGAAATGCCTGTGACACATTACTTCTAATTGGGATTGGTGAGGATTTCATAAGGGAGATGACACTTGGAGTAGTGGTTGTGGTTTGGTGAGACTTCAACATACAGGCACAATGGCTAGCTTGAGTACTTGCAGGAAGGCAGGTTCAGAACTGCCTGCTCCTTTTCACCTTACCTCTGCATGCTGGAGTTACTGCTGTCCATTGTCCTGAAGGTCTGCAGCTGAGAGTGTTGTCTCCTATGAGTGTGAATCCAGCGTTGCAGCCAAAGTAACAAGTGGTATTAAAACCAAAGGTTCCCGGATGATGCCTACAGTACATGGTTCCCTGCCCAGGAGTGGTGAGGGCTGGACATTGCACCCCTGGAGTAGGAAGTGATGCTATGCCTGTTGTGAGAAAATGTTTCAATTCAGAGAGCTCCCAATTAAAAGAAGTGTTAACAGAGTTAAGGCTAATCTGGAATAACTGCTTTTCACTCTTCATAACAAGGGAGGGTCCTTGAGGAGATGATTCTCCTGGCCAAGAGAAGAAATCAGAGGAGTCATTGTTATTGCTATTTTAAAAAGAAGCAAAAAATGGTACAGAAATATAAGAAATTCAGCAGAAAGCCAAATATACATGGGCCAACTGCCTGCCCAACCCTGCCTTATTGGGAAGTGGTACTGTTCTCTGACTAAAGGTCAATGTGAAAGTTGAAATTTACTGCAATGATTGCTTGCTGTCTCAAACTATTTCTTCCATTTGAATGATCCCACCAGCTTTGTCATTAACTTGCCATGTGGCAGGAAGATGATGATTGACCCCTCTGCATCTTATTTCCTAGATTTGAAAAACTGGACCAGTGACTCTACCCCAGTATTTTCTGTTTCTCTCAGCAATAAATTAATGGAGACCATTCAGTTCACTCAACAAAGCTCTTTCAAAAAAAGAAGCCATGAAACAAAATTCCTGCTTAAGAATCAATATATCTTTTATTCACAAACATAAAAATATCCTGTCACTCCTTAGACATTTTAAAATCCTTCAGCTGTTTGCTAAACCCAAATAATGGTAATATATACAATTATCTAGTTCACATATAAGAACTAGATAATTGTTTGTTGTTGTGGAATAAATTTCCAAAAGTAGAACTGTCTTAGTAAGTACATATTATTACCTTTGCAGGTTGGTGGAGTAGCTGACCATCTTCCAGAAGTTGTGCATTCCACATTATTGGGCCCCTCCAGCTTAAAGCCCTTGTTACAAGAGAAATGGCAGGTGGAGCCAACGTTGAATTCTCCACGAGTGTCAGAACAATCCAGGCTGCCCTGCTTTGGGGCAAAGAGTTCTGGGCACTTGATGGCTAGAGTATCAAATTAAGAGTGTCACAATCTCCAAGTTTATTCAGAAGTTCTGTGTTACACAAAGTTCATTCACTTATATATTCAAAAAATATTTATTAAGCACCTATATTCCAGGTATTTTGCTAGGCAGCAGCATTCCACAACATGTCATGTAGGTCATTTGCTGCAAAGGGCAGTGGGAGGATGGTAAGCTTACAGAGAAGAGTATAGGTACAAGTCACGAAGACAAAGAAGTCAAAGATTTAGGCAGCCATACTCAAGAACTTACAATGTCACCCTATTTTCTCTACACCCTCTGCTTCAGAGACCTCATAGCCTGCCGCAGCTCCCTCTATCTTACTTGAATGGGTGCAATCCAGGATTTCATTTCCGCCCTTCCTCTTGCCTGAGACTACTTGCTCCCAAATATCATGCCATCTTCTCAAATTCAACACACCTAAAACTGCAATGATTGCTTTCTGCCTCAAACTATTTCTTCCATTTGAATCTCCTCGCTAATTGTTTTGTTTATTTTGCTGTTGTATTTTAATACCACCCATCCAGATAACACAGGAAAACTCAAAACCTCCTGGTCAAGATAGATTAGTTTCTTGGAATTCCCTGAAGTGACTTTGTGTGTTATTGCTTCTGGTTCTTGGCTCACATTCCCCTGAGAATTTTTCCACTTTCATGGCATAAAATCCCACTAATCCTCCAGGATTTAACTCGTAACCTCTCTGAAGATTCTGCTGATCACCACAGCCTGAACTCTTCTCCTCTGAATTCTTCAACTTTTTGTCTGAACTCATGTGCTGTCATGTTCCATGTCATACCCTCACTCTTCTACTGGATGGAAAGTGTCTAAAACCCAAGAATGATTCATCCTTGAGTCTTCCATAATTCCCATCCCAGGATCTCAAGAGGCAGTGCTCAGTAACCACTTGCCAAGTGAATGAATAAATGAATTTAAATTTTAATTCACAATTTCCCCCCAAAAGTATTTTTACAAATTATTGCAGTTACATATTTTCTTAGCATTATTCCTTCCTCCCCATTAATTCTCTAATGTAAGACTATTATTTATCAATAAATGTTGGGTTATAGACAAATGAAGTGACTATTCTTTCTTTAAATCTAAGGCTATTCTGAAAACAATACCTTGGTCAGATAAGTCTCATTTACTTAGATAGTTTGATTTTTACAAACCACTTCAAGACCTATATGCTCCCTCATGGAAAACCAATGTACAGTATTTGGCTTTTACATACTGGCCCATGTATTTTTCAGTAACAAGCTATTCATTGAAGGATTATGGATTCTTATTGCATGAATCCATTCAAATAGCCAAAATAACACAGTGAATTTCAGTTCAGTACTCTCAAATTGTTGAGTAATTAACAACTTCATATCTGACACATCAAGTCAATTTACTAAACATTTTTGAAACATGTCTACTGGTGTAAGTCCTAGACATGAAGTCATCTGTGAATATTTTCACAAAAATAACTTTTTCATAATCTCCCAGAATTACAACTTTAAACTGAAGAATATGTATAATGTCAGCTGCAGGAAAGCAGGGACCTTGTCAGTTCTTTGAACACTGTATCCCAGAGAACAGGGCCTGACACATAGGAGGGGTTCTACAAATACTTATGAATTGAATGAATACAGTAATGAATACAATTTAATTTAAATGCATTCTAAAAGGTATGCCTACCTGGTTTGAAAAGAAACAAGAGGAATTTCTGTTTTTAAAAATTAACCAAAGGGGGCCCTAGTATAAAATAAGAACTACTACAGCATTAAATTCATTTGGGGGATAGTGCTTTGGTTTCAGTCTTATCAGTCATGCTCAGCCAAGGTTACATATCCAGACTTTCATATTTATAAAAGTCTCTGAACTCTCTCAGGTAAAAATTAACCTTGACCCTTACATACTAAGAATTTGGCTCTGGATCATGTAAAGAAGCGGGTTTACCTGTTTGAGGGGCAGCCTAGATGAGTTACATGGAAGCCTAACCCAGATCCGGCATATGGTGGGCACTCAGCAAACATGGGATGAATGACATTTGTGGAGTTATCAAGGATGCTGCTGGAATGGAGATCAGTGCAGATGCAGGAAAAGAGTTATACCCAGGAATGACTTTTGTGCATAACTTTGAGAAGTGGTCATATTCTTGAGCCTACTCTAAAACTTTGGCAAAAAAAAAACTCCTGAATAATTACAAGAATAGAAAACAGATAAGGGTTGCATTTATTGCATGCTTAGTGTTCTATTTTCACTGACTACCAAGGCAGTTCTATCACATATGGGTATTCATTGGTGTTCTTCTATAGTCCATCAAGAAAGTATACATGATTGCATCTGAATTCTTAAATATATTGATTTATATTATTTCAAATAGATTTAGTAAATTATCTGTTTCCTTTTATTATATCATTTTACTTGAGTTTGATAGAGTTTTCTCAATAATTTTCTGGAAAGAAGATATAGTATGAATAATAAATGTAACTGAGTTGAATATTGTAAACTCAAACTTTAGAAATAAAACTAGGAAGCCCCACAGATTCAGAGAAATGCTGGGGGAATGAAGAAAAAAATGGAGATGTCAGCTGGGCCAGAGTTTTAGGGGGCACCAGTTCACCATATTTTAGGACGTGAGTAAGCAGGCACATGGCAGAAGAGCAGAGTTGAGGTTGGGACTTGGAACCAGGACCCCTCCCCACACAGTGAAAATAGACATTAGGAGTTGGGTTCAGCAGCCAAACATGGTCACCAGAGGATCAATGACAGACAGTGTTAAGGGATTAGGAATTCAGCAGTCTGTATCATGAAAGTGGTCCAACAGGCAGGGACAGGAGGGATACAGAAACTGTGTACAAGCAATCCATCATGCAGGTGGCATCATCAAATTTGGTACAAGAACCTCAAGCACTGCTTAGGCTCATGAAAAGGACTTCAGGTCCTGAAGGGCAAAGGCAGAGACAAGGCTGAAAAATAACCGACCCTCTGTATCCAAGGGTTCTGCATCTATGGATTCAACTCATTGTGGATCAAAAACACTCAGAAAAAAAATAAATTCTATAAAGTTCCAAAAAGCAAAACTTGAATTTGCCATGTGCTGAGTATGTTGAATCCATGCAGATGAAGTCATGTGTAGGCTTTGCATTAGGTATTATAAGTAATCTAAAGATGATTTAAAAGTCTAAAGGAGAATGTATGTAGGTTATATGCAAATATTATGCCATTTTATATAAGTGACTTGGGCATCTGGGGATTCTGGTATCTGCAGGGAGTCCTGGAACCAATTCCCCCTGCAGACACTGAGGAACAACTAGGCAGAGGCCACATCCCAGAGGGCCCAGGGAACCGGCATTCTAACTAAAGTGGAACTATCTGTAGAGCCATCCCCCAAAATGAAATCTCACATTGCACTCTGAAGAGACAGCTTGAGAACTCCACCTGCCACACTGCCTCTGCTTACTTGGAGGCCCCTGAGTCCATCTGATGTATCCTAGAACTCTGCAAAACACTATGTGAAAATTGGGGTTCTAGGGGGCAGTGCTGAGGGTTAAAAATTAATGGGTTCAGGCATATGGGAAAATAAGAGGAACCATTTGCCTAAATTTAGAGCATAAATTTGGAGAACAAAGAAGAAACACAAATGCAAAAACCAGGGCTCAAGATCAGGATCAGTCAAGGTTGATAATTCCAAGGGCCATAGTGGGTTAAAGCTGCTGTTCATGGTCAGGGTTGGGTCTTGACAGTGAGTGGGGATGAGGCCTGCAAAGTGGGAGGCAAATGCCTCCTCCTGCAGAGAAAGGGGGGCTGGAAAGTAGTGAGGGGAAGCAAGGGCTTTAGAGATTACAGATTTAGCAGCCATGTTGGTTGCCTACATGATTTAAAATGTGAATGAGATTTTTAAAGGTTTTTAAAAATATTCTTTAGCCTTAAAATGTGGGAAAATAGAACTTATGACAAATGTCAATGGAATAAATGAATAAGAGAGTGAGGAATAAATGAATGAGTGAAAAACCACAAGCCCAAATGCTTTCCTCCATACATGTTCTAGAATTCTCAGGGAACTTGTAGTATATCTTTTTGACAGCAGATGGTAGCATTTTATGTCTTTCACCCTACAGAATTCTTGACCAGGGAAGCGACCTCAAAGATGGTCTTGTCCACTCTTCTCCTTTTGGAATTGAGAAAACGGGAGCCTAAGGGTGTGACAAGACTTTCCTAATGGCACATGACTTGGAGAGAGAGCAATACAAGTCTTTGGATATTAATCTAGTGCTCATTCCACAGGAAGGAATAAATAATATTTTAGCTGTTTTTGTGTAACACGAATAGATTTCTACCAACATATTCTCTCATCTGATCACCAGGCACTGCCATTTCTAAAGTTCATTTAGCAGTTATAGCCGCAATCTGTGGAGTGGAAAAGAGTAAATTCACAAGTGACTTACCTGAGATTCAGAAGCTCTGCCACTGGGTGATAGTGTAGTTCAGTGGTCAAAACACTAGCCCTATAATCAGACTAGGCCTGGGTTTGCATCCTGTCTCCATACTTCAAGCTATATGACCTTTGCTAGCTACTTAACCTCTCAAAGCCTCAGTTTCTTCACCTTTAAAATGGGCATAGTAATAACCAACTTAAGGGTCATTTGTGCGGATTGAATGTGATGATGCTTATGAAATAGGTAGTCCTACATTAAGCAATAATTATTACCAATTATCGCTGGTCTCATTATTACTAACTCTACACTGAACAATACATTAGAACAATAGCACCTTTTGCAACTAAACAGGAGCTATGAATTAATTAATTCAGTGCACTTCTATTTTAGAACATAAAATATACTAGATACTTTGCCAGCCAGATGTCTCAGGGGAATTAAAGACAGATAAGATCTGGCCCCTGCCTTTGAGAATTCCACTAAATTACCAAAGCTTGTGTTTGAGTAAATTTTACTGGTAAATGATCACCTTCAATTCAACAGATATTTGTCACACACACCCATTTTTATTCTGTCTAGCTGCTGCAGGGGGTATAAAGATGAAGAAGGCACAGCTCCTGCCTTCAAGAAGCTTATATTCAATATAGAAGTGGAGAGAGGAGGGAAGTGCACACATAGTTATGCTAGGGTTAAATCTCACCCATCCCTAAATAAGGTCTGTGGCTGGGATTTAGTAATGCTCAGTTGAAGGTGAGTGTAGGAATGAAGAAATGAATAATGTAGCTGAAGAAGACTCTGTAAGGAAGTAAAACTTTCAGTGACAGAGAGCTGAGCCTTTTCACTTACTAACAGTGTGACCCTGGACAAGTTATTTAACCTCTTTAAGCTTGTGTCTCTTCCTTATCTATAAAATGAGATGATACTGCCTTTCCTTATTATTTTAGAATTGTGGTAAACAGGAATGCTATAATGACATGAAAGCACTTCCTGAAACTGTGCAATTTTTTTCTTGAGACAGAGTCTTGCTCTATCACCAGGCTGGAGTGCAATGGCGCAATCTCAGCTCACTGCAACCTCCACCTCCTGGGTTCAAGCGATTCTCCTGCCTCAGCCTCCCGAGTAGCTGGGACTACAGGCATGCACCACCATGCCCAGCTATTTTTTGTATTTTTAATAGAAACGGGGTTTCACCATGTTGGCCAGGATGTTCTTGAAACTGTGGAATATTTAACTAAAGCTATTAAAATATTATTTAAAGAGAGGGAGAACTTTTTTATCTAGATTACCATTGTTGTGGAGAGTGTTGTTTGCTTCAGCTCAAGAACACTTTTATATAAATCCCTGATGATTCTCCATTCTCTGATGTCATCTTTAAAGCCATAAGAAAGGACAGACCCACAGCCTACCTTCACACATTGGTGGGGAGTCTGTCCAGCGTCCCGATCGAGTACAATCCAATCTTTCTGGTCCAGACAAAGAAAATCCCTCATCACAGATGAATTGACAGGTGGATTTATAACTGGAACTTCCAACAGGTTGGACACAGGTCATTGTTCCATTCTGAGGGCTTAGCAAAGGTGTGCAGGGAATGGCTATCATGGGCATGGCAGAGGAGAAAAGAAGAGATCATTTTATAATTCAGCAACCTGAACTCTGTAACTCTCTCTCTCTTTCTCCCTCTCTCTCTCTCTCTCTCACTCTGTGTATGTGTGTGTGTGTGTGTGTGTGTGTGTGATTAATATACAATGATGGTATTTGGCTAAAAGTGATTGTTTGAATTTCATGATGCTTTATCACCAGTTAGAGATTGTAGAGGTGTAAAATAGTGGCAGCTTACAGTTAATTGACATCCTGAAGTGCTCAATCACAAACAGCTTTAGAGGTGATTTTTAAAGGAAGCTGGTGCTCTGTTTGGGAGGATAGTGGTGCAACTCATTTTTGTTGCTTCTAGACAGGGGTGGAACTGGTTTCTCCCTTGATACCTTCTTCAGAAACACCCCAATGACCTTACCAGAAAACAATGACAAATGATTGGAAACACAGAAATGGAGGAAAATACTTTCTTCCCCCTTTCCCAACCAAGTGGTGGAATCTGCGCCCAAATTTTGGCTCTGTTACTTGCTAGCAATCTATCACTAGACAATAACCTTTCTGAGCCTCAGTTGCTTTATCTTCGAAATGGGAAAAAGGAAAATCCTTGCATATGTGCCACATTTTCTTAATCCAGCCCATCATTGTTGGACATTTGGGTTGGTTCCAAGTCTTTGCTATTGTGAATAGTGCCGCAATAAACATACCTGTGCATGTGTCTTGGTAGCAACATGATTTATAATCCTTTGGATATATACCCAGTCATGGGATGGCTAGGTCAAATGGCATTTCTAGTTCCAGATCCCTGAGGGATTGCCACACTGACTTCCACCATGGTTGAACTAGTTTACAGTCCCACCAACAGTGTAAAAGTGTTCCTATTTCTCCACATCCTCTCCAGCACCTGTTGTTTCCTGACTTTTTAATGATCGCCATATTAACTGCTGTAAGATGCTATCTCATTGTGGTTTTGATTTGCATTTCTATGATGGCCAGTGATGATGAGCATTTTTTCATGTGTCTTTTGGCTGCATAAATGTCTTCTTTTGAGAAGTGTCTGTTCATATCCTTTGCCCACTTTTTGATGGGGTTGTTTTTTTTTTTCTTGTAAATTTGTTTGAGTTCATTGTAGATTCTGGATATTAGCCCTTTGTCAGATGAGTAGATTGCAAAAATGTTCTCCCATTCTGTAGGTTGCCTGTTCACTCTGGTGGTAGTTTCTTTTGCTGTGCAGAAGCTCTTTAGTTTAATTAGATCCCATTTGTCAATTTTGGCTTTTGTTTCCATTGCTTTTGGTGTTTTAGATATGAAGTCCTTGCTCCTAGGGTCATTTTTCAGCCACTGACTTAAACAGCATGAGGTTTCAAGAACACTTTCTATGCCTTTCTCTTCCCTTCATTCCTTCCCCTCTCTAGCTACATTCCTTTCAATCTGATCAACTTGTCCAAAGATCTGGTTCTTTTCTTCTAGCTGAAAAGTATTTCTGTAGTAAGTGTGTATGTGGGGCTGGAGAGGACACAATTCAAGAAGCCTATAAACTGCAAGGACTTATGGGGGAAAGGGTGTGGGTGAGGATGTTGGTACCACAGAGCCCATTTCCAGCTCTTCTGTGGCTTTGCCTTCTGACAGCAGGGGTAGATGTAGAGGGGTGGGAGGACATTAAAAGGGGAAATTGTCTGATAACACTCTCTCAGAAGTATTACAACAGCAAGTGGATTGCACACTGCATGGTACCTTCCTGCCCAGCCCACATTTGGGTATTTCACTTGATGTGCACCTGGCAACAAGAGGAGAAAGTTCAGAGTAAATAAAGAACTAAAAGCAGAAGGGAACTGGAAGGTCACAGGAAGCCGTGGTGAGTGGCAACCTCCTTGCTGTGAAACACCCAGAGGCAGGACAGTATGGAGCAATGAACTGTAATCTGTGCCCTGCACCACTCAGGCTTGCCTGGAAGAGTTTCAATCACTGTGATCACTGTCCTCAGGGATTCCCAGTTCTTCCCACAACTTCCCCAAAGTTGTGTGGACTTTGTGATATGTCCAGACTTCAACGTAGCCAGGATGAGCACTTAAGGGGCAAGGTCACAGCCCCTCCCTGTTCTCTCCAGACCCAGCTCTGAAGGTGCACCCAACCCTAAGTCCAGGGCCTTGCCATCCTCTCTGGTGCCTGGCGATGAAGGACATTCAATTCTGCTGTTTGCTTGTCCATTTGTTCATTCATTCATTCATTCATTTACTGTTGACCTAGCTTAACAATGGGGTGTGTGTGTGTGGGTGTGTGTGTGTGTATGTGATTATGCTTTTGTGTGACCTGAATAGTGAGTGGTTTCCTTTTAGTAAAAAATATGTATCTGCCCACTTTCACTCAAATGTTGAAAGTCTATACAAAGTGAAAGATATGGCAAAAAATGTAGAACTGTCTAGTCTTTTACCCATTCAACTTTATTGTTAAAATTGTATATACATCATAAAAATATTAATTGCATAGGAGGAAAAGCGGAGAAAATATTGGAAGAATTCATACCAGAAGCCTAACGGTGTCTATTTTAGGATAGGAGTATTTAAGAGGATATTTTTTCATTTCTTTATTATATTTCTGCAGATTTTTATAAATGAAAATCTTGCATTTAAAAAGCAGCATTTTCTATAAAAGTTAAGGAATTGGATACATTGAGGGGGAAAAAGCTTGGGGAATATAAAAAATATACGTCTATCCTTCAATTCACAAACATGGATGACTAGAACCCGTTCTAGTTCATACAAGATGTTGCAATACTGACAGAGCACACTGGCTTGTTAAATATCAAGTACAAGGCCGGGAGCAGTGGCTCACACCTGTAATCCCAGCACTGTGGGAGGCCGAGTCAGGCAGATCACCTGAGGTCAGGAGTTTGAGACCAGCCTAGCTAACATGGTGAAACTTCTTCTCTACCAAAAATACAAAAATTAGCTGGGCGCGGTGGCGGGCACCTGTAGTCCCAGCTACTCGGGAAGCTGAGACAGGAGAATTGCTTGAACCCGGGAGGCAGAGGTTGCAGTGGTCCGAGATTGTGCCATTGCACTCCAGCCTGGGTGACAGAGTGAGACTCCGTCTCAAAAAATATATGTATATCAAGTACAATGCAGATAGAATGTTTATACTGAATCCACACATTTCTTTCTTCTGAGAGTCCTGTAACCTCCAGTATACAGATTAGTTTTTCTCTTTTTTCTATCACTCTTCACCTTATTCTAAGTCTATTTCTCCAATTTTATACAGATCTTGGAGTGTTTGCAACTGGGTACTTGTAAATTCTGCCCCTCCCATTTTACCATTATACCCTGTGGTTCCTAGAAGTGCCAGACCAGCCTTGGGACAACCACTCTGAAGCAATTTTTTTCCCACCTGGTCTTCTTTCCAGATGCCATTTTTGGCCAGGTGAGAAGAGTTTACCTGGTTTGTGGCAGGAGCCTTCAGGTCTGGGTAAAGACCCTGATAAGGAGTTAGCAAGGGCCATGCCCTACTGTCTATGGCCAGACATCCTGACACTTGTGTTATCTGCCTATCCCCTGGAGGCATTTGCATTTGGGATCCTTGCGTTATAGGACAAGAGGATGAGTGAGAGTATTTATGAATTTTCCAGTCCATTTCAAGGTGGATCTTACATAGTTGTCACCTCTAAAATCCAGCCTTTAAAAATACTGCCTACAATTTATTTCCATGATGTTAGAAAGAATACACTCTTACCTTGGCATTCTGGAGGAACAGAATTCCAGTTTCCAGTAGCCAAGCACTGTAGCACACTTGCTCCCACCAGGAGCAAGCCTTCATTGCAGGTGAAGCTGCAGACTGACTGGTACCTAAAGGCACCGAAGGGGTGGGAGCAGTTCACCCGGGCCTCATTTGGAACTGGGAGATCCTGGCACTGCAAAGCTAAGGGATGAGGAAGTAAGGAATAAAGAAACAGTAATATACATGTACTCATTGATTTTTGAGCCATTAACTCTTTCTAATGTCAAGAACAGGGATTCCTGAATTGGGCTTGTTTAACATAGAAGATAAGAAAAAGTGTCATTTAATTATAACGGCACATGAAGGATTTTATTAGGAAATGCTAAACCTTTGTTGAGCATCTTGGCAACATGTATCAATAATTTTTAAGTTATCATGCTTTTGGACCCAAGAATTTATGCTAAGTATGTAATCAAGATGCATACCAAAAAATCTATTTAGAGATTTTTGTGAAGACATTATTTGTAAGAGCGGAATATTGAAAGCAAACACAAATGCCATTAATTGAGGGTGGAAATTAATGATGGTGGATCCATGAAAAGAATGTTAAAGGTCACTAAAAATAATATATTTTAACTTGTAAAGATAGGAGAGAGGTCTCAATGTATGATGTTAAATAAAAAATCAGAATAAAAATTATAATATACACCATGACCTCAAAGGTGTAAAATAAATAACCATATATGAAGAGAGCACACATATTCCATGTGTTGTCTCTTCTCATCTTTAAAATGGTAGTAATAATTGTAACTACCTCATAGAGTTAGACTGAGATCATAGAAAGTGCTCAATGAACATTAGCTGCTATATTAGTAGCAGTGGTAGCAATAGATAGTAATAATATCATTAAGGCTTTGCGTCACATGCAGACACTGAGTTCAGGAGTGGGAAACATTCAGAAGGCCTATGAAGGGGGTTAGTGAGACCACATCTCTGGATACTTAAGAGAATATCCAACTATCTTTTCTTGATTAGACATTTACCTTCCTGGAGACAACAATGGCTTGAATAATCCCTTATGATCCCTTTTAAGTGTGTCAAAGAGCTCATTGTGTCTTTTTCTCCCAGATAACATATACAATACATTCCATAACTCAGACTAGGTGTCAGCATCATGGTGTACAGCCATCTATTCTATTGCCTTCTTGTTTTTTCTTTTTTTGTTTTGCTGTTCAATTTTTTATTATAGTGAGATTTACATAGCATGAAATTTAATTTACCATTTACCATGTCACCAATATCAAGTGTACAGTTCAGTGGTATTAGGTACATTCATATTATTGTGCCACCATCACCATTATTCATCTCCAAAACTCTTTTCATCATCTCAAACTGAAACTCCATATCCATTAAACCATAACTCCCTATTTCTCTCTCCCACCGAGCCCTTGGCAACCTCCATTCTACTTTCTGTCTCTATGACTTTGACTACTCTAAGTTCCTCATATGAGTGGAATCATACAGTATTTGTCCTTTCATAGTGGCTTATTTCACTTAGCATAATGTCTTCAAGGTTCATTCATGTTTGTAGCGGAGGTCAGAATTTACTTCCTCTTTAAGGTTGAATAATATTCCACTGTAAGTATGTGGAATACTTTTTACTTATCCTTTCATCCATTGATGGGTGTTTGGGTTGCTTCCACATTTGAACTGTTGTGATTAATAGTGCTATGAACATGGGTGCACAAATATCTCTTCAAGACCTGCTTTCAAACCACTGCCTCATTTTAAAATCAAGGTATACTTAGGAACCCAGGGGAGTCACATAGATTGCTCAGAGGTCTCCGTAAATGAAAACACAAAATGTCAATATTACACTTCTGGAACATGACTTTAGTGTGAGGTACTCCTCGTAAAAAAATAATAATCCTTGTGAACCACCATACCCGCCCCCCATGAGTGCCTTAGTATAAGAGCAAAAGATTAGAAACCTAACATATTGAAAGAGGATCATTTTGTCAAATCAGACCACAGACATGTGATTTATAAGGTAACATATCATCATCATCATTTTCCCTATAAATCGTATAAGAGTTTTAAAGTTCCGTTTACACACATTAATTCACAACTACTAGTGAGGCAGGTAGGTAAGGCTGATAATAGTAGCCCCATTTTACAGAAGGTACTGAGCCTCCGAGAGTCTAAACCACTAGCTTAAGGACAGGAAGTGACAGGACTGAACTAAACACCTTGTCCATTACCCTTCCCCATCCCATGCTATTCCTCATGCATGATTTATTCCCCCAAGCCCCATCTTCTTCATTCCAATGCACCCTATTGTGTCAATCAGTGCAACCCTCACCTTGACTATACTATAGTGGACATGTGCCTAAGACTGGCTTCGCGCACCATTTCATCTCATCCCTGGTCCCAAGCACAAAGGACATGGCACATAGTAGGTTCTCAGTGAATATCTGATAAAGAAAGGCATGCCAATGCTCAGTGCAGATGCTGATGCCTCTAATGAGCTGAGACACACAGAAAAACATTACCACTGTTACAGTACCTTGACAGACTGGGGCTGGCGCTGTCCACTGTCCCAAGTTATCACACCGAACTATATCGGCTCCTCTCAGCATGAAACCTTCAGCACAGCGGAAGCTACAGTTGGTGTCATACTGAAACGCTCTCAAGGATGGAGAGCAATCCATGCTTCCGTGGACAGGACTCTCCAGCGGCTCACATGAAATAGCTAAGTGGAAAAGGTATCTTCTAAAGCCGGGTAATGGAAGGGCCGGGTTCTTCCTCAGAAAAAAATCCTGGATGCTGTATCTTTCCTGTCCACATTTTCAGTGTGTTCAGAACCCTAAAACCTCCATCTTCCAAAAGAGAGACTGCCTGGAACACCTTCCCATGCCCTTCTTGGCCTGACTCACTCTCACCTGCCCTTCAGGTCTCAGCTTAGACTTCCATTTCCTTAGGAAGCCCTCCCTTCCCACCTTAACTAAGGGTAGAAGCCCCTGCAATGTGCTCCCACAGCCTCTGTTCTTGTGCTGTTCATACATGATTGTCATTCTTCCCCATTATACCATGGTCTCCTCGAAGTTGGGCTCAGTCATTTATAGTTTTATTCTGGAGCTGAGCAGAGTGTTTTGTACATTGAAAGTGCTCATTAAATATTGACATTATCTGTGAAATTGAATCTGAAAAGAGTACATACAGGAAAATGCTGGACTTATACGGAAAAAAAAAAAAAGCTGGACTAGCATAGCTTATTGTTGACACTGTTACCTAGTCCCGTAAAATGATCCTGACCGGGCTTTGTCTCTAGAACACAGGATGTCATCCTAATCAGACTTCAGTTGCCAAGCGAGTGCAGCCAAAGTGAATTCCTGAGCACAATTAAGCCCTGAGTGACCTCAGTTCTGATAAAGATTGGTTTCCTCATGCTCTTCCTTGATAAAGCATTTTATTTCCAGGCTATTTCTGAAACTTTTCGAAGTGTAAAGACTACCTATTTGCTCTGGGCTTTGACCTCTGGTTTTTACAGACTCAGAGCATTTAAGACCCAAAAATCCAGCTGGGCACAATGGCTCACACCTATAATCCCAGCATTTTGAGAGGCTGATGTGAGTGAATCACTTGAGATCAGGAGTTTGAGACCAGCCTGGCCAAAATGGTGAAACCCTAGTCTCTATTAAAAATACAAAAAGTTGCCTGTAATCCTAGCTATTCGTGAGGCTGAGGCAGGAGAATCGTTTGAACCTGGGAGGCAGAGGTTGCAGTGAGCTGAGATCGTGCCACTGCACTTCAGCCTGGGCAACAGAGTGAGACTCTGTCTCAAAACAAACAAACAAACAAACAAACAAACAAACAAAAACACCAAAATCCTCTAGTGTTTCTCTCTTCTCTCTTATGTTTTAGGCAAGAAAAGTGAGCTTCAGAAGTGTTAAGTGACTTCTCTAAAGTCTCATAGCTAGATAGTAGCAGGGTTGGGCTTGTCATCCAGGTCTGGGAATTCACTAATCCATCGTAAATTTCCTATTCTCCCATTACCACTGTCCGCCTTATAAACTGAGGGTGTGAGGCAATTGCAGAGAATTCATTTTGGTGGAATTATGTAATTGCCTGGGATTGCATCACACACTTTTTCGATGCAGTGTTCCTTCCTTGCTTCTTTGTCAAAGGCTACCCTCAAAGACTACATGGTGAACCACTCTCTTTAGCCACCTTAGCCACTGCTCCCAACTCCCTCTCAAGTATAGGACATGGTCCTATACCTCGGATATGTCAGTAGAGCAGAAGCTCTATGCTAGGTACTTTATACATGCTATTTAATTGTATACTTTTTATGTACTTAATCCTCACAAGCACCTTGCAATTCTTAGCTCCATTTCACAGATGAGAAAACCATGGTTCCTGGAGGTTGAAGAGCTTGCTCTAGTGCAAGAACTTAGAAGAGATCACCCCAACACTGAGAGCCCTTGGCCTCTCTACCATGCCATGATTCCTTCTTGGACAGAATGGAGGTTGCTAATGAAAAATCCTACCCTCACAGGTTGGCAAGGGTGCAGACCAGTGTCCAGAGTCAATGCAGCGGAGCATGTCCAAGCCCCTCACTCTGTAGCCGGGCTGGCACTCAAATTTACAGCTGGAGCCATAGGCAAAAGCAGTGAGCGGATGAACACAGTCCATGGTTCCTTTGTTGGGGGCTTCCAGGTGCTGACACTGCACAGCTGGAGAGAATAACCAAGGATAAAGAGAAAGATACTGAGAAAGGAGAAAAGCCACAGATAGAGAGCAATGGCAGAACCACCTCTGAAATGCAGGTGGAGCTAGCAAGATGTAAAGGTCAAGAGACCCTAATGATGTTTGTCCAGACTTGGATTACCAGTTCCCAAGGTGATCTGAGTCTGCTAAAAACAAAGATTCCTCCAAGCTGTATTCTTAATGTCCTCTATTCCCTACACTTCTATAAACCTGTCTCAGTAGGTCTTCTAGTGTCCACTTATAGATGTAGAGGCAACCCTTTCTAATCTTATGTGGAAATTATGAATGAGGCCATTCTGAAACTGCCTGCATTTGTGTTTGGGGAAAGAAAGGAATTTTTTTCCTTTCTCATCGCAGATGAACCCAATCTAGCTGACTGGCAGGTAGGAAGAGAATTAAATTTTGGCAATTCAGGCCAGCTTCTCCATAAGCTGGTCAATTTCATCTATGCACTAAGTAAGGACTGGGTGCAATGGACATTATACATCCCAACTACCTGAAACTCACCTTTACACACTGGGGCTGGGGCTGTCCATCCCCCCGAGGCTGTGCATTGCACCACTTCCGGTCCAACTAATGCAAATCCCTCTTCACAACTGAAGCTGCAGCTAGACTGATGCTGGAATGCTTTTGCAGAATGAAGGCAGGTCATGTTTCCTCGTTCAGGAATCTTCAGGGGTGGGCACTGGGCAGCTAAAACCAACCACAGAATAATAGTGTGAGTCCTTGGACAAATTTTGTCCATCACCTTGGAAGCCTTCAAATTCTGCAGCAGTCACACCTTCCCAAAGTGGCAGGCAGGGTGATGCACTAGAATGGTTAAATGGTGTTTTCAGTAGCTGTTTGGAAAGATCAAACACCCTTGTTTTTCATGTAGAGAAGTTAGGTAAAATTATCAAATTAATAATTCTTAACCCCTAAGTCCTCATCATTGTACTCTGTTTACTTTACAATTAACAAAGGGAAAGGGGGGTCCCTTTGTAATGTTTTTGCCTGCGAATCAACAATTAAACTGACTAAGTCACTCTACCCATAAAAAAATACCATGAAAATTGAAATTAATGTTACTCTGGTTGACAGTTAACAGTGATAACCAGAATTTTCCATCTAACATAGATGGTCATTATTTCTCACATTTTTTGATGGAGAAAGCTCATTGTGTCCTCTTCTCCCCAAAAATTCTATGTCAGTGAGGATGAAAAGAATAAGGTCTACATACCTAAACACTGTGGAGGCTTATTTGTCCAGATTCCAGAAGCCAAGCATTCCAGCTTGCTGGGCCCATTCACTTCGTACCCGTCAGTGCAGTGGAAGCTGCACTGCGAGTTAAAAGAGAAGTTTCCCAGAGGGTGGCTGCAGTTCATGAGCACGTGTTGAGGGAGCTCAAGTTCTCCACACTCTCTCACTGCAGGAGACAAAATAGTGATTTTTATTTTCCATGTAGAATTAACAGCAATGTCAGATTTGCTGAAAGCTGTAACTATTTGTGTAAACCTCTTAACTCTAATTTTCTAAACTTCTAACCCAAGCTATCCATCTCTATTTGGTCTCTTTGTATTGGCTGCATCTTAGGAAATAGTCATTCTTTCACAAGTTTTTACTTCAAACAAGTAAAATTAGCCTGAAAATGTTCTGTTGGTTTTGCTTCCTTTCCCTTTCCCTTTTCTTTTTTGAAGTTTATGAGTCAACGTTTTCTCCCAAGAATAAAATGTTTTTACCTAGAGTGTGTGTCTAGGGACACTGAGTGGAGGAGACAGATGATAGAGGGGGGCTGGTACCATCCTATTCTCACTGGAGAGACTTCAACATGATTTATTTACTTCTTGGCATCATCTCTAGCATAAAACCAAAATAATATCAACAAAAAAGAAGCCTCACCGTATTCACATTCTGGCCCATAGAATCCAGGGTAACAGGAGCAGGTGTAGTTCCCGATGGTCTCGAGGCACTCTCCTTGTTTGCTGCAGGACGTGTCCTGGCAGGAGGCTGCATAGATATGGAAAGGTCAGAGTCATGGACATTCACAGATGTGAGGAAACGCTGAATTCTCGTTTTGACCACAGACTCATCCCCTCTCAGATAGGACTGAGCTAGCCAGACAAGAGGGAACCACAGTATCTTCTAGAGAGCCAACCTGTTCCTTGTGAAAAGCATTGTAGGGGCCTGCTGGAGTATTGCATGGCTCCCATTTCATACTTCATTTAGTGTTTCCTAAGGAGGGTATTGTTTTGTGTGGACACAGAGGGACAAATGGAGCCACTGACAGATGTGTGGACAGAGAAACCCTATGTGGTACAAAATGGGTTGTGGTTTTCAAACCAAGCTTTGTTTTATTATGGAAGCCCAATGTCACGTATTACTGCATTGAGGTTAGGCACCAGATGTGGGGCGTGGGGTCACACAAGTGTGATATGAATCCTGGCTCTGCTGCCTACTTGCTATGTGACCTTAGGCAAGTTACTTCTCTGAGCTCATCTTGCACAGTGTTAGAGCCCAAACCCTTTCACCTTTCATTTGCTTCAAATCTATGTCCAGAATCCTACAGTGGAGAAACAGAGGAGCCAAATGAGATGTTTAAGACCTAGTCATGGTAAAGGACAAACAATCTTATGAGGTGATGTTTCATGAGTCTGAATACAGCAGGCCAAGATAGTACTGACTATGGCTGACCTGCCATGTCCTCCTCACCAAGACAGTGCCACTCAGGTGACAGAATAGAGAAGGGCCATGGTTTCTTTCCTGCAAGAAAGTATTTGAGGGTATATGCACTTGAAGAGAATTAGTATTAGAATTGATACTTTCAAAGCACTGGATGTTTTTATTAATGAGGTCATAGTTGGGGGCAAGTTCTGTGGCTGAACTGTTTTCTGGTGGTTATTTCCTCTGTCTTAAGCCCTGTCCACATGCTGGTTCACTTGGAAGTATATTACAAAAGGATATCCATATGTCATATGTGGATATGCTGTGCTACATGATCTCTATCTTTCCTCTCAATTCTGAGATATTAAAATTCTATAAACCATGCAAGGTTCTATAGGAAGAAGTTCCTATGGCAGCCAGTGAATTTGGTGAAGCTGCACTGAGACACTGGGAAGGGTTCAAATAAAGAGAAGATGTAGGAGGCAGTAGCAGCTAAATGGATACAGGTTTGGTCCACATCCTATTCACTTCGCTCCCTGACCTTAACCCCACCAATGTCTTAATGCCTTACAGTAGCAACCCCTGCCTGCCCTATGTTCTTGGAGCATACAAATGTTTCCCCAATTATAGCTTCCTTGGATTCCAGAACTCTAGGGGGAAAAAAAGAGACAATGTTCTGTATTCTATCCCATTTCAGGGTTTCCTGAATAGATAGGTTAGCAATTTGTCTATTCCTTTGGATCTCCAGGGAGAAGATGATTTATTCATGATGATTCAATGAATAAATCTTTTTTCGATAGCCTGCTCTGAGGTCTAATAATTCCTGACATGTGGAGAATTATTCCAACAATCAAACTTAATTTTATATTACAGTAAATATATCTATTTCTCGTCTCTCATGGATAATTGATGCTTCTCTACATCCTTTACATCTTAGATGGCAAAACGACAATCAATGGTAGTGGCTGCTTAGAGTACTGTGTTGGTGGAGATAAAACCCATCTGTGTTCAGGTAAAGTTGTATTAATTAGTGATGTCCACCATTGTTGTGGGTTAGAGGAGTGTCATCATTTATGCCAGTAATTTTTTATCTTTTTTCTGTCTTGCAATTTTTTTGGCAAGCTTTATTGAGGAAGACTGTCTTGCAGAAATGGATTTTGAAGGTTGGGTGTGAAGGGGAAGTAGTGGCATATTGAAACAGCTAGTGGCAGTCAAGGTTATCTGATAAGAGATAATTCTAGGGAGGCATAGCCCAGAAAGGGGTAGAGAGCTGACTGGGAGAGCAGTAGGATGAGCTAATATCCTGGTAATGTCCATCCTGATCCATGAATATATGCTCATTAATCAATTTATTTATATATAAATGCATTATTTATAAAGTAGATCTGATTATACGATAATGCATTCATGGATATGTTTTGCCTCAGCTAGGAGGCTTGGGGAGAAGAGGGACAATGTAGAAGGCTTGCTTTATTCTGTGTATTCTGTTCCATACATGTACTGTTGAGGGCTTCTGAGGGAGAGGTGTTTTAAATCTAAAGAATTCAGAATATGTATGGCAGATGATTTATCAAAGAAGCTTCCGAGTACTTAGAACCTTCCTCCTCGGGGCAGTCCATACCATCCTTAGGCACAGTGTTCATGTTCTACAAAGGACAGGACCGGCCCCTCTAGACAGGGAAGCAACATCAGAAAGAAGGAATCAGCTCTGACACTAGGCTCGTGACTAGAGGAAGACCAAGCTTTCAGGAATGTCTGCTTACTCTGGCACTGGTAAAGTTGAGAATTAAAATACACTCGAAGTATTTCACCTTCAATTACTTCTTTCCTTTCCTGCCCACTCCCCACCACTACCCTCCCACCAAAGTTCAATGGATCTAAAGATATGTTGTTGTTGAAGAGAAACTGTAAAGCATTTACAGTCCTTGGTTATATTCTCAAATTGTCTCATAAAAATGTAGAGCAAAGAATGTGGTAGTTTACATGGCTAAAAAACACCAACTTTGGAATCAACATGAGTGTGAAACTGGCTCCACCATCAACTAGCTTAGAACCCTGGGCAGATTACTTAATAGCTCTGAGCCTTTCCCTCATCAGCAAAGTAAGAGTAATAGAAAAACCTGACTGATGGAGTTGTCATGAGGACTAAATTTGACTAATATTAAATGAGCAAATGACACACGAACTAAATAAACTAATAACACAATGCCTAGAGCATACTGACATTCAGTAGCTATTAGTTACAGCTGTGTCACCTAGGGGCCGGGCTAAATTTCCTTCCAATTTACGCTCTCTGTTATACAAGACACAGGGGTGAACAAAAGCTCTAGACCTAAAATTTGGGAGACTGGTTTCTGGTCCTCACTTTGCTTCTGTCCTGCTCCATGGCCTTGAGAAACTAAAACCTCGTGAGTGTCCTTTTCATCAGTTATAAGATGAGACAGGTGAGCTGGGTGATATTAAAATTTCCCTCTAGTTTTAAGCAGCTAGTTTTCTCTAATTCTGATCTTATATTCTTCAAGGTGCTCAATAATGCTGATTGACTAACAATTTACCCCTTGATTTCATGTCCTGCCTTTGTATCTTTGTGTTGACTCGGTGGTTACATTGGCCAACCAGAGAAGGCAGGGGTTTTTTTTTTAACAGAAAAGTTTCAAAGTAGAGAAGGCCCTACCTGTGTAACACAATGCGTGCTTTTTCTTCAAGCAGTGCTCATCATTCCATTTGCCAGGGGCTGACGGACTCTTGATGTAGATCTCCACGCAGTCCTCATTGTTCCTTTTGTTGTTAGGTTCATTATCAGCCCAGTTCTCAGCCTCGTTGGTGAGAGCCTTTTTGGTTCCCACCCATGTCCATGTCTTATTGTTCTTTCGGATCCCAATCCAGTAGTAGGAGCTGTAGTAGGGTAGGACCTTATTGAGGTAATCAATTTCATTTTTATTCTGGATGGCCACTAAGTCTGTGTAGCGATTCTGGCAGTATTTACGGGAAATATTCCATGAGTATGCTTTTGTGCTGTAATGATAAGTCCATGCTGCCACTTCTTTCTGGTTTGTTAGTTCTAGAGTAAAGGAGAGTGAGTGCCAGGTTAGTACCCCTCACCAAAAGGAGGCCGTGATCCCAAGTATGCTTCTGCATACTCAGATGAATTTCCGACCAGAACATTAATACACAAAACACGACTAGTTTATGTCTAATGTAGTTGTTTGAAGGAAAAAGAGTGGTTTCCACCTTTCACTAAAAAGTGTGAATGATGTCAGAATAGGAAAATGTCATCTTCTGAGGATCCTTGATATTAAAGGTTTGGAATCATAAGATATCAAAGTTAGGAGGGACCCTGGAAGTCATCTAATTTACTCCTGTCCTTTTACAAAAGAAAGAGACATAAGTAATTTGCCCAAGCTCAGATTAAATGACATATAAAATGTCTTAAGGGCAGGCTCTACCTCTTCACATGGAAAATAACATGCTTTATGACCTGGAGCCTAGCAGTTGGTCCAGCCTCATTGCCCACTGTATGTACTTTCTCAGCAAAACAGAATTCCTACTTCCTTGAATTTGCACATGCTCTCCCCACAGTCCTGGCTGTCCTCTCTTCTTATGTCTGATAAACTTTACTCCACCTATTCTCCATGGCTTTCCCAGGTGGACTCTGTGTTCCTTCCTCCAGGCTCCCACAGCACCTCATCCCTGCCTCCATTGTGCTCATTGCCATGTACAGTAATGTCTGTTTCTATGATACAGTCTACATCTGCCAGGTTGTAAATCTCCGACGGTGTTTTCTTTTTAGCTTTGGATCCTTAGCACTGAGCCTAGAG
Source organism: Gorilla gorilla gorilla (assembly GCF_029281585.2). Classification (NCBI taxonomy): domain Eukaryota; kingdom Metazoa; phylum Chordata; class Mammalia; order Primates; family Hominidae; genus Gorilla; species Gorilla gorilla. Next base: position 87,143,083 of record NC_073224.2, on the reverse strand, counting down.
TTTAGCACTTAATAGGCCTTCAATAAATACTTGTTGAATGAGTGAAACACAGTAGGTTTGTGGCAGAGCCCGGGTGGGAAATCAGATATCCTGATCTGCAATCTTATAGTCTTTCCATTCTTCTTGGCTGTTTCTCTTTCATTAACTACTCTACTTCTTCCATGTCTGAATACTCCCTTATTAAGATAGGGCTCAGAACAGCCCTTTTTCACAAGTGTTTTTGATACCAAATGAAATAAAGAATGTGCACTTCAAAAGTATAAAGGTACTACAGCACTCTTATCATAGTCTGTGGGAGTCCACCCGGGGCAGGAGAGGCCAATTCCCACATGAAGAGGTGTACAAAGCAAGCAATCAGGCCTGGAAATGGGTTTCTTTCCTGTTTATTTAAAGGCTTGTTTCTATCCAACTCTCTCCTCTGCTGCCTGCATGAGGGTTAGTCATGCTTGTACCTCCCTTGCTGACATTTCCAGGGCATTGTTTTGCCTTAAAGACTTTATTCTGATATAGCCAGGGCTGCATTATGACTTTCATAGACTTCAGGCAACTTTGCCTATGTAGGCTTCTTCCTCCATGCTAACATATTAAAAATTCTATTTTGCAACTGCACTGGTACAAAGATGAATATATCACTATATATTAAAACATTTTCTTTGACTTCAAAGAAAATAATTATAAAAGAAATTCAGACGTGTGTGGGTCTTTAAAAATTTTGTGGGTCTGTGTCTACTGTGCCTAATGGATACATTGGTCCTGGATATATCATTTTAAGTTCTTTCCTATGCCCTTTCTACCAATATGATGGCGTTGGGTACATTTGTCTTCCAGCAATCTGGACTTGGACAGTTTTCCCATGCCTCAAACCAACTGGCTACAATCCTTAAATTTCTCACACATAGATCTGGGCTCTACCCTAATTACTTAGGGCTAAGTGAAAAGTTAGCATAAAGTTTACCAGAGATCAGGGCACTGAAGCAAAGGAGTTGGGAAATTCCAAAGACCACTCTCTGGAATCTCTGGTACAAGATGGCTTTTTGGCAGTTGGCCTGAAACAAGAAGAGAAAACTTTCTTTTAGTATCCATACACCACCAACATGGCCAAAAATAATTCTAGTTAACAATCATTATGTTGAAGTATAATTGTGCCAATTTCCACTGGAAGAGTGGTTCAAGCCCTTTGCTTCCTTCTTGCTTCTCATTGCCCTGCTTCTAAGTTCTACCCTGGATGGACACTGTAGCAAGGCTGGGGACAGAGTTCATTTCTTCATTCATTCAACAAATGTTTATTGAGTAGTTTGTGCCACCAATGTTTTTATTTTAAGATACATTTTTAATGTGTATGGAAGAAAGCTAAACACATTAATATGGCTGTCATTATTATTATAAAACAATCTTTTTAAGAAGTGGTATGTCATACCCAAGAATAATAGAAAGTCACATGAGAACTTCCTGACCCACACAAATAATGTCTAACCTATACTTTGAGGTGCAGGGCATCAACTAATTGTGTTATGCTATGCCATCTATTTTGTACTATGGATCTTTGTTTTATCTTCTTGCTTTTTCATTTCTGTATACATCTACAATACTATTCAATGTTTAATATACATATGTATGTATATATTTAATATTTCTTAATATATGCAGTAAACTTGTTCCCCTTGGATCTATAGCAACTATTATTTCTCATGAACTCTCTTCTGTTGGGATTTCATCAAATCTATGAATATTTTTAAAATGTTTTTGGGGCCAGGCGCAGTGGCTCATGCCTGTAATCCCAGCACTTTGGGAGGCTGAGGTGGGCGGATCATGAGGTCAGGAATTCAAGACCAGCCTGGCCAACATAGTGAAACCTTGTCTCTACTAAAAGTACATTAAAAAAAAATTAGACAGGTGTGGTGGCGGGTGCTTGTAATCCCAGCTACTTGGGAGGTTGAGGCAGGAGAATCGCTTGAACCCGGGAGGTGGAGGTTGCAGTGAGCGGAGATCACACCACTGCACTCTATCCTGGGCAACACTGTGAGACTCCGTCTCAAAAAAAAAACAAAAAATGTTTTTGGGCATCTAAGTTCTAGTGATGCTCATCTTGTCCGACTTCCTCATGTTGCACTTGAAAATACTGAAGCTTGGAGCATCTAAATAACACATTCAGAATGACAGTAGCAGAGCTTGACTTTGAAACAAGAAAAGAGCTCTTTCCACTGTACTTTTTTTTTTTTTTTTTTTTACCTTCATTAACCTCCAGGCTTCTAAATCCCATGCTGCATTGCTGTTTTGGATGATAAAGCATGCGACATGACCAAGCCTAGCTGCTACATCAGTTCCCCTCTAAAGCCACTCAACATTACTATCAACATAAAAACAGTGCATTTGCTATGCATTTGCAGTTTTGTCACTATCCGAGCCAGACCGCTACCTAAAACCTTTCCTTTAAAGAAATCTCAAATTGCCTCAGACCACAATTTGGTCTGTGACAATTTGCTGCGAGGTTATGTGTGTGTTCGTGTGTCATGCCCCAGAGATAGATGATGTAGCGTGCATGGGACGGTGTGCGGTTGTGTGTATGTTCGTGTGTCATGCTCCAGTGATGGATGATGTAGGGTGCATGGGACGGTGTGGGGTTGTGTGTGTGTGTGTATGTGTGTGTGTGTATGTGTCATGCCACAGTGATGGATGATGTAGGCTGTATGGGACTGTGTGGAGTTGTGTATGTATGTGTGTGTCATGCCCCAGTGATGGATGATGTAGGGTGCATATGACAGTGTGGGGTTCTGTGTGTGTGTGTGTGTGTGTGTGTGTGTGTGTGTGTGTGTGTGTGTGTGTGTGATGCCACAGTGATGGATAATGTAGGGTGGATGGGACAGTGTGGGGTTCTGTGTGTGTGTGTGTGTGTGTGTGTGTGTGTGTGTCATGCCACAGTGATGGATAATGTAGGGTGGATGGGACAGTGTGGGGTTCTGTGTGTATGTGTGTGTCATGCCACAGTGATGGATGATGTAGGGTGCATGGGATGGTGTGGAGTTGTGTGTGTGTGTGTGTGTGTCACACCCCAGTGATGAGATGTAGGGTGCATGGGACTGTGTGGGGTTGTGTGTGTGTTCGTGTGTCATGCCCCAGTGATGGATGATGTAGGGTGCATGGGATGGTGTGGAGTTGTGTGTGTGTGTGTGTGTCACACCCCAGTGATGGATGATGTAGGGTGCATGGGACTGTGTGGTGTTGTGTGTGTGTTCATGTGTCATGTCCTGGTGATGGATGATGTAGGGTGCATGGGACAGTGTGGGATTGTGTGTATGTGTGTGTCACACCCAGTGATGGATGATGTAGGGTGCATGGGACAGTGTGAGGTTGTGTGTGTGTGTGTCACGCCCAGTGATGGATGATGTAGGGTGCATGGGACAGTGTGGGGTCGTGTGTGTGTGTGTGTGTGTGTGTGTGTGTATGTGTCATGCCACAGTGATGGATGATGTAGGCTGCATGGGACAGTGTGGAGTTGTGTATGTATGTGTGCGTCATGCCCCAGTGATGGATGATGTAGGGGGCATGGGACAGTATGGGGTTCTGTGTGTGTGTGTGTGCGTCATGCCACAGTGATGGATGATGTAGGGTGCATGGGATGGTGTGGAGTTGCGTATGTGTGTGTGCGTGTGTGTGTGTGTCACACCCCAGTGATGGATGATGTAGGGTGCATGGGACTGTGTGGGGTTGTGTGTTCGTGTGTCATGCCCCAGTGATGGATGATGTGGGGTGCATGGGACTGTGTGGGGTTGTGTGTGTGTTCATGTGTCATGTCCTGGTGATGGATGATGTAGGGTGCATGGGACAGCGTGGGATTGTGTGTATGTGTGTGTCACACCCAGTGATGGATGATGTAGGGTGCATGGGACAGTGTGAGGTTGTGTGTGTGTGTGTGTGTCACACCCAGTGATGGATTATGTAGGGTGCATGGGACAGTGTGGGGTTGTGTATGTGTCACGCCCAGTGATGGATGATGTAGGGTGCATGGGACAGTGTGGGGTCGTGTGTGTGCATGTGTTCATGCACTTTTGACTACAGCCTGACCAGATACCAGGGAGAACTCAACTCAAACCAGTTAATGTGTCCCAGAGAGTAGAGTTATCTCATAAGCCTAGAACTTTTCATCTGGGAGCTTCTGAATCTTGACTTTGGTAAGTAGGCATATTTTGTGTTCTTATAAGCTGCTGATCTCTGCAGGACCTATGATTAAACACTGAGAGTATCATAACGTTATGATTTACGGCTGTTTACTTGCACAAAATGCAGAGTGATCGATAATCCTTTGGTGCAAACCTAACCCCACTGCTTTCTCTGAATTGTGTTGTGTCACAAGCTGTTCTTCCTATCACATTTCAAAATGCACCATTCCAAATGCCGAAGTGGAATTCTTCAAACCAGGATAAGACTGACTTCCCAAGGGGTTCACAAGCAAAGAGAGTGTTAATTAAATCTGTATTCAGATTCTCAACTTTCACATATATGCTTTCTTAAAAACAATCTGCCTAAAATACACCTTTCTCCCACTTTATAAGAGAAAAATTATACCTTTTACTAATTTCTTATTTATTCCAGAGCTTTGCCCTTGGATATAAATACATTCGTATGCCAGAGATGATTCGAAATATTGGTATAGGTATTAAGAATTTGAGTATTTTAAATGATATTGCAGCAAATCGTTTTTCAAGTCCGGTGATTTCCATTTATTTCCTTTCATCAGCTTTGAGGGAGCACCCGATTAAGTTGTCAAGTTTGACTAAATTTTGAGAGTAAATCACTATATAATTTGGGGCATATAACTTGGAAGGACTTCAAGGAATTGAGACATTGCTATAATAAAACTTCTAATTCCATTTACTTATTCATATGAATGAAGTTTCTCAATGTTTAAATCCTTGAAAATGAAATATGGGAATAATATTGATGCCAAACTTGTCTAATTTTGTTGATAAGTAATATTCATTCATGGATATATGAACTAATGAGGGAAAGCTCCTCCTGTCTTACAGATGAATCTTCAATGGCAATTTAAATATAAAGGTTTAAGTTACTTGTCAAAACTTGTAGTATATTTACTTTATTTAATTGTGTACTGAAAGTAGTTGTCATGCTAACTCAATAGAAAAGAAAAACATTTTAACACATAGAAAATTGAAATTTTATATTTTTATTTTGCAAAGAAGTATAATAATCAAGAAAATACTTTAAGCTTAAAATGTGTAATCTTAGGCTGAATACTGTAGAAGTGGGATAGAAATAACTATTCAAGGAGAGAAAAATGAATAATATAAAATTTCTTATTATTAAGAGCCTGCTTGTGGTCTTTTAAGTGATGAGGATTGCAGATCATGCTAGTACTTTATTCCATTGGATAAACTTTAAGAAATTATGTAACAATTTTATTTTTACAGTCTAATTTTTGTAATACATTGGAAAATCCAGTCTTCTTTTGCTTTTAAAATTTGGGATAAAAAATTGTAGCTTTCCACTTAGAAAGGTGTAAGAGGTAACATAGTGTTCCAGGATATTTTCGGAGGTATAGGAGCAAAAATATTGCTGCTGAAGAGCACAACTCTGCAGCCTTCATGAAGGGGACCTGAGTGCTTGCCTTTGAACCTGGGCTTTGCCTCTACTCAGACGGATTGCAGAAGGAGTGCAACGATTTTAAATTTAGTGGTACTCTTCCTGTGGAAGTGGTTTTCTCCCTGAACAGAGTATTTCTAGGGATTTCCCTGGCTTTGGGGCCAGCTCACAAGAGTGTGTAGGGTGAAGGAGTCGGTGAGGCTCCCAGTCTCCCATCACAGTGGCCAACCCTACCCACTGTTTCCTGTTTTGACTTGTTTGTTTAAACTTTTAAATAAGATTTGGTTTAAACAAAATTTCCAAAAAGAGATGTTTCCCATTTTAACCTGTTTGTTTGTTTGTTTAAACTTTTTTTTAAGCAAAATTTCATCAGCAAATTCTCTACCACACAACACAAAACAAAGTGAGAGAGAGCAAGACAACTTGTTTTAAACATTTGAAGGTTTTAGAGGACTGGTACAGTGCTTTTGATGAAGGCACAACACCTAAGAAAGGAAAATGCAAGTCAGTGTGCATCCCCTGCTTTAATCTGACATACTTTTCTGTTTCTATGCATCACCAAATACCAAGATTCACCTCTTACAGGTTATTTCAGAGCTGTGGGAGACCATAAAGGTCACTTCCAAGTCAACTTAGCATTTATCTGCTGTTCTGCAGGAAGTCTTTCAGATTTCGAATGCCTAAGATGGGGCAGCCACCACTCCCCACCACTGAGACTCAATGAGCATAAATGATTTGCCCAAGCTTGCTCACGTGAATGTGCATAGGGTTAACACAGTTATTCTTATTCTTCCAGGGCTTATGAATTTTGAAAATCTGATAAAAGCCATGGTCAGATTTCTTCAAAACAAATGCACACTTGCAGTAGTTTAGAGAATCTCAGATGGTTCATGACCTACTAAGTCTGTCCATGTTTAATGGGGCCCAAGTTCAAGATTCTGTGTTAACTGTAAGGCAACTGATAGGGATTTTGTGTGGAGGTATGGAGAATGGATGATGTTTAAAAATCTTCTTTGAGTAACAGTTTTCCTCTGAAACCTGCTTGGGGTGGGCAGGCCTTCTCATACCTGCTCCTACTCTGCATTATAGTCTTCAGGATGCTGCTCTGTCCTGTGTTACTAAGCAAGTTAAATACTAAAACAAGAGGAAATTCCTCTCTAGAAGCATCCACATGCTCTGCTAGTCTTTAATGTTCTCTGGAAGGCTGGTTCAACTGGAAGTTGCTGGAAAGGAGTCAGAGACTGGGTCATTAGAATAACATCCTGTGCCTGTGTAAGCCTTCATTAAGCACCATGATTATCTTTAATTTTACTTTAATAAAGAACTGGGCTGGTGCAGTGGCTCATGCCTCTAATCCCAGCACTTTGGGAGGCCAAGGTGGGCAGATCACTTGAGGTCAGGAGTTCGAGAACAGCCTGGCAACATGGTAAAACCTCGTCTCTACTAAAAATGCAAAAATTAGCCAGGCATAGTGGCACATGTCTGTAGTCCCAGCTACTTGGGAGGCTGAGGCAGGAGAATCGCTGGAACCCAGAAGGCAGAGGTGGCAGTGAGCCGAGACACTCCAGCCTTGGCAACAGAGTGAGACTCTTTCTCAAAAAACAAAACAAACAAACAAGCAAAAAAACTGATAATGATTGCAGGGTGAAGAGAAAAGCAGAGAGATAGTGGAAGAAGCAAATGCCTTGACCTAACTTTTCACAGAAGGAGGTACCAGAGGCTAGTAGGTGTCCCATGGCTTGCCATGTTCCAGGTGGCTTACAAAGTTGGCAAGAATAGTGCCACAGAAAGGAGATCTTGTTCTTTTTGTCTACATTGTAGACCACAGCTTTGTGCTTTTAGAAAGGTGGAATCAAACAATGTCCCTCTCTTGACCCTTTGTCCTCCTGCCCACATCTGCCTGTTTCTCTCCTTCCTCTTATAGCTAAACTTTCTTAACTTCCTTGCCTCCCCCTTACTCTCCAGCCCACTGCCCCACCATCCTATCAAAGTGTCCCTGCAAACTTCATTGCTGACATCCTCATTACCAAACCAAATGAAGACTTTCCACCCTTATCTTCCTTGACCTTTCTGTAGCAGTAAATACCACTACTTCCTTTTGCCTAAAATGCTTCCCTTAGCTCTTCTGTTGTTCTTCTGCTCTAATGTTTGAGAAACTTTTCTGAGTCTTCTTCTGAATCTACCTCAATCCTCTGCCTTCCCTTGCAGAGGTAAGTGTTTCTCTAGGTTCCCACCTCCATGGCCCTATTCTCTTCTCATTCTTCTGCTTTCCTGGGAAGTAAAGATGACCTCCTTATGGTCATCTGTTTCCAATGTCCTCTAACCAGCATCTCCGTTTCCGAATATTCTCTTGAGCGGGAGGTCCACAATTTAAATGCGCAACAAACATGTGAGCATACAGCTAAGGAAGCTACTGACAGAGGCTTCTCAAGGGCAAAGACTATTACTTACTCAGATCTGAATCCCCAGCCATGGTAGGGCACATACTCAATACTTAATAAACATTTTATGGATAAATATATGAATGAATAATGGCAGACGAATGACTGAAAGTAAGACAAAAATATGCTAAATAAGAAAATGTTGGAAAAATACATAATAATTATAACTGAATGCATTACTTTTACAGTAGTGATAATAGCTAAGTGAACAAATAAAATGGTGAAAACAGACATAATTCCAGTCCTCATAGAATGCACATTCTATTGGCAGAGAAGACAATGAAACAAATACTAATAACTACACAACAGTACTAAACAAGTAAACATGAAAAATATTAACAGAATATAGCCATAAGTGCTAGGTAGGAAATGAAACTTATGTGATAGAATGACTGTGTCACTATGTTGGTCAGGAACGTCAGGGAAGACCTCTTTAATGAGATAATGTTTAAGTGGAGAGAAGAATGACTGCAAGAAACCAGCCAGTGAGAAGCAGGAAGAAGAGCATTAAAGGAAGAAGAAAAAGCTATTTCAAAGGCCTTAAGGTGGAAGCAAACTGCAGTGTGTTCAAAGAACATGAAGACATTAGTGTAGCCAGAATGGAATGAGCAATGGAGAGAAAAATATGAGCCGGGGGTAGTGATAGATCACATCGGGCTTTGGGATCCAAAACAAGGGGATGAGATTTTATTCTAAGTGCAGTGATAAGCCAATGGAAGCTGGGCATGGTGGCTCACATCTGTAATCCCAACACTTTGTGAGGCCAAGGCAGGCAGATCACTTGAGGTCAGAAGTTCAAGACCAGCCTTGCCAACATGGCGAAACCCAACTCCACTAAAAAATACAAAAATTAGCTGGGCATGGTGGCGCATGCCTGTAATCCCAGCTGCTCAGAAGGCTGAGACAGGAGAATCGCTTGAACCCAGGAGACAGAGGTTGCAGTGAGCTGAGATGGCACTACTGCAGTCCAGCCTGCTGAAGATTGGGAGATCCTAGAGGTTAATTGAAAAGGTAGTTTGAGACCATATCTTGTGGGTCACAAATACCAGTTGGCAGAAGGGATCTAATTGCAGGGTTCTGAACAGAGAAGTATCATGAGCACATGCACTTAATGGTGGTATGATTTTTTTGTGGGGCTGGGGGACAGGGTCTTGCTCTGTTGCCCAGGCTGAAGTGCAGTGGCATGATCTGGGTTCACTGAAACCTCCACCTCCTGGCCTCAAGTGATCTTCCCATCTCAGCCTCCTGAGTAACTGGGACTACAGGCATGCATCACCACACCCGGCTAATTTTTTGTAGAGATGTGGTCTCACTATATTGCCCAGGCTGGCCTGGAGCCCCTGGGCTCAAGCAATACTTTTTCTTTGGCCTCCAAAAATGCTGAGATTATAGGGGTGAGAGTGGTGCGATACTTTTTTTTTTTTTTAAATGAGTTACAATCAGGGAGATTGCACTGCAAAAGAAGAGGCTATTGCAATGGTCCCAGTGAGAGTTAAAGAGGGACTGGTTTGGTCTGGCATCAATGGGAATGCAAATGGGGGAGGTGAATATGAGAGTTGTTGAGGATGCAGAACTATACAACTTGTTGGTAGCAAAGCCCAGATGTTACAAGCTATTACAGCTAATACATTAGTTCCCTTATGTTTCTGGACGATGGTGGTGGTAGTGGTGTGGCAGAGATATTAGTAGCCCAGCTTAGGGGTGGAAAAAGAAATACAGTGAGAAAAGAGGTTGTCTCTAAGCCAAAGAGCAAATTATGAATATAGACAAGAAGGGACCCAGGACATCAGCACTTAGAATCCAAGCATATATTTAATTTAGACTACCAATTGCCATTATTTTGAGTAAAATATTAGCATTAAAAATAAAGTACGACATTTAAAATTTTTTAAAAAGTCTATTGGATCAGAGATGAGTTATATCTCTACAAATAGTGAGGATTTGCTCTGTATTTGACTTCATGAAGTTTCTGATTTACTTTTTAATCAAAAAGATTAGACACCTTGAAGACAATATAATGAATGTCATTTATAAAACCACTGCGTGACTACTCTCTAGGTTTAGGTCCAGGGTTTTTTCTAAACACAGTTTTTTATGTAGTAAGTCATTTTGATTTTTGAGGATTTGATTAATAAGCTTCTACTTAAAGATCTCTGAAGATGCACATTCTAAGAGCTGGTGGCTAGCCCAGGAGAGTCTGAACTATTTTAGTTGCATTTTGAAAAACAGGTAATGAAAAGAAGAGTAAGGACTGGAAGCCACATAAGGTGGTTAAAAGGTATAAATGGACGAAAATCCAGACTTGCTCCTTAGCCCACTAAAACTTTTTTTTTGTTTTGTTTTTGAGACAAGTCTTGCTCTGTCACCCAGGCTGGAGTTCAGTGGTGTGATCTCAACTCACTGCCACCTCCACCTCCTGGGTTCAAGAGATTGTCCTGCCTCAGCCTCCTGAGTAGCTGGGATTACAAGCACATGCCAACATGCCCAGCCAGTTTTTGTAAGTTTAGTAAATATGGTGTTTCATCATGTTGGCCAGGCTGCTCTTGAACTCTCGACTTCAAGTGATCTATGCGCCTCGGCCTCCCAAAGTGCTGGGATTACAGGCATGAGCCACTGAGCCCGGCCATAGCCCACTAAAACTTTGACAAACATCAGTGCAATTTAAGAGCTACTCCTCTGAGATCTATCTGATTGAAAACACCCCACCAGAAAAACCTTATCCTCGTTTTCTCAGGTCCTAAAAGTTAATTAAAGCCACTCTCTGAACTTGAAGCAAAATTTACACAGGCAGTTTGAGGTTTCTGAATCTTTGGGGCCAAATGTGCTCAGAGGAAAAGGAAGAGGTCTTGTCTTTGAAATACTAAAAACCATTCCAGGGCTGGGGCCTTAGCACTTCATTGTAGAGCTCAAACCTAATTTCAGGGTACCAAGAGAGGGGCTTCTGAACATAAAGCCCAGGAGGCAATCGAGAAGGGTTCTTACCCTGGGATCCACATGGAGGTCTGGGAACCTCCTGTGGTTGTCTCTAAAGTTTGGTGTTTATGTCGATGTTTTTGCTTTCATCTGGGAAAGACAAGTTGTAACTTTCATCAAAATCTCAAAGAACTCTGTGATCCAATAAGTTCATACCTTTGAAATAGAGGAGGATGCCAAGGAGAGTAGAAGGAAGAGAGGAATAACTGCTCATTTAAGTTAACCAATTCAGAAGTATGACATGCAAAAAGGACAAAAGTAATTCATATCCTTAGGTCACTGTGGTTCAAACTTAAGACAGGCTCAAACTCCTTCCTCTTCTCTTTATCATACTCTTATTGCTGTTTTCCCCAACACAGAAACCCACATTATAAGTACTTGAAAAGTGTGCTATAGTAAAGCAAAGAAGTAGGATGAATCAGGTGTATGCGGTACTTTTTTCTGGAGTCCCACAGAAAGGTGCTCAAAAACAGAGACCTGCCTGGTTCCTCCATAGCCACAGACTGCAGGATATCAGACCCTGGGACTATGTGGGATACTCTTGGAAAGTCTGGGGAAAATTGGAAGTAGCTTGACCATGTGCATTTTATCTAGGTGCATATAACATTGCTGAGTTCAAAATGCCTAGCTATCCTTGGATCTTCCCTGAATTAGAAGTAGCCAAACCACATGCATCTTATCCATGAGCATATAACATTGCTGAGTTCAAAATGCCTAGCTATCCTTGGATTTCCCTGAATCCTAAACCCCACTATTCCTAAGAATTTTCTTTTTATTGTAACAATAATGGCTAACATTTACTAATCACTTACTATGTGTCAGGCTCAGATCTGGATGCTTTTCAGCAAAATCTTATTTAATCCTCATGATGAAACTATAGAGTATTATTACTATATCCATTTTATAGAAGAAGAAACTGAGTCATTAACAAGATTGAGTCTTAGGGCAGAAAAGGAAACTATGTGGATATTCCAGATCAGTCCCAGAAGATTCATAGGCTCACAGAAAGAAATGGGAGGGATGGGATGAGAAACTATTCAATTTTAAGCTTGTCCCAGGGCACCTACCCAGTCTTCCATTTATTCCATCATTTATCCCAGAGAGAAGTACAATCTTGGAAAATGGGGTGACAGGTTTACCATGATCTATTCTCAGAGAGCCCCTATAAATTCTAGTAGGAGGAACAGCAGCTGCGGAGCCAGAGGACAGGCCCCGGATCCCAACATCATGTAGCCTAACAGTGCAGCTTAGATAAAACACAGCCTCTGTAAACCACGATGGCTTTATTTGTAAAACAGAAATAGCAACCTCAACTCACAAGGGTGTTGGGAGGGTCAAAGTGGACAGCAAGTTTAAAAGTACTCACAAAATCTAATAGGCAATTCAACATAAAACTCCATGGCTATCGCTGTTCCTCACTTTCTGAACCTTTACCTGCCTGACTTTACCCCATACCACTCCAACTCACTTCAACCACTTCCCATGCAGAAAAAAATAAACTCACCATCTCCTCTGCGACTCTGCTGGTTTTCTGCCTTCTGCCCAACCCAGACTTCTTACAGTCTCACTGCCTCCCCTCAGTGTCAGGCTGTTTAGAAAAACAACTTCCTATTCACATTCCAGAAACTCACCACAGCCCTTCCCATGAAGTTAGAATGTTGATAATGCAAGCGTAATGTTGGCAGCTTAGAAATAGTGGTTGCCAAGAGGCAAGGGGTCACCCCCTTCCATGGAAGATGGTCTGGAGGCAGGCGCAAGGTGAATCACTCCTGGATATCCCAGGCTGAGCAATGTGGGAACAGTACACACACGAAGGTTTCCTTGGATTATGATATAAGCTCCAATTTAAAGTAGTACATTTGGAAAACATGCTTTGAATTAATTACAATGTGATTTTCCAGTGCCCATTTTCCAGTTATTATGACATGTCAGTGAATGTTTACTATTCCGGCAGCCTTCTGAGGGAAAGGAGCAAAAATAGTAGCACAAAAAAAAGAATAGAGAGAAATGGAAAAAGCCACTAACAGTTTTCTGGCACTTGGGAAAGTTTATTGGTAAGTTTCAAAATGACGTATTAAATAGACATAGGTCATGTGAAAGGAATTCTGCTTCTTATATCAGAAATAAAAAGGTATAGAAATAGATACCTTTTTATTTTCCTCTTCCCATGGGATGTGTAGAACCAAAAAGCTGTTGGCATAGTGGTTAAGACTTCAGCTGTGCTGTTAAACTGCCCGAGACCCATCCTGGCTCCACCTCTAGCTATCTACTGGGCAAACTACTTAAGCTCTCTATGCCTCTGTTTCCTCAACTGTAAAACAGAATAACAGAACTTGCCTCACCGGGTTGTTGTAGGATGAAATGAGTTAATATGTACAGAGTGATTGAAATGACACTTGGCCCACAATTGATGCTCAACAAATGTTAATTATTATTATTACTTTTCAGATTGATCTCAGACAGCAAAATCAAGTATCAAGTATTTAGTTTCAAGTCAGAAAGCCATAACTCCTATTTATACTCTTGGAATTCTATTGTGCAGTAGTAGGTATTATTCTTCATTCACTTCATGATGGTTACAGCTTCTAAATAGGCATCTCATGGATAAATTTAAAATGGAATGAAGTAGAAACATTGGAAGAAAGTCTAAAGGTAAAGATGAATTAGGGCATATAAGGCTGCATTTGCACTTTGGAATTTGGGACCAAGAAGAAAAAATTAATTACATAGTAGAAGTAGAAAAGATGGTGAAGGAAATGCTGTTGAAGGAATGACTGTAGGGGAATAAGGGAAACTTAGAGAGAGGAAAAAATGAGGAACTTCTTGGCAGCATGATGCAGTTCAGAGTCCAGACCCTAGAGTCAGACTGCCTGGCTCCACCACCTACCAGCTGTGTTGGGCGTTACTAATCTCCCTATAACTCAGTTTCCTCAGTGATGTGGTTTGGCTGTGTCCCCACCCAAATCTCATCTGGAATTGTAGCTCTCATAATTCCCACAGGTTGTGGGAGGCACCTGGTAGATCATTGAATCATGGGGGTGGTTTCCCCCATACTGTTCTCATGGTAGTGAATAAGTCGCATGAGATCTGATGGTTTTATAAGGGGAAACCCCTTTTGTTTGGTTCTCATTTCTCTCTCTTTCCTGCTGCCATGTAAGACGTGTCTTTTGCTTTCTACCATGATTGTGAGGACTCCCCATCCACGTGGAACTGTGAGTCCATTAAACCTTTTTTTTTTTTAATAAGTTATCCAGTCTCGGGTATGTCTCTATCAGCATCATGAGAACAGAATAATACACTCAGCAATGTGAATAATAAGGATAATAATCACCAAATACATAGACATGTAAGGACCATTAAATGAATTTAATGTGTTTGGAACAATACCTATCACGCTGTTAAGTGTAAGTTTAAGTGTTGGCTATTATTCTATAAGACTTGCCTCCATGTCTTTCTGTTCTTACTTTCACTCACCGGCCCCTCTTTTTGGCATTGCCTCATGTTAGAAAAATATATATAGTCTCAGATGGGGATGAGGAAGTGTGGTATGTAGACTAGTAGGTTCTTTTTTTGAGACAGGGTCTCACTCTGCAGCCGAGGCTGGAGTGCAGTGGCATGATTACTGCTTGCTGCAGCCTTGACCTCCTGGGCTCAAGCAATTCTCCCACCTCAGCCTCCTGAGTAGCTGGGACTATAGATGTGTGCCATCACTACTGGCTAATTAAAAAAAAAAAAAATCTCTAGAGATAGGGTCTCTCTATATTTCCCAGGCTGGTCTTGAATTCCTGGGCTCAAGTGATCCTTTCACCTCAGCCTCCCAAAATGTTGGGATTACAGGCATGAGCCACCATGCCCAGCCTGGTAGTTTCTTATTTATGATAAGTTTGATATTAATAAGTTCAATTGATAATATGTTCTTAAGTTTGATATTGTTAAATTTTAGTGAATATAAGGAAAGCATAAAAAGATTCCTATGCAGGTGACATTAGCAAGACGGTGGAGTAGGAGATGTCAGCCTTATGCCCCAACAAAAAAACAAATATAGACAGTTATACACAAACCAAAATAGCCCTCACAAGGGTGAGGAGTTGGGGGATGGGGCTCAAGAGCCTGTTAAAGAATTTGGAACAACACAATGGAGAAAAGAAAGAATATCCATGTAGAAG
Organism: Gorilla gorilla gorilla; assembly: GCF_029281585.2. Lineage (NCBI taxonomy): Eukaryota > Metazoa > Chordata > Mammalia > Primates > Hominidae > Gorilla > Gorilla gorilla. Next base: position 87,127,905 of record NC_073224.2, on the reverse strand, counting down.
AATCACCGGTGAGACTGGCATATATGAGACACCAGGAGATAGCTACGAATAAAGAAATTTGTAGGCTATCTGTGTCAGTCATGTGACACAGAGCCACTGAGGCCCCCAGTGTCCTGCTCCACAGAGGACACTGGCATCTTTTGTCCAACAGCCATTCCCATAGCAGGATGCTAGAAAGGGAAACACAGTTGCACTACCCCTCACACCCCCTCACCAAGAAGCAGCTATTGTTGCACTGCCCCAGGACTGGGGCCAGGGTTGCCACCTCTCACAAGTCTATGTGTGTTCCTGATCCCCAAAAGTTGTGGCTGCTCTACAGATATTCACACTCTGGACTGTGGCTCTGTGGCTGCAGTGCACCTCCTCATGTCTCAGACACTGGAGTCACTGCTGTTGTGAACTAGATCTCACCCTGGGACCCCGAGCCAAGTTCTCTCTGTAAAAGTCTTTGCTCCAGACACTAGTTCAGCCACTGTAGAAAGGTAACCCATATTCTCAACTCCAGAGCTGCTGTAGTAATGTACACACCTGCGCTCCAGACCCTGTCTCTGAGGCTGTACTACACACACCCACAACTCCAACACCAGAACCACCACTATAGTGAGCTAGTGAACACCCTGGGTCCCAGAGTCAAGGTTTCTCTGTGCCTGTCCATGCTCTAGTCACCAGCTCAGCCACCAAGGAGAGCTAGCCCACACCCTGGATCCTGGAGCCACTGTAGCTCTGCGTATGCATGCAGTAAAGTCCCTGGCTTCTTAGCTGCTTTATAAGTACCTGCATTTTACACACCATTATCAATGTGATAGTAAGTATGCCTGTGCCTTGGGCACTGGTACCATTGCTACAATTGAATCTGGTGCTGTGGTCCCTCCATGCATGCCCATGCTTCAGGCCTTGGCTCTTGGCCACTCCATGGGCACTGTTCATCAGACACCAGTGTCACCACCACCATGAGCAGGCCTGCAAGTTAGACCTAATTCCAAGAGGGATGTCCTCAGTCATGACTTCCCAGGTGGGGAAAAAAAGAGATATGGAGGACTTGTCACAATTGAAAACCTCAACAGCCTCATTGCCACTGTAGATACCCACAGTGTTGGCCTCTAAGGATCCCTGTAGTATTCACTAACACCAACCTCAGCTGACAGATCTGCATGGAGACAACACAGCTTTGCCCCTACTGAAGTCAGAACTTTTGCATCCCACCCAGCCAGCATCCTCGCATTATCCCACATAAGAAGGTATTTCTCCACTAAAGTCAGCCCATACAGCCTGAAATTGGGGCAGATACACCAGATGCTCAGACAGCAGTGTAAGGCAGCAAGAAACATGAAAACCCAAATTAAAATATCACCACCTAAGAAACACAATAATTTCCCGGTAGCTGACCCAAAAGAAATGGAGTACTACAAATGGCCTGACAATGGATTCAAGATAATTGTTTTTAAAGAAGCTCAGTTACTTTGAAGCAAACACAGAGAAACAATTTGGTGAAATCAGAGAAACAATAAATGCACAACATAAGAAATGTAACAGAAAGATTGAAATCATAAAAGAAATTGGAGCTGAAAAATATAATAAATGAAGTGAGAAATGAAGTAGAAATCACCAGTAGCAGACTTGATCAAGCAGAAGAAAGAATCTGTGAACTGAAGACAGGTTTTTGAAAATATACAGTGAGAGGAGAAAAAAGAATGAAAAGAAATGATGAAAGCCTACAGGATTTATGGGACAGCATCAAGAGAGCTAACACTCAGCCAGACTCAGTGGCTCACGCCTATAATCCCAGCACTTAGGGAGGCCAAGGTGAGTGGATCACCTGAGGTCAGGAGTTGAGACCAGCCTGACCAACATGGTGAAACCCAGTCTCTACTAAAAATACAAAAAAATTAGCCAGGGATTGTGGCACATGCCTGTAATCCCAGCTACTGGGGAGACTGAGGCAGCAGAATCTCTTCAACCTAGAAGGCAAAGGTTGCAGTGAGCTGAGATCATGCCACTGCACTCCAGCCTGGGTGACAGAGTGAGACTGCATCTCAAAAAATAAAAACAAAAATTAAGTTAAAAATTAAAAAAGAGAGCTAACGTTCACATTACAGTAGTTTAAGAAGGAGAAAATAGAGGAAAGGGGGCTCAGAAAGCATATTTAAAGATTGCTAGCTGAAAATTTCCCAAATCTGAAATAAAATATTAATATTCAGGTACAGGAAGCTTAAAAATCTCCAGTCAGGTTCAATCCAAAAAAGACTACCCCAAGACATAATAATCAAACTATCAAAAATCAAAGACAAAGACAGGATCCTAAAATCAGCAAGAGAAAAGAAGCATATCACAGACAAGAATTGCAATAGGCTATCACAAGATTTCTCAGCAAAATGCTTCTAGGCCCAGAGAGAGTGAGATGATATATTCAAAGTGTTGAAAGAGAAAAAACTGCCAACCAAGAGTCCCATCCTTCAGAAATAAAGAAGAGATAAAGACTTTCCCAGACAAATAAAAGCTGAGGTAGTTCATTAACACAAGACCTGCCTTACAAGAAATGTTAAAGGGAATTCTTCAAGCTGAAAGAAAGGGATGTTAATTAATAACATGAAAATCTATGAAAGTATAAAAGTCACAGGTAAAAATAAAAATACAGTCAAATTCAGAATTTTCCAATATTATAATTGTGCTGTATAAATCACTCATATCTTTAGAATGAAGGTTAAAAGACAAAACTATTAAAAATAATTATAACCACAATAAGTTAACAGATACACAATATAAAAGATGTAAATTATAACATCAAAAACATAAAGTCTGAAAAATATTAAAAACCTATAAAATGTGGAGGGAGAGTAAAAGTGTGGAGTTTTTTTATCCTTGAAGTTAAATTTTATCAGCTTAAAATAGCCTGTTATAACTATTATATGTTTTATCTAAGTCTCACAGTAACTACAAAGCAACAACATCACATTAAAAGTATTATTCACCATGATCATGTGTAATTTACCCCTGGGATGCAAGGATGGTTCAACATTAGAAAATCTGTAAATGTGATACACACATTTGCAGAATGAAGGACAAAAGTCATATAATCATCTCAATATATGCAGAAAAAGCATTTGACAAATTTTACCATAATTTTATGATAACAATTGGTAAAGAAGGAACAGTGCCCTCAGACAATAGGAAGGAATAATACCCTCAGGTGTGGAAAGAAAGTAACCTCAACAAAATAAAGGCCATATACATAAGCCCACAGCTAACATTATAGTCAATAGTGAAAGGTTGAAAGCTTTTCCTGTAAGATCAGGAGCAAGGCAAGGATATTCACTTTTGCCACTTCTATGCAGCACAGTACTGGAAATCCAAGCCAGAGTAATTGGGCAAGAGAAAGAAATAAAAGACATCCAAATCACAAGAACTTGTCTATGATTTCAGACAACATGATCTTATATATAGAAAACCCTAAAACATGATCTTATATGTAGAAAACCCTAAAGACTTCATTAAAAAAACTTTTAGAACTAATAAATGAATTTAGTATAGTTACAGGATACAAAATCAACATGCAAAAATCAGCAGTGTTTCTCATACACTAACAACAAACTATCTGAAAAAGAAATTAAGAAAATAATCTCATTATACCAGCTACAAAAAAGCACACTTAGGAATAAATTTAACCAAAAAGATAAAAGATCTATATACTGAAAACCATGAAACAAATTGAAGAAGACAAAGGAATTGAAAGATATCCCGTAGTTATGAATTTGAAAAATTAATATTGTTAAAATGTCTATACTACCCAAAGCAGTCTGCAGATTCAATGTAATTCCTATCAAAATTTCAATGGCATTTTTCAGAGAAATAAAAAATAACAATCTTGAAATTCATATAGAACCACAAAAAAATCCTGAATAGCCAAAGCAATCTTAAGCAAAAAGAACAAAGCTAGAAGCAGCATACTGCCTGATTTCAAAATATACTACAAAGCTATAGTAATTCAAACAGCATACTGGCATAAAAATAGATACTTAGACCAATGAAACATAGTACAAAGACAAGGAATAGATTCATGCATTTACAGTCAATTGATTTTTGATAAAGATGCCAAGAATGTTCAATGGTGAAAGGAGGGTCTCTTTAATAAATGATATTGGGAAAACTGGATATCTATATAAAGAAGCTTGAAATTGGATTCTTGTCTCACATACATAAAGCAAAGGAAAATGGATTAAAGACTTAAATATAAGTCCTGAAACTATAAAACGATTAGAAGAAAACACACATAAAAAGCTCCATGACATTAGTCTTGGCAACGACTTTGCATATGACCACAAAAGCACAGGCAACAAAAGCAAAAATAAACAAATGGGATAACTTCAAACTAAAAAGCTTTTTTCAAAGCAAAGGAAACAATTGACAGAGTGAAGAGACAACCTATGGAGCTGAAGAAAATATTTGCAAACCATGTATCTGATAGAAGATTAATATGCAAAATATGTAAGAAACTCAATTGCAGAATGCACACACACACTCGCGTACACACACACACACACACACACACACACACACACACATAACTCAATTTAAAAATGGGCAAATAACCTGAATAGACATTTCTCCAAATAAGACATATAAATGGCCAACAGGTATATTTAAAATATTTGACTAATCATCAGGGAAATGCAAATTACAACCACAATGAGATATTACCTCATACCTGTTAGAATGACTACTATAAAAAAGATGAAAGGCTGGGTGCAGTGGCTTACGCCTGTAATCCCAGCACTTTGGGAGGCCGAGGCTGGCGGATCACGAGGTCAGGAGATCGAGACCATCCTGGCTAACACAGTGAAACCACGTCTCTATTAAAAATACAAAAAAATTAGCTGCGCGTGGCGGAGGGCGCCTGTAGTCCCAGCTACTCAGGAGGCTGAGGCAGGAGAATGGTGTGAACCTGGGAGGCGGAGCTTGCAGCTTGCAGTGAGTCAAAATTGCGCCACTGTACTCCAGACTGGGTGACAGAGCGAGACTCTGTCTCAAAAAAAAAAAAAAAGATGAAAGATAACAAGTGTTGGTAAGGATGCAAAGAAAAGGGACCACTGCACACTGTTGCTGGGAATGCGAATTGGTAGAGCCATTATGGAAACTGGTATGGAGTTTCCTCCATATGACACAATCCCACCACTGGGTATGTAGCCAAAAAAAATGAAATCAGTATGTCAAAGAAATGCTAAACTCCCATGTTTTTTGCAGCATTATTCACAACAGCCAAAATATGAAATGAACCTAGGTGTCTGTCAATGGACAAACGGCTTTCAAAAAAAAGTGGTATATATACACAATGAAATACTACTCAGTCTTTAAAAAGAAGGAAATCCTTGGCTCAGCACGGTGGCTCACGCCTGTAATCCCAGCACTTTGGGAGGCCGAGGCGGGCGGATCATCTGAGGTCAGGAGTTTGAGACCAGCCTGACCAACATGGAGAAACCCCATCTCTACTAAAAATACAAAATTTTCCAGGCGTGGTGGCACATGCCTGTAATCCCAGCTACTCAGGAAGGCTGAGGCAGGAGAATCACTTGAACTCGGGAGGTGCAGGTTGCGGTGAGCCAAGATCGCGCCATTGCACTCTAGCCTGTGCAACAAGAGTGAAACTCCATCTCAAAAAAAAAAAAAACCCAAAAAAAAGAAGAAGGAAATCCTGTCATTTGCGACAACATGGATGAACCTGTAGGACTTTATGTTAAATAAAATAAACTAGGCATAGAAAGACAAATATGTGATCTCACTTATATTTGGAATCTAAAAACACTGAACTCATAGAAGCAGAAAGTAGAAAGGTAGTTACTAAGGACCGGAGGTGAGGTGTGGGAATTCGGAAGATGTTGGTCAAAGGATACAGAGTCTCAGTTAGGAAGAGTAAGTTCAAGAGATCTATTATACCACATGGTCACTACAGTTTATAACAATGTATTATATACAGATGATTCCTGACATAAAATGTTTCAACTTAGGATTTTTGACTATATGATGGGGCAAGAGCCATATTTATTCCGTATAGATTTATGATGGGGTTATGCTTGGATAAACCCATTGTAAATTGGAAATATCGTAAGTTGAAAATGCACTTTCAACTTTCAATATTTTCAGCTTATGATGGGTTTATCAGGATGTAACATCATTGTAACTTGTGGGGCATCTGTACTTGAAAATTGCAAAAAGAGTAGCTTGTAAATGTTCTCATCACACAAAAAATAATAATGTGAGGTCACTGATATGTTAATTAGCTTAATTTAGCCATTTCACAAAAGTATAGATATATGAAAACATTATGTTGTACACCATAAATATATATAATTTTTATTTATCAATTACAGTTAAATTCATACATACATACATACATACATATACACATACCCACCAAAAATAAAGAAAAAAGAAAATGAAAAAGAAGAATCTCTAGGAATAGGAATGAGAAGAAAAAACTGAATTTGTTTAAAAGCTACTCAGGCTCAATACCATTTTCTCATATGGATATAATCTGTGTAGAAAATTTGGGTTGTCACTAAAAATGGGATATAATTCCAATATAATTTAATTAGTAGTGTTATATATCTGGTTTGTATTTTTTTATCTCTTCAGATTATATCATACATTCCCAGAGGGCAGGGATCCTTTCCTATATCAATATTCCATCACCTGAAGTATCTAGCAGAGGGCAGAGAGACACTCAGCAAATACTTGTCGATTCATTGGTTAGATTGAGGACCCCAAGGGGACACAATGAAAGTGCTCCCTCCCATGTTCCTCTCTGAATTCTATTTATCTCATTACACTGGTGCATTCAAATACACAAGAAATAGCTAAGTCCCTTTGAGACTCCTGAGAGTGTGGTAGCATAGGGATTCAGTCATGAGTATATCGCATGAAGCCCATGGTTTTGTTGGGGGTGGGGGAGCAGATATTAAATAAAAATCACACAAATAAATTCAGGAAGAAAAGAATGTGGTACAATGAAAGGGCATGATAGGAATTGGAAAACTCCTTTAAGAGAACAGACACTTCTCAAAAGAAGACATTTATGCAGCCAACAGACACATGAAAAAAAATGCTCATCATCACTGGCCATCAGAGAAATGCAAATCAAAACCACAATGAGATACCATCTCACACCAGTTAGAATGGCGATCATTAAAAAGTCAGGAAACAACAGGTGCTGGAGAGGATGTGGAGAAATAGGAACAGTTTTACACTGTTGGTGGGACTGTAAACTAGTTCAACCATTGTGGAAGACAGTGTGGCAATTCCTCAGGGATCTAGAACTAGAAATACCATTTGACCCAGCCATCCCATTACTAGGTATATACCCAAAGGATTATAAATCATGCTGCTATAGAGACACATGCACACGTATGTTTATTGCAGCACTACTCACAATAGCAAAGACTTGGAACCAACCCAAATGTCCAACAATGATAGACTGGATTAAGAAAATGTGGCACATATACACCATGGAATACTATGCAGCCATAAAAAATGATGAGTTCATGTCCTTTGCAGGGACATGGATGAAGCTGGAAACTATCATTCTCAGCAAACTATCGCAAGGACAAAAAACCAAACACTGCATGTTCTCACTCATAGGTGGGAATTGAACAATGAGACCACTTGGACACAGGAAGGGGAACATCACACTCCGGGGCCTGTTGTGGGGTGGGGGAGGGGGGAGGGATAGCATGAGGACATATACCTAATATAAATGACGAGTTAATGGGTGCAGCACACCAACATGGCACATGTATACATATGTAACAAACCTGCACATTGTGCACATGTACGCTAGAACTTAAAGTATAATAAAATATATATATATAAAGAGAATGACTTTGGAGCTGAGGTCTAGGTTGGGAGAACTTTCTAGGCCAGTCAAGGTTTGGAGCAAGCAGCCTGGGAGCCTAGAGACAGCCATGGTGGCCTTGGGGCAGGAACAGAGGCTAGAGAGGTAGGGAGGGCCTTGGCTATGCCAGGTCTATGTTAAAATTGAGTTTTCACATGTGCCATCTGTCATTGGATCAAATCAGAGACAGTTATTTCTTCAGGAAAATTTCACCTGCAAAGCTGTTTCCTCCACTCAGAAGATTAGGGAACTTTGTAAATAATAGGTTATAGGAAGACAAGTTACAATTTAAAAAAAAAGAATTTACAGCTTTTTTTCTTTACTGTTAATATATGTTCATTGTGAAAAAATACATTGAAAGTTCAGAAAAGCACAAAGAACGGGAAAAATTGCTCATAATACTGTCACCAATGAATCTGAATCACATTGTACATTGTTTTAAAATATGCTTTTTAATATTCAGTGATATATCCTAAACCTTTTTGATGTTTTAAAATATATTTCTGTTCTAGTTACAACTAAAAAACTCCCAAATATATAAGTAGATATAAGTATAACTATACACATGGAGATATAGATATACATATAGATAGAGATACAACATAATGATGAGGAATGAAGATAAATTCAACCTCCCCACAGCTTAATGTCCTTAACAAAACCTCCCAGGGAGATGGAACACTTCTGGTCCATTTGCCTGAAGTGTCTGTCCCTTTCCTAATGTTCTCTCCCCTTGTCATGGAAAAAGATGCCAATTTTCCCCATACAGCTTTAGAAAGGTATCTTATACAAGTTTCATGAACTCGTGACTCTGCTTGCTGAAATGCCATTTGAATTGGCCTGTGGTATTATGCTCAAGCATTTCTTTTCTTTATCTTTGCTCTCCAGTTTTTGAAAGGGAAGGAAAGGCAAGGAAATAAGTCAACTTAACAAAAGTCCCAAAGAGTAAACATGAACTTTGAAAAAACTGTCTTCCTATATAACCTTAAATAGAAATAGGATCCTCAGGAAACACTATACATTTCCATATTTATACCCACTTAGCCCCACTTCATGGTTCATTTTTTCATTTTATATATTTTTGTGAGGGCCTGCTCTGTGCTATTATCTAAGCTACGCTCTGATCACACAAAGATGAATAAGACAGAGTCCCTGTCCTGAAGGAGCTCGAACACCTGTGGAGAAGTGAGCATATAAACAGATAATTATAGACAATGTCAAGGAGTCAATAAACACAGTCCCACAAGAGGGACTCTCACAAGAGACCCACAAGAGGCCATCTGACAGTCTGATAGTGGCGGTGGAGAGATGGTCAGAAAGGGTGTGGAGGAGAAACCCTTGAGCTGAGTGAAATAAGTTGGATTCTTTGGTGCAAACTCAGTGGTTAAACTTGCACACAAGGAAAATGCTCTAAAATCAACAGACAAATTAGGAAGTGGTTTTTCCCCTTAAAAAAAGTTCTATCCTTCCCAAAGCATACTGTGTCTGCACGCTCCGATCACCAAAAGGCTGTGATAACCACAGAAGGGTTATCACCCATGCTAGAATACTAGAAACATAGTCACATGGGTGATCTATTTATAAATGAACACCATGATAGATTATTTAAAAGTCACTGAGGAAAGGAAGCAGAGATATTGTTATATTTATGAGCTGACATTATTCTTGGGCCAGACCCTGGCTACACATTTAAAAAGCTATATCTCATTTAATACTCACCCCAACATCATGAGGTAGGTTCCATCTGCACAACTGGTCAGTCTACTTAGACAGTATTTTGATGTCCATTTTATTTAAAAGGAAATTGAAGATTAGAGCGTTAACTGTTTTCCTCAAGATGGCACAGATGATAAGTGAAATAAATGGGATTCAAATTTAAGTGCACCCCAAATAATACTATATTAAAATATGGGATTTTTCATTAAACTCATTTAAAAGTGCTCATTTTTGTTAAGAGAAGAGGTCCTTCAGAACCCCTTCCCTTAGTTTTCTGGTGAGCTCTATGCTAGAAATCTCTGGTAATTAAAGATGAATTAAAAGTAAGACTATATCAAGCTACTTCTTGTATCTGTGTCAGGATACAGAAATCACATCTCAGGGCAAGATCTTCTGTTATTAAGTCTGCTTGAGTCAAAATCACCTTGTTTACACAGGGAAGCTTTGGTCAGTTTTCTGGGCAATCATTTTTTTGTTTTTTTGTTTGTTTGTTTTTGAGACAAAGTCTCACTCTGTCACCCAGGCTGGTGTGCAATGGCTCAATCTCGGCTCACTGCAACCTTCGCCTCCTGGGTTCAAGCAATTCTTGTGCCTCAGCCTCCCAAGTAGCTGGGACTACAGGTGGGGAAAGTATTTTTGATCTGGAAATGTGGGACAAACATGAACATGCTTCAATTCATAAGAAAAAAAGCCTAGGTTGAATGGGACATAGAACTGGCTAATTTCTGAGTCCCCACCCAATCATTGAATTAAAAATTATGCGGTTAAGAGTTTCCTGAAACGTTCCTGATTAACTTGTCCTACTGTTTCCCATGATCAAAGGTAATAAAAGACTAAATAGCTAATAATATTCATTTTCTTTAATGCATTCAGGGGAATGTTACCTCCAATGATGATTATACCAGGTCTCTGCAATCATTCATTCTTTAGAGATACATCTCTGAAATTACAAATAGATATCAAATTTATAAAAACATGCATTAAAAATTTTCATTGAAACATTTATTAAAAATTAAAAATGCTAATTAAGCATTTAGAGGCACATCCCATGGTTCATGAAAGTGTTTCTCCAGTTTAATTTTTTGTTTAAAAATCAACTCATAATGGATAAAAGACCTAAACATAAGACCCAAAACCATAGCTCCTAGAAGAAAACACAGGAGGAAAGCTCATTAAAGTTGGTCTTGGCAATGATTTTTTGGATATGACCCCAAAAGTTGAGGCTGCAAAAGCAAAAATGAATAAATGGAGTAATATCCAACTAAAAAGTTTCTGGACAGCAAATGAAGCAATCAACAAAATGGAAAAATAGCTTATAGATTGGGAGAAAATATTTGAAAACCATATATCTGATAAGGAGTTAATATTCAAAATACAACTCAATAGCAGCGAAGGAAATAACCTAATTTAAAAATGGGCAAAGGACTGAATAGAGATTTCTCCAAAGAAGACATAAAATTGGGGCCAAGGGCAATGGCTCATACCTATAATCCCAACACTTTGGGAGGCCGAGGTGGGCGGATCACTTGAGGCCAGGAGTTGGAGAATAACCTGGCCAATATGGCAAAACCTTGTCTTTACTGAAAATACAAAAATTAGCCAGGTGTGGTGGTGCACTCCTGTAGTCCCAGCTACTGGGGAGGCCGAGGCATGAAAATCACTTTAACTGGGAGGCAGAGTTTGCAGTGAGCCAAGATCATGCCACTGCACTCCAGCCTAGATGACAGAGCGAGATCTGTCTCAAAAAAAAAAAAAAAAAGCCAACAGGCCAACAGGTATATGAAAAGGTGTTCAACATCACTAATCATCAGGGGAATGCAAAGCAAAATCACTATAAGATATCACAGACAGCTATTATCAAAAAGACAAGAGCCAACAAATGTTAGCAAGTGTGTGGAACAAAAGCCAATCCTTGTAGAGAAACTTTTGTTTAAGGATTAAGCAATTAATGAAATAAGACCTCTCAAACCAGCATCCATCAATGTTAACAGCAACATCAACAATCATTTATTGTGTCTTTTCCATAGGCCATTGTTCTAGGGCTTGGGACCTCACAAAAATAGGAGACTCAGTTTGCTGAGTCTGCATTAAAAATTGCCTCTGGGAGATTTTAATCTAGTTGGCGATACGGGCCAAACACGAAGAAAGGAGATATAACTGTATGAGACAATGCATGCCCACACAGGTGAGAGCCACCAGAGTTCAGAGAAAGAGTGAAATAACCAAGCACAGAGAATAAAGGACACAAAGTGCATCTCGTGCTTTCTTCTTCAGTCCCACAAGTCTAGGTGAGGTCAGCCTCCCACTGCCTCCCATAAAGCTGTGGATTTTCCTAGACAGCCAATTGTACTATTTCTTCTTCCTTCCCTCTCCTCCTTTCTTCCTTTCTTCCTTCCTTCCTTCTTTCCTTCCTTCCTTTTTTATTTTTTGGCAGGGTCTCACTCTGTTACCCAGGCTGGGGTACAGTACTGCAATAATAGCTTACTGCAGCCTTGACCTCCAAGGCTCTAGTGATCCTCCCACCTCAGCCTCCTGAGTAGCTGGGACTATAGGCATGTGCCCCCACACCTGGCTAATTTTTGTATTTTTTTGTAATGACGAGGTCTCATTATGTTGCCCAGGCTGGTCTTGAAGTCCTGGGCTCAAGCGATCCACACACCTTGGCCTCCCAAAGTGTTGGGATTACAGGCGTGAGCCACTGCACCCAGCCTTAATTCTATTATTTCTCAAAATGCTAATATTTATTAGGTTTTAGGAATTGAACAATCTCATATTAGGCATAAAGGAATTGCAGGGGAGGAATGCATTCTACCCTTTCTCCCACCACACGCATACACTACACATCCACTTTAAAATATATATCTGAAAGAGAATATATAAGAAAGAAAGTATAATGAGTTTCTTATGAAGTTTGTGAATATGGATTTTTTCTTTTTTCTTCAATATTTGCCCCTATCATAGGTTCCGAGGAATTACATTTTCTGTGGTGCCCAAAGTAGAGACAGGTACATAGGTATAAGTCCGTGCAGGCAGCTGCATGCTCAGTAAAGGCACCAAGGCTGGTGGCCTTTTGTCTGAGTGACAAGTACCCCATGTGCCCACAATTGCCTTTTCCACATTGGGCCTGAACAGCAGTCTCCCTCTATGGTTGACAGGTTTATCAACTGCAGTGACTATGTGTTATTTTTATTTCTCTGGCTCATAATAACAGTCAATTCAAGTTATATCAGAGTCGTATCTGAAATATTCTCTCTTCCAATAAGCCTTCTATAGAATATATCACTGCAGTGATGTTTTCTGCCTATAACAACCACTATTGACTGGGTGCGGTCGCTCATGCCTGTAATCCCAGCACTTTAGGAGGCCGAGGTGGATCATCCGAGGTCAGGAGTTCGAGATCAGCCTGACCAACATGGTGAAACCCTGTCTCTACTAAAAATACAAAAATTAGCCGGGCATGGTGGTGAGTGACTGTAATCCCAGCTGCTTGGGAAGCTGAGGCAGGAGAATCGCTTGAACCTGGGAGGTGGAGGTTTCAGTGAGCCAAGATCATGCCATTGCACTCCATCTTGGGCAACTAGAGTAAAACTCCATGTCAAAAAAAAAAAAAAAAAAAAAAACCACTGCTTCTCCATTGTCTTAGTGGGACTGGCATCCTCTCCACAAACGCTATTAGCCTAGAGCTCATTAAATGTCTTCACATTCGAGAGCCATAAACCCACGTTTTCTTCCCATCACGTGCAAGGCATGGATGTTATCCATTAATAATTTTTCATTTAATAACAAAAAAAAATAGAACTTAAGAAATAGTAGATTTCTTTCCGTTAAATTTGGAGATGTATTTTTGGAAATGGCTTCCTGAGCAGTATCTCTGCTCTGAATTTGGGGCTAAGATGAGTTTCCCTGTACAGTTGAACCAGTGGGTTCTTACAGAGAGAATACATATTCTCCAGGTATGAATAGAATACATGCAACTTTAATTGCATCTACCACTGGCCACAGTGCCCCTGAATGAGTCCTGTAAGTGAAAAGGTAATTTTGAACAATGTTTCAAAATTGACACATCTGCTTAAAAGTTATTTCCTTTTCTTACAAATACCTTGGTTATCAAAACGAGTAATTTACTGAAATATATATAAACTCCAACTGTGACATTAAACAATGGATTATAATAAAATAAAGAAACGGAAAAATAACAGCTATATAAAGACACTTGGCTGGAAGTAATCAAATCAAGTCCGTTTTTTTAATCCTTAAATAATTCTGTGATCCTGGCTCCCGATAAGAGGAAATTGTCTTTCCAAAAGGCATAATTGCCTCCTAGGGATTTGCTTTCCTTTGAACAATGAAGAGGGAGGAAAAGGTGTCATTGGGGATTTAAATTTAGGAGACTTGTTTGTACTTAAACTTGGCTTAATAAGTGTTCTTTAGAGCTTGTTGTTTTTCTTTTTGTTATTAAAATAAAACTTTTAAATTTTGTAACTCATCTGTCAATGTAATTCATAAAAACGAATTTTCACAAAAACAGTCTTTTTCTAAAATAAAAATAGAAAAGTTATGTTTCTCTTATAAAAGACTCATGCCAGAAAGACATAAAGAAGAAAACAATCATCCAAAACAACCACTATTAACATGTTGGTATGCTTTTAGAATTTTTAAATTCATATATTCACAGATAATTTTCAACAAAAATAGGTTTAAGCTTTACTTTTGTATTTTAGTTTTTTAAGTTAAGTCATATATTAAGGACATATTTTCATGTTAATAAATATGTCTCTATCATTCTTTGTGGTGGCTGCATAACATTTCATTGTAAAATGCACCATCATGTATTCAAAATATCCCATATGGATGAAAATCTTTCTATTTATAAATTCTTGCTATCATACACAAAACTGCAAAACATTCTAGAATATGTGTCTTTGCCTATATTTGTCCCATAATTTCTCTTGGAAAATTATTAGAAGTGAATTTACTAGGCCAAAGTATGTGTGCACTTGAAATATTGACAGATATTATTTAATTATCCTTCAAATAAAAGTATAAATTTGAACTCTTGCCAACAGTATATGATGGTGACCATTCCCCTACTCCTGTTCCAACATTTTCCAGTTTAAGAAACCTGGCCAAGCTGGTAGAGAACAACAACTACAAATCTCATTTTTCTAACTTTAATTACTATGGAGCTTACCCAATATATAATGTTTGGGGAGTAACACAAAAAACTTAGGACATTGCATAAAGATGTCCTTGGATGTCACCTCTTGCCACTTCACAGCTTGAAGACTTTGGTGCAGTCCCTAGCAGTGAGTCATGAAAGGTGGCAGGCTCAATAAAGGTGAAAAATAAATAAAGGACTTCTGCTTTCCAGTCTAGCATGTAAGAATATTAAAGATCATCACTCCGTGTAACAATAAGGAAAAAGCTGAACAAACTGAAAAATCAGAAGCTTTTCTTAGATCCATAAGAGAGGCAAGGTCACAGGGAAAACTGCTGCCACCACCCCCACCCCTTACCGCCAAATTAAAAAGACTAACAGGAGAATAGAGAAAATCACAACTTACTGAAGTAATAATCTCTATGGGAAACAGTGCAGGATACATTATGCCTGGCTATCAGTAAAAAATTATAAGACATACCAAAAAGCCAAAAGCACATTTGTAAGAGACAGAGCAGCATCAAAACCAGACTCAGATATGGCAGGGATGTTGGAATTATCAGATAAAGATTTAAAACAACTACGATTTATATGCTAAGGGCTCTCATGGATAAAGTAGGGAGCATGCATGAATATATGGATGATGTAAGCAGAGAGATGGAAGAAAGAACCAAAAAGAAATGATAGAGATAAAAATCAATGTAACAGAAAGGAAGAATGCCTTCAATGGGCTTACTAGTAGACTGGAGACGACTCAGGGAAGAATCTCTGACGTTGAGACTATCTTAACAGAAACCTTCAAATCTGAAAAGCAGAGTACAAAGACTGAAAAAACCCAGAACAGCTACAAAGGATATAATATGTGAGTGATGGAAATACCATAAAGAGAAGAAAAAGACAAAGGACTAGAAGGTTATCTGAAACAATAACAACTAATAATTTCCCCCAAATTAATGCCAGACACCAAGCCACAGATACAGAAATCTCAGAGAACATCAAAAAGGATAAATCCCCCCGCAAAATACCCCTAGGTTTATCACTGTCAGACTACAGGAAATCAAAGATAAAGAAAAAAATCCCAAAAGAAGCCAGAGGGGAAAAATACCTTACTTAGTATCTTAGTCCATTTTGTATTGCTATAAAAGAATACCTGAGGATGGGTAATTTATAAAGAAAGGAGAGTTATTTGGCTCACTATTCTGTAGACTGTATAAGAAGCATGATGCCAGCATCTGCTCCTCTTCTGGTGAGACTTTTGTGCTGTGTCAAAAAACATGGTGGAGAAGGTCAAAGGGGAAGTGGGCACATGTGAAGAGGAACCAGTCCTGAGGGGCATCCTGGCTTTACAGCAACTCACTCTCAGAGGAAACTAATCCATTCCTGTGAGAACTAAACCAGTCTCACCAGAGTGAAGCCCACTCACTACCACAAGAATGGCACCAAACCATTTGTATCAGATCCACCCTCATGACTGAAACACCTCCCACTGGGCCTCACCTCCCATCACCACCACAATGGGGATCAAATTTTAACACAGGATTTGATGGGGACAAACAAACCATATCCAAACCATAGCACTTATAGAGGAAAAAAATAAGAATTGCATCCTACTTATCTTAAGAACCTTTCAAGCAAGAAGAGAATACAGTGAAATATTTAGAATTGAAGTAAAAAAAACAACAACAACCAGGCTAGGATTCTGTCCCCTGTGAAATAATCCTTCAAAAGTGAGGGAGAAATACTTTCTCAAACAAAGTTGAGAGAATTTCTTGTCAGTAGACCTGCCTTGCAAAAAATATCTTTAAAAGTTCTTTAGAGAGAAGGAAAATGAGGAAAACCACAAAACTCAGATGAGAGATACCAAAGAACTAAATAAACTGAAAGATATTTCATGTTTACGAGTAGGAAGACTCAATGTTATTAAGATATCAATTCCTCCCAACTTGATCTTTAGATTTAATGCAACCTCAATCAAAATCCCAACAAATTATTTTGTCGATATCAACAAACTGATTCTAAAGTTTATTTGCTACTAAGGTCTAAATGTTTGTATGTCCCCCAAATTCATATTTCGAAACCCCCAGGGTAATGTGGGGCCATTGAGAGGTGATTGTACCATAAGGGAATTAGTGCCCTTATAAAAGAGACCCCACAGAGCTCACCCCTTCCACCATGTGACGACACAGCTAGAAGTCACCACCTATGAACCAGAGCACAGACACTAAGTCTACTTATGCCTTCATCTTGGATTTCTCAGCCTCAAGAACCATGAGAAATAAATTTATAAGCCGCTCAGTGTAAGGTATTTTGCTATTGCAGCCCAAGTGTATTAACACAATATTGCCAACACAATATTGAAGGAGAAGAACAACGTTGAAGTACCAATACTACCCAACTTCAAAAGTTACTATAAAGCTACAGTACTCAAGGAAGTGCAGTATTGGTGAAAAAGTGCACAAATAGATCAATGGAATAGATTAGAGAGCCCAGAAATAGACCAACATAAAGTCAACTGATCTTTGATAAAGGAACAAAGGCAATACAATGGAGCAAAGATAGTCTTTTGCACAAATGGAGCTGGAACATCTGAACATCTACACGCATAAAAGAACTGGACATAGACTTTACCCACTTCACAAGTTTTAACTCAAAATGGAAAATTTAATGCAAAACTATAAAACTCCTAGAAGATAACAGGAAAAAACCTAGATAACCTTAGATATAGCGATGACTTTGTAGCTACACCACCAAAGGCACAATACATGAAATAAATCATTGATTAAGACGAACTTCATTAGCTTTAAAAACTTCTGCTCTGTGAAAGACAATGTCAAAGAAATGAAAAGACAAGCCGCAGGCTGGGAGAAAAATTTGCAGAAGATGCACGTGAGAAAGCACTGTTATCCAAAATATTAAAAAAATTTAAAACTTAACATTGAGAAACAAACCACCCAGTTAAAAAGTTGGTCAAAGATCTTACAAGACACCTCACCAAAGAATGTGTGCAGCTTACAAATGATCACATGAAAAGATGCTCTGCATCATGTGTTATCAGGGAAATACAAATTAAAAGAACAATAAAATACCACTATACAGCTGTCAGAATGGCCAAAATCTAGAGCACTGACAACACCAAATGCTGACGTCCTTTGTGTGACAACACAAAGGATGTAGAACAATAGGAACTTTCATTCACTGCTAGCGGAAATGAAAAATAGTACAGCCACTTTGGAAGACCTTTTGGCAGTTTCTTACAAAACTAAACATAGTCTTATCATTCGTTCCAGAAATCACACTTCTTGGTTTTTACCCAAAGGAGTTGAAAACTTATGTCCACACAAAAACGTGTGTATGAATGTTTATAGTAGCTTTATTCATAATTGCCAAAACTTGGATGCAACCAAGATTTCCTTAAGTGGGTGAATGGATAAACTGGTACATCCTGACAATGGAATGTTATTCAGTGCTAAAAAGAAATGAGCAATCAAGCTTTGAAAAGATGTGGTGGAAACTTAAATTCATATTACTCGAAGTTAAAGAAGCCAGTCTGAAGAGACTGCATACTAGACAATTCCAACTATATGGCATTCTGGGAAAGGCAAAACTATGGAGACAGTAAATATACTAATGGTTGCCAAGTTATGGTAAGTGGAGGAATGAACAGGTGTAGCACAGAGGATTTCTTGGGCAGTATGATAACATAATGGTGGACACACATCATTGTACATTTGTCCAAACACATAAAATACACAACACCGAGAGTGAACCCTAATGTCAACTATGGACTTTGAGTGATAATGATGTGTCAATGTAGGTTCATCAATTGTAACAAATGTACCACTCTGGTAGCGGATGTTGATAATGGGGGAGGCTATGGATGAGTGGGGGCAGGGGATACACAGAAAACTTCTGTACCTTCTGCTCAATTTTGTTGTGAACCCAAAACTGCTCTAAAAATAAAGCCTATTAAAAATAATTAAATGAAAATATAGGTGTCTAAGATACAAACACTGACTGTTCCCTGGGTTTCATGGCTGCTGCTTTTGTACTTGCTCACCTTCTATCTGCAGGACTGGTCAGTTGGCTTGTTTAGCAAATTAGGGTCTTTTCATAACCCTGTGTGCCAGAGACTGCATTGCTAGAAGCACACTAAATTCAAAGAAAGGAATTCTGGTCTGGTAAACGTGAATTTGAATATAATTCTTAAAAAACTTAATATGTATTTTGGAGTAATACTTTGACAACCGAATATCTTGGTTACCAAAATGAGTCACTGATTGAAATATATGCATACTCCAACTGTGATATTAAACGATAGATTATAATATAATAAATAAATGGAAAATAGCAACTGTCTAAAGTCAGTTAGCTGGAAAAATCAAATCAAGTCCAATTTTTTAATCCTCAAATAATTATATGATCCTGGTTTCTAATAAAAGAGAATTGTCTTACCCAGAGGTTTAATAGCTTCCCCGAGGATTTACTTAAGAGATAATGGGGATCCTGCAATGACCCTAAATGAAACTTTGGGATCCCAGAGGGCAGTAATGCATGACAGTTTAGTTTTAAGTGATGTTATCCAAGGGGCAGAGTGGTTCGTTCTTTCTAAATGAAGTGGTCTGCTGGCAATACCTAAACACCTTTTATGATTAATCCATTTCATCCAGGCTATATTACTCAGAACTTCAAGGTTTCAGTTTTTTTGTTTGTTTGTGTGTGTGTGTGTGGTTTTTTTTTGTTTTGTTTTTTGTTTGTTTGTTTGAGACACGGTCTTGCTCTCTCACCCAGGCTAGAGTGCAATGGCACAATCTCACCTGACTGCAAACTCCGCATCCCGGGCTCAAACAATCCTCCTGCCTGAGCCTCCCAATTAGCTGGGACTACAGGCATGCGCAACCATGCCTGGCTAATTTTTGTATTTTTTGTAGAGATGGGGTTTTGCCATATTGCCCAGGCTGGTCTCAAACTCCTGGACTCAAGCTATCCCCCTGCCTCGGCCTCCCAAATTGCTGGGATTACAGGCATAAGTTGCCGTGTCTGGCCCTCAGTCATCTGCTTTTTACAAATACTTGGGCTGTGTGGCCTTGTGCAAGTAGCTCAACTTCTCTGAGTTTAATTTTCCCTATGTGACCTATGTAAACAATAAAGAGATTGCATAGTGCACCGTAAACAATTTGGATTTACCCCAGGAATGCAAAATGCATTTAACATGATCAGTTATCCAATTATCTACATTTTAACAGATTGAAGATAATTCAAAATGTAATCTTTTCAACATACAAAGAAGTTCAATAAACTAACATTTATTTATTTAAAAAATTATAATGACAGGGAACTGCTATAATATGTAAATGGTATCTACAAAGAAAACCCGTAACGGGCATTATACTTAATGGTGAAACACTATAACTATTCCCTGTAAGACGAATAACAAGACAGGATCTCACTATTTCTGTCTCTATGCAATATTGTACTGGATGTCCTAGATAAGGCAATAAGGAAAAAAAAGAAAAAAGAAAAGATATAAGGATTGGGGGGTAAGAAATAAAATTGTCTTTATTTGCAAATGATATCATTGGGTAGAAAACTTCAACGAATCTACAGAAAAATTACTAGAATAGTAAGAAAAATTAAAAACGTGGCTCCTTAAAAAATAATATGTACATTCGAGTTGCAGTTCTAAGTATCAACACAAAAATTTGAAAATGTGCTTTTTTATAAAAAGACTTTTACAGTACAGTAAAAATTTCAGATACCTAGGAATAAATCTAACAAAAGATGTATAATATCTTTAGAGCAAAAATACAAAATTTTATTGAAAACATAGAAAACCTAAATACAAAGATATGTTCATGAATCCTAAAGTGTGTACTCATAAAAATGTAAATATTCCTAAAATTGACCTATGCATGTAATGCAATTCCAATTAAAACCCAAGCAGTTTTATTGTAGAGCTCCTTATTAACTTAATAAATGCTTATTGAACACTTAGTCCTTGCTAGACACTGTACTAGGTATAGTAAGAATATAGCAATGAGCAAGACATGAACTCTCAATTCTCATGAACCTTGGACTAGTGAGAGAAACTGACTTAAAATATGTAATTATTAGTTTGACATGTTGATTATATGCTGTGTGATTGGCATATTACAGATGATAAAATTGAAACTAAACATGTCATTTGCCAAACCCAAGATCACAGAACTAGTAATATTAGAGCCAGTTTTTAAAGCCAAGAGTGACAAGTCTGACTTCAAAGCCTACGTTCTTTCCACATCATCATGCAGATTTCCAAGACCCTCTTTGTCCAAAAGCTCAGCCAGCATGCATTCCTCTGTGTACCTCTATAGGGCCACAACTATGTCTCAAACCCTCACAAAATACATATGACGTGGGTATAAAGCTGCAAAAGTCAAGTGCTACAGTCACAGTGAAATGCATGATGGGTGTTCACAGATGCCAGCACCACTGGGCTCTGTGTTTAGGCAAAGTTGGCAGCAACTGTGGTGTGATTTCAGGGATGCTTCTGCTCTAAAAGATCTCAGTTTGTCACAGTTTGTGAAAAATTCCGCAGTTGGAGTTTCAGACTGTAGGATTTCAGGAATATTGTGGAATAAGTAGCAATGTCAGCAACCTGCTTGTCTCCAATGTTATTACTGTAAATATTTTTCAGTAACTACAACAATAATAACATAAAGCCTCTACCCTGCCTCACAACCAAGTAAGACTTTGTCACAGTCTGGCTTTCTCCTCTAACGTGCCTAACCTCAGTGGCCAGATGTGTGTGGTGGGAAAATCTATGCACAACCATACCTCAGAAATGGGATCCAAGACCTGTACCCCCAGTCCTAGTTAATGAAACCCTGGCAGCCCACCTGGCATGGGTCAGGGCTGTCACCCCATATGGCCTGCTACTTCAGCCTTGTCCTAGGAAGCTTCAAATACCAACATTTAAGACAAGTAGTTAAAACCATCTTTTTAGATTTGTGAATAGCAAGGAGGATCAACAAGTCAAAATCATGGAGACTAAATAGTGCAGAAAACAAATGCTTTATAATGGAAAGAAACAAAAAGTCAAGAGCTGAGAAACGCCTTTCCTCTGAGGTTCACTTTATGAATCAGAAGAATATTCTACACAACTGGCTATTTCCTATGCCCAGTGAGATTAAAGAGGATATGGCATCAGAATAGGAACAAGTAGGAGAAAACACAGGTTCAATGAAATAAATGATAGAGCAAGAAAATAGTGGCTATATGCAGTAAAAAGCAGAATTACTACTGCAGAAAAATAAATCCACAATACAAAACAGAGTCCCTATATTATAATGGTTGAGAACCTGGCTCCTGCATCAGACAGATTTGGCTGGAATTGAATTACAATTCTGCATTGCTTCTCAGCCTTTTGGCTAAGATCAAGTGAATTACAATTCTGCCACTTATCAGCTGTATGATCTTCAGCAAATGCATCATCCATAAAGTGAGGATAAGAAGATGAAACAAGAATGCATTTATAGTGTTAAAATAGTGCCTGAAACATAGTCAATGCTGTATAAAGTTATGCCTATTATTATTTTTATTCTAACCAATAAACTTAATAATTATTCTTTGGATTGAGGCTCTCAGGATCCTCTGCTCCAATGTCAACGTCCCTGAGAGTGGTAGACGTTCCATATTATCAATATTGTTGAGCATCTGCTTTGTATGAGGCAAATTTATCAAACAACCACCTAACATAGGACACCAAGAAACTAAGAAAATGGAAAATATGACCAGTATTTTGAAGAGTGAGGTGAGCTGAGTTTCCCAAATGTGACCATGAAAACACGAGATCAAGAGAGACCATGCCAGGTGTGGTGCATGCCTATAATCCCAGCACTTGGCAGGCTGAGGCAAGCGCATTGCTTGAGCTCAAGAGTTTGAAACCAGCCGGGGCAACATAGTGAGACCCTGTCTCAGAAAAAAAAAAAAAGAGAGAGAGAGACCCAGAGGAAAGCTCCAGATTTTTGACTCCTCCCACTTCCATGCACATGACTCACTTCACAATTCCCAAGAATGGTGATGATACTAACAGACTCTAGTCTTTGGTATGAAATTATGAATTGCTTTCATTACCTACAGAAGATTAATATTCTCACTAGGGTTCTATATATCTTAAGAGGCTGGCCAACTCTTATTCCTCTCCTTTGAAGATACTTAATCTACAAGTGTCTGTAATATAAAGACACAGTTAAATACAAAGCATCATGGCAAGTGTCTAGGAAAGTCACTTTATTTACGCCATCTGTAATGGTGCCAGCAGGGGTAATAAGTGATGGAGAAGCAATCAAAATCACACAGTTAAAACCACTTTTAGGGCCAGTGGCTGACAAGATGGCTGAATAGGAACAGCTCCAGTCTGCAGCTCCCAGCAAGATCAATGCAGAAGGTGGGTGATTTCTGCATTTCCAACTGAGGTACCTGGCTTATCTCATTGGGACTCATTAGATGGTGGGTGCAGCTCATGGAGGGTGAGCCAAATCAGGGTGGGGCATTGCCTCACCCAGGAAGTGCAAGGGGTCAGGGAACTACCTCCCCTAGCCAAGGGAAGCAGTGAGGGACTGTGCTGTGGGGAATGGTACACTTCAGCCTACATACTATGCTTTTCCCATGATCTTCACAACCCACAGACTAGGCGATTCCCTCAAGTTCGTATGCCAACAGGGCCCTGAGTTTCAAGCACAAAACTGGGCGGCTGTTTGGACAGACACCGAGCTAGCTACAGGAGTTTTTTTTTTCATACCCCAGTGGCGCCTGAAACACCAGTGAGACAGAGGTGTTCACTCCCCTGGAAAGGAGGCTGAAGCCAGGGAGCCAAGTGGTCTAGCTCAGTGGATCCCACCCCCATGGAGCCCAGCAAACTAAGATCCACTGGCTTGAAATTCTCACTGCCAGCACAGCAGTCTGAAGTTGGCCTGGGATGCTCAAGCTTGGTGGGGGGAGGGGTGTCCACAATTACTGAGGCTTGAGTAGGTGGTTTTCCCCTCACAGTGTAAACAAAGTTGCCAAGAAGTTCGAAGTGGGCAGAGCCCACCGCAGCACGACAAAGCCGCTGTAGCCAGACTGCCCTCTAGATTCCTCCTCTCTGGGCAGGGCATCTCTGAAAGAAAGGCCGCAGCCCCAGTCGGGGGCCTGTAGATAAAACTCTCAACTCCCTGGGACAGAGCACCTGGGAGAAGGGATGGCTGTGGGTGTAGCTTCAGCAGACTTAAATGTTCTGCCTGCCAGCTCTGAAGAGAGCAGTGGACCTCCCAGCACAGTGCTCAAGCACTGCTAAGGGACAGACTGCCTCCTCAAGTGGGTCCCTTACCCCTGTGCCTCCTTACTGGGAGACACTTCCCAGCAGGGTCAACAGACACCTCATACAGGAGTGCTCCAGCTGGCATGTGGCAGGTGCCCCTCTGGGATGAAGCTTCCAGAGGAGGAACAGGCAGTAATCTTTGCTGTTCTGAAGCCTCCGCTCATGATGCCCAGGCAAACAGGGTCTGGAGTGGACCTCCAGGAAACTCAGCAGACCTGCAGCGTAGGGACCTGTTCGATGGAAAACTAACAAACAGAAAGGAATAGCATCAGCATCAACAAAAAGGACGTCCACACAAAAACGCCATCCGAAGGTTACCAACATCAAAGACAAAATGTAGATAAATCCATGAAGATGAGGAAAAACCAGCACAAAAAGGCTGATAATTACAAAAACCAGAATGCCTCTTCTCCTCCAAATGATCACAACTCCTCACCAGTAAGGGAACAAAACTGAACAGAGAATGAGTTTGAAGAATTGACAGAAGTAGGTTTCAGAAGGTGCATAATAACAAACTCCTCTGAGCTAAAGGAGCATGTTCTAATCCAATGCAAGGAAGCTAAGAATCTTGAAAAAAAGGTTAGAGGAATTGCTAACTAGAATAACCAGTTTAGAGAAGAATGTAAGTGACCTGATGCAGATGAGAAACACAGCACAAGAATTTTGTGAAGCATACACAAGTATCAATAGCCGAATTGACCAAGTGGAAGAAAGAATATCAGAGATTGAAGATCAACTTAATAAAATAAAGTGTGAAGACAAGATTAGAGAAAAAAGAATGTAAAGGAACAAACAAAGCCTCCATGGTACTATGTGAAAAGACCAAACCTACGTTTGATTAGTGTAACTGAAACTGACAGGAAGAATGGAACCAAGTTGAAAAACACTCTTCAGGATATTACCAGGAGAACTTCCCCAACCTTGCGAGAGAAGCCAACATTAAAATTCAGGAAATACAGAGGACACCACAAAGATACTCCTCAAGAAGAGCAACCCCAATATACGTAATTGTCAGATTCACCAAGGTTGAAAAGAAGGAAAAAATGTTAAGGGCAGCCAGAGAGAAAGGTTGGGTTACCCACAAAGGGAAGCTCATCAGACTAACAGCAGATCTATCTGCAGAAACCCTACAAGCCGGAAGACAGTGGGTGCCAATATTCAACATTCTTAAAGAAAAGAATTTTCAACCCAGAATTTCATATCCAGACAAACTAAGCTTCATAAGCAAAGGAGAAATAAAATCCTTTATAGATAAGCAAATGCTGAGAGATTTTGTCGCCACCAGGCTTTCCTTACAAGAGCTCCTGAAGGAAGCACTAAACATGGAAAAGAAAAACCCATACCAGCCACTGCAAAAACACACTAAATTGTAAAGACCATCGACACTATGAAGAAACTGCATCAACTAACGGGCAAAATAACCAGCTACCATCATAATGACAGGATTAAATTTGCACATAATAATATTAACCTTAAATGTAAATGGGCTAAATGCCCCAATTAAAAGACACAGACTGGCAAATTGGATAAAGAGTCAAGACCCATCAGTGTGCTGTATTCAGGAGACCCATCTCACATGCAAAGACACACACAGGCTCAAAATAAAGGGATGAAGGAATATTTACTAAGCAAATGGAAAGCAAAAAAAAGCAGGGGTTGGAATCCTAGTCCCTGATAAAACGGACTTTAAACCAACAAAGATCACAAAAGACAAAAAGGGCATTAAATGAACGCAAGGGGATCAATGCAACAAGAGCTAATTATCCTAAAAATATATGCACCCAAAACAGGAGCACCCAGATTCATAAGGCAAGTACTTAGAGACCTACAAAGAGACTTAGACTCCCACACAATAATGGTGTGAGACTTTAACACCCCACTGTCAATATTAGGCAGATCAACAAGACAGAAAATTAACAAGGATATTCATACGGAACCAAAAAAGAGCCCACATAGCCAAGACAATCCCAAGCAAAAAGAACAAAGCTGGAGGCATCACACTGCCTGACTTCAAACTATACTGCAAGGATACAGTAACCAAAACAGCATGGTACTGGTACTGAGAGGTGACAATGTGCTGGCAGTGCTCACAGCCCTCGCTTACTCTTGGCGCCTCCTGTACCTGGGCTCCCACTTTGGCGGCACTTGAGGAGCCCTTCAGCCTGCCGCTGCACTGTGGGAGCCACTTTCTGGGCTGGCCAAGGCTGGAGCTGGCTCCCTCAGCTTCAGAGAGGTGTGGAGGGAGAGGCATAGGCGGGAACCGGGGCTGCACGTGGTGCTTGTGGGCCAGCGCGAGTTCCGGGTAGGCGTGGGCTTGGTGGACCCCACACTTGGAGCGGCCAGCCGGCCCCACCAGCCCCGGGCAGTGAGGGGCTTAGCACCTGGGCCAGCAGCTGCTGTGCTCAATTTCTCGCCAGGCGTTAGCTGCCTCCCCACGGGGCAGGGCTTGGGACCTGCAGCCCGCCATGCCTGAGCCTCCCCCAATTCCATGGGCTCCTGTGCAGCCTGAGCCTCCCCAATGAGCACCGCCCCCTGCTCCACAGCACCCAGTCCCATCAACCACCCAAGGGCTGAGGAGTGTGGGCACACAGCGTGGTACTGGCAGGCAGCTCCACCTGCAGCCCCGGTGTGGGATCCACTGGGTGAAGCCAGCTGGGCTCCTGAGTCTGGTGGGGATGTGGAGAACCTTTATGTCTAGCTAACGGATTGTAAATACACCAATCGGCACTCTGTATCTCGCTCAAGGTTTGTAAACACACCAATCAGCACCCTGTGTCTAGCTCAGGGTTTGTGAATGCACCAATAGACACTCTGTATCTAGCTACTCTGGTGGTGACTTGAAGAACCTTTGTGTCGACATTCTGTATCTAGCTAATCTGGTGGGGACGTGGAGAACTTTTGTGTCTAGCTCAGGGATTGTAAATGCACCAATCAGCGCCCTGTCAAAACAGACCACTTGGCTCTACCAATCAGCAGGATGTGGGTGGGGCCAGATAAGAGAATAAAAGCAGGCTGCCCAAGCCAGCAGTGGCAACCCGCTCGGGTCCCCTTCCACACTGTGGAAGCTTTGTTCTTTCACTCTTTGCAGTAAATCTTGCTGCTGCTCACTCTTTGGGTCCAAACTGCCTTTATGATCTGTAACACTCACCGCGAAGGTCTGCAGCTTCACTCTTGAAGCCAGCGAGACCATGAACCCACTGGGAGGAACGAACAACTCCAGACGTGCCACGTTAAGAGCTGTAACACTCACCGAGAAGCTGTGCAGCTTCACTCCTGAGCCAGCGAGACCACGAACCCACCAGAAGGCCGAACACATCCAAACATCAGAAGGAGTAAACTCCGGACACGCCGCCTTTAAGAACTGTAACACTCACCGCGAGGGTCCGCGGCTTCATTCCTGAAGTCAATGAGACCAAGAACCCACCAATTCTGGACACATTTTGGTGACCACGAAGGGACTATCACCTATTGCCAAGCGGTGAGGCTATCGCCAAGCGGTGAGACCATTGCCTGTCACTGAGCGGCGAGACAATTGCTTGTCGCCAAGCAGTGAGTACCATCGGACGCTTTTCACTTGCTATTCTGTCTTATTTTTCCTTAAAATTTGGGGGCTAAATACTGGGTACCTGTTGGCCAGTTAAAAGCGACTAGCACAGCCGCCAGACTAAAGACACGGGTGTCAGGCTTTCTGGGAAAGGGCTCTCTAACAACCCCCGACTCTTTGAAGTTGGGACCGTTGGTTTGCCTGGAACCAGCTTCCACTCTTCCTGTACTTTTGGGCTGAGCCGAGGGTTGACAGAGAGGAAAGCCATGCAGCTCCGGGGTCCTGACAACAAGTTGGTTGACCCTGCGGCCATGAGCAGAACTCTCAAAGGCACGTCGCCCAAGCGAGACTCACCCATCTATCCTATCTATCCTGACGCTTGCCCCCTGGGTCCTAATGTCTGCCAGACAAACTTCCTCTTGCCTCTCTTCTCCGAGGTTAGTCCCGCTTCTAAAAATTGCTACCTATCTCTGGTGCTTTTCTAGTTTCTCCTATAAGAATGATTTCTAGTATAAACTCCAGGACTCTGTTACCTTCTTTAGGCACCTGGGCTCACCAATCAGAAAGACATAATTTTTGCCCAAAGCCCCATCATAGTGGGGACTACCTGGAATTTTAGGATCCCTCCTCAGACTAATAGGCATAACAAAAGCTATTCCTGAAGCTAGGATATGGGGAGCCTCAGAAATTGTATCCTTCCTATTCATATAAGTGAGGACAAAAGGTGTCACTCTTCCAACCCTGGAGATCCCTTCCCTCCCTCAGGGTATGGCCCTCCACTTCATTTTTGAGGCATAACATCTTTATAGGAAAGGGGTAAAGTCCCAATACTAACAGAAGAATGCTTAGGACTCTAACAGGTTTTTGAGAATGCGTCAGTAAGGGCCACTAAATCCGATTTTTCTCGGTTGGTCCTCCTTGTGGTCTAGGAGGACAGGTAAGGGTGCAGGTTTTCAAGAATGCGTTGGTAAGGGCCACTAAATCCGACCTTCCTCAGTTCTCCATGTGGTCTGGGAGGAAAACTAGTGTTTATGCTGCTGCGTCGGTGAGCACAACTATTCTGATCAGCAGGGTCCAGGGACTGTTGCGGGTTCTTGGACAGGGGTTTTTTCTGCTGCTGCGTCAGTGAGCACAACTATTCTGATCAGCAGGGTCCAGGGACTGTTGCAGGTTCTTGGGCAGGGGAGAAACAAAATAAACCAAAACCGTGGCGGTTTTGTCTTTCAGATGGGAAACACTCAGGCATCAACAGGCTCACCCTTGAAATGCATCCTAAGCCATTGGGACCAATTTGACCCACAAACCCTGAAAAAGAGGTGGCTCATTTTTTTCTGCACTATGGCTTGACCCCAATATTATCTTTCTGATGGGGAAAAATGGCCACCTGAGGGAAGTACAAATTACAATACTATCCTGCAGCTTGACCTTTTCTGTGAGAGGGAAAGCAAATGGAGTGAAATACCTTATGTCCAAGCTTTCTTTTCACTGAGGGAGAATACACAACTATGCAAAGCTTGCAATTTACATCCCACAGGAGGACCTCTCAGCTTACCCTCATATCCTAGCCTCCCTATAGCTCCCCTTCCTATTAATGATAATCCTCCTCTAATCTCCCCTGCCGGAAGGAAATAAGCAAAGAAATCTCCAAAGGACCACAAAAACCCCTGGGCTATCGGTTATGTCCCCTTCAAGCTGTAGGGGGAGGGGAATTTGGCCCAACCCGGGTACATGTCCCCTTCTCCCTCTCTGATTTAAAGCAGATCAAGGTAGACCTGGGGAAGTTTTCAGATGATCCTGATAGGTACGTAGATGTCCTACAGGGTCTAGGGCAAAACTTTGACCTTGCTTGGAGAGATGTCATGCTACTGTTAGATCAAACCCTGTCCTCTAATGAAAAGAATGCAGCTTTAGCTGCAGCCCGAGAGTTTGGAGATACCTGGTATCTTAGTCAAGTAAATGATAGAATAACAACCGAAGAAAGGGACAAATTCCCTACTGGTCAGCAAGCCATCCCCAGTATCGATCCCCACTGGGACCTTGACTCAGATCATGGGGACTGGAGTCATAAACATTTGTTGACCTGTGTTCTAGAAGGACTAAGGAGAATTAGAAAAAAACTGATGAATTATTCAATGATGTCCACCATAACTCAGGGAAAGGAAGAAAAATCCCTCTTCCTTCCTCGAGCGGCTACGAGAGGCCTTAAGAAAATATACTCCCCTGTCACCCGAATCACTCAAGGGTCAATTGATTCTAAAAGATAAGTTTATTACCCAATCAGCTGCAGATATCAGGAGAAAGCTCCAAAAGCAAGCCCTGGGCCCTGAACAAAATCTGGAGGCATTATTAAACCTGGCAACCTCGGTATTCTGTAATAGGGACCAAGAGAAAGAGGCCCAAAAGGAAAAGTGAGATGAGAGAAAGGCTGCAGCCTTAGTCATGGCCCTCAGATAAACAAACCTTGGTGGTTCAGAGAGGATAGAAAATGGAGCAGGCCAATCACCCGGTAGGGCTTGCTATCAGCGTGATTTACTAGGACACTTAAAAAGATTGTCCAATGAGAAACAAGCTGCCCCCTCGTCCATGTCCACTATGCTGAGGCAATCACTGGAAGGTGCACTGTGCCAGAGGATGAAGGTTCCCTGGGTCAGAAGCCCCCAACCAGATGATCCAACAACAGGACTGAGGGTGCCCAGGGCAAGCGCCAGCTCATGTCATCACCCTCACTGAGCCCCGGGTATGTTTCACCATTGAGGGCCATGAAATTGACTTCCTCCTGGACACTGGCATGGCCTTCTCAGTGTTAATCTCATGTCCTGGACGACTGTCCTCAAGGTCCGTTACCATCCGAGGAATCCTGGGATAGCCTGTAACCAGGTACTTCTCCCACCTTCTCAGTTGTAATTGGGAGACTTTGCTCTTTTCACATGGCTTTCTTGTTATGCCTGAAAGTCCCACACCCTTATTAGTGAGGGATATATTAGCCAAGGCTGGAGCTATTATCTACATGAATATGGGGAACAAGTTACCCATTTGTTGTCCCCTACTTGAGGAGGGAATCAACCCTGAAGTCTGGGCATTGGAAGGACAATTTGGAAGGGCAAAAAATGCCCGCCCAGTCCAAATCAGGTTAAAAGATCCCACCACTTTTCCTTATCAAAGGCAATATCCCTTAAGGCCTGAAGCTCATAACGGATTACAGAATATTGTTAAACATTTGAAAGCTCAAGGCTTAGTAAGGAAATGCAGCAGTCCATGCAACACCCCAATTCTAGGAGTACAAAAACTGAATGGTCAGTGGAGACTAGTGCAAGATCTTAGACTCATCAATGAGGCAGTAATTCCACTATATCCAGTTGTACCCAACCCCTATACCCTGCTCTCTGAAATACCAGAGAAGGCAGAATGGTTCATGGTTCTGGACCTCAAGGATGCCTTCTTCTGTATTCCCCTGCACTGTGATTCCCAGTTCCTCTTTGCTTTTGAGGATCCCACAGACCACACGTCCCAACTTATGTGGACGGTCTTGCCCCAAGGGTTTAGGGATAGCCCTCATCTGTTTGGTCAGGCACTGGCCCAAGATCTAGGCCACTTCTCAAGTCCAGGCACTCTGATCC
This sequence comes from Gorilla gorilla gorilla, assembly GCF_029281585.2. Taxonomy (NCBI): domain Eukaryota; kingdom Metazoa; phylum Chordata; class Mammalia; order Primates; family Hominidae; genus Gorilla; species Gorilla gorilla. The sequence goes on along the minus strand of NC_073224.2, from coordinate 87,096,651 downwards.
TTCAATATGTGGATGATTTACTTTTGGCTACCAGTTCGGAAGCCTCGTGCCAGCAGGCTACTCTAGATCTCTTGAACTTTCTAGCTAATCAAGGGTACGAGGTGTCTAGGTCGAAGGCCCAGCTTTGCCTACAGCAGGTTAAATATCTAGGCCTAATCTTAGCCAAAGGGACCAGGGCCCTCAGCAAGGAACGAATACAGCCTATACTGGCTTATCCTCACCCTAAGACATTAAAACAGTTGAGGGGGTTCCTTGGAATTACTAGCTTTTGCCGACTATGGATCCCCAGATACAGTGAGATAGCCAGGCCCCTCTATACTCTAATCAAGGAAACCCAGAGGGCAAATACTCATCTAGTCGAATGGGAACCAGAGGCAGAAAGAGCCTTCAAAACCTTAAAGCAGGCCCTAGTACAAGCTCCAGCTTTAAGCCTTCCCACAGGACAAAACTTCTCTTTATATGTCACAGAGAGAGCCGGGATAGCTCTTGGAGTCCTTACTCAGACTCGTGGGACAACCCCACAACCAGTGGCATACCTAAGTAAGGAAATTGATGTAGTAGCAAAAGGCTATCCTCACTGTTTAAGCATAGTTGCAGCAGTGGCCGTCTTAGTGTCAGAGGCTATCAAAATAATACAAGGAAAGGGTCTCACTGTCTGGACTACTCATGATGTAAATGGCATACGAGGTGCCAAAGGAAGTTTATGGCTATCAGACAACCACCTACTTAGATACCAGGCACTCCTCCTTGAGGGACCAGTGTTTCAAATACGCACGTGTGTGGCCCTCAACCCTGCCACTTTTCTCCCAGAGGATGGGGAAACAATAGAGCATGACTGCCAACAAATTATAGTCCAGACTTATGCCGCCTGAGATGATCTCTTAGAAGTCCCCTTAACTAATCCTGACCTTTACCTATATACCAATGGAAGTTCATCTGTGGAGAATGGGATACGAAGGGCAGGTTACACGATAGTTAGTGATGTAACCATACTTGAGAGTAAGCCTCCTCCCCCAGGGACCAGTGCCCAGTTAGCAGAACTAGTGGCACTTACCCAAGCCTTAGAACTGGGAAAGGGAAAAAGAATAAACGTGTATACAGATAGCAAGTATGCTTATCTAATCCTACATGCCCATGCTGCAATATGGAAAGAGAGGGAGTTCCTAACCTCTGGGGGAACCCCCATCAAATACCACAAGGAAATTATAGAGTTATTGCACACAATGCAAAAACACAAGGGGGTGGCACTCTTACACTGCCAAAGCCATCAAAATGGGAAGAAGAGGGGAGAACAGCAGCATAAGCGGCTGGCAGAGGCAGGGAAAGATCAGCAAGAAGGAAAGAGAGAAAGAGAAAGAGAAAGAGAGAGAGGAAGAAACAGAGAGAAAGAAAGAGACAGGAAGTCAAAGAGACAGAGAAGGAGACAGAGAGGAAGAAGTCAAAGAGAAAGAGAAAGAGAGACAAAGGAGAAGTCAAAGAGAAAGAGAAAGAGAGATGGAAGTAGTAAAGAAAAAAAAACAGTGTACCCTATTCCTTGAAGACCCAGGGTAAATGTCTATCTACCCAGCCAAGGCATATTCTACTTACGTGGATCTTCAACCCATATCTGCCTCTCAGACAGTTTGCAAGAAATAATGAAATCTATCCTTACTTTACAATCCCAAATAGACTCTTTGGTAGCAGTGACTCTCCAAAACCACCAAGGCCTAGACCTCCTCACTGCTGAAAAAGGATGACTCTGCACCTTCTTAGGGGAAGAGTGTTGTTTTTACACTAACCAGTCAGGGATAGTACGAGATGCTGCCCGGTGTTTACAGGAAAAGGCTTCTGAAATCAGACAACATCTTTCGAACTCTTATACCAGCCTCTGGAGTTGGGCAACATGGCTTTTCCCCTTTCTAGGGGAGTGGTGGAGGGAGAGGTGCAGGCAGGAACCGGGGCTGCATGCAGTGCTTGCGGGCCAGCGCGAGTTCCAGGTGGCATGGGCTTGGTGGACCCCACACTCGGAGCGGCTGGCCAGCCCCACCGACCCTGGGCAGTGAGGGGCTTAGCACCTGGGCCAGCAGCTGCTGTGCTCAATTTCTCACCAGGCCTTAGCTGCCTTCCCATGGGGCAGGGCTCGGGACCTGCAGCCCACCGTGCCTGAACCTCCCCCAACTCCATGGGCTCCTGTGCAGCCCGAGCCTCCCCGACAAGCGCTGCCCCCTGCTCCACGGCACACAGTCCCATCAACCACCCAAGGGCTGAGGAGTGCGGGCACATGGCATGGAACTGGCAGGCAGCTCCACCTGCAGCCCCGGTGTGGGATCCACTGGGTGAAGCCAGCTAGGCTCCTGAGTCTGGTGGGGATGTGGAGAACATTTATGTCTAGCTAAGGGATTGTAAATACACCAATCGGCACTCTGTATCTAGCTCAAGGTTTGTAAACACACCAATCAGCACCCTGTGTCTAGCTCAGGGTTTGTGAATGCACCAATCGACACTCTGTGTCTAGCTACTCTGGTGGTGACTTGGAGAACCTTTGTGTCGACATTCTGTATCTAGCTAATCTGGTGGGGACGTGGAGAACTTTTGTGTCTAGCTCAGGGATTGTAAACGCACCAATCAGCGCCCTGTCAAAACAGACCACTTGGCTCTACCAATCAGCAGGATGTGGGTGGGGCCAGATAAGAGAATAAAAGCAGGCTGCCCAAGCCAGCAGTGGCAACCCGCTCGGGTCCCCTTCCACACTGTGGAAGCTTTGTTCTTTCACTGTTTGCAATAAATCTTGCTGCTGCTCACTCTTTGGGTCCGCACTGCTTTTATGATCTGTAACACTCACCGCGAAGGTCTGCAGCTTCACTCTTGAAGCCAGCGAGACCACGAACCCACTGGGAGGAACGAACAACTCCAGACGTGCCACCTTAAGAGCTGTAACACTCACCGAGAAGGTCTGCAGCTTCACTCCTGAGCCAGCGAGACCACGAACCCACCAGAAGGCCGAACACATCCGAACATCAGAAGGAACGAACTCCGGACACACCACCTTTAAGAACTGTAACACTCACCACGAGGGTCCGCGGCTTCATTCTTGAAGTCAGTGAGACCAAGAACCCACCAATTCCGGACACAGTACCAAGACAGATATATAGACTAATGGAACAGAACAGAGCCCTCAGAAATAATACCACACATCTACAACCATCTGATCTTTGACAAACCTGACAAAAACAAGAAATGCAGAAAGGATTCCCTGTTTAATAAATGGTGTTGGGAAAACTGGCTAGCCATATGCAGAAAACTGAAACTGGATCCCTTCCTTACCCCTTATCCAAAATTAACTCAAGATGGATTAAAGACTTAAATGTGAGACCTAAAACTATAAAAACCCTAGAAGAAAACCTAGGCAATATCATTCAGGACATAGGCATGGGCAGACTTCATGACTAAAACACCAAATTCAGTGGCAACAAAAGCCAAAATTGACAAATTTGATATAATTAAACTAAAGAGCTTCTGCAGAGCAAAAGGAACTATCATCAGAGTGAACAGGAAACCTACAGAGTGGGAGAAGGTTTTGCAATCTATCCATCTGACATAGGGCTAATATCCAGAATCTACAAGGAACTTCAAAAAATTTACAAGAAAAAATCAACCCCATCAAAAAGTGGACAAAGGATATGAACAGACAATTCTCAAAAGAAGACATTTATGTGGACAACAAATGTATGAAAAGAAGCTCATCATCACTGGTCATTAGAGAAATGCAAATCAAAACCACAATGAGATACCATCTCATGCCAGTTAGAATGGTGATCATTAAAAAGTCAGGAAGCAACAGATGCTGGAGAGGATGTGGAGAAAGAGGAATGCTTTTACACTGTTGGTGGGAGTGTAAATTAGTTCAACCACTGTGGAAGACAATGTGGCAATTCCTCAAGGATCTAGAACCAGAAATACCATTTGACCCAGCAATCCCATTACTAGTATGTACCCAAAGGATTATAAATCATTCTACTACAGACACATGCACACATATGTTTATTGCAGCACTGTTCACAATAGCAAGGACTTGGAACCAACCCAAATACCCATCAATGATAGACTGGATAAAGAAAATGTGGCACATATACACCATGGAATACTATGCAGCCATAAAAAATGATGAGTTCATGTCCTTTTCAGGGACATGGATGAAGCTGGAAACCATCATTCTCAGCAAACTAACACAGGAATGGAAAACCAAACACCGCATGTTCTCACTCATAAGTGGGAGTTGAACAATGAGAACACATGGACACAGGGAGGGGAACATCACACACCAGGGCCTGTTGCGGGGTGGAGAGCTAGGGGAGGGATAGCATTAGGAGAAACACCTAATGTAGATGATAGGTTGATGGGTGCAGCAAACCACCATGGCACGTGTATACCTATTTAACAAACCTACACGTTCTGCACATGTATCACAGAACTTAAAGTATAATTTTTTTAAAAAACATCACTTTTAGGTGGTATGTATCTACTGATGAAGAGGAGGGCTATAATCACAAGCTCCTTAGTGAGCAATAAGGGGAGGGTATCTGATGGTATAGAAAGGAGAATGGGGTGGCACTAGAGACCAATTTAAACCACTTCACAACTGGGCCTGACCCCAGCTTTGGTTTGAAACGGAGGGCAGGAGCAGCCAGGCAGCAACGTCTTTTCCTGTCTTCAAGCACAGGAAATCAGTTAGATTGACCTGACATACTTGGATGATAAACAGTGGCAGGCTTTCCCAGGCAGCATTGTACTTCTTCCCCTGTTAACACCTCCCACTGTGGAAAAATCTAAACAAACTAGAATTAACAGGAATCTAACATCTTCTTTTCTATAGCGAAAAGTTTCCTTGCCTAACTCATTTAGGAGACTTTTTGGGAAGTTAGAAAGTTGGAAAAAGAAAAGCTTCACATCAGTGCATAGCTGTTTTTAACTTCTATGTGTTGAAAAAGCATATCTGATCAAAACTTTTACCTATTATGCATTTGATATATAAATAAGTATATAAATGCACACACAGACACAGCAATGATGGTGAACAGTCTTCATACAATTATATGGATGAATCTCATAAAATGCTGAGTGAAAGAAATCAGACCAAAGAACACATACTGAAAGATTCTCTCTATATACAAAGTTCAAAAATAGGTGGGACCAATTCATGGTGGTGTTAGAAATCAGAAGAGAGGCTACCTTTGTGGGGAGGGGACAGTTTAATGCCCAGAAGCGGTAAATAAGGAATCCTCTGGGGAGTGGTAATGATCTGGATGCTGGCTACAGGATGTGTTGGTTGTAAAAATGCATATTTTATATCTACCTTTTTCCATGTGTATATTATACTTCAAAGAAGTTCAGTTAATAATTTTTCATGTCGCTGTAGAGTAGCTCAGTTAGCCCCAGCAAGCCTCTGGCTTAATCTTGTTTTACCTTAAGCCATCAGTCATTTACAAGTAGGAAAATTCACAGGGAAAGTTAGAGTATAAAATCCAGAATGAAGGTTTACTGGGTAAGAGTCTCTCCATTTTCCAAAGCCCATTTATTTCTTGATTCCAGTTCTTAAGAAGTCTCAGCATTGTGTCTTTTTCATGTATCTTACAAGATGACAGCATGTGCTTCTAACACCTGATACATTGTATCTACCAGCACTTGGTAAACAGAAAAGAACCACATTTTTCTTGTAGGAGAAATTTGGTGCCTATTTCCTACCAGGCACCAATAAGTGGGACCAATAGGTGGGATTAAAGATACAGTAGAAAGTATTTAAAACTTGCCAGGGGACAATAGTCTGAAAATAAGTAAATTGGTGCTATAGAATGGAAGTTACAGGCTTCTTTCCTTTTTCCCCCAAGATCTGCTCCTTGAGCCCCTAGAGACTTTTCTGTCTGTTACTGTTTCTTCATTCCTCATCTGCAGAGCCAGCCCTGAGAAGTGCAGACCAAAGCCAGAGAAGGCTCTGCAAAGATGTATAAATGGAAGTCACCTTAATAACCACTGACTGCTGCGTATAATACATTTCACTCAAAAGAGGGGTTAAACAATGGAACAGAATACAGAGGCCAGAAATAATGCTGAACACTGACAACCACCTGATCTTTGACAAAATCCACAAAAACAAGCAATGGAGAAAGGACTCCCTATTCCATAATGGTGCTGGGATAACTGTCTAGCTATATGCAGAAGATTGAACCTGGGCCCCTTCCTTACATCATATGCAAAAAATAACTCAAGGTGGAGTAAAGACTTAAATCTAAAACCAAACACTATAAAAACCCTGGAAGATAGCCTGGGAACCATTCTGGACATAGGACCTGGCAAAGACTTCATGACAAGACACCAAAAGCAATAGCAACAAAAACCAAATTGACTAATGAAACTAATGAAACTCTTTAGTTGTACAACAGTTTATCTGTACAACAAAATAAACTATCAACAGAGTAAACAACCTACAGAATGGAAAAAATTTTTGCAAACTATGCATCTGACAAAGGTCTAATATCCAGAATCTATAAGGAATTTAAACAAATTTACAAGCAAAAAATGACCTCATTAAAAAGTGGGCAAAGGACATGAATAGATGCTTTTCAAAATAAGACATTCACACATCCAACAACCATATGAAAAAATGTTTAACATCACTAATCATTAGAGGAATACAAATCAAAAGCATAATGAGATACCATCTAATACCAGTAGGAATGACTACTATTAAAAAGTCAGACAATAACAGATGCTGGTGAAGGTTGTGGAGAAAAGGGAATGCTTATGCATTGCTGGTGGGAATGTAAACTAGTTCAGCCATTGTGGAAGAGAGTGTGGTGATTCCTCAAAGAATGTAAAACCAAACTGCCTTTCAATCCAGCAATCCCATTATTGGATATATACCCAAAGGAATAGAAATTGTTTTACTGTAAAGGCGCATGCATGCATATGTTCATTACAGCACTATTTACGATAGCAAAGACATGGAATCAATCTAAATGCCCATCAGTGGTAGACTGGCTAAAAAAAAAAATGTGGTACATATACACCACAGAATAGTATGCAGCCATAAAAATGAACAAGATCATCATGTCCTTTGCAGCAACATGGATGTAGTTGGAGGCCATTATCCTAAGCAAATTAATGCAGGAACAGAAAGCCAAATACCACATGTTCTCATTTATAAGTGAAAGCTAAATATTGAGTACACATGGACACAAAGAAGGGAACAATAGACATGGGACCTACTTGAGAATAGAGTGTGGGAGGAGGGTGAGGATCAAAAAGTACCCATAGGACACTGTGCTTATTACCTGGGTGATGAAATAATTTGCACACCAATCCCCTGTGACACACAATTTACCTATATAGAAAACCTGTGCATGTACCCCTGAACCTAAAAGTTAATGGTGGGGGGGTGGGGTTAAGCTACTTTGTGGTATAAATCTGAGCATTCATATTAAAATAGAATATTTACCTCATTAGAGTAATTAACATTTATTAAGCAAAGAGCCAAGTACCTTACACACGTGATGTTTAATCTCACAATGATCTTTAATCTCATAACAACTGTCCATTGTATGTACATATGTGGAAATTGAGCCTTGGAGAGATTAAATACATGGGGCATGCCATTTGACTAGAAACTGGAAGCATCAGGATTTAAACTCAGTTCTGAATGGTTTTGTAGGCTTTGTTTTTTCCACATTATAGCATGGCCTGCCATGAAGAACAGGTCCTTTCTGGTGTTTGTCTTGTTTGGTTTAAGTGAAGAAAATATTTATTTAAATATTCAAGATATGCTGTTAAATTTTTACTCAAAAATTTGAGTATAGTATGGATCTTCTGAAGCCAAATAACTCTTATTCAATGCTTAGTTGAGAAATTTTATGGAGTAGTTCTCAATTTTTATGTAGTTCCACTGCAAAGGTAAGTCTTATGGAAAGATTCACTGTAATTTTTTTTCCTCATTTGGACATCAGCTTTTTCTTTTCCTCAGACCCACTGAAAGATAATTTTTAAAATAAAAACCTTGTTTTTATATCAAGTGGGGACATTTTTCCCAAATGAAAACAGTGTATTCATTTTATATGATAAAATCAATGTTATTATTTTTAAAATTTTGATATAAAAATCATTAAAAATAAATTTTCAGATATTACTTGAAATTCTACCATCCAGAGATAATAGTGCTTAAATATTTGATATATAGACACACACACATATATACATATATATCATCCTAAACTTCTTTGTATAAATGTATATAAAGTTTTTAATAAAAACTAGGAGATTAATGCCCTTTGAATGAAAATAAATACAATGTGTATGCTTTAACATCTTGCCTTTACTTTATAACATTTATCACAGCAGTCATGAGATAATGATTTACATGATCATTGTTAGTAAGCTAATAGCTAAGTGCATGAACTCTGGAGCTAGCCTCCCTGGATTTTAATCCCAGATCTGTCATTGACCAGCTGAGCAATACTAGGTAAATTGCTCTTGTTCCTTAGTTTCTTCATCTGTAAAATAGAGATAAAAATAATATCCACCTCATAGGATTAGTGTGAGCATTAAATGAGCATACGTATGTAGGCCACTTAACAACAATGCCTTCACATACTGAACACAAATATATGAGCTGTTGTCTTATTGGGCTCATGTTTTTCGTACCACTAAGGTGCATGCATGCAAGGACCATGTTGGTTTTGTTCCACATTGCATCCCCAACCTAGTATACAGTGTGCGTTCAATAGTTGTTGACTATTATTACTAGTGGCATTTAACAAATATCTGTTAAATGAATGAAGAAATACCCATTTACTGCAAGTGTGTTTAATATTGATGGCATAATGGGGAAAACTCAAACTCTGGAGTCAAACAGGTTTTAAAACCTTATTCCCTCATCCTCAGTTATTGACTTTTTTTTTGGCAGGTGTGTGTGTGGGACAACTTATTGAACTTTTCTGAATTTCCAGCTTCGCATCTATAAAATAGAGATAGTGATTCATTCTTGCAATGTATGGATTTGAGACAATTGTGTAAGTTTATCAATAAATAGTAGCTATTTTTGTATAAGTACTACATATAATATCCAGGCCACTGCTTTGCATAACCCAAAAGGGGCACCATTCATGCAGAATACAACATAAACGGTGTCCCTGGAGCAGTGCAGTATAGGAACCCTGACGGGACCTACAGTATACTTTATAGTTCATAGATTACAAATTATCCCTTTATCAGAGTCTCTCAAGGTTGGATGTATTTGAGGTCCATAAGAGCAATTTAGGATTAACAGTAGCTGCAGAAACCATCTGCAGTGATATTCTCATTTTAAATCCGTGGGAAAGAAGACAGCTATAAACTTGGGACCTGGGTTTAAGCATTTTAAATGCCAAGTTCACCATTTTCTAAAACACAACAAATACCCAGTGAGAGAGGGAGAAGGGAAGTAAACGCCTCTGAATAAGCAAGTTAATGTCAGTAGTTGTACTGTATGCATATTGATGAACAATAGAGGAACCAATGTCCAATCAGAGGAGCAGGATATTTGGCAATAACAAGTTGCCTTTGAGGAAAAATGAGTTTCTTGGCAAGTTCTTTATCAGCATTACAAAGCTAAAAGCTACACTTATCATCACTTATACTAGCATACCCTGTTGTGCAAATGCTCTCTGTGTTTGCATCTGCTATTGTTGATGCCTGGTGCATGAATCAGGTCTCCAGCCCACAAGTTTTCCCAGAACTTTCTTATGGCCATCATCTTTAAGTGTCTGGTGAACAGTCATAGTTTGGTACACAAAAGGGCCAACCTGGGGGATGGCTAGGGCTTGACTCAGTCGTTACATTTCAATAGAGCAGGAAGGGGAAATGGTGGCCTGTAACCTCAGGGCATTTTGCCAGATGGTCCACCCCACTCTCTCTCTCCTGCTCTGAGGAAGTGGCACAGCCTAGAACAGCACCACATGTGAGAGAAATGCAAACCCTAACCAGAGAAGCAGACTCTTTGCCAGTGGTAATAGTTCAGGACCACCACCAGCTTTTATTAAAATTTTTAATAACACTCAAGTATTGGCAGAAAGAAATAATCTTGGATTAACTATAACTAGAATATTGACTCTTCCTCTGTGGAAGAATCAGCCAATCACATTTGTTTACATCAGTTCCCCTGAAGAAGAAAAATACTCTGATGTTGCAGCAAGACAAATTTAAGCTAGATGTAAATAACTTCCTTTAGCCTGTAATGCTAGGCTAATTACATATTGGAACTATTTTTTCAGGGAAGAATTGTGTAGGGTTTCAGGGAAGAATTCTGAAGAAAATATAGAGCTGAAATGATCTTGCAGCTCACTGAAACTGCAGGGTTTAGATCCACACTGATACTCGTTCTATTATCACTGTAATGAAGGCTGATGGAATAAGTAAAAATGTTTTGTATTAGTATGTTTTTACACTTATTTGCAAGGCATAAATAGGTTAGGTTTTGATCTTAATTTAATTCTAACATGTATTGTGCACAAGCTGTGAGCAGTTTTCAGGAGTTAGGTATCTGGCCATGACTGATTTTTCAGGAGTTAATCATCTGGTAGAAGGGTCATACACAATAGTAAGATCTGTGTGACAGGTTGTGATCATTACTATAATCACACAGAGAGCTGCAGAATTTTAGGCTGGCAGGGTGGCTCACGCCTGTAATCCCAGCACTTTAGGAGGCCAAGGCAGGTGGATCACGAGGTCAGGAGATGGAGACCATCCTGGCTAACACGGTGAAACCCCGTCTGTACTAAAAAAAAAAAAAGCTGGGCGTGGTGGTGGGCGCCTGTAGTCCCAGCTACTTGGGAGGCTGAGGCAGGAGAATGGTGTGAACCCGGGAGGCGGAGCTTGCAGTGAGCCGAGATCGCGTCACTGCATTCCAGCCTGGGCGACAGAGGGAGACTCAGTCTCAAAAAAAAAAAAAAAAAAAGTCATGTTAGATCCAGAGGGGTAGCAACTGGGGCTGGCCTGTCAGTCAACTCAGTCAACTCTGCTCCCCCACAGGAGATGCCAGTGATGCATTTTCATGGCCAACATTGTCAGTCAGCATCATTGAATTACTCCTGATTATAGAGACACAGCTGCAAACAATTCCCCATTAAATATGATGTTTCTTGCAATGTTTGGAAGGTACTCCTTTTTAGTAAGGGAAATCCCCTCTTCTGGCTTGCTGAAAGTTTTTTCTTTCCATTTTAAAAATCGTGAATTCCTTTTTGCAATATTGAGGTGGTTATATGGTTTCTCTTCTCTAATCTGTTAATATGGTGATTTAATGGTTAGAAATTTTCTAATGTAAATTCCACTCTTACATTGCAGAAATAAACCTAAACTGAGCATGAGGCTATATTTTTTATTTGCTTCTATATTTGGTTGCTATACAGTATTATGTTTAAGATTTGTTCACATATATTTGTGAATGGAATTGGACTATTTTTCTTTCTTGCCAATTTTTATCTGGTTTTTAAATTAAGGATATTTTAGACTTATGAAATATTTGGCAAACAATCCTTGGCAAGTAATTTTTTGGGGAATTTGTTTTGGCTATTTTGAGTATTACCCAATATATTTAAATTAAGTTATTCTTAATGTTTTCTTAATTTAAAAAATTACCTACTGTATCTTTAGAGATATTCTTTATGTACTCCAGATTTTGTCTATTTATACCACTTTTCTTTTTTCCTCGATGAGTCTCATAGATGTTCATCTATTTTTTTATCTTCTTTGATCTTCTCTTATTCCTTGTTTCTATTAACTTCTGAAGTTTATTATTTTCTTTTTTCCACTTCCTTATGGTTTATTCTTTCAATTTTTCTCTAACTTAAGTTGGGTGTTTAATTTTTAGCTTGCTTTGCTTTTTTAGTATAAGCATTAAAACTACAAATTTTCCTTGTTATTCTTTTGCTGCATCCCAAATTGTTGATATTTCTATTGTCTAATTTCTATTCAATTAGAATACTTTAAAGTTTCTTTTTGGTTTTTAAAAACTAACTTTTTAAATTGACAAATAAAAATTGTGTATATTTATTGTGCACAGCATATGGCTTTGAAATATGTGTACATTGTGGAATGGCTAAATTTAGCTTATTAAGGTATGCATTATCTCACATACTTATCATTTTTTGTGGTGAGAGCTATGTGACTTTTGAACTTATGAGTTATTTAAATATTTTTAAATTATTAAGCATATTGGAATTTTAAGTAATTTACCTTTTTATTATTAACTTATAACAAGTAGAACAGATATTAACCTGTATGATTCTGCATCATTGAAATTTATTGACATTTGCTTCATAGTCTATTATACGGTCTACTTTTGTTCATGTTACATCTGTAGTAGAATTGGCTAATAGTTGAGTAAAGTACACATATGTCTATGAAATCAAGTGTAATCCAGAGAAAAAGAGAAATTTACTGAACATATTGTTCTAGGTGCTATTATATGTTGTCATGTTTAATCCTCACCACAATTGTATGAGGCAGCCATAATGAATTCCACTTTACACATGAGGAGCCTGAGGGTTAAAAAAAAAAGCTAGCTCTACTATTTGTAAAGAATGAAGCAAAGATACAAATGAAGGCCCACATATCCTATAACTAGATATTTAAGCATTTTAATTCAAGCTTTAAAACTGCTAAATAAAATGTGCTCCAATTTCTATATTGACAGACATACCTTCCTAATGAGCTGGGGTTCGAATTTAGAAATCTTTGATGCTTCAGAGTCCGCACTGAAATGTGGAGGCACATGGTGAGTTGGTCCCAAGCCTTCAGTCCACCCACCTTCTCTTTACTAAATCACCTTTCACATACATGTATGAACACCCCAGCCTCCAAGTCCAAACCCTAAACAAAATGGGACACCCTTGTGCATACACGGAGACACAGCCCATCCTCAGGAAAACCTGGAAAAGTCCATACAAGTTCTGGAAGCAAGCTTGGGACGGTTTCGGTAGTGTGGTCTATAAGGGAGGCCTCAGAAGACAGGTTTTCTTAATTCTGTGAACTTCTCCCACTGTAGAAAGGGTGCTGGAGGAGGGTCAGAGTGAGGACTTCTAAAGCATGGGTCCTGAGTAGGGGCCACTCTTGCCCAAGTCTAAGAAGGGTACTAGAATAGCACACTACTACTAGGTACCAGAACCCAGATACAAGCACAGGTCTTCTGAAATTAATAATAATAATAACTATTACCATTATTATACCAGCAGCTGTCATTTATTTAGTGCTTACTATTTGCCAGTCACTGTTCTAAATTCTTTACATGTATTATACAACTGCCACATAACTGCCATATGAGGGATGTACCCTCATTGTCACCATTTTACCGATGAGAAAACTGGCATAAAACGTTTAAGTAACTTGTCCAAGTTACAGAGCTTAGTGAAGCCACAATGTTGCTCAATTTGCTCTCAAACTTCAAAGGGATGGGAAGGACACCTAAGTCATAGAGTCTTTAAGAATCAGAGCTAGAAGGAATCTTAGATGTTATCTAGTCAGCCTCCTCCCATTACAGTCCAAGAGAAGATGGCCCTGAGTTACTTGTAGCTATTTTTGCATGTGAATTGCAGGTGAATATACATTCTACTGAAGATAAAAGATATTTAAAGATATCGCTGGATATAGGAAGAGTGGTTTTAAATCTCTAGGCTTTAACTTTTCTCAGAACAAGGAATCCTTTTTGGTTTTAATCTATATGCACATCTGTATTTTTCTCAATTATTGGGTAGTAAAATATAACTTTTCTTCTGTAATATTTTTTAACTTTAATGAGTGTTCCTCATAATAGAAAAGTTGGGAAATCATTGCTATGGGTATATACTTTCTAAAGGGATAGTAATTTCTCTAGAATATTCATATGATGCTCCAGAAGTAATTAGCACAATTGTGCAAGTCTGTGCATCATCAACTATACATTCTGCCTGTTTACTCCAAATCCACATGAAACTGATTATACAGTCAAAGGCGAGCCCAGTGGAGAGGCATTTTTGGAGACTTCCTGGTACATTGAGACAGGGTCGGCCAGTCTGCGTTAGGGTCTTGGTCAAAACTGCATTTCTGAAACTAAACTCAGATTGCTTTCTTTTAAGGGGTCAGAACTGATTCAAATCCACATTTTTAAAAGCCTTAGATGTGGGGCTTTTCCTATTCCCAGTCTCTGCTATTGGTCTTTGTGAATCCACAGGCAATTGGCCACATCCTTGACTCTCTCTTATATTAAGAATTAAACAGCTAAGTTCATGCAGAGGAAATATAACAAAGGAGGGACTTTCCTACAAGATCTTTGAAAAATGGAACATTTGCATAAGTCATATTTAGCCAGAACTGTTGTTTTATATTTTCCTTTCTGAATACTTTGTTACACCTCCTCCCAGCCAGCCCCCCTCTCCCTGACCCCAACTAGTCAGAGACCAAAGCCTTCACAATGGTTTACACTTGAACCTTCCTGCCCCCACCCTCATCATCACGCCTGAATAATTGCATTCACTGACTGGTCTCCCCTGCTTCCGTTTATCTCCACTCCTAAACCCTCTGACACCTTAATCTTCCCAGAATACCATTGTGATCCTGTTCCACTCTTGCTCAAGTTTTCCCAGAAACTAGAGTACAAACTTTATAAGCTTTACTCTAGAGTTGAAAGCCACTCTATCTCTTTTTCATCCCCAGGTCTCTGGCAAGGCAGTATAACCTGTCCGACATCTCTAACTTCAATACCTTTGTCTTAGATACTAGACTCTCCTCCTGGTTTCTTATTAAACCTGATCTAGGATCTAATTTTGCCTCTGAATTCTGTTGCCCTTTGCCAAGTGATCTCTTCCTCCTCTGAGCCGCAGCATCTCTGAGCTTGCACACTTAGCATAGCCATAGCACACACAGCCTTAGCTTGCAGTTCAGGGTGTTTACCTTCCCTCCCCTTCCAGATGCTGGATCCCCAGGGATAGGAACTCTGCCCTTATGTGTCCATAGCCCCTGGTAGTATGTCTTGCAGTCGTACATTTTTAGCAAATGTTTAATTGGTTAATTGAAGACAACTGTCCCATGCCTTAAGCCTCTCTTTTTGCTAAACATGCCTGTGTCCTTTGTCATTGAACAACTATTTTGATCTATTTTCTTCCTGACATAGGGGTCAGTTCTGAGGATGCTGAAATCAAGAGACATAGCCTATTCTCTCAAAATTGCTTTCAAGAGTGATTTTGTTGTGAATTGAGAACTGGCTGCATACTTTTGGGCTACCCACTTCAGCAAGAGTGTTTGAAACCAAATCTATTCTAAGTAATTTTTTATTCCCTTTTCTCTATGGCATTAGACACACAGCTCTTTTAAACTACCTTTCGTTATCTATTAAACAGACATTCAGTAACTCGATAGACACTGTCTAGCTATATAAACTTAGACAAACTAATATCTCTGAGCTTCAGCTTCTTAAAATTTAAAATAAGGACAATACCATCTATGGCCAGGGATTAAATGCTATGAGGAATGTAAACCAGATGTCAGGTACCATCTCTCTAAAATCCAGATAAAATGAATTAAAAATACTGGCCGCAAACCCTCTCTAAGAGTTCTCAAAATTCTCAGAGAGCTTAATTTTCATGCTCACCATAGCACTGATTTTCTTCTAAATATTTTGTTTCTACCAAAATATTTTGTCCCAATTTTGCCTTTTATGGCTATTTCTTCATATCCACTTTCCCAGACTAAAGAAGCAGCCCCTTCACCTTAAACTCCTCCTTCAAAGCAACCTAAATACAGGTCTGGGTTTGTATTCCTAGTGGGATGTTACAGAGGTTAGTGTGATGCAGAGGAGGAGTCATGCTGTTTAAATCCATACTAGTCCCCAGAGGCCAGGCTGCCCCCGCCACCCCTACCCCTCCCGCCACAGAGTTCTTCAGCTTCTCACATTTCTAGTTCTTCTCTCTCTACTTTCATTACCTTCTCTCTCTTTTTTTTTTTCCTTTTCATGTGCTCATGGGAGCAAAGAAAATTAACCCTTTAAGTTTTCTTAACACAGAGTGCCTTAATTACATATTACTATTGTTTGAGTTCCTGCCAACACTACGTCTGTAGGGTCACACCTGCTATATTAGAGGCTTATCAAAAAAAGATAGCTTTCTCCTAAAAAGGGATTTGGATGCCTACTAGGATAACTGGATGCCAAGATAAGTTTAACCTAACAAACTTTATTATTATTATTATTATTATTATTAGAGATAGGTACTTATTCTGTCACCCAGACTGCAGTGCAGGGGTGCAATCACAGCTCACTGCAGCCTCAAAGTCCTGAGTTCATGCAATCCTCCTGCTTCAGCTCCCTGAGTAGCTAGGACTACAGGCATATGCTACTCTGCCCAGCTAATTTTAAAAAAATAATTAGGGATGGGGTCTTGTTGTATTGCCCAGGCTGGTCTCAAACTTCTGATTTCAAGCAATCCTCCTGCCTTTTACCTTCCTAATTGTTGGAGTTACAGGCATGAGCCACAGCACTCAACCAAGATTTAAAAACTTTTAAAAGAAATCACATTACTTACTGTTATCATCATTATGGTTACCACCAGTGTTAAAACAATTGGTATTGAAAACACCACTACCAGATCAAGCTTCAAACCAAGATGTCAAGTAAATATTATTGTCAGGCCTCTGAGCCCAAGCCTGCATGTATACACCCAGATGGCCTGAAGCAAGTGAAGAATCACAAAAGAAGTGAAAATGGCTGGTTCCTGCCTTAACTGATGACATTCCACCATTGTGATTTGCTCCTGTCCCACCTTGACTGAGGGATTAACCTTGTGAAATTCCTTCCCCTGGCTCAGAAGCTCCCCCACTGAGCACCTTATGACCCCCACCCCTGCCCACAAGTGAAAAACCCCCTTTGACTGTAATTTTCCACTACCCACCCAAATCCTATAAAACAGCCTCACCCCATCTCCCTTTGCTGACTCTCTTTTCAGACTCAGCCCACCTGCACCTAGGTGATTAAAAAGCTTTATTGCTCACACAAAGCCTGTTTGGTGGTCTCTTCACACAGACCATGTGACATTTGGTGCCGTAACTCGGATCAGGGAACCTCCCTTGGGAAATCAATCCCCTGTCCTCCTGCTCTTTGCTCCATGAGAAGGATCCACTTATGACCTCTGGTCCTCAGACCAACCAGCCCAAGGAACATCTCACCAATTTTAAATTGGGTAAGCGGCCTCTTTTTACTCTCTTCTCCAGCCTCTCTCACTATGCCTCAACATCTTTCTCCTTTCAATCTTGGCACCACCCTTCAATCTCTCCCTTCCCTTAATTTCAGTTCCTTTCCTTTTCTGGTAGAGACAGAGGAAACGTGTTCTGTCTGTGAACCCAAAACTCCAGCACTGGTCATGGACTCTGGAAGACAGTCTTCCCTTGATGTTTAATCACTGCAGGGATGCCTGCCTGATTAATCACCCACATTTCAGAGGTGTCTGATCACCGCGGGGACGCCTGCCTGGATCCTTCACCTTAGTGGCAAGTACCACTTTGCCTGGGTGGCAAGCACCACCTCTCCTCGGGGGCAAGTACCCCCCCACCCCTTCTCTCCATGTCTCCACCCTCTCTTCTCTGGGCTTGCCTCCTTCACTATGGGCCACCTTCCACCCTCCATTCCTCCCTTTTCTCCCTTAGCCTGTGTTCTCAAGAACTTAAAACCTCTTCAACTCACATCTGACCTAAAACCTAAATGCCTTATTTTCTTCTGCAATACCGCTTGACCCCAATACACACTCAACAATGGTTCCAAATAGCCTGAAAACGGCACTTTCAATTTCTCCATCCCACAAGATCTAAATAATTCTTGTCGTAAAATGGGCAAATGGTCTGAGAGGCCTGACATCCAGGCATTCTTTTACACGTCGGTCCCTCCCTAGTCTCTGTTCCCAATGCAACTCATCCCAAATCCTCCTTCTTTCCCTCCTGCCTGTCCCCTCAGTCCCAACCCCAAGTGTCGCTGAGTCTTTCCAATCTTCCTTTTCTACTGACCCATCTGACCTCTCCCCTCCTCCCCAGACTGCTCCTCCTCAGGTCACTCCCCACCAGGCTGAATCAGGCTCCAATTCTTCCTCGGCGTCCGCTCCTCCACCCTATAATCCTTCTATCACCTCCCCTCCTCACACCTGGTCCAGCTTACAGTTTCATTCTGTGACTAGCCCTCCCCCACCTGCCCAACAATTTCCTCTTGAAGAGGTGGCTGGAGCTAAAGGCACAGTCAAGGTTCATGCTCCTTTTTCTTTATCCAACCTCTCCCATCTCAGTTAGTATTTAGGCTTTTTTTCATCAAATATGAAAACCTAGCCCACTCCATGGTTCATTTGGCAGCAACTCCTAGACATTTTACAGCCTTGGACCCAGAGAGGCCAGAAGGCCGTCTTATTCTCAATATGCATTTTATTACCCAATCCACTCCCAACATTAGAAAAAGCTCCAAAAGTTAGACTCCGGCCCTCAAACCCCACAACAGGACTTAATTAACCTTGCCTTCAAGGTGTACAATAATAGAGTAGAGGCTGCCAAGTAGCAACATATTTCTGAGTTGCAATTCCTTGCCTCCACTGTGAGAGAAACCCCAGTCACATCTCCAGTACACAAGAACTTCAAAATGCCTAAGCCGCAGTGGTCAAGCATTCCTACAGGACCTCCTCCATCAGGATCTTGCTTCAAGTGCCAGAAATCTGGCCACTGGGCCAAGGAATGCCCTCAGCCTGGGATTCCTCCTAAGCCATGTTCCATCTGTGTGGGACCCCACTGGAAATCAGACTGTCCAACTTGCCCAGCAGCCACTCCCAGAGCCCCTGGAACTCTGGCCCAAGGCTCTCTGACTGACTCCTTCCCAGATCTTCTCGGCTTAGTGGCTGAAGACTGATGCTGCCTGATCGCCTCGGAAGTCTCCTGGACCATCACAGATGCTTTTGGTAACTCTTACAGTGGAGGGTAAGTCCGTCCCCTTCTTAATCAATGCAGAGGCTACCCACTCCACATTACCTTCTCTTCAAGGGCCTGTTTCCCTTGTCTCCATAAATGTTGTGGGTATTGACGGCCAGGCTTCTAAACCCCTTAAAACTCCCCAACTCTGGTGCCAATTTAAACAATATTCTTTAATACACTTCTTTTTAGTTATCCCCACCTGCCCAGTTCCTTTATTAGGCTGAGACATTTTAACCAAATTATTTGCTTCCCTGACTATTCCTGGACTACAGCCACATCTCATTGCTGCCCTTCTTCCCAACCCAAAAGTGGCAACTCCTTTGCCACTTCCTCTCATATCCCCCTACCTTAACCCACAGGTATGGGACACCTCTACTCCCTCCCTGGCAACCAATCACACCCTCATTACTATCCCATTAAAACCTAATCACCCTTACCTGGCTCAACGCCAGTATCCCATCCCACAACAGGCTTTAAAGGGATTACAGCCTGTTATCACTTGCCTGTTACAGCATGTCCTTTTAAAGCCTATAAACTCTCCTTACAATTCCCCCATTTTACCTGTCCAAAAACTGGACAAGCCTTACAGGTTAGTTCAGGATCTGTGCCTTATCAACCAAATTGTCTTGCCTATCCACGCCATGGTGCCAAACCCATATACTCTCCTATCCTCAATACCTCCCTCCAAAACCCCTCCTTAACCCTTATTCTGTTCTGGATCTCAAAACATGCTTTCTTTACTATTCATTTTCACCCTTCATTCCAGCCTCTCTTCACTTTCACTTGGACTGACCCTGACACCCATCAGCCTCAGCAACTTACCTGGGCTGTACTGCCGCAAGGCTTCATGGACAGCCCCCATTACCTCAGTCAACCCAAATTTCTTCCTCATCCATTATCTATCTAGGCATAGTTCTTCATGAAAACTACACATGCTCTCCCTGCTGATCATGTCCAGCTAATCTCCCAAACCCCAGGACTGGCAAATTGACTTTACTCACATGCCCCAAATCAGGACACTAAAGTACTTCTTGGTCTGGGTAGACACTTTCACTGGATAGGCAGAGGCCTTTCCCACAGGGCCTGAGAAGGCCACCGCGGTCATTTCTTCCCTTCTGTCAGACATAATTCCTTGGTTTGGCCTTCCCACCTCTATACAGTCTGATAATGGACAAGCCTTTACTAGTCAAAGCATGCAAGCAGTTTCTCAGGCTCTTGGTATTCAGTGAAACCTTCATACCCCTTACCGTCCTCAATCTTTAGGAAAGGTAGAACGGACTAATGGTCTTTTAAAAACACACCTCACCAAGCTCAGCCTCCAACTTAAAAAGGAATGGACAGTACTTTTACCACTTGCCGTTCTCAGAATTCGGGCCTGTCCTCGAAATGCTACAAGGTACAGCCCATTTAAGCTTCTGTATGAACGCTCCTTTTTATTAGGCCCCAGTCTCATTTCAGACACCAGCCCAACTTGAACTGTGCCCCAAAAACTTGTCATCCCTACAATCTTCTGTCTAGTCATACTCCTATTCACCATTCTCAACTACTTGTAAATGTCCTGCCCTTTTTTACAGTGCTGATTTATACTTTTCCTCCAAACCATCATAAGTGATATCTGCTGGTTTTACCTCAAACCACCACCCTTAAGTCTCTCTTAAAGTGGATAGAAGATCTTCAGTGACAAGGTACACTCCAATACTTTCACCCTAATGAAGCCCTATTCTTTACTTTTACATTCACTCTTATTCTTGTTCCCATTCTTATGCCACCCTCTACCTCTCCCCAGCTATCTCCACCACACTATCAATCTCACTCACTCTCTCCTAGCCGTTTCTAATCCTTCTTTAACAAACAATTGCTGGCTTTACAATTTCTCTTTCCTCCAAAATCACGGAGGCCTCAATTTACTCACTGCTAAAAAAGGGGACTCTGTATATTTTTAAATGATGAGTGTTGTTTTTACCTAAATCAATCTGGCCTGGTATATGACAACATAAAAAAAACTCAAGGATAGAGCCAAAAACCTTGCCAACCAAGCAAGTAATTATGCTGAACCCCCTTGGGCACTCTAATTAGATGTCCTGGGTTCTCCCAATTCTTAATCCTTTAATACCTGTTTTTCTCCTTCTCTTATGCAGACCTTGTGTCTTCCATTTAGTTTCTCAATTCATACAAAACCGTATCCAGGCCATCACCAATCATTCTATACGACAAATGTTTTAAGGGAGGAGACCACCCCTCATATTGTCTTATGCCCAATTTCTGCCTCCAAAGAAAGAAGTAAAAATGAAAAGGCAGAAATGAAATCCACAGGCAGACAGCCTGGTGCCACACCCTGGGCCTGGTGGTTAAGATCAACCCCTGACCTAATCAGTTATGTTATCTATAGATTACAGACATTGTATGGAAAAGACTGTGAAAATCCCTGTCCTGTTCTGTTCCTCTAATTACCAGTACACGCAGCCCCTAATCACCTACCCCCTGCTTGCTCCCCCTGCTTGCTCAATCAGTCATGACCCTCTCACGCAGACCCCCTTAGAGTTGTAAGCCCTTAAGAGGAAAAGGAATTGTTCACTTGGAGAGCTCGGTTTTTGAGACATGAGTCTTGCCAATGCTCCCAGCCGAATAAAGCCCTTCCTTCTTTAACTCGGTGTCTGAGGGGTTTTGTCTGTGGCTTGTCCTGCTACAGTTTCATCTAACAACCCCACAATATCACCCCTTACCACAAAATCTTCCTTCAGCTTAATCTCTCCCACTCTAGGTTCTCACGCCACCCCTAATCCTGCTCGAAGCAGCCCTGAGAAACATCGCCCATTATCTCTCCACACCACCCCCAAAAATTTTCACTGCCCCAACACTGTTAGAAGACAGGTCTAACGTTTAAGTCTTTAATCCATCTTGAATTGATTTTTGTATAAGGTGTAAGGAAGGGATCCAGTTTCAGCTTTCTACATATGGCTAACCAGTTTTCCCAGCACCATTTATTAAATAGGGAATCCTTTCCCCATTGCTTGTTTTTCTCAGGTTTGTCAAAGATCAGATAGTTGTAGATATGTGGCATTATTTCTGAGGGCTCTGTTCTGTTCCATTGATCTATATCTCTGTTTTGGTACCAGTACCATGCTGTTTTGGTTACTGTAGCCTTGTAGTATAGTTTGAAGTCAGGTAGTGTGATGCCTCCAGCTTTGTTCTTTTGGCTTAGGATTGACTTGGCGATGCGGGCTCTTTTTTGGTTCCATATGAACTTTAAAGTAGTTTTTTCCAATTCTGTGAAGGAAGTCATTGGTAGCTTGATGGGGATGGCATTGAATCTGTAAATTACCTTGGGCAGTATGGCCATTTTCATGACATTGATTCTTCCTACCCATGAGCATGGAATATTCTTCCATTTGTTTGTATCCTCTTTTATTTCCTTGAGCAGTGGTTTGTAGTTCTCCTTGAAGAGGTCCTTCACATCCCTTGTAAGGTGGATTCCTAGGTATTTTATTCTCTTTGAAGCAATTGTGAATGGGAGTTCACTCATGATTTGGCTCTCTGTTTGTCTGTTGTTGGTGTATAAGAATGCTTGTGATTTTTGTACATTAAAAAAAGTATTTATGACTATTTTAGTTTATTTTTCTATACATTTGAGACAAGATTAACTCAACAACTCAAGGTGTTTTGCTCGTATACCTGGATAATAGTCTAAAAATGAAGCATTCTTATTTTCATAAAAACAATAATTAAATACATTGCTGTGAGTCTTCGTTAATAAGAACTAAGCTAGTCAGATGCTATTGACCACAGCCATGGGAAAATATTAAGAAAGCAATTCTTTGGTATTTATCCATCTTGCTCATCGTCAATTAAGAATCTTTATTCTAATTAGCATTTTCAAACTGTTGAAAGTAAAAATAACCCCATGGAAAGATAAGTTCATTTATTTATTCAAGAAATACCTATTGAGTACCAACCAGATAGTCTTTGGAATATCAATAAACAAAACAATGATTCTTGAAAAAAAAAAAAATAAGAAGACAGGAATGTCAGGCCTCTGAGCCCAAGCCTGCACGTATACATCCACATGGCCTGAAGCAAATGAAGAATCACAAAAGAAGTGAAAATGGCTGGTTCCTGCCTTAACTGATGACATTCCACCATTGTGATTTGTTCCTGCACCACCTTGACTGAGGGATTAACCTTGTGAAATTCCTTCCCCTGGCTCAGAAGCTCCCCCACTGAGCACCTTGTGACCCCCACCCCTGCCCACAAGTGAAAAACCCCCTTCGACTGTAATTTTCCACTACCCACCCAAATCCTATAAAACAGCCCCACCCCATCTCCCTTTGCTGACTCTCTTTTTGGACTCAGCCGACCTGCACCCAGGTGATTAAAAAGCTTTATTGCTCACACAAAGCCTGTTTGGTGGTCTCTTCACACCGACATGCGTGAGAATTATTATATTACTTTTAACTAAAACCCTTTCAGAGTCTCGCAGGGAAGGCTGTATATATCTCACAAAATGTTGGGGCCCACTGGATCAGACAAGGCCACAAAGGCCAAAGGGAAGTAAAGATCTCATTATTTCTCCTAATAATTTACCTGTCCTTTGTCATAAATGGTGGGTAGGCTGTTATGGTGATGGCAGATTTTCTTTCCATAAAATGTCCATAATAGGACATTTGAACAGAAGGGAAAAATCAAATTGCTGAAGTCGAAAGAGGGCAATGCAAAGAACTTTGGAGAAAGAACTGTAGAGAGAAGTCAACTGGCAGATAGGAGGAAGTTTAAGGGGAAAAATATAGATGTCTAAAGAATACATTTATTCATTTTCCACAGTGCAATTTGGACAAGAAGCCTCTTTCTTGCTTCTTTCTATTCTCATTAAATCATTAGAGCTCAAGCAATCCTTCTGCCTCAGCTTCCCGACTAGCTAGGACTACAGGTATGTGCTACCATGCCCAGCTAATTTTTTAAAAATTTGATTTTAATTTGGTGAACTATTTCTGTAGGAAACTACAATACAGCCCAGGCACATTGATCTTGGATGAACAAATCAGAAGGAATGAATAATTCTGTGTTCCTGGGACTCTGTCAATTTCATGAACTTGGTACTCTGAGTAAAGCATAGGAGGAGTTATTTCATGAAATGTGGAGCACAATCATGTGATGAAGATAATGGGATCCTCATTTCATAAATAAATCTGAAGTTCAGAGAGAGTAACAACTGGCCAGGGTCACATCACAGAGACAGAGGCAGGGCTCCCACTGATGCCTCTGACTCCCTGTCCCAGGCCCTTCCTCCTCCCCCAAGCAGAAGTGCAGGGGCAGAGCTGACCCTGTGCAGTGAAAATCTGAGGGCTGAGTTCCTATTGGAACACAAGTGAAAGACTTCCTGGCTTCTAATCTCAGGGTAAGGACTCAGAGCTCCATCTGTTCCAGCCTTAGGATAAGAACCAGAATCTTACACCATGAAAGCATGAAAGGTAAGATTTGAGTGAGAAAAAAAAAAAAAAAGTCTGTGTTTCAGATTCAGTTCACAAAGCAGTTTCATACTTAAGGTACCATCACAATAACCCCGTGGGGTAAGCAAGGCAAATTTCATTCTTGTTTTATGGGCATAGGAAGTGAGTCTCAGGGAGGTTAAGACCAAGGTTTCTGGAGAAATTTATATTATGAATCTTTATTTATGGGATTACTATTATGTAATTCCTAAGATCATATAGGAATCCTAGAGCTTGAATATAGAACTTTATTTTTAAATCTATATACATCATGATTACAAGGAGTAGTGTCCATTTGGGTTCCTTGGCCCTGATGTGTTAGTGGAATAAACATTTTTATCAGGGTTGCCATGTGTGTCTGTGCACGTGTGCACTGTACACCTCCAGGGGATGTACCCTAAACCACATGAATGTGATTTGCACATCCAAGATTTACAGTGTACTATAGTGAGAATCTTTTGCAACAGCTCTTGCTATAATACAGAATCTGAGATGTCTTTGAGAAAGAAAAGTGTAATCATTACCAAAAAATTATTCTCATAATGTGTGCAAATTTGTATGAAATCTATATTGGCCATGGGACAAGGAGGTATTTCCAGCTAGCTTCTGATAGGGCTCTATTCTCTCATAAGAATTCAGCTGTTGACATTAGGTGATATCTGCCCAGGTCATCAGATGCCATAGAGAAAGAGGGTTTGCTGAAACTTATATCAGCAGTAAACTGTATGCTCTTTCTGATTTATTTGAACATTCATTTATTGAGTGTCAAGTAATGCACTAGATACTCCAGGGATCTGACACAAACTCTGCCCTGAAGGAGCATGTAATCTCACTGGGGAGAAAACAAAACATATGATAATTTTCAAAATAACAAACTAGGCAAACTAGTTAACACTTAAAAAGCAGGCTTTATTCAAATGCAAAATTGCATGTTACAGGGTAACCTTTCAGTAAGAAGCCAGGAAGAGGAGCTCATCATGGGTTGGATTAGTTAAGGACTAGTTATAAAAGAAGTGGTGGGGTTGAGGGAGGCCTGAGATGAAATTTAAAGAATATGTAGAATCTAGGTAAGTGGATAAAAGGTCTGGGGGCAGGGGAAAGGAGAGCATTTCATCGTGAATCAAGGAATTTCTCCACCTGTTTTAACTCTTCCATATGACATCAAAGAGATGTCACTTGCAGCTAGCATTTCAGTGATGTTTTCTTACTAATAATATCGTGATAAAAGAAACATTGACTATAAGAAATAGGAATGGGTCTTATAAAAAGAAACAGCAAAACCCCCAAACTAAAAAACAGTGCAGCCATTTCTCTCTTCTCTCCTTTTGCTTGGCACTCATGAGATGCTAGGTGTGGAAGTCAGCCAACTGAAAAAGAGAGGTGGCTGAAGAAGGTGGGGAGGCTGAAGCCAGTTAAATAGGATGGTCCAATTCACAGATGGTGAGGCTACAGTGCAAATAGGACTCTTTCAACTTGAGCAGGACCCCATTACTTCACTGGAGTTAGAAAGAAAGGAGAGCGTAGACTTTTTGAACTTTCTATAAGAGTGTACCTCCACAGTATACAGAAGACGACGTGAAATTTGATCTGCAAGAAAACTGAGTCCATATTCACATATGTATCAAATTTGCACTTCATTTAGAAGTGTCTGTCATCAAGTACAGCACTGAATTGAAACTGAAAACAAGAGTCAAGAAAGAGCAAAGTCAGCCATCTTTATATTCCACATGAATCCTTTCCCTTTATGGTCTTATTTGTTTCTCCTCAGAAAAGACAAAAAGCTGAGCTGTATAAACACCTGTGGGCTGGGGGTTGAGGGATAAATGAGGGGCGAAATGGAAGCTGAAGGAGCTGTTGGTCAGGTAGAAATCTTTCCAGATGCGCTGAAGGAAACACACTTCATGTTTGACGTAGGAGGTGCCACCACACAAAACGTTTCATGGAAGGATTTAAAGGATCCCATGATTTTTAGTATTCCAAGAATTTTCTTTCACCGAGGGCGATTTAATATGGGTCATCCATACTGAAAGAAAAACAAAAGATAATAAGAGTTTAAAAATTGCAAAACTTGGAGTGTTAGTAGTAAAGGTAAATATTCATTAGAGATGAGAAGAAGAGCAAGGAAATGCTTTCAGCTGGAAATCTCAGACAAGAGGCCGGGCTTTAGGAACTTTTGAAGATGAACAAATGTAAGCAAACCCTAGTAGCAGCACTTCTCAGACTTTCATGTGCTTACCACTCAAAGATGATGTTAAAATGCAAACTCTGATTCAGTAGGTCTGAGTGGAGCCTGAGATTCTGCGCCCCTAACAAGCTCTTTAGTGATGCTTATGCCACTGGCACACAGACCCCACTTGGAGAAATTTTTGTGGTGCATACAGTCTTTGTCTCCAGATCTAATGAGTTTGAAGGACAGTGTAGATTGATTTTTTAAATTTACGTTTATTTTTATTTTATTTTATTTTATTTATTTATTTATTTTTTTGAGATGGAGTCTCACTCTGTTGCCCAGTCTGGAGTGCAGTGGCACGGAGGCAGCTCATGCAACCACAGCCTCCTGGGTTCAAGCGATTCTTCCGCCTCAACTTCCTGAGTAGCTGGGAATACAGGCACGTGCCACCACACCCAGCTAATTTTTGTATTTTTAGTAGAGATGGGGTTTCACCATATTGGCCAGGCTAATCTCAAACTCCTGACCTCATGATCCTCCCGCCACGGCCTCCCAAAGTGCTGGGATTACAGGCGTGAGCCACCGCACCCAGCTGTAGATTGATTTTGAGCAGTGGAAAGTCAAGAAATTAGAAGGCATGCTTAAATGGAAAGTGAAATTGGAGAAAATTTAAACTCATGAGATAGTGGTAGTTATAAACTCGTGATAAATTATATCCTCGGATATAATTTAATGAGATGGTAACACATTTAGTTTAAAGAAATAAGTGACACTTTTTTTGTGTGACACAACTGTCTTATTCTTGGAAAGGACAAGGAGAGAATGAAATATGGTATGTCTTCATAGCACCTTTCAAAGGGAGAACCAGATTCTGAGGAGCTGGTCTCATGATGAAGTGTCAGGGTAAACCACAGTTCAGCAGCTGCAAATGTGCTTGCCAAAATAGAGACAAAAAAATGTTTCTGAAAACAAAATTTCACATATGCCCTCCTCTGAGGTTGGCATCATATCTTCCTGTGTATCTTGGGTGTAGCTTCTATCCTGCCAGAATTTAGACAGTAGAAACCAAATGAGGTGATAAACAGAGTCATTTTGCAGAAGAGTCAAAATAACCCAGCAAGAAATGAAACCACAAATGCCCAAGGAGTCATTCATTCACCATTCAAAAGCTAATAGAAATGAACACAAACTACTATGAAAATTCGCCCAAGAACTTAAAAAAAAAAAAAGGCTCACAGTGTTTAGTGTGATAGTATTCATTTTACCTTTGACTTGTTCTAAAAACACACCGTACTTCTACCCCACCCTTCCTCAGTGCCATCACACAATGGTTTCAGTGTGAAAAAAAAAACACGTTACTGGAAAAGGAGGGTGCCTGGGACTTGCCACTCTAAGCTGGTAGTCAAGGGTCTTGAGTTTTAAAAGCATACGCGTTAAGAGCATAATTCCTGGATCCAAATGAGTATGGATCTCGGCATTGCCATTTATTGTGACCTCAGGCTATTTTATTTCTCTGTGCCTGTTTCTTTATCAGTAATGAAGATGTTCATAGACCCTTCTCCCACAGACTTAAAGGCATATTTCATGATTTAAGACATGTAAACCATTCATAATAGTGTACAACATGGAATTAATATTTGATAAAGGTTTATGATTATTGTAACTAACTCTGTCACTTGCTCAAGGCCTATAGAAAACTTACTTAATTAGTTCAACTACAAAAAGAGTTTGAATGTGATATCCACCAAGATCATATCCAGACCTAGAATTCTGTGATTCTTATGAATGAATACAGCCTTGGTCAATAAATGAGAGCTGGGCAAATAATTCTTCTTTGCTAGGCCTTTCTAGACCATCTGGTGAAGCATTCAAGACTTATGTTGCTGGGGCCAGCCTTCCTTTCCAACTTCAACTCCACAACTCCTCAATAAGCCATGGGCTCAAGAAAGTTCTGCTCAGTGGCCCCTGAAAAATGCTTTCATAGTCTCACTACCATACCACTGCTTACACAGTTTCCTTCCTACAGACTGCCTTCCTTTCCTGCTTTTCTCCATATACCTAAATCCTATCTATTCTTCATAAGCAACCTTCTTTATAACATTTTCTATAATCACCAAGCCAAATGACCTTTTCCTTCTTAAATATAGCACCCATTGGCCATTACCATGCTCTGCCTTGTATTTTTCTGATTTTTTTTTTTCTATATTCCTGTCTTAACTCCCCAGCTAGGTAATAATTTTCCTGAAATCAGGGACCAGGCTGACTCCTCTTGCTGTCTCAAGAAAGCTTAGCAGTTTCCAACACAAAAATGTTCAATAAACAACTATTAATTGACTGATTATAAAAAAATCAGTGAACCATTAAACTTAATATTGCAATTTGCTTAGCATGGTAATTAGCTTTTTGCTAATATTCTTCCAGCCAGTCTCTCTTCCTGTGCCTCAAGGACATCTTAAAAAAAAAAAAAAAAATCTAGTTGATCTGCTTCCATCTAGTGGCAATTAAAACAGGTGGTTCCGGTAGCCAGAAAACAGCTCTGGGTAGATTGTGCCAGAAAATACTTTCACTCAATAGGTGCGAGTTTGAAAGAAATCTTCACATCTGTGGGTTTCCTGCCACAGACATAGGGAGACCAGCCCAGAGAAAGAAGCCTTTCCTCACTAGACTCCATTTGCACTAGTAAAGAGAAGACAGAGTAATTAAAAAGAATAAAAAGAACCTCCACTGATCGTACATCCTCATCCAGTTACCCCTGCCCTACTTCTCCTTCACAGCCAAACATTTTAAAAGAGATGACTGCTTGTTCTGTCTCTACTTTCTCATCCTCAGTGATGCTCAGTGCTTGGCCGTCTGACCTCTGTCTTGATGTCTGCACTGAAAATAGTCTCCCCACTGACACCCTTGTTGCATCCAGGGGATACTTACTGGTTCTCTTGGCAATGTTTGAAACCGTTCCCCTTTCTGTTTCCTTGGCATTCATTACCCCACACTCTTTCTCCTCTTCCTTCTCCCTGCCTGGCAACCTCTTTTCATTTCTCTTTCCCTTAGGTGACTTATTAGATAATGATGTTCCTCTGGCTCCCATCCTCTCTGCCAGGCCCTCTTCCATTCTTAGAGCACTCACACCCTCCCTGGATGATCGTACCTACTCCTGAGATGGCAGTTACCTCCTGAAATGTGAGGGACCCAAATCCACCTCTCCTGCCCCAACATAGCCTCTGTGCTTTGGATAGGTCCGGTGAGCCACAGTGAATGATGTGCATACACCCAAAGCTCAGTACAAAACTGAACCCACGATCTTTGCCTCCAAAACCTCTCATTCTTTTATGTTCCCTTCTCAGAAGTAAACAGGACTACCATCCGCCAGTTTCCAGGTGAGAAAGATGATAATTTGATTCTTCTCTCTCACTTTTAGCCAATTAACAGACACATTCAGTTAACATCACCTCCTCTTATTTCATGAACCCATTCTTACTACTAGTTCCCTAGACAGGCGCCATCGGTTTTAACCTAATAACTGCAAATGCCTCCAAAACAAGTCTCTTTGAATCCAGGCTCACCTGTCTCCCACACTTGCCATACTGCTCTGCAGGGTGACCTTATAAGATGCCAGAGGCAAGGCTACTCACTGTTTAAACCCCTTTAGTGGTATCCCAAAAGACCTCAAGATAAAGCCCATATCACATGGCTTATACATTAGTTTATGATCTGGCTTCTGGGGCGTCATCTTTCCACACTTTTTCCTTTGCATTCTAAGCAATGGCCCATACTAAGTTTGTGGTTGGTAGGATGGTTGCCCAAACCAGCATCCAATCCCTTCAGAAATCATCTCACTTCATTTCTAGCATTTTAAAGGAAGCTCAGTTGTCCAGCTGGGTACTGAATACGTCACCAAAGTCCTCCTTTCATAGTTTATTTTACTTAAACTCTCCTTCCTAAAATTCCAGAGCAAGTCACTAAACCCTAGATACTGAGAAATATTTTTCCATCTTCATTTCTGCCAGGTGGGCCATCAACTTTCACATGTCTGCATCTCCTCCCACTGTGCTATTTCTCCAGTAGAAGAAATTTGAGCTTCAAGACCAAACTGAAAAATACTTGCCTCCTTGGGGAAGCTGTAGGTAGAATTCATGCTCCCTATCTTTCCCACATTTCTGAAGGACAATGCCTGTTAGAGCAATTGAATGCAAATAGTCAATTGAATAAGCATTTATTCATTTCTCAATAAGTGCTTGTTCAATTGAATATTTCTTAAATAATATATTTAAGAAGAAGAATAACACACCACAATGTTTTTAACCCTCAGAAAAAATTCTGAGGTAATCAGAAAAATCTCCCTTTACATAAACTGCCTTTTTCTAATAGGGATTACTTGTTCATTCATTCATTCATTCAGCTCCACTAGCACCAAAAAAGCACAGCTCTGAAAGGAAGCTAGTAGATTTATCACCTTATCTGGTCATTTGGATGAGGATCCCAGGTAAATAAACTACTATGGGGTTAATGTGTCTAGCTAGAGCAGGAAGTAACTTAAGGAAGTAGAGAACGAATCAGCAGATGTGGAAACTCCTCGCCACTAATAAAACTTACCTTTTCTTGGATTTCTTGCCTGAAAATAGAAAATAGAGAAATGGCATTAGCAAAAATTAGACAATTTAAAGTTTTTCAAGTAAGGGAGAAGGAAGACTCCCACTCTCAAAACTGTCTTTTGAAGTATATTAGGTATTTGTTAGGTGGACCCTATCTGTGTCAAAGGAGATTTGAGGAACTGGCTTAATAAACAGTGGTAGACACTAATACATAACAGACATGTTGATGCAGATGCCTCCTGAGGTTCCATTCCATTCTCCGTGCTACTCAAGAAGACAGAATTGCTAAATTGCCTGGTGGCAAGACCCAATATGTCCATTCAAGTGTTTATCCCTTCCCAATCTGCCATCTCATCCTACCTGCAGATTCTTCCCTTGAGGGACAGCTGCTAATACTGTAAAACTATGTGCTATTACAGCTCACAGCATCATCTCTATGAGAATCCACAGGAGAATTTCACTTTGGTGTTGTTGGTAGGAATTGTGCAGCCTCATCTGAGTAACTAATGTGTTTTTATCTTACAAACACAAGGAATATCACATGGTTCTCCTTTGACTGGCTGTAAGGAAACTCAGAGCTAGATCTGAGACCCTCTCCTACCAAGTATATAGAACTTTGTGACATACATTTTTGTGCCATAACTTCAACCTTGGTTCCAAATGATTTTTGTACCCTAAGTTTAAATTTGGCTTTCTTTGTTTTTTTTGGACTCAATAAAACATCAAGCTCATTTATTATTGTGAAGAGCGAAAGAACAAAGCTTCCACAGCGTGGAAGGGGACCCGAGTGGGTTGCCCAAATTTGGCTTCTTTTTCTTACTTTTTAATTAATTTTAATTTGCTATACTGAACACATTTTGTACTGTTCTCACATTCTTTTTGAAAAAAGCAGAATATAAATAAGTAGATAACTTAAAAAAAAACTCTTTGAGCGGAAAGAATCATTTGGGAGGCAATATATTTCAGTGTCTGTAAAGTGGCATTCTAGAATCATCCCACCCAGGTGAAAGCCCTATTTTGCCACCTGTAGTGTAGTGTGCATTTGAACAGCTACTTTCTTTTCTAAACTACAATTTCTTCATCTGTTAAAGAGGCATAATAATTGTATCATCCTCATTGGGTTGATAAAATAAAATATTTCCAAGTATTTAGTTCAGTCCTAGCACGTAGACAGTGTTGCATTACTGTTTTAATCCTTTAAAGTATTAAAGACTACTATTTGAAATCTTTTCTTCTAAAATTCAGCCTGCTGATGACCAAGTGAACTTGAGCAGGGAGAATCAAATCTGAATTAATTTCAGATTCTGGTTAACTTCACATAAATATTTTTTTTAGGGATGATGAACCTAACAGCAATAGATGAGTAAGAATCTGTTCCTACTGAGAGAGTTTCATTTTGAAGAAAAAGGAACTAAGGGGGCATGTGTTCAGTTTCATGCCCTGGTCTAACCCTGTGTGTTGGTTCTGGTGGGAAATTCTTCCAACCGAGGAAAAAAACAGTTCACAAATCTGAAGACCAGTGATTTTAGAAGATGTATCTGGACTGGAGTCTAATCTCTGACTCTGGGTCCTGCTGATATGGGATTTTCGAGATTTGGCCTAAAACATCATTGCCCTGGTTTCCTTATTTACCAAACAGGGCCAATGGTAGTGACTAATCAGAAAATGATAATGCCTGGAGCACAGAATGTGTCTAGATGAGCCCATGCACAAGGACACATGTTTCTGGAACTGTTCCTTATTCCTTTCCTAAAAGAAAGGAGCGAAAGTCTCCATACTAAGACTACTAGGGCAGGGGACAAAGTGCTAGAGTCAGAAGATTCATCTGAGGACAGAAGAATAGGGGTGAAGGCTCTAGTCACTTCATTGGCTACCATGCTCTAAATAGTTACCTGTGCCCTTTTTCTAGCTATTAGAACCCAAAAAGCCTATAAATTCTCTCTCTCTCTCTCTCTCTGTGTATATATATACATATACACACACACATAGACACACACACACACACCTAAACACACACATAGAGATTTATGACTTTTTACTTTTATCCTTGTAAATGCCATGAACTATATTTTGTCTTAGATTTAGCCTGGGAATGTAGCCATTATTTCTACCATTGCCTCTATAGGAAAAATACTCTTCATGTTTTAAAGGACCAACCTACAACTAAAATCTTTGGAAAGCAGAATCATTTGTAAGTTGGTGAAAATGGAAGATGTTTTATAAATGAAGACTTTTTTTTTTTTTTTTTTTGAGACAGGGCCTCACTCTGTTGTGGAGTGCAGTGGTGCTGTCATGGCTTACTGCAGCCTTGACCTCCTGGGTTCAAGTGATCCTCCCACCTCAGTCTCCTGGGTAGCTGGGACTACATGTGCATGCTACCATGCCTGACTAATTTTTTGTATTTTTGTAGAGATGTGGTTTCGCCATGTTGCCCAGGCTGGTCTTGAACTCGTGGGCTCAAGTAATCCTCCTGCCTCAGCCTCCAAAAGTGCTGGGATTACAGGTGACAGCCATGGTGCCTGGCCCACAAATGAAGACTATTTAATGTTATCTTAAAGATACCCTAAGCTTCCTACCAAGCCAGTGATCTTTTGGGGCTTCTGTTTTCTTTGTTGGCATAACTGTAACTAGCCTAACTGCCCGTTATCTGTTTCCTGTTTGCCCCACACTGATTCCCACAGCAGTTTTCAAGTTATCGGTTTGAGATCTTGTACAGAAATGACTCCAAGGTAAAAAATTTAAAAACAACCCCTCTAATTTTTTTACCCTTGCTTATAAAACAGCCTTAGCCAGCTAACCCCTCACTACATACAAATGAGTTTGATTCTATTCTTTTGATTCTACAAACACTTATTAAAAGATTTTAGAATTCGGAAATAAATAGCTTCCTTATTAAGGTGACTTACAGCCCCAAAGTCCTTAAAATTATTTAGACAATAGCCACCTTATCCCAGGGGGGCAGTGTGTAATAACCCACCCTGTTCTCTATCCGTCAGTTCTGCCATCATCGCCCAAGGTAGGAAGAAAGACAGGATGACTGGGGTCAAGATTTGAAGTCTCAATGGAAAAAATAATCGGTGGTTGGAGAAAACTGTCATTCTTCTTTTGCCTTAATGCAGTACTTGATACTTATACTTAGTACTGTATAGTACTTAGTACTGTATAATACTATAAGATAGCGAGATTCAATCAGCACAGAATTTCTAATAGCAAGGGCAGAGACATTTTAACTGCTCAGTGCTCTCGGGTTATACATAGCTAATGAAGTTCTTGCATATCAACAATCCCCACCCCCCCACACACACTTTGTCTTTCTGGATTGGTTAGAAAACTTACCTAGCACCCACTATTCTCAAATTTAAATGAAAGATAAGATCAGAGTGGCACGCAATTATGGACTGATAAATAATATTTTTGTAATTGCCAGTGTAAATGGACAGGGGGCAACCTTTACATACCATATTCAGTGAACAGAATACGTACTAACTAATTTGATGGAAGGAAAATTAAAATGACAATCAACTGAGCCCACAGAAAGGCAACACAGAGCAGTTGGTTAGCAATTGTTTTGAGATCATCCCTGAACTTGAAACAGGTATATCTTTCTTTTGTTGTTGTTGAGACAGAGTCTCACTCTGTCACCAGGCTGGAGTGCAATGGCGCGGTCTCAGCTCACTGCAACCTCCGCCTCCCGGGTTCAAGTGATTCTTCTGTCTCAGCCTCCCGAGTAGCTGGGATTACAGGTGCCCGCCACCACACCTGGCTAATTTTTGTATTTTTAGTAGAGACAGGGTTTCACCATGCTGGCCAGGCTGGTCTTGAACTGCTGACCTCATGATCCGCCCGCCTCGGCCTCCCAAAGTGCTAGGATTACAGGCATGAGCCACCACACCTGGCCAAAACAGGTATATCTTAAAAGCTGCCCAATGTCCATGAATGTTACAGCCTTGAATGGTTCTTCCAGGTGAGTTTGGCCAAATGTGGCACCATACACCCAAGGCCTGCTGCAGGCTAGTGGGTTGCTCACACTTTAAAGCTGAGACACACTCATGCCTTAAGGTAAAGGGAGTGATAATCTGGGCAGCAGATGTTAACTTCTCAAGGCAGTCCTCCTTCTCTTTTCCTCTCTAGTGACGGATGGTTGGAAAGCATATGTGGTGCATTTGGTTAGAGCTGTGGCCTTGGTGAATAGTTACTTGGGAGAATACATGGGAATTTCTCCCAGGGTTAATGCAATGCCCATGTGTTGGGAACCAGGTGACTCTTGAAGAGGTCAGGTATTTGGGAGCAGTGCCTTGAAACCTTAGTGGACATTAGACCCACTTCCTAGTGGAATTGTAGCATTTGAAATCCAAGGCATGTAGGCTTTTAGAGGACAGAGATTGTGTGTCATTTTTTCAGAATTAATTAAGAGCAGGCCAGGCGTGGTGGCTCACACCTGTAATCCAAGCCCTTTGGGAGGCCAAGGCAGGCAGATCACGAGGTCAGGAGATCGAGACCACTCTGGCTAACACAGTGAAACCCTGTGTCTACTAAAAATACAAAAAATTAGCTGGGCATGGTGGCACGCTCCTGTAGTCCCAGCTACTTGGGAGGCTGAGGTGGGAGAATAGCTTGAACCCAGAAGGCGGAGGTTGCAGTGAGCTGAAATTGCACCACTGCACTCTAGCCTGGTGACAGAGTGAGGCTCTGTCTCAAAAAAAAAAAAAAAGTATTAAAGAATTACATAAGAGCAAAGAACCATTAGAATATCTCACTTAGTTGTTATCAGCCTAGCAAGCTGCCTTGAAGGTAATAGACATTTTTAAAAGTTTATCAGATGAAAAGCGAAAATCAGCCAACCTGTTTTAATGAAGGTGTGTCCTGGGCTGATTTACATGTCTCCAGGGACTGATGGCTCTAGAATGTAAAGCTTGGCATCCTGCTTGTGTTGAATCTATCACATTTAATTTCCTGTGGGTTTCTTTTTTTTTTTCTTTTTCACTTTAAAGTTGTGTTCTTTTCATGTGAAGTTAAACTCACATACCTTTTTTTAATCTCCTTGCCAGCCAAATGATAAATGCCAACCCAGAGAATGCAGTAACCATGACTGCCACTGGAATGAAGAGGGGGTTATAATCACCCTCCTTAATCATTGAGAAACTTTTGTCCAATTCTGAAAGAGAAATCAGTAAGGCACATAGCATGAGACCACCAGCATTATTTCCTTAGTCCATCTCATGATATTTGACTTTTTTCCTCCTTACATCTCCCAGTAGTAGCCCATTTGATGCCATTTGACAGATGAGGAAACTGGCATGGGAAGGCCCCTGATGAGTCGACAGCATAGGCAAAGACTGGACCAGCCTTGCTAGTCTAATGCCTACAGAATCTCAATGCCCAGATTTGTGGTTCATGGAGTTCCTGAAAATGCACCTAAAAATGTTGGCAAGAATGGTCATCATTGTATTTAGCTCCATGAACTTGTTCAATGACTGGAACTCTGAAACACAGGGAAGAGCTAAAAGCCTAATACAACTTCAGGAAAAATAAAAGCCAATGATCTGAACTGGATAATTCACCAGTCAAAGGAAATCATTAATGCTTTTACTTTAAAGCAGTTGTGCAAAAATAAGCACTTGATTTTTACATGCCAAGGACCTGCATTAATTTCTTTCCAATGCAGTAGTTACCACTTCCCTCTACTTCCTTCACGAATAAGTAAAAGGGCATGTTTAGAGATACTCTTGTAAGTGTAAACTAAGTTCATTTGGGAGCCTCTATTTGAAAATACTGGTATAAAAATATCTGTCTCCTGATACGAACATTTGAAGGAATCTACTTTTTTACATATTGGCAGAGGGTCTGATTCTATCCTTAGTTCTTCCCATTACTTTGATGAACCTTTTCAAGGTTATTTGATCCCCACACCCAAATATATGATGGAGAGAAGGCTCAAGTTCCCAGGAGCTCCAGACAGAAGGTACCTGTTGGCTTGATGAAGATGAGGAGGAAATGAACACTAGCTAGGCCTTAAAGGGAAATGTCTCAGATAGGCCTAATATACAGTCCTCTGCTAAAGGCCTCCCTGCCTCTCTCTGCTCATCCACTCTACTCCCTGGCCCTGGGCACGCAGCATACAGAGATCAGCATTTCTGACAGCTTCTGTAGATCCTACCATTTAAAGACTTTTGTCATCCATGCAGATAGTCTCAGGAGCAGACACAGGTAGCTATTCTTTCACATGCTAGCTTAACATGCATTTGCTTTAGCACCTATTGCCAGGCACTGTGTCAGGTGGAGGGTATACAAAGATGAACAAGACATGATTCTTCTCATATACAGATAGATTTTGGAGGCATTAGCTTAGTGATGATTCAGGAGTATCCATTATTTGGGAAAGTAGGTGGTCATTAGTGACCTTTTACAGGCATTTCAATGGGCTAACAGAGATGTTAGATTGTAGTGGAATAGAAGAATGGGTAAAAAGTAAATCAGTGAGTTCAGATTTTAAGAGTTAAGATGGCAAGAGGTGAGAACAAAAAAAGGAAATGATTGTCATTAAAGGAGGAGGAAAGACCAGCCAAAGATTTTACAGTGAGTTAAGCATACAAATTTATTTCTAGGCCACATATTCTTAGCAAAACAACATGTAAATGTTTATGTATGTCTTTCCTCATATCTGCTCATCCATCAGCTCCATCGTTAAGACTTCAGTTTTCCAGGACAAACTTACTCACTTTGACATATTGGACTAGGATTTGACCAGATTCCAGATGATTCACAAATGGTTTTCTTCTTCCCAATTAACTCAGTTCCTTCTGAGCAGATGAAGGTACATGCAGAGGTAAAGCTGAAGCTGGCCAGGGGATGGCTACAGTTCATGATCCCCAAATCTGGTGCTGATAGAGGCTCACACTGAATCACTTCAATGAAAAAGAAAAAAAAAAAAAAAAAAGACAAAACAGTATTTCTGAGTAGAGACCCTCCCTTGAGCAAAGGATTTTTAGCCAAAGCTGCCTGACTACATTACTTGTGATATTGCTTCCAGGCTTTATTTTCTTGAGAATGATGGTGGGTGGTGAATGAGCGATGAAGGCAAGGAAGCATTGAAAGCTGTGGGGAGAGGAGTGGCTACTCCAGGCTGCTGCCCTAGCTAAGGTGACCCTCCCCTTCTGCTGGAAGTACCATGCCATATGGCCTCTGCATCAAGGGCTCTTATGGGATATTCTCAGAGAATCTCTGCCGTTTCATCTGTTCTGATATCTACCCAAGCATTTTGAAAAACATCCCAATTCACTGAAGCAAGTCCAACTTCCGTAAATTCCAGTAGGTGGGTTGACAGTTTTATAATTTCAATAAGGGATTTTGATAGCACTTCTAAGAATTAAACTACTTAAACTAATGCATCAGGAGCATACTTGTAGAAAAGTTAACCAAAACTTCATAAGTTCAGATGACATTGGTTTTCTCCCATATGGAGATAAGGTTGGCAGTTAAAAACGAAAAAAAAAAAAAAAAACTACCTTATTTCAAACTTGAAAAGATCAAGAGATTGTGTTTTTGTTTTTCGGTTGTTATTCTCCTAAAAGTTTATGCATGAGGAAAAGTAAAAGTGATTTTAAGAATAAGCCAAATAAAACAACCAAGAAAGACCTCCACTACCCTGGGAAGGAAACTGGTTGGTGTTAAGTAGGACACCACATAAAACAGGTGTTATTGAGAGGAGAAGAACCAAAATGTAACTGAGGTTCAACAAGACATTATTTATGCAATGGCAATGAGAAAAATAAAAAACACAGTATAACCATGCTGTATTGCTATAAATCATGTTACACACTGGGAAATGGCTTCAGGGGTATTTGGTTTTTACTTTTTGTTTGGGAGGTTTTTCAAAAAAATTTAGTTAGAATAAGTCCTTTGAAAAACATCACAGTAGGTTAAACAAAGTTAGGTTAAATTAGGCTCCTAAGTTTGACTTCTCAGCAAACTTCTACTGAATGTTCTGACTGTAAGCCCAGGATTGCATGACAAAGCCTCTAGTCTGAAGTTACTCACCTTGACAGGTTGGTTCTGGAGATGACCAGTTTCCAAATGGTCCACAAGTGGTTTCTTCAATCCCAGTTAAGTTTGTTCCCTCAGAGCAGCTGAAGGCACACTGTGAGCTGAAGCTGAAGTTTCCCAAAGGGTGAGTACAGTCCATGGTACCCAGCTCCGGGGCCTCCAAAGGCTCACACTGAATCACTTCAATAGGGAAAGAAACAGTATGGGGAAGAGTTAAGAGGAACTGATGCCTGGATTTGAATCCTAGCCCTGCCACTTGATAACCATGTGCCTTTAAACAAGGTTACTTGAACCCTCCAACTTCAGTTTCTTCATCTATATAAGAGGAATAATGAAATTGTGTTATCTTTATCAAATTGATATGGAAACTAAATGTAATTCAATTAGCATAAGTCAAGGACCTTAGAACAAAGCCTGACTCATCAGAAATTCTAATTAAACATTAGCTAGTCTTCATATTATTATCTTTAGCATTATCTGTAGTGAGAATCCTTAAACCCAAATAGGTGTAACTGGGAATGACCAGCTTAGTCGGGAAATAACTATCACATCAGAGCCCCTGAGTCTACTAGAGTATTGGGAGCAAGACGTTCAGAGAAAGAGTGGGTCTCCATAATAAGCCTTCTTTGCAAGGAGAGAATATAAAAGTCTAGGAAGCATTTTGACCTCAATTCTGTCTTCTATTCTAGCTCAGTTCCAGAATTTTACCTCTTTTGATTTTGACAACCCTCTCCAGAAACTGTATCTATTTCCCTGTTCTGATTGGTGGTACAATAGGTAAATTTAAGACTTGGAAATTAAAGTTTTCACATTTTAGACCCTGCCATGCCATTTGGTAAACAGTACAACTTTCATGTCTTATTCCTCATCTGTCAAATTTAAGCCATTATTGCTACCTTGCTCTAGAGACTTCAAGGAAGAATGGACTCAAGGAATCAGAAGAATTTTTGTATTTGGAAACTATATGAGATGAGATTAGGGAGAAACATGGGAACTAAGAGAAAATGTTACCTTTTTTCATTGATTTAAAGAGTATCTATTATATATCAAGCATTACTCTGGGGCTTGAAGAGCTTAGATTTCACCCTGTAGGACAAAATGGTAGGTAGAAATTAATGGGTGGATTGTCATGTATGTGTGATGTGTTTTAATTGCTTTTAATTGATCAGTCTCCCTGTAGTATGAATAATATATTTGAGGGGAGCTAATTTAAAATTGTGGAACTCATCTAATAAACTATTGCAAGAATCTAGAAGAAAGATAATGATGGCAATGGTAGTAGAGTTGGCAAGTGGAAGACAAATTAGAAAAACACTAAGTTGTAAAAATTGGTAGAATGTTACCCTGCATAAATGTTGGGGGAGTTAAGAGAGTCTCATACCAGGGTGCCCATGTAAATGGTGACTCCACATACTGAGATAAGAAATATGAAGAGAAAAGCTGACTGGGAACAATTGGTTTTATAGTCTTTTAAACATCCCAAAGGACATCCTTAGCATATTTGAGTTCAGAGCTGGAGATAGGCTTATCAGTCCAAAGATCACATAGATTTGTGAGTCCGCAAAAGTCAGTAAGTTTGACCAAAGGATACATGTAGATTAGAGTCAGAAGAGCAATATACAAAAGACAAAAGCTGAGAAATTATAGTAGTTTATGGTCCTGGATAAGTGCTCATGAAGGATCTCAGGAGAAATGATCACAGGCAGAAAGAATGAGAAAAGAGTGATATGAGAGAAACCAAGACAAAAAAAGTAAAATGTTAAAAATGAGTGAAATAGGCATACCAATAATTAAAAATGAGTAAAATAGGCATACCAATAACATAAAGGTTAAAAAATAGAGTTCAAAAATG
Organism: Gorilla gorilla gorilla; assembly: GCF_029281585.2. Classification (NCBI taxonomy): domain Eukaryota; kingdom Metazoa; phylum Chordata; class Mammalia; order Primates; family Hominidae; genus Gorilla; species Gorilla gorilla. Next base: position 87,055,548 of record NC_073224.2, on the reverse strand, counting down.
GGGTGAGGGTAAAGTATTAGGAAGGAGTCATGGCCCAGGGATCAAGTGAAATGAGTTAGATCTATAGATCTATTTCAGTTGGTTGACATTTAAATGTATTTTGGTTTTAATTCTTTATTCTTTACAAACATTGCTTTTTAAAAAAATTAAATTGTCCAATTCAATTCAGGCTCACAAGCAAGTGCCTCATATATACAGGCATTTTGTGGATCCCAAAGATGCAATGATAAATAGGACACTTACTGATCTCAAGAAGTTTTCAGTACCAGACGAGACGGACAAGTGAACAGATGACTTCAACATAAGTGGGAGAAATGAGGAAGAAATATGTGGAGATATCAGAACTAAGAAAGCTTCCTAGAAGAAACTGTCTTTGAACAATGTCTTAAAGATGACATGTTTTTTGGCCATGTGCAAAATGAGAGAGAAGGCCACCAGCAAAGTCAGTGTGCTACAGAGCACATGTGTTAAGTGTGGAGAACTGCAAGAAGGAAAGGAACGACTAGAAGGAAAAAGCAAGATACTTTCTGGGTAACTCAGCCTCCTAATGATAAATGGCATAGTTTCTTCCAGACCTTAGAGTTCTAATTAATCTAACAAGCTCATTAGATTGTGAGCTTCTTGAGAGTGGGAATCTACCATGCTAATTCCTTATTATAACCCTGATAGCTTTTATCCCAACACTGTGCTTCTTGTGGTACTCAAAAAGACTTGTTGAGAGGTGAATCGAAACTTCATGCTGACTTATGAAATCTTTACGGAAAGGTAACAATATTGTGAAAGCAGAGCTTTCTGATCAAAACTTCCCATTTCTCATAGTGGCTAGTATCATTTTGTTCCAACCAGCTTCATGAAAAGCTATGATGATTCCTGTGACTTTACCTAAGAAGAAGCAAAGAAAGGAAAGAGACTTACCAAACTGACACTGGGGCCCATAGTACCCCACATCACAGTTGCAGGTGTAATTATTGATGATTTCTACACATTCTCCATGGCCACTGCATGACCAGGGCTGGCAAGAAGCTTTAAGGAGGTCAGAAAAAAAATATTTTAATGTGATTACATTTTAGTACTCAAAGTCATTTCTTTAGACATAGATAACCTTTTGTCTAAGATGATTTAAATAATCAGGAAAGGTTTATTTGTAAATTCATAGCATAAAAATCATATGCTAAAATTTTTATGTATAAAATACACTAAGCATATAGTCATAGGCATTTATTTGCTTTTGGAATGAAATTACCAATACTAATATTCTGTGACACTTATAGGAAACTTAGTGGCATACCTTGAAACTCTTGAAATTACTTGTTTTTAATGAGTGAGAAGGTTAAATGATGACCTGACCTCAATCATTTCTGCATGCAATTATTTCTTGGCAATCCCTTTCTTTATAGAAATCAAAGATTAAAAAGTCCAAATTTGCTAAAACAGTAGAGTCCAATTTATAAGAGACCAAATTAACTATGGTTCACTATTAAAACATCACTTGGAAAATGCTGGCTGTTTTGGAATTGTAAAAGATTTTACAGAAATATTCATACACCAAAGATAGTGCAATTTTTATATAAAATTATATAAGGTTAGACCAAGAAGGAAGCACGCAGCACCACACTCTCTACTTCACAGTGTGAAAACTGAGGTGATGTGAGCCTAAGTTTCCAACTGGCCCCAGCTGTCAGCTTCTCCTCCCCTGCCTTATTATCAAAGGCACTGATTGTCTAGTTCTTCCTCTGTACTTCCTACGTACACCTATCATTTTGATGTAACTTGATTTAGGGGTATAGCTTTTGTGCACAGGGACAAATCTTACACACCAAAAATTCTTAGAAGTGACACGATGCAAGATTATATAGAGGGCTAGATGTATTTTAGAATGAACCAGCAGCTGTTCTCATCCCCCCACCTTTCCATGGGGTAAATCTGAGTATTCTCTTAACCGTGGCCCTTCCTGAGTCTGAGGCAGCATAGCCGTCTTGTCACTCCCTACCTGTGTAACAGAGGGCTGCCTTTTGTTTGTGGCAGGCGTCATCGTTCCATTTGCCTGCATCTTTGTTTCTCTTGATATAGATCTCCACGCAGTCCTCCTTGTTCTTCTTGTTGTTGGGCTCACCATCTCCCCAGTTCTCTGCTTCTTCAGTGAGAGATTTGTTGGTTCCCACCCACGTCCATATTCCTCCTATCTTCCGGATTCCTATCCAGTAGTAAGAACGACTGAAAGGCAGAGTCTTCTCCAGATACTCAATTTCCGCCTTGTTTTGTATGGCAACTAAATCTGTGTAATTGTCTCGGCAGAATCTTCTAGCCCTTTGCCAGTTCAAGGGTTTTTCAGAATAATGGTAAGTCCAGCAGTCGGTTCCATGATGTGCCAGGAAATCTGCAAGACATCAGTGTGACCTATGAAGACTTACATAATGTTACGGCTAAAAAGAACCTAGCACTACTCCAGGCTGAGCCAGACACTTAGAGATGAGGAAACAGAGCCTAAGAGTGTATGTGACCATATCAGGATCACAGAATAGTTGTTTGCAGATTTGAAGTAGAACCTAGACCTTCTGGCTTGAATATAAGATGCTTTTATCTAAGGTTCTATTTGAAACAAATTTAGTGGTTTTCTAGGTTTATTTTCTTATTAATTTTTTTTCTCAAAATTATTTCAGGTGAAATTTAACCAACATATTTTAGACATTCATATTTCTTTTTCTTTGTAGCTGTTAATGATTTACAACTAATTACAGTGTAATATCATATAACTATACAATTTACGTATACTTTTTAATCCTGGAATCATTTCTTGAAGGCCAACACATATGTACCTATGGGAGAAGCATAATAAGGACAGGAAGAACAGTGACATACTTTTAAGTAACCTCTTTTACATAAAAAACGTTTTATTTTACCATAGGAAGAACTGCTTCTGGAAAAGCCCAATATACCACTCAACTCTTATATATCTAACTGTATAATTTTTAAAAAGAACAATTTACAAAGCCAAATGGTATAGGATTATGAAATTCATTAGATCATGTTCTATACATAAAGAGACTCAACTGATGATGTTTAATAAACATATGGACCCATCAAATATGAGGGCTTTGAAGATATCTAATTAAACACATAATTACACAATGACTTCATAATAATATATGGCATTCTAAGCATGGTATGATCTACATGAATCACTATTTAATACAGTAAAGAAACAGATATAATTGATGGTAAAGAGCATCATAAAATAAACATTTTGAACAGAGTTTTGAATGAGCATTCCACTAGAATGCAAGTTCTAAGAGGGAAAAAACTGTTGTGTCCACTGCTGTATCCTTAGTGCCTAGCATGAATGTCACACATTGTAGGGACTCAGAAAATACCTGTTGTATGAAAAGAGCACTAAGTTTCTATGTGACACAGTGCAGACATGGCTTAAGGAATGTGTGAATGGGAGAGTTAGCATGTTTGCTTGGCTAGAGCTGAAAATCCAGGCTAGGGAGTAAGAAGACATTAGTTTACTCAGGAAATGAAAAACCAAGTTCAAAGCTATTGCTGGAGAGTCTTCAAGAATCAGATATAAAATTTGTCACAACAACGGGAGAAGGACCAAAAAATGATAAAGCCCCGTCCCTTAATGAGCTCATATTGTAATTGTAGAAATGACATTAATGTACACTGAACTATGAATAAAAAATAGAAAATGAGGTGCTAAATATTTGGTACAGATTGTAAGTGCCTTAACAGAGATTTCTTAATTAACATTATTCCTTTATAATTGAAGGATTTTGTGGGGTTATTGGGATTTGAACTCTACAGCGTGGGCTATTATAGGTTAAAAATAGTGTTCAGGAGTTTCTGGGGAAGAAATAAAGGTAAGAAGAAAAGAGATGTTTAAAGAAAGGATAGAATTAACAGCTCTCTGTGAAATAATTTTCCCTTAGACTATGTATAACTAGTGGATATTTAAGAAAAATGAATATAAGTAAAATAGACTTAGCGATATATAAATATCATAACATACCACAACAGAGCATTGTCCACCCCCACAACTTGAAGATGTTCCATAAGTCCCTCTGGGTGCTCTGACATTTCCATGGAAATATCTGCAAATGAAATACAAAATTATATTTAGATTTATACTCTTAAACCACACATTTATAGCTTTTGAGGTGGTGCTTACAACTTTCTTAATATTCAGAATAAAACACACATGTCTACTAACCCTGTCTGAGGTAACAGGTTTCTCAGACATAGATGAAAAATTACTTCAAATTTACATCAGAACTGATGCACAGTTTTGTTTTGTTCTATTTTATTTTTACGCTTTAGTCTCAAGTTGCTAATCGGTACTGCCCTGAATTTTTTCTATGGTTTGGTAATTTTTATACCTGCTTTTCTGCTGAGCTATTAGATAAAACTATTTAATATTTAGTATGTATATTTTTAAAGTATTGTTGGTGCTTAATTAACTATTGATGCTTATATTAAATGTTATAGCCTCACTCTTGATCATAATGGGTCAATGCCTCAAGTACCTAAAAAAAAAATTAGATAGCCAGACACCAGGAAAGAAAAGTATTTCTTTTTTTAATGGAAAGAAAAGTATTTCTTTTTTTAATAAAAAGAAATACCTTTTTGAGCAACTGAAATGACAAAGTCACAAATTTCCTGCACACCTTAAAATATACTTAATGTAAATGACGAGTTAATGGGTGCAGCACACCAACATGGCACATGTATACATGTGTGACAAACCTGCATGTTGTGCACATGTACCCTAGAACTTAAAGTATAATTTTAAAAAAATTCTATCTTCCAAAGCGTATCACTTCTCAGGTAGACACAGTGTTTATTGCAAAAGATCTGATTTCAATAGTATTCAAGAGTCTCCCCAGAGACAAAGTCAAGAAGAGGAAATCAGCATATCTGAGAAGAAAGATTTCAGGATCACTTTTTTTGAGGGTCTGAGAAAATTTTTAGTTTCTATATTATTTAAAACCAGAATTGAAATGGGGTGATTCCTATCCTTACCACCTGCCTCTACAACCCCAAGAGTTTCTATCTGAGCATCTAAACGTCTTTTAGGCTGAAAGGCTCACCATGGCTTTGCTTGGTCCTTCTCTAGTTCTTCTGCAGCCCATTGAGCCTCTTGACTTAGCACAAGGGTCTCAGGTCCTTGCCCAAGGGGAGTGTGCTGTGCTGCAGGTAGACTGCACTGAACGTCAACAGAAAGCCTTGCTTTCTTTCATTTCTCTAACCCAGTCTCACATCCTCCTCCTCCTCCCCTTTTCCCTCCCCTTCCTCCTGCACTTCTCTTTCCTCTTTCCCCACCCCTTTCCTAGACTGGCCTCTATTGCCTCCCACTGAGACAAAAATGAACTGCTGATCAGAAAGTAATGTGACTAGATTCTCTCTTCCTTCCCTCCTTTCTATCCTTCCTTCCATTCTCCTATGCATCTTTCCTTACCCTTCTCCTCCTTCACTCATTGTTGTTGCTGTTCTTCTTCCTCTTCTTTTTCCTCCTCCTCCTCTTCTTCTACTTGTTCTTGTTCTTGTTTTTGTTTGGTTCTTGTTCTCCTCTTCCTCCTTCTCTCTCTCCTCCTCCTCCTTCTTTTCCACCACCCTCCCCTATCTTTTTCATAAATGCTAAACTAACTGTTGGCTACCTGTGGTAAATGGCCCTTGGAAATTGCAAATACTACAAATCGAAACTGCATTTCAGACAAATTTATGATGTTTGCAAAACTTCAGTAGAGCTAAGCAGTGGACTTGACTCGTTTCGGTTCCTTCACCTCCGTCTTTCCTTGCTCACCACCTAGTGGACGTCCTTGTTAGTGGCACTTCCTGAAGTTAACCCCTGAAGAGAGCCCATGCTCTCTAGCTTTTCACCGTGTAGGTTTGGGAGCCTACAAGTACCTTTAATATTCTTGGACTATAAAATGAGACGGTTTTATAAGACTGCATGTGAAATTAGGACCCATATGATGAAGGACAATAAAAAGGAAGACCCACTGATGTGAGTCAATGAGTCAAATGCAAATCAGATTTGCATTTTTAGGAAAATAATAATAGTGACAACAAAAACTCTGAAGCTCAGCGCCCCATATTTATTATATTGTTTAATCTTTATAACAGCTCTCTGCTGTAGATATGATTATTATCCCCATTCTAAAGAGTCTCAAAGAGGTTAAGAAACAAATTCAAAAACTAGCGGAAGACAAGAAATAACTAAGATCAGAGCAGAACCATAGGAGGTAGAGACACGAAAAAGCCTTCAAAAAATCAATAAATCCAGGAGCTGCATTTTGAAAAGATTAACAAAATAGATGGACCACTAGCTAGACTAATAAGAAAGAAGAATCAATAGACACAATAAAAAATGGTAAAGGGGATATTACCACTGATCCCGTAGAAATACAAACTACCATCAGAGATTACTATAAACATCTTTACGCAAATAAACTAGAAAATCTAGAAGAAATGGATAAATTACTGGACACATACACCCTCCCAAGACTAAACCAGGAAGAAGTCAAATCCCTGAATAGACTAATAACAAGTTCTGAAATTAAGGCAGCAATTAATAGCCTACCAACTAAAAAAAGCCCAGGACCAGATGGATTCACAGCCAAATTCTACCAGAGGTACAAAGAGGAGCTGGTACCATTCCTTCCGAAACTATTCCAGAGAATAGAAAAAGAGGAACTCCTCCCTCACTCATTTTATGAGGCCAGCATCATCCTGATACTAAAACCTGGCAGAGACACAACAAAAAAAGAAAATTTCAGGCCAATATCCCTGATGAACATCATTGCAAAAATACTCAATAAAATACGGCAAACTGAATCCAGCAGCACATCAAAAAGCTTATCAACCACAATCAAGTTGGCTTCATCCCTGGAATGCAAGGCTGGTTCAACATACACAAATCAATAAACAGAATCCATTACGTAAACAGAACCAATCACAAAAACCACGTGATTATCTCAATAGATGCAGAAAAGGCCTTGGATAAAATTCAACAACCCTTCATGCTAAAAACTCTCAATAAACTAGGTATTGATGGAACGTATCTCAAAATAATAAGAGCTATTTATGACAAACCCACAGCCGATAGCATACTGAATGGGCAAAAACTGAAAGCGTTCCCTTTAAAAACTGGCACAAGACAAGTATGCCTCTCTCACCACTCCTGTTCAACATAGTATTGGAAGTTCTGGCCAGGGCAATCAGGCAAGAGAAAGAAATAAAGTGTATTCAAATAGAAGAGAGGAAGTCAAATTGTGTCTGTTTGCAGATGACATGATTGTATGTTTAGAAAATCCCGTTGTCTCAGCCCAAAATCTCCTTAAACTGATCAGCAACTTCAGCAAAGTCTCAGGTTACAAAATCAATGTGAAAAAATCACAAGAATTCCTATACAGCAATAATAGACAAACAGAGAGCCAAATCATGAGTGAACTCCCATTCACGATTGCTACAAAGAGAATAAAATACCTAGGAATCCAACTTACAAGGAATGTGAAGGACCTCTTCAAGGAGAACTACAAACCACTGCTCAAGGAAATAAGAGAGGACACAAATGAATGGAAAAACATTCCATGCTCATGGGTAGGAAGAATCAATATCATGAAAATGACCATACTGCCCAAGGTAATTTATAGATCCAGTGCTATCCCCATCAAGCTACTACTGACTTTTTTCACAGAATTAGAAAAAAACTACTTTAAATTTCATATGGAACCAAAAAAGAGCTTGTATAGCCAAGACAATCCTAAGCAAAAAGAACAAAGCTGGAGGCATCATGCTACCTGACTTCAAACTATACTACAAGGCTATAGTAACCAAAACAGCATGGTGCTGGTACGAAAACAGATATATGGACCAACGGAACAGAACAGAGGCATCAGAAATAACACCACACATCTACAACCATCTGATCTTTGACAAAGCTGACAAAAAGAAGCAATTGGGAAAGGATTCCCCATTTAATAAATGATGTTGGGAAAACTGGCTAGCCATATGCAGAAAACTGAAACTGGATCCCTTCCTTACACCTTATACAAAAATTAACTCAAGATGGATTAAAGACTTAAACGAAAGACCTAAAACCATAAAAATTCTAGGAGAAAACCTAGGCAATACCATTCAGGACGTAGGTATGGGCAAAGACTTCATGACTAAAACACCAAAAGCAACGGCAACAAAAGCCAAAATTGACAAATGGGATCTAATTAAACTAAAGAGCTTCTGCACAGTAGAAAGAAAAAAAACTATCATCAAAGTGAACAGGCAACCTACAGAATGGGAGAAAATTTTTGCAATCTATTCATCTGACAAAGGGCTAATATCCAAAATCTACAAGAAACTTGAACAAATTTACAAGAAAAAACAAACAACACTATCAAAAAGTGAGTGAAGGATATGAACAGATGCTTCTCAAAAGAAGAAGTTTATGCAGTCAACAAACATATGAAAAAAAGCTCATCATCACTGGTCATTAGAGAAATGCAAATCAAAACCACAATGAGATGCCATCTCATGCCAGTTAGAATGGCGATTATTAAAAAGTCAGGAAACAACAGATGCTGGAGAGGATGTGGAGAAATAGGAATGCTTTTTACAGTGTTGGTGGAAGTGTAAATTAGTTCAATCATTGTGTAAGACAATGTGGCGATTTCTCAAGGATCTATAACTAGAAAAACCATTTGACCCAGCAATCCCATTACTGGGTATATTCCCAAAGGATTATAAATCATTCTACGATAAAGACACATGCACACTTATGTTTATTGAGGCACTATTCACAACAGCAAAGAGTTGGAACCAACCCAAATGCCCACCAATGATAAACTGGATAAAGATGATGTGGCACATATACATCATGGAATACTATACAGCCATAAAAAAGGATGAGTTCATGTCCTTTGCAGGGACATGGATGAAGCTGGAAACCGTCATTCTCAGCAAACTAACACTGGAACAGAAAACCAAACATTACCAATTCTCACTCATAAGTGGGAGTTGAACAATGAGAACACATGGACACAGGGAGGGGAACATCACACACTGGGGCTTGTCAGGGGATGTGGGGCTAGGGGAGGAACAGCATTAGGAGAAATACCTAACGTAGATGACAGGTTGATGAGTGCAGCAAACCACCATGGCACATGTATACCTATGTAACAAACCTGCACGTTCTGCACATGTATCCCAGAAATTAAAGTATAATTTTAAAAAATTTTAAAAAAAGAAAGTTGCCTTAGTCACATAACTAGTAAGAGACATGGTTGGGAATTTGAACAGAGGCCAATCGGTTCCAAATCCATGCTCTTGATCATTAAGCTGAACTTATGGCAGGAACTTGGAAGACATGGTAAAATGGGGAAAAACGTGGAGCCAGGGAGACTTGTGAAAGTGCCAGTGCTCCCACTATATCCTGAAAGAAGTATCTAGACTTACTTTTTTCTAAGTCCTCTCCTCTAATGCTCTCAATCTCTCTCTCTCTTTCTCTAAGAGATGGGAATGCTGCTCTGTCACTCAGGCTAGAGTGCAGTGGTGCAATCATAGCTCATTGCACTCAAGGAATCCTAGGGTCTAGTGCCCCTTCTCCCTCAGCCTCCCATGTAGCTAGGACTACAGGCACATGCCCCAACCCTCAACTAATTTTTTTATTTTTTATTTTTGTAGAGACAGGATCTCACTATGTTGCTCAGGCTGTAATTCTGTCTTGAAGCTTGTCCAATCAGGCTTTCAGCCACACCAATTCCCTGAGACTGCTCTCACCAAGGTCCTACACTTCACTAACACAAACAGCCTATTCTCCATCCTCATCTTACTTCACCAGGGAGCTCCTGGTTTTCCTCCTACTTCACTGGCTATTTCTTCTGTATCATGTGTTGATTCTCCCTCATCTCCCCAACCTCCAAACCCTTGGAGTACTCCAGAGATCACCGCTTTGCTCTTCTGTGTCTAACCTCACTAACTTGGTGGTCCAATTCACACTCTTGACTTTGAATACCATTTAAATGCGAACGAATTCTAAATTCTGTACAACCAGAACCATTCTCCTGTAGCCAAATGCCTACTCAACATCTCCATCCCCAAACAAATTTAGTTGTTCAATAAGCCTCTCATATTTTACATATCCCAAACTGAACTTCTGAATTTCTCCTCCAATCTGTAGGGCTCTTCCCACAGCCTTTCCATCTCAGTGGATTATAACTCCATCCTTCCAGTTACTCAGACCAAAACTTTTGGAGTTAACTGAGACACTTCTCTTTTTTTTCACAAGTCATATCCAATGTGTCAACAAATTTTGGTAGTGGAAATATTGCGGGATTTTTTAAGAAATCAGAGAGACCGATGGGGTTCAGGAGGATATTTATTATTTAGGTGCACTGGCCAAGTCAGATTAACATCCAAAGGACTGAGCCCTGAACAAAGAGTTAAGTTACCTTTTAAGCATTTTGTGGGGTGGGAGAGAGGGGGATCTGTGCAGGGGGAAGCATACTACAGAAGTGAGAAATAAAGACAGTTATTCAATTAATTGAGACATGCATTACATCATTTCTTACTTTTCAAGAAGAAACATGTTTTGCAACTTGAGTTTATCTGTCTAGTGACCTTGCAGCTGCACAGCTAGAGAAACAGGGTCTTCACAATGCCTGGGAAAGGAGGAGAGGTAAGTCTCACTAGCCACAGAAAAACAGGCAGTTAATTTTTAAAGGGCTCCAGCTCTTTCTCTTTCTCAGGGGGAGTTGGGTTTTGTTACATACAACTGAGTTTCCGCTTACACATTATTTAATTTCTTTTAATTCCTGTTCCAAAAGAAGCCAGATACAAAAGGTTACATGTTGTCTGATTCCATTTATATGAAACATATAGAAGAGGTAAATCCATAGAGACAGAAAGTAGATTAGAGGTTCCCAGGGGCTGAGGAAGAAATGGGGACTAACTGCTTATAGGGTACAGAGTTTTCTTCTGATAAAAATATTTTGGAACTAGATAGACATTTTGTTAGGCCATTCTTGCATTGTTATAAAGAATTACCTGAGACTTGGTAATTTATAAAGAAAAGATGTTTAATTGGCTTACACTTCTGCAAGCTTTACAGGAAGCATGGTGCCAATATCTGCTCAGCTTCTGGTAAGGCCTCAGGAAGCTTACAATCATGGCAGAAGGTGAAAGGGGAGCAGGCATATCACATAGCAAAAGCAGGAGCAAGAGAGGGATGTGGGGAAGTGACAGTCACTTTTAAACAGCCAGATCTTGTGAGAACTCATTCACTATCATGAAGACAGCACCAAGAGGATGGTACTAAATCATTCATGAGAAACCCCACCCTCATGATCAAATCACCTCCCACCAGGCCCCACCTCCAACACTGGGGATTACAATTTGACATGAGATTTGAGTGAGAACACGGATCCAAACCATATCAGAGATGGTGGTTATACAATGCGATAAACGTCACTGGATTGTACACTTTAAGATGGTTGTTTTATGTTGTGTGAACTTCACCTCAATAAAAAAAATATTTAATGTACATTCAGCCAAAAGAAGATTTGGAATAGGAAAGGTCATGGAGATATATTAACAGCCATTTGACGGGTGGTAAGGAAAAGAGTGGTTATTAGACTGTTTTGTGGCCCTCAAAAGGTAGAACTAGATCGAGTTGGTGAGCATTATAAAACCATCACAAAACCCTGGAGAGAGGACCCAGTGCTGAAGAACCATTTGCCTGCCATGAGACATGAGGGAAGTACCAGTGAATGCCATTGAAAGCAGCATCCCTGGGTCCAAGGGATGGTCAAAGGACCACTACCCAACCCTTCCCTAGCCTACACCTCTATTACAGATGACCGCAAGATTTATTTGCTCATTGCTGCCAACCAAGGCTGCACTCACTGCAGTTGCTATCAGTTTATCATGGGTAGAAGGAATGTGCAGTAGAGAACTAACTAACTGCCCACCTACCTCCACAATCCTATCAGGACAAATCACCATGGCTCACATTTCCTTACATTTGGCATGTAAGCCCCTCTTACTGTCTGTCCTCTATCTCCTAGACAGTTAACCTAAACTGTTCTCTCCCGACCCAACCTTGATTTTCATCCCAAATGCTTCCTTGCCATCTCTGGGATTCCTGTCTTCACCATCACCAAACTCCCCTCAATCTTCCAGTTTCCTGTTCAAACTTTTCTCCTACCTCCTTGCTTTGTCATTAGCCTGACTGCCTCCCTAGGACATCACTTCCCCTGCAGATCTCTCAAGATGACAATATTTATTCTCCACACAGCACGTACTTCAGGGTTGGAAGGCAGGGGCAATCTTCTCCTTTATAATGAGTGCCTCTTATATATCTTTGTTCATCTGCCCTCTTGTAAAAAAAAAACACACACACACACAAAGAAGAAATAAAATAACTCTGCTTCTTTGAAGCTTGTGACACTGAGATAAACCATCTCACTATCCTCATTGTAGTGACCTCCCAACTCCTCATGCAAGATTGGCTTTGGCACCTAGTTCCTCATCTTCCTTTCCCTGTAAGCACTTCTCATAGTCTTACGGGACTTCACCATCCATGGCACAACCCATACCACAGCCCAGATCCTCAGCTCTCCAATGACATTTTCCTCCACTAGACTTGAGCTACTTCCTTCCCTAGGCACAGCCTCAACCTCGACAGAACCTAAGACTGTACCATCTCTAAAGTCACATGTTCAAACACTTCACTCTTTAACCACTGTCTCCTATTCTTGCAAGGGTATTGCTCAAGTATCTCATTGCAATGCTTTTTACTTCTACCTCATTGAACCTCCAGGCCATTAAACATTTCCTTATTTCTAACCATCAGGTTTCTCCTTACTTGTTTGTTTGTTTATTTGTTTCTTTGTTTTTTTTTTTTTTTTTTTTGAGACAGGGTCTCACTCTGTTGCCCAGGCTGGAGTGCAGTGGTATGATCTCGGCTCACTGCAGCCTCCATCTCCCTGGTTCAAGTGATTCTCATGTCTCAGCCTCCTGAGTAGCTGGGACTACAGGTGCATGCCACTACGTCCGGCTAAGATTTTGTATTTTTATTAGAGAAGGGGTTTTGCCATGTTGGCCAAGCTGGTCTCGAACTCCTAACCTCAGGTGATCCACCTGCCTCAGCCTCCCAAAGTGCTGAGATTATAGGCATGAGCCACTATGCCCCACCTGGTTTCTCCTTATTTATTTCAAGTCTATGCTGCACTATTAAAACTGCCTTGACAAAAATTATAATACTGAGAAAATTATGACAGTGAAAGAGATCTGATATAATCAAACCCCATCTTGCCTTTACCTTCCAGACTGCCCTTAATAATTCCTGAGCTTGGGCCAAGCTATCTTTGGCAGAAATTTAGTTTATAGTTTAAATGATAATAGCCCTTCTCCAAAACTAAACTGCCTTTGTAAAACTAATAAAAGACCACCAATGAAAGGTTAGGAGGATGAGAGGAGCCTGAATTCTGCTAAGGTGTAGATGTAAACAATTACCAACTGTTATTCCGGAGGTCACAAGATTTGCAACATCGCCAATTACTCCTGCAGATAACAGCGCTATCATAGAATCTGATTGGTCTTTTGAGATGTCTTTTCAGATTCTTACATTTCAACTGGTGGCTCTACCTGGACCCATCAACAAGTCCTGTGGCTCCACCCAGAAGCAGACTTAACATGCACAAGGACCATTTTCCACACCGCTGTGATTGCATCCCACCAATCAGCAGCACCCATTCCTCTGCCTGCCAAATTATCCTTGAAAAATCTTAGCCTTAGAATTTTGGGGGAGGCTGATTTCAGTAAAAACAAAACTCCAGTCTCCCATTTGGCCGGCTCTGCATGAATTAAATTCTTTCTCTATTGCAATTCCCATGTTGATAAATCACCTTTATCTGTGCAGCAAACAAAATAAACCCATTGGACAGTTACACTGTTGGCAGATATATCTTGCTTCCAAAATTGGATTTTTGTTAAATGAATTTATTCTGTTTTCTTGATATTTACAACTGTGAATGTTGTGTCTGAATTCTCTTTATTTCTTGTTGAAAAGAACTATATTGCTACAGCCAGTACATACAGATGGATAGCTAATTACTCAACATGGGGGGGATGTGACCATCACTGCACTGTGCAAGTGAATGTTACCCATTGTCCACTTTTCCCAAACTACATAGTGTTATATGGTATATGACCCAATCAACGGTGGCAAAGCTCCAGAAATACCACATAGACATCAGGGACTCTTTAAACTAATCAGCCTGTAGTCCTTTTTCAGTAATTTCCAAACCTGGTTGTGCATCCAAATCACTTGGTAACATTAAAAAAACAAAAAAATATACACACAACATTCGCTCCCAATCCTACTGAATCAGAATATTTTGGGTTGGTTCAGGAACAGATTCAGGAGTTTTTCAGGGTCCAAGGTTTATATAATTTGAGGTCTCTCTTTGAGAAAAGGAACGTAAAATCTTCTTGCTTTTATAGATCTTACAAAGATGTATTACCATGTAAACACATTCCTAGGACCCAGGCCCTTGTAATTTAAAGGTTTATCTAAGTAATGGGCCCTGAAGCTAAATTTTCATTATCTTCAGGGCAAATTACCTGTGGGTTAGGATTTAGGAATATATCTCTCTGTGTATGTGTGTGCACATGAGCATGTACCTTTGTGTGGATTTTTTTTTTTTTTTTCTGAGACAGAGTCTCGCTCTGTCACCAGGCTGGAGTGCAGTGGCATGATCTCTGCTCACTGCGAACTCCGCCTCCCAGGCTCAAGCGATTCTTCTGCCTCAGCCTCTTGAGTAGCTGGGACTGCAGGCACGCACCACTATGCCCAGCTAATTTTTGTATTTTTAGTAGAGTCGGGGTTTCGCCATGTTGGCCAGGATGGTCTTGATCTCTTGACCTCGTGATCCACCCGCCTCCACCTCCCAAAGTGCTGGGATTACAGGCGTGAGTCACCACGCCCAGCACTTGTGTGGGTGTTTTAAGCTCCTAGGTGAGTGAATACAAAACTAGATCTTTCCCTTCTGTAGCATCTGTACTGTTTACTCTATGCACCTCAATATTTTTTCTTTTAGTATCTTTCCTTTTTCTCTCTTATTACTTCCTCTTGTGCTATTTTTACACCTTCTTTTTTAAAAATTTTTTTCCCTTTTATTTCTATTGACCTTTAGCCCTCACAATGATTCCTACAAGCCCCATTTCTGTAAATGGGGATTGAAATAATTGCTGGACTTTTGAGAGATAGATATATTAAATTGCAAACTGGCAGTAGTGGGGGCAGTTGATACATAACTAGGTTTTAAAGTCTAGCCTTCTGAGACCACTCATTCCATTTGTGAAAAGTGATTCTACTTCTTATTTTGAGCCAAAATATGCATTCATTCACCCATGCATTGATTTATTCATTCAATAAATATTTGTTGGATGTCCACTCTGCATCAGGAATGTGCTAGGTTCTGGGAATACAGCAATGAACAAGGTAATTTTTCCCTACCCCTAAGGAACTTAGAATTTAGTGGGGAAGACAAACATTAAACAAACAATTGTGCAAGTAATAATCTATAATTATTTATTACAATTAAAGGAAGGAAGAGACATATGGATTATGAGGGTATCAAAGAGGAGACCTAGTGTAAGTAGCCAGTTCTCATGAAGGGACATGTATTAGTTGGAGTTCTCCAGAGAAACAGAACCAATGGTGTGTGTGTGTGTGTGTGTGCATGTGTGTGTGTGTGTGTTGGCGTGTGGGGGTGTGGTATTTTTTATAGAAATTGTCTCACACAATTATGGAAGCTGAGAAGTCCCATGGCCTGCTGTCTACGAGCTGAGAACCAGGAAAGCCAGTGGAATACTTCAAAGTCCAAAGGCCCTAGAACCAAGAGTGCCAGTGTTGGAAGGCAGGAGAAGATGGGTATCCCAGCTTAAAAAGAGAGTGAATTCACTCTTTTAGCTCTACATAGGGCCTCAATGGGTTGGATCATGGCCACCCACATTGGTGAAGGCAATCCTCTTAGTCTACCAATTAAATACTAATCTCTTTGGAAATACTCTCACAGACACACTGAGAAATAATGTTTTATCAGGGTGATAGAAATCTTCTGGAGTTAAACAATGGTGATAGCTGTACAATCACATACATTTTTAAAGGGTGCATTTTATGGAAAGTGAGTTTTATCTAAATAAAATTTCTAAGAAAGAACCTTAACACAGAGATAAACATAAGCACGTTTATTGTCAACCTTTATAGTGTTACGTCAAATAGGTCTGACATAAGCTTAAATAAATATATACTTTAAAAATTATAAAATATTTTAAGTTATAATTTAAAATTCTCAATAAAACTCAAACACAAACCACATTGGTATTTCACACAGCTAATTTCTAATGCAGTTTACATAAATATTTACAACACTTAAACAATTTCAAAGAAAATAACACTGTATTCCATACATAGCCTGATCACAGTAGTTGTTCTCTCTTATTTCCCAGAGTTTTTCTGCCCCTTTAAAAGAACCTCTGCTGTTCTGATCCTTATCACATCTCTGTTTTGACTGTTGGCTTTGTCATTGCCAGTGTTCAGGCAGAACTTCTCTGAAACTTTTTTTTTTCAACACATGCTAAGTTAATGGAAGTGTAGGAAAGTTTTGATTCTCACACTCCTCAAGGCTAGAGCAGCTTTGGCAATTACTGACTGAGAATTTCTCATTGCCAGTGATCAACTGAAAACTGGAGATTCCTTTGGAATTGTTAAATCTGCTTATAAATAAACATAAATGCTTGCTCACACAGACATTCCTCTCTTCCAGAGCACCCTAACATACAGAAGAAAACAAATAGGGAATAACTATTAGACATCTTCATTCATTAAAAATCTACCAGATGACTCTTTTACATGGTGAGTTTCTATTGTGAATTTAAAATCTTCCATAATATACAAGAATTATGTTTACATATCACATCTGACAAACATCTTTGTAGGAATGCAAAGCACATCCATCTTTCTGTATTCTTTTCCAACAAAGACATTCATAAAATTATACCTTCGTGTGTTTGCATTTATGCTTTTATTAGTTCAAAACATTTGGCCTCATGGAAGTTTTTCATCGTGGAAACCACATATTTCTGAAAAAATATCTGACAATATACAAACCTTCCATTCAGTTTTTACTCTCCAATTCTACCATGTTTTCAAAAAACAACTGTGGTAAAAACACTCAGAACTTTATTCTGGTTAACATCATGCCTTGCTAGGGGACAATAGTTTCCCTTTTTGAAATAAATTTAAAACAGATGTAACATAATTTGTTAATAAACTATGAGGGGGTAATCTAGAATAAGTAACTTTTACCATATCATAGTTGACAGCATTTACAAGTTTTTTAAGTCCCTACCACACTTGTATTGAATGAAGAATTATGGAAGATTATAATGTATTCAATGCAAGTAAAAATATCACAATCCTTAAGAACTCTTTAAGAAGCACGGAATCCCATAGGGATGAAAGTGATTAAATTGTGCATAGTAACCCTCGCACAGAGCATTCAGTAGGATTTGCACCATTAACAACCCTCCATGCATTTGCCTGTGGGCATTCAACATCTGTCATTTTTTTAAGTTATAATGTTTTTAGTCATTTTTTTCCTCTAAACTCTGGATAATTATTATTCATTCTTATGACAGCAACTGTGTAATCAGCTGTCGAAACACTGTGAAGGGCAAAAGAAAGAAAGCCACAAAATATTGTGTTTCTGTGCCAAGATTTTACAGCGAGCAAGGGAGAGTTAGAAAAGGAATTCTGAGATTTCAGAGTCTTGGTCTCTTCACCTTTGCTTGGAAGAAAATATCCTTTCCCTTCATCAGCCAACACTCTCTTGATCCTGAGAGTAGGAAAGGGAACACTGAGTCTTTTCAGTTGAAGGCCGTCCTTGCCTGCTGGACTTTGATCTATTGAAGTGGTGATGGGTGTTGCTGTTTCAGCCATAAAGGCATCTGGCATAGTAGGCAAGAAGGGCCAGAGACCCGAGGAGAGTTATCTGTCTCTGTTAACTTCAGTGTATCCCTCTAGTTCCCCAGATGCACCTGTTTCTGTAAATATAAACATGCATGTCATCAGAACACTTAATATTCTGCATACTGATCACGACAACAAAATGTACCTTCTAACACAGACACTCTCACTAGGATAGACCATGTAGGAACATCGAATTCTATTCAGTTAGGACAGTGATGATGTCTACTACATATTATACCTCTGTCAAAACCTACAGAATATACAACACAGAGTGAATTCTAATGTAGCCTGTGGACATTAATGAATAATAATGTATCAATATTGGCCCATCAGTTGTAACACTAATATAAGATGTTAATAACAGGGGGAATTGAAGGGGTGGTGAGGAGATATGTTGGAACTCTTTGTGCTTTCTGCTCAATTTTTCTGTAAACTTAAAACCGCACACACAAAAAAAGTTATTTTAATTTTTTAAAAAGTATTCAGAGGGACTTGACCTTTCCAAATTCTCTCAAAGCAGGTTGGAGTAGTTAAGAACTCAAATTTTAGAACCAGACTGCCAGAGTTTGAATCCTGGCTACACCACTTACTAGCTTTGAGATTTCAGACAATTTACTTAACTTCTCTCTGTCTCATTTTCTTCATCTGTGTGATGAGAAATAAAGTAACAGGCCAGGCCCAGTGGCTCACGCCTGTAATCCCAGCACTTTGAGAGGCCAAGGTGGGTGGATCAGGAGTTCAAGACCAGCCTGGCCAACATGACGAAAATATACAAAATCTCTACTAAAAATACAAAAATTAGCTGGGTGTGGTGGCAGGCACCTGTAATCCCAGCTACTCAGGAGGCTGAGGCAGGAGAATTGCTTGAACCCAGGAGGCGGAGGTTGCAGTGAGCCAAGATCATGCCACTGCACTCCAGTCTAGGCAACAGAATGAGACTCCATCTCAAAATTTAAAAAAAAAAAAAGTAAAAAGAAAAGATAAGAAATATAGTAACAGCCCCTATCTCAGAGTTCCTAGCTTAGAAAAATTCCCAGAATATAGTAAGTGCAATGTAAGGGTCAGCTATCTTCATTATTATTATCTATCATAAATGAAATTACACAATAAAGCTAGATCTGTTTCTTTCCTCTCCTTCTACCAAAAAATAAAACAACTTTCCAGAACAATACCCAGGTGATGATTTCTCCGCTGCTCCCTCCCTAAGATATTGGCAAGTTTGGAGGGTTCAAGGAGAAACAGAGCATGTAGAGAAGATACCTCTCTCATAACCATTTGTGATTTACAAGTCTTACCTGATTCTTTTGAACTTAAAGGATGTAAGAAGGCTTTTGGTAGCTTCCATCTGATTCAAGGCTTTGGCAGCTGCTGCGGAATACATGAGAACACTAGGTAAAGCACTGTCTTCCAACATGAAGAGAGAAAAATATGTGGAATGTTCAATGGCATGCTTTGTATAAGAATGCAACTTACCTGGCAGGAACAAATTTCTTTGCTGCAAAAGAAAAGACAAACAACCATTAATTCAGACTAAATGACTTTTAAGGATATATTAAATCCAGATACAATATGACTTAATTCATCAAGTGTTGCAAACTCGATGCTTCAGGGCCTCTGTAATAATCAGAGCACAAGCATGGCTCTGTGGCATCTAGGGTAAAATGCAAAGTGCACAGCCATCCAAAGGGCATAGCAGCTTCCTAATGCCAGCAAATAGCTACGGGGTCATCTTGCCCAATTCAGCTCCCAATTTTTCATGAGAAGTCCAAAGTCTTAATTTAAATGTGAGATTTCCTATTTTGTAAACGTCAGAACTTAACTCAAAAATGTTTTAAGTACTCTTAAACATGTAAGCCAAACAAACCATGAGTGTAGTCAGATGTGCTTCCATATTCCTTATGAGAGACTCCCAAATTTAAGCCTGTACTCCAAATAAATCTCCTTAGGAAGAATTTTATCCATTTTCCTTAGAGCGTTCATCATGGCAGCTCCATTGCACAATTCCGGGAGGCATCATATAATTCAACATTAATAGCACCCCCTGGAGTTGTACAATATTAGGCACGACTAACATTTTTATTTCCTGAAACACTTCCCACACTGAGTTGTACTACTAACTCTTTTCTTAAGACTTCTGCTTAATTATACTGCATTTTATCCAGATTCTAATTATTGTTTAAATCAGTAAGCAAGACCATGGCTTATCAATGAGAAAGAAATGTATTTTCAAAAACATTTTTGAAGTACATTCATAAACTTCCTCACCTTTCCGTAAGCATTTCCGAAGCCAGAGGAGAAATGGTGCTAATGTCAGGAGGGAGAGTCCAGCAGCAGAAAGTCCAGCTACCAAGGGAATGTTGGACTCAGTGGGAGCTAAGGAAATAAGAGACGAAGAAATGTCATGAGGAGGAATTGATGTTAAAGTCTCTCCGTCCTGTCCCTTTGGCCTTTTTTCTGTACATTCATTACTAGGAGCAGAAGAGCTATCTAGTTTAATACAAGAAGCAGAGATGTGGCATTACAGGCCTTTGAGATCTGCTCCAAGACACCTTTGAAGCTATTTCCACCATTGGCAGGCAGAACTCTAACTTGCCAAGCTCGTTCACAATACCACACCACACCTTGGTTAATAAACACTGCACTTGCTTGCTCTCTTGCTCTCACTCCCTCTTATTTTCCATTTCCCCTTTCTCCTCTCCTCTCTCTGTCTCCTTTTTCCAGTTGTCAGAATTCTACCCATTCCATCAACATGCAACTTCTGTTTTTTCTCTATCCCCATACAACTTAATATTCACAACTTGTCAACCTGGGCAAACTTTCTGGTTTGGATATAATGAATAGTTGATTACTGTAACAAGATAGCTCCCCCTTTTTCTTTTTAATTGCCAGACAACCACCATCAATCAATGCATCACCTTCACAGGTAGGTAGCAGGCCAGACCAGTGTCCTGTGGCTCCACATGTCAGAGCTGCAGAGCCATTGAGCGTCCATCCTTCAGGACAGGCGAACTTGCACTCAGTGCCAAACACGGGCTCCCCACTGCAGCTCATGTTGATCTTTCCCGGAACTGCCAGGCTTGAACATTTTACCACTGCAAATGTTAGGTACACAGGCAGAGTTTCAGAAAATCTACTGGAAAACTTCCAAAACTTGCTTAAAAGTCAACAATAAATGTAATGTGTAAGCGCTACTTAGTTTTCAGCATGTAGGAAATTAGGACCAAACCCCCTTGGGGCAATCTAGGTTCAGAAACTTTATGAAGTATTTGACCTGTACCCTAAAAAAGTCTGCACTCAATTCTACCTTGGCAGGAAGGAACCTCTTCTGTCCATTGTCCCTGAGATGTGCACTCAAGTTGAGTTGATCCATGTAATTCAAATCCCTCCTCACAGCTGAAGGCACAAGAGGACTTGTAGGTGAATTCTCCAATAGGGGAATGAGCACACCTCACCAAACCCTTCGGGGGCTGGTGGACAGCATCGCATCTCACAGCTGGAACACACGAGAGAGCACTTTAGAAGTTTGTTTGCATCTCCAGCAATACGTTTCCCAAGGTAACCAAGTTCCCAAGCTCTTCAATAGTTTTTTTTATCTTAAAATAAAATAAAAACAAAGACTGTACCTTCACATGTGGGCTTCTCGTTGTCCCACTCCCCTGTGGGGCCACATTGGAGCCTTTTGGATCCCTTCAACACAAAACCCTGCTCACAGGAGAACTCACAGCTGGACCCATAACGGAAACTGCCAGAAGCACTAGGAAGACAATTCATGTAGCCTCGCTCGGGGTTGGACAAGGCTGTGCACTGGAAAGCTGAGACATCAAAATGATGGTCAGAAAATATTGCAGTGGAACTAGAGAGTACTTGGCATTTGTTGAGTGAACCCAGTTCATTCAAGCAACACTTGGAGAACTGAAGATTCTTTATAATTCCCTGGACAAATGGGAAGATGGCTGTGTTTTCTTTGAATTTCAGCCCCCTCACTGATCATGGCACTAATTAAAAGACTAATTAATCAGAACATTAGTTCCTGAGCACTGTTCTTCTAACACACAAAATAAATTATGGTCAAAGGAAAGATTTCACACAGTCTGAGGACAACATATGGGTCATGGACGTTTATAGATGGTGCCAAAAAGAAAGAAAAGAAAGCACCCCTATAAAATTCGTCTGTTTTGCCGTTTGGTTTTTGTGTTATAATGTTTTGCTACTGGAAATCATTCTGTGCTGGCTTTGGCTAGGAGAAGGCCAGTGCCTGATAGTAAAAACTGCTTGTTTTCAATATCCTTGCTCTCACTTTAAAGTGAATTAAAATTTACTGCTTATATACGCATCAATACTATCTCTGTAGCTGACACCATGCTTGAAACAGTCTCATCACTGCTAATTATGAGCTGTTTCGGAAGACAGATGTGATGAGAGTTTTACATTCAAATCGTGTTCTCATTATTCTGCTTTCCAAATTGTCTAATATGATTCCTTTAGATTAAGAATTCTGTCTATTCCATGCTAATGTCTATACAGTTTTATCAGCACATCACAGTTAAAAAAAAAACAGCAAAGAATTCATTCTTAACACATATGATCCTTTCCCTGGCCAAACATTAGTTCTTTTAAATGAATCTCAAAGATACGAGGGTTGCTCATCAAATCTGATTTCTATAGTTAAAGTGGGTATTGGTTTTTTTTTTTTCACTCTCCAAGTTTGAAGATGGTTGTTCTTTAAGAAAGTATAAATCGAAGGATCTCAAGCTTACCTTCACAAACTGGGATTTGCTGTGTCCACTGCCCTTGAGTGGTGCATTCAACCTGGGCTGGTCCCTGCAACATGAAGCCTTCCTCACAGGTGAAGTTGCAGGATGATTTGAAGCTGAACTCTCCAGCAGGGGAATGGCTGCAACTCACAGAGCCATTCTGAGGCTGGCGGATGGCCCTGCATGTCACAGCTGTAACAAATATACCCATTGATATTAGCACGGCCTAGAATTAGCTTGCCCATTTCCAGTATGGGTTGAGAGAAAGAATGTTCACAGTAAGTCTCCATGTGGAACAACTCTACCTTTACACGTTGGCTTCTCGTTGTCCCAATTCCCAGATGAGGTACACTGAAGGCTCTGGGCTCCCATTAGTTCAAATCCTTCTTCACAGTCAAATGTACAGGTTGTGTTCCATGGGAAGCTTCCAGGGTTTTGGAAACATTCCACGAACCCATTGGCTGGATTTGTCACAGCATCACACTCAACCACTGGGGATTTGAAAGAGCACCATGAATTTTACAGAAGAACGATCTTTTCACTTCCTATTGAGCTGGGTGCCTAACAGAGTGAGGAAGCTGCCTTCAAAGGGTAGATCCCAAAGTCCTATGTCAATTCTTAGGGACATGCACAGCCAGAATAAAAGCTTTTATTCTTTTTCTCGAATAAAAGCTTTTATTCTTTTTCATGGATATTCTATCTTTTCTGATTTTCACTTTGCCTATGCTGAGTGGTCTCTAATCTATGTTATCATTTACGTGAGGTAAAAATTAAAAAAAAATAGATTCCAGATTAGGAGTTATGACTAGTACTGACATATGTAGGCTATTCATTTATTTTAGCCCATCAGAGCCTGAAGAACTGATTTTTCTTTTTTTTTTTCTTTTGGCCTCTGGTTCAGAAAGATAAAATTAAGAGAGAAAAAGAGATACTAAGACTGCTTGACTATCATGGTCTTAAGTTAGTCCCATGGCTTGGAAAAGTTAAACAGGGAAACAAGATGAGAAATCCATTGAGATTTCTAGAGCTTTACTGTTTTATGGTCTCCCTTACAAATCACCAGAGCCTCAGAAACACCCATTTCAAGCATAGAATAAAAAAACCTCTCTCAACCCAAGCAGGTACTGGGTTGGCAATATACATTGGCTGAGAGAACAAGTTGTATTAAAAACAAAAACAAAAAAAAACTTTCCCTGAAGTTTTGAAAATGTAAGTTGAGTTAAAAAACAGAAGCAATGAGGGATGAGTTACAGAATGTTCTGTGCATTCTCAGAGGGATTTACCATTGCAGGCTGAAATAGGAGCACTCCATTCTCCAGAGGACATACACTGCATGGTCTCCATGCTGCTTGGCAGGTAGCCCCTATCACAGCTGACAGAGCAGGAAGAATTGTAGCTGAAGTTTCCCAGTGGGTGACTGCAAACCAGGCTTCCATGCTCAGGGGATTCCAGGGCTGTACAGTTCACAACTGAAAAAGAAACCCAAATCAGTTCTACTCATCTCTCACCTTTAACAGATAAGAACACTGGAAACTAGAACTACAGTTTGTTCTTTTTTTTTTTTAGTTTAAAAATTTATAAAATTTCTAATGGAATATGTAAAATTGACTGTAATTCTACCCCTTTTCTTTTATTCAAGAAAACACTGATCCATAACAACAACAACAACAAAAAAGCAGTGATGACAACCATAAAAAAGAAATATTGAGTGATATGGGGAGAGTAGTGTAATTGTGTTTATCTCAAAACTGTTCAAATTATATGAACAAACACAGCAAACTTAGGTACCACAACAAATTTCTTGTTACTTTTCTCACAACTGCTAAAAATACTACAGTAAGCTTCCAACCAGGGTGAGAACCATTCACAAAGCTATATTTCAAATTTAAGTACTAGAATACATTACAAATTTTAAAACCCTAATGCTGCACTGTCTACTGTAGTAGCCACTATCTGTGTGGCTACTCAAATTTAAACTTGAATTCATTGAAATCAAATGACATTTAAAATTCAGTTCCTCAGTGTCACCAGCCACATTTCAAGTACTCAATAACCACATGTGGCTCATAGGTACACACTGGAAAACACAGCTATGGAACATTTCCATTATCACAAAAGCTGTACTGCACAACGCTGTGCTAAGGAATCTTGGAGAGAAGCTCATCTAACTCTCTTAATGTACAAATTTAGGAACTGAGACCTCATTTCATTCAAGCAGCTTGCTCCATGCTACACAGCTAGTCATTACAGAGCCAGAGGCCAGAGCATGAACCAAGATACCCTGGACTCTGTAACTCACTCATTTCTACTGCAACGTCTTGTTACCACCTAGATGAGGTGAGTACATGTTCCTTGCAGGGACACAGAATTACAGTTTATTGAATGTGTCCTGTGTGCCAGGCACCATGTAACCATGAGCCTATGAAGTTCACACTATTATTATCCTCATTTTACAATGAGAAAACTGACATAGAGAGTTAAACTATCTTGTCAAGGTGCCAAAATAAATAACTGGTGAATCTAGGACTCAAACCCAGCAGGGTCTGACTTCATAGTCTCAGCTCACGATCACCATATGACACCATCTGCACCAGGGAAGGGAAGGCATGCAGACCTGACTCTAATGCCAGCTAGGACGTGAGATGGTGCTACCATCTCAAGTGAAGAAAGAGGTGAGAACCAGACTTACTTTGCTCACACTTGAGTCCACTGAAGCCAGGGTCACACTTGCAAGTGTAATTATTGATGGTCTCCACACATTCACCGTGGCCACTGCAGGATGTATTGGTACAGGCAGCTACGGAAAATACAAAGCATGATGAGGAGGACTATTACTGTGCTTATACTGAGTGCCTTTGATTTTAGAATCAACAGGGTGCAACAGAGACATCAGCAGTGCTACAGAGTGCCATAGACTTTAAGTGAAGTGTTTTACAAAGTTCCAAATCTGAGTTTCAGGCCCACCTATACTAAACCTTGTTGCTAATGTATAGCTGTGGCTGGCACCTACCGTAGAAAATTTACTTCTTCACAAACTCTGAAGACAGTTCCCCTACCACAAATAAACAAGTAATTAAAATATGTATTGTGTGTGTGCATTTTTATGTGTAAAGAACTACATATTTGCCTACAGTATTTATATACATTTTATATATATATACACACACACATATATGTGTATATATGTGTATATATATGTGTGTGTATATATATAAAATGTATATAAATACTATAGGCTATATATATATATACACACATATATGTCTGTGTGTATATATGTGTGTGTGTGTATATATATACATATCCACATATTCTTGCCCACATTCACACAAAACAGCAAAAGACAGAAACTTTAGCAGTTAAACAGAATCTTTTGGAACATAAAATGACCACAATAGAGAGCAGTTTTTGCATGCTGTAAATTTGCCAAGATGCCCACACACTGAAACTACCTCCCACTGCTGCCGCAAACTCCCTACCTGTGTAGCATAGGGCAAGCTTCTTCTTGCTGCACCTCTCATCATTCCACATGCCCACATCTTTTTCTCTCTTGATGTAGATCTCCACGCAGTCCTCATCTTTTTGCCTATTGTTGGGTTCACCTGGAGCCCAGTTCTTGGCTTCTTCCGTCAGAGGTTTCTGGGTTCCTACCCAGACCCACACATTGTTGACTTTTCTGATTCCAATCCAGTAATAATTTGGTGAATAGCTCAATATGGAGTTTAGGTACTCAATCTCTTCTTTGTTTTGAATTGCAACCAGATGCGTGTACCTTTGCTGACAATAAGCACTGGCCTCATCATAAGTCATAGCTTCCGTGGAGGTGTTGTAAGACCAGGCTCCACTCTCTTTAATGAGAAGCACTAGTGGGAGAAAAAGAAAAGAAATGGTAGAGTTTGGTACTGTTGTGGTTTAACTCTGACAACTGTGCTTTTTATTGTCATATTTTTGGCAATGTTTGTGACATGGCCCAGACTTTTCTCATCTTTTCAAAAGTAAGAGGTACGTATGAAGAAACAGCGACTTATTGTTTATCTCTTTTGTGACTGCCACCCACTAGGTGCTTTATCCACACTCACTCACAACACTATAGTATACCCATTTTGTAGTAGAATAATAATCAGAATAACTAAGCTTTATCGAGCACTTAGTATGCACCAAGAAGCACTATATGAGGTACTTTCCATGAACCATGCTATTGAATCCTCACAATGCATCTGGGAAATAGGTCATTTATGATCCACACTTTACACTTAAGGAAAGGGAGACACCAAGAGGTAAAGGAAATGACCCCAAGCCCAGGGAAGAACACTTTGCAGGTAGAGGTCAAGCATGCTGCCAGATATCCTGTGCAGGACAGCCCCAGACAAGCAAGGATATTTCAGTCTGAAATATCTATAGTGCGAGAATGAGAAATCTTGGTCTAATGACACTGACTTACCCAAAGTGAGAGCTGAGAAAAACTGTGAAGCAATCATGACTTCAAGAGTTCTTTTCACCCAAAGGTTTAGGCTTGAAATACTTTCCTGGGGAGATAAAACACAAAATGAATTAAAGAAGGAAATCGTGGGTAGCTAGTTACATTATTTTACCATGATGTTTAAGGCAGCATCCTAAGATTTTGGGTAAAGGACGCTAGTGCAATAATCTTTATTTCAGAGTTTAATCAAATAAATAAATTTTAAGACTTTCATCATTTAGGTCAAAGAGAAAAGACAGGTTTTAGCTACAATACAATAAGAGCTTGTACAGATGCGGTTTTTATTAGAAGGCCTTTTGCATATCTGTGTTTCATGGCCCGAGGCTGCCCTTATAAAGCATTCTGCACTTACCGTTTTGGGAAGCAGTTGTTCAAACACAGGATCTCTCAGGTGGGTATCACTGCTGCCTCTGTCTCAGGTCAGTATAGGAGTTTTGATGTGAAGTCAGCCAAGAACAGCTGAACACTACTTCGGCTGAGGCCCTTTTATAGGAGGGATTGCTTCCTGTGAATAATAGGAGGATATTGTCCACATCCAGTAAAGAGGAAATCCCCAATGGCATCCAAAAACTTTCCCGGGAATATCCACAATGCTTAAAATTACAATGATGTCAGAAACTCTGTCTCTTGAAGCTACTTCACCTTTGTCCATGCCTTTATATCGTATATGCAATTTTATTAATATGACAAAAATGCATGATTTTTAATTCTAATAACATAAAGTCTATGTCTTTAAAAAGTTGTAAAACTTTGCTTGTTAGTAGTGTCTCTCATGTAGTTGTGGTAGTAATTAGAATTTCAGAAACAGAAGGAAACCAAGAATAGGTTTGTCATCCATAGTCTACTACCTTCAATTTCTCATTCATAGCTGTGGATAACCAATCACTACTCATTTTTTCTTCCTTTTTCACCTGCCAATTCAACATATTTAACATGCACTGTCTCACAGAGGAATGACTCACAAGGTAGATATTAATCTTCAGATTTTGCACAGCAGTTATGCCTAAATTAAAATATTATCTAAAAATAATATCTAACACTCAAATGGTTAAAATAATGCCTTATTTAAAAAAAAATAAGAAAAATGGGAAATAGATATTTACATCTGGGAAAGTTTCATGGTTTGTTCGTGAAAAAAATAAAAAGGAGGCCAGGCACAGTGGCTCACGCCTGTAATCCCACCACTTTGGGAGGCCGAGGCAGGCGGATCACCTGAGGCCGGGAGTTCAAGACCAGCCTGACCAACATGGAGAAACGCCATCTCTACTAAAAATACAAAATTAGCTGGGTATGGTGGCGCATGCCTGTAATCCCAGCTACTTGGGAGGCTGAGGCAGGAGAATCGCTTGAACCCGGGAAGTGGAGGTTGCAGTGAGCCAAGATCATGCCAGTGCACTCCAGCCTGGGAAATGAGTGAAACTCTGTCTTAAAAAAAAAAAAAAAAAAAGGAAAAAAATAAAACGGAAAACTGTATATCTATATTTAATTGGTCAAAATTTTGTTTAAAATTTTTGAAATGTTAATGTGCAAAGAATAAAAATTCTTCCACAATGTTAACAGTGACTAACTCTGGATGGCAGGATTTGGGGTAATTTTTATATCCTTCATTATTATTTTCAGGATTTTCAAATTTTTTTCAATTTCCCTTTTTTTCACCTTTATAGTAACAAGAATACAGTTTAAAGAAACTTGTCTCTAGGCCAGGCATGATGGCTCATGCCTGTAATCCCAGCACTTTGGGAGGCTGAGGTGGGTGGATCACCTGAGGTCAGGAGTTCCAGACCAGCCTTGCCAATATGGTGAAACCCCATCTCTACTAAAAATACAAAAATTAGCCGGGGTGTAGTGGCACATGCCTGTAATCCCAGCTACTGGGGAGCCTGATGCAAGAGAATCGCTTGAACCCAGGAGGCAGAGGTTGCAGTGAGCTGAAATCGCACCATTGCACTCCAGCCTGGGCGACAGAGCAAGACTCCATCTCAAAAAAAAAGAAAAAAAGAAAAAGAAAAGAAAAGAAATTTGTTTCCAAATGCAACAGAAGGAGATGTATGTGGTATCCTATATTCCTGCTCTTCATTTTGACATTTCTTATGGGTGATTGTATATATTCCCCATCTCTGCATCTTACCCTATCTAAATGATGGTAACAGTAAATGGGGATCATTTTAATTTCCATATTCTGTAGGTTTTCAGAGCTTAAGTCAAGCTAATATTCTATATCTACAGCTTTTCAAAATAGGAGGTCTATCTAAAAATGTACTGTCAGCAGACCTGAATGAGTAGTGGCAAAAGCCTCGTTTTTCTCTTTACTTGTTAGCACTGGTCTTTCTGTGTTCATAAAGATGTCAAGACCCAAAAAAAAAAAACAAGAAAAGGGAAGAAAAATTCCAAAAAAGACAACTGATTAGAAAAAAATAACTTAATTAACGAATTTAATTCAACCCCTATCAAAAAGCATAGAATTTATTCCTTCCACCTTACCACTCTCTTACATGATCCAGATGCTGACATTATTCCAATTCTTTATCCCACTTTGCTTAGCTCAATGTGGTTGTTGCTTCAGTAAATTCAGAAAAGTAATCACTCATATAATGTTTATTTAGATTTTAGGGCAGAATGTCAAGCTGGGTTAATACATTATCTATATGTATTTTATTTTTAATAAAGTATGAATACATAATCTGCTATTTTTAAAAAGCATGGGCAAATGTATAGTGTAGCCAAATCTTAAAAAACAATTTATCTTCGATATCAATAAAGTACCTAATAATTATTTTGCTAATAGAAATTAGTCATTAACATCCCTAGATAACTAACTTTATTATTGCGAATTTTTCATAACTAAGTTTATAGTTTATCTCTTCCCCTTTTTAAAATTAGTTCAAAGATATCTAAAAATAGCCCCAGTGGTGATGAAATTTCTATTTTACTTACATATGTATGTCCTGGACCCCCAATTATAATCTCTAACATTTATTGAGTGCTTACTATGTGCCAGGCCATATTCTGAGCATTTTGTATGTTCACCTATTGATTATTCAATCTGTACAACAGCCTATGAAATAGGTACTCCTATTATCCCCATTTTACAGATGAGGAAATTGAGAATCTGGGGATTTTATCTCATTCAAAAGCACAGAGCTAAGGGTTGAAACCAGGCAGTTGATATCCAGAGCCCACTCCCTTACCTGCTACTCCAAACCATGATTTCTTTTGTTGTTATGCCCCGAGATTCCTTGTTCTACCCAAGTTTCCTGTACTCTCCTTGCCCTCTTCTTCCTGAGACCTCCTTGACCATCACAGCTCTCCACTGAGATGGCTGTGTCCTGGGTTCTGAGACATGGGGGCTGGAAGGGACCCCAGGGACAGTGAGCAGTAGAGAGAGGATGCAGTGAGAACAGACCCTGGATCCCCGGTGCATAGGCAGGGAGAAAGTGGACAAAGGAAAAAACAAGCAAGGCAGGTGGAGCCATGCCTAGGTAAAGTTGATCCCTAAGCCACAGTTCCAAGAAGTTCCTGATTCAAAAGCAAATTTTCTCTAAGGTCAAAGGGCAAACTGATTATTCTAAATTCTAAACTGATTATTTCTAAATTGAGAAAGCTTTAGGGAGAGAACCCAATATTCGAAGGATAAGAGAAATGAGGAGTGGAAGAGATAGGTGAGTAACAGTGGAAGAAATAGGTGAGTAACAGAACATATATATAACAGTAATTATATATATTCTACTTAAATGTAGAATATATATAATATATAATATATGTAGAGTATATATATAATTACAATATATTATATATGTAGAATATATATATTATTTATATATTTTATATATAAATATAGATATTATATATATATTATATATAAATATATATAAAATACTGTGAAAGAAGAATAGAATCTTGAGACCTCAAATTCACTATGCCAAAGGGAAAGTTAAGCTTGGGAAATGAGTCATGCAAAAACTGCCTTCCTTTTGTTCCCAAATACCTGTAATTTCACATGCTTACTTTATCTTATATAAAATGTAGAGGTACTGAGCATGAGATCAATGCATAATTTCCCTCTAGTCCCTTCTTTTTACATGTAAAGTGTAGACTCACTGAGTGTTACAGAGCCTTGCCACAATGTAAACACTTGTCTCATTGCCAACCCATCTTTCGTTTATTTTCTTCCCCTCCTGCTTGCTCTTTCCCCTCTAAAGATGGAAGTTCCCAAAACTCTCTTTGGAAAAAGCACAGGTCACAGATCCTACAGTGATTTGTGTTTCTTTTACCTGGGACAAAATAAACCTCTAATCTATTGAGATATGCTTCAGTTACTTTTTGGTTTACAATATGTACATGTATGTATATAATTTATACGTGTATAATATATATACTTGTTTTAACCAGAGGTATGTTATTCAAAATCTGCTCATCCTTACAATTACCTGCATTCTCTCACAGTATTTTCTGTGTCCCTGCCCCTGAGGTTGTCACTGCAAATCAGGTACATGGATACTGGGAGCTGATGGGCTCTCCTCTGGCTACCTGGGCTGCTGAAGGGGCCATAGACAGACCCAGCTTTCCTCTCATGGAGAGGCCCTGGGCCAGCGCTGGGTGGGAGTGGGATTACAACCAGACTATAGCTTCTTCACCTGCTTTTTCCTATCAGGATTTCATAAGAGGCAATTGCTTGTTTTTTGAGGGTGGGGGCAAATCAGGGGGAGTTGAAGAGGAAATTGGGTAAGATTTGAATAGTTGGGCATGTTGAATATTATGAATATTATCTCCCTCTTCAAATAATCCAAAATATACCCCGAAGAAACAGGCTGATTAGAGGTGCTTCAAGGCTCCACTGAATCTCCCAAGCTCTGAAGATGTAGCTAGCTGTTACCGGATTGCCGGTTTTCAAGCCTCGCCTCACATGGACCCTCTTGGCAATTTCTCACATGGGGGAAGCATCCGCTACATGGATGAGAATGAAAAGAGGAAAGAAGACGGTGCAAACACAGGCACACCCCAGTGTCTGCCACCAGTGCTATTTAATCTCTGAGGTGTCACCCTTCCTGGCTTTATTGTCTCTTCCTGGAAGTCTCTTGTCCTCTCCTCCACACCCTTTAATCAGGCATCAAAGACTTTAACCAGTTTTGCTGTGTGCCCAGGCCCACTCATTCTCACTTTTATGGCAAAGGGAGTGGGAGACAGAGAGACAGCCAGAAAGAAGAGATTGGGGACCCCAAGACAAATGTTAGAATTTTAACCAAGGCCACCCTGTGGACAGGAGATTATTGGGTTTAGTGGAAAGCAGCACTGGCCACAACCACACGTGGCAAAACATCTATCGAGGAGTGAAGTTATATTTGGTGAATGTGACCGGAAAGCAGGGGCAGTGGTGTCTTCCTGCCTTCCTGAGGCTCTCTGTTCCCTTACCTCTGCGAAGGCTTATTTTACCCTTGAGTGCTTAGTTTTGAAAGCCTTAGTTCCCTCTCTCCCATAAAAAAGCTCTACTCTGCTAACATCTAAGTTACCTTTGCAGAGTCTTAGGTAGACGGAGGAAATCCCAATAAAGATTCCACTCTATTTGCAAAATACAAACATGGTATTTCTTGCATTCCCAAAATTGTGAAAGAAAATGTGTATCACCACAGTAGAGGATGGCATTTTTTGTTTGATCAAAACCTAAATATATTTGATGAAAATGTGTCTGGTTCTAAGTTTATTTCCCAGAAATCCATGTTTACTCACTTGGAATTTATAGACATCTTATAATATCTGAGTCGAGTAGGAGCTCCGGGCTCTACCTCACTCTTTTCTCCCACACCCAGGGGGAAGTGTAGGGTTCTCAGACTTTAGAATAAAGAGGAATCACCTGGACAACTCACCTGAAATGCACATCTTCAGGTCTCATACTCAGAGGTTCTGACTCAACAGGTCTGGGTGGAGCCCAGGAATTTGGGCTTTAAACGAGTATCTCAGGTGATTCTAATACAGAATGTGTAAGATGACCAGATCCTATCACACTTAGATATATTGGCCTAGGGCCACCTAACTTGGAGAAAATGTTAGTAAGACCCCGTGGTTGGTGCTCAGCTATAGGTACCAGAATTTTGATCAAAATTTACTATCATTGTGACACTTCTCTTTGGAACTGGAAGGCTAGAACCCCACTTGTAAAGTGCTGGGAAAATACAAGGAAAATTTAGGGTGAGTAGCATTTTGAATTCTTACACATGGAAAGTGAATGTATAAGAATTCTTACCAATAAAAAAAAAAGCAAGAGAGAATAGCTGCTAAAGAATTAACACAAATATGTATATATTAGTTATTCTCTTTTCTCCTCTGATTCTAGAGGACTTTGTAATTCCACTAATTCTTCTTGAGCTTCCAGGATGATCTGAGACTTGAATTTTTCATGTGCTTTTTGCTTCCTATTTGGCAGCATCTTATCTTGAAGTTTCCGCTTTCTGCTTGGGGACCTAAAAACTAACTAATGGGAATTTCTTCAAAATGAGCAAACTCTGGTGAATTCCCAAAGCGGAAGAAACAAGTGAGGATCGGGCTGGTTAATTAAGAGAACTTTTCCTGAATGTAGCCAGACTGTTTGCCGACTGTTGTTAACATGAGGGAAGAAATACCCCTGGATTTTAGAAGAGCCCCTTGTTTGTTTTCCTTGGCCATTTATGCTGCTTGTTTTGTAAGTCAGAAATTTCCTGAAGGACTATTATTAGCTTTGTTCTCACGTCAGAAAAATTCTGCTCTGGCCACTTTTAAACATATAACTTGGATTTTACTGTATTAGAAAATGTAACAATTACAGGCAGCACTAAAAGGACACCAAAGGGCAAAGAAAATGGGTAACTTTTTTTTCTTCCCCAAATCTAAAATAGGTGATTTTGGAGAAGTAGGAGAAAAACCTGCATTTTCTATATCTCTTTAGAGCTCAACAACTGATATAGTTAATTATGTAAGTCTTTGATATTTGGAAATGATTGGATTAACCGGATAACAATGAATATTTAAATACAGCGATTTGGCCAGGAGCAGTGGCTCATGCCTATAATCCCAGCATTTGGGGAGGCTGAGGCGGGTGGATCACCTAAGGCCGGGAGTTCGAGACCAGCCTGGCCAACGTGGTGAAACCCCATCTCTACTAAAAATACAAAATTAGCCAGGCGTGGTGGTGCATGACTGTAATCCCAGCAACTCGGGAGGCTGAGGCAGGAGAATTGCTTGAACCCGGGAGGCAGAAGAATTGCTTGAACCCGGGAGGCAGAGGTTGCAGTGAGCCAAGATCACGCCATTGCACTCCAGCCTGGGCAACAAGAGCGAAATTCCATCTCAATAAATAAATAAATAAATACAGTGATTTAACACAAGAGATTTCTATTTCACACTAATGAGCTCTGTCACTGGGGCAAGCTTCTTTGCCTCATTAAGTCTCAGATTTCCCGAGAGCTTATTTATTTATACCAAGAGTGTTCTACTACCGTCTCTGCTAGCTGTGACATAATATGACAAAAGGTATAAATATGGGAAAAGGCACTAATTTATATCAAAGCATTCTTTGTTTTTCCTTGCTGTGAAGTTTTTAGCTAATATCTCATAAGAATATACCATATTTAGAGTGTTTACTATGTATGGGCCTAGCACTTCACATACATTGCTTCTTACAAATTTTACAAAGTGAAAGGTAGATATTAATCTCATTTTACGGAGGACAAAACAGAGATCTGGAGAGGTTACATAACTTGCTAGTGTTTTTTCAGTTAATCAGTGGTAGAGTGGAGATTCAATCTGTGTTACTCTAAAGTCCGTGTCCTTTTTATTGACTCCATGCCTACTCAGATTTAAATCTCAGCAGGGAAGTAAACCTTAGTTTTTACATGAGAAAATGTTATAGCAACCTTCTTGGCTTCCTTTACCCCCACCCCAGTTTCGCAAGCTTAGTGTCTTAGATCGGGTTCCTTTAGAAGCAGACCCTGAAATAAAGATGTGGGTGCCAGTCATTTATTGAAAAGGTGATCCCAAGAAAGCCTAGTAGGAGAGTGAGGAAGTGAGATGGGGAAAGGAAGAAACTCAACAAAAAGTGTGTTAATAAGCAGGTTACCGCTGTGGGCAGCCATGGGGCTCAGTTGCACTAACAAACTCTGTCTAGTACAGAAAACCTCAGGGTCTCCCCAAGGAGGGGCAAGAAGTCTGCCTAGGGTATATATCCGCCAACTCAATCACTGGCTGAGAGCTGATCCTGGGAGGGCATGGTTAATTCCTCTGCACTTTCAAGTGGATTCCTGTGGTCAGAAAAAGCCCTCTACAATGAATTCCAGATGCTTGTATTTAAATCTGACATGATCTGAATGCTGTGTTGGGACAGGGTGGGCGTTATTAGTTTTCTGTCACTACTGTAACAGATTACTACAAACCTGATGGCTGCAAACAACACATATTTATTATATCATAGTTTGTGTGGGTCAGAAGTACAGGTTAGCTCAACTAGTTTCTCTGCTCTAGGTTTCACATTGCCAATATCAAGGTGTCATCCAGTTGGGCTCTTCTTGGGAGGCTTGGGGATGAATCCACTTTCAAGCTCATTCAGATTGTTGGCAGAATCCAGTTCCTTGTGGTTGCAGGACCAAGGTCCCTGTTCCCTTGCTGGCTGTTGGCCAGGAGTCATTCTTAGCTTCTAGAGACTACCTGTACTCTCTGACTCGTGTCTCCACTTCACCTTTCAAACCAGCAGTGGCTAGTCAAGTCCCTCTCTTCAAATGTCTCCAACTGTGCCTTCACCTCATTTCTCCTCTGTGTACCATATCTGCCTCTACTGCTTGTAAGGGCTCATGGGATTACATTGGATTTATTCAATCCAGGATAATCTCCATATTTTAAGGCTAGCTGACTAGTGATCTTAATTCCATCTACAAAGTCCCTTCCAATAGTACTGTATTAGTCCATTTTCATGCTACTGATAAAGACATACCCAAGACTGGGCAATTCACAAAAGAAAGAGGTTTAATTAGATTTACAGTTCCACATGGCTGGGGAAGCCTCACAATCATGGCGGAAGTCAAGGAAGAGCAAGTCATGTCTTACATAGATGGCAGCAGGCAAAGAGAGAGAGCTTGTGCAGGGAACTCCTCTTTTTAAAACCATCAGACCTCATAATACTTATTCACTATCACAAGAACAGCATGGGAAAGTCTTGCCCCCATGATTCAATTACTCCCACCAGGTCCCTCCCACAACATGCAGGAATTCAAGATGAGATTTGTGTGGGGACACAGCCAAACCATATCAAGTACCTAGATTCATGTTTGATTAAACAACCAGGGAGCAGAAATCTTCAGGAGTGGGGGGCATCTTTAGAATTCTGCCCACCAAGGCTGGGCGTGGTGGCTCACACCTGTAATCCCAGCACTTTGGGAGGCCGAGGTGGGTGGATCATGAGTTCAAGAGATCGAGACCACCCTGGCCATGGTGAAACCCCATTTCTACTAAAAATAGAAAAATTAGCCAGGCGTGGTGGTGAGCACCTGTAGTCCCACCTACTCAGGAGGCTGAGGTAGGAGAATCACTTGAACCCGGGAAGTGGAGGTTGCAGTGAGCCAAGATTGTGCCGCTGCACTCCAGCCTGGGAGACAGAGCAAGACTGTCTCAAAAAAAAGAATTCTGCCCATCATAGTAGGCTGTCCTACAGAGACATAACCCAGGAATTAGGTGAATGGCTAACCTAAATTAGCACTGTGATGTGTTTTCTGACTTGGTCCTTATAGCTCCTCAGCTTAGATGTGGAACTAATCCATGAATGCAAGGGTTTGTCTAGAGTTTTAAGTGGGAGTTAAATATCCAAAGTACAGGAGATATTATGGGCGCCTCATCCATGTCCCCTTGGCATTTGTCTTTCTTGGATAACCCAACTCTATTAGTTTTTATATCTCACTTGTTCCTATACTCTGTGAACTGATGTCCCATAAATAGACATTTCATTTTGCCAGTCTTCTTGAACAATAATTACGATTATTAATCTAGCAGTTATCATTAATTGGCCACTTCAAATTAGACACAGCACTTAGGACTTAAGAATACCATGTCATTTGATCATCATAATATGGTCAGGAATTAAGTATTGCTATCCAAATTTTACAAAGAAGGCACTGAGGGTTAGAGTTTAAATAACTTGCTTAAGATGTCATAGCCTATAAGTGACAAAACTAGGACTCAAATACAGGTCCATCTGACTCCAAAGTCTATGTTCTTGGCTACCACACTGCCTCTCCTACAAGTGACCTGTGGTTTTACTGCTATATTCACACTCTACTAACTTTACCATCTCCCATGAGTCTGTCTAGAGGAGGGCACACACAGCACAGAAAACACATGAATGCAAAATAAGGAAGGGCCTACTTACTACACAGAGCCATTCTAATACCTGATGTTTGCTCTAATCCAGTTTTACTATTAATTAGTTGCTGATGCCCAAGTTTTTACTGAGAAATGGGGATAATTTTGGAAGTCATAGTGATGCCTTCTTCTCATAGGGTATTTTATTTGTTGTTGTATCTCCAGGCCCCAACACAGCCTGGCTTTTAGTAAATGATCAAAAATACCTGTTGAATGAATAAATGGAGTCACCTGAAACATGTTAAACATTTGTTCATGTGTCCTAATCGTGGATTTCAGGATAGTAAGCATCCTAAAAGGAAAGCATGCACACTGTTCTTGCTACATTAATTTCTCACAGTATAAAAAAAGAAAAGCATCTGAAAAAAGCTGCCAGCTGCTGTGTCTCCTAATATCAAACTTAGCACAGATATGGAGAAGCTAAGGGAGAGGGATGATGGGCCATGCCTCTAACCTCATCATGGCAAAAGTCCTGGGGGTCAGACCCGAGGAGAGCAGGAAGTGTCTTTTGAGGGATACATTTCCACAGTGGAAATAATGAGACTTAAATAAATATTATATACACAGTTCAACTGTTTTTATGTGTAAAGGTAGTAGGTTTTCACAATAAGGAAGCACTTCTTTTTTTTTTTTTTTTTTTTTGTTTGAGACAGAGTCTCGCTCTGTCTCCCAGCCTGGAGTACAGTGGTGCTATCTCGGCTCACTGCAATCTCTGCCTCCTGGATTCAAGTGATTCTCCTGCCTCAGCCTCCCGAGTAGCTGGGATATCAGGTGTGTGCCATTACACCTGGCTAATTTTTGTATTTTTAGCAGAGATGCGGTTTCACCATGTTGGTCAGGCTGGTCTCGAACTCCTGACCTCAGGTGTTCTGCCCGCCTCTGCCTCCCAATGTGCTGGGATTACAGGCATGAGCCACTGCACTCGCCAAGCACTTCTACTCATAGCATTTACAAACCCTTCTTAGAATATTTAAAAATTCTAAGAGAAGAGTAAATTGAGCCTTCCCAACTAATTCTAGGAGGTTATAACCTTCATACCAAAACTGGACAATGCTTGCACAAAAGAAGGAAGCCAATGAGGCCACCTAGAAGGAAGACTGGGCATTGGGCCCAGTGAGTCCTGGAAACTTCATCTGTGCCAGCCACCCCGGCACGGCCTGTATGAGTGGATGAGAGTGTCTTGTCCACAGACAATAGCCATCTAGCTGTGATAAAGGAGTCAAGGTAGTCAGCTGCATCTCTTTCACCTGTTTGCCAATGTTACGCAGGTTGAAAAGCTAAGGTTTATGTAAAGCAAAGCATCAAAGATGATGAAATGATCAACCTGACAATGAGTACTATGGCTGCATTGTCCAGAAAGGGAACTGTGGAAGATTTTGGGCTGAATTTCAAAACAGAATTTCCTCACTCTCTGGATGTTGGCTTACTTGGCCTTTGATGTTCAGAGGTGGTGCCTTTGTGTTGTTGAACAATGTTGATTTTGGAGTGAAAACAGAGTTGAAAAACCCACAGGTCATTCCCTGGGGAGTATTACCGGAATACAGAGGATAATTTCAGCAAGCCAGCAAGGCCTCATCTCTGCTTCTAATAGATAGGAAGAAAGGAAGAGAGGAACAATACTTTTTTAAGAAGCTCAGCTTTATCGCCTTATCTCATAGAAAGATGCCTCCAGTCTGTCTGGCTAAAGGTAATTGGCATGGGAAAGTCTTTATCTGTGATTCTAACAAGTGGAATGTTTCCCTTCATTAAGAGAGCCTTGTCTGGCTTGGGGAAATGAAACACTTTCTCCGATATGAGTGGGCTGTAACCCCTGCTACTAAAAACTCAGAAGAAATAAGGCGGTTGTGGAGCAGTCAGGAATGAGTCACTTGCCTCCCTGGAATATTCAGAAAACTGAATCAAAAGTACATTCTTCTGGGTTTTCTTAGTCTAATAGACTAAGGGTCTCTATTTTGTTAAATTTCTGGGAAACAGCCTAGAATGGGAGAAAAAACTGGTCACTGTAGTCATGCAAATCTGCAAAACAAACAAAAAAGTCTGAGTATTGCTGCTAACTAGCTATGTGACCTTAAGCAAGGTATTAACTCTCTCTGAATTTCAGGTTCTTCATCAGTTAAATAGCATATCTGTAAAATGGGAATTATTTTCATATCATAATGCTGTAGCTTTAAAAAAAATAAAATGGATGAGATAATCAGAATAAAGAGCCTGGGATATATAGTTACTCAATATATAGCAGCATGTAAAGATCCTGTTAGAAATGCTAATTTTACAGTTAACCATTTGGAGATGATCCGCCAAAGCTGCTAGTGTAGAG
Organism: Gorilla gorilla gorilla; assembly: GCF_029281585.2. Lineage (NCBI taxonomy): Eukaryota > Metazoa > Chordata > Mammalia > Primates > Hominidae > Gorilla > Gorilla gorilla. The sequence continues at coordinate 87,015,589 of NC_073224.2, read as the reverse complement.
GCAACTGAGAATTTGCCTGTCCTTCAGAATATGAATAAATAACTGTCAATGATGTCTCAAGCCTAGAAAAACCCATCCATCTGGATGGGTGGGAAATTTCTGGGCTAGTATTGAGAAGCCCATTTCTTGAGAAATAGGTCCTGGACTGAGTGAAGGAAAAGAAACAGTAAAACCCATGGTAAAGCAGCAAGGCTCTCTAGAGGCTCTGGAGAGGATGAATTGAATTCTAGAAGATGAAGTAGGGAAGACACTTTACCTTCTTGTGAAATGGATTCAAAGACCTTCGGGAATCTCCAATTGTATAAATGGCACCATAGCTGTATGTTCCATGGAACACTGCTTCCCAGAGATGCTCAGTGAAAAAAGAATGCCACGGTCAAATAAGTTTGGAAACACTCCATCATGCGGCCACCTCCTTGAAGACTCTAATGCACATTAGCATGTTAAACAGTCTGAGAAGTCCTGCAGAGCAGAAATGTGCTTCACATCTGCTAAGCCGGCAGTTTCCCAATATACTTGATTACGGATACTTTTTTCCCTACAACACCATTCTCTGATATGCTTCCAATGACATGAAATAAATATATATGCATGAGGTTCTTCATTAGGGCATACTTTTTAATAGAAAATATTGAGAATAATCTAAATATAAATGCACAGCATTTACCTTTTCTGCATAAACTATATACAGGCATACCTTGGAGATACTATGGGTTTGGTTCCCACAATATCTCCAAAACCACATTCGGTTTTATGACCACTGCCATAAAACCAGCCACATGAATTTTTTGGTTTCCCAATGTATATCAAAGTTACATTTTTACTATACCATAGTCTATTGTATATACAATAGCATTATATCTAAAAAAAACAATGTAAACACCTTAATTTAAGGCTGTGGCTGGTTTGATTTTCTATCCAGACCACTAAAACTTTCTTCATATCAGCAATAAAGCTGTTTCACTTTCTTACTATTTTTTGTGATAGCACTTTTCCTTTCCTTCAAGAATTTTTCCTTTCTATTCACAATTTGACTGTTTGATACAAGATGACTAGATTTTAGCTTATCTCAATTTAAGGTGTTTACATTGTTAGCTAAAAATGCTAATGATCATCTGAGACTTCAGCAAGTCATAATCTTTTGCTGGTGGAAGGTCTTGCCTCAGTGTTGATTTCTGCTGACTGGGTGGCTTTGGCAATTTCTTAAAGTACGACAACAATCAAGTTTGACATATCAATTGACCCTTCCTGTCATAAATGATGTTTTTTTTCTCTGTAGCCTGCAATGCTCTTTGATAGTATTTTACCCACAGTAGAATTTTCAAAATTGGAGTCAATCCTTTCAAACTCTGGTGCTGTTTTATCAACTAAGTTTATGGAATATTAGAAATCCCTTGTTGTCATTTCAACAATGTTCACACCATCTTCCCCAGGAGTATATTCTACCTCAAGAAACCACTTTCTTTGCTCATCTATAAGAAGCAGCTCCTCATCCACTAAAGTTTTATCCTGAGATTGCAACAATTCAGTTACATCTTCAGGCTCTACTTCTAATTCTAGTTCTCTTGCTGTTTCTATCTCATTTGTGCTTACTTTCTCCGCTGAAGTCTTGAAGTCACTCATGAGGGTTGGAATCAACTTCTTACAAACTCCTGTTAATGCTGATATTTTGACCTGCTCCCATGATTCATGGGTATTCTTAATGGCATCTAGAATGGTGAACGTTTTCAGAAGGTTTTCAATTGGCTTTGCCTGGATCCATCAGATGAATCGCTATCTATGGAAGCTATAGATTTATAAAATGTATTTCTTTTTTTGTGGGGGCATAGGGTCTCACCCTGTCACCCAACCTGGAATGCAGTGGCACAATCATAACTCACTGAAGACTCAAACTCCTGGGCTCAAGTGATTCTTCCACCTTGGCCTCCCAAAACACTGGATTACAAGCTTGAGCCACTGTGTCTAGCCCAAAATGTATATCATAACTAATGAGACTTGAAAGTCAAAGTGACTCCTTGATCCATGGGCTACAGAACGGACGCTGGGTTACCAGACATGAAAACAATACTCATCTCCTCATACATCTCCTTCAGAGCTCCTGGGTGAGCAGGCGCATTGTCAAATGAACAGTAGTATCTTGAAAGAAATTTTTTTTCTGAGCAGTAGATCTCCACAGTGGACTTAAAATACTCAGTAAACTATGCTGTAAACAGAAGTGCTGTCATCCAAGCTCTGTTTTTCCACTGATAGGGCAAAAGCAGAGTAGATTTGGCATAATTCTCTAGGGCCTTAGGATTTTTGGAACGGCAAATTGAGCATTGGCTTCAACATTTTTTTTTTTTTGAGACAGAGTCTTGGTCTGTCACCCAGGCTGGAGTGCAGTCGTGCAATCTCGGCTCACTGCAAGCTCTGCCTCCCAGGTTCACACCATTCTCCTGCCTCTGCCTCCTGAGTAGCTGGGACTACAGGCACCCACCACCATGCCCGGCTAATTTTTTGTATTTTAGTAGAGACGGGGTTTCGCCATGTTAGCCAGGATGGTCTCGATCTCCTGACCTCGTGATCCACCCGCCTCGGCCTCCCAAAGTGCTGGGATTACAGGCATGAGCCACAGCGCCCAGCCTGTCTTCAACTTAAAGTCGCCAGCTGTGTTAGCCTCTAATAAGAGAGTCTGCCTGTCCTTTCAAGCTTTGAAGCCAGGCATCATTCTCTTCTCTAGCTATGAAAATCTTAGATAGCATCTTCTCCCAATAGGAAGTCATTTTTTATACCCTAAAAATCTGTCGTTTAGTGTAGCCACCTTCATCATTGATCTTACCTAGATCCGCGGGATAACTTACCACAGTGTCTACATCAGTACTTCTGCTTCACCTTGCACTTTTATGTTATGGGGATGGCTCCTTTCCTCTAACCTCATAAACTAACCTCCACTAGCCTCACATTCTTCTTTTACAGCTTCCTCGCCTCTCTCAGAGTTCACAGAATTGAAGAATGTTGGGCCTTGGATTACACTTTGGTTTAAGGGAATGCTGTGGCTGGTTTGATTTTCTATCCAGACCACTAAAACTTTCTTCATATCAGCAATAAGACTGTTTCACTTTCTTACTATTTTTTGTGATAGCACTTTTCCTTTCCTTCAAGAATTTTTCCTTTCTATTCACAATTTGACTGTTTGATACAAGAGGCCTAGATTTTAGCCGATCTCAGTTTACACCATGCCTTTTTCACTAAGCTTCATCATTTTAGCTTTTTATTTAAAGTAAGATGTGTGACCCTTCCTTTCATTTGAACACTTACATGATGATGCCTGGCTTCAAAGCTTGAAAGGACAGGCAGACTCTCTTATTAGGGGCTAACACAGCTGGCGACTTTTAAGTTGAAGCCAATGCTCAATTTGCCATTAGAGGCCATTGTAGGGTTAATTAATTTGCCTAATTTTAATATTATGGTGTCTCAGGGAATAAGGAGGCCTGAGTAGAGGGAGGGAGATGGGGAAACAGCCAGTCATCAGAGCACACACAACATTTATCAATTAAGTTTATCACCTTGCAGGGCATAGGTCATGATGCTTCAAAACAATTACAATAATAAAATAAAAAATCATTGATTGCAGATCACCATAACAGATATAATGATAATGAAAAATTTGAAGTATTGTGAGAATTACCAAAATGTGACACACAGACACAAAGTGAGCACATGTCATTGGAAAAGTGGCGCTGATAGACTTACTTCATGCAGGGTTGCCACAAATACTCAATCTGTAAAAAATTCAGTTATCTACATAGTACTATAAAAACAAGGTATACCTGTTTATATAATCAAGACCAACAGAACCCTAGAGAAAATAGCTCACTCCCTAGCTCGGAGACATTCTAACCAACATACGCTTACCTTTCTTTGTGCTGTGTACAGAATTCAAATCCCTGTCTCAGCAAAATTGCAAAGTATCAAATGTCATGTCCATCTAATACTCAAAACTGCAAATGTTAAGTCTTGTAAGCCCAGAGGCCACTGTATATACAAGTGTTGCTATAAGCATTTGTTCTTCTCCAAAGAAAATAGTCCAGTTGGTAGAAACAAACAAAGAAAAAAAAAAAAGAAAGAAAAAACATTTTTTACAAGAAGGTTCAGTCTCTTACCTACATAAGCAAAAATATGAGATGTTCTCTTATCATTTTTCCATCTATCTTATAATCTTTGGTGCTGACTTAGACACTCATTTTCCTTTTTGTACGTGACCATGTAAAAGTTCAAGTTAAGAAAAACTTGTTTTGACATTTGTTTTGCTGAGTGATGGGTCCCTAAAAGAAATTTGGCTTTGCTTTTGCAAAGTTCAGCATGATATTGTGTGAATTTTTCATGGCTAATGATTTTTAGAACAGTTGTGATGTGTTTAGCTGTTTTAAGAATATGAAACATTCAGTGGTTTAAGTTGGTTGTTATAAAATGAAAGAATATGAAGGAAAGCCTTCTTGTCTTAGAACACACTGATTCACAAATAAGAAGCTTCTCTCAAAATGTTGTAATTACAAAAATTCCAAGGCAAATATAATAAACTCCTTGTCTGTGCTATGTCTAGAAACTTAACAGCCCCAAAGAAAGTCCTGACAAGGCAAAAAAAAAAAAAATTATACAAATTGTGGAAGCAGGGGGTTGAAAGAAGAATAAAGACTATATAAGGACAAACTGTTCAAAAGGGAGGGTATCCTTGAAAGCTTGACACTTGACTCTTTTGGCGAGGCTGAGGGAAAACACTCAGTTTCATAGACTGCTGGTACGGATGTAAAGTAGTGACATCCCTATAGAGAGGAATTTGGCAATATCTAGCAAAAGTGCTTATGCATTTATTCTTTGACCTAGTAATCCCGCTTCTAGGATTAGTGGTGAAGATACACCTCAACAATAAAAATATATATATACATTAGGTTATTAGTTACGGTTTAATTTTTAACAGCAAAATATTTAAAACAACCTACATGAACAAATAGGAGACTTACTGAATAAACTATGGTATATCTGTACAATAAAGTGCAATTCACTTATGTTGTTAATTTGTTCCAAAAATCCAGAGCCAAAGAGTATTTGTTATGCTGTCTTTAGTATAAGAAAGGGGAAATAAGATATGTGTGCATCTGTTTATTTTTGTGAAAATAAGTACAGAAAGGATAAGTAAGAAACTAGTAAAACTAGTTATCTCCTGGTGTTAGTAGAAATAGAATGAAAGTGAATTAGGCTTCTTTGAGTATATGTTTATATATAGTTTTGACTTTTGAATTATGTTTATGTTTACATAGTCAAAAATATAAATTAATCAACAGAAATAACAAAAAAAGAAGAAATCACAAGCTTTAAAATTAAATTCAAACAGAAATAATTGAATCTAACAGTATGTCAAAGTGATAACGTAAACTCAGAAAAAAAAGCATAATCCAACATACCAGTGGAACACAATATTCTAACTGTATACATTCAGTGGTTATAGTCTAAGGACAAGAAAAATTGCAAAAATATCTTGAACTTTAGCTTGTAGGATTTTTATTGGTAGCAATACTAATGTACTAATTCTGAAATTAATTTTCGTGTATTATAGAATTGAGTAAATGAATAAATATGTTGATGTTATTGGGAACTAAAATTATCATTCTGGGAGTAGAGAAATATAAATATGGACTTGGCAAATGAAAGAAAGACCTGCAGAGAGATAACCATATAAACTCATTATTTTAAAAATTATAAGTGACCTAGCTCTGTTACTGAAAAGGCCTACATTCAATCTTATCTTAATAGACAGGAGGGCACCCCTTTCTCAGAACATGGTTTCCAAATGCCATTCTCCATTAAAAGGAACAAGGTCTTCTTGGAGAAAAGACTGATTCTAGGTCTGGATTAGGTAAAGTACAACGTTAGACTGGAATTTCTTGCTGAATCAGAAGTAAGAAAGTGCTCAAAAACATGGGAACATGTCACAAACATACGTGAGGCAACTTGAATCCTCACTGGCCGTATTTAGGACAATCGAGCATCAAAAAAAAAAAATGTTGAGAATAATGGATTCTAACACTTAAAACAAAAAATAATCCATAGCCCACAGAAGGGGAAGAGAGGGGGAGCTCTTATTTACAGATGAATATCAAATAGCAAAGACAGAAGAAATGACAGAATTAGAGAAACTTCATTTTGCAAAACAACACTGTAATAATCAATTCAGGCAAGTATTATTAATGGATGTATTACTATTGCGTAAAACCAGTTGGGGAACAGGATATTCATACAGTCTGAAGGTGTCACCCTAAAGATAACTTATTACAAGTGGAAAATGGTGCCTTTACAATGAAGAAATCTAGCAGAAACCATCTTAATCTAGTGATCAAACTTAGTATCACCAATAATGGATCATACTGAGTCATGTGTCTCCTAATATGATGCACCAGGAAGGATGCAACGTCATGAACGTTGTATTCTTTTGTATTCAACAGACCACCCAGGGTAAAGGCAGCTTTCTCACTTACTAATCAGAATTGTTGGTTTTAATTCATTTTGGATTTTAAGATTTCTTACTTTCTTGTCAGCTCAGTATTTATTTAAGATGGTTTTTATCTTTTATTCAATATTTTAGCTTGGAGAACCATTCAGAGTTTCTAACTCATTGTATTGCCAGAAATAGAAAACAGCATGGTTTCTTTTGAAAATGTCTAACTTTAAAGTTACTTGTGTGTGTCACTCAGATTCACATAGCTTTTTTGCCTAGTAATGTGTTATCATGTGGCAAGGCTATAAAAATGTTTACAATCTTTTATTTAATATGACTCTTGAGAGTTTATTCTAAGGAAATAATTGAATAGTAACAAAACACTATTAACACAAAGCATAGCAATTTGATTTGGGCAACCCAAACACTGGAAACAACCTAAATGTCCATTACAGGAATCATTTATGAAGCAAACACTAAAATATTTATTGTGAAGATTATGAGAACATAGAAGACAGTTATGAGAGTAAATTTGAAAACCTGAACACAGAACTTACATATACTCCAATTGTAACTTATAAAAAATATGTGCATATAAGGATAGAACAGTACAAACAAAAAAATAGTTGCGTTAGATTGGTAGAATTATGGCTCCTTTTGCTGTTTTAATTTTTCCTTTTACATTTTGATACATTATTTTAATTTTAATTTTAAAATTCAAAAGAATTTGCCACTCATCTTTGCCACTTCAAGGAAAAAAGAAATGTGTTCGATTATTCTGTTCTTAGTATAGTTTTGGCAATTTCCTCACATGTAAAAAGAGAATACTATTAATAATTTCAGTATCTATGAGACAATATAAAATTAAAGAATCTAGCCCAGTAACTGGTACATGGAATGTAATTAATAAATCATTATGGACTTTTTTTCTCATACCCAAGTAGGGAGGAATCAGTGCTCCCCTAGAGGCCCAGTGTAGAGGTGGCAGCACCAATCCCTAGGGGAGAAGATCTTGGGGATGATAATTCCTGAGCAGACAGTTAGCTGAGAATTCAAGAGCAGAAAAGTAAGAAAGAAACAACTTCTTGCTAACACCTTTCCACCCACGTTTCCCTGTTCTGTTGTACTCTGCCTACCCTTTCATGGATGGAGGCAGAGGAAAGAGAACCAAGTTTGCTCTTAGTCATTCACTATGTTGTTTAATCTGCCTTCCATCCTTCTTATCAGTTCAAATTAGAATGTAGACCTGAATTTAAATCCCCGTTCTGTCAGTTATAATGTGACCCTAGACAAAACACATTCTCTGAACCTCAGAGAACATTCTTCATTTGTAGAATGGGAAGATTAATCTATATTCTACTTGGGTGGCAAGTCTTTTATAAACTTTATAATCTAAACATGTGTGAGTTGCTAGTATCATTATGTTGGTAAAGTTATTCTGAGATATGATAACAGAACTGTTTCGTCTAACTCCACTAGCATGGTTCAGGTTTAGAGAGTGTGGAATTAAAAGGCTTTATCCTCAAATATGACTTAAATCCGATTTTTCTCATCCACTTTCCTCCACAAACAAATCCTCAGGAAATGACAAACTTTACATGGTTAAACATCAGTTTTGTTTAGTCTTTGACATCCACATGTTTAAATCATATATTTGAAAACTGCTTATATTTGTGTTGTCTGTATCTAAATTGAAAAGACTTATTGAGGAATAGAAGACTACACATTTTTCAGCAAATACTGCACGTTTTACAGAATTTCCCCAGGCATCAGACAGTCTCCAGGAATTTATTGGCTACTAACAATACTAAGATATGGATGAATGAGGAAATCAAAATGGAGATCTTGCAAGTTTTGTGAGAATGGGTGAATGGTCCAAATGAAGAGATAAGTTGTGAAATATTAGTACAAGTAAAAATTATTTACAATGAAAGACATTTTGTCAATAGCTGTGAGAATTTTACCATTGACCCAGAAATTCCGTTTCTTTCTTCAGAAATACCCACATAGGTATACATATAAAAAGTTATTCATTACAGTATCATTTTTCATAGGAAAAAGTTTTAAAAATCAGAATCTATCCAAACTGTGGTATATCTAGGTCATAGAAATCAAATGAATAAAAATGTTAATATAAGCATATGTTTTTAAATTAACTTGGCTTGAGTCTTCAGCAAAATTGGCTTCTTAACATTGCACTCCAGAGTTAGACTTACCCACTCAGTCACTTATCATGCAGGAGCAGACTCCTAATACCACATATCATAGAGCAGAGTAGGACACAGGTTCTCTGCAGGCAGGCAAATCCCAAAGAGAAGGGAGGAAAGGGCTGAGACACTGCATGGTCGATTTCTTCTGAACTCTGCAATGTACAGAGGTGGACAGTGTCCACAAAGATTGCTCCCCTGGACCCACCATCATAATAACACAACGGCTTTGTTTTTTTTTGTTGTTTTTTTTTTTTTTTTTTTTTGGCGCGGAGTTTTGCTCTTGTTGTCCAGGCTGGAGTGCAATGGTGTGATCTCGACTCACCACAACCTCCACTTCCTGGGTTCAAGTGATTCTCCTGCCTCAGCCTCCTGAGTAGATGGGATTACAGGCATGCACCACCATGACCAGCTAATTTTGTATTTTTAGTAGAGACGGGGTTTCTACACGTTGGCCAGGCTGGTCTCAAACTCTTAACCTCAGGTGATCCACCCGTCTTGGCCTCCCAAAGTGCTGGGATTATAGGCGTGTGCCACCGCACCCAGCCCACAATGGCCTTTTGTTTACATCTCTAGTGCAGCACTCATTTCATGTTCTTTCAAGAAGAATACATATTTCATCTTTTTATTTTATACAGCAATTAGCACAGTGCCTGGCATAAGGAAAATGATCATTAAAAGCTGGGTGAAAAACCTAATAAAGCTACTGAGGATAGGAACTGCAGACCAGCATGGAAAGAAAACTATGAGCCAGATATTGACATCATCCTGAAAGGCAGAAGATTTAGTATAGGCAAGAAGTATGCTTTTGGAATATAGAAAATGTGGATTATGATAAGAAAAGAATCATATTTGTCTTATCTTACCTACTCACTTCTCAGTTCCACATGTTTCTGAGGCTGTTTGTCCTTACTTTCTTTTCTGTTTTATCCGCTCTTTCTTTTCTTTAGATTGGATCATTCCTATTGAGCTGACATCAAGTTAACTGACCTTTTATTTTGTCCAAACTGCTGTTAAATGCATCCAGTGAATTTTTAACTTTATGTAGTGTATCTTTTAGTCCTAGAATTTCCACATGAGTTTTTTAAGTTTCCATTTCTCTGCTGAGATCTCCTATTTGTTCATTCATTATGACCATATTTTCCTCTACATTATTGAGCATAATTATAACAGCTCTTCTAAAATTCTTGTCTGCACATTCTAACACCTGAATTATTCTGGGGTCAGTCTCTGTTACATTGCCTTATTACAAAAACAGTATAAGTCACATTGCCTTGTTTCTTAATATGCAAAATGATTTTTGATCGCATACTAGACATTTTGAATTAAACATTATAGAGATTCTGGATTCTCGAGAGAGTATTGACTTTTTTTTTCCATCAGGCAGGTAACTTGACTGGACTCAAACTCCAAACTCTAGGTCCTCTGTAATGGGCAACTGCAGTAATCTTTGTTTAGTTCTTTAAGACTTATTGGCCAGGCACGGGGGCTCATGCCTGCAATCCCAGCACTGTGGGAGGCCAAGGTGGGAGGATCACCTGAGGTCAGGAGTTCGAGACCAGCCTGGCCAACATGGTGAAACCCTGTCTCTACTAAAAATACAAAAATTAGCCGGGTGTGGTGGTGGGCGCCTGTAGTCCCAGCTACTCAGAAGGCTAAGGCAGAAGAATCACTTGAACCTGGGAGGCAGAGGTTGCAGTGAGCCGAGATTGTGCCACTGTACTCCAGCCTGGGTGACAAAAGCGAGACTCCCTCTCAAAAAAAAAAAAAAAATTGATTGGCACTGCTTGGCATCTGCTATGAATACATGAAATTCATGGGTCAGCTATAGATCTGGGCACATTATACACAGAATTTGGGTCTCCCTTTCTCTGGATTTCTCCTTTTCTGGATTTCTTTTCTCATTTTCCAGCAGCTGTGGTTGCCCTAAACTCGGTCCTCTGTTTCTTTACGGCAGTAAGATTTGGGAACTTTTAGGTTTTACCAGCCTCTCAGACAAAATAAAAATTAATTTTTTCATCTCGATGCTACTCCTTTCTTCCAGATGTAGACACCTCTCTAATTTCCAGTTGCTTTTTATTGCTCTCCAGAGTCTAAAGATTATCATTGTTTTCTGTGGGAGAGTTGGTCTGATAAAAACTACTCCCCCAAAACTGGAAGCTGGAAGCTGGAAGCTTGTAATTATGAATAGACTTTGAGTAGTATTCTTCTTTGGAAAAGGATTTTAACTACTCCCTATGTACTTCTTTATTTCCTGTTTTTCTCATCCATAATCTTTTTATTTTCATACTTCCTAAGTCAGACAATTTTCCTACTTGAAGATTCAGTGACTGCTATCAAATGACCCCCATATTACTAAATACAATATCCCCAACTGCATTTATAAAAAGAAAATTTACTGTTTATTAGTAAACAATGTTGTAGAATAGTAAAATATTGCTGGGCTTTGGAGCCAGATAATCCAGGTTAGAATCCCAGATTCTAACTTACTAGCTGGTGTATTAGTCCTTTCTCATGCTGCTAATAAAGACATACCCCAGACTGGGAGACTGGGTAATTTATGAAGAAAAGAGGTTTAATTGACTCACAGTTCAGCATGGCTGGGGAGGCCTTAGGAAACTTACAGTCATGGTGGCAGCAAGGAGAAGTTCCAAGCAAAGAGGGAAAACCCCTTATAAAACCATCTGATCTTATGAGAACTCACTCACTATCACGAGAACAGCATGAGGGTAACTGCCCTCGTGTTTAATTACCTTCCACCGGTTCCCCCCCATGACACATGGGGATTATGAAAGCTATAATTCAAGATGAGATTCGGGTGGAGAAATAGCCAAACCATATAATTCCACCCCTGGCCCCTCTCAAATCTCATGTCCTCACATTTCAAAATGCAATCATGCCCTCCCAACTGTCCCCCAAGGTCTTAACTCATTCCAGCATTAAGTCAAAAATCCAAGTTCAAAGTCTCATCTGAGACAAGGCAAGTCCCTTTCACCTATGAGCCTGTAAAATCAAAAGCAAGTTAGTTACTTCCTAGATACAATGGGGGTACAGGCATTGGGTAAATACACCGATTCCAAATGGGAGAAATTGCCAAAACAAAAGAGTTACAGACCCCATGCAAGTCCAAAACCCAATAGGGCAGTCATTAACATTAAAGTTCCAAAATGGTCTCCTTTGACTTCATGTCTCACATCCAGGTCACACTGATGCAAGAGGTGGGCTTCCAATGGCCTTGGGCAGCTCTGCCCCTGTGGCTTTGCAGGGTATAGCCTGCTTCCTGTTTGCTTTTTCACAGGCTGGCATTGAGTGTCTGTGGCTTTTCCATGAGTATGGTACAAGCTATTGGTGGATTTACCATTCTGGGGTCTGGGCCAGGTGCAGTGACTCATGCCTGTAATCCCAGCACTTTGGGAGGCTGAGGTGGGGGATCACAAGGTCAGGAGATCAAGACCATCCTGGCTAACACGGTAAAACCCAGTCTCTGCTTAAAAAATACAAAAAATTAGCCAGGTGTGGTGGTGGGTGCCTGTAGTCCCAGATACTTGGGAGGCTGAGGCAGGAGAATGGCGTGAACCCAGGAGGTGGAGCTTGCAGCGAGCTGAGATTGTGCCACTGCACTCCAGCCTGGGCAACAGAGCAAGACTCCGTCAAAAAAAAAAAAAAAAAACCATTCTGGGGTCTGGAGAATGGTAGCCCTTACAGCACCACCAGGCAGTGCCCCAGTGGGGACTCTGTGTGGGGGCTCTGACCCCACATTTCCCTTCTGCATGGCCCTAGCAGAGGTTCTCCATGAGGGTTCTACCCCTGCAGCAAACTTCTGCCTGGACATCCAGGCCTTTCCATACATCCTCTGAAATCTAAGCTGCGGAGGTTCCCAAACTTCAATTCTTGACTCCTGTGCACCCACAGGCTCAATACCACATGTAAGCCACCAATGCTTGGTCAGGGCTTGAACCCTCTGAAGCAATGGCCTGAGCGGTACTTTGACACCTTTTAGCCTAGACATCTAGGACACAGGGCACCATGACCCGAGGCTTCATAAAGTGGGAGGGCCTTGGGACTAGCTGAGGAAACCATTTTTCCATCCTAGGCCTCCAGGCCTGTGATGGAAAGGGCGGCCATGAAGGTGCCTGACATGCCCTGGAGACGTTTTCCCCATTGTCTTGGTAATTAACATTCAGCTCCTCGTGCAGCACCAACTTACTTACACAAATTTCTGTCACTGGTTTGAATTTCTCCCCAGAAAACAGGATTTTTCTTTTCTATTGCATCATCATGCTGCAAATTTTCAAACTTTTATGCTATGCTTCCTATTGAAGACTTTGTGGCTTAGAAATTTCTTCCCCAGATACCCAAAATTATCTCTCTCAAATTCAAAGTTCCACAGATATCTAGGGGACAAAATGTTGCTGGTCTCTTTGCATAGCAAGAGTGACCTTTACTCCAGTTCCCAACAAGTTTCTCATCTCCATATGAGACCATCTCAGCTTGGACTTAGTTGTCCATATTACTATCAACATTTTGGTCAAAGCCATTCAACAAGTCTCTATAAAGTTTCAAACTTCCCCATGTTTTCCTGTCTTCTAATAGCCCTCCAAATTTTTTCAACCTCTGTCTGTTACCCAGTTCTAAAGTCACTTCTACATTTTTGGGTATCTTTACAGCAGTGGCACTCCCCATGGTACTAATTTACTGTATTAGTCTGTTCTCATGCTGCTAATAAAGACTTACTCGAGACTGGGTAATTTATAAAGAACAGAGGTTCAACTGCCTCACAGTTCAGCATGGCTGGGAGGCCTCAGGAAACTTACAAACATGGTGGCAGCAAAGAGAAGTTCCAAGCAAAGAGGGAAAAGCCCCTTATAAAACCATCAGATCTTGTGAGAACTCACTAACTATCATGAAAATAGCATGAGGGTAACTGCCCCCATGATTAATTTACCTCCCACAGGGTCCCTCCCATGACAGGTGGGGATTATGGGAACTACAATTCAAGATGAGATTTGGGTGGGGACACAGCCATACCATGCCAGCTAGAGAGCCTTAAGAAAGTCACCTAATCTCCACAAATAAAAGGTTTCCTATTTGTTCAACAAAAATAATGACACCCCTTTTATGGGATTTCTGTGAGGACAAATGATAACTAACATAGCCTTGCATAGTGTCTGGCACAAAATAGCTACTCAAAAAATAATAGAAACAACATTTTAAAAACGTAGACTTTATTTTTTAGAGTTTTATGTACAAAGCAAAATTGAGCAGAATGTACAGAGAGTTTCCATATAGCACTCCCTACCCCCAAGCACAGATAGCCTCCCCCAGTATCAGCATCCCGCACCAGAGTGGTACATTTATTATAACTGATGAATCTACATTGACGTGTCATTTTCATCCAAAATCCATAGTTTATATTAGGGATGTCTCTTGGTGTTGTACCTTCTATGGGTTTTGACAAATGTATAATGACATGTATTCACCATTACAGTATCATAAAGAATAGTTTCACTGCCCTAAAAATCTTTGATCTTCTTCCTATTCATCACTCCCTCCCCATTAATCCCTGACAACTAATGCTAATTTTCCTGTCTCCATTGTTTTGTCTTTTCCTGAATGTCATATAGTTCAAATATACAGTATGTAGGATTTTCAGACTGGTTTACTTCACTTAGTAATATGCATTTGATGTTCTTCCATATCTTTTCAAAGCTTCATAGCTCAATATTTATAGCATTGAATAATATTCCATTGTCTGGATGTACTACAGTTTATGTATTCATTCACCTATCAAAGAACACCTTGGTTGCTTCCAAGTTTCAACAATCATGAGTAAAGCTGCTATAAACATCTGTGTACATGTCTTTTTGTGAATTGAACATTTTCAGCTTTTTTAGCTCCATTCCTAGGAGTGCAATTGCTGTATTGTATGATAAGAGTATGTTTAGTGTTGTAAGAAACTGCCACGCTCTTCCTAACTGGATGTACTGTTTTGCATTCTCACCAGCAATGAAAGAGTTCCTGTTGCTCCACATACTCACCAGCATTTGGTGTCGTCAATGTTTTGAGCAATAGCATTTTGATCTAACTTTTCCTAGGTATTCTTTTTGAAGGAAATAATATGACAGATAATAGAGAAAGGATATACGAGGACAGTTCTGTCCTTTATTTATAGTCCATCATTTAATGAAGGACTCTGTCCACACTTGGTATTTTTAACTCTGATCCTCCTCTCCCATGAACTCTGACAATCTCCTAAATCCCTGTTGCTGGCACACATGGTTGTATATCAGGCCCCCTGTGGTCTGAAGCATGGCTTTTTTTTTTTTTTTTTTTTTTTTTTTTTGAGATGGAGTCTGTCACTCTGTCACCCAGGCTGGTGCAGTGATGCAATCTTGGCTCACTACAACCTCCATCTTTCAGGTTCAAGTGATTCTGCCACCTCAGCCTCCCAAGTACCTGGGATTACAGGTGCCCGCCACCACACCCAGCTAATTTTTTGTATTTTTAGTAGAGATGTAGTTTCATGACATTGGCCAGGCTGGTCTCATTCCTGACCTCGAGTGATCCACCCGCCTTGGCCTCCCAAAGTGCTGGGATTACAGGCATGGGTCATCACACGTGGCCTGAAGCATGACTGTTGCTTTAATCATATGAAATACTGCTCTGTATTGTTATCTATTTGAAATGCCACACCTCCTGAGCTAAATTGCAAGCTTTTATGGAGCACAAACCATATTTATATATATTAGCATGATACCATGACACATATCAAAAGCTGTTATATATTGTTACGTGAATTGATTCTTTCTCAGTTAAGAGGACCTCTGTAGTAGCACTTTCATACTGTTAATTTTTCATTTTGTGCCCAGCCCCTAATCTGTGAAAAATGAAATGAATCCTGTTATCATTTCCCTCCCAGGCCTTTTCTCCTTGTGGACAATCTGTGGCTCAAGAGAAAATTCAGTCAGTAAATTTGTTCAGTGCACAAACTCTTTATCACCTCTCACTGTTCTCAAGTGAGATAGAACAGAACATCCATCCAGTGTCTTACAAATTGTCTGGTGTATAGTAGGCACTCAATAAATGTTTGTTGAATAAAGGCATACATGAATCCTATTCCTATATATAGTATGGTAGACAGATCATTGATACCCAAAGATGCCCAAATGCTGATCCCCAGAACTTGTGAATATGTTACATTTCATGTCAAAAGGGACTTTGCTAATGTGATTAAGGATTCAGACCCTTGGATTGTAAGATTATCCCAGATTAACCAGGGCCAATCTAATCACATGAGACCTTAAATAAGCAGAAAACATTTCCCAGCTGGGTTAGAGAGAGATGAGACAGAGTAAAAAGGAAAGAGATTCAGGGCATGAAAATGACTCTACCCACTGTTGCTGGCTTTGAAGATAGAGGAACTAGGCCACAAAACAAGGAGTATGAGTGGCCTTAAGAAATAGGAAAAAGCCCTCATCTGACAGCCAGCTAGAAAGCAGTCCTCTGACCACAAGAAATTGGATTCTGCCAACCACTCAAATGAGCAAGGAAATGGATTCTCCCCTAGAACCTCCAGAAAGGAACACAGCTCTGTAATGCCTTGATTTTAGCCAGGTGAAACCTGTTTCAGACTTTTGACCTATGGAAATATAAGATAATAAATTTTTATTGTATGCTGCTAAATTTGCGGTGGTTTATTACTGAAACAATGGAAAGCCAATACAGACAGAATATACAGAGGGAAAGAGAATGAGTTCTTTCCTGATAATTTGTAAATATTTGGGTCTTCACTGGACAAGCTTCACAGAGGATTCGCTGGTTCCCTAGCAAACCAGCATGTCCAGTCCTGCAGCCTCCCTTTCTTAGGCCCAGCATATGTCAGCTGTGTGCATAGAAAAATCAAAGCAGGACCCTGAGTAGTTGGAAAGAAAAGATGGTTGGAAATGGGTTGCACTTCAAGTGAGGAAACAAGAGGTAGGAGACTGGCATCTCTTTCTCATATGTCCCAGGCTGACTCTTGTGAGTTGTTTTCCCTTGGAGGCTATAGATGACAGTCACAGTAACCTGATGGAACCTGGATCATGATGAAAGAAATAAGTGTCAATGGCTCTGACTTCCAAGGACTCTGATGTCCCACAGCACTAGCTAAACAAAGCCAGCTGGAAATGAGCTTAAATGGGGAATTTCCTGAATATATTCCCTATTGTTAGGAAGCCAGGTTGGCTTCCTTGCCTATAATTATGCCAAGCAGTCACACTATAGAGTCCCTAGGGACATGATATTAAGTGATTCTTTTAACACAAACAACTTAATAATCATTTATACTAATAGCAAAATGGCCAACGGCTGATATTCCACTTGAAGTAGAATTGGCTATCCAACTGGAAGAGAAGACAGGAAGACGTGATCTCCAGGGAGCCACTAAAAGGATTGGCACCTGCCTCTGGATTCCCCTTTTCCTTATATTACCTCTCAGCACTGGCAGGGCCTTTATTTCAGGATACAGTTTCACAAGTATTATGTCACGTCTCTGAGAATTATGTTGGTAGATATTTGCTCCTCTGGCCAGAAAGACCTAGTTTGGAGTCTGGAGTCATGAAGGTGACATACATGTAGCTAGTGACATAAGTGTAGCTAGTAAAAATAGTGAGTAATGGCCCTGAAATTCTATTGAATGCCCAAAGTGCTGACCAGGAGCAAGCATGCTGTAGCTTATCTCACAAGGAACTTGACAATTTTCTTCAAAAATCCTAGTAGCTAAGATTTCTTAGTAACAAAGCCACTAAGGCACAATTATTATTAACTTGACCCTTAGGTGACTTTTAAGGACTATTCTGTAAAATATTACAACTAATAGTGGATCCAAGCCAGCACACTCTGCTATATAAGATTAATTGACAGTGTCCACACTGGTAAAATAAGTTGTTTCATAAATACATTAGAATTCATTTGCACTTTCTACACAGCCCCAAGGCCAGAACTTTCCCCAGAATAGGTTTATGTTTTGCAATCTGCTACTCCATACAGAGATTTGAGTTCACTTGGCAATTTAGGGCTGCTTATATGTGACCCGCTAGTCTGTTTTACTTATCTATGCCTTAAACATTACTATACCTACTAACTCCAAGATGCCTGGTCTCAACTTGACAAAAATACCCCAAGTTGGGAAATCCTTATGTGAATATGTAGATAGTCACAATTGCTGGTTGATGATGATCTGTCTTCTCCTGTATTTGAGAAAAAGGAGATAAAATGGACCAATCCAAATAATGGATTAAACATGGGAATAGGTGAGAGAGAGAGAGGAATACATGGTGGCTCTCAGTGTCTGGCTTAGGCAGTAAACACTTTCGTTAATAAAGACGGAAAATAAAAAAGGAATAATTGGTGTCTAGGGGAAATTAATGAGCTCAAGTTTTAACACTCTGAGTTCCCGGATGTGAGACATCCAGGCACATTTACCCAAGAGGCAGTTGGAAGCAACGTTCCGGAGCTTAGGAGAGAGGCATGACCAAAAGCTGGTGGGACTGTGAAAAGGTATGGCCATTCTGGAAAACTGTTTGGCAGTTTCTTAGAAAATTAAACATGTACTAACAACCCAGCAATTGTACCCTTGAGCATTTGTCCCAGATAAATGAAAAAAAAAGAAGCATTTTTTTTACACAAAAACATATACATGAAAGTCCGTAGAAGTGTTATTCATAAAAAACTGGAAAAAACTGAGATGTCTTTATTGGGTGAATGCTTAGGCAAACGGTGGTGTATCCATACAATGGAATTACGCTTAGCAATAAAGAGAAAAGAACTATTGATACATGCAATAACACAGATGAATCTCAAAGGAATTAATGCTGAGTGGGAAAAAAAGCGCATCTCAAAATGGTATATACTGTACTATTTTATTTACTTAACATTTTAAAAATAGCAAAATCATAGAGATAGAGAACAGATTAATGGGTACTGTGTTTTGGGATGGGGAGTGAGAAAAGGGTAAGGTGTAACTATAAAGGGGTAGCACAAAAGAGCCTTGTGGTTGAAGGATTCTATGTCTTGGTTGTAGTCATGATTGCAGGAATCTACATGTGATAAAATTGTATGGGTCTACATACGCATACACAGAAGAGCATATAAAACTGGTGACATGTGAAGAAGCTCCGCACATTGTGCCAACATCCGTACCCTAGTTTCAATATCAGACTACAGTTATACAAAACATTGTCATTGAGGGAAACTGGGTAAAGGGAACACAGGACATTTGGCATATATTTTTGCAATTTCCTGTGAATCCATAATTATTTAAAAATAACAGATATACTACATATCAAAAATTTAATGTCATAAAGTTGATGAGTTTACCTAGTGGATAGCTTTGTTAATATCTGCTATAAGACTACTGAAAATGACAGTTATGCAAGTGTAAGCTCAGAGAACTTTCCTCCCCCTTTGTAAATGAAATGAGCAAAAGAAATGAAACAGGAAAGGCAAGCAGTACTGAAAACAGGGAAGGGCTCTTCCCCACATAACTATATCAGCGACTTCAACAGCTATTCATCCAGAAACACAGCCTCTTGCACTAGCTAAGAGGAAACTTTGGATAACAATATGTTTTCACTCTCCAAGAGAGAAAATGGATAGATTAATTTTTGAGAAAAAAAAAAACCTCACCACTTTCATGCTGTGGCTTGCATCTTTAATCCCAGCTACCTACAAGGCTGAGGTGAGAGGCTTACTTGAGCCCAGGAGTTCAAGGCTGCAATGAGCTTTGATTGATTGTGCTATTGCACTCCAACCTAGAGTACTAAGCTAAGAGCTAAGAACACAGCTGAGAGCAGAGAAGAAACAAACAAATCTGACCAATAACCCCCACTCCCCTCATTTTACTGAAGTGAACTGAGACTGCTGGCAAACATGGCCTTTGACCTAGCCTGAACTATAGCAAAAGTCATCAGATATTTTTCCACCAATCAACAGACAGAAGTGGGGAGAAAACAATCCTAGTTCATAACTACAACAAGCAGATAAACGAAGGCCATGGTGAGGGATGGAAGACATTGTGATATATCAAAGGCAGGTTCATTTAAAACTCAACCCAAATTCCAAACAAAATATATTATTTAATATGTATTAATGCCAAAGGAGCTTGAGTGAGCTTTAGCACCAACCCCGCCCTCCAGCCCCCACCCCAAAAAATCACTCTGTTCTCTCCCCATTCTTTGATAGGCATACTTGCTGTTTTCTCAAAGCCAAGGTACAGAGGGGACTTAGAGGAACTAGAACTCTAATACACTGCTAGCAGGAATGTAAAATGAAGCATCTACTTCAGAAAACCATTTTATCAGTTTCTAGAAAGTTAAACATAGACCCACCATGCAGCCCAGCCACTCTACTCCTAAGTATTTACACAAGAGAAATGAAAACGTGTCCACACACAGTTGTATTTAAAGGTGATGGTTAGCCTTGTATATCAACTTGGCTAGGCTATAATACCCAGTTACTGAATCAAACAGTAATCTAGGTGCATCTGTGAAGGTATTTTGTAGATGTGGTTAACAGCTACAATCTGTTGACTTCAAGTAAAGGAGATTGCTCTTGATAGTATGGGTGGGCTTCATCCAATCAGTTGAAGGCCTTAAGAGCAAAAAGTAAGGTTTCCCGGAGAGAAAGAAATTCTGCCTCAAGACTGCAGCCTCAACTCCTGCCTGAGTTTCCAGTCAGCCAGCCGGCCTAAAGATTTGCTAGGCATTATAATCACATCAGCTAATTTCTTAAAATAAACCTCTTTATATATATTGATACAATGAATGGTTATAGCAGCCTTATTTGTAATAGCCACAAACTGGAAACAACCTAAATGTCTTTCAATAAGTGAATATATAAACAAATGGTGGTATATCCACAATTTTTACGCAGCAGTAAAAAGGAATAAATGGTTGAATAAGGAATAAACACGTAACAAGGATGAACCTCAAAACCGTAAGGCTGAATGGAAAAAGTCAGACAAAACTAATACATACTGAATAATTCCATTTATACTGAAATTCTAGAAAATGAGGACTAACCTATATTAACAAAAAGCAGAACAATTTTTCCCACTGATGGTGGAGGGGGGGCAGGTATTGTAGAGTATCTGAGAAAGGACAACTGGATTAAAAAGGGGGCACAAGAAAACTTTTGAGGGTGATTGATATGTTCATTATCTTGTGGCATGGTTTCATAGGTGCATACATATGTCAAAACATCAAGTTATACACTTTTAAAATGTTCAGTTTACTGTATATCTATTATAATTCAGTAGAGAGGAAGGAAGAAAGTGGGCAAGGCGGGGGAGAGGAAAGGAAACAAGGGAGGAAAGGCCCTAATAGGAAGGATTTTGGAGTTTAGATTTTAAAATGATAAAGGATGTTTTGACACTCTAGGCATATGACGAATATAGGATTATGAGTCCACAAAAGCCACCAGGAAGTCATGTATGTTTATACTTTTAAGTGAAAGATCAGTGGATTATCAACTCCCTAATGCTTTGCATCTCTATGACTGGCTGCTGTCCTTCTCATCCCAATACTCCTTCCAAAGCCCCTTGCTTAAATGTACGCCTTCTCTCCTCCTTTCAACACATCCTGCATTCCGTGACAAAATAAGTTTTCCTTAAACAGAATGTACAGCGTATTATTTGTACAATTAAAAATTTTTTGGCCAGGTGTGATGACTCATGCCTGTAATCCCAGCAATTTGGGAGGCCGAGATGTGTGGATTACCTGAGGTCAGGAGTTCAAGACCAGCCTGGCCAACATGGTGAAACCCTGTCTCTACTAAAAATACAAAAATTAGCTGAGTGTAGTGTGGCAGGTACCTGTAATCCCAGCTACTCAGGAAGCTGAGGCAGGAGAATTGCTTGAACCTGGGAGGTGGAGGTTGCTGTGAGCAGAGATCAGACTATTGCATTCTAGGCTGGGAGACAGAGTGAGACTCGGTCTCAAAAAAAAAAAAAAACATTTTTTTTTAATGTTTCCTCCTTTCCTGCAGGAAAAAGGCTCTGACTCCTTAGCCTGGGCATCAGAGCTCTACCTAAATGGACTTCAACCTGATTTTGTGGCACTAATTCCATTGCAGTACTTGTCCACTCACTGGCCTGTGCCTCTCTGCCACTATTTTTGGAATAATGTCCTCTCTCCATCTTGTTTACTCAACTGTATCCAACCTCTAAGGCTGTGCTCCTACAAAGCCTCCCCTGGCTACTTCAGCCCACAGAGATATTTAACTGCTCTGCAGTTCAGGACATTCTTCTGACTCTTTAAATCACATTTACTTACATATGATCTTGTGATATTTTTTGTTGACGTGTTTACTTTAATTTTCTTCCATAACCTATTCATTCAACAAACTCAACAATAATTTATTAAATGCCAAGTTAGAAAAATATTATTGATTTATATAGATTATAGATATGTTTGAAATTTTATTTGGCAATCTGCAAGTAGAAAAATAATTATAACCTGGTATATCTGTGATAGAAGTATTAGTGCAGAGACCATGGGGAACAAAATCCAGCCTGGAAGTTCAGGAGAGATACGTGGAAGAAAGGAAGTCAGAGCCTTTTTCCTACAGGCATGGAAGAAACATTAAAAAAAATTTTTTTTTTTTTTGAGATGGAGTCTTACTCTGTCTCCCAGCCTAGACTGTGGTGGTGCGATCTCTGCTCACTGCAACCTCTATCTCCCGTGTTCAAGTGATTCTCCTGCCTCAGCTTCCCAAGTAGCTGGGATTACAGGTACCTGCCACACATGGATGATAAATATGATCATATTTGCTTGTTCTTTTCCTCCTCAGTTGTCTTCCCTGAAGAAAGGAATGCCTTTTATAGATGACAAACTCCCATTCTCAAGAGCAAGGATTTTTGACCAATTTAATTTAATCAGATCTCTGGCTTTGACCTAGAAACACAGTCACGAAACTTGGTGATTAGAGACCAATTCCCAAACATGAGCATTTCTTAGGAAACACAGTAAAGATGTGAGAGACCCAAGAGCAGAAGGGCGAGAAACCAAAAGCCATCAGTTTGCATAGGAAACACCTTGTTTAGCCTAATCTTTTTATTTTTATTACTCTATTAGTCACTACAACTATTTTCTGATTGCTATGGTGATAGATGGTTTAAAACAAGACTTCATTAAGAATTGTCACACCATGGTCTCAGTCAAAACCACCAACATTTTTATTGGTATTGACAATTATGGGAATATCCAATTCCAAGAAGACAAGGAGACCTCTGAACTTTCTAAATGAGGACTCCAATCTTCCTGGTCTGATGGGAAGCAGCTTGGCAAGATTACCAACCACCACCACCACCACAGAGAGTGGACTCTAAGCTAAGACTTAAAAGATAAGTAGAAATTATCCAGGTAAAGATGTGTACAGAAAAGGAAGTGCATCCAGGGGAAAAGAACAATATGTGCAAAAGTACGGAAATGGTAAAAAGTAATACTACATAGTCAAAGCCAAGCAGAGTTGAGAAGGGATCTGGTGGTGAAAAATATGGCTAGAGAAAGCAGCAAGGATTGGCTTCTAAAACCTATGTAGCATCTTGGACCTTACCCTAAATGTAATGAGGAGCTTCTAAAGAATCTTTCACTTATTCATTCATTGAACAAATATTTTGAGCCTTTCTGTGCAGAACATCATTCTAAGTAGTAAAGATACAGCAGTGAATAGGACACATAAAATCCTAGATCTCACAGAATTGACATTCCAGAGAGGGAAAGGTAGACAATAAATACATAAACAAATCATTTAACAAGATGATTTCAGACAATGGTACGTACTGTAAAAAAAATGAAACAAGCTAATGGACAGCGAAAAGGCACTGGAAGGAAGTCTGCTTACCTTTGCATGGTTAGAAAAGATCTCTCTAAGAAAGAGACCACATGTGAGCTGCGACCTGAAGGATACTGAGAAGCTAGGTGTGCAAAGATGTGGGGACAGAACTTTTGGACTGAATAGCAAATACAAATGACCTTGGGTGCAAGCTTTGCCTGTTCAAGGACCAAAAAGGCCAGTGTGCCTATAGCATACTAAGCACAGAGGAAAACACTGTTATATGCTGAGATTGGATTTATAAGTAGAGCCAGATAATATAGTCTCTTATAGGTCATAATAAGGCAGCCAGATTTTATTCCAAGAGGATTTAAAAATCACTGGAGGTTTTGCACTAGGGTGAGAGGTGTGATTTGTATTTTTAAAAGATAATTCTGGAGAATTAATTATAATGAGGTAGGAGTAAACTAAGTTAGGGGCTATTTCAGTGGCTCAGACAAGAGATAATGGTAGCTTAGACTAGGATAGTAGTCGTAGAAATAAATAAAAGTGGCACTCCACTTTGGGGGTAGAGTCTATAATAGGTTTGGTTTATGGACCATATATGAGAGTAAAAAAAAGAAAATAAATTAATAATCGTTCCTAGGTTTGTACCTGAGCAACTGAATAAATGGGTGCTGTGAATTGAGATAAAGGAGATTGAGAATCACAGGCTTTGTTTTGCAAATTAATTTTGAGAGGCTTATTAGACATCCCAGTGGAGATTTCAGGTGAGTGGAGCCCATTGAAAGGTAAGGGACAGGGTCAGGTGTGGTAGGTCAGGCCTGTGATCCCAGGACTTTGGAAGGCCAAGGCAGACAGATCAGTTGAGCTCAGGAGTTCAAGACCAGCCTGGGCAACATGGGAAAACCCTGTCTCTACAAAATATGCAAAATATTACCTTGGCATGGTGGCACATGACTGTGGTCCAAGCCACTTGGGGGGCTGAGATGGGAGGATCACTTGAGCACAGGAGGCGGAGGTTGCAGTGAGCCAAGATCTCGCCACCGCAAACCAGCTTAGGTGACAGAGTGAGACCCTGTCTCAATAAATAAATAAGAAACATAAGAGAAAAGGAAATTAATCTGATCATTGGCAAATGCATAGTATTTAAAGCCAGGGGAGTAGATGAGATACTCAAAGTAGGTGAAGATAAGGAGGCAATGAAGGCCTAGGACTCTGGTGTACATTTAGATGGTTATAAGAGGAATAGAAACTGGCAAAATAAGTAACACTGAGCACCCAATGAGGTGGAGAGGAAAGCCGGGAGATGAAGCATCATAGAAGGCAAGAGAAGAAGGGTGTCAAAGAGGCGAGGCAGTCATCAACTTCTGGGCAGTCAAATAATATAAGGACAGAAAAGTGATTGGATTTGGAAATATGATGAGCACTTTGAGTGGAGTGTTGAGACAGAAGACCAATTAGAGTAGATTGAGGAGATAATGAGAAATGAGAAAATGTAACCTGCAAGCACAGACAATTCTTGAGAGACTTTTCTGTGAAAGGAAACAGACACAGAGTCTTAGCATGTCTTGTCTTTCTATGGGAAATGTAAATAGTTTGAGATCAGGGATAGTATTTTATTCTGCTTTTTGTACCTCTACATTACCTAGCATAGAGCTTACCTAACATAGAGTTAGGTAATGTGCACTTAAGTATGTTCTCAATTCTTATCGCCTGAATGACTGGATGGGTGAAAGAATGGATGGATGGATGGATGGAAAGATGGATGGATGGATGGATGGAAGACTTCTGATTTGCCAAGAAGAGGACACTGGTAGCAGAAATAAAACAACACTGGAGAAAGAAGAGTTTAGATTTTTATTCTTTGGTGTCAGTTAGACAGGAAAGTAAGACATTAGAAGAGTCCTTAGATAATATATGTAATTTTTCACTTAGGATTTTTAAATGTGATCAATGATATTGGACATGTTCCTAGTGAAGCATTTTTGGTGTTTCACTGGTTGAAGTTAATAACTGTAAAATTATTTTCCATTCAGGACAGAAAAACAGAAAACTTGAAGCTCCTATTAGAAAGTTCAAGATTCTCTGGGGTTCTTAGGATTTACTGTTCCCAAAACTCTGTCAAGAACAAGAAAATGACCTGTATACTTAACTGGTCTAGA
Organism: Gorilla gorilla gorilla; assembly: GCF_029281585.2. Taxonomy (NCBI): domain Eukaryota; kingdom Metazoa; phylum Chordata; class Mammalia; order Primates; family Hominidae; genus Gorilla; species Gorilla gorilla. The sequence continues at coordinate 86,989,934 of NC_073224.2, read as the reverse complement.
CAACAGTGGAAAGACAATTCTCAGAGAAGATTTGTTTTAAGAAGACACTTTCCATAGGAATCAAACAATAGCTTTCAGTGACTAACATGGTAAGACACAGGGTGTTAGCTCTTTCCTTCCAACCTCATGGCTGTTGTACCTTACCTTTCGACCCCGTGTTCCTGAAATTGTTAAATTCATAAACTTACCAAGGACTAACCAGCCTCTGGGGAATTGCTGTATACTTAGCAAACTTACAATGGACATATTTATAAGCCATAATGATAACTGACTAACAGGAAATACCCTCAACTGAAAATGAGAGATCATCATTTGCAAATGAGTTCCCTTGCCCAGGCAACTACTGGGGAAAATGTCATGCAAGCAAAATTAATCTTTGAAATCCTCCTTTTCCATTTTTTGTGTCTTCCTTTTCCATAGGCACCAGAAATATCATGGTCCCTGGATCTCATCTCTACAGAAAAAAAAAGTGATTTGATAAACTGATTTATATTGTGTCCAAATGTGATTTTATTTTCAAAGATAACCTAAGGGGAGAATGCTGTCTGGCCCAACAGCAGGCTCTCAACTTCATTTCAGACACTGTGGCCAATGGCTGGGAAACAGGTATGAACAGTAGGTTTCTGAGTCCCCTGGAATTATTCCATTTATGTAGCCACCTCCATGACAGGAAGCCTCCCTACTCTTACTTCCCAGTTTGTTCATTCGTGGCACCAGGTTGCAGATTAAAAGTTGCTCAGTGACCTTTTATCTAATAATGTGTTACCTTCTTCTCTTAAAAAGTACAAGGGACAAATGCTCATGGTATACTTTTAGGAGATTGTGGCTCTCTATTAACAGTATTTATTCAACAAACATTTATTGAGCATTTATATGTGCATCATGCTAGGGACTGGAACCTAGTAAGTGTAGCACATATTATTTCATTTAATCCTCACAACAAACCCATGAGGTTGGTTTTATGATCTCTATTTTTCAGAAGAAGAAACTGATATTCAGAACCAGTTAACTAACTGGTTCAAGGTCATGCAATTACTAAGATACAGAACCAAGAGTCAAAGACATGATTTTAAACCAAAGCTTTTTCTGTTACTCCACATTGCTTCCCTAGGTGAGATCTGAGGCATTCCGTGAAAAGAGAAGGGTCATAAAGCCAAGGGAAGACAAGCTTAGGAAAAAAAGGGAAATGTCCTAAATAAACAGCTTTCCTATTTACCAGAAACCACTAGTTTAAAAATATAATGGGAAAAATCCTATTCACTTTAACAATGTTAAAAAAAAAAAGATAGAAGAAACATAGGGATAAACTTAACACATTTGTAGGATATGTAAAGAAACTAAAAGATGTTAATAATGGCCTTAAGAAAAAAAACTTACATGTATGGGGAGATAGACCATCTTACTGGATTCTAATATTTAATAGTCTAGGTGTTCCATTTCTCACCAAATTAATGTATACATTTAATACAATGTCAAATGAAATATCTTAGGAATTGTTTACAAATTGTCAGATAATTATAAAGTTTACCTGGGAAATATAAGCATATATGAAGAGTGAATGGGACCCCACCACTCCCAAAAAAAAAAAAAAGGTCTGAAAAGGACAGAAATCAAGGAGAGTCTTGCCTGCCAGATATAAAATTCTATTATAAAGGTGTATTGATGAAAACAATTTAATACTAGTGTAGCAATAGGCAGCAAAGCAATGAAACAGCATAAAAAGACCAGAACTATACCTAAACATGATGAAGATTTAAGGTATGATAAACATGACATAATTCAAATCAGCAGAATTGGCATAGGTAGGGTTAAGACAAATAGTTAATCATTAGAGGGGAGGAAGGAAAGGAGGGAGGATAAAATTAGGTTGCTGCCTTCATCTTACATTAAAATAAATTCCAGATGTATTACATTTAAATTTTTTTAAAAAAAGAAACCACAAAATACTTGAAGAAAATATAAGTTGTTATATAGTCTTTTGATGGGACTTTTTTTTTTTTCCAGAGATGGGGTCTTGCTCTGTCACCTAGCCTAGAGTGCAATGGCATGATCATGGCTCACTGCAGCCTTGAACTCCTGGGCTCAAGTGATCCTCCCAGCTCAGCCCCCCATGTAGCAGGAACTACAGGCATGTGCCACCCCATCCAACTTATTTTTTATTTTTTGTAGAGACAGGGGTCTTTCTTTGTTTCCCAGGCTTATCTCGAACTCCTGCCTTCAAGCACCTCAGCCTCCCAAAGAGCTGGGCTGATTGGACATTTTTTAACATAGTGCCACGTTACCATAAATGAAAAGCTTGTAAAATACTAATTTTTAAAACTAATATATATCAGAAATTTTTATAAACAAAGTTAAAAAGCAAAAACAAAAAATTTGTAGCACTTATAACAAATATATGTATATATATGAATACAAAAAGAGCCTTTACAAAACAGTAAGAAAACAGTGAATACTCCCAACGGAGTATTCAAAACTAAACTGCTAAAAGCAATTCAAAACAAAAAAACATAAACTATTTATATATATATGTGAAAAAGTTTAACCTTATCAAAGAAGTAAACTCTCAAAGAAATAAACATCAAATAAGGAAATAGCCTTTTCCCACAAATAACCAAAATCTGTAAGAATACTGAGCTGCGAATGTTTCAGAAAAAAAAAAATCATACACCTAGTTCGGCATGTAATTAATATAGATCAGAACACTTTAAAAATATTTATAGGCCAGGCACGGTGGCTCATGCCTATAATCCCAGCACTTTGGGAGGCCGAGGCGGGTGGATCACCTGAGGTCAGGAGTTTGAGACCAGCCTGACCAACATGGTGAAACCCTGTCTCTACTAAAAATACAAAAACTAGCCAAGCATGTTGGCGTATGCTGGTAATCCTGGCTACTCGGGAGGCTGAGGCAGGAGAATTGCTTGAACCCAGGAGGTGGAGGTTGCAGTGAGCTGACATTGTGCCACTGTACCACAGCCTGGGCAACAAGAGCAAAACTCTGTCTCAAAAAATAATAATAAATAAAAATAAAATATTTATATACTCTGACCCATTAATTTGTCCAGCATAATTAGGCATGTGTACAAGGGTTTACACACAAGAATGCCTATTGCAATATTGCTTTTAATGCTAAAAAAATTGGGGAAAATGCTTTAAAAATATAGATTGAGACTATAAATTGTGGTACAGTCATATAATAAATAGTATACAGCTATTATTTATTTTCAGCCACTGTCCAAAATATAGCCTGGCCTAACAACATTCTGTTAGGATATGCAAGCACCGTGAGGAGATCAGCTATAAAGTATCAGTGTTTCACACCACTGCTCCTTTGCTAATAACCTTCAATGGCTTTTAAAGAAGTAAAAAACAAAGGCAAAATTCCTTAGTCAGCCCTTAAGACTCTCTGTTACTTAGCTCAAACTACCCTTTTCAACAACACTGCCCTAACCAGGATGAGTTTTTTCCTCCCCTGGAGTACATTCAGCCTTTCCTTATCAAACCTTCCTTTATATAAATATCTTCTCCAGGACCACTTCACTTTCTTCCCCAATTTAGCATTTTCTATATCTCCAGGCCTACCTCTATAAAGCCTGTCCTAACCATTCAAACCCTAGCTTTTTCTCTGAACTGCTAGAAATATTTTTCTCTCATTGGCCATTTAGGTAAAAAGGTTTTTACTGTTTATTACCTACTCAATAAAAATTTTCTTTTTTTGAGACAAGGTCTTACTCTGTCACCTAGAATGGGGGGAAGTGGTGTGATCACAACTCATTGCAGCTTCTACCTCCCAGCTCAACAGTCCTCCCACCTCAGCCTAGTGAGTAGCTGTGACTACAGGCATGTGCCACCATACCCCACTACTTTTCATTTTTTATTTTTTGTGAGATGGAATCTCACTATGTTACCCAGGCTGGTTTCCTGATCTCAACTGATCCTCCCACTGTGGCCTCCCAAAATGCTGGGATTACAGGCATGAGCCACAATATCTGGCCCCAGTAAGCTTTTAAGGCCATTAACATGAGGAACAGTGTTCTTTACACTATTTTATCAGCTAGGGCTTTGCATGGAGTAGGAGTTTAGTAAATGTGGTTGATGGGTTAATCAATGTGTGAAAATATTCAGAGCCACCAAAAACATATATTATGTCTATTCTCATCAACAATCAAAATTGAGTAAACAGCCATTTTCTAATACAGGAAACCACAAAACATTGAATGGTGACATTAAAAAATTCCCCCAGCAGGAGCCAACCAATTTTTTCATCCTGATCCAAGTTAGCAAACTGCAAAAGATAGGACGCACTAATGAGTGGAAATTTGAGTAGAAGCATTTCTTATGAAGGCTGTCTTGACTGGATCACAATTTTATTGCTGTTGGAGGTGCCAAATGTGTGTGTTTATGCTAATCCTCCACCTCAGGCAACACACAGTCAAGGATCCTACCAAGTGTTACCGTCAAGTGTCTGTTGGCAGCTCAAGGCCCCAGCGTTGTTCCCTTGCACTAGGGAGAAGACATATTCCAGGTACAAGTACTCCCACTTTGATGCTACAGAGGAGCTGCTGAACTTTGTGTCATTAATCTCTCTTCGTTAGATCCCAACCCTGTTTAAATCCCACTATCTGCCTACTCTGGGTCTTCACCAATTTACTAGATCATAGTTGGAGAAAATCTACAAAGCCTTGCTCCCTTTAAATTTAAACAGGTCTCCGTTTAAATTTAGAATTGCTAACTTCAAGCGGGCCCTTATGCGACGGTATGCCTGTCAGTCATACTACATTTCCTCAATTCCATTCATGTGACTGCTCCATACCCTTCCCTCTCTCTTCATACCACTATTATCTCTTCCCCCCTCCCTCATTTTTAACTGATGATCTTGTTTCCTATTTCTCTGAGAAAATAGAAGCCATCAAAAGAGAGTTTCCACAAACTCCTACTGCCTTATCTAGCCCTGTACCACATACTTTGCATTTCCTCTTATTACCGTGGATGTACTGCCTATCTGTGCTTCTATCTAAGGCTAACCCTTCCACTTCAGTTTTGAATATCATCAGCTCTTACCAACTCAAGGCCATTGCTCTAGCAATTCTCTCATTCTCTCTCATTTTCTTCCATCAAGTTTTCCTTTTCTTCAATTAACAGAGTATCTCCTAAAGGGAAAAAAAAAAGTCTTCTTTTTCAATGCTCATCATCACTGGCCATCAGAGAAATGCAAATCAAAACTACAGTGAGATATCATCTCACACCAGTTAGAGTGGCAATCATTAAAAAGTCAGGAAACAACAGGTGTTGGAGAGGATGTGGAGAAATAGGAACACTTTTACACTGTTGGTGGGACTGTAAACTAGTTCAACCATTGTGGAAGACAGTGTGGCGATTCCTCAGGGATCTAGAATTAGAAATACCATTTGACCCAGCCATCCCATTACTGGGTATATACCCAAAGGATTATAAACAATGCTGCTATAAAGACACATGCACACGTATGTTTATTGTGGCACTACTCACAATAGCAAAGACTTGGAACCAACCCAAATGTCCAACAATGATAGACTGGATTGAGAAAATGTGGCACATATACACCATGGAATACTATGCAGCCATAAAAAATGATGAGTTCATGTCCTTTGTAGGGACATGGAGGAAGCTGGAAACCATCACTCTCGGCAAACTATGGCAAGGACAAAAAACCAAACACTGTATGTTCTCACTCATAGGTGGTAATTGAACAATGAGACCACTTGGACACAGGAAGGGGAACATCACCCACTGGGGCCTGTTGTGGGGTGAGGGGAGTGGGGAGGGATAGCATTAGGAGATATACCTAATGTTAAATGACGAGTTAATGGGTGCAGCACACCAACATAGCACATGTATACATATGTAACAAACCTGCACGTTGTGCACATGTACCCTAGAACTTAAAGTATAATAAAAATATATATATATATATATATATATATATATATATATATATATATAACAACTAAAAAAAAATCTTCTTTTTCTGCAGGATCAGTCCATCACCACACACACAGGCTGTGATTTATGTTGTTCCCCAGCTTAAGAGATCGTTCTCCAGATCCCACTGCTCCTTCCAGTTGTCACCTCAGTTCTCTACTTCTTTTTACTGATAAACTACTCTAACTAGTTACATATGATTTCTGTCCCCAGGTCCCCTCCCTCAGTTGTTTTGAACATAATCATTTATATCATTTATCATTTTCACTCTAATTGCACAACCAAAAACTCCCTTTTTTTAGATGGAGTCTCACTCTGTCACCTAGGCTGGAGTGCAGTGGCATGATCTCGGCTCACTCCAACCTCCGCCTCACGGGTTCAAGTGATCCCCCTGCCTTAGCCTCCTGAATAGCTGGGATTATACACGTGCACCACCACACCTGGCTAATTGCTTTGTTTCTGTTTGTGTGTGTGTGTGGTTTTTTTTTTTTTTTTTTTTGGACAGAGTCTCACTCTGTTGCCCAGGCTAGACTGCAGTGGCATGATCTCAGCTCACTGCAACCTCCACCTCCTGGGTTCAAGCGATTCTCCTGCCTCAGCCTCCCGAGTAGCTGGGACTACAGGCATGCACCACCATGCCAGGCTAATTTTTTTTGTATTTTTAGTAGAGACCAGGTTTCACCATGTTGGTCAGGCTGGTCTTGAACTCCTGACCTCAAATGATCTGCGCACCTGGACCTCCCAAAGTGCTGGGATTACAGGCTTGAGCTACTGCGCCGGGCTATTTTGTGTTTTTAGTAAAGACGGGGTTTCACCATGTTGTCCAGGCTGGTCTCAAACTCCTGACCTCAAGTGATCCGCTCGCCTCAGGCCCTCAAAGTGCTGGGATTACAGGAGTGAGCCACCATGGCTGGCCATAAAACTGCCCTTTGTTAATATGACCGTTGGCCTGCACATTGTCAAATCCAGTGGCATTCATCTTACTCGGCCAACCTACAGCATTTGACACTGTCTGTCTTTCCTTCTGTTCCTCTATCTGTTTCCAGTACACTGGCCTGGCTTTCTTTTTACCTCTTTTATATGCTCTTCCAGTCTCAGGCTCCTTTGGGGATTTGAAGGTATGTTGCATTTTGCTATTCAATGAATAATGACAAGTAATGATCACTTAAGACATAAAGTGGTCAGTTCCTTTACTAGGATAAAAATAATTTTCTTCCCAACATGGGACATATTCCATTTCCAGTCTGACTGTTCTGTGTAATCTTTGTATTCCTTGGCAGCCCCTTTTATATCAGTTCATCTACTGTGCAGGAAATTGGACAAACATTTGCACTGGTATAACCAAATACAGTTGAACTTTTGGCTTGACTCTTAGCTGAACTCACCAAAAATAATTTCTGTAAGAGACTGAGAAGTCTAGGAGTAGGTTTTTCAGAATTAGTAAATATAAATCAAGGATACACAGGTAGATTTGAATTTCAGATAAACAACAAATACTTTTTTAGTGTGTCTACTGAAATACTTGTATCTTATCTGGCAATTCTACCTGGTACAGAACTAATCCATTCTCTTGAAAGATCTTGACTCTGTAATAAGTTCTTTGGTGATGGAAGGGAGGTATTTCTGTAATTAGAGTCAGTGTCTTCCTCCCAGTTTTTTATCCTGGCCCAGATCTGCAATGAACACATGACAGAATCCAGGGGGGATGAAGATGGGTGCTTTGCAGGAAAAAAAAAAATTAAAAACATCTGAAAAAGCTTTTGTACTAAAAGAATGTGATCTAAAAAAGGAAGCAGGAGAATTTTCTGTCTGCACTTTACATCAGAACAACCTTGGCGTCTTGGAGCTGTGCCCTGTGGGAAATGGTGGTGCTTGGTAAGAGATGCCAGGACCAGTGGTACCCACTGGGAGCACTGCCAATACCCAGCAAGGAGCATGGGTGCACAGTAAGGCATTGCACTGTGATTCAGCATAAAATAACAATAAGGGAACGTCACGGAGAAAAGGCCAGACTTCCTTTGTTTAGAATGTGGGAAATGTCTTCTGAAAAATGGTAGTAAAAAAACATGCTTGGGTGGTCCACTCCAGGCAAAACTGACTAATCGGGGGTCAGGGATACAACCCCTGCATCACATGTTTGTTTCTGTTGAGCTGACATGAGGTTCACTGTGACCACTGTGGTTTAACCCCACAGTCTCCTGGAAATACAGCCAGGTCAAGAGAGCTCCACATAAAACATAATCAAAAAAATAAACTCAAGTTTCCACTGATCAGCTTTTCACAACTCTTATCCTTTCACTAACTTTGGAGCAAGATTTGAGAATTGGATGGCTATTTGAGGGCTATTTCTGCGCTTTAGTTCAATGTTTTGTTCTTTCTTTATTAGAGAACTATGGTTTTTTATTATATTTATACTTTAAGTTCTAGGGTACATGTGCACAACGTGCAGGTTTGTTACACAGATATAAATGTGCCATGGTGGTTTGCTGCACCCATCAACTCGTCATTTACATTAGGTATTTCTCCTAATGCTATCCCTCCCCCAGTCCCCTACCCCCCGACAGGCCCTGGTGTGTGATGTTCCCCTTCCTGTGTCCAAGTGTTCTGTTTATGTGATAGATTACGTTTATTGATTTGTGTATGTTGAACCAGCCTTGCATCACAGCCACTAGCTTACAAGAAACAAACACTTCACAGATGGATCATTATGTGTGATAAGTGAAATCCAAGGATTTATGCTCAGAGGTGGGCTTAACAGGTAGGAAGAGCAGTATTTTCCTTCAACCATGAGTGTATGCAGGTTTTTCTTTTCTTTTTTGAGATGGAGTCTCACTCTTTCACCCAGGCTGGCACGCAGTGGTGCGATCTTGGCTCACTGTAACCTCTGCCACCTGGGTTCAAGCAGTTCTCCTGCCTCAGCCTCCCAAGTGGCTGTGATTACAGGCACCTGCCACTGTCTCCGGCTAATTTTTGTATTTTTAGTAGAGATGGGGTTTCACCATCTTGGCCAGCCTTGTCTTGAACTCCTGACCTCATGAATCATCCTTCTCAGCCTCCCAAAGTGCTGGGATTACAGGCATGAGCCACTGCGCCCAGCCCACAGGTTTTTCAAAGACTAAACTTAAAAAAAAAAAAAAATTTCCCAATGAAATATAAAACTAAAGTGCTAAACTGTGATAGACTGTTTTACAAGAATGCCGATTTTTACAAGTGTCTGTAGAACATGTAATTTAGATTGGTAAGATGAAATTTTGATAATATTTGATGGCAAATTTAAACAGGTATACAACAAAAATAAAATTCTAAGCCCCTCAACCAACTGAATGGACTCCTTCTCTCAGCCAAAGGAATACCAAAGTAAACCTGAAAAACTAGTTTTGGCCAGGATTGGGGGTGGGTGGGGGAAGCCCAACATGACTCATTATTCTCTCCTCCCTTTGGAATTCAGGCACAACTGAATGTCAGCATTGACATTAAAACACAGATCTTAAGACTGACAAGCCAGACTCTTTGTAGCAGAGAGCCAGGCCCTGGAAGAAATCAAGGTATTTTATCCCAAAAAATATTTCCTTGATATATTTTGAAATGGCCCTGCAAAGCTGTCTCTTGTGGGGAAAATTGACATGCTGTACAGAATCTCCTTCTCTTTCCAAGTTTTTACTGATCCAGGAGAGATTTAACTAAGAGGCTAGCATGTTTTTTTTTTTGTTTGTTTGTTTTTTGTTTTTTTGAGGCGGAGTCTTGCTCTGTTGCCCAGGCTGGAGTGCAGTGGCGTGATCTCAGCTCACTGCAACCTTCGCCTCCCGGGTTCAAGCGATTCTCCTGCCTCAGCTTCCTGAGTAGCTGGGATTACAGATCCATGCCACTATGCCCAGCTAATTTTTGTATTTTTAGTACAGACGGGGTTTCACCACGTTGGCCAGGCTAGTATTGAACTCCTGACCTCGTGATCCGCCCACCTCGGCCTCCCAAAGTGCTGGCATTACAGGTGTGAGCCACCGTGCCCAGCACAAGACATTTACCATCTATTCTCTCTGAAGCTACTATCTAGAGGCTTCATCAACATAATAAGACCCTTGGTCTCCACAACTCCTTATCTTATCCTATTAGTTTCTACTGATTCCAGGTCTTTAGATAATAACAACTCTTTCAACCAATTGCCAATCAGAAAGTCTTTGAATCCACCTATGACTTATAAGCCCCACTCCTTCGAGTTATCCCGCCTTTCTGGACTGAACCAATGTACACCTTATATGAGTTGATGGATATCTGCCTGTAACTTCCATTCCCCTAAAATGTATAACATCAAGCTATAACCCAACCACCTTGGGCACATGTTTTCAGGAACTCATGAGACTGTGTTGCAGACCTTGGTCACTCATATTTGGCTCACAGTAAACTTCTTTAAATATTTTATAGAGTTTGGCTTTTTTCATTGACACAGGAAAAATAAAGAATTGGAAGGTCTTTCATCAGTCACTGAGCCAGCTTCATATCTGACTGAGGTCATACAGTTCAGTGATTTGTAGCTTTGCTACTTAGGTTGCTATCCATTATCTAGAAGCATCAGGATCACGTGGGACCTATTGGAAATGCAGACTTTCCTCCTAGAACCCAGCACCTTGGAATATTCTTGGCACATAGTAGGTGCTCAATACATATTGAACTCCTAGGTGCAATTCATTAATTCATGAATTAATGAATTAACATACTCTCAAAGTTTAGTGCTTTTTCACAGACTAGTCTTTCTGCCTCTTAAGCACTCAGCTCACCACCCTTCCAGTCTCACTCCCCTATTAGTCTGATTAAAATCTGCTTACATGTAAGTCTGAGATCAAGTGTTATCTCTTCTGAGAAGTCTTCCCTCACTGGCACAAATGAATTTCTCCTCTATTTTAGCACTGTCCCAGTTGACTTGTCATTATTCTAGTCTTTTTCATATTAGTTGTTTTTCATATATATGTTATTAAGGAAACTAGTCATTTCCCCTAATAGAACAAAATTGCTGGCCTTTGGGGTTGGCAATGGAGGGGTGGCTCTTCTTGAAAAGGGGGAAGAATGTTCTCCTAATATTTTTCTTACAAGATTTATGTTGCTCATCTTTAGCCTTTAGTCCCCCATTGCCTGCCTACAGTTGGCAGAGACCATCTGTTCTCTCACTGTCAGGAACTGTCTCAATTCTTGAAGTTCGGAGTCAAAAAAGAAGCAAGTTTCCCTAGCTCTTTGATCAACTTTCAAAGTTTTACTTCCATTTGAAAATTTACTAAGTCACCAGGAGATGGTTTATACTGAGAAATATCCACTCATACTCTTCCTCTTCAACTTTCTTCCATATACACCCTATTACAGGGATATAGTCTTACTCTATGGCTCAAAAGGATGACCCTATCAGAAACCTGCACAGTATGTAAAACATTCTCACAAGAGGTTCACTTGTGTATTTCCACCCTAGAATGGAAGCTCTCCAAAAGCACAGAATGTATCATTTTAAGTTTAGATTCTATTTTCACACCCAGTGCTTGACACATGATTTGAAGTTAATATTTATTTATCAAGTGATTATTTTAAAATCATGACTCACTCAACAAAGTTATAAGAATAAGAATAGTGTTACAGAATTGGTATACAGAAGCTGACCATAATCAACACACCTATTATCATTTTTTTGAGACAGGTTCTCACTGTCTCACCCTGGCTGGAGTGGAGTGGCATGACCACGGTTCACTGCAGGTTTGAACTTCCAGGCTCAAGCAATCCTCCCACCTCAGCCTCCCACATAGCTGAGCCCACAGGTGTGTGCCACCATGTCCAGCTAACTTTTTAATTCTTTGTAGAGACAGGGTCACCCTATGTTGCCCAAGCTGGTCTTGAACTCCTCAGCTAGAGAGATCCTCCCACCAAGGTCCCCCAAAATGCTGGGATCTCAGGCAAGAGCCACCATGCCTGGCCATAATCAATACACTTTTAAGAATGCTAGAATGTTAAATCAGTTGCATACTTCAGTACTGTCTCAAGCAAACTGGGGTGTGGGTTATTCTACATATAAAGTTCAGCAGTGTTGTTCCACAATCCCAAACTCCAACTGAGGTCAAATGTAGGGTGCAGCAAGGTCACTGGGGCTGTCATCAAGGGCCTCTCTTTGCACTCTTGCCAACCCTGTTTCTTGATTGTCTCCACCACCATGAGTCACCAGCAATCTCCCACAGTCACTTGTTTAAAAGTTCACAAGTATTGTGTGAATTGCAGGCAACCGCTTGACTCCCTGATTGCCTGGTCTTCTTCCTTGGGCTCTACCATTTTTTTTTCCCAGCACTCTTTCTGCTGCTCTAAATTTTAATTCATGCAATTCCATATGTGTTTCTCTATCATTCTTCATCTCTTTCCTCTCCCTTCCATCCAATTTTGTTTGTCTGTTTGCTTGCTTGCTTGCTTTAATACATTTCTCTTTTTCTGAGAAGGCTTGAGTCCAAAGCTCTCAGTTACCTGTTGTTCTGTTTCCCGTTAGTTAATCTCCAAACCTTCATAAATTAAATTTGACAAAGTCCCTTGACTAACAAAGGAAATGCACAAGTCACAGTAAAAGGGGCACACACAGAACACAAATAGACCCAGGGTCTTTTCTGTTCATCACACAGCTTTTTACAGGAGATCCAGGAGAAATGAAGTGGAAGGGGAAGTGTGTTGAGTTACTGTACAACACAAGAGTAAACTTTCTTATAAGTGGTAATTTTTTTACAGGAATAATTGAAAATGGAAATTACCTTCTCTACTCATAGTAAGTACTCAGTGCATTCTTGATGGGATGAGAATGTGTTTGAGCTCTAGCGTAAGGCAGAATTCTGTTTAGTCTGCCAGTATTGGAGAAAAATAAAACACAAAGGGACTGACATGTAGGAAGTGGCACCTGGGAGGGTCTCAATTCTTCCTATTACAAAAATGCCCCAGAGAAATAAAAAGTTTGTGTACATGTTGAGATGGGAGAGTTCTCTGGCCCCCCTCGCAGGATGTGTGACAGGGGGGTGGCTCTCTGCTGCGCCACCATGACCTCAAACCCCTCATAGGAGGGGGAGCACACAGGCGGGAAGGTGCAGGAGCTGGGCGAGCTCTTTGAGCTCTGGCCCCATGGTACTGTCTAGAGGTGGGTACCTGCAACTCCTGAAGCCCAAGTAGGCATGTGTTACGGTGCACTCTTTCAGCTTTGCTGTCTGCAGCTTAAGCGTTAACCAGCTCAGTTTCTTCTTGGTACCCAGGTCCTTGTCTGGCATCCAGGAAGAATCAGGTTACACATGGACTTGAAGGATGAATGTGGGAGTTTTATGGAGTGGTGGAGGTGGTTCTCAGTGGGATGGATGGGGAGCTGGAAGGGGGATGGAGTGGGAAGATGATATTCTCCTGGAGTTTGGCTGTCCAGCAGCCGATCTCCTCTCCAGTCGTCCCCAGCCTCTCGACGTTCAGATGCTCCTCTTCTCTCCTTCTCTGCCATGCTGTTCTGCCATTCATCTGCCTGTCTCTCTCTGGAGCCTGGAATTTGGGGTTTATATGGTACACAATAAGGGGCATGGCAGGCCAAAAGGGAACTTTTTAGGTGCAAAAAACAGGAATGCCTCTTCTCACTTAGGGCTATAGATTTTCAGGCTTGAAGGTGGGGCCTTTACCAGCGAACCTGTATTTCCCTGTCTCCTGTGCATATCAATGTAATCAAATACTGGGCTGATCCAGGATGTTTCTTTAGACCAATTATGGGTAAAATAATTTACATTCAGGTTTTTATATTTGGTTTTGTCATTTCTTTTTAAGCAATCATGTAAAATATCTATATGACAGTAATAGATGATAGTGAACCTAATTAAAATTACCAGAAACTTAAGAATCTCTAATGATTTCAACTGTAACTAAGGTTATTTCTCTTTATGTTGAACTATGTTGGGAGATAAGACACAAGAGTTTCTGAAGTATTTCAGAAACACAAAGAGGGAGGTTATATAAATAATATTTTTTTCCTACTTTGGGAAAATGAAAGCTAGTCACAAAGTTAAACGAGTGGTTATTTTAATATTTAAAATACAGGCTTGGATGTATTTCCTGTTAAAGAAAATAAAATGCAGAATATTCAAAACGTCTGACCACCCTTCTAAGAAAATGCATCTCTGACGTATTTTTCCTTAGAAGTTATTGTAAAAATCCTGGAGAAGCTTGAACACAGCAAAGCAAACAGGATGCAGAGTTTAATCTGTGGAAAGCTTAGGGAAGAAAAGCAAATCATTAAAAATGGGTCTTCCTCTGAAGATTTTTAAAATGCAAAGAGGGTGGAATAGCAATGATAATAAAAAAGCTGGCATAGAGAGTGGCACAATTTGCTGTGCCACTGAGCTGACTGGATGTGTTCTGAATTTCTAGGCATTAGTGTACCTTTCCACATGCATTCTCCCTTTAAAAAAAATGCCCACACACTGAATACTTTTTTCATGCCATTTAAAATAAGCACACCATCTAGTTTATAGAAATTCACTAGAAGTTATTTATCCTAAAATAGCAGAGATCTAGAAGAATTTTGAGCTCTAGGACATTTTAGACACACAGAAAGAAGAATCTGGACAAGTCTTGACCAGACATGACAGAATGGAAATTTTTTTTCCTATTTATCTCTTTGAATAAAATTTTCAGGATCTTACAGTGGACAAGTTTGTTATCTACACATTGTGAGGCATATTGATTTCTCCTCTGTAGCCTTAGGAAGATCTGAGAGGTGACTGAGCTGATTGAATGATCCGTGACCGCTCTACTGGGACCAGTAGTAGAACTTTACTGGTGGAGACCTGCTGGAGGTTTGAGAGCAGACTTTGAAAATTACTAGAGCTACACAGATACTGTGTGGCTAACTGGATTATGTTTAGAGGCTTTCAGAACTATGCTGCTGCTGCTGCAGTGTAGCCAGGACAGGCAGAGAACATCTAAGGCTCTTGAATGGGGCGATAGGGACAGATTTCAGCAGCCATCTGACTTCAGTGCTCATTTTGATGCTTTCCCTGCAGGGTGCAGTGTGCAGTGTGCAGTGTGCAGTGGTGGGAGGCTCACACAGGAATACTTGCTTCTGTAGCCCTAATTTCCAGTTCAAACTCTGCATTCACCTTGACAGATTCTTTCCTTGGCCAAAATTTAGTTAGGCTTCTGGGCTTTCTCTTATGCCCACCTGTAGACTTTTTGGTAAAATCCAGTTTTAGTAAAGAGCTCTGCTAAGTCAGTTTAGCAAGAATCCCCACCTCAAAAGTCACTATCTCCCTCCCTGGTAGTGTCTGGCTTGTCTTCAGCGAGAATTCTATTAGGTTCTGTTAGATTAGAATCCTCCTTACCCTTGATGCTTCCTCTTAGTATTTTTTCATCCACTGACTCCTTGACCCACCTTGCTCCTCGGCTATAAATTCCCACTTGCCCATACTCTGCAGTTAAGCCTATTTTCTCCCCCCTACTGCAAAATCCCATTGCCATGGTCCCTATACTATCTCAGTGGTAATGAATAAAGTCTGCCTTACCATGCTTTAACAAGTAACATTGAACCATTTTTTTCTTTAACAATCTACTGCACAATGAGATTACTAAAACTTTATTCCATTTTGCCATGCTGGATGTCCTCAATGGAATGGCTCTTGTGAGCACCAAATCATTGTGAGAAGGAAAACCCATCTCTTACAGCCCCCTGTAATGTGATGTATGTTACATGTGATGTATGTTACATAGTTTTTTTTATGTTGATCACTTTTTGCCCATTTTCCTATATCTTATCAGTTGGAAGACTGTGGAAGTTTGTAGTACTAAGCCACAAGATGACTAAGAAGAGTTGAAAGGGCAAGTGGGGCTAAAAACAGATTTTGTTTGACTTACCCCACCATTCCCCCTATCATGGGGCTGAATCTGCCTGGAGGAAGGAGCATCTTTATCTTTGTACTGTGAACCACACAGTCTAGCAGCAGCACAGCCAAGGCACTTGGGGTTTCATGAGACTAAGTACATGCAATTCTATTGTAAAGGCTTAAAATATACACAACTGACCGTTGAACAACATGGATTTGAATTGCATGGTCAGTTATACGCAGATTCTCTTCCACCTCTGCCACCCCTGAGACAGTAAGATCAACCAATCCTCTTCCTCCTACTCCTCAGTCTACTCAAAGATACTTGAAGTCTACTTGAAGATGACAAGCACAAAGACATTTATGATGATCCACTTCCACTTAGTGAATAGTAAATATGTTTTCTCTTCCTCCTAATTTTTTAACACTTTCTTCTCTCTAGCTTAATTTATTGTAAGAATACAATCTATAATACATATGGCATACAAAATATGTCTTAGTTGACTGTTTATGTTATCTGTAAGGCTTCAGGTCAAGAGTATGCTATTAGTGGTTAAGTTTTCGAGGAGTCAAAAGTTGTATGTGGATTTTCAACTGCAGGGGGGTGAGCACCCCTGCCCCCATGTTGTTCAAGGGTCAACTTTACTGCCAAAGGCAAGCCTTTACATCCACTTTTTCCATCCCATCGGTAAATGGAAAAAGACAGCTACAGTATCCCTGCATCATATCTTTTTTTTTGCAGATCACAAATTGGCCACTCACCCTGCTCTGTGAGGGGTAAAATGCCCCACTTTCTTTAGTAATATTTAAGTTAGGTAATATTTAAGTTATAAAGTTGTTCTTTGTAATCATAATTGTAATTTTTACATAGTTTCTTTCAAACAGAAATAGCATTTTTGTTAGATAACCTCCCGTATAGATGATGAAACTCCTTTTAAGGGCTATCTGAATTTTAATTCCTTGAAAAGGCAGAAATTGGATAGCTAGTAGTCATAAATGTACTGTGGCCTCCCCCAACCATCTGGGCTATATAGAAGCTGCATCCTCGGACTGCAGTAGAGGAGTCTTACAAAGCACAGAGCAACTTCTCTCCTGGGTTGCGCTAGTTATGATGGCAATTTTAAATGTGTACTTTTACCCAAAGAAAATCCTTATTATCAACAATCACAATGCCATCATAACCATGGTATAAAAAATTCAAACTGTCCCAGCTGAAGTGGAGGCAAAGAATCAAGTTCACGGAGTCAGAGTTTCCTTGCTATTCCTCTTTTTCAAATGACCATTTAGTAAGCACCTGAAGAAAATACTATGGACGGCACTGAAAAGTGAAGATAGGTTTAATCTTCTCGAAAATCTAATTCTCCAGATGAAACGCTGACACTTATCCACCCCACAGACCCTATAGCAGATGTGTCACTGGCCATCACATTTGACACAGAGAAGTCATAACTCAGTCAGCACAGAGACATTTCCATGAGTTTCTGAACCATGGACAGAACGTCGTCTGTGGGACATGAAAACTGGAACTTAGAGGACAGGCACATCTGAGAAATGGGCAGTTTAAAGGCAGAACATAGCACATATGTGACTGGGTTTTAGAAGCAAATTTACAAGACGCACTCTTCTTCATCCTAAATAATCTGCAACCAAAGCTTCCAAAAAAGACAATTTAGGAATGCAGAGGTGAGGAGTAGGGAGGGGAATGGGATGAGAGAGAGTGGAGATTAATGGTGGGCAGAGCGAGGTTTAGAACTTAGTGGTTTCTTCAGGTTCTGAACTGAAATTTGTATACTGTAAAGGCACAAACACCATTTTTAACAAAAGTGAGCAGGACTTCCTATCTGGTTCAGAAAATAGGTGAATAAATAGTACGAATTATTAAAAATAATAATTTCCACTTATACATAGGAAACTTGATAGGAACCATGATAAATGCTTAACTCTTAATCTTCAAGGAACTCTGCTAGGGATATAATATTATAAATCTTGTTTTACAGATGGAGAAATTGAATTTTAACCCAAGTTATCATAACCCTTAAATGATTAAATTATACTGTTACATGAGAAAGCTACGTATCCGTTTTCTGGATTTGTAGCCATAATTTGTGTCTCAAGTCCCTTTTGCTGCCAGCTATCTTGGGTAGGTGTGTTCCCTTTGGGCTGTTTGATACCCCCACATTTATCTTTTTTTTTTCTTTTTCTTTTTTTGTTGAGAGAGTCTTTCCCTGTTGCCTAGGCTGGAGGGCAATGGCGCGATCTTGGCTCACTGCAACCTCCGCCTCCTGGGTTCAAGCGCTTCTCATGATTCTCTTGTCCCAGCCTCTCTAATAGCTGGGATTACTGGCATGCACCACCA
The DNA here is from genome assembly GCF_029281585.2 of Gorilla gorilla gorilla. Lineage (NCBI taxonomy): Eukaryota > Metazoa > Chordata > Mammalia > Primates > Hominidae > Gorilla > Gorilla gorilla. The sequence continues at coordinate 86,971,772 of NC_073224.2, read as the reverse complement.
CGCCCACCTAATTATGTATTTTTAGTAGACAAGGGGTTTCTCCATGTTGCTCAGGGTGGTCTCAAACTCCTGATCTCAGGTGATCTGCCCGCCTTGGCCTCCCAAAGTGCTGGGATTACAGGTGTGAGCCACCATGCCTGGCCCCAAATTTATCTTTAATGCCCCAAATTATCTAGTTCCCATGACTGGGCTTCTGCTTTGATCCTTTCTGCACTTGTTGGACCCTCTCCCTGGGAAATGAGATTGTGTCCTGAGCCCCTAGTTAGAGGCTATGTCTCTGCTGTTCCTGAATGGGCCTCCTGGATGAGACCTCATTAAAAGTCTAATTCTCTTGGAGAATTAAGAGACACCTATTTGTCTCAAAATCACTGAAACTGATTAATGTATTATGAGCCTCTATCCAGTGATTTGTACCTCAATTCCCCAATCCAGCTGTCAAGGCCAATTTGTTCTACCTTACCTAGTAGGTAAGTCTGGAATTGTAGCTGTGGCATTTTCAGTAATGGTACTCTAGGTTAGCAGTCCCCAACCTTTTTGGCACCAGGGACCAGTTTTGTGGAAGACAATTTTTCCATGAAGGGCTGGGCAGGGGAGTGGTTTCAGGATGAAACTGTTCCACCTCAGATCATCAGGCATTAGATTCTCACAAGGAGTGCGCAAGCTAGATCCCTCACACATGCAGTTCACAATAGGGTGTGCACTCCCATGAGAATCTAACACCGCTGCTGATCTGACAGGAGACAGAGCTCAGGCGGTAATACTCATTTGCCTACCACTCACCTCCTGCCATGCAGCTCAGTTCCTAACAGGCCACGGACCGGTACTGGTCCATGGCCCAGGCATCAGGGACCCCTGTTGCTAGGTATAAGCATCTGGCTGCTGCATGTCTTCTGTGTAGCTACATCTGTGTGTGTATCTGATGAGATATAAATTATTTGATTATAAATTACTTTCTTCATATTAGAGTTGTGAATGAGTATCACATATAATTATATATAAACTAGGAATATGCTTTTTAATAATGTATATAAGTAAGTTTCCTTTACTATGACTTTCATCTTAGCATAGTAAGAGGGTGCTAAGAAATATTTGTGATGAAAATAGGCATTGGTAGAGTTGAGACCACTGGGTGATGAAAGAGTGTAAAGATTTTAAAGCCTTCAGATGCTGGTTCAAGGTGAGAAATGTGATTGGGAGCAATCAATTAACTTCTTGGAGTCTTATAGGGCAGTTATGAATACTTAATGTTAACATATGTAAAGCTCTTCTGCCCTGTATACAGTAAATGCTAGTTAGCTATTATGATCGCTACTAAAATGGGGATGACATATACCTCATAAGGTTTTAAGTATTATGCAAGATACTATACAAAGTCCAGTAAATATCACATTCAATTGAATCCATGATGTCCGATTATTTTAGCTACTTCCAAGAGAGAAAAAAATGCTGTCAGTTTTACTGTTCTTATAGAGAGCAAGGCAGATCCCAATTCCCAATGTGGTAACATGTGAAAATTTTTGCATTTGAATCAACAAAACACTTTCTCCTTTCTTTCCTACTATTTAGCAACTGGTAAGTCTATACTCCCCCAAATCTGGAATTCTCCTTTCTTATTCTTTTTCCTCCTACCAAGACCGCAGGATCTTTTACTTGGCTATAAGGGGTAAACCTGAAGTAGTACAAGTTCTCTGTATTACTTTTATACTGTCACAGATTCCCTTTGTTTCCTCATCTCCATGTGAATTTAGTTAAATTCTCACCATTCTGATCCTTACTATACAAGGTAAATGAATATAAAAACAAAATGAAACAAAAACCTCTTCCTATTTACATAAGGCCCCAACCTAACATTTAGTGATATATATTAATGTGAACAAGGAACTAACGAAGACTGGGAAGAAATTCACAGACTTGAGAGAAGAAATGGCAGGATTTCCTGGGAACAATTTCATGTAACGTCAAAGGTGGTAAAACGTCAAATAGAATGAAGATGGAGAATACCGGATTTTCTTACAAAATGATTTCCCAGGAGATCTCATCAAATGCACAAGGATACCTTCTAAGTTTCACCTAGTGAGTACAAGATTGGTAACATAGCTCACTTATGATTTGGATAAACAAAACTAAACAAACAACATCAAAATTTCAGAAAAAATAATAGCAAAACAGAAATCAAACACTCAAATTTTTGGTCCTTCTGTTTATTTCATTTTGGATACTCAGTGAACGTTAATTAACCAGGAGACTTAAAAGTTATTTCAATTATGAACCTCTTCAATCCTTCATCAATTATTTTGAGTATTCTGGTCTTAAAAACATCTCTTTCTTCTACAAACTTCTGAAAGAGATGAACACCTCCACCTACACCAAAATAATGTGCTTTGCTGGCCAAAAGTATACGTCCATTTTTACTTAACAGTCTAAGGAAAGTCTGGTGCAAATTACTATAATAATCTGGGTTGTAAATGGTTTCTGAGGTGAGAATGAGATCATATTTTACAAAAAGTTTTTCACTGCTTAGTACAAGCTTACAAAACTCAGACCACTCACCAGAAAAAAATCGGCATTTATATAGTTGTGTTACTTTTGGTTTCCTGCATCTTTTCACATCTGGCTCATTTACATCATTTTCTTCATCTTCCAAAGTGGAGTTAGCTACTACATTAGGTAAGGTTACTTCATCAATCACCATACTGTTATAATCTTGAAAGTGAATTTCTTTGGCCCCTCCCTTGAATGCAGTTATACCCAGTAAACCTGATCCACAACCGAGATCCAAGACTTTTTTCCCAGCAAATTTCACTTTGGCCTTTGTGAAATGAGCCAGGAGGTCAAAGGTACATTCCCAGATTTTTAAGCCTCCCTCATAAACACCTGTAATCAGATCAGAGTGAGAAGAAAAGCTTTTTGAAACTATGTTTTCTCCAGGGAAGTTCTCTTTCAACAAGATGGTTTTCACTACTGATAACTTAACATGCTGGAAACCTGGTAATGTTTCTATGACTTTATTTTCTAACATCTTCTTTAAATCTTTAGGCATAGCATGCTCTTTGGCAGCTCTCAAGGAGGGCTGTTTTCCATGTGGCTCCCAGTTCCTTGAACTGCTGGCTGCACTGAGTGGACTGTCTGTGTCTTGAGAGGGAGCTGCATTTTCCATTGACTTATGTTCCCACAAGTGATCCTGAGGCAAGTCAAATTGTTCTGCAGAACATTTTCTGTCCCTCTCTTCTCCTTTTTGACTTTCTGAGACTGACAGCTCTTTTGAGGAATCCAGGGTCAAAGCTCCATCTCTAATGGGTGTTAATTCATTTTCCAGATGGTCTTCTATAGTGAAATTAAACTGAAAGGTCATCCTCTTATTAAATGCACACAATCTTTAAATTCAGATTCTTCAACTTCTGGATAGAATTTGATGATACACACAAATCTGCCTCAATTATTCAATTAGTTTTGTTGGGCCCAATTTCTCTTTAGCAGCTTATACATGGTAACAAATATTTAGAGATATTTCCAAATGACTTTTTAGACGTCTTTGGTCCTCTTTCCAAGCAGCTCTGGAAAGAAAAAAAAAGAAAAGATAGAAAATGATGATTAAAGCAAAATGGCACATTTCACTAAAGTGTAATATTAAACAGCCACCCGCACCCCTCCCCGTCCCACCATACAGCTGCCTTTTCTTAAAAAGTTGTGGGGAAGAGAGAGAGAGATAAGAGATTTGGACACCCATACACAGCTTAAGGGTTCAAAAGTGGGAGAAGGAAATCAACTATAAAAACAAACAGAAGAACAACAGCAGCAGCAACCACCACCAGTACCACCTGGACAAACATAAAGTCCAAGATATTCAGACAGGACAGCCTAGCTACTTGCTGTCTTTCAGCTGTCTTGATTGTGTCCAACCATACTCACCCCCTAAGCTTCCAGAATAACTTCACTTCTGTCTTTTACAGAAGAGGTGCAGTATTTTATTTTGGTAAGTCAGCGTCCCTTTAAAAACATGCATAGGTATGGCCTGGTGTGTGTAAATTCATTCAAGACTTCACTCCAAACATTTAGTCGAGAACAGCAGCCCTAAGTGTATGGAAGTGGGGGTAATTTGGCAATAATTAGTAAAGACTAATTTGGTGGCAGAGCAAACGCAAACTAGGGCACTGCAGTAGTTTGGAGAGACCTGTAGAAATAAGAAGCAACTTTATTGAGAATCTTCTATCTACTGCGCTAGACACTATACCATCTGCCTCAATTTTCACAGTTCTGGCAAGTGGGATCTTTGTTCCCTTTATACAAGATTTACAATTTAGGGGAGAGGCGGGTCACTCAGTCCCGCGGCTAGGAACGCGCCTCTTTTCTCTCCCATCACGCTGCAAGGCTTGGAGTCACTTCCGGCTGCAGGTCCCGGAACAAATCCGACCCCAGAAGTGGGGACTTCTGGCCCTCACCTCCCCATTTGAATGTAATGTTTACAGTGATCCAGACCTGGGGATGCTTGCTTCCCGACGTGTCCTGGGATCGCGCTTCTGAAAAAGCTCACCTCATGACGCCTCCTCCGGACCTAAATCGCGCACCAGTGAGTCGAGTCCTCCAGGGGCTAGAGAAGCCCGACTTTCTTTCCGGCCTTGAGGGACCCGGGCTCACCAAGAAACCAGCCGCCCTCCTCTCTATGGTTTTGGAGCCGGCGGAGAGCGCGCAAGGGTTGGCGGGACTGCGAGTTTCCGGTCTGGGCTTTGGCGGGTCTGGTTTGAAGCTCTCCTGTTTGACGAAAGTATGTCTCAGGAAGGTGCGGTCCCAGCTAGCGCGGTTCCCCTGGAAGAATTAAGTAGCTGGCCAGAGGAGCTATGCCGCCGGGAACTGCCGTCCGTCCTGCCCCGACTCCTCATATCCTTCCTTGGTTGTCACTTCTACCTAGAGAAGGGTGTGGGCGGGTCGCGGACCTTTCTCTTCTGTCCCTTCAGACCCACCGCCAGGCTCGGTTATATTACCGCGGCCTGAATCCCCTCTTTTCTTTGTCAATGAGTGGGATGAAAAGTGAGGGACTGGAGGGGAAGCGACTACCGTGGTAGATTTAAGTAAGGCTTTGGCCCTGGAAAGGCTCGCGGACGTGTTCTGACCCAAGGTTTTAGCAGTGGATGTGGCGTTTTCTTCCATTCCTTCTTTGAGTTTTTCTGTACTCGTTGCTTGCAATTAAGTGTAAATACTTTTGCTAGTGGATAATGGGGGAGGCAAGGACTGAGACCTGCGGTATGAGGATAGCTCTGGCTCTTAATAGTTTGAGGTAAAGCGAGATACTCTGAGCTTTTGTCTCCCGTAAAAGGTGGTGAATATGAATAAGGGCTTTCTTAGCGTTGTAAGAATTAAAGGACATAGTTTTGTGGTGTGAAATCTTTAAAAGATGTTCAGTAAATAAAAATGATTTTCCTCCTTCCCCTCTCAGACCTCTTTTTCTTCTTTCTTTCTTTTTTTTTTTTGACAATTTCTCACTCCTCTCACCCAGGCTGGAGTCTTTCTGAAAGAGTTGCTTCCGCTTGTTGTTGGCTTTCAACTGTTGGATTTGAGGCGCTTAGCGCCTTCTTCGTCCGGGTGCAGCACATTCTTGATTGGTCTCATGCCTTTGTGGTTGTAAATGTGCCTGGAATCCTAGCCTTTCATGGTAAACCATATGTATATGTATCTTTTTCACAACATTTGAGCCCAGCTTTGTACAATTACACTCAAAAGAAAAAAAGTAACCTTCACTTGAGAGAATCTCAATACTGCACAAATATTGTCCAGCTAAAGCCCTATGTAATCACATGGAAGTCATTCACCTAGGCATTAGCAAAATCTCAGAAGGTGCCAAAGCCCCCTTTTTTAGTTTTTGTGTAGATACAGAATTGCCGTCTTCAAGGAGTTTCAACTTGAAAACAAATAGCCACCCTCAAAACATTCAAAAACACTTAAACTGCATGCATAATGTGTGTGAGACATGGTGTTAGGCTTTGGGAGAACAGAGACACGGAACGTGATTCCTCTTCTTCCCCACAAGCTTATAGAGAGACTTCATTAAGTTGAAAGTCAACATTCCCACCTAGCTTTGCACTGCAAACGACATATTCAAAAAAGCCCAAACTTCTCTAGTTTTCTTCATCTGAGTAAATGGTTTCACAAACTGAAACCTTGAATCCTCTGTCTCTCACACACCCGATCAGTAAGTTCTATTGTTTCTGATTCCAAACTATGTCTTGAATCAGTCCGTTTATCTCCATCCTCATTGCTACCACTCTGATTCCAAACCCTTATCACCTCTCACTTGGAGTATTAATAGTTTCCTTGTTTCTACTCATGATTCATTATTCCAAAAAAGTTAAGAGGGGAAAAACAGATCTCGTCATTTCCCTTTTTAAACCACTTTACCTTCAAGGTTCCAGGTGATCTAAGCCTTGCCCTTCTCTCATACCTAGTTAATTAACTACACTCTGTTCATGAATACATTAGGCTCACCTACCTCAAGATCTTTTTGCTCAGCCTGATTTGTTCTCTCAGCCTTTTGCATATTTCATGTTTATGTCTTGGCCCAAATGTCACTTCCTTAGAGGGGCTTTTTCAGAGCCTTCAATCTTAGGCAGTTCCCCCCGAACGCAGTCTTACACTTGTATCACATTGGCCTGTTCAGTTTTCTAAAAAGCACATTACCATTAAAAGAAATGCTCTTATTTGCTTTGTATATTTTCCACTTCTACACATTATGTTGCAAAGTTCATAAAGGCAGGATGTTGATTTTCTTCACAGCGTTACCCTCAGCACCTAGAACAGTGCCTGACACATAGTAAGCATTCATTAAAGGGCTAAAAATATTTCATGTTTTAAAAATACTTGGGAGTCTAATTAGACAATACTTTTTTTCAGCTTATGGTAGTATTTTAGCTTCACTATTTTAACAAATGAAAAATTTGCAATAAATCTACAATGCCATTACCCCCCAAAATCATTTTCATGTTTTGCATTTTACGTATTATTTTCCAGGCCTTACCTGCATGTCTGCATAATCATAACTGACTAATTTTGGAACAGCTGGTAATTATTTGAGCTTTACTGAAATTTTTTCATGAGGCCAATTCTACCCTACTGAACTCAAATTTGAGTTAATGATGACCTCATTTTGATTGCTGCTGTAAAAAATAAGATTTCAGAAGAGGAATGAATTCTTGTATTACTGTGGTAGGACTATGAGTTTTTTTTTTTTTTTTTTTTTTTTTTTGAGACGGAGTCCCACCCTGTCACCCAGGCTGGAGTGCAGTGGTGCGATCTCAGCTCACAGTAACCAGGTTCAAGCGATTCTCCTTCCTCAGCCTCCCGAGTAGCTGAGATTACAGGCACGTGCCACCATGCCCGGCTAATTTTTTGTATCTTTAGTAGAGATGGTTTCACCATGTTGGCCAGGCTGGTCTCGAACTCCTGACCTCGTGATCCGCCTGCCTCAGCCTCCCAAAGTGCTGGGACTACAGGCGTGAGCCACCATGCCCGGCCGGGTTATTCATTTTTCTTATTGACATTCTTTGATGATTCTTACGGTGTTGTTACAGTAAAACATTTCTAACAATTATTCTAACAATTATTCTTGGTGTATATGAAGAATTTATTGTCGTGTATTTGTAAACTGCTATGTGCAGAACAATTTCAGTCAAAGTTGGTAAGATAGGTATGTAAGTAATATGAAAATAAGATAGAAGGTGATGAGTGACTTAGGTATAAATTAAGTACAATAGAAATGTTGAGGAAAGAAAAATTTCTTGTAATAGAAATCGGAAGTACAAACTGGGCATGGTGGTGTGCATCTCTAATCCCAGCTCCTTGAGAGGCTGGTATGGGAGGATCACTTTAGCCCAGGAGCTTGAGGCTGCAGTGAGGTGTGATCATGTCACCGCACTCCATCCTGGGTGACAGCAAGACCGTCTCTTTTTTTTTTTTTTTTTGAGACGGAGTCTCGCCTATGCTGGAGTGCAATGGCGCGATCTTGGCTCACTGCAACCTCTGCCTCCCAGTTTCAAGTGATTCTCCTGCCTCAGCCTCCTGAGCAGCAGGGATTACAGGTGTGCGCCACCATGCCCAACTAATTATTTTGTATTTTAAGTAGAGACGGGTTCTCACCATATTGGTCAGGCTGGTCTCGAACTCCTGACCTCTTGTTCTGCCCATCTAGGTCTCCCAAAGTGCTGGGATTACAGGTGTGAGCCACCCCACCTGGCCCCGAGCGAGACCCTCTCTCTAAAAAAAATAAATAAATAAATCATAAACCTGTGGATTATTGTAGCATTGTTTCTCATCTGTCAAAAATATTTCATGACTATGCATAGTTTGAAAAGGCAAGTTTGTCCCTGGGCAATTTTCAAAATATTTCTTTAATGTGTTTTCACAATACTGTTTACCTAATAAATCTTAAGTTTTTAAAAGCAAAATTAAGCCAGTAATTTGAGTCCAATTCCAATCTCTTATGGGTCATTGCTTAAATTTCAAAAGGGTTTTATTTTTTTTTTAGGTTTGTTCTGAGTAATGAATACCCTATTACTATGATACTAGTATCTTCCTTAATTATCCTACTCATTGTCTCAACATTCTGACAGTTGGATTGAGCATATTCGTAAGTAAAATTGTTTTAACTGTATGATGTACTTTGATGTTAAGGTTCGAGTCCCCACATACCTCGGTAGATGTGTCCTTACAGTTTTGTATTCCCTTGGAATGTAACTGTTCTCTGTGTTACAGCCTTTATAACCTTCAGTTACTTGAAATGAACAAATTCGTTCAAATTCCAGCACTTAAAAGTTTTAAATTACATTTTGGATAAATACCAAAGTGTTTTGTTGATGATGTATGTATAAACAAATTGTAAATATTAAATGTTAGTTGTTATGATTAGACCTATATAAAACATGATATGCAGTCTACTGAATAACTATCAGCCTCTAACATGTTTAGTGTCATTTAGAAAATGCTTTCTAAATTGCCAAAAGCTGATTGTCTAGGTGATAACAAATTTATCATTTGGAGGAAGTTGACTTTCTCATTTTCATGTCTTCATCAGTCTTACTTGATGAGATTCATTCTTCTAGTCAGAAGAGAGTTTAGACTGCTCAGTTTACTCATATTTTGAGTTAGCTTTTCTATTTAGAGTTCACTTGGTTGTGGAATATTCATTTATAATTTGAATCTACGTTGTGTAATGGGACCTAATTTTTTTTTCCTTTGTTTTTGTTGGAGTCTCGTTTTGTCACCCAGGTTGGAGTGCAGTGGCGTGATCTTTGCTCACTGCAACCTCCACCTTCCAGGTTCAGGTGATTCTCCTGCCTCAGTCTCCCAAGTAGCTGGGATTACAGGCATGCTTCACCACACCTGGCTAATTTTTGTATTTTTAGTAGAGATGGGGTTTCACCATGTTGGCCAGGCTGGTCTCAAAACTCCTGAGCTCAAGTGATCCTCCTGCCTTGGCCTCCATAAGTGCTGGGATTACAGGCGTGAGCCACTGAGCGTGGCCCCAGAGTTTGTTTTGTTTTGTTTTCAAGACAAGATCTCACTCTGTTGCCCAGGCTGGAGAGCAGTAGTGTGATCATAGCTCACTGCAGCCTGAACTCCTGGGTTCAAGCTATTCTCCTGCCTCCATCTTCTAAAGTGCTGGGATTACAGGTCTGAGCCATGATGCTTGGCCTATGTTTTTGTTTGTTTGTTTTGGGGGACAGGGTCTTGCTTTGTCACCAAAACTGGAGTGTAGTGGTGCGAACATAGCTAGCTCACTGCAGCCTCCATCTCCCAGGCTCAAGCAATCCTCTCACCTCAGCCTTCCAAGTAGCTGAGACCGCAGGTGCGTGCTACCATGCGTGGCTAATTTTCTATTTATATATTTATTTTTTGGTAGACATGAGGTCTTGTCATGTTTCCCAGGTGGTCTTTAACTCCTGGGCTCAGGCAATCCTCCCGCCTCAGCCACCCAAAGTGTTGGGATTACAGGCGTGAGCCACCATGCGTGGCATAAATTTTTTTAAGTAAATTTTTTTTTATCTTGAGTATAGAAGTGATTCATGTTCATTGTGGAAAATATGAAACATATAGAAAAACAGAAAAGATTACAAAACATCTAATCTGAAATGGTTAAGATTTTGATGAGAATAGTCTCATCTCATTTCCGTATATTCCTGCCAGCATATCCATCATTCTTTGTACATGTTTATCTACATTAAAATTCGTGTTATATTTTGGAAACTTTTTGTTTAACTACATTGTGAACATTTTTCATGTTTTAAAATGTCATTTTAATGATGGCAGATCCTATTCAATAGATGTACACACACCTATTTAACTGGTCCACAATTGTTGGATATGTAGGTCGTTTCCTTTCTCTTTTTTTTTTTTTTTTTTGGCTACTACTTAATAGTTTCTCTATATAGAATGTGGTATTTTGAAAGTGTATCAAGCTTTAGATTGGTAGTATTCTTGCATTTAATAAAGGGCAGTGGCCTTTGTTGACTGACGTGACAATATTTTTATAAAATTTGTTATTTGCTTTACAGAAATTTTGAAAATTATTGTAGAAATGTTTTTACCTCATATGAACCACCTGACACTGGAACAGACTTTCTTTTCACAAGTGTTACCAAAGGTATAATACTATTACCTGAAAATACATGTTATAAGGAATCTAGCCTCAGTCTTAGATGATTTATTATTAATTATGGCTCTGTTTTTCTAATATATCAAATATATTCAAAATAAAAATAAGGAGTAAGTAGATCTCATGTGAGACTATAATGGTGTTAGTGTGATCATTAGGCAGTTAAAAACTGTTATAGGCTGGGCACGGTGGCTCATGCCTGTAATCCCAGCACTCTGAGAGGCTGAGGTGGGCAGATCATCTGAGGTCAGGAGTTCGAGACCACCCATGGTCAACATGATGAAACCTCGTCTCTACTAAAAATACAAAAAATTAGCTGGACGTGGTGGCGGGTGCCTGTAATCCCAGCTACTTGGGAGGCTGAGACAGGAGAATTGCTTGAGCCTGGGAGGCGGAGGTTGCATTGAGTCAAGATCGTGCCATTGCACTCCAGCCTGGGCAATAAGAGCGATGCTCCGTCTCAAAAAACAAACAAACAAACAAACAAACAAACAAAAAAACTTGTATTTTCAGATTGTGTGGTTCTTTTACTAACTGAATTTAAATTATTTGTAGTCAATTTTAAATGCTCTTGTATTTTAAAGCCACTGTACTCCAGCCTGGGTGACAGAGTGAAACCCTTAATTCAAAAAAAAAAAAAAGGAAAAGCTGGAATATTGGCAAAATCAAGTAACTAAGAGAAAACATTAAATTCACAGAATACGTTATTACATTTTAGATATATGTGGTATATGTTTTCTCTGAAAAGCACAAGCATACCTTTTTTGTTTTAAATGGAGGGAACTAAAGATACTTTGGTGCCAAAATGAAACATTATTTGTAATTAATCTCTTATTGAAATGGGTTTCTAACTTTAGCTTTGAATAGTAATCTTTCAGATTTCTTGTACTCATAGTCACTTGATGATTCTCTATCTGAAATATTTCTTAGAATTTGTTCTTGACCACCAGAAAAAGATTCAACTGTTACATAGATGAAAATGGATGTTGAGTGTTAACAGGCCTATGGGAAACAGTATTTTCTTTAGCTACATTGTATTGTTGACTGTGTTGCTATTCTTATAATGTTTAGGTCATTTAAATTGTTAGAAAGATCCAAGTATTAAGATCTAGGGTGGCTAACTTTTCACAGACAAAAAGCTTGTTTGTAAGGTCATTTACTATACCCTTAATTCAGGAAGGTTAGCTTGAATTGGGTCAAAAGGAAACTGGTTAGAAAATAAGTGAGTAGTGAATAGGCGATTCAGTGCAAATTCCTTCCAGAAAATACCCTTGTAAATGACTGTATGAATGTGGATTCTTCAAGACAGTCAAATTTATTGCGCAAAAGTAATACTTTTATTTTTTGCATCTCTAAAACATGAACTTTGAGTGATTTTTTAAAAAAATTGTTGCTATTAAATAGATTCAAACCATAGAAATGGAAAATAAATTTCTGTTTGGGGCTTTTGGGGGGATTATGTTGTAAAAATACTTTTTCTCTATATTTTGTGCTTAATTAGGTACAATTGTTAAGCTAGATGATAGCCCGTGGATGTTACTAGTGCAAAATCAAATTATCGTATTGTGTTTCCTCTGTAAAGTTTTGTCTTGTCTTTTCTAGTGATTTCTCTTATTCCTGTTTATTACTTGATTTGTTTTTACAGACTGTGAAATTATTTGATGACATGATGTATGAATTAACCAGTGAAGCCAGAGGACTGTCAAGCCAAAATTTGGAAATCCAGACCACTCTAAGGAATATTTTACAAGTAAGTCAAATGTATTAGAAAGCAGGAGAGAGAGGGAGCTTAAAGAATGTCAAAATTTTTATACTGATACTGATTAGCTATGTATTCTTATGTAATGGCCTAATGTTGGAATTAAATTTATAGAATTAAAGACGTGAATATGGAAACATGAATTCTGAATAATAAACTCTTATAAGAAGAGAAGTCATCAAGCTAGCTGACCCTACCTGTATTTTCAAGGGATATGTGTAGAACACCTGCCATGTGTTTTGAAGTTTGTGTTAGTATTCTAAATGGCTAGACAGTTGTTCCAGTATTTGTAGTTCTGATAGACTAAAGTTCTGTGAAAAGAGGAAGAGACTGTGTTTTGTTCACTGCTGTATTTGTAGCACCCAGCATGCTGACTAATACCTTTTCAGTGCACAAAAAATATATTCTAAGTGAAAGTTCCTTCCTTATTCACAGACAATGGTGCAGCTCTTAGGAGCTCTTACAGGATGTGTTCAGCATGTCTGTGCCACACAGGAATCCATCATTTTGGAAAATATTCAGAGTCTCCCCTCCTCAGTCCTTCATATAATTAAAAGCACATTTGTGCATTGTAAGGTGAGTAAAGGTCTAATTATACTTTGAATGGTATATAATCAATGTGCATAGGGGCTGAGTAAAATAATGTTTGTATAAGATTTTACATTTTAGTCTATATTATTGAAATAAACTTTTCCATAGAATAAAGAACATGTAAGTAAATAATTGTTGCAAAACAAGTGGTTTTAAGGAAGTGATTAAAAGTGGCTTTTTGGGGTTTTTTAGTTTTATCTTATTTCCCCTCTATAAAGAAAGAAGTTTTAAGAATTTGTGTTGAGACAGACACAGGGATCCTGAAATAGTTATGTCATGTTGCATTGATCAATATTCAATTACCATTATGATTAGATGTCAGAACTTCCTTTTATAAAGGGAAGTTAATCCTTATTTAGTCCATCTCTACATGCCAAAGGTAGCCTTGAGGCACAGAAGCTTGCCTAGAATTTATGGGGCACAGACAGTTTTAATATTGCTGTTTGTTGGGCGAATGAAAATCACTAGTTAATTAATACCTCTCTTTGCTGATAGGATGCTAAAAATGTCATGCACCTGGCCTAATGTGACCCTTTTTTAGTTCTGTATTTGCAAGATCATGGAAGTCAGAAATAATATTTTATACCTGCTTGCATCTCTTGAAGCACACTATATTTAATGGATGTTCACTAAACAATGAATGAATATGTGATTCAGTAAATTTATGATCTCTAATAGTATGAATTAAAGTAAATTTGGCTCTTGAGCTTTGATTTGTTTTTTCTCTCATTTTTATTTATCCGTAATCAGAATAGTGAATCTGTGTATTCTGGGTGTTTACACCTAGTTTCAGACCTTCTCCAGGCTCTTTTCAAGGAGGCCTATTCTCTTCAAAAGCAGTTAATGGAACTGCTGGACATGGTTTGCATGGACCCTTTAGTAGATGACAATGATGATATTTTGAATATGGTAATAGGTGAGTGAAGAAAACTTTCTGCTTAGTATATGGTGACTATAAATCATGTATCAATTAAAATTGTCTCTAATGATTCATGTTATTTTCTTATTAATTATGCATTAAAATTGATTTAAATCCTACCAAATAAATTTTTAATCTTTAAATTTGGAATTTGTAAAATTTATTTTGGGTACCTTAACCTAGATTTGCGTATTTAGTTACTGTAATTTCTCCACAATGATTAACTTATATAACTTTATAATCTCTGAGGTTGTCCATATTCAGAGACAATAACTTTCACATTTTTTTAACCATAACTGATATTGAGATGCAGTTTATATTTCCTTCCAGAATACATATAAATATGTGCATATGTGTATGTAAATATGTCTATTCTCATATACATATTATAATGAAATAACTCATTTTACATGTGATGCACTTTATACTAGTTTATTTTTATTTTATTTTATTTTTTTGAGACAGAGTCTCACTGTGTCACCCAGGCTGGAGTGCAGTGGCACAATCTCGGCTCACTGCAACCTCGCCTCCTGGACTCAAGCGATTCTCCTGCCTCAGCCTGATGAGTAGCTGGGATTATAGGCGTCCGCCACCACACCTGGCTAATTTTTGTGTTTTTAGTAGAGACAGGGTTTCACCGTGTTGGCCAGGCTGGTCTTGAACTCCTGACCTCAGGTAATCCACCTGCCTCAGCCTCCCAAAGTGCTGGGATTACAGGCATGAGCCACCGTGCCCGGCCAATACTAGTTTATTTTTAAAGAATTGCTGGTCGTAACACACTTCATTGATTTTATCACTCATTAATGGATTATGAACAAGAGTTTGAAAAACAATATAAAGGCGAAGTTTGCATTCAAAACTTTGGTATAAAGAGAGTAAGTTGGTTTTGTGCAGTGTATCAGGCACCTGTTGCTCTGCAACACACCACCTCATAATCTATTTATTCACTATTTATTTATTCATGATTCTGTGAGTCTGCAGTTTAGGGTGGGATGCCCTGAGACAACTTTCTCTGATCCACCTGGGGCACTAGCTCACCCATGTGACTTCAGTGACTTCATTCACATCTGGCTGTTGGCAGAGGCAGAAGTACTTGAGAAAGCCATATGCATCATCCAGCAGGCTCACCCCATCTCAGATACCTGATGCCAGTGGTTTCAGGGTTTCTAAGAGTAGCAAAAGTGTGAGCAGGTCGCTGTATGCTAGCACTTTTCAAGTTTCTGCTTGCCTTAATTTTATTATTGTCCCCCGGGCCACAGCAGGTCATAGCGTTTAGCCCAGAGTCATTGTGGAAAAGTGTGGATTCACAAAGGGCAGTCATTGTGGCCATTTTTATAAATAATCTACCACAGACTGAGTAAAAGCCTTGCATGAATACCATGGAAATTAATTTGAATTCTTCCTTTTTAGATTTTCTTTCCTTAGCAATTTGTTTTGTCATTTTGGATTAGAATTATATCTGTAGAATATTTCAGTTATAATAGGGTACAACTTTTATTCCACTGAACATCTTTAGTTTTATTTAGGTCATCTGGTAGGTATAAACTTCAGAAGTTAATATTCAATATTTATAAAAACCGTTAACAAGTGTGACACTTAAATAGTTTAAATAATTCTTTTGATACAACTGTTTCCAAATTGTGTTACGTATTTTAATTCAATCAAATGTTGAAATTGTTCAGTAGATAGTTTTAATTATAGGAGAAACTCACCCCCATGACATTTGGATGTCTTAAAAGTTCTGTTATCTTTCTTTGCAGTTATTCATTCTTTATTGGATATCTGCTCTGTTATTTCCAGTATGGACCATGCATTTCATGCCAATACTTGGAAGTTTATAATTAAGTAAGTTTGTTTGTTATTTTTTACTTTTTAAAAATGTTTTCCATATTCCCCAATCTTAATTATTCATGATTCTTTAGATTTGAAACATTTTGTGTGAATTTAATGTTCACTGACACTGCTGTCTGATAATCCAAATATTCTACATGTAGCTCTCAAGCCAAATTGGACTTCTTTACCCTGTGGCCTCTAAAATTAAAAAAAGTGTTCTTCCTAGTTAGCTAGTACTTCAGAAATAATGGGCCATGGGCCAGACTAGAACTTAACCACTTTTCTTCTGCTACTGTTGTTTAACCAGCTATCAAGTATCCTATTTCTAGGATTAGATAAATTGATAACTATAATTAAAACTGAATATAATCTTTTCATTAGGTACTTTTAAGTTGTTCATGCTTAATTCCATTTGTACAGTAATTTTAACTTTCTGAAACTGAAGCATTTTAAAGGGTCACCAGGGATAGTGCCTGTAGCATTCATCAGATTCTTAGGGGTGAGAGGAGATGTGGTTGAGATGTAAAAATGGTTAAGAATATCTACTTTATACACATACATAAAACATTAAAGGTCAGTGTATTTTCAGGTCTTAGGTGCTTTTCTTGTACTACCAGGACATTAAGTTGCCATTCAGTGGTTAAGAGTGTTGCCTAGGAGCTGTATCACATGTGCTTAAATCCATTCTTGAAATCATTTACTCCTTCTGAGCCCTTGGGCTATTTGGTTAATTTCTCTGAACGTTAGTTTGCTCATCTGAAAATGGAAATAATAATAGCAACTTCTTGACAGGGTTATAGTGAGAATTGAGTTCATCACTGTGAAATGCTTAGAAATGTGCATGACACATAGTTAATGCTCAAGGAATTAACCACATCACTATCATCATCACTGATTATCTTCCACTCTTACCCTCTTCCAGTTCATTTTCTACCCAGCAGAATGATCTTTTAAAAAGTAAATCAGATCATGTCACTCTGTTGCTTGAAGTCTATCCCATTTGACTAAGAATAACAACCTAATCCTCTGTGGATGCTGCCTCCTTCACCAGCCTGTCTCATGATGCTCTCCCTACTCTTAGTTCCTCAAACATACCAAACTCTCCTGTCCCAGAGTCTTTTTGTGGTTTTTCCATCTGCCTAGGATGCTTCTCTCTCCTATTGTGTACCTTGCTAACTCCTGCTTACTGTCTTTCAGTTCTCAGCTTAAGAGTTATATCTTCATGATAACATTCTTTGATATCCTTACCCTAAGAATAAGTTAGATTGATATCCTTACCCTAAGAATAAGTTAGATTAGGTCTCTCTATTGTAGCACCTTAGACTCTGTCATTTGACAAATCACAGCCCTAATTAATTATTCTTAAAATTATTTAACGTTCTCTCTCATGCTAGACCACAAGTTTCATGCAGGTAAGGCAGAGATTGTGTCCATTTGTTTGACCCCTTTGTCTCCAGGGCCTGGTTGAATGCCTTGTACATAGTAAGAATTCAATTAATATTTTACACAGAGAAAAAATTAGCAATTTATTTAAACAAATATAACTGCTTCAGAGGTAAACTGGGCACATCTTAGTTATATTATGTGATATATGATGCTTTTTGATTGTTTTTTTAAATGTTCTACAAGGTAGATATTGTTAGTGGTCCTAAGTTACTTGATGTGTTACTTGTGGTGATTGTATTCTTTTCTTTTTATTCATTTAGGCAGAGCCTTAAGCACCAGTCCATAATAAAAAGCCAGTTGAAACACAAAGATATAATTACTAGCTTGTGTGAAGACATTCTTTTCTCCTTCCATTCTTGTTTACAGTTAGCTGAGCAGATGACACAGTCAGATGCACAGGTAAAATTTGGGCTAATAGCATTTTAAACAGCAACTCTTATTTTCTTTGTCAGTTAGTAAATCTCATTTGAATGTCTGGGTCAGTCTATTTAAGAGGATTTTAATTTATTGCATTTGGGTGTTTTTTTTTGATCTGTGGGATTATTTATATCCCATAATTACTTTTCACCCAGAGCATTGTATTAGATTCCTAACTGCTGTCATTGCCTCTGGGGTCTACCTGGCTCCTTCTTTGCATTGTAACTGGTTGGTCACAGCATTCTTCTCAGAATCCTTTCATTCTTTTCTGCATGAGAACAAAAATTCTTTTGTTCATATTTATATAAGATCTGATATAGCTGCAATCAATCTTGCATTTTTTCTTCACCAACGCATTGCAACCTTTAGGGATACAAGTATGTTTGTGCATGTATATGTATGTATCAGTCTTTTAAATTTGATATAGTCATACATTTGTTTTTATTTTGAAAAGTTAGAGTGTTGAATTGGTATCCCATTTATGAAACATTATATTCTAAAAATTTGTAGTACGATTATTGGGAATTGTAATTCATTTTCCTGTAACACTGTTATACATAGTACCTTTTGCTTTCAGACTAGCCCTCAATTTTATTTAACTATAATAGTCCTAAATTATAAGATTAATAGTACTGAGGACCTAACAGTTATATGTAATTTGTTTTTTTTTTTTTTTTTTGAGATGGCGTCTCACTCTGTCACCCAAGCTGGAGTGCAGTGGTATGACCTTGGCTCACTGCAGCCTCTGCCTCACGGGTTCAAGGGATCGTTCTGCCTTAGCCTCCTGAGTAGCTGGGATTATAGGCGCCTGCCACCACGCCTGGCTAATTTTTTTAGTAGAGACGGGGTTTCGCCATGTTGGCCAGGCTGGTCTCGAACTCCTGACCTCAGGTGGTCCACCTGCCTTGGCCTCCCGAAGTGCTGGGATTACAGGTGTGAGCCACCGCGCCCAGCCTATATGTAATAATTTTAATGGGACCATGAATTGAATATTTCTTCTTTGAATAGCAATGACATAGCCCCTTCTATTGTACATCTGCAAGCTGATACAGGGAATTCCTTTGTACCTGCGCTCTTCCCTGCCAGTCAGCTATGGGGGTGAAAGTGTAGGGGTTCATCCAAGTCCTAAAACTGTAGCAACTCCTAGGGCAGGGCTGATCTGGAAGGACAGACCCTAGGGGAGGGTGGAACTTTAAAAAGAAGTTCTGAAGGTGGTAAGAAGGAAATGAGGAGTAGTGTTAGGAAGGGGCTAACTTTTTTCTTCTTGCTTCTCTTCTTTATCTCACCTGCCCCTCCCCTTATATCCCTTCTTCCTTTTTCCCTTTCCTTTTTTGTCCTCACTTCATTCGTGCATCCTTTCTGATTCCTCTTACCTTGCTAAAAGGAGAAGTTTGTTTGGGTATCCTATATCAATGGCAGGAAGGTTGTTTTCTTCTTTACCTTTATCCTATAGATTCATATTCTCAACCCCAACCTCCTCCTTTTTCAGTTTCCTTCTTGCTTCTCTTGACACCACAGAGTTTGCAGCTAGTACTTGGAGAGGAAAATTAAACAGAGATACTTGGACCAGGAGTAAGATGAAGAAAGCCTAAGCAACAGTATAGTCTATAGTGGCAAGAGAGAGTATGGGGGCTGCTTAGCCAGGGTGGCTGTACATAAAGTATATTTTCAGTTTATATAAACTGCTTATAGATGGAAATCAGAAAATTTAAATTCTCTTAACTGTCCAAGAAAATTCTCATTTTTTCAAATTTGGGACTGATAAATGTGACCAGTTCTGCTTACTGTCCATTGCCTGAAATGGAGCTTTGAGGTGGACTGTATAATTTCTTCAGTCTTAACTCCAAATTCTGATCAGCGACGCCCTCTGCTGTTCACTATTAATATTTATTTACCAATCAAAGTAAAGTATTGAAGTTTTCCTGGCAGTTTTCACTTTGTGTCTTAGTCCATTTAGGCTGCTATAACAAAATCCCTTAAACTGGGTAAGGGATTATAAATATTAGAAATTTATCTCTCACAGTTCTGGAAGCTGGGAAGCCCAATATGAAGGCACCAGTAGATTTGGTGTCTAACGAGGGTGCAAAGATGGCCCCTTGTTGCTGCATCCTCACTTAGTGCAAGGGGCAAGACAGCTCCCTTCAACCTCTTTTATAAGGGCACTTAAGTCATTCATGAGGGCAGAGCCCTCATGACTTAATCACTTCCCCAAAGGCCCCCACCTCTTAATAGTATCACATTGGGTGTTAGGTGTCTGGGAGGACACCAATCTTCAAGCCATATCATCTCACTTGGAAAAAAGTCAAAATAAAACCAGTAGATTTAATTAATATTACACTATTTATAGAAGCATGTGATGTATCATTCCTTGTATTAATTTCCTGGGGTTGCCGTAACAAGTTACCACAAACTAGGTGGCTTAAAATAATAGAATTTTATTCTCTCACATTTCTAGAGGCAGAAATTCACAGTGTGTCAATAGGGCCATGTTCTCTGGAAGGCTTTAGGGGAGAATATATTTCATATCTTTCTCTTAGCTTCTGGGTGTCACTGGCAATCCTTAGCTTACTTTGGCTTTCTGTGTCTTCACATCATCATTTTATAAGAACACCAGTGATAGTGATTAAGGGCATACCTTACTTTAATATGACCTCATCTTAACTAATTATGTCTTCAATAACCTTATTTCCAAATAAGGCCACATTCTGAAGTATTGGGAGTTAGAACTTAAAGCTTTTTGGGAGGGACACAGTTCAACTCATAACAACCCCTAAAATCGATATTTATTCTCAATTAAGTCTTGAAATTGTTTTCAAAAAGAGAATATTCTATTAGAGTTTTTAATGTATAGTTTTAACATATAGTTCTTTAGCCCCCAATTATTTAGTTTTTCTATAAACAGGGAAATTTATTTGTGTGGCCCTTAGAACTAATTTAATTTCCACTCTAATTCTTACTTATGTTTATATAATGCTTTTAGAAATTTGTATTATTCAGAAAATAAACATATACTATTATATCTGTTGCCTACACTTAGATTTTATTGCCTGCTACATTTAAATTTTATTAGTATTTTAATTGTTTTATTAAAGAAAGAATGTGCCTGTAATCTCAGCACTTTTGAGAGGCCAAGGCAGAAGGATTGCTTGAGCCCAGGAGTTTGAGACCAGACTGAGCAACACAGGGAGACCCCCATCTCTACAAAAAATAAGAAAATTCTCCAGGCCTCATGGCACATGCCTGTAGTTCTAGTTACTTGGGAGACTGGGGTGGGAGGATGCATTGAGCCCAGGAGATTGAGGCTGCAGTGAGCCATGATCAGGCCACTGTACTTCAGCTTGGACAACAGAGTGAGAGCTTGTCTAGATAGATAGATAGATAGATAGATAGATAGATAGATAGATAGATAGATAGATAGATAGATAAGATAGATGATAGATTAGATAGATAGATAGATAGATGATAGATAGATAGATAGATAGATAGATAGATAGATAGATAGATAGATAGATTAGATAGATAGAGCTTGGACTACAGAGAGCCTGTCTAGATAGATAGAAACAAAGAAAGAATGGTGCTCATATTTTAAAGCATTGAAAAATGGTCTTCCTTGCTTATATTACCCACACCTTCTTTGTTGGCATTAAGATGCAAACTTTGTTTTAAACAGTTGAGTAAATCAAAGATGGGACTGTTAAGTTATTTGTGTTATTTACCTGCTTTTTGAAAATGTAAAAATAAAACTCTAGGTTTAATTAGTAGTATGCTATTTAGTAATGAAGTAAAGCTAGAGGCTTCGAACAAATCTTGTGTAATTTCCTCTTGAATGAGAGAGAAAGTTTAAAGTAAGCAAACAAATAAGTTGTGTGTCATCACTCATTCAGTCATTTAACAAGTATTTCCAGAGTACTTATTCTGTGCCAGGAAATGTTGTAGGTGCCCTCAACAACTTAGAGTCTAGCCTGAGACACAAGTAAGTAGGTAATTATTATAGAATGGTATGATCTTTGGAGGACTGGGTATTGGCTGGCTCATGGGAGTACAAGATAGGTACCCAGTAATGAAGTCAGGAAAGGTTTCTTATGGTGATATGGTGACGTCTATGCTGATTATAAGGTCAGTGTAGAATAAACTTTGTGCTTTTAAATTTGCATAGCACTGTATTAGAGAGTTCATCTTCAAAATAATCGAAAAGGCTGAGTGTGGTGGCCCATGGCTGTAATCCCAGCACTTTGGGAGGCCGAGGTGGGCAGATTGCTTGAGCTAGGAGTTCGAGACCAGGCTGGCCAACATGGTGAAACCCCGTATCTACTAAAAATACAAAAATTAGCCAGGAGTGATGGTGTGCACCTGTAATGCCAGCTACTTGGGAGGCTGAGGCAGGAGGATCACTTGAACCCAGGAGGTGGAGGTTGAAGTAAGCCAAGGTCATGCCACTGCACTCCAGCCTGGGCAACAGAGTGAGACTCCATCTCAAAAAAAAAAAAATGATCAAAGAAAGGTGAATTTTCATCTACCCTATTTCTGCTGAGGAAAATGGACTATTTTCAAATATTTTTAATAAGGGTCAAAATGAGGGATCATATTCCATTAGTGAACCATCCAACTCTGTTTTGATTGGGTTTAATGAAGATTTTGCTGTATTGGAAAAGAAACATAGCCAATTAACATATAAGTTAAGATATGTTATTTTCATATGAAATAATTCACAAATTAAAGACAGTAATTTATTTGACCTAATTTTATGGCACTGTTTAAAGCTGTTTGGATTATAGTGTGTTATTATAAACTTGGGTGGTGGAACAACCAATATTTATTGAGCTAAGTTGCTTAAATGTCAGACACTGTTTAAATCTCACAATAATCCTGTATTAGCCTCATTATAGATGAGAAAACTGGGCCACAGAAAGGTTTAATAACTTTCCCCAGATCATGTAGTAGTTGTAGTAGGACCAGGACTTAAATCCAGGCAGATGAATCTATAGCCCTCCCTGCATACTATTGGCACTACCCACTGTTTTATCAATTTATAAATGTAATACGTGATCAGAAAACTCACACATATTACACAAGTATCTAACATGGAAGGTGAAATCCTATTTTCATCTACTAGAAAGAATCACAGGAAAGGTTTTGATTTATTTTGGGGGTGGTTTAACACATTTAAAAATAATGATAGGATTATGTTATCATTAGAGTCAATAGACAAATCTCTGAAAACAAAACGTTTTATTTGGGAGGAAGTAATTGCACTTTGGAGCATTCATGCAGACCAATTGTTTGGTATGTCCACAGAAAAAGGAGAAGGTTAGCGGTCTTATAAAAAAGGAGACATATTACATATAGCTCTTCAAGAAAGTCCATTGGCACTAGATTTGGGGAGCTGTCAAGCTCTGATTGGTGAGTGATGGCAGTGGGTAACACTGGTCTTAAAGTTGCACTAGTTTCTTTCAGTAGCCCTTAGATAAAACTGGTTTCCGGTTACAGCAGGCAGTTTCAGCAGCCAGGCCTACAGAGAATTACATTTTGGGAGAAATGTTTTGTGCCCTGAGTGCTTTTCCCCTAGGCCTGTTGACTCTGTTTTAGTTGGGTATGACAAGAATGAGTCAATTTTTGTAATTAATTTTTACATTATACAAATTGTTTACAATTTGATTTTTTACTTAACAGTTTATCCTTAGGGCTTTCTGTGTCCATGAAGATATATGTACCTGATTCTTATATGATTATACTATAAATTTATAGTTGACCCTTAAACAATGCAGGTCTGAACTGCACAGGTCAACTTATGCAGACTTTTTAAAATTGTCATTTATTACCATAAAATAATACAAATCTATTATCAAAGGTTAACATTTATCAAAACTTAGCACACAGAGACCATACATGGTACCATGCAGTTGAGAGAAATGTAAACAAAGGTAAATATGCAGTATTAAATCATAACTGCATAAAATTAACTGTGGTACATATTGTAGTACTATTAGGTTGTGCAAAAGTAATTGCAGTTTTTGCCGTTATTTTCTATATATTCAATATACAATAATTTCATAGCCACTTCCTGTTGCTGTTACTGTGAAAAGTGTTGCAAGGCCATGTGATACTAACCATCCCCACATGAGCAGTTTGTCTCTCCAGTAAGTAAATTGCTTTTCTCAGTAAAAAGTTATCGCTTGAGGTGCCTCCATATTTTTTCATCATCTTTAATGCAATATGGAAACCCATAAGAAGTGCCACTAGTGATCCTGGAAGTGCTCCTGAGAATTCCTTGATACATATTGTAAATTGAGGTCTGCAACTGCAATTACCTGCCATTTCAGACAGATGATTCATCTTGTAAATAGACAGTGTTAATACATATAACATACAAAATATGTTAATCAGCTCTTTTTATTAGTAAGGCTCATAGTCAGTGGTAGGCTATTAGTAGTTAAGTTTTGGGAGACTCAAAAGTTATACTCGGATTTTAGACCACATGGGGGTTGGCACCCCTAGACCCCATGTTGTTCAAAGATCAACTGTATTTAGGTGTTCTCCACGTGATGCACACTTGGTACATTTCAGTTTTCACTATATAAAAAAAGTTTTGTTTTTTTTTTGTAAAGTGAAAGCAAGTTTATTAAGAAAGTAAAGGAATAAGGCCAGGCGTGGTGGCTCAACGCCTGTAATCCCAGCACTTTGGGAGGCAGAGGTGGGTAGATCATGAGGTCAGGAGTTGGAGACCAGCCTGGCCAACGTGGTAAAACCCCATCTCTACTAAAAATACAAAAATTAGCTGGGCACAGTGGTGGGTGCCTGTAATCCCAGCTACTCGGGAGGCTGAGGCAGGAGAATCTCTTGAACCCAGGAGGTGGAGGTTGCAGTGAGCCGAGATCGCGCCACTGCACTTCAGCCTGGGTGACAGAGCAAGACTCTGTCTCAAAAAAAAAAAAAAAAAGAAAAGAATAAAGAATGGTTACTCCATAGGTGGAGCAACCCCAAAGTCTCCTGGTTGGCCACTTTTATGGCCATTTCCTGATTTATATGCTAAACAAGGGGTAGATTATTCCCTTTCTGGGAAAGGAGTGGGCAATTCCCAGAACTAAGGGTTTCTCCCCTTTGTAGATCATATAGGGTAACTTCTGGTTGTTGCCAGGGTATTTGTAAACTGTGATGGAACTGATGGGATTATCTTTTATCATGCTAATGCATTATAATTAGTGTATAGTGAGCAGTGAGGACAACCAGAAGTCACTTTTGTCACCATCTTAGATTTGGTGGGTTTTGGCCAGCTTCTCTACTGCATGCTGTTTTATCAGCAAGGTCTTTGTGACCTGTCTTGTGCTGACCTCCTATCTCATCCTGTGACTTAGGATGCCTAACCTGGAAATGCAGTCCTGTAGGTCTTGACCTCATTTTACCTAGCCCCTTTTCAAGATGGAGTCCTCTGGTTAAAAACACCTCTGACATATTTCCCTCCTCCCTTTTATAAGGGAACCCTTAATCCTAAGGGTTGTAGAGGGACAAATAGACATCTTCTATAACTTCTTCGGGCTGAATAGGGATGATGATATTCCTGCCTAACTACTGGGGTCTCTTATATTCGGGGTAGAGAGGAGATCAGTCAGAAAGTGTCAGTATGATGAGGGCCATTCATAACTCAATTCCAAAAAAAGGTGATATCTGGAAGATTAGTAAGTGTTCGATTTAATAAAACATCCAGTAATTCATATTCCTACACAGAATTATCTTGTATTCCTACACAGAGAACAACAGCAGTATATTCCATAACAGTAAAGCAAAATAAGTAAAATTATCCCAAGTAAACTAAATAAGAAGGCTTTCCATGAACTGGGCAACTGTTGGAAACCAAGCTGATTCCAGTATGGGCCCAGAATTAGAATACTGATCCAGATTTTCACATTACCATCCCTCTTGTTTCTTCTGAGCAGCAGCCAGAGATCACTGGTTGGTTCACAGGAATAAGCAGGGTTAGTCTAAATTGCAGAAAAAAACCTCAAGAACAACTGATGAGAAAAACACTCAAAAACACCTAATAACAAGTGTACCATAGTTTTTGAAACATAATTTTTTTTCTCTCTCCAGTCTCCCGTTTTTACTAAAGGCAAATCATGATAAGAGTGATTTGCTTTTCTATACTTGGTCTGATTATCTGTATAAAGTACAGCAAGAATAATTATTTTTCACATGGGCTTTTTAAAATTGGCTTTGATGGAACTCTGTTTCATAAGGAAACTCAGATAAGACTTTTTAAAATATGAATTGGATAAATTCCTTTCCTCTTGAGGTCCCAAGATAACTTGGGGCTCCTGGGCCTGTCAGAAAGTGACATTCTTTACCTACCACAGGTAAGGAACCCTGTACAGGGACTGCATAAACAAGGTATGAGGCAAGTTTTCCCAAGGGCCTTTATTGGCTTTATAAGTCAAGTTTGATTCCTTAAAGGAAAACACACTATTCCAGCCAAAGCCTTGGTAAAATAACCAGTTTCTCCAGTTGTGTCGTGTTGCAAAAGAAAACATTTGTATTGCACTTATGCAAATAACTATATTGCTGTAAGTTAAGAATATTCATAAATAGGTTCCAAATTCTGGAGAAATCAGAAACAAATATGCTCCAAATTTTATTCACAGTGATATACTTTACTCAATTGTTAAACAGCTCAAAGAAAAGCTCACAACAGCTCAAAAGAAGTTTTCTTGACTCTGAAAAATAAAACAATCAGCAACATTTTAAACAAAAAGTAAAAAAAAAAAATTACTTCAGTCTTCTATTAGTTCAGTCCATGTAGTTAATGCTTGCCCTGTTTGATATCCATGGACACTCCAGCTCTTCATGAGAGTCCTGAAAATTTCTTTCCTCTATTTTAATGTCACAATTGCCAAAGTTATCAGAAACCTGCATTAAAAAGCACCTGTCAAAGTCCTGTAGCTGATTAAAAATCAACTTTTGATTAAAACAAGACAACAATTGTCTGTGGATGACAAAAAGCCTTAGGGCAGCCTCTGTTAAAGCCATAATTGACTGGGGATTTTGGTTGCTTCTGTGGCAGATAACAATTTTATATAACAATTATAGTATACATTAAGTCATATCAGAATTATAGTTGTTTCCCGTAATTTTGGAACACATGCCAATAACATATTTATACAAATATAGCCCAAAGAAAGCCAAACATCATTTTATAGTTGACTATGCTTCCTGTATGATTTTTATACCAAAAAAGCCAAGTTTCACCTTTGCACTAGTGTCCTATTGATGTTAACCCCAATTCTTAATAAAACTGTATAGACAAATCTAATTTTAATCAGTATAAAATGTAATCGGTATAAAACTGTATAGACAAATCTATCTAATTTTAATCAGTATAAAATTTAATCAGTATAAAATCTAATTTTAATCAATATAACCATAAGGTAAGATTCTCATAAACCATTTACAACTCTTTACAATTTTTGTTAAAGAGTAGATTATTGCTCTCAGGAAATCCTGTTGTGATTTTTTCCAGTGTTCAATTTATGGAAACACTGAATAATACCCCTTTAACTTTAGCCAATATGTTCACACAGATTTTTTTTTTTTGCAAGATTAATTTTTTACAAATGTTGTACAACTTGCTCAAACCTTCAGCGTTATCCTATTTAACTTAAAACAATCCTGTCCCCCTTTAATCTAGGTCAAAAATCCACATTCCCATGCTTTCTTATAATCTTTTACCAAAAACACATTTCACTTTCCTTACATACCTGTAATGTAAAACTGTTTCTTCAGTAGTCTTCAATGACATGTTACAATGTTAACTCTTAGCAACTTTTACTTATGGTGGAAAACCTTGGTAAGTAAGGAATTCTAATTATGTACTAGGTATGGAGCCTAGGACACAGAACAGAAGTGTAGGTAAGGTTTGACTCTTTCTAGCATAGCTAGGGGGCATGGCTAACACCACATGTCCCCAGGCCTTACCTAGAATCTACTCCAAAGTTAAACAGTTTTCAAAAGTCAAAGAAGCAGTTTATGACCTTAAAGCATTTAGCAAACCTAATATCTAACCTGCCTAATTTAAACCACGTCTTTATTTTGAAGATATTTTAATTTTACCAATAATCTTTAAAACTGTATTTCCCAGAAATTAAGTCACATGAACTAAAAGGCATTCCACTTTTTACTTTTCTGACAAAATATTTAAGTGTTCATTATTTTTAAACCAGTTATCAAGCTCTTTTATATTTCATACACAATACATATAAATACACAGAAGAAGAGATCCAGTAGTTATAAGATTTTTCATTTGCCAGTTTTATTTATTTATTTATTTATTTATTTTGAGACAGAGTCTTGCTCTGTTGCCCATGCTGGAGTACAATGGCATGATCTTAGCTCACTGCAACCTCTGCTTCCTGGGTTCAAGTGATTCTCTTGCCTCAGCCTCCCAAGTAGCTGGGATTACAAGCATGAGCCACCACACCTGGCTAATTTTTGTGTTTTTAGTAGAGACAGGATTTCGCCATGTTGGCCAGGCTGGTCTTGAACTACTGACCCCAAGTGATCTGCCTGCCTCAGCCTCCCAAAATGCTGGGATTACAGGTGAGCCATCACCCCTGGCTCATTTGCCAGTTTCTTAATTGGATTACTGGCTTTAGGGTAGAGCCCTTGGAGGAACAGGGCCAGGAAAGCATGCGGTTTCTACAGCCTAATAAGCAGGCACAGTTGGAATGCAAAATAGATCCGCCAAAATTAAGTGTCCCGTTTGTATACTGGATCGTGGATTCCCAAAAGAGAAACACTGTGGAACAAGGCAGTCCAATGATTTTACTATGCATTTCATTGCAAAGTAACCCAAAACCAATCAGTCTATTCTGTGATCAGCCCATCACTCATGGGAGTTGTATCTCTCAATGGGGGTTGAGGGGAAGGTGGGGACATCCCCATACTTTCTAAGTGGCCAAGAGCATGCTTCTGATCCCAGTGTGCAAAGATCTTGAGTATCCCCCTCGTGCCATTAGTTATCCCCAAAAGTATATTTCCTACCTAGTTATATACCAAAGCTCTGTGAAGTAATTTATGATACCTCCAAAGTGAAAAACATCAGATAATGCAATGCAAAGCAGAACAGAACAGAGCCTTAGATTTTGAGAGGGATCTATCCACTTTTAATTGGGGTTCCATGAGGAAAATAGAGGTTTTCACTAAAAAAGGATCTGTGGTGGCCCCTCTGTTTTCCGATGGAGTCCCAGGCTGTTAGAGCTTGAATGTCTACTTTGAATTAAGCTGACTTTTAACCACAGCACTTTTTAAAACATCCTTTTAAATCCCCTATTACCCGACTTTAGCCATGCCAAAGTGCGGATATTTCTGGCTTTTGAACGTTACCAAAGGTAACCTTCCAGGTGCTCAGAGAAAGAAAAATTCAAGACAGTTCATGGAGGGGAAGAGAATCAACAAATGGTAAAAGTCACACAGATATCAACCAGAAAGTACTCATTGCCTTTGCCAGATTGAACCCGGGCCGCCAGCCATTGTAAAATGGCAAAGCCTTAGCTGCTGAGCTCCAGCACTAGGCAATTTCCATTGTTCTTTCCAGAAGGAGCCCAGAGCAGCCAATTTTGAGCTTGCAAAGGCTCAAGATAATTTTTAGAGCTAATTAAAACATGAACCCCCCAATTCCTGTCCTCTGGATGGTGGAGACAAAGAGCAAGTACTGCCATGTGGTTACAAGGTAAAGCTCCTAAGGACATTTTTCAACATGTGGTCTCTGGGCAAGATGAAAGAGTGGACAGTTGATCTGAGTAACAGAAAAGATAAGAAAGGGAAAGGAGAGAATGGGAGAAAAGCATTGCTTGTGGCAGGGTGGGGAAGGTGAGGAGCTCAGGGAGGCCTGAGAAAGACTCCTCCATTGCAGTGACACTGAATCAAGTTCAGGCAGCACTTGTCTGTAGTGAAGAGACCTTTTTCAGCAGTCCCATCAGCTCAAGTTTCCCCTTTTGGGGAGGATAAAAGCTCCCCATGTCCCATGATTCTGTACATGCCTAATCCTGTCACCCACAGCCGTCAGCAGGAGTGCAAGGCCAAGTAATCCAAAGAGAATAGCAGTTAACATCCCGTAGTGCCAAACCAGTTCTTAGCCAAGAGGGACTTTACTGAGGGGGATCTCTAACCCCCTAAATCTTAAGAAGGAGTCTAATTTTCCTAAGTTGGGCCGCAAACCAAAGTTCAGTCAAGCATCTTTTCCTTTTATTAAGAGGGGCGTTTAAACCCACCCTGTCTTAGGAGAGACTCTAACTCCCGTAAGTTAGGCCTCTAACCCAATCCTCTTCGTCACCTGGGTACCCCACCACTTAACGAAAGTTGACTAATTGGTGCTGCAGTCTGCTTTTTGGGGCTGGAGGTTTTCTCAGTATTGTCCCTACAGGGTTTGCCAGGAAGTTATTACTGGAAAGGGGTCCTGATCCAGACCCCAAAAGAGGTCTGGATCTTGTGCAAGAAAGAATTCAAGGTGAATCCATAGAGTAAAATGAAAGCAAGTTTATGAAGAAAGTAAAGGAATAAAGAATGGCTATTCCATAGGCAGAGCAGCCAAAAATGTCACATTGCATACCTATGCTAGTATTTCTATAGACTGTATTTCCAGAAATTGAATTGCTACTCAGTTAAGGTGTTTAACATTTCAACTTTTAATAATAATGTATTATTTTATGCTCCCACCAATGGTAAAAGAAAGTGCTTGTTAACTTACTTCCTTACTAGTGCAGGGATATTATCAGTCTTTTTAATCTTTGCTAATCAAATAACCCTCAAACCTCCCCGTTCCCCAAATATGTATAATTAGGTTGTAATTTGGATATTTTTCAGTAGCAGTTTATTGGCAGTTTGTTTTGTCTTTTTTGTGAAATGTGTTTTTATGTCTTTACCTGTTTTCTTTTATATATCATTCTTTCTTTGATTTGTAAGACCTTTTTCTTTTGACCATCCGTTAAATTGATCCCCATGTAACAAAGAATAAGGTATTTAAATTTCTTTCACTTTCAGATCAACTGAGAAGGATCACCTCTTTTGCTATCATAGGTTAAGATTTCTTTTCTTTTCAGTAATGTAGAATTTAATTTAATACCTCTGTTGTCATTTGTTATTTGTATTGCACCTAATAATTCAAAGAAGAGTTATATTTTCTTGGAAAAATTTTATACTGTGTTTAAGAGGGGTTTTTTTTGTTTTTGTTTTTAGAAAATATTGTCTCATTTGTAAGCTTAGCTAATTTTATATTCTTTTCTTATTTATTATGCTTTCTTATTTCCCTTTTTGGATCAGGATAATGCTGACTACAGATTATTTCAGAAAACACTCAAATTGTGTCGTTTTTTTGCCAACTCCCTTTTGCACTACGCTAAGGTAAGGCTTTATTATACATTATTTAATTGTAGTCCTCTCAGAAAACGAATTATTATCCCTGTTCCGCAGAATAGAAAGCTGAAGCTCAGATAGCATATAACTTGATCAAGTCACATATCTAGAAACCGGTAAGGCTGGGATTTAAGTACAGGTGTGATTTCTTTATCATTTATGATTAGACTATGTCTTAGAAAGTAAAAAAAAATAGTTTTTATTGTATTATAAGATATAGGAAAAAGCTGATGGTCATTTGAAAATTTTTAAAGATTTCCCTGATAGAATTGATTTTTTCAAAAAGACAAGCAGCATAGTTAGAGAAAACTTTGCCTCCCTACACACCAAGTAAATATCAGATGGGTAACAACTACCCGTCAAGTGCCATTGGTACATTTCCCACAATGTGTCTTTGCCACTGGAATACAAACCCTGCAAGCTGCAGGGAACCCAGTGTAAGCAGCAGCCAACTACTCTTAAATGGCAGCTGCCCAGAAAGACCAATTTGGATGGCAGTGTATCAGTAGCCAGGGTACCGGCCATGGCATTCTGACTATAATAAATCGTCATTGGAAACCCTTATCTTTTGTCAAAAACAGAAGACTAGGTCAAAAACAAATTGAACATGGACAATAGTTTTTTTAAAAACCACTAATATCTTTTACTAATAATGTTTTGTTCACTGGCTGCTGTAAGCATTCTCTGCTCATCTTTGCAAATAATCTGCCTTGACAACTTTTCTATTTATTTATTTTTTTGAGACAGAGTCTCGCTCTGTTGCCCAGGCTGGAGTGCAATGGCGTGATCTCAGCTCACTGCAACCTCTGCCTCCCAGGTTCAAGTGATTCTCCTGCCTCAGCCTCCCGAGGAGCTGAGACCACAGGCGCCTGCCACCATACCCAGCTAATTTTTGTATTTTTAGTAGAGATGGGGTTTCACCACGTTGGTCAGTCTGGTCTTGAACTCCTGACCTCAGGTGATCTGCCTGCCCTGCCCTCCCAAAATTCTGGGATTACCGGTGTGAGCCACTGCGCCCGGTCGACAACTTTTCTATTTTACAGTTATCGCTACTGTTCTGATGACTCTCAAATACGCAGCCCTCTTTAAAATTATGACACAGTTTTTAACGTTTGAACATTGTGGTTGAATAGAACAATAAGTTTTTCAGCCTCATCCTCCTTTCATTCTCACGTTAAGAATTTTTTTTTTAGTGCTGGGTGTGGTGGCTCATGCCTGTAATCCCAGCACTTTGGGAGGCCAAGGCAGGTGGATGACCTGAGGTCAGGAGTTCAAGACCAGCCTGGACAACATGGTGAAACTCCTCCTCTACTAACAATACAAAATTAGCCAGGCATGGTGGTACATGCCTGTAATCCCAGCTGCCTGGGAGGCTGAGGCACGAGAATTGCTTGAACCTGGGAGGCAGAGGTTGCATGAGCCGAGATCACGCCATTGTACTGCAGCCTGGGCAACAAGAGTGAAACTCTGTCTCAAAAAAAAAAAAAAAAAAGAAAAGAAAAGAAAGAAAAACAAATAATTTTTTTAAAAGGGGGCACATTCAGGATTTTATGTTATTTTGCATACCTTTGTGAGATTATATGTACTAAAGAGACACATTTTTATGCAAAGAATGAATAGAGTTGTTTTATTTTAGGAATTTCTTCCTTTCCTCTCTGATTCTTGCTGTACTTTGCACCAACTGTATCTTCAGATACACAGGTAAGAAGAATGCCATATGATTATTAAGATATAACAATGCCATCTGTGCCATGCCATGCAGTGCTTAAGTACCTACCATTTTACGATAAAACAGAATAATTTTTCTTAATGTTTTAGTAATTTTTATCTGCTAGCTTGAAATAATTGGAGATAGAGGCTTTTGAAAGATACATTCCACATCAGTTATGCTTATCTTTGTATTTTATTAGTACCTTATACAGGAGTAATAAATAATTAGTAGGTGATAAAATCCAATGGCAAATATAAATATATATATACACAAATATACGTATACCTTATATATACCTTTATTTTTCTATTGGCATTTTTTAATCTTTATTTTTATTTTGTTTCTATGAAGTTTAAGTCACTTAGCCTCCATTTAAATTTACATTTTGATACCTTTCTGTAATTCACTTTACAGGACAGTCTTTTTTCTGAAACCATCTCAGAAAAGAACTGAATTACAGAAAGTTATCAAAATTTAGATGGGGGCTAAGTGACTTCTAAAATTGATGGTTTCCTCCAAAGAGCCCTAAATTTGACACAAAGTGAGTTCATTTATCCAGCAGTCCTGTTGCAGCTTCATAATTCAGTGTCCCAGACAACTTTTTCACACCTTTCCTTCCTCAAACTTCCTGTATCTTGCAACACCTTCCCAATTCCTCACTGTCAATGACCTCACTTCCTGTGTCACTGAGGAAAAATGGAAGCAATTAAGAGAGCTGCTGTATGTTTCCTCTAACACTTCTACTATTCTATGTGTATCTAGACCCATATATTCATTCCCTCACTCCCATGAGTGAACTGTGCCCCTAAGACTAGCCTCTCCATTGTGCATTGGATTTCATCCTCTCTCACAGGCTCAGTGACCTTGCACCAGCAATTATTCCCTTTCCCTCTTGCATCATCAGCCTTTCCTCCATACTGGGTCACTCTCATGAGTATACAAATATGCTGTTATTTTTCCCATCTTAACAATACAAAACAAAATCTCTTGACTCTACATCCTCCTACAAATACCGTCTCGTTTCTCCGCCTTTCTTTACAGCAAAATTTCTAGAAAGAGTTATCTATACCCCTGTCTCAACTCTTTCTCGAATCTAGTCCAATCAGGCTTTCTGTACCAACACTTCATCAAAATAGTTCTTGTTAAGGTCATCAGTGACCACCACATTGCTGCATCCAGTAGTCAATTATAGTCCTTCTGTAACCTGTCAGTAGCACTTGGTCCTCTTTTTTGAACACTCTTCTGTTGGTTTGTAGGACATGTCTCACTCTTGGTTCTCTTCTAGTCTTACTAGCTGCTCCTTCTCAGCCTCCTTAGCAGGTTTCTCTTCTAAGTTAAGTGTGTCCCAGCACTTACTCCTCAGGCCTGTTATCTATCTATTATCATTTAGTCTCAAGACTTTAAGTTTATGTCTCCTTTAATGTTTAACTACTAGTCAGGACATCTATACTAAATTGTCCCAAACTGAACTCTTGATTTCCACCCATATCATCCTCATACCCAACAAAATCTGTTCCTTTTCTAATTTCTTTATTTCAGTTTAAGTGGCAATTCTTCAAATTGATCAGGCCAAAAAACCTTGCCCCATTAACATGTTCTGTCAATGTTACCTTCGGTGCACACACACACACGTACACGCACTTCTCATCACCTGAACTGCTACCATCTGATCTGACCCCCTATTATTTTCTTGCCTGGATTTTGCAAAAAACTTTCTATCTTTGCCTCGCGCTAGTTTGTTCTCCACAAAGTAGCCAAAGTAAATGATAAAAAACATAAATCAGATGATGTGACTTCTCTGCTCAACCCCTCAAAATGACTTTCATCAATAGAACTTCTTGTCTTTCTTTCCTTGTTTTATTTTTCTTCTTTACAGCACTGAATTAACCTCTGCTATATTATGTATTTACTTGTACACTTGTCTGTTAACTGTCCCCTTTCATTAGAATTGTAAACTATAAAGGCAGTCACTTTGTATATTCTCTTTATTACTGTATCACCCACTCGTGGAACAGTGCATGGCATGTATACATAGGCACTTAGTAAACAGATGTCAAATTAATTTAAAAATATTTGATTGAAAAAATAAATTCTTGCAATGATGCTCAGTAGATGTAATTCCAGTCTGTGGAATTTCATTACTATGTTTTATTTGTATATGTCTTTTATTTACTTATAATTTAATCCTCACGGTAACTCAGAATCAACGTCACAAATGATGAAACTGAGTCTCAGAGAGGGCAAATGAATGAACCAAAGTCATGTAACTAATTGACAGATTGGTGCTTTTTCCATCACTCTACAAAAACCTCAAGTGTTTATCTTAAGTGCATACTTTAAAATGCTGTTACTTTAAAATGCTGTTATCCTCTGCTAGACAGGGTTTTCTCATGTATTGTCAAGTTTACAATTAATGTGGCAAAAAATATAGAATACATATCTTAGTTCACATAAGTTTTGATTGAAGTTCAGTTTAAAATCCAGTTACTGAGACATTTTCATGAAATAATCTTTCCATTCTTCAGTGTTAGTATACGGTTTATTTCTTGTAAAGCTCTTGCTTCTCAGAAACTGAGTATTAATTCATAGTAAATTCAGCATTCTGCCTATTTTAAAACAACTTTTTTTTTCTTTTTTGAGATGGAGTTTCGCTCTTGCTGTCTAGGCCGGAGTGCAATGGCGCAATCTTGGCTCACTGCAACCTCCACCTCCCAGGTTCAAGCAATTCTCCTGACTCCGCCTCCCAAGTAGCTGGGATTACAGGCATGTGCCACCATGCTTGGCTAATTTTGTATTTTTAGTAGAGACGAGGTTTCTCCATGTTTGTCAGGCTGGTCTTGAACTCCCAACCTTGCCTGCCTCGGCCTCCCAAAGTGCTGGGATTACAGGCGTGAGCCACCACACCCGGCATTTTTTTTTTTTTTTTTTTCTGAGATAGAGTTTCACTCTGCTGCCCAGGCTGGAGTGCAGTGGCGCAGTCTTGGCTCACAGCAACCTCCGCCTTCTGGTTTCAAGCGATTCTTCTGCCTCAGCCTCCCGAGTAGCTGGGATTACAGGCATGCACCACCACACCCAGCTAATTTTTGTATTTTTAGTAGAGACGGGGTTTCACCATGTTGGCAAGGCTGGTCTTGAACTCCTGACCTCAGGTGATCCACCCGCCTCAACCTCTACAGGCATGAGCCACCACGCTCCGCCTAAAAACAACTTTTAATAGAAATAAGCTAGAATTTATCAGACATAGTCTTTTCAATATATATTTTTACTTTTGATTTAAGATTTAGATTTTTATAGTATTTTTAAGGATATTGTCAAAATGATATCAGTGCCTCAAAGCAACAAAGATTTCTCTAAGATTATCAACTTCTCATTTTATAGAATTATGGGTATGTTTAGTTTAGAGATCTTGATCCAATTCTGGTATCAATTCGGTACTTTGAATTTTGTTTTATAAAATGCACACTTATTTTTAAAAACTTAGTTTTTAATATATTTTTACTACCAGAACATCAGTTTATAGTACTTACTCTACCTAAAATTAGAAGATAACTATTAATGAATGAGTTTTTTTTCTCTCCCTTCCCAGCAAGTTTCCTCCAAGCCTTTATGCTACCAGGATTTCTAAAGCACACCAAGAGGAAATAGCAGGTGCTTTCCTAGTGACACTGGATCCACTTATCAGTCAGCTGCTCACATTTCAGCCTTTCGTGCAGGTGGTTTTGGACAGTAAATTAGGTAAGCTTCAAAATAGATTTAATGATAAATCATCTATTATGACATGTTAGAGACACTGATTTCCCCTAGCCATTCTTTTTTACAATTAAGAAATTTTTATTAAGTTTCTTTTACTTTCTTTTCTTGAAACATATTTCTTATTTAAAAATTATACCTGGCTGGGCACAGTGAATCACACCTGTAATCCCAGCACTTTGGGAGGCCGAGGTGGGCAGATCACCCGAGGTCAGGAGTTCAAGACCAGCCTGACCAGTATGGTGAAACGCCATCTCTACTAAAAATACAAAAATTAGCTGGGTGTGGTGGCATGTACCTATAGTCCCAGCTACTCGGGAGGCTGAGACAGGAGAATCGCTTGAACCCAGACAGTGGAGGTTGCCGTGAGCTGAGATTACACCACTGCACTCCAGGCTGGGTGACAGAGTGAGACTCTGACTCAAACAAAAAAAAATTATTCCTTTACGTATTAATCAGATTTCTGCTGAATTAATGTGTTTTTATTACATGTAAGACCTGCCATGTGAACTACAGTTTCCACAATGTCTTCTTCTGGTTGTTGTCATGGATAAGCTGCCATCTCAGCCTAAGGAAGTGCAAACCCTGTGGTGCACAGACAGCCAGGTCTCAGAAACTACAACCAGGTAGCAAACATGTTTTTATCCAGTCATATTACCAATGGTTAAGAATGCCCTGTTGTTTGGAATGGTCTTGAAATTAAGTTTGTGTTTTTTTTTTATCAGATATTTATGTTAATAGTTATTGTGTAGACACACATATATATTGCTACTTTATAAAAGCAGATAAATATAAAATATATAAACCTATATTAGATGCTAAAAATATTTTAATATTTAATTTTGTTCAGTATTGCTTAATGGTCAGCATTATAAACACTGATTGTAATAGAGTAGCTATAAGTAGAAACATTTAAAAACGAGCTCTGATAAATAGAACACTAGACACTGTAAGGTATATCCTGGCAAATTTAACCTTTAATCATCTTCCTTGCCAACACCGTAGTCCAGGCTCTAGTTTCTTTCTTCCCGGATTACTCTGTGCTCTAATTTTTCACCTCTTCCTTTATCCCATTCTGTGTACCACGATGAGGTTAGTCTCCCTAAATCTGGCTCTGAGCTTCCTATTCTGCTCAAAAACTGAAACATAATGTTAGAACTTCTCAGCTTTGGATTTAAAGCCTGTCCCATACTGTTGTCATCTTCTGCTTTTTCTCCTCATTCTTGTATTCATTTTCAACGCATATTCCTTGCTTCTGTCACCCCCTTATTTGTGTGCTTTTACTCGTGCTTTTGTCTTCTTTATGTACTTACAATTTGAACAGTTTTGTTTTGTTTGGAGCAGGGTCTTGCTCTGTCACCCAGGCTGGAGTGCAGTGGCACGACCATGGGTCACTGCAGCCTCAACTTCCTGGGCTCAAGTGATTCTCCTACCTTAGCCTCCTAAATAACTGGGACTAATGGTGTGTGCCAGCTGTCCTGGCTAATTTTTAAATTTTTTCTAGGGATAAGGTCTCACTATGTTGCCCAGGTCTTCCAACTCCTGGGCTCAAGTGATCTTCCCGCCTCGGCCTCCCAAAATGCTGGGATTACAGGCGTGAGCCACTACACCCTGCCCATAGCTTGACTATTTTTAATTTGTTGTTTAAATCCTCTAAGTTTCTTCAACCATTTTAATCTTAAAATGACTCCTCGTCTGCTACTTATTTTCTGTTTTCCATATAATATCTAATTTAGCTATTTAAGTTTCAAGTTCCTTGAGGAACTTTGACTTTGTGTAACTCAGTACCAAGATAAACAGTTGGTAAATGATGCAAAAAATGTCCAGGAAAATTCTCCTTTAAGGAATTTCTTTGACAGTGAATATATTTTCCTTTTATGTGTACATATTCACACGTGTTGGAAACTATTGCTGATTATACCTCTTGAAACATTTTCTGCTTAAACAACCTTCCATGTTACATATTATTATTATAATTGCTAATTAGTAAATGTTATTAATGTTGGGTTCAATGTTCTCAATTTCCCTGCAGGATATCTCTACTCAAAGCCATTTTCTACAGTTTTGAGCAGTGTTCTGGTGAACTCTCTCTACCTGTTCATTTACAGGGATTAAAGAGTAAGGGGAAAGCTGAGGTGGCTGTCACCTTGTATCAGCATGTTTGTGTTCATCTGTGTACATTTATTACTTCCTTTCATCCCTCACTGTTTGCTGAACTGGTAAGCATATTACTTACTGTGCTAAGCTAAGGTTACACTTTTGCTTTCTCTTCATTGAAATTGTGATTCATATACAGAAGAAAATGTGGGAATACTTAGTATATTCCTTTTGAGTGAAACTTAGTTGTGTCCTAGAAAATGGTAATCCCAGATTCCTGTATTACTTAGATCTAATATTTGGCTAAAATATTTGAGAAAACATTTTGGGTGGGGAGGTATGCAAAGACAATGTGAGAAGAGGAAAAATATGTAGTACTTAAGTAAGTTTCAAAAGAAAAGTAAATAGCTTGTAGTATCAGGTCTCTTATAGATCTCAGACATAATATAGATTTTAAAAAAGATAGAATTTGATTTGAAAAGAGGTTAAGAAATTCTAGGAATTCGATACTTGTAATATCTGAAATTTAAAGATCAGTAGCATTTCAGATATTACACAATATCTAGCACCTATTAAATGTTGTATGTGAATAAAGGCAGAAAGAAGAATATAAGCATATATGTTATTTATGTTGTTTTGAATATTTCAGGCTACTTAGAGAATCTTTGTGGATCCTAGTGATTGAGTTACTACATTTAAAATCATGTTGAACTCTCCATAGCACAGTACAGTACTTAATGTATAGTAGGTGCTCAATAAATATTGAGGGAATGGCAGTGTCCTTTCAGATACTAGAAAGTAGAACTCCCCCATTGAGGATCTGTTATTTGGATTCTGATAGTGCTTTCTTGTTTTATTTTGAGAAATATAATATTATTGCTTATTGTGAACTTTAGTATTTAAATAAATTAATTTTTCTGTTTTTGATTAGGATGCTGCTCTGCTGAATGCTGTACTTAGTGCTAATATGATCACCTCTTTGTTAGCTATGGATGCATGGTGCTTCCTTGCTCGGTACAACATATTTGCTTTTTTGTTCTTTGGATTGGTTATTAGTAGTGACTGACAGTAGATAATTTTATAATTGTAAGCTTATAGAAAAACTATGTTTCAATAATCCTTTAAAAATAATTCCCAAAACGCTTTGATTTCATATTACAGCATTAAATTAGGAAACAAGTTCTTTCTTTGGTTCAAGCCAATAGATGAGTACTGTTTAGGGAGTTTTGTATATTGTGATATTATTTGGTCATGGAAATAATGGCAGTTTTTAATGTCCTCATCAGAATATTTAGTGCTTTATGCAAGTTCATCTCCTTATGTTTCTGAGTAATTGTATAAACATAGTTGCCTTCTCTTTTATATTGCAGATATGGGACTGATGAACTCTGTGCACACCATGTCACCATAGTGGCTCATCTGGTGCGTAGAATTACAAGGCCTAAAACACCCACTTTCTATGCACTTCCTTTGGGGATATGATAATCTTTAAGAATGTGAATATCGGTGGGAGAAATATCACAGTAACAAGATTGTTTTGACAGTCTTTGTCTTGTATTAATGCTGATGCTTTTAAGAAGGATGTACTAAAAAACCGTTAGTGTGAAACTGAAAATGTTTTCTCATATTCTCAGGATTTTATGTAATTTCAGTAATTGTTCTGGGAAGGAAAGACTGGGTTAATTGAAATTACATTTAAAATTGAATGCAAAGTAGAAAATAAGAGCGACTTATAATTGATGGCCAAGAGGTTTCTCTCTTCTGTCTCTCTAATATGCCTTAGACAAGTCGACTCTTGATTTTGTTGTATTTTTTTTTTAAGTCAAGATGATTTGAGAGGAACTTGAGTTTGACATTGATAGATACTTTTGGCAAAAGAAGTCATGTTTTATGA
This sequence comes from Gorilla gorilla gorilla, assembly GCF_029281585.2. NCBI lineage: Eukaryota > Metazoa > Chordata > Mammalia > Primates > Hominidae > Gorilla > Gorilla gorilla. The sequence continues at coordinate 86,931,318 of NC_073224.2, read as the reverse complement.
ATGGGTACAGACAGAAAATTATTTAATAATGATTTCATCTTCTTAACATTAACATTTTTTGCTTTTAAATTCTGAGGTGTTTTATGTGTTCCATATAAGATGATTATGACCTATTTGTTACATATTTTTGTCCCTGGCCTTTAAGATCTTATGTGGGCCATACATCTTTTGTTTTCTAATAGTCTTATTGTATCATATATTTCTTGGTTTACCTTTAAAGGATTTTGTAGATCAGATCCAGTGAGGTGTGTAATAACCTGAACAGCTGACATCTATGTCTCCATGGCTGATGGTCTGGATTATCACTTACACACTTTACTAAATCCTTAACATATCTTTCACAAAGCAGATAAAGAGTGATTTTTATGTTATGTGTTTTATGCCTCAAGTTTCCTTTAAATAAAAGCTTTCTTAGTGCATTATGTTGTAGGAATGGATTTCTTCTAGTTCATTATGATAAAATTGATTCCAGGATGGAATGATACTATATTATGATAGGAATTGATAAAATTGAATTTATAAAATTTTTTTGTTAGTGGTGGTTTTCTTCTTAGAGACAGGGTCTCATTCTGTCACCCAGGCTGGAATGCAGTGGTGTGCAATCATAGTTCACTACAGCCTCAAACTTCTGGGTGCAAATGGTCCTCCTCCCTCACCCTCCTGAGTAGCTGGGACTACAGGCATGCGCCACTATGCCCAGCTGATTTTTAAAACTTTTTGTGGATATGGAGTTCTTGCTGTGTTGCCCAGGCTAGTTTCAAACTCCTGGGCTCAAGCAGTCCTCCCACCTTGGCCTCCCAAAGTGCTGGGATTACAGCTGTGAACCACCACACTCAGCCCCTGTAACATCTTTTAATGAAGCTTCTGTCTTGTAGAGTTTTATCTACCTCTCTACTATTGTAGTTAGATCTTAAACAGTTCCATGAATTGTCTTTGAGTAGGAGGACTGACATACCCAGTTATCATCAAAATGATAATTAGAAATAGAAATTACAGTGTTATTTTTAAATATAATGTCAGAAGTTCAATCTCATTCTAAATTTAGATTCATTGAAGATAAGAAAAGCCCCAAATTAAAAGTCAATATTACCTACAATCTTTTCCCCTAGAAAGAGCTGCTATTAATATTTTGGCATATTCTCTTCTTGTAAAAATTCTGATTCTAAATTAGTCAGTCTCTCCTCTCTCTCTCATGTCTTTTTCCAGATAAAGTCATGCCCTGGAGAATGTTATCAACTCATCAACCTATCAATACTGTTGAAGCGTCTCTTTTTCTTCATGGCACCACCCCATCAGGCAAGGAAGGATATCATCTTTGTCACTGTCTGTGAAGCTGCTCAGAGTTGGATTCAGACTCCTTTGATAGCCTTTTTTTTTTCCATTTTTAAAAATTTATTTTATTATTTTTTTTGAGACAGAGTCTCGCTGTGTCACCCAGGCTGGTTTTACAGTGGCTCGATCACAGCTCACTGCAGCCTCGACTTCTTGGGCTCAAGCAATCCTCCCACCTCAGCCTCCTGAGTAGCTGGGACTACAGGCACACACCACTACGCCTGGCTAATTTTTAAAAAAATTACTTGTAGAGACTGGGTCTCACTATGTTGCCTAGGCTGGTCTCAAAACTCCTGGGCTCAAGTGATCCATCTCTGCCTTCCAAAGTGCTGAGATTGCAGGTGTGAGCCACTCTGCCTGGCCTTGCCTCCATTTATTTTAAATTTAAATATTGGTGTGATCTAAGCATAAATGTTTGACATGTTGATTGCTGTGCTTGTTGCTGGGTATAGATTTTGATGTCCTTGCTTTGAGTTATAGATAATTATTCTAATTCTGTCTTCCTGAAATAGATCTTTCCCCTCATTTTTCATATATATTTGAGATACATGATATGAAATGGTTCTATATCCCCTGCCCCTTTTATTTTGAAGAGCTAGAATATTATTTTTGCTCTTAGTGGTCTTTGCTTACATAAACCTGTATGGCCTAGTGCAGTCCCTCAGACTGGTCACATTGGAACTGTTGTAGGAGCTCTTTTAAAAATATAAGTTCCTGGACTCTAATCTGTGGATGGGTGGGTATGGAGGCATGGGTATGAAGTAAGGCTCAATAATTTGTTTTTGTTGGTACTATCATTAAGTTCCTGCGTGAGTCAGACTTGGATCTAAGCTTGGGAACCACTAGATTAGTGAAGAGGATTAGACTTTAAGGTCCTATGGTCCTCGGTTTGAATCCTGGCATACCATGACCTTAGGCAAGTCATCCTTTCTGAACTTCATTTTCCTTGTCTGCAAAGCAGAAGATATGTGTAACTATTTTGAAAAAGTTTGTAAAGACTTGGAAATAATACATGCAAAACAGGATAGTGCTGGGTTTAAGAGGGTGCTCAGTAAATGCTAGGAGTTATTTCTGACTAGGGTTTTTGCCTCAAGTCCAAGTCTTTTCCTGCCCTAGAGTGGTTGGCCAGGAACCAGAGGTACTACACCTACCTCTTAGCCTTCTTTTGGTAGCCCCACCTATTAGCCCTCTAAGAGCATGGGGAGCTTGCTTGCTTCCAAAAGAATTTTCTACTCCAGATATCTTAGAAGAAGTGGGACTGGGAGGGAAAGGGTCACATGTCATAAGACTTTAAGAAAGTCACTTTCCTTTTTTTTTTTTTTGTTTTAAATAGAGACAGGGTCTGGTTATGTTGCCCAGGCTGGTCTCAAACTTGAACTCAGACGATCCTCCTGCCTCGGTGTCCCAAAGTGCTGGGATTAGAGGTGTGAGCTATTGAGCTCAGCTGTCACTTTCCTTTTAACCTCAATTTTCTTATTTATACAACAGGAATAAAATTATTTTCCCAAGGTGGTTATGAAATTTTAACTTTTAAAATAATATAACTCAGAATGAATTAGCTATGAGGTCTAGAAGCAGTGTTCTAAATTAGATAAATTATAGTTTATGCCTAGAGATCTCTTATTCTCAGTTTTCTAAATTTTTCCAAATAATTGAGACTATCAGATATGTAAATTATAGGTAAATGAGGGGTTACTTTTAATTTGTATCTTCAGTTATCAAATGCAGATTTTCTTTATGTACAAGTTATTGTGATAAAATTTAAGAAAACCTGAATCTGCATACCTATTTTAAGAGTCCTTAGGAGAGTTAATTATAAAATTGAGATAGATACTAATACTCATATGGCAGTTAAGAAACTTGATAAGATACACATATGGCATGAAAAGACCATTTAACAAATGTTAGGTCTCCTCTCCTGCTTGGGTCTTTTTTTTAACCCCTTAAGACATTATCCTTTCTCTTAAATGAAGGAGGAAGGGAAATAATATTTTTGAGACTGTACCAGGCCAGGCACTTAATTCATTTAGTCCTTACAGCAGCCTTGTGGGATAGATAATATTGTGTCCATTTGACAGATGAAGAAACAGTAGCTCGAGGAAATTAAATAACTTCCACAAATTCAGACCTAACAGCTGATCTGGGATGCTGAGGCAGGAGGATCAGAGGATCTTTTTATTTAGCCCAAAGTTCAAGTCCAGCCTGGACAACATAGCAAGACTGTCTTATTGTAAAAAAACAGCTTGGAAACCACTGCACTATCTCATGATATCTTAAGGAACATAAAATCTAGTAGAAATTATAAATTTATAAAGATACTCATATTAAAGCGTGGTTTGTGATGAATGCCAAAACTGAGGCACAAATCAAATGCTGTTGGGTGTTTGTAGCTGAGACAGTCATTTCTGAAGAGGTGCAGTATGGGAACAGGTAGGCATAGGAGTTGGAGTTGATGGCATTTGAGTTACATGTTACAGGATGAATGTGGAAGGTGGTGGGACTAGAGAAGCAAAGGTAAGAAAGCATATTAGATAAAAAAGGAGAAGCGAGCAATGAAACTTGAAATAATTATTGAAATAGTTAATCCCAGTATGGTGATGATATACTTTAAAAAACAAAGGTGTCTGTGATGCTAATTTGGAAGAAAATGCTGATAGAAAGATGTTAGAATGCATTTACTGTTCTAATAGGAGTAATTATTGAAATCACATTATTTCTTTTAGTATGTAACTATTAGTAGTATTCCATTGTATCAAGAAAAGCAAAAATACAAGGAGGTTACCTACTTGAGGGAAAAGTATTTAATATGCCTTATCTAAGCACACTGATAATTGTACTACCTTTTTAATGTAAAGTAAAAATTACTGCATTTGCATTTTAAACCCACAAGTGTATTTTTTCTCTTTCCAATTTTAAGAAGTCATAATTCTCTGTGTATTGTCCCCTTATACTTTAGTCTTTTATGAACTATTTTGTCATAGCAGTTTTAAGTCTTTAGAATTGTGTTGAAACCAGGGTTTTCAACCTCAGAATAGAATCTTGAACTCTTTCTATAACAAATTTTGGCAATACCTACCCTTTTATGTTGTCCAGGACATTATTTTTTTAGTTTCTATTTTGGAAAGGGAAGTAGTTCACTCACTTACTGGACTTTATTATAAAGAAAGGTGATATTTGAACTGATGTTTACCAGTTGGCACAGTTCTCTTGGCTTTCCTGATGTAGTTTGGTTTTATGAATAAAGCTGCTTTTTGTAATAGACACTCGCTCATCAAGGGATCTGTTTTTCTGGCTGTAGCCTCTGTCACAGCAGATAGCCACATGATTTCTAGCTTGCATTGACTGGTAAATATTTTCCACAAAAGAAATAAAATTGAAATACAAATATAGCATATGACAGAAAAGTTTCTCTTGTCAGATTTAATTTTTTTTTTTTTTTTGGTGGGTTTTTAGTTTTTGGTATGGGAAAAGTTTTCATCAAGTAGATTTTGAATATTTTAAATTGAATTATTCTACTTCTTAGAAAATACACTAATATACTTCCTAGTTGGATTATACTTATTTTAATCATTAAATGCAGCATTGGTTTTTACCATTTTTCCACCAAAAACTGATTCAACATTTAAACTGTTTCTTAGAACTTTTGTTTTCCATTTTTATCTAGTCTCTAACATCTGCATTTTAACAAAACAGTACTTTTCTGTTAACCTAGTAAGCACTTTGGTTATTTCAGTGGTGGAATGGATTTGCCAACCACGCTCTTTTTGATTTGTGGCTTACCTTTGTGAAACTGATTTAGTATGTTGTCTAAAGTAGGACAGAACCAGCTAACTCATTTGAAAGCTGAATCTTTGCTTCTTTAAGTTCTCTGCTATAATCAAGTGAGATAATAGTAAGCTATGAAGGTTAACTAAATCCAGTTTGTATATTTGGAATATTACTTTTGACTTAACTGTATAAGCTGACGAGTATATAGGAAAATAAGACTTATTGGTAAGTAGGAGCATGATAAGATATTTGACATAACTAATAATGAAATACATTATTTAATGTCTTGGTGCATTTATATTGTGCTCCACTTAAGCTGTGTTTTTGTTTTGGAAACCAATGCAGCATCAATAACAATAATAATAAAGCATGTTCATTTATGTTACCTTGGTCTGGAATGTAGATATTACCGTACCATTATAAAGCTTTCTCGAAATATTAAATGTGGAAACTAATACTTAGCTTTTGTGTGTCCATTCCTCTGACTTGTCTCATGTTACTCTTCTTTCTTTAACAATTTATTTCAGCTGGAGTTTATCCAGAAATTTTCCCCAAAAGAAGCAGAAAATCTGCCTCTGTGGCAACATATTTCCTTCCAGGCGTTACCTCCTGAGCTTAGGAAACAAACTGTCCATGAGGTCACCACAGTAGGCACTGAAGAATGCAGGAAATGGCTGAGCAGGAGTCGTACTTTGGGAGAACTAGAATCTCTGGTAAGATAATAATTTTGATTTATTTTATTCATTCAGCAGCTGTTTATTGAGCATTGTTTTAGGTACTGGGGTTAGGTTGTTAATAAGATGCACACACTCTCTGTTCTCTGTTTCTGTTAGAACCTAGTAAGATTTTCAGATTTCTACATTGTAAAAGAATCTGTGAGAAACTTAACTGTTATTTTAATTGATGTATTATATTGGGGGGTTGTTTCCTATGTCGCTTAAGGTATGTTGAGACATGATCAAACACACTATGGAACAGTTCATTTGTGTATTTTTGCTGATGCATCTCTGGATTATGCAGATGTAATTCTTCCATTCGACAAAATACAACCCCCATTTTATGCTAACTTACTCTGAACCTTTATGTACCTTTTACATAGAATGTTCCCTCATAAAATAATGGAATAATAAAAAGAGACTTATCTACTAGAAGAAGTAGGAAATGTGAGATTTTTAAAAGTTGGCTGGATATAGTACATGTAGTTGAAATTTCGAGTTTAGTGTTCATATGCTCATTCATTCAACAAATATATTTGGAGTACTTTTATGTGCCACTTTGTTCTAGGCATTGGGGGTACATCGGGAACCAAAAATTTCTACTCTCATAGACTCACATTTGAGCTTAGCAGTGGACAGTAAAATAAGAAATGCCAATTATGTTAAGTAGAGAAAAGCAAGGATAAGGATAGGGCATTCAAAGGGACAGAGGTCTATTCGCAGTTCTAAATTAGGAGTTCAGGTTTTTCTGAGGGCATATGTTTCCATGCTGAGTACAAATGTTCTGATACCGTTATATGTAATGACACTTGATCATAATTATTATAATCTTTTGGCGGGGATGAGGTTTCGTTCTCATTGCCCAGGCTGGAGTGCAATGGTGTGATCTTGGCTCACTGCAACCTCCACCTCACGGATTCAGGCGATTCTTCTGCCTCAGCCTCCTGAGTAGCAGGGATTACAGGCTCCCACCACCATGCCCAGCTAATTTTTTGTATTTTTAGTAGAGACGGACTTTCACCATGTTGGCCAGGCAGGTCACGAACTCCTGATGTCAGGTAATCTACCCTCCTTGGCCTCCCAAAGTGCTGGGATTATAGGTGTGAGCCACCGTGCCCAGGCTTATCCAAAGGAAATGTTTTTATGTGACTTTATTTTAGAAAAAGTATTAAATACCTAGTTAAGAATGGGTTAAATGTGTCTGAGTTTAGCATTTAATGTGTACCAATTTCTATAGTAAGGACAAAAGATGTTTTGTTTTATATTAGGTAAAGAAAAGCACTATAAGTAAACTTTTTGAAGTATGACCACAGCTTTTTAGTCCAGCAGGTTGTTCAACATACGTCTTTTATTTTAAATTTTTTCAACTTTTATTTTTTATTTTATTTTTTGAGATGGAGTCTCGGTCTGTTGCCCAGGCTAGAGTGCAGTGGCATGATTTTGGCTCACCGCAACCTCTGCCTCCTGGGCTTAAGCGATTATCCTGCCTCAGCCTCCAGAGCAGCTGGGATTACAGGCACCCGCCACGATGCCTGGCTCATTTTTTTATTTTTAGTAGAGATGGGGTTTCACCATGTTGACCAGGCTGGTCTCGAACTCCTGACCTCAGGTGATCTGTCCACCTCGGTCTCCCAAAGTGCTGGGATTAGAGGAGTGAGCCACCACACCCAGCCTCAACTTTTATTTTAGATTTAGGGGATACTTGTGCAGGTTTGTTACCTGGTTTTATTGCGTGATGCTGAGGTTTGGGATATGAATGATTTCATCACCCAGGTACTCAGCATAGTACCCAACCGTTTATCAACCCTTACCATCTCTCCTCCCTCCCCCCACTAGTAGTCCCGTGTTTATTGTTGCCATCTTTATGTCCATGAGTGCCCAGTGTTTAGCTCTCACTTATAAGTGAGAACATGTGGTATTTGGTTTTCTGTTCCTTTGTTAATTTACTTAGGATAATGGTGTCTAGCCGCTCTCTGTTGCTGCAAAGGACATGATTTCATTCTTTTTTATGACTGTATACTATTCCATGGTATATATGTACCACATTTTCTTTAATCTGTTGATGGACATCTAGGTTGATTCCATGTCTGCTGTTGTGAGTAGTGCTGCAATGAACATGTGAGTACATGTGTCTTTTTGGTAGAACGATTTGTTTTCTTTCGGATATGTACCCAGTAATGAGATTGCTGGGTAGAATGGTAGTTCTGAGTTCTTTGAGAAATCTCCAAACTGCTTTCCACAGTGGCTGAAATAATATACATTCCTACGAACAGTATATAAGCATTTACTTTCTCTGCAGCCTCACCAGCATCTGTTGTTTGACTTTTTAATAACGGCCATTGTGACTGGTGTGAGATAGTATCTCGTTGTGATTTTGATTTGCATTTCCCTGATAGTTTTTTTATATGTTTGTTGGCCTCTTGTGTGTCTTGTTTTGAGAAGCGTCTGTTCATGTCTTTTGCCCATTTTCTAATGGGGTCGTTTTTTACTTGTTCAGGTGTTTAAGTTCCTTATAGATTCTGGGTATTAGACCTTTGTCACATGCATAGTTTGCAAGTATTTTCTCCCATTTTATGGGTTGTCTGTTTACTTTGTTGATAGTTTCTTTTGCTGTGCAGAAGCTCTTTAATTAGGTCCCACTTGTCAATTTTTGTTTTCATTACAATTGCTATTGGTGTCTTTCTCAAGGCTGATGTCTAGAATGGTGTTTCCTAGGTTTTTTCCTAGGATTCTTATAGTTTGAGGTCTTATATTTAAATCTTTAATCCATCTTGAGTTAATTTTTGTATATGCTGAAAGGTGGCTATCCAGTTTCATTCTTCTGCATGTAGGCTAGCTAGCTATCCCAGCACCATTTATTGAATAGGAGTCCTTTCCCTATTGCTTGTTTTTGTTGACTTTTTCAATGATCACGTGGCTGTAGGTATGTGGCTTTATTTGTAGGTTCTCTATTGTGTTTCATTGATCCATTTCTGTTTTTGTACCTGTATCATGATGTTTTGGTTACTGTAGTCTTATAGTATAGTTTCAAGTCAAGTCACGTGATGCCTCTGGCCTTCTTCATTTTGCTTAGGATTACTTTGGCTATTCAGGCTCTTTTTTGATTCCATATGAATTTTAGAATAGTTTCTTCTAATTCTGTGAAAAATGGTGTCAGTAGTTTGGTAGGAAAAGCATTGAATCTGTAGATTGCTTTGGGCAGTATGGCCATTTTAATGATATTGACTCTTCCAATCTATGAGCATGGAATGTTTTTCCATTTGTTTGTGTCATCTATGATTTCTTTTAGCAATGTTTTATAGTTCTCCTTGTAGAGATCTTTCACCTCCTTGGTTAAATGTATTCCTAGGGGTGTGCGTGTGTCTACTGTAAACAGGATCGTGTTCTTTTCTTTTTTCTTTTTTTTGTTGAGATGGAGTCTCGCACTGTCGCTCAGGCTGGAGTGCAGTGGTGCGATCTCGGCTCACTGTGAGCTCTGCCTCCTGGGTTCCTGCCATTCTCCTGCCTCAGCCTCCCGAGTAGCTGGGACTACAGGTGCCCGCCAACACGCCCGGCTAATTTTTTGTATTTTTAGTAGAGATGGGGTCTCACTGTGTTAGCCAGGATGGCCTCGATCTCCTGACATTGTGATCCACCCACCTCGGCCTCCCAAAGTGCTGGGATTACAGGCATGAGCCACTGTGCTCGGCCTTGTGTTCCTGATTTGCCACTCAGCTTGAATGTTACTGGTGTATAGAAATGGTACTGATTTTTGTACATTGATTTTGTATCCTGAAACAGATAGTTTGACTTCTTCTTTTCCTATTTGTGTGCTGCTTTTTTTTCTCTTGCTTATTGCTCTGGCTTGAACTTTCAATACTATGTTGAATAGGAGTGGTGAGAGTGGGCATCCTTGTCTTGTTCCATTTCTGAAGAGGACTGCCTCCAGTTTTTGCCTGTTCAGTACGATGTTGGCTGTGAGTTTGTCATAGATGGCTCTTATTATTTCGTATGTTCTTTTGATGCCTAGTGTCTTGATGGCCTTTATTATAAAGGGATGTTGGATTTTATCAAAAGCTTTTTCCATATCGAGATAATCAATATGGTTTTTGTCTTTAATTCTGCTTATGTGGTGAATCACACTTATTGATTTGCATATGTTGAACCAACCTTGCATCCCAGGAATGGAGTATACTTGATCATGTTGAATTAATTTTTGATGTGCTATTGAATTTGGTTTGCTAGTTATCGTTTTGAGGATTTCTGCATCTAGAACAAGTTTATTTGTAAAAGGAAATAGGTAAATCTTAAGAAGTTGTATGGTAATTGCATAAAATTAAGTGTGGTTGTCTAAGTATAATAGATTCAAGGCATTCATTGTTACTGTTTATTACATTCTCATAAGACCTTCCCTGTACCCCCACCACACCTCAAACAACCTCATTTCTGGCCAGTCAGAGAGAGAATTGAGTATTTTCACACATGGTAAGAGTTAATCCAGAAAAGATTGCCTTTAGTTTCAAATACTAGTATTTTTTAAGTACTATCTTTGCTTATTAAATGCAGTGTTGCTGAAGCATTTAAAATTTTAAAACAACAGGAAAAATAAAAATCTAGTAACCTATAAAGATTGCTGGGTGCGTAATGTGAAAAAATAACTTTTTGTTGATGTATATTATAAATTAGCTTGATTATACTGCCCACTTGTATCAAAACTATTTATTAAAGTACATTTCTGCTTCCATTTGGTAACTTTGGGTTACCAACATTTCACCCTAAAAGGAAGTTTATGGCTGGGTGCGGTGGCTCACGCCTGTAATCCTAGCACTTCGGGAGGCCGAGGCTGGCAGATCATGAGGTCAAGAGATCGAGACCATCCTGGCCAACATGGTGAAAACTGAGTCTCTAATTAAAATACAAAAATTAGCTGGGTGTGGTGGTATGTGCCTGTAGTCCCAGCTTCTCGGGAGGTTGAGGCAGGAGAATCGCTCGAACCTGGGAGTTGGAGGTTGCAGTGAGCCGAGATTGCACCACTGCACTCCAGCCTGGTGACAGAGCGAGATGCCATCTCAAAAAAAAAAAAGTTTATTTAGAAAAATAAAGCAAATGTTTCTGTGTACAAGGAAAATTATTTTTAATATATACTTGTGTTAATTAAATAGCTGAAAAGATGGCTTTGGCTCTTAGAAATATTATTCTACATGGACTTTATGAAGAGTTAAAAGTAACTTTTATAACCTCTAGTTAAGTGGGCTCTTGGTGGTGCTTTAGACTGGTGTTTAAACTCAAGTCCTTTCCTGTTTCTGTCCTTTAGAACACAGTACTGTCTGCTTTGCTTGCAATATGTAATTCTGCTGGTGAAGCTTTGGATACAGGAAAACAAACTGCAATTATGGAAGTTGTGAGTCAGCTTTGGGCTTTTTTAAACATTAAACAGGTAAGGAAAGCAACTGATCCTTTCCTTATCAAAAAATAGAAAATATCAAAAAAAGAGGATTGTAGTGAAATTTTCCAGTGTAGAGTAAAATGTATCTAATTCTTTTGGGTGCTTGGTAGACCTTTATAAGAACTTAAAGTACCTGTACTCTCTCACGCAGCTTTTTCAGAGTGTGATAGCATTATATTAGTAAAATTAGAATACGTAATGTGATGGCAGTCCACCTACTTACTTTCCTAACTGGTTATACCCTTTCCCCGCCCCCCCATCTCTTCCCCTATTGTTTCTGTTCTGTCTTGGGTTAATGTATCCTATTTCTGTAATTCTAGGACCTTTAATAAATCTTTTGGGCAATGGAGAGTGAGCTGACTTAAAGGTGGAAAGGGCTAGTGAATGGATGTGGCTAATTTGTATTTCTCTTTCCCAGCAAAGCCAAAAAGCCAAGTGATGATCTAAAACTAATGATACGCATCCCACACATGGTTGTACACGTGTTTCTTAGTTTAAAAATATAGCCTGTTTGTTTTCTTTGACTAAGTAGAAATTAACATTGGCCTCTGGCAGCTAGTGGAAGCTAAAGGCAACAGCCATACTTTTGGGAAATGATAGAAATGATTATACAGATAATGTTTTATTATTGTTTTTTATGGTCAGATTGCCCTACTGCAGTGTTTTGACTTCAACAAATACTTTCCCTGATGTTCACAAATCATTCAGTATTCATTCAGGATATCTGTGCTGGAGATATAGCTTACAATATTATAATGTAAACAAAATTATGAAGAAGGGAAATGAAATTTTAAGATTACTAAAGAACATACAAGCCTTTCAGTGACAGACAAGTAATTACATCCCTTTTAGACTTAAATTTGGATTTCAGTCACAGCTCTGCTTTTTATCCTAGCCATGTGATCTTGAACAAATTGTTTAACCTCTTTGACCCTGTTTTCTTATCAGTAAAGTGAAGGTAATAATATCTACCTCATAGAGCTGTTTTGTAAGGCATAAATAAGGTAATAAATATAAGATACTTAACATATTACCTGGTATATAATAAATGCTCAATAAAAGCTTGCTATTATTATTCTTATGTGATTGAAAATTTTTCTTCAAAATTACTTTGTGTTTCTTAGGTAGCAGATCAACCTTATGTTCAACAGACATTCAGCCTTTTACTTCCACTGTTGGGATTTTTCATTCAAACTCTAGATCCTAAACTGATACTTCAGGTAAGAATAATGACCAGATTGATACTTTGTTTGCTAAGGAGGTTGCTAAAACTGCTATCATGTAAAATAACTTTCTAGAAATAGTTCTTTTAAACCTCCTCTTGTTGTGTCATATATTGACTTGTCTTCATCAAGGATATCTCATTTCTCTTTCTTCCTTACAGTATTGTTAATATATGGCGCTGTTAATTCAGCCTTTATCTGTTCTTCTCTGTCACCCTATACTGAGCAGTCAATACTTTTTTTATTACTGTTAACTACCCACTGCAAACCCCTGAGGTTAGGAGTCATAGTTCATGTGTTGAACCCTGCATTCATAGCAGTTTCAAAGGCATTTCAGCAGCTGTGGGAATGTGGAATCTAACCAGTGTGGATTAAAAGATAGCACCCATTGTTTCTTTGAAAAAATAAAATTATTTTGAAAGAAGAGCACTACTGAATTTCCTCTTTGGCCTCCAGCTTACATGGCTAGGACAGGCAGAGCCTGGGTCACTGTCTAGGGAACCCTTGTGGTGCCTCAGCTGTGCCTTTCTTTTGGAAGTTCTAAGATGACAGAGAAAGTGGAAAAGCCCTTCAGCTAAACTGAAGTGATTTAGAGGCTTTGGAATGAGTCCATACTAGACAGAATTGATGCCCCAAATTAAGAGTTAGCTTAAGCTCAGGGTCAGGTAAGAAAGATAAACAATAACTGTTAAGAGGAGAAACTACCCTTCTTATGTATGAAGATGATCGAAGAGATGATTCCTGTCACAGTATGTGGTGGAACAGAAAGGAATGAAACTAGTAACAGCTTTGCTTTTAGTAGGTGTTTTTAATGGTGTATGTATATGAAGAAGTTAGCAACAACAAGTATGTCCTATACCATATGTATAACATGGATTTTACTAAGTTATAAAGAGTCAGAATACAGTAATTAACTCATTGAATGCAACAATTTGATTCTGATTCTGAAAGCTCTAATATTCTTTTAGAAAAAATACAATAATTTTGATATAATGTGCCTACCTTTAAAAAACCCAAATAAAGTTCTAAAATTTCTAAATAAGTAGATTGTTCAAAAGGTATTGCTTCCTTTATAAAAGATTTCACCTCAAGATTCTTTTAAATTGGGGGTTTGCAGATTATGCCCTCCTGTCTAAGTTTTGCCCTCCTGTTTTCAGCCCAAGAGCTAGGCATGAATTTTAAAGGTTTGCAAAATAAAAAATAATATGTAACAGAGAACATGTTGCCTACAAAGCCTAAAATACTTACTATTTGGCCTGTTAGAGAAAAAGCTTACCAGTCCTTGCTAAATAATGAACTTCTCTCAATAGAATTTTAAATACAGGCATACCACAGAGAGATTACAGGTTGTGTTCCAGACCACCACAATAAAGTGAGTGAGTCACATGAATTTTTTGGCTTCCCAGTGCATACAGAAGTTATGTTTACACTATACTGTAGGTTGTGGTTATAATAGCATTATGTGTAAAAAATGTACATAATTAAAAAACACTTTATTGCTAAAAACACTAATGATCATATAAGCCTTCAGCAAAACATAATCTTTTTGGTAGTGGAGGGTCTTGCTTCAGTGTGGATGGCTGCTAACCCATCAGGATGGTGGTTGCTGAAGGTTAGGGTGGCTGTGGCAATTTCTTAAAATACGACAATGAAGTCTGCCACATCAATTGACTCTTCCCTTCATGAAAGATTTCTCTGTAGCATGTGATGCTGTTTGATGGTATTTTACCCACAGTAAAACTTCTTTCAAAATTAGAGTCAATCTTCTCAAATCCTGCTAGTGCTTTAATAACTCAGTTTATGTAATACTCTAAATTCTTTGTTTTCATTTCAACAATGTTCACACCATCTTCTATACCAGGAGTAGTTATGTGTCAAGAAACCACTTTCTTTGCTTATTCATGAGAAGCAACTCCTCTTCCATTCAAGTTTGATCATGAGATTGCAGCAATTCAGTCACATCTTCAGGATCTACTTCTTGTTTGCTAGCTATTTCTACCACATCTGCAGTTACTTCCTCCACTGTAGGCTTGAACCCCCCAAAGTCATCCATGAGGGATGGAATCAACTTCTAATTCCTGTTAATGTTGATATTTTGACCTCCTCCAAATGAATCATGAATGTTCTTCATGGCATCTGAAATGATGACTCCTTCCCAGGAGGTTTTCAATTTACTTTGTCCAGGTTCATCAGAGGAATCGCTATCCATGGCAGCTATAGCCTTATAAAACGTATTTCTTAAACAATAAGACTTGAAAGTCACAATTATTCCTTGATTCATGGGCTGCAGAATGATTGTTGTATTAACAAACATGAAAACAATATTCATCTCCTTATACGTCTCCTTCAGAGTGCCTGGTTGAGCAGGTGCATTGTCAATGAGCAGTATATTTTGAAAGAAATCTTTTTTTGTGAGCAGTAGGCCTCTCAATAGTGGGCCAAAAAATATTCAGTAAACAGTGATATAAACAGGTATGCTATCATCCTGGCTTTGTTGTTCCATTGATAGAGTACATGCAGAGTAGATTTAGCAGAATTCTTAAGGGCCTTAGGATTTTTTTAATAGTAAGTGAACATTGGCTTCAACTTCAGCAGCTGCATTAGCCTCCAAGAAGAGAGTCTGTCCTTTGAGCTTTGAAGCCAGGCATTGACTTCACCTCTCTAGCTATGAAAATCCTAGGTAGCATCTTCTTCCAATAGAATGGTGTTTCCTCTACATTAAAAATATATTGTTTAATGCAACCACTTCCATCAGTGATCTTAGCCAGATCTTCTGGATAATTGACTGCAGCTTCTTCATCAGCACTTGTTGCTTCACCTCGTGCTTTTGTGTTACGGAGATTGCTTCTTAAACTTCACGGGTCAACCTCGTTAGCATCAAACATTTCTTCTGCAGCTTTTTCAGCTCTCAGCTTTCACAGAATTGGAGAGAGGGCCTGGCTTTGGATTTGGCTTTGGCTTAAAGGAATATTGTGGCTAGTTTGATCTATCCAGACCACTAAAACTTTCCACATCAACAATAAGACTTTCCGTGTTCATTGGAATAGCATTTTTCATTTCCTTCAAGAACTTTTCCTTTGCATTCATGACTTGGCTAACTTGCAAAAGAGGCCTAGCTTTTCACCTCTCTTGACTTTTGACAGCACCAGGCTGAATTATCTTTAGCTTTTGATTTAAAGTGAGAGATGAGATTATACTTTTCACTCGAACACTTAAGAGGCCATTTTAGGGTTAATTTTAATATTGTGTCTCAGGGAATAGGGAAGCCCAAGGAGAGGGGGAGAGACTGGTGACCTACCTGTTGGTAGAACAATCACAACACACAATTTATTATATTTGCCATCTTATAGGGGCACAGTTTGTGGTGCTCCAAAACAATTACAGTAGTAACATCAAAGATCACAAATCACCATAATAAAATCCTAATGAACAAGTTGAAATATTGCAGGAATTACCAATCTGTGACAGCCATGAAGTGAGCACATGCTGTTGCAGAAATGGTACAGGTAGACTTGTTCAGTACAGAGTTGCCACACACCTTATATTTCTTAAAAAAAAAAAAAATGCAGTATCTTCAAATTGCAATAAATCAAAGCACAATAAAATACTGTTTGTACAAAATATGTTTTAAAGGTTTGGTATATAAAGTTTTTCAGGAACATGTATACTTTTATTTTTTACGTGGTTGGAGGCAGGAGGGTGTGGTAAGAATAATGCTTTAACTGTTAACTTGTTCATAGGATTGTCTTATTTAAATTCTACCAGTGAAGTTCAGGGGCTGTGGTGTGTTTTTTTCTGGGTTTGGTTTTGTTTCCCCTCCCCACATTTCCATCCAAATCTTAGGCAGTTATTGTGTCTGTACAAAATACTGGTATTATTTATAACTGTTCTTTGGTCTTCACCTCTGTAGGCAGTAACTTTGCAGACCTCACTACTTAAATTAGAGCTTCCTGACTATGTTCGTTTGGCAATGTTGGATTTTGTATCTTCTTTAGGAAAACTTTTTATACCTGAAGCTATCCAGGTAATATTGCTTAACTCTGTTCTTGTATTATTAAAACAAAATCTCTATAAGAGTTAGTGATTAAGGGATTTTTAGGCTTTTTCTGAAATTTTGCAATTACTGACAAAGTTGGAAAAAAAAAACTATGTTCCAGACAGATTATAAAATCTGTTTATAACTTATAATACAACTCATTTTAAGTTCTTTTCTTTTAGAAAAATATATGTTGATACACAAATAATTTATTAGTTGGCTGTAGTCTACCATATTAGATTCTTATTCCAGTTGGGTTCTAATACATAGTTCCTGTGTATTTGTCTTATAGGGAACAGCATGTAATTAGGAAATCTGGTAATTTATTAAAGTTATTCTCTTCGTTTTTTATCCATGAAAGAGAACCTGTTTTTAAAGACGATATTTTTGAAAGTGTTGCAAAGTATGTATAGCTGACAAATAGATTATTTATAAAATTATACTGCACTGGCTTGGCAATACACATCTACTGAATTTTAAAACCTCAGTAAATGTATATTACCAGGCCAGTACATAATTTAAAGAACTTACAGCAAAGAGATCTTCATAAATTGAGAATTATGCCTTCCTTATTACTATAGTCAAAATTTAGTAATTCTAGTAATTGACACTTCAATCTCCAAGGGAGAGACTTATAAAGAGTTCACTAATGAGAACTTTCTTACATAATTAAAGCAAACACATGATAGACAGTATCTCAGAACATGTGGATTAAACTCTTTGAAACCAAATATTTAATTTCTAAGGTGCTCTTTTATTTGTTCATAAGTTAACAGTATCCCATCTGTCTCCATCATGTTAAGGTTTTATTTCATGAGATAAGCATAGAATGTTGACAGCTTCTTTTCAGCTCTCTTGACAAAAATATCCAAAGACACTTGGCATCTGAGCTGTCTTCTTTTTACCATGAAATAAATCTATTCCAAAATGCTGCTTCATTTGTGAACCACTATGGACTATGCACAGGCCTAGAAATTATGAAACAAATGTTTTATAAGCAGAAATCGCAGTGCCTTCTGTATTCCCAGGAGTGAGGTCAAGACCTGAAGAAATTTTTGAGATTCATCAGAACATAGGAGGCATTTAAAGCTATGAAATGAGATTGACTGATTTATCCATTCAGGAAAGATTAAGTTTTTGCTGTACCCAGTGTTGTTTTAATCATTGGCAATGCAGTAATGAACCAAACTAATAAATCCCCACTGTTAGCCTGTTTAGAGGCAATAAACAATAACAACATGGTGATATGTGCAGTATATTAAATGGTGGTGAGTGCTATGGAGAAAAATAAAGCAGGGAAGGAAGATAGGGAATATGAATGTGGGGGTCCAATTTGAAATGGGATATATGGTTAGTGAAGTCCTCACCAAGGTGACATGCAAGTAAAAACCTGAAATGCAAAGCATTGGAGATGGGAGCATGCCTCATATTCAGGGAAGCAAGTATAGCTAACACAAAGGTAGCAGGACTTTGCAGGCCATTTGAGGACTTTGGCTTTCACTAACGAGGGAAATAGGGAGCTACTGGAAGGATTTGAGTACAAGAGTGACATTACCTAATATGTTTTAGTGTGTGTCCCCTGGGACAGGATTATGGAAACTTGACAACACTGGGCTTACTGAATGTATGGCTATTTTATGATTATCTATTATGGTTTCTTTTCTCTATTATAATAAGGCTTGGTTCTTTTAGGACAGAATTCTGCCCAACCTGTCCTGTATGTTTGCCTTACTGCTAGCTGACAGGAGTTGGCTGCTAGAACAACATACCTTGGAGGCGTTTACTCAGTTTGCTGAGGTAATTATAAAACTGATTTATCACGATGACTTTCAAACCATTTTAATATTTCAAATATTCCAGAACAATCCCAAAACATTTATTGAACTGCTTCTGTATTGCAATCGGAAAATTGTCTGAAGGGTACATTACTTGTTATCTCTTTTACAGCTTCTCAAAATGAGGCTTAGATAAATGAAGTGAATTTCCTAAGGTCCTCTGAATAAACAAGGACCAGAACAGGCATACACAGCAGGCCTACTGATACAGACAGACACAGACACAGTCTTCCAGTAGATAGTATTTTTGGGTCAAATGATAATACATTTCATTTTGTGCTATCAGTCATAAGGGTTAGGCTGATGAACCTAAACCTGTAAGATGGGTTGCTCCTTTACTCTTACTGCATTTGCTGTATAGTCATGCCTATGATCATAAGGGAGTCCAGAAGCATTAGTATGACCCAGCAGAAGTAATTAAAGCTTACAACACTTGTACAGAAGTTAATTTTGTATTATCCTTAGGGACCCTGAAGGAATCATGAGTTTATCACCTTTGAGGATCCTCTGGGACTCTTATTTAAAATGAATTTTTGGTTAAGGTAGCTCATAAAACTCATCTATTTGTCTTTGCAAGTTGTTGAAATGTTAAAATTGGTCTTGTTCATCAATTTTTTAATAGGGAACAAATCATGAAGAGATAGTTCCACAGTGTCTCAGTTCTGAAGAAACTAAGAACAAAGTTGTATCCTTTCTGGAGAAGGTACTTTCTTTACGTGGCTCATGTTTTATTCTTTGTCCTATTTTTTTTTTCTTTCCGAAATTATGTAACTGTAACCAACCTGAGTATCTTCTTAGCTTAAACTTTTCACAGTGCTGAGCACAGTGCTGACGACTTTTACTAAGCAATTGAGGCCACAGAAGTAAAACACTTGGGGCCAGGCGCGGCGGCTCATGCCTGTAATCCCAGCACTTTGGGAGGCCAAGGTGGGTGGATCACGAGGTCCGGAGTTCAAGACCAGCCTGGCCAACATGGTGAAACCCTGTTTCTACTAAAAGTACAAAAATTAGCCGGGCATGGTGGTACGCGCCTGCAGTCCCAGCTACTCGGGAGGCTGAGGCAGGAGAATTGCTTGAACTGGGGAGGTAGAGATTGCAGTAAGCCAAGATCGTGCCACTGCGCTCCAGCCTGAGCAACAGAGTGAGACTGTCTCAAAAAAGGACACTTGTAGTTCCTCTGCCTGTAGTTTGGGGTATAATAGCACTGATTATCCAGGCAGTGAGATGACTAATGAGGATCCCTAAGCTATTAATAATCATAATTAAATACACTTGATCACATAATTAGGTAGGCCTGAGAGGATGTTTACTACCATATTATGGGTATAATTTAGGCATGGCTTTTTTTTTTTTTTTTGGCAGCCTCCCAAGCCAGGGTAAGCTCAGGGTCCTTTTTTTTTTTTGGCATGGCTTTTTTATTCTCTTTGCAGCCAAGACCTGTTTTTACAATTAAAACCAAAATTTTGAATCACAAGGTTCCTATGTCTATGCATACTTTGGAACTTAGTGTGAGGAAATAATAGTTAATTGAAATACTAGTGGAACTGTTAAACCACAAATTTAGACTACCAGGAGAAACTGAATTATTTTATATATTACATGTAATGATGCACGTTATGTATTTTACATATATTACATATTTTTTTTTTTAGGTGGAATGGGCCCACTTGACTCACTGAACTTTATTTTTTAGACAGAGTCTCGCTCTGTCGCCCAGATTGGAGTGTGGTGGTGTGATCATAGCTCGCTGTAACCTCAAACTCCTGGGCTCAAGCATTCCTCCCACCAAAGTCCTGGGATTACAGGCATGAGCCACCACACTTGGCCTACTTATATTACATCTAAGCTGGATTTTAAGTACATGTGTATACACTGCTGTTGCCAGTTTCTTAGCTGATACAGTAAAGGTTAGCAGACCATCATTTTTTCCTGCAAAGACAACTCTAACTTTTTTGTAAGGAAGAACACAGTAGAGTGATTTAATCCAGATTATACTAAGAGTATTTATAGATCAGTCCATGTGACTTCCAGAATTTGCCTAGTATGGCTGAACACTCAGCACTTAAACAAATTACGTGGCCATTTCATATCTAGTAGAGTGCTAACATGTTGCTATTTGCTTGGTTTTTCATGGTCCCTGGCAGACTGGGTTTGTAGATGAAACTGAAGCTGCCAAAGTGGAACGTGTGAAACAGGAAAAAGGTATTTTCTGGGAACCCTTTGCTAATGTGACTGTAGAAGAAGCAAAGAGGTCATCTTTACAGGTATGGGCTGATTTCAATAGGGGCCAAACTTTAACAAGGCAAATTCTGCCCTTTTTACTTACTGACGAAACAAACCAGTGTGGTTTCCAGCCTTATGCTGAATTTCAAATCAAATAGATCTAGACATGTAAAATTCTGTTTTATGGTAGTTGCTTTTAAAATTCAGAAGTGGGACTACACCATATCAAATATATTCTTTCAGTATGTTTGAATTATTGGTAGTAACCTTTAAGGGAAGTTACATATTGTACCAGTGATGCTATAAATGCAGTCTTTACTGAACCACAGAAGAAAATGAAAGAAACTTACTCCTAAATGTTTAGTTTGATTCCTTGCCTTATTAATCAAATGAGTCTCCTAATAATTTTTGGCAGTAACTAAAGATCACATCTACTTATTAAAAGGCAGAATTTGACACCAATAAGGATATTCAAAATATTGTTTTGAGCACTATTAGTATAGTAATTAGTATAGTATAGTAGTAATTCATGAAGAACAACATTCTGATAAGTTTTAGTCAAACTCTCATAAAAAGAAAATACATTTATGAACTTGTTTATAAGACATGTAAGCTTGGACTATGCAGCACTTCTCATTGGGAGCCCTTTGGGACAGGATACTTGTTGTATACCACATACAAACTAAGACACTGGTAGTAGCCCTCTGAATTGCTATGATAAACCAAAATGCCTAAACCAAAATGCCTTTACATATTTTTCTAGATGACTGTGTAGGGGTTTTGGGGTGCATCCTCCTACCCTTGTGATCCAATGACTAGAATAAAATTTGCATGTAAGCTTTACTCCAGTCCAAAAGGAAGGTTCTTTATATTTAGAATGGATAGTATGATATTACTTATGTTTTTTTTCCAGCCTTATGCAAAAAGAGCTCGTCAGGAGTTCCCCTGGGAAGAAGAGTACAGGTCAGCGCTGCATACAATAGCAGGGGCTTTGGAAGCAACTGAGTCACTACTCCAAAAGGGTCCTGCTCCAGCCTGGCTTTTAATGGAAATGGAGGCGCTCCAAGAAAGGATGGATAAGCTAAAACGTTATATACATACTCTAGGGTGAAACTTATCACTAGGCAGAACTGGGTTTGATGCTTTGTCAACTGAAAATACTTATGTCTGTACATTTTCTAACAGATATAAAACAAATTTTGTAAAGTTGAATCTAGTGAAAATAATCTTTATTTGACATTTAGAGAACAGGATTGTGGGGAATATTCTTATTAAGAACTTTGGTACAATGTACTACATGTGGAACAGTCAGGAACTGCCCAGGTCCACAAAGAACCATTTACTCAGTCTAACTAACTGTAAACAAATAAATAAGCTGCCTAAGGAAACCTCAGCAATTTAAAATCATTTATATAATTTATAGCTAAAATTTTTTAAAGTTGTATTTCATAATAGAGCTTACTCTTATGTTAAAGAAAGAATGGCACAAAATTAAGCTAACCAGCTTGAATTACATTTTCTTTACTTCCAGAATTGTCCTGGAAAAAGCAATAAATTCGACCTCTCCTCAGCTACTTGCTCTTCATAGAAACTGGCCTCAGTCAAATGCACAAAGGCTCTTCCTTCTGGAAACCAGTACTGTGAGCCTCACCACCCAGGGCTTTTAGCCAGCACTCACAGTCAGTCTCCTACTTCAGTTGGCACAGACTGGATAATGAGCTCCTGGGATGGGAAAAGCAGGCCACTTTGGGGTTTTCTTGTCCCAAAGCCTGCTTTTGAGGTATTGATTTTTTTTAAAAAAAGGGAATCCTTTTTCCTAAAGTTTAACTCACATCTATTGTCACCAGTTATTATCTTCCCAGTTCAGCTCCCCTTCTTCTTCCCAGCCTTCAGCCTCTCCCTGCAACAAAATAAAGCACACTAAGAACCCACTGAAACAAATCATATGCAAAAATCATATGCAAATTTGAAAAAGCAGGAATTTAAAATTTATCTTTTGATGCCAGAAACACTACCTCGTACTAAGTAAAATAACTTTTAGAGCTCTAACAGAAAGTTGAAAAGTAGGATTACAAAACGATGGCACTGGAAAATAGCTTTTCAAAAACCATAAAATCCAGTAAAAATCAGTGTAGATGACACCAAATCCTTATTTTAATCCTTTTTTTTTTCTTTTTCAAATAAAAAGGTTACAATAGCTCATTAAACAAACTAAGCATTGCTACATTTTTCTGGGGGAAGGAAAGATACCAATGACAGAAACTGATTTTGTTAATTTTGTGCTTGACTTGATTGGGAAAATAGCATGTTGCTTGTTATAAATGGGATACTGCAACTAGGACCTATGAGGGAAATCCTAAAGCTAGTAGCACAGTTTACTCCATAAAAAGTACTCACCTCAGTAATTTCTGCTGCAGCAAATTTTGAGGAAAACTGCATCACTGGGGAGACATCATCCTTTTTTGGGACCATTTCTGTCCTCAGTTCAGGTAATATAAGAAAAGCAGCAGAAGGCTTAATTTCTGGGATCATATCAGCAAACCAATCCATCTCAGGATCTTTTACTGGCTTCTTTTTTACTTGAATGGTGAATTCCTCTCCTAAACCAAGTTCTGATGGAACCTTAAGGGGCCTTTCTTGTGATGACACTTTTGGCGGCTTGATTTGGTCTGCGTCATCCCCCCTTTGTAAAATGCTAGTCTTTTGGGGTAAGCTTGATTTCCAAGGCATAGACTCTTCAGTGAGTGAAAGCAAAGCAGGAATAGGCTTCTGCTCCCCTGAGGTAATAGGTTTTGTAGCAGTGATTCCACCTCCTGGGTTTACTTTAGTATCTAAGCTGCTGGGCTCGCAGTCATCCCAAGATGACTCTTCCACATCCAAGGTAGTGCACTGGGACTTGACATCATCACAAGGTTCTCTAGGCCAAATCTGTATGTTGACAGTTTGATTTTCAGGCTCCTCAGGTTCACTCCAGTCAGGCCACTCCTCAGACTTTTTAGAACTTGATGGGAAGTTTTCACTGTCCTCCGAAGTATTTTTTACATCTGAGAGTCCATTTATGGGAAATTTAATAGGCTGAGAAAATGGATCGCCTGTAGGGAAAAGAATTATTCTCATAAAATACTGGTTAAAGGTAAGAACTACACTTAGGGGAAGGATAGCATTAAGGAAGTGTAGTAGTATAGATCTAATTACTTGGAAATATCCATGCATACTAAACAAAAGAGATCCCAGCAGAACATTACTCAAGATCAACGATGTCACATGTTATCCAAATAATTACATAATACTTATATTATTAACTCAGTGGAAGCATGTAAGTAATAACTAGCACATTCAATCCTTATTAAATATCCAAACATACAGTATATTCACATAAATATAGAAATGCTCTAAGCCAGGCAGTGTTATCCTTGGGATGTTAATTACATATGCCTGAAAAAGTCTTGCAGGCTCAAATAAGTTTGCCTAACTCAAGTTATTAACCTCACTTTAAGAAATTTCCCTAAGTAAGTGTAGTAGTTAAGGCACTGAGAGATCCTGTGCAATGTGTTAATGACTTTGCTCTCATTTCCCCAAACTTATTTAACCACAGAACTCTTTTTCACAACACGCCCATTAACATCTTTCAAAACTATCATTCTTGGTACAATTTGGAAGATGCTGCACTAAGGCATCAAAAGTCTCAAAGTAAAGTATCAGTGCAAAAAAGAATTCAAGTAATGTCAACCTGCACTTCTCACCAGTTAGTTATAAAGAGGAGGTAAGTATATATCCAATAGTCTGGAGAAACAAGATGAGACCAAAGCTGACTACATAATTACAAATAAATCAGTCTCAAAACTCCCAAAACACCCATAAGCTTATTAGTCTCAGGAAAACATTCATCCAAGCAATGGAAAAGCTATATAAATTTAATATTTCTACCTGTCTGTAAAAGAGTATTGTAGTAATCTCGCTGTATGTGCTTCTTGCTGTTGATGGGCATGCTGCCAGAAAAGAAACATTTAGGGAATATGCTAGAGAAGGGGTTCTCCAAGATTGGCGAGATCTGACTGTGATGGCTGCAGACGACACGCATAGGAGAATCTGAAGGTAAATAAAAACTCCAAAACATGAAAGGGACAGTAAATTGCTTCTTGATCTATCACATGGTTGGTGGGCATAGTTAAGTGAAATGGGTATATTTTTACACATATAAAGGATAAAATGGAGGAGAGAACATCTTCAAACATTTGAAGACATACACCCATTATGGAATGGACTGCCTGTCCCTAGAGGTGTTTAAGAACAGGCTGTGTCCACTCCATGTGGTGATGGATCAAAGCATTACACAGATATAACCTTTGGGACGCCTAGCTAAAAAGTTATAGCCCTTCAAAACATGTTGGTGGAGATTTAAAACCAACTGATTCTACTTACTTTCCTTTTAAGAATAAAAGTTGAAGAGTATAAGCACAAGAATATGAATGTAGCGAATACCACAAAACTATACACTTAAAAGTAGTTAAAATAATAAATTTAAGCTGTGGACATTTAACCCCCAACTGGGGAAAAAATTAGTTTCAAGAAATGTCCTTAACAGTTTGCCAGAAAGTTTATACTTAAAAAAATGGGCATTGGTCAAAATGATTCAATCAATTTTTGGCCAAAAAGTGAGGATGTGGGGAATGGCCTGGGGTAAACTCTTAATGATTAGGTCCCCAGCTCTCTTCAGCACCACATCTCCCCGCTCCTCACCCCAGCACTCTAAGGCCAGGCCTCTACAAGCCCTCCACTCTTATTTGTGCCACTATCCTCCTTGAAGTCCTATCTAATGCCTTATCCGATGTCTTCTTCTCTGAACCATGTTCTCCACCTCTCTTTCAGGCAGACTTAATTTCCTATTTCCCTTTCATAGCTGAAAATGAGACCACACAGCTTCTACATCACCCTTTTCAAGCTCTTTGCAGCCATGACTCTGGTTTCATTAGCACCAAGGAAGAGGTGAACACTCTTCAAAACTTCAGGAAGCCAGTGTTGCTTTAAAAATTCTTTTAGCATCAAAATTAGAGAAAAGCCTATCTGATTAACTCTTTTCTGCTAAGTGTCTCCATGTTACCAACTATCAATGAGAACTGGGTTAGAGATCCAGAATTACATAACAAGGTCATTGTCTTACTGAAGGTTATACAAAGGAGCAATGACATTGTTGATAAAAAATTCTTGTAAGACCAGAAATTACTGCTACCTCCCAGGTAACATCCACTGGGAACATACCAGAAATAAGGACTTCCTGCAGTATCTAAAAGTCAACAGCTTTTTACCCCATAGGCCAACAAAAGTCACAAGAAACTTAAACATCTAGTGTTAATAAGAATTGATGCAACCTTTTTGTAAGCTGACAGTATGTACTAAATTTAAAATATATCCTTTGGCCCAGCAAGTTTACTTCTAACATTCAGTGTCTGCGGATGCTCAAGTCTCTTAAAGAAAATGATGTAGTATTTAAATATAATCTATGCATATCATCCCATAATACTTTAAATCATTTCTTGGTTACTTATAAGACCTTTATTTTTTGGTTTCTTTTCTGAGTATTTTTGATCCACAGTTGGTTAAATCTGCAGATGCAAACCTGCAAATATGGGGGACCAACTGGAAAGATACAAGTGTAAAGATATTCATTGCAGCACTGTTTGTAGTGATTAAAAATCCAGAAATGGATGCAGTATCCATGAATAAAGAAATCACTGAATGAATTATATTCAGTGAAATATTAGGTAGCTTTTAAAGAGTAAGTTAGACTTCTATGTATTGGGAGACAGGTCCCTGATATGTTGTTACTTGAAAACAAATTATAGATTTGTGCATGGCATTTTCTTACCATTTAAACAAAAGTCCTACACAGTCTTGTGTCACTTAATGGGGATATGTTCTGAGAAATGCATCTTAGACGATTTTGTCCTTGTATAAACATAGATGGTATAGCCTACTAACACCTAGGCTATAAACTGATACAGCATGTTACTGTACTGAATACTGTAGATAATTATAACACAGTGATAATTATTTGAGTGTCCAAACATAGAAAAGTAAAAATATAATGATACATGGTATACCTGTATAGGGTATTTACTATGAATGTCATTTATAGGACTAGAAGTTGCTCTGAGTTACCAGTGAATGAATATGAAGGCCTAGGATATTACTGTACACTACCATACAGTTTATAAACACTACACTTAGGCTACACTAAGTTTATTAAAAATTTTTCTTCAATAATGTTATTTACTATAACTTTATAAACTTTTTAATGTTTTTAACTTTGACTTTTTTGTAATAATACTATGCTTATAACATTGTACAACTGTACCAAAATATTTTCTTATATCCTTATTCTGTAAGCTTTTTCTGTTTTTAAAATTATTTACTTTTTACTTTGAAACTTTTTTTGTTAAAATCTAAGACACAATCACACACATTAACCTAGGCCTACACAGGGTCAAGATCATCAATTTCACTGTCTTTGACCTCCACAGCTTATTCCGCTGGAAGGTCTGCAGGGAGCTGTCATGTCCTCTGATAACAATGCCTTCTTCTGGAATACCTCCTGAAGGACCCCTGGAGGCTGTTTCACAGTTAAAGTTTTTTCTTTTTAATAAGCAGAAGGAATACACTAATGATTAAAAGTATAGTAAATATATAAACCAGTTACATAGTCATTTGTTATCATTACCAAGTATTATGTACTGCACATAATTGTATGCACTGTACTTTTATATGACTGGCAGCACACTAGGTTTGTTTACACCAGCATCACCACAAACACATGAGTAATGCATTCCACTACAGCTACAACATCAACTGCCAATAGCAATTTTTCAGCTCCATTATAATGTCATGAGACCATCATGGTATAGACAGTCAGTCATTTACGAGGTCCTTTGTTAACCAAAATGTCCTTATGTGGTACATGACTGTCTATGCA
Organism: Gorilla gorilla gorilla; assembly: GCF_029281585.2. Taxonomy (NCBI): domain Eukaryota; kingdom Metazoa; phylum Chordata; class Mammalia; order Primates; family Hominidae; genus Gorilla; species Gorilla gorilla. The sequence continues at coordinate 86,903,790 of NC_073224.2, read as the reverse complement.
CGTGTAAACATATATCTGTGTGTTTTTTTGCAAGCTTAAAAAAAAGTATGAAAGGATTCCCACTGAAAATCCCCCCGAGAAGTTTAGAAAGAGAAATTAACTTTTTATTTATACTTCTTTATATCATTTGACTGAATATGACCCTCCTACATTACTTATATAATATTAAAAATCTAAAAAAAATGACACACAAAAAGTTAGACCTTTTAATAATTCTTACCTTCTAGAGAAAGGTCAATATTTTTAGTAAAACTTGGGGCAGTGCGTTTGAAGATCTTGGTTCGTTCTCCTCCCACAACCAACTCTGGTCCAAGCAGAGAGACCAGCACTGCTAGGCTATGCAGAGTAATTGCCACAATGGAATCGCTAGTATCACGCAGGCCCAGCAAAACCTAGGAGCAAATGAGGTAATAAGGGTTGACAACCACAATACCTATCTCTTTCTTCCCCTGTAAATGAGCAATTGGGCTGCAAACAGATTGTGCTTAGATAAACTACATTATCTTAGATATGTGTTCCAGGTCAGTGGCTCTCAAACTACCTGTGGTAAAAGACCAGTATCTTCCCCTCCCAATCCATCATAGACTTACCATTTTTAAAAAATACAATCAAAACAAAATTAAAAAGACATATATTGGGAACATAAAATTACTCTGTCAAATTGCTACAAAAGGTTTTAAATGTTAAGTCTTCATATCTGTACTCACATCACAGAAGTGTAATAAAAAGTTCATGTACTGGCAGTGTTCTGCAGAGCGCACTCAGAACTTATCTAGGGCACTAACAGTTATGTTCCTGTCCATGCTTCTCTTTTCAGCTCTTTTCAAGGGTAGGACCACCTGTCCCAAACTGAGCCCATCATGATCTTTTGTCCAGTAATATAAACTAGAATTTATATTTTCAGTTTATATAGGTTTACTCAAAATGAGGACAGTATGCCAGGCAGGGACAAGTGCCTGTAGCCCAAGCTACTCAGAAGGCTGAGGCATGTGGATCACTTGAGCCCAGGAGTTCTGGGCTGTAGTGTGCTATGCTGATTGGGTGTCTGCACTAAATTCAGCATCAATATAGTAACCTCCCAGGAGCTGGGGACTACCAGGTTGCCTTTTGAACCAGCCCAGGTTGGAAATGGAGCAGGTCAAAGCTCCTGGGCTGATCGGTAGTGGGTTCATGCCTGTGAAGAGCCACTGCACTCTAGCTTGGGCAACACAGTGAGACCCCCATCTCTAAAATAATTTTTTTTTATGAGCACAGAAAACTTGGAAGTTATGGGACAACCATTTTGGCCATGTGCACACCAAAACAAGGAAAGCTGGTCTTCAGAGAGTCAAAAGTCAAACAAATGCAGACAGAAGAAAGGAATGAAAAACATGGCTGTAAGCTCCAGCTGCACTTGATTTCCCTCTAAGGTAGTCTAACATTCTTAAATTTTTTTTGCTTTGGCTGGTTTAAAATGAGTTTCAGTTACTTGCAACCAAAAACACCTTAGAAGACAGTCACATGCAGATATCAGGCAAGTACTGCTCTGCATATAAGGAAGGAAATGACCTTCAAAGCATCTGCACCAGCCAGACACAAGGCCAGGGTAACTGGCCTGCCTACTGGAAGCAGCAGGGCGTGATAGGTATCAGGAATCTTTGGTTTTGGTCTTAGCTCTGCTAATAATTCTCAATGTGACTTGACCAATTGGTCTTTTTATTTTTCTGGCCTGGTTTCCTCATTTATATAGTAAGATTAAAGGTTTCAAACAGGACTCAAAAGATAATTATTAGGACCAATGCTAACAGATCACTTTCTGTACATGTAAACTAAAGCATGTTTCTTTTACATATGATTAGAGTTCTGCCCACTGAATATGATAATCATAAAACAGCAATCCGCCCAAGCCAAAAACTGGTCATCCTCAACACCTCTTCCATCTAATGAGAAACTGAGTACTACCCCTTCTGTGTCCCTCTCCTATATCCACTGTCACACTTTCCCCAGCCTTTGTCATCTCTTAGCTAAACTATTCTAACAGCTTCCTAGCTTATCTCCCTTTCTGTGGTCTCTTCCACACTGCTACCAAAGTGAACTTTCTAGCACACACAAATTGGCCCACTCTTCTTTAGGGGAAGCAGTTTCCTAAGTAATGAGAGCTTTCATTGTCTTCCACATGCTCAACGTTTACTCTTTGACCTCAGTCCAATTCTGAGACCTATGATGACAACTCCATTTCAGAGTTAAAGTGCTTCATTCCTCTTCTAAATTTCCAGACACAACTACATACAGGGTAACAATTACTGCTGCAGATGTAAATACAAAGTGCTATGTTGTAGTTACTACAACATAGAGACTTTAAAGTCAGCCCCCAGTGAATCACACCTCCAGTATCCATGCCCTTGAGTAAACCCATCCCACAATGAGCCTGGGCTTTTTCCACCTCTAACCGAGAGAATGAGGCAAAAATGACTGTCAGTTCACAACCTACACTTTAAGAAGGCTTCTTTTGCCCTTTTTTTTCTTTAGCCCTGGCCAGCCATTTAAGAAGTCCACCTACCTTGCTAGAGAAATCATGTGGAAATGTCACATGGGGGATACAAGCCCCCCAAGCTTCCTGAAAATTCATGGAGAGAAAGGCGCAGCCTCTCAGCCACCCCTTCCAAGATACCAAGGAGCCATTTTGGATGTGTCAACCCTTGTCAGGCCCCAGATGACTGAAGACTCAGCTGATACGTGGAACAGAACCTTCAGCTAAGTCCAGTCAATCCAGAGAATCATGAGAATTAATAAAATGATTATTGTTTTAAGGCACTAAGTTTTGGGGTACTTACACGGCAACGGATGACTGAAACATGTCCCACTTATGAGCTCCTTGAAAGCAGAGAGAATGTTAATCTATCTCATAGGAAAATTATTTGAAAGACACCATGTGATTGTAGACTTTTAAAACAATTTTTTTAAAACCTCATACTAGGTTGAATAGTGTCCCTCCAAAATTCATGTCCATGCAGAATGTGACCTTTAGATGAGGTCATACTGGGTTAGGGTAGGCCATAAATTCAATGACTGGTGTCCTTCTAAGAGGCCATGTAAAGACAGACAAGGTAAGAAGGCCACGTGACAACAGAAGCAGAGACTGGAATGATACAGCCACAAGCCAAGAAATACCAAGGATTGCTGGGAGCTACGAGAAGCTTGTAAAGAGGAGTCCCTTTCACATCCTACAGCCTTCAGAGGAAGCAGGGTCCTGTTGACACCCTGGTTTTAGACTTCTGGCCTCCAGAACTAAGAATAAATTTGTATTGCTTTAAGCCATTATAATTTGTGATAATTTGTTATGGCAGCCTAAGCAACTAATACAAACCTTTCATTAGTTTCACTAACAAACCCTTTGGTGGGCAAATCATAATAAGGTTCCCTAGTGGCTGATAACAACAGGCTGAAAGCCACTGATAAGAATCATCTCATGCTCCTCTCTGTTCTAATTTAATTACTTTATAATAATTATGGATAATTATATGTTATGTTCACAAAGTGCTCCATACATTATTGTTATTCATTTACCCTCCCAAAATTAGCAAACAATTATAGTTTCTCCCAGGTTAAGACCAAATATGTCAGTTTAATCGATTTGCCTGTGTGAATGGAATGGAAATGCAATTTTAATTTCAGCACTTTGTATTCCACAGACTGCTGCCTCAAGGCTTTCTAAGCTATTATCTGAATACCTCCAAAACTCTTTCTTTCTTTCAGCACTCTTCCCTCAGGTTCTGTGACTACCCCACTGCAAACTTGGCCTCTGACCTGTGGCAAGATGACTTTCTTCAGCTGCTCCTGAGTGAAGTGCTCCACGTAGGCCTCGATGTGAGACAGCAGCACCATCCGCACATGCTCTTCATGAACTTCAAACAACTGGAGAAGCACGGGGATCACCCGTGACTGGAACAGGGCTGGTGAGAGCAAGCAAGGAGTTTCTCCCTGCGCATGATCTACCCGAAAAATCAAAGGTTACAGATGAAAAAACAAATTTTCATTTCAGTGAAGAGTATTAAGCATAATTCATACACTGAACCCAAAACTACACATATTCTAAGTACTCTTCTAAATTCTTTTTTTCTTTTTGAGACGGAGTCTCACTCTGTCACCCATGCTGGAGTGCAGTGGCGCGATCTCGGCTCACTGCAACCTCCTCCTCCCAGGTTCAAGCAATTCTCCTGCCTCAGCCTCCCGAGTAGCTGGGATTACAGGCACCCGCCACCATGCCTGGCTAATTTTTGTATTTTTAGTAGAGATGGGGTTTCACCATGTTGGCCAGGCTGGTCTCAAACTTCTGACCTAGTGATCCGCCTGCCTCGGCGTCCCAAAGTGCTGGGATTACAGGCGTGAGCCACCGCGCCCGGCCAGTATTCTTCTAAATTCTAATGCTCCAAACCAAAGGAAAGTTCTTTTCTTGACCGAAAATTACTTAACGCTTAATTATGTTAAGTACACTTACCTTGTAGAGTTTTTGAAATACTAGAGATCATAGTGTACAACAAAGCTTTTTTTAACAGAATTCTGAGTAACTTTTTATAAATTTATGTTTAATCAGTGAGGAATTTCATACACTAGATTTGTGACATACTGATATTGTTGTAGTTTTATTTGCAAAACCAGGTGTTAAATGCTACAGTGGGACTTTGATGCTGGATAGTCCTCTTTTTCCAGTATTTATGGTAGTGGTTATCAGGCAGGTATGTATTGAGAATTATTTGGGAACTTTTAAAAAATATGTATACCTATGTCCTGGCTCTCTGTTCTAGAACCAATGGATCAAGCAAAGAGGCAAATTTTCAAAAAGCAACATAGGTGATTCAGAGGCACACCCCTATGTAAGACCTACTGAGGAATAGGATGTAAGAGCTATAAAGAAAAATCCATGGCTAAAGAGAATGGTATCAAAGTAGAGATATAAGGAAATTCTAAACTGTAACAATGCTTTGTTGGACTGAGATCCCTTTAAGAAAATAAATTCTGAAAGCAGGATTCTACGTAACTTAAAATTCTAGTGTCATATTAATACTATATTCTCTTATCTGTTGTGTTACCATCTATAGTGCTATAAAATTGTAAAATTCCAAAGCAATAACCTCATTTCACATTCGGAAAAAAAACCTGAAGCCCCAGGAAGTAAAATGATCTCAGTGCTTTTCACTGAAAATAGAAAATAAATGGGTTGCTCTTGGTAAGGTAGGAGGCACAGGCCTAAATGATTCATGATAAATGTAAAAGTTCTTTGAAGATGCATGCCTTACCTTAAAACTTCAAATGTATATTTCAGATTCTAGTCAGATATAACACTTACTATAGTAAATCGGACTCTCTAGGAAGATGCTTCATTTATCCTGTGAACTCTGGTACCCAGGTTTGAATTAAAGTTATCACATCAGGGGCCAACAATTGTTCTCCGTTTTTAGAACCAAACATTAACTACACCACACAGTAATCTCATCCTGCTCAAATATGGACTAATAATCACCAAACTTCTTAACTAGCAATAACACTTTGAAAAAGCATTCACCTTTTTTGGGGCCAAGCAGATAAGGAAGAAAACTCTTAACAGCCACTGGCTCTGCAAACACCAACTGATTAAGCAGAAGAGGCACCAACCTTGAAGCTATCAATTCCTCTGACAAGCAGCTGACTCTGTCCAGCAGAAATCTGAGGACAAAAAGGGAAAGCCCAGGAAACTGGTCATGACACTGTATCAGCTTACTTGTACAGTTTAGCCTACACACATCCTCTCTCTCACTTCTATCAAAGTGATGCATTTGAAATGGAGATAGAGAAGGTGAACAGATTGGTCCCCAAGTACTTAAGAAAAATGCGTGGCCGGGTGCAGTGGCTCACACCTGTAATCCCAGCATTTTGGGCGGCCGGGGCGGGCAGATCACTTGAGGTCAGGAGTTTGAGACCAGCTTGGCCAACATGGTGAAACCCCATCTCTACTAAAAGTACAAAAATTAGCTGGGCGTGGTGGCAGACGCCTGTAATCCCAGCTACTTGGGGCTGAGGCATGGGAGGCTGAGGTTCAATCGCTTGAAGCTGGGAGGCAGAGGTTGCAGTGAGCTGAGATCATGTCACTGCACTCCAGCCTGGGTGACAGGGTGAGATTCTGTCTCAAAAAAAAAAAAATACAGAAAGTGTGAGGCAAAGCCAGCTAGTCAGCACACCTCCAATTCACACCAGGAAATGTTTCCACCAAATTATCCCCTTACTAATAGCCAAAGTGCCCTCCTTTTTACCCTAATAAGACAGGCTTTGTAGATAATAAAAGACACTTTCTCAAATTTAAACAATGTAGAAAGTTTCCATAACTAACAAAACATAGGCTTTTGTCACTATCCCCATAAATTAAAACAACATATATAAAGGCACTTTGTTAAGAAATACAGATATTAGGTATTAATGGTAATATTACTCCATTATACAATCACCCTTAGCAGATATCCTTGCCTCCTACTTTGTTAGGAAACAGGTCACATGCATTATCACCTTCAAACCCCTACACCGCTATCAGCAAACAGGTTTACATTGATACTCATTCCCACCTCCCTTCTAGTTATCAAGGATCCGAGGGCCTCCTCTTACTTAAGGCCACCCCCATCCAGCCACTGCCCCAGCATTCCCCTCTCTTCCAGGACAATGCACCAACCATCTCCCCAACTTGATTGCAGCTTCAACTGCTCCCTCCATTCTTCTGCTAGCTCCTTTCCCTCGTCTGTTAATATGCTCAGGTCTCTTCCACCCTTACAAAATCCTTCCTTGACTCCATTTGCTTCTTCAGTAATATTTTCTCTCCAAGTTTTTCTCCAGTGTCTTTCTCACCTTCTGTTCACTTCTCAGCCCAATGCACTCTCACTGCTGGAACAGCTCTTGCTAAGATAAAGTTACCAGTGTCTTCCTAACTACTAAATGAACAGGTACCTGTTCGTTCCTCCTACCTTCGTGAAATTCCCTACTCCTTTGGGAATATCATAGCCTTCCTAGCTCTCTGAGTCTCCTCTAACCCCTGCTTCTCATTCATCAGCCCCTCCTTCCCACCAGCCCCCTTATAAGGTCGGGTGCCCCAGGATTACAATTTGGGCTCACTGTCCTTTTCATGCTACCCACTTTCTCTGTGAAAATATCACCAACTATAGGCTGATAACACCCTAATATTTCCCTCTAGCTCATCAGCTTAAGACTTCTCTGAAGCTTCAGACCTGTCTGGTCAACTGTCCATGTATATCTCTATCTAAAGTCCAACAGATACTTCAAACCAACATATCCAACACTGAAGTCATAATTTTCCCTGCATATTAGGTCCTCTCCTCCAATATTCTCTATTTCATTTGGTGATAATCACTAAGGCTTCTCAGCTTTATCTTTTTAAATGTTTATCTTAGTGTCTTCTTCATTGGAGACATTAATGCCCTTATGTGTGGCTTCATATTTACTGCCTGGACTACCACAGTCACTAACCAATCCAAATCTTAAATGAGTTAAGCCTTCCCACTCAATAGAGAACAAAGTGATCCACCTAAAGGGACATTAATCTGTTTCACAGCCTGCTTCCATCTCTTTGATGGCTTCAATGCCTGAAGTCCCCTATTTACAAATAATGTCAGCACTCCTCACTGCCACATGCAAGGTGTACCTCCTACCTGTCCTTGTCTTGGAATTTGTCCCCCAGCAGGACTCAACTGTTTGCGGTTCCTGCACAAGTCACACTAGGTCTTGTCTTTGTGCATTTGTTCATGTTGCCCCTCTGCCTAGAATACCTTTTCTCTAACGACCTCCTCCTGCCCTGTGTGTTCTCAAAAGCTCTACTGTACCCACCTCTCTGTTTAAGGATTATCAGTCTGGGTATCTATTTCTTTCACCAGAAATATCTACCCCAGGGCCTAGCAGAAAGCCTGACACATAGGAAATGTTCAATAAATGTGAAATAAACCAAATATCTGACTCATCTTCTCTAGAATACCTAAAGTGATTATATGGACTTAATCCAAGTTATTCAATTTAAATTCTTAATTTTCTGAACTTACTTAAAGAATTCCGTTTTTTCCTCTTCACTCTTCAATGTTAAACTTTTCAAGAAATTCACAACTTCCAGAAAATCATTTCTAAATGCCAAAAAGAGAAGGAATTCAGCAGAACAGATTAGAGAATGTTAAATATTGAGGCCATAATCACAGACTACATCAATATAATTTTCAACCAAGAAACATTCTCCTTTGCCATTTAAAGATTCTATTACAACTAAGTAGCTTATGAGACAAATACTATGGAACAAGCCTCTATGAAATCTAATAGTTTAATATCAAAGAGATCTGTGACGAGGATACAAGTTTAAACACACATATGCTAACATGCTTTATGGTTTAGTCAGAAAAATCCTCCAAATTGTTGGTTGTAATAGGATGTTAAATGAAGTATCCTGGGAGAAATGACATTACCATTACAAAATATTGCTGACTCTCAAGTCTCCTTTGATGAAATAAGAACTATTAAAGAGATTGTGGAAAGTGGAATTTCCATACAGCAATCTTCTCATTTCTCCTGCTGTAAGTTACTTGGTCATTCTTTCAGCCAGGCAGGGATTAGTGTCAGAGGAGTGGTCGGTTTCCTACAGGGCTGCCAGAGAATTCCAAAGGCTGTGCACTGCTCAGCTCACACCCTACTGTATATGAGACTGTTGACCCCAGATGCTCTGGCATACAAGCTGGACAGCCTATTCGGAGGCCCAGTAAGCAGAGATACCACTTGGATCTTCACATCTTATGTTTATACCTACTTTAGGCTTCCCCCTGGTTCAGCAGCAAAGATGTCTAAACTTAAATCTAATCAATCAAACTGGTTCAGCTGCCTCTGTAAGGGATGCTGACCCTGGCTCCTACCGTTGTCTCTTGACTGGGGTTTCTCCCCACATTAACAGTGGGATTTTGGCAGGTGCGGTTTGTGTGTTTTCAGTTTTCCTCTCCCCTCTCAATTTACAATACAACTCTTAATAAATAACTCATTTTACACAGACTGATGAGAGAATCTATTTACCATAAGGGATTGTTCTTTGTAGAGACTTTCTATCAAGGGAAATAAAATATTTCTAAGAATCATCCAAAAGGGCACAGAAATACTTTGGAAAGACTCTCGTAATGATAAATATAAAATTTTTATTTGTCAATTAAAAATACAAATTTTTAAAAACATCCTCAAAAAAGACGATCATAATGGGAAAGTTTTGAATAGTTTCTTTGAAATATGACAATATAAGCCCAGTAACCATAAATGCTACTTATTTAATAAGATTACCCTTCCCCACCTACCCCTAGTTCTATCCTAGAGGTAATTTTCCCCACTTGGGAATAATACTAGCCTTCCCTTTGCTCTGGTTTTTCTCAAGCTCTAAATGCAAACACATAGGATTTTTAGTTTTAAAACTAACATAAGGTTGGCTTTGCTAATAGAAGTCATGAATATGGAACTAACCTGTGCAGAAGTTCTGCAGTCATGGAAATAAAAAAATGAAGGACACATAATTAAAACTAACCTTGAAGAAGGGTTCAACAATATCTCTGAATCTAATAAGGTATTAAATTATATTGTGCCCTTGCCTCTAAACCAACTTATTTGCTCTTCCATCACATATTACTAGACAAAGAATATGAACTCATTCCCCATCCCCATGAGAAAAACTGAATAATAATAAACTCATAATATAATGGCAGCAGAAAAGAAAGGCTAGGTTTAGTAACTTTTTCAATTAACTTACAACTGTAAACCAGTGGACACACCTAGCTTCTTCACTATTAGAAGCCCTAATAAATCTGGCTGCAATTTCTAAATCCAAGCCTTCAAGACAATCAAGGATTTCTAAAACTTCCTATCTATAATAGGAAACTGACAGACAACCCAATTTCTTCCTCTGTTTTCTCCTGTGGACATGATTCAATCTCTCCTAATAATTAACAACAGAAACTGCATCATTTGGTCCTCCAAAAACCCCCCACTGCCACTTATCCAAGGCACGAGAGCAGGCAGCAGTGTTCCGGAAGCAGCTGGCGTCACCACACCAGATGCCCTCACCTGAAGAAGTCATGAGACAGTAAGGTGCAGAGCGCTGGCCGACATTTTGGAATGGGATTCAGCAAAGTTGAGTGCAAGGTCTGTTGAAAGCTGGAGAGAACATCCGCTGAAACTGAAATCCAGAGCTACAGTTAGTTTCCAATGCCTTCTCCCTCTTTTCAGGACCTCTATAGCTGGAGACTGCCGAGAGCAAAAACCAACCTGTAAAAGCCCAAACAAACAAAGCCCTGGCTGTTGCTAAACAGCTTCCTGCTTGCCTTAGGCAAAACTCATTGGCAGGTGTAGAAAGTTGTCCTGCCACCACTGTCAAACCCCACCCCAGGTGCCATTCCCTTCTATACCCTCTCATTTCCTGATTATCCATTTAACCCAGCTCAGGCCCAAAGAAGAAGGGCTAACAGTGATAGGTTTGAGGGTCTTTCTCAACAGGGGTTCCTTATCCACAGAACAGTTATATGAATGATTATATTTACAATTCTTCCAAGGATAGTAAATAATTGCTACCATTCTAAATACATAGAATAGTTAGTTCATTATACACAATGGATGCCTTTGGGCCTTAGGATTTAATTCTCAAGTATTTAGGATGGGACAATTTAGAGCTGACAGCTGAATCAGAACACTGCATAAGCCTGGCAGAATAAACTGCATTAGAACTGGCACAAAGCTTGAGCCATGTGAGATGTAGGCCAATAAGGGGCCTACTGTGACACATGCCTCAGTAAACTCAATGAGTGGAAAATTAAAGTCCTAAAGTGGGCACAGGAGAGTGAAGCAGGCTGCCAAGCATGCAGTTAGAGAACACAGAAGAGAGGAGAAAACAATGTCTTTAGCAGCCTGAGTTTTAAGAGGCAATGAAAGAAAAAAGTGAAGAGTAAATTAATAGGAAAATAAATCAAATGAGCTTTGAAAGAATAAAGAAATGTTAAGCTCAATTTAACAAAAAATTATGAATTTTACCCTATTATTCAGATTATTACATATAAATCATTAATGATAGTTATGTACTTATTGGCTGGTTCAATAAGGAATAGAGTCTAGATTTAGACCGCTTAAGTACTATTACCAATTAATAAGATAATCACACATGACACTGACAGCCATAGTTCAAAGTGCTTCTTCCTACTTAAAATTCTTTTCACCATGCAAACTAATGAAACCCAAAGCTTCTTTCCTTACTGTTCTTAGTATCTGCCCTAAAAAAGTTACCTGGTAAGCAAAAGATTCCTTACTGTGCTCAAAGACTGTAGTCCTTTGAATTCCACACAGAATAGGTCATGGATGATTTTCCTACTTATTCTATAGATGCAGTAGTATAACTCCAACTCACCCTGTTCATTTAAGATTGTGAGCAAACTTTCCACCAATGTTCCAAACGAAAAGGCATCCCGGGCATGTCCATGACACTCTGGGAGAGTTGTGAATTCTGGAGACTAAAAGCAGTGAAGACAATTAAAACTAGAGGATCTGCCTTATAAGCCATTTCTAATTTTCTCTGAAGCACCTTCTCCCATGTTTGTATTTATTATACTCAAATCTATCTTCAGACCACCACACATGAATGTATAGATTCTTAACACTATTAGTGAATAGAATTTGTTGAAGATTGTAAAACATTAAAATGAGCAAAAATTTTTAAAAAGGTTAGAATATGGCACGTCGGTGGCTTTTACAAATATTTTCACAGCAACCCATGGTAAAGAATATGTCTTATATCATGCTCTACTATACATACACGTGCATAAATACACACATAATGGAAACAAAAGTTTCATAAAACAGTGCTTAGCCTTACTATCTAAGATGCCCAAAGACATGTTCTTTTATTCTTTTTTTTTTTTTATAAAATGCTAGTCAGGACCCCCTAAATTGACTTAGAACCCGCAAATCACCGATTTTAAAAACACTAGTATATATACATAGTACTGATTTGGATAAATCTGATTTATTTCAAGTCTTAGGTCTATACTTAAGTTTATAGTTGAGTTCATATTTCCTGTAAAGCACACTTAATATATCTTTGGGGATTATTTATAGTGGCTATAAGAACAAATTTATAGAAGGAGCATCTGCTTTTGAATTTATTGGCAAATAGAATCTTTCTTTACCAGCACTCTTAATAATCATTCTTCTGTGCATCTTGAAATCCTAAGTAATGGGCAGCTAGAGATAGATGAATGGTTTGGGTGACATACAAGAAAGGACTAGGGTTTTTGCTTCCACAATTATTATGGATTCCAGCAAAGTGCAACTACTGATAATGGTTTCACTGTTTTCCCACCCAAATCTCATCTTGAATTATAACTCCCACAATTCCCACGTGTCCTGGGAAGAACCAGTGGGAGGTGATTGAATTATGGGGGGCAGGTCTTTCCTGCCCTGTTCTCATGATAGTGAATGGGCCTCACAAGATCTGATGGCTTTAAAAAGGGGAGTTTCCCTGCATAAGCTCTCTTCTCTTGTCTGCCACCAGGTGAGACATGCCTTTTGCCTTCTGCCATGATTTTAAGGAACTCCCCAGCCACGTGGAACTTTTGTAAATTGCCCAGTCTTGGGTATGTCTTCATCAGCAGCGTGAAAACAGGGTAATACAGTAAATTGGTACCAGTAGAGTGGGGCGTTGCTGAAAAGATACCCGAAAATGTGGAAGGGACTTTGGAACTGGGTAACTGGCAAAGGCTGGAACAGTTTGGAGGGTTCAGAAGAAGAGAGGAAAATGTGGGAAAGTTTGGAATTTCCTAGAGACTTGTTGAATGGCTTTGACAAAAATGCTGCTAGTGATATGAACAATAAGGTCCAGGCTGAGGTGGTCTCAGATGGAGATGAGGAACTTGTTGGGAACTGGGGCAAAGGTGACTCTTGTTATGTTTTAGCAGAGACTGGTGGCACTTTGCCCCTGCCCTAAAGAACTGTGGAACTTTGAACTTAAGAGAGGATTTAGGGTATCTGGTGGAAGAAATTTCTAAGCAGCAGAGCATTCAAGAGGTGACTTGGGTGCTGTTAAAGGCATTCAGTTTTAAAAGTAAAACACAGCATAAAAGCTTGGGAAGTTTGCAGCCTGACAATGCAATAGAAAAGAAAATCTCAGGTGACATTCAAGCCAGCTGCAGAAGTTTGCATAAGTAATGAGGGGCCAAATGTTAATCCCCAAGAAAATGGGGAAAATGTCTCCAGGGCATGTCAGAGATCTTCATGGCAGCCCCTCCCATCACAGGCCTGCAGGCCTAGGAGGAAAAAGTGGTTTCATGGGCCAGGCCCAGGGTCCCCATGCTGTGTGAAGCCTAGGGACTTGGTGCCCTGCATCTCAGCCGCTCTAGCCGTGGCAGAAAGGGGCCGACGTAGAGCTCGGCATGTGGCTTCAGAGGGTGCAAGCCCCAAGCCTTGGCAGCTTCCACATGGTGTTGAGCCTGCAAGTGCACATTAGTCAAGAACTGGGGTTTGGGAACCTCCACCTAGATTTCAGAAGATGTATGGAAATGCCTGGATGCCCAGGCAGAATTTGCTGCACGGGCAGGGCCCTTATGGAGAACCTCTACTAGGGCAGTGTGAAAAGGAAATGTGAGGTCGGTGCCCCCCACACAGAGTTCCTACTGGGGCACTGCCTAATGGAGCTGTGAGAAGGGGGCCAGCATCCTCCAGATCCCAGAATGGTAGATCCACTGACAGCTTGCACCATGTGCCTGGAAAAGCTGCAGACATTCAAGACCAGCCTGTGAAAGCAGCCAGGAGGGAAACTGTACCCTACAGAGCCACAGGGGTAGAAGCTGCCCAAGACCAAGGGAACCCACCGCTTGCATCAGCGTGACCCGGATGCGAGACATGGAATCAAAGGAGATCATTTTGGAGCTTTAAGATTTGACTGCCTCACTGGATTTCAGACTTCCCTGTAGCCCCTTTGTTTAGCTAATTTCTCCCATTTGGAATGGCTGTATTTACCCAATGCCTGTACCCCCATTGTATCTAGGAAGTAACTAACTTGCTTGTGATTTTACAGGCTCATAGGTGGAAGGGACTTGCCTCGTCTCAGATGAGACATTGGACTATGGACTTTTGAGTTAATGCTGAAATGAGTGAAGACTTTGGGGGACTGTTGAGAAGACATGACTGGTTTTGAAATGTGAGGACATGAGACTGGGGTGGGGCCAGGGGAGGAATGATGTGGTTTGGCTGTGACTCTCATCTTGGATTGTAACTCCCACAATTCCCATGTGTCATGGGCAGGAATTCGGTGGGAGGTGATTGAATTATGGAGGTAGATCTCTCCTGTGCTGTTCTGGTAATAGTGAGTAGGTCTCACAAGACCTGATGGTTTTATAAAAGGGAATTTCCCTGCACAAGCTCTCTTCTCTTGTCTGCTGCCATGTGAGAAGTGCCTTTCACCTTCCGCCATGATGAGGCCTCCCCAGCCACATGGAACTGTTAGTCCAATAAACCTCTTTCTTTTGTAAATTGCCCAGTCTCAGGTATGTCTTTATCAGCAGCATGAAAACAGACTAATACAACTGCTTATCGTGAAATGGGTATAATTGTCTGTTCACACTGAGGTATCTCTACCTCTAAACAATATCATAGGTGTTTATGTGACAAAAAAATTTAAGATGGCTTCCTGGCTTTGGTGATAAGATTAATCTTAGAAAGCTTTAAGGCCAGAGAAATTATGAGGCATCTATAACTCAGTAAAGAAAGGAATAAGCAGAGGAAAGTTTTTTAAAATTTCATACTCAATTACACAAAGGCGCCTTCATTATATGTGAAGTATATCATCTTACCATCTCTTCAGGAGGGATAGATGCTGGGTCTCTTATTGACTGAATACTCCTCAGAAACTAGACAGAGAAATAAATTAAAGAAAATGATTCATACATATGTTTGGTGAACTAATCTCTTACATCAGGTTACATAAGCAATGAGCAATGCAAACAGCACCAATTAAACCTTCAAATCAATGCCGCATATTAGATGCACAAATTTAAAATGCTTCTAATTTTAAAAATGCAAATAAAGTACCTGGCACAGCACAAGGCACAGTAATAAATGGTAGTTCCTTTTCCTGTCCCCTTCATCTGGTTTAACAGACACGCTCTGCTGTTCAGAGGCATCTGTTCATCTGATTTCCTTATATGGAAATTAGAACACTTCTTTCTTTTCCTGCTTAGATATTAACAATAAGAAGGCTTTTCTAGCACAGAACAAATCTGTCATTAATCTCACTAAATCAAATGAATCTTAAGTCTTGCTACCACACGAGATTAGAAAGTTGAGAACCTTAGTTATGGAGACAAAACCAACATCCAGAGAACAAGCATATTAATTTGCTAGTTTCGAAGACTGTTTTTGAAGAGGCTATATATGTCCCGAACATCGTTTAGGGCACTAGGAATATAAGATGAATGCAATAAAGTTTCTGCCCCCAATCAGGTGCTCATAACCTAGAATGTAAACTAAGAATCTCCATAAATGTGCTAAGTGCCCTGGAAGCACTGGGGTGACTATTTTGTTGGGCAGGGGAATGCCTAGGGGAAGGAGTCACAGAAAGGAGACTGAAGCCAGATCTTAGATGAGTTTACATTTTCCAGAAGCCAATGGGAAGAAATGCATTCCAGCAACAGAATGGCCTACAAAGAAGAAGAGTGTGAAGGAAGAAGGCATATGTGGGAACACAGCTGAACTGCATGGAACAAGATGTAACCAGACTATAGCTCAAGAACTCTTGAGTGAGGCCAGGCTCGGTGGCTCATATCTGTAATCCCAGCACTTTGGGAGGCTAAGGTGGGCAGATAACCTGAGGTCAGGAATTTGAGACCAGCCTTGGCAACATAGCAAAATCCCATCTCTACCAAAAATATAAAAAATTAACCAGGTGTGGTGGTGTGCACCTGTGGTCCCAGCTACTCAGGAGGCTGAGGTGGGAAGATCACTTGAACCAGGGAGGCAGAGGTTGCAGTAAGCCAAGATTGCACCACTGCACTCCAGCCTGGGTGACACAGGGAAATTCCATTTCCCAGCACTCCCCAAAAAAACCTAAATGGTAAATGAGGCTGAAGGTAGGCTGCAGAAAGATTGTGAAGGGCCTTATATCCCATGGCAAAGAATTTGGAATAAACAGCACAGAAAGGATTACATGCTATATACAAAGTACACAAAAGGTAAATTCAGGGAAGAAAGAGATCAATATGGACAGAATAACCAGAAAGATGTCTTTGTGGTAGAACATCTGAACTGAGCAAGAACCCATGAAGGTGCACGTTAGACATGGCCCAAGTTAAGTGTGGAAGCAGCACAAAAAAGAATAGGGGAAATTAAGCTGAAACAGTAAGTCAACAGTGAGCCACCATTTCCGTAGGGATATTAAGATGGAAATGGTTTTTATTTTTTCTTTAAGAAAGAGTGAATGCAGCAGCAACACGCAAAATGTGAAAAGAACACACAAAACAGAAAACAGATGGTTCATCAACCTGGGAGGGAAACATGCAGAACTCTCAGACAAAAGTATAAGGAATACTACATCAGCAGCAACACAGTCCACTAGGAGTTAAGATGCACAGGTCCTAAATCCCGCTACTAAGATACCATGTATGAAATTGGGCAACTCGGACAATTGTTCAAAGAACATTTTCTGAATACCTAGTATGTGCCAGGCACTATTCTAGGTAGAGGTATAAAGATAAGAGACTCACACCCTTAAGAGCCCAACCAATGGAATACAAAACAGATATATAAAGGTAATTTCACTATCAAGTGGTATGATCCAAGTAAGTACAAGGTACTATGGGGCAGAGAGGAGGGGCATTTAACTCAAATATCTGAACAAAACATTTTACCTCTCTCAGTCTCAGGTTTCCCCATTTATAAAATAAGGAGAAAGGATACATGACCCCCACTGCCTCTGAGGAACAAAATGCTATAATTCTATAAATGAGGGCACTGACAAAAAATTCAAGTCTCCAAATCTAAGACCAAGCTAACACTGAAGGAAAGTGCCTAGGCAAGAACCACATACCAAGACGCTATTAAAAACCAAGTAAGGAAGGGGGGCTGTCCCCTGGCTTACCTCTGGTGTGGCCTGAGAAACTTTACAAACAGTTTCCATTCCTCCTAGCTTCCAGTGTCCATCTTCACTCACAAACACAGATGATAAACAGACATTATTGTGTGTTAGGTGTCCCTGGAAAAAAAAAAGAACAGAAGGAAGAGTGCCACTCCAGGATCTGAAATAGAAATTTACTTCAAAAAATGTTTTTCTCCATCTCTCACAATCTTTATTTTAAAAAACTAAATACTAATCACCAAAAAAATTATGACAAGCCTTCCCACTTGTGGCATAATAAATGGAACTATAACTTTAAGAAACAACAAATTGAATGAAGTTAGATAAAAAGAAAAATGGAATGGAAGGGCTTCTGTTATCTCCCCCTGCCTGATGTGGCAGGTTAATAAACACATTAAAGCCAGTGCACACAGTCATCTCCCGATTTCTATGGGAGTCAGGGGATATACATGTTCTTAAACATACATTTACAAGTCTGTATAATCTGTATTATTTGCTTCCAATGCCTTTAAAGATAAAATATATCTTTGCTCACATAGGTTATTTTATTTATTTTCTTCTCTAAATTCTTTCTCACCCACATTCTATCACGAACCCAGATCTACTTCATCTGAAATCTTGTTAGCAGGCATTAAAAAAATTCTGCCTGAAGAGGAAAATGGAATGATAAGGACCACCAGAAATATCCCACAGACTGGCCAGGTGCAGTGGCTCACGCCTGTAATCCCAGCACTTTGGGAGGTCGAGGCAGTCAGATCATGAGGTCAGGAGATCGAGACCATCCTGGCTAACACGGTGAAACCGCATCTCTACGAAAAATACAAAATATTAGCCGGGCATGGTGGTGGGCGCCTGTAGTCCCAGCTACTCGGGAGGCTGAGACAGGAGAATGGCGTGAACCCGGGAGGTGGAGCTTGCAGTGAGCCGAGATCGCACCACTGCACTCCAGCCTAGGCGACAGAGTGAGACCCTGTCTCAAAAAAAAAAAAAAAAAAAGAAAAAAAAAAAAGAAATATCCCACAGACCACAAAAGAGCCCATTTTAAAACTGTAAAAATAGTACAGTCAAATAAGTAAAAGAAAGGGAGAAAATAAGAACAGGATTCAGGTATTTAAGTTTTTTTCCCCAAACCAAAAATCATTTCAGTGATAAAAAAGTACGTTTAAAGTTATTATGTATGTATGTAATGTATGTATTTATTACAGGGTCTCTGTTGCCCCAGCTGGAGTACAGTGATGTGATCACAGCTCACTGCAGCCTTGACCTCCGGGGCTCAAGCAATCCTCCCACCTCAGTCTCCAGTGTAGGAGGACTACAGGCATGTGCCACCATGCCTGGCTCATTTTTTAAAATGTTTTTGTAGAGATAAGGTCTTGCCATGTTGCCCAGGCTGGTCTCAAACTCCTGGGCTCAAGCAATCCTCTTGCCTCGGCCTCCCAAAGTGCTGGGATTACAGGTGTGAGCCACTGCGCCTGGCCAAAAGAGCACTTTAAATATTCTACCCAATACATCAAATGTGTAAATATTTTTATAGAGAATACTCCAAAAGATAAATATTTTTTAAAGGAAGGTTTAGAATAGTGTGTATAGTATATCTCCATTTGAGAAAAAAATGAAAGAGAAGAAGTATACACACTAGATATTTGTTTTATATGCACAAAGAACATCTCTGGAATAATACACGAGTTACCACCATCGCCTCTGAAGAGAGGAATTAGGGCACTGGAATCAACGATGGGAGAGGGACACCTCACCCACATACTGTACAAACTTTTTAACCATGTGTATGCACTTTTGTCAACAAAGAAGATATTTCTCCCCACTGAACCACTAATAATTCTCATTATCATGCGAACTTGTAAATGCACTTTTAAGAGACTATAAATCCAACATGATATTTGGAGAATCTGTCTCCAATTAATTGAAAAAAATTTAAAAACATACATAAAGATGAGTCAAGTCCAAGTGTTTCTAACCTGTGACTAGTATTTTTTAATCTTGGTGGACTGCCAAAGACCTTAATGCTTCAGAATGCAAATACCATTAAGAAAACAGTAATACTGTCAAGAAACAGACCAGAAGTAAACCTAGGAACCATCTTCTAGTAATAGCAAGTATCATCAGAGAGCCAAGCACACTGGTTACACCACAGAATGTTAAGAGGCTGTCTCTCAATTGGCCCCAACTACTCAAATGGGAAAGGAAAGGATATGTATGTATTCTGCCTCTTCCTAAGAAATGGTCATTTCTTTCTTCAAAATCTAAAATGGGACACAACTCCTGAAAACAAATAGGAACTTTAGTCTATGGCAGCACTAACATTACACCTTTTCTTTGTTTTAGTAACTCATGCCAGCTGTAGCTATTTTTAGGCAAAGAATTATCCAAAACTAGAGACAGACTATAGTAAACTAAAATAAAATTCTATAAGTAACTGTCCAGGGACACAGAACCAGTTGTCCATTCTATAAAACCTCTATCTATAGCACCTCTTGTGCCTTCCAACATGCTATTTTTCCTCAGGAAGTTTTCTAATAATAACACTTCACTTACAATTTCTATAAACACCATAATTTATAAGTATTACCACACACATCACCCTCCCACCCCCATCTACATCAAAGTCTGTGATGCAGACTATTCAGGTTACTTACTCTGTCATGAAGGAAGATAAGAGCCAGCAATATGTCATAGATCCCAGCACAGACCTCTGCAGAAGACAATGTTTCCAAAGCCACTTCCAGGGGCTGTACTCGCTCAGTGACAAGATGAATGCCATCCGCTTCCACAGTACAAGATAAAAATCTTAGCAAGCAAGGGTGACGAAGTGTCTTCAAATGCTTTAAAAATACAAACCGAAGAGTTGAAGTTAATGACCCCAAACCAGATTATAGTTTCATATACATTATGGGGGAAATCAGAAAATGTATACTTGCAGTTAAGGCTCTTTTGAGCTCCCTACCTTCCTCCCTACCCACTATATTTTACATAAGGCAAAGATCTATTACTTGTTCTGACATCATTCAATTTACTAACATTTAAATGGCTCTACAGAAATTTCCAGTTCCATTATTGTAGTGTAAGCCTCATAAGAGCCCAGATCTCTCAACGATTACTGCTATAAACTGAACAAAGTGCCAGAAACAACTGAAATCCTGACAAGTAAGCAAATGCAGATTATGGAGGGGAGTCAAACCTGAAGAAGCGACACCCATGGGGTAAGTTTCTTGGTTTGGGGAAATTTTCCCCTTCTCACAGCTATGCATGGTGACAGGCCCCAGTTGCAAAGCAGTGTAACAAAGGTGCTAAAAGTCCAGTAAAAACTTTACCATCTTTCTGGCTGAAAGAATGATAGAAAAGAACCAAGGAAGGTGAGTATGAGGAGGGTATCCCAGAGAGGAGAGAGCTGGAGAGATGCCCTGATTTTTCACATACCCACAAATTCTCAGAAGCAAGCATCCACTGGATAGACCCAAACCAGCAGAGCAAAGTTTTGAGAAACAGACAGGTTGCAAATACCATTCACAGGAAGAGTAAGAGGAACTAGTTCAAAAACATGAGGCCTGAACCTAAATTAGCTGCCTGCTAAATAAAAAACATCAGCATTTTCCAAAGGATTATAACAGAGCAAAGAGTTATGTGACATCGTATTCAAAATGTCCAGGATGCAACCCCAAACTACTCAATATACAAAGAACCACAAAAATGTAACACATTCTCAATGGAAAAGACAACCAACAAACACCACTCCAAGGGGCCTCAGATATTAGAATTACCAGAAAGAATTTAAAGCAGCTATTATAATCATCCTCCTAGAGATAAAGGAAAAGTTATAAAATAAATAGAAAAATTTAAATTTCCAAAAGAAAAATAAAAGATTGAAAATCAAAAATTAATGTATAGACTCATTAACAGAATGAATATGACAGAATACAGAGTCAGTAAACTTGAAAATATTAACCAATCTGAAGAATAAAAAATGTTTTAAAAAATGATCAGAGGGGCCAGGTTTGGTGGCTCACACCTGTAATCCCAGCACTTTGGGAGGCCAATGCAGGAGGATCACTTCAGCCCAGGAGTTCAAGACCAGCCTGGGCAACACAGTGAAATCCCCATCTCATAAAGAAAAATTAAGAAAGAAAAAAAAGAGACCAGAGCCTCAGACACCTGTGACAATAACAAAAGGTCAAATAAATATAACTGAAGTCCCAAAAAGAGAAAAGAAAAAAATTGGGGCATAAAAAATACAATGGATGAAAATTTTTAAATGGATGAAAATACTTAAAGTATTTAGCCAAATTTAAATTTTACAGACTTGAAGAATTTCAGTGAATATAAACAAGATAAATTTTTTAAAAAGCACACTTAAACATATTACCATCAAACTGCTAAATATCAAAGATAAAAAAATCTTAGAAGCAGCTAAAGGAAACACATTACATGGAGGAGAATGATGATTTAAACAACTGCAGACTTCTCATCAGGAAAGGTGGAGGGCAAGAAACAATGAAACATGTTTAAAATGCTGAAAGAAAAAACTATCAGCTTGGAATACTGTATCTAAGCAAAAGTAACCTTCAGAGGAAAAGGCAAAATAAAAGCACTTTTGGTGACAAAAAAAAAAAAACCAGAAAATTTCTTGCCAGAAGACCTGCTATATAAAAAATGCTCATGAAGTTCTTCAAATGGAAGAAAAAATGATACCAAAGGGAAACTTGGATCTTCAGGAATGAAGGAACAGCATCAGAAACAGTAAATATTACAATAAATATGAAGGCCACTTTATTTATTTTTTTTTTTTTGAGACGGGGTCTCACTCTATTGCCTAGGTTGGAGTGCAGTGGCGCAATCTCAGCTGACTGCAACCTCCGCCTCCCGGGTTCAAGTGATTCTCCTGCCTCAGCCTCCTGAGTAGCTGGGACTACAGGCTTGCACCACTATGCCCAGGTAACTTTTGTATTTTTAGTAGAGACAGGGTTTCACCATGTTGGCCAGGCTGCTCTTGAATTCCTGACCTTGGGCAATCCACCCACCTCAGCCTCCCCAAGTGTCGGGATTACAGGCGTGAGCCACCGTGCCCAGGTGAAGGCCACATTTTTACCTCTTCAGTTATTTAATCGCTATTTAAAGCAGATATTGTAATACTTCCTAGTGAGGTTTTCAATGTGTGTGAATGAATGTACAATTAATATGTAACAAAGAATGGTAGGGATAGGAGGCTGAAGATACCTACATTACAAGGCTTCTACGTTTTATGTGACATAGTACAATATTAACCACAGTAGACTATTTTTTGCCCTATTTATTTTTAATTTTCTTAAATTAAAAAAATTGATAATATGCATATTTTGGGGGAGTACCTGTGATTTTAATACTTTCGTAAAATTTGTAAAGATCAAATCAATGTAACTGGGATATCCATCACCTTAAACATTTGTCTTTTCTTTATGCTAGAAACATTAGAATTATTCTCTTCTAGTTATGTAAAAATATACAATCGATTACTGTAAACTAGTCATCCTACTGACCTATCAAACACTAGATCTTATATCTTCTATCTTGTATCTTCTAACTGCGTATTTGTACCCATTAATCAACCTCTCTTCATCCCCTACAATCCCCTACCCTTCCTGGCCTCTGGTAACCACCAGTCTACTCTCAACTGGTATGAGATCAACTTTTTCAGATTCCACATGAGTGAGATCTTGTGGTGTGTGTCTTTCTGTGCCTCATTTACATCACTTAACACAGCGGTCCCCAACCTTTTTGACACCAGGGACCAGTTTCATGAACACAATTTTTTCATGGACCAGGGGTGGGGGGATTATTTCGGGATGAGACTGTTCTACCTCAAATCATCAGGCATTAGTTAGACTGCCATAAGTGCACAACCTAGATCTCTTGCATACACAGTTCACAATAGGGTTCCTGCTCCTATGAGAATCTAATACTGAGCGGTGACAGCGTGCTGGCAGTCACAGCCCTCGCTCACTCTCGGCGCCTCCTCTACCTGGGTTCCCACTTTGGCGGCACTTGAGGAGCCCTTCAGCCCACCACAGCACTGTGGGAGCCCCCTTCTGGGCTGGCCAAGGCCGGAGCCGGTTCCCTCAGCTTGCAGGGAGGTGTGGAGGGAGAGGTGCGAGCGGGAACCGGGGCTGCCCACGCAGCTTGTGGGCCAGCTGGAGTTCTGGGTGGGCGTGGGCTTGGCAGGCCCCCCACCAAATAATTTATTATTATTTTTTGAGACAGAGTTTTGCTCTTGTTGCCCAGGCTGGAGTACAGTGGCACAATGTCAGCTCACTGCAACGTCCACCTCCTGAGTTCAAGCAATTCTCCTGCCTCAGCCTCCCGAGTAGCCAGGATTACCAGCATACGCCAACATGCCTGGCTAATTTTTGTGTTTTTAGTAGAGATGGGGTTTCACCATGTTGGCCAGGCTGGTCTCAAACTCCTGACCTCAGGTGATCCGCCTACCTCGGCCTCCCAAAGTGCTGGGCTTACAGGCATGAGCCACCATGCCTGGCCTACAAGTGTGTTTTGAGCTACGGTTTCTGTATAAAATTATGTAGCCTCCCTCATATTTTCATTTAAGTATCATTTCAAGTAATTTTCAAATAAATTTCAAATAATTTTCAAACCAAATCTTTCATATTCTCTTCTGCTTATTGTTTTACTCTACAATACCTAGAAATTTTCTTGATCCAAAGTGAGTACTTGTTTGTTTAATAAAGAAGGAGAGGAAGAAATGACTCATTACATGTTTCTGAACAAGGCACTTAGCAAGAACCTTATTTCTCACTCTCCTTTGGTACATTCAATATTAAGCATAAATTATGCACACAGATTCACAGGAAAGGCTAGCAGTTCAGAATCAAATAGGACATTTTTTGATTCAAGCCTCTGCTGCTCTAAAGAACAGCAACAAGACATACTTGCTAAGGGTAACTAGGATATTTTTCAATGAACATCAGTTGAGCAAATAAATGGCTCTTGCCCTAGTAGAGAAAGATGACTATTTTTGAATGAGTGTCTTGAAAGCACTTTCCCCAAAGTTATTGAATACCTATTACATCCCATTTACTGTCCTAGGTGATGGTCTCTGAAAGAGGGTTCTGAGTAAGAACTTTTATTGTTAAATATGAATAGTATTATATAATTTATCAATGATGATATTTTTCTACACCCAAACAGGGATCTTAAGTATGAGATTCTATCCCTAAATATAAATGATTCCCGTTTATCAGGAATCAGTTATGATTCCGCTATCCAGAGAATTCATTCAAGCCTCAGAGGCTTAACTTTTTATTGTTGTTCTGCCTCTGATTCGCTATTTCACTTTGAGAACTATGCAAAGTTAACTGACTCAGCATTACAGCCCAAATCCACCTGCAGGCTTTTAGATGAGACAAAGCCATAATTTCATGCTGTTAAATATGTTAAGTAAACAAAATAACCAAGATGCCTAAACTAGAGAACAAAGATCTTCAGGGAAAAATATTATTCCTTTTTCTCTGAAGACATAAATCTAAGATAAAATGCAGATGCTTTTTTTTTTTTAAATGTCCACTATCTGAAGGTTAGATCATAAACTAACAATAAAATGCAGAAAGAGAAAGGAATAAAAATTCCATTCTGTAGAGCTTGCATTTGAGGTACTGATAAAACTTTTAGGTGGAAATGTTCAATAGGTAAGTGAAAATATAGATCTGGAGCTCAGACTAGAGATTTTGGCAGATAATTAGTTTAGAATGGCAGGTTGGATGGTTATTAACATCCAAGGAAAAAGGAGAGTGTGAAGTCTGAAAGGTGTGGTGGGGAGCAAGTAGCTGGCCATTCCATCTGGCGGGTCCATCATACCTGAGGCATGGGGGATACTTCTGAAGTTCTTCTGAGTGGATAGTGCCCAGAAGCCACGTAAGAGCACTGGATTCTGATTATGAAGGGCAAAAAATAATTTCTTAAAAAGTCAACCATGGGCCAGGTGTGGTGGCTCATGCCTGTAATCCCAGCACTTTGAGAGGCTGAGGAAGGCGGATCACGAGGTCGAGAGGTAGAGGCTATCCTGGCCAACATGGTGAAACCCCACCTCTACTAAAAATTCAAAAATTAGCTGGGTGTGTCGGCGCCTGCCTGTAATCCCAGCTACGTGGGATGCTGAGGCAGGAGAATCGCTTCAACCCGGGAGGCAGAGGTTGCAGTGAGCCAAGATCGAACCACTGCACTCTAGCCTGGGAAACAGAGCGAGACTCCATCTCAAAAAAAAAAGTCAGTATGAGAGAGGAGAACAGCTTTCTCCAACTAGAATGCAAGCTCTTTTGGGCATAGCCATCATCTCTTCCATTTCTTGTTATGCCCACACCATGTGCATTCTTAAATAATGTTGACTAACCCTTCCACAACAGCCCAAATTCATTACGGGGAAGAGCATAATGACTCCAACAATACTAAATAGAGCACTTATATAGCATCTATATACCACTCTTAGAGTCCAGTGTGATTCCTGGCATAAAGACACTCAAGAATCATTTTTATAAGCTTTAATAAGCTTACCACAAAGCCCTAACAAAACACTTAGATTACAGCAAACTACAGCAACCAAATTCGGGCTTAGAATTTATCACTGTTTATAGGCTTACATATATGAGTCATCATCATCAGCAAATTATACTGTTAATTATAGCTGATGAATTCAATATAAAATGAGATGGTCAGATAGAACTAAGTATTTCTCACATTATTTTGTGGCCAGAGCTTATACCTGCATTTCATCTTGGTGTATACTATGATTGTTGTTTTTTACTTGTAACAGTGGAGAAAGTGTATATTGTTATCCAATAACAGAAAACACTATATATCTGCTTGAAATAATCGTTAAAACTACCAAAGGTGTGACCAACAACCCAAACTCTAGAGAAAGTGAGGCAAGCTAAATATATTGTTTTAGTATTTCAGATACCTAGGACATCAAATTCCTAAAATCTAGCACATCGAATGCCATACATTTCTCAAGTGCTATGACCTAGTTTTTTAAGATTATGAGAAACATTCTGAGAATCTAAAGTTATCACTTTGTTGCAATTTCAAATTTCCCAAATTCATATATGAGGTTTTCAAAGCCACAGAATGGCTTAACAAGAGACAAAGATGAACTATGTGCAAAGACTCAGACATGGCTTAAAAGGGTATCTACGAATATTAAGGGGGAATAAGTCTTCCCTCTCAAGCTTCGCAATTCCTTCAGCACAGAAGTCCTCAAAAATGGAGAGTGGTCTTGGTGTTTTTTCCTTTAAAAACTCGATCTAGGTTATTCAATTTTCTTGGTACGTGCATCATAAAGCGTAACACAATTTTAAAAAAATCTTATAAAGAAAAAAATACTAAGAAAGATAAGTCTCTAGTACCTCGCCAATAATAGTCAGTTTATTAAAAACAATGCACAATCTTATTAGATGAAAATAACAGGAGACATGTTAGACATTAACTGTAAGAACAAGAAAGCGAAGTAAGGCATTTTGTCTTTTGTAAAATCACAATAAAAAATTCTTAACAATACCTAGATGATGTAAAAAAAGAGTCAAAAATGTGGTTCTACCAAAAAGCAAAATTACCTAGCAAGAAAACAGCCAGCTATATACTTTTTACCACCACGCTTCTCGAGAGAACTGTTACCCATCTTTTTCTTTAGGAACCATCTTATAACAATTTCATGCTTGATCAAAAATACAACATCAAATAAATTACTCTTGTGAAGACCAAAATTCCATTACTAATATAATCCTTTATAATCATTTTAAAAAATAAAAACAATTTAGAGTCCTATGAAATAGACATCAATGTTCCATACCTGTTGATAACTAAGGGACCCAAGGTAATAGAGATTATAATTCTAACAAAATCAAGATATCAAGTTCAACCTGAAAATAGCATGCCTACCAGAATAAACATTGGAGAATTAACTTACTAATACAATTACATTTTCCATTTTAGAAGATGATATATCTGAATGGCTAAATTTCCAAAGTGCTAGCTATCCAAAGAAGCATCAACTAATGCCTTCATTTTCCCTAATTCAAAAAGACACTTGGGGTTATTTTATTGACTTACATTCCACAGTAAAATCATTTTTTCTGATAAGAGGCCACGATCTCCTGAGTGTGTCAGACAGCATGCTAATGCACTGGCACCCTCTGCCTGGAGCAACAATTATAAGGCATGAACTACAAGGATCTTTTCCCTAAGGAGGAAGCTGAAGCCTCCAGAATGTTGTCAATACTTAACTGCATTTTGCTAGACGAGATTAACTCCTTATATCGCTCCTTATATCTTATATTAGCTACATAAAAATGTCTCCCTAACTTTCTCACCAGAAAAATAAAATATGATGATAAAAGCCATCGTACTGAGTTTTATGATGTTTTTTGGCTACAGGTATGGTATCTGACCATGTCATGCAAATGGAAGATAGGCCCATGAAGTAAGAGCAATGTTTTGAAAGGACATAAATAAAATACTGGTCCTTATGATCTTACCTCCTTTGA
Source organism: Gorilla gorilla gorilla (assembly GCF_029281585.2). Taxonomy (NCBI): domain Eukaryota; kingdom Metazoa; phylum Chordata; class Mammalia; order Primates; family Hominidae; genus Gorilla; species Gorilla gorilla. The sequence goes on along the minus strand of NC_073224.2, from coordinate 86,876,115 downwards.
ACTTTACTAATTTCATATTTTTTTTTAAAGAAAACAAGATAGTAAAAAGTACTAACTATTAAGTCGTCACCTATTATGGTACCTTGGCAGCTTTATTAACCTTGTCTTCATTTTCTCTCTTATACACAAAAACTGAAGCAAATTTGCCATCTTGCAGTACAGCGGGATAAACAGCAAGTCCAGAGGGTAAGGTAAATGGTGGTTCTTTCAGTGTATAGCTCTTTAAAGCACTGTTCTCTGATCCCATCCCTTATGCAGTGAGGCAGTACTGCCACTCTTCCTCAAAGCCAAGCAGATCTAAAAGAAAACAGAAAAGAATTTCAAACATTAAATCCCTATCTGCAACATCAACAAGAGATATCCAGACATAGCCACCCCAAACTACTAGTTTCTTTGATCCTCATAACTAGGACATTTGACAGTAAAAATGGTAAACGCTCTGCAAGTTACCAGCAATGGTTGTTAATTAACAACTAACAGCTCTAGAGAAAATGCACATTACTAAATAGTCACAGGTAGTTACTGTCCCTCCCCAAACTCCACCACATACAAACTTTCAGAGTGGAAAGGCAATCAAAAATAGAATAAGGTAATTCATACTTCCTAACTCACTTGTATATCCTCACTCACAAAGGAAAATGTTGTAAAACTTTATTATTCAAAAACAATAAAACTTCTGTATGTAGAAATAACTTAAAATTATAAAGGAAAACAATACAAATTGGAGAATACTTATAATAATGAGGAAAATCATGGTTTTAATGTTAATATGTTGAAAAACATTGTTAATATAATGAAAAACATATTAACAAATGAAGAGCTCATATAAACCAAGTAAAACACTAAAACACCAGTACAATAATGGGAAAGAAAACAGACAACTCATTGAAGAAACACAAATGACAATAAATGTAAGAAAAAGTACGATCGCACTACTCTTCAAAGCTATCCTAAGTAAAAAGGGGAAACCGCAAAACTGAATCTCAAATAATCTCAAATGCTAAAAAAAAACAAAAGCCCACACATACACAGAATTCAAATGCAACTATGACAAAATACTTCAGTGCTCGCCTAGTGAAGGGGCACAGTTAGAGGGATCAAGGGAGAGGAAAGGATTATCATGATGTATGAGGAACTTTTGGGAGGATGGATATATTCATTATCTTGATTATGATGATGGTAACAGGTGATTATGTCAAAACATAAAACTGTATACTTTTTTCATTTATTCTGTATCAATTACACCTCAAAGTTGTTTTGGAAAGAAATATATGTATACATACACACAGACTTGAAAATATATGTTGAAGTATTAACAGAGGTTTCCAGTGGAAGGTCAGATTATAGGTAATTTTATACACACACACTTGCCTGCACCTTCCAAATCTTCTACAATATGAACAGCTTTCTTGACAACAGGGATACAAACTCACAGGGTGACAAGAGGTAATGTGCGGTGCCCCAGCAGTACTGGCAGCCTGGCAGAGGGACCTACTGTGCGTGCATGGGACCTACTGTGAGAGGCTTGCATTCTGAAGACAGTGGCTATCACAGAGTTCCAACCAGGACTGCAGTTTCAGAACTGTCAGATCATGCCACTTATCGTGAGGAACCAAGAGCCTGAATAGTTTTGTGGAAATCTCCATATTTTTCAATGTTGAATCAAATGTTTTCTAAACCTATATAGGCCAAACAACGTATGTCTGAAAAATCTGTGGCAGTCAGTTTTCAGTGGTGGCTTTACCATAATATAAAAATTAGAAAATAGAGTTCTTACTAACTCTGGCAATGTAGAAAGCAAACTGCTACAAATATGGCCAATAATTCTATGTAGGCCTTTAAAAATTTGTTTAAAATCTGTATTCTTTGGACAAATATAAACTCAATAATCATTACACATTGACCCTCTACTTGGAATTTTTCCCCACTTCGGTGAAATTCCATACAACACCTTCTACACTGGGTATGTAATGCTGCTCAAAACACATGCCTAGAACAAAATTTAAAATGCCTACCGATCCACAACCATCGTTATATAAGAAACACATGTATAAAGGCTAAAGCTATCTAAAATTGAAGATTTTCAAAATCTAAAAATGTTGCTGAGAATAAGAACTAAATCTGCTTTGTAACAAATTCACTGAATTCCTACCTACCTGGCAATGTATCTTTCTTAAAAATGACAGAGAAGCAAAAAACAGTACTAAAAGAAATGCCAAGTATGGCAACTATGGTAACATTCACCTTTCTACCGGGACTACAAATAAAAAGTTTATGTGGGACCATGGGTAAAAGCAACAATGCTAATCCCTCTGTTCTGGAGATAGAGTGCTGGCCAGATTGTCACAACCTCCTGCTGAGTAGAGAGGATTATGCTTAGCACTTGATCTTGCCACCTCTTCTTGGGCAGAGTTAATGTTGTCAGGTACCTATCCTGGGCCAAAGGGCGGTTAATTCACAAATTAGCCATCAATTTCATGGCCTGAGTGAAGAGATAAACTGACCAGATCATTGTCTCCCCCAGGAATTTGAACTAAGAACAATTTTTGCCTATTAGAAGCATAGCTGAAGGTAGAAGGATGCTATGAGGTGGAGGTGGAGCTATGGCAAACCAAAGCCACATGAAGTCAGAAACTTTCCAGAGGAAGTCAGTTGGTAGTAAAATTTTAAAAAGCAAACACTGGGACAGTAGCTTAGTCATACTTAGGGGGCACATTACTATATCCATCTCAAGACTACCAGAAGCCCAGCCTCAAATCTAATTCCACCCAGATACCCTAACATCCCATTGACACCCTTACAACCAGCCCCCTTTTCCTCAGGTAACTTGAATGGGTCTACGTTCTTTGAAACTAATTGCCATTTCATAGGCAGAAAGCTCTACTTGGTCTCCAACTGCTGCCTGAAAAGCCAGTCAGACTGGAAGAGTGAGTTACAGAAGTGTTACTTTGAAAGTATCTGAAGCTAGTCTGACCGTCTCTCTCTCACCCACAAAACACAGCTTTCCAAAATCAACACACAATTAAGAGAAAAGCAGAGAATAAGGGACTGTATATAAATGAATATCTTCTTGGCAGGAAATCATGCTGTTTATTTAAGTGTTAATATTAATCCTCATGGGAGATAAGACTGCCACCAGGATTCAGGGTCAGTGCTCTGGCTGATGAATGGCAGTCACCAGAGGCAAGAGAAAGGAACATTTAATTTACTTAGCTATTTCTAAATAGCAAAATACCTCCTTGTGGGAACATTGGCCTTGCAATAGCTATTAACCTTAGATTTCATATGAATTCCACTATAATTAACAAAGTTATAAAAGCATTAGGAAGTAGTTAAAATTCATTTTTCTTACTGTATTTTAGGTCTAAGACTAAAAATATCACTTAAAAATTAAAAAGGGATGACTCAATTTCTTGAGAGAACTGGAAAGGATGCCATTTTCTTGTTTTGAAAGCATGTTAACTTTGACAGAAGTCCACTGATACCATCAGTGTAATACTGACAGTGGTAAGAATATATTGTATGTTCCCAGTGCAAACTTTATTGGGGGAAAATTAAAAAGGTGTGCTGATTAGCAATTTGAGAATGTTTTGAAGCAGTAATTCTTCACGCTAATATATCTAAAGAAGCACAAATACTGTTATATGAAGAAGTTTTTTTGTTTGTTTGTTTTTTGTTTTAAATAGAGATATGGTCTTGTTCTGTTGTTGCTGGCCTAGAGTGCACTGGCGCTATCCTATCTCACTGTAACCTGGAATTCCTGGGCTCAAGCTACCTGCCCTCCCCAGCCTCCCTAGTTGCTGAGATTACAGGCATGTGCCACCATGCCCGCCAGTGCTTTAAAAATGATAATTCAGCTAAAATTGATTTATTGAAATGTAAGAAAAACACTTGGCCTTCCAAAATGCTTTCCTGTTGTTTTGAGGACCGGGAAAACACAAAATCTTGCTCATTAGCTTTGAAATTAAAAAGTCACAAGAAGGTAGAAAAGGATATCCTGGTATCCCGTAATAGGTATTTCGTAGCACTTAGCATCTCCACTCTATAATAAAATGCTGAGTTGACAGTCTCTGACTTGAATATGCATCAGAGTCTTCCCTTTAATAATCTCCTTCCACTCTTTTGCCTACTTGGGCAGCACATAAAATTTCTGGACCGCTTGTAGATTAAGAAAACCCTTGTCTAGGTCAAAGGGCAACTCATACACTCAACTAAGAAACCCGTGTGCTCTAGGGAAATGTTTCTACCAAATATTTTCTTTTCCCAGCAATTAATCGAGACTACCTTGGTCCTAGCTCCCTTAGCTTGAAAGTTCCAAAGATAATGGCTTGCACTGTGAGTATTAAGGATGCACTGTACTGGCTGATATTCTGGTATCCAGCGGTAACGTTACTCCGGCCCTTCGCTTTCGTGTTTCAGGTATATATTCCCTCTGCGGAACTCAGTCCAGCATTGCTAGCTGACAAGCAATACACAATTAAGTCTTTATGGGCCAAAATAATTATGATTTCAGCTCAAGATACATTTTATAAGAACATGGGTCCTTAAAAACAGCAGTTAACAGTGACCCCCAAAATTCGAGACCCGACTCCGAGAATTTCACATGGACTCCTGAATATGCTCTTCTGAGAAATGTTTCATCTTTATTCTAAACAGAAAGCACTATGCCAAGACAGGAGCCAGCTGGGCCTTGGGGGACGGGCACTGGTCTTGGATCAAGAATGAGGCCGCCTTCCCGAGGGCGGGAGCGCCCCCAGGATCCCCCCGGGCTCGGGCACTGCCGCCCCGGGACAGTGACCCGCCCAGCCGAGCACCCTCGCCCTGCTTGCCGCGACCCCGCGGGGTCACTGAAGGGCCGAGGCGCCGCTCTCGCTTCGCTGGCCCCTCACCTTCCACACCTCCCTGCGAGGACCGACTCCGCGGCTGCCTTGGAAAGCTCTGGCCGCGGGCGCCTCACCTGTCGGGGGTCGCCCGCGAAGCGCAGATTACAGGGCGCCCCACAATCAGCAAGGGGAGGCTGCTCCGAACCTGAGAGCACAGCTCAACCGGCCGCCGGCGCCGCGCCGAGCTCGCTCCCGCGCGGGCCCCAGAGCGCAGACCCGCGAGCCGGGCGCGCGCCCGCCGCCTCCTCCCCGCCCGGCCCCTTCCCCCACGGCGCAGTCCTGCAAGGACTTGGGGCGCAGCGCAGGGCTCCCTGTTACCTGCAGGAAGGCGGCGGGGGAGGAGGCCGAGGGTCTTGGCTCTGGTACCCTGTTGGCCCCCCTGTTGACACCAACCACCCCTGCCTGCCTGTAAGGCTGTGGCCACTACACCCACAATCTTCTGGGGGCCGGGTTTCTCCTACACCATAGAGACGGGTCCGGAAACGGGACAGAAGGCCCACCTTCCTCCCTCCGACGCCACCAATGAGGCCAACTAACCAGGAACCGAGGTAGAGCGGCCGCACAGCTGAGTCTCAGGCCGGTGCCATCTTAAGTGTGGGCGCCGCGACGATACCGCGTTTCACTCACTGCCCCAGTGGTCTAGTTAGTCCACGAAGATGCCCCCTTTCTAGACCTTTGGGTCGAATGCTTGAGTTTGTCTTGACTTGAATTTTTAGGCTTTTAACAGCAGAGTTTTAATTTCATTTCCGCCCAAATCCAAAATGGCTGCTGGCCACTTGTAGCAAATAGTAGAGGTGCAGGGCGGAGAAAAGGAGTACGCGAATTAGCGAGGACTTTCAGGAGAGTGACGTCACTCAACCTGTAGCTTTGATTGGCTGGGCTGCGAGGGTGGAGTCGTGCAGAGCCGCTGCTGGCGGAGGTTGTGGTGATTTCGCTTGATCTTTGAGAGGGAAGGTGCTGAATCAAATTTCATTTAGCAAAAAGTAATATTTGAAAATTTTAATATTAATGCAGTAGTTTTGCCCCCCTCCATGCTTTCTGCAGTGTCAATTACCTGTGGTCAAACCTTGGTTCAGAAATGTTAAATGGAAAACTCCAGAAATAAACAATTCTTAAGTTTCAAACCGCCTGCATTCTGAGTAGCCCGATTAAATCTCGGGCCATCCACTCTGTCCCACCCTTGACGCGAATCATCTGTCGCAGGTAGCCGCGCTGTGTACAGTATCCACTCATTACCCACTCAGTAGCTGCTTTGGTTAACAGATGCACCCGTAGTATAGCAGAGATAATGAGAGATACCAGCTGCTTATGTTCAGGTAACCCTTATTTTACTTAATAATAGCCGCAAAGCACAGGAATTGTGGTGCTGACTATTTGGATATGCCGAGGAGAAGCTGTAAAGTGCTTCCTTTAAATGAAAAGGTGAAAGCTCTGGACTTAATAAGGAAAGAAAAAGAGTCATATGCTGAGGTTGCCAAAATCTATAATAAGAACAAATTATCCATGAAATTGTGAAGAAGGAAAAAGATTCGTGCTAGTTAACTAAGCACCTATCATGCACTGTGGCTGTAACTTTTGTAGTTTGAGGTGCAACAGCAAAAGACGGAAAAGGCATTACATTTGTGGGTGGGAGACATGAACAGAAAACGTGTTTCAGCTGACCGCAGTAAGTTTTGCCAGAAAGTGTTGAGCCTATAGGAAGACTTCAGAAAGGGATCCCCTGAAATTAGGCACACCAAGCTATTTACTGCAAGTAAGGGATGGCTACACAGATTCAGGAATAGGTTTGGACTGAAAAACATAAAAATAACTGGAGAGGCCACATCTGCTGATAAGAAGCTGCCACATGTCTGGCAGAGTTGAAGACATTGATTAAGGAGAAAGGCTTCCAGGAGATTGATGGATAAGTTAGGAAAATCATTCAGGTAGCAATGAAACTGCCTTTGCAAAATTATGACTAACGCAGTTAAAGAGATCCAATTTAACCAACTCCATCTTGTCCTTAACCTCCATGCTATCCTTGTTCATTCCTGGGCATAGGCTGAACTAACTTTGGAAGGAAATTAGTTTATAATTTACAGTTTGAAACAAAAACAATAAAAGCCCTTTCCCAAAACCAACCTCCTTCTTGCCTGAGGTCTAGACTACCAACATTAGCCACAAGATTAGAAATTATGGTTTGGGAGTCATGCAGCTGGAGGCCACAAGATTCTGACCCTCCCTAAACGGCTCCTGAGATCAGTGCTTCAGATGTTTTGCAGACCCTGCACTTGATGGATCAGCTGGCACTACCCAGATGATAAACTGGCCCATCTGATCTTGTGACCCCCACCCAGAACTGACTCAGTTCAAGAAGACAGTGATGCCCCATAGTTTCATCTCCGACCCAACCAATCAGCACTCCCTGACTTACTGCCCCTCCCCACCCACCAAATTGTCTTTAAAAACTCTACGCTGGAGGAGACTGATTTGAGTAATAATAAAACTCTGGCCCCCCACACAGCCAGCTCTGCATGAATTCTTTGTCTATGGCAATTCCCCTGTCTTGATAAATTGGCTCTATCTAGGCAGACGGCAAGGTGAACCTACTGGGGGCAAGGTGAACCTACTGGGCGGTTATAGCAAGACAAGTTGGTGAAAAAGGATTTGTCAATATGCTTGATGAAGACGTGGGAGAACATATCAAAGGCCTCACTATCCATTCTGAGGACAGGTTTAACCTTCTCAAACTAGAAGCAGGGCTTAGTCACTCTGGACAGTCTCTAGTTCTCTGCCTCCTCCCACTTCCTCTATATGGTCCGTCCAGGCATGTGCCTTGTATGACCACCTCTGGTGACCACCTCCCTATCGAACCATCAGGTACAAGCTACTTGCTTCATCCCCTTGACCCCTATACCCCACATATACTTTGCAGATATGCCTCAGTGACCACCTCTTAGTCACAGTGGGACCAAGATGTTGGACCCAGGACCACAGTGAAGGCTTTGGCCCGCAAGTCCCTCTCTCTGTCTCGTCCCCCTCCCACTGGTTGAGCATGTGTGTCCCCCTTCTCATTGGCCCTGTGAGGCATGCTGTCCTCTTCTTATGGATCTGTAAGTAATGAAACTGCTTCTATTGTTTCACATGTTTTGTTCACCTCCTCTGTGTCTCACCTGACCTATACACCCACACCTGACTTGTTTCCTGGTTAGGGCTCTCCTAGAGAGTGGCTGTCTTGGTTGGAATAAACCAGACACGGGGCAGACAAGAGCCACAAATGTGCCTGCTAATATAAACAAGCTTCCTGTGAGAGGGACCTCCCGTCATGGGTCAGACACCTAGGATTTAGGCCGTCTGCCAGGATAAAGAAGTATTCCATGGAAGGCACACTGTAAATATCCAAGCCCCATCACGGAAGAGCTAACGTTTATAACCACTCCCAGAGAGAGACCTAAAGACCGAATCAGAAAAGAAATACAACACATAGACCCTAGGTTTACTAGCTCCAACATCCATTCCCGCTCCTCGCCTCCTTCTCCCTTGTTCACCTTCGATAAAGAAGTTAAGAAATCAAAAAGATCACTTTCTGAGCCTACTTTCCCGCTAGGGCGGTCACAAGTTCTGGCCGGTGAGACATAGCAGAAGTTGGGAGGAAGATAGACAGTGGATTAGGAAAGGTTTTTCCTCCCTATTAAAGGAAATGGCTGTGGGTGTAACAGCAGCAGCCACCCAAGCACCAGGAGACAGCGGGAGAACATGCTGAGGATGTCGATTTGAAAGACGGATTCTCTTGCCTTTCACACTATCCCTCGAGAGTTCATAACTATGTTTTTCCTCCTTTTACAGGAGGAGTAGAGATGAGTCCCTTCAACCAGTACATGAAATCTTCTGCAGTCAACACAGCTACTTGCTGGCCCACCCTCTTCCCAGTGTCCTCACCTCTGAGTCTTTGCTGGCCTTCCCACCCTGTTCCTTGCTCCCTAATCTTATGTCCAGATGTGCTGAGCTCCAGGGTATCCTCTATAATCATTCATCAGCCTAGAGGACTCTGTATTTCCTTTCATTTCCCCAAGGTAAACCCACTCCTCCAAATATCAATGAGAAGGGAATATTTTGCAGTGAATGGAGTAGGAGAGAGATGGGAGGGAGTTTGACACTCAATCCTTCCCCTCTTCACTATTCATCTACTCACCTATTTGCTCTTGATGTCACTCAGGTCTCTGAACAAATGTCACCTGTTCAGACTCTTAAAGATTTGGGGCGTTGAAATCACAGGCTAACTTGTATATTTTTGTCCAACAAAGATGCAAATCTTTCTGTCCAGTGGAAAAGTTAACCCCAAAGTTTATTCTTATTGCACTAGAGAGCATTTCTCATTTTAAAATCTAATCTAGTAATCTTACTGTATTTCTTTATAAAATTGCTTGTAAGTATGTAGCTACACAAATGCTGTTTGAACAGTCTTAATGTCTTTTTAGTTTCCTCATTAACTAATGTGTTCATTTTCTATTTGCATGAGAGTTATAATTATATTTTGAAAATTCTACTTGAATGCAATTTATCAGAGACAGCTCCCCTGAAAACACTGTCTAAAACAGCACCTTACCTGCCTCTTCCTGTCTTTTGACTTTGCCTTATTTTCCTTAACACCAGTGCACATATTTGTTTGTTCAGCATCTCTGTCCCACAGCTAGAACATCAGCTCCCTGAAAACAGGGCTTCCTTCCTTCATTTCTTTCTTTCCTGCCATATTTCTAGCACATAACACAGTGCCTAGAACATACTAGATACTCAGTAAATATTAAACACACAAATGAATTTACTGAGAGCACACTGCATGTCCCAGGCACCCTCCCTACATCTCTCTGCCTCCCAGCCCTTACCCCACAGAGCCCTCTATAGCTCTGGTTCCAGTTCTCAGTTCCCTGGAGCTGCTCTCTGAGCTCCTTCTGCCTTTCTTATGCATAGAAATCTTGTATTCCCTCACTGATTCCTCAGTCCTCATTTTAAATATGTCTAAGGCCAGGAAAGAAAAGGATCTCCAACAACCTGAATCCGCTGTCCTTAGAATGTGGCTGGTGGGACAGTTAGAAACAAATAGTTTGTTTTCTTAATAGAAATAATTTTTTCTTGTCATACTGTTTAAGGATCAACCTGAATTTTACTTTCAACCAATCCTCTTCTTAATTCAAATCAAAACATGTCAAATTTATGGTATTCAGCTTGACTTTTAGGTGTTTTTTTAATTAATCTTTTTCATGTTTCTAACTTAGATTCCCAAGTAGACTATAAGTATCTTGGATATATTCCTGGTTCTATAAAAGCCTTAGCCATCCAACTTAATTATTTTTTTCCAACTTGATTTGAACTAACTTTTTTACAAGCTCTACCTGAAAACCAAAGAGAGTAAAAGTTATTCAAGTGATTTCTATTTAATGTTCTACCTCAATAATTTGTGTAATTGCATAATTGCAATTAGAATCTGGAAGTGTAAAGGGGGAAACTTGCATTAATGACAAACCCTCCTTCAGGCACATTTCAGATAAATACATATAGCATCCATAGGTAGTGGATACCTTATAGAAAACTGACCTGGACCTAAGCCACTTTGCTCTCTCATTGTTTTTAGGAACTTTGCATAGATATTGGAAGATTTCTTTAATGAGAAGTATGTGTTTTCTAAGTTCCACCATAACCTTGCTACCACTACAAAGAGAGAATGAAAGCAAGTCTGAGGTGGGATTCTACACATTCACACGTTTATTAGCAAGGTTTAAAGACAGGCAGTAGAGCTGTTATACAAACTCAGTGAGGTTCCACTTCCTTGTTTAGGAGCTTGAATAGCATCTTGCATGAAAGGTCCATCCGCTGCAGGAAGATGGGACAGTATTCTAATAGCAGACTCAGCTATCCTCATTAGAGTTGGGTGACAAAATCTTGTAATCTTCTCCATATGGGGCTGGTCTGAAATCCTAAATCTAGGGCACCTTTCCAAAGTGTGTAGATTGCTAGACTCACTAGATTCTCATACTCTGATCATGTAAGGCATGGCAACATTTTTATTCATTCTGTCCATCTTGAAATTACTTATTTTGGCCATGAAAATTCACTTTTAAACATCCTTAAAGCCACTAGTATTGATCTGAGTTAGAGATAGCTGAAGTGTTTGTAGTATCTGCCCCAGGAGTATAGACTTCTCATTGAAATCTTTCAGATGCTAAAAGCCTCTGAAGTGTGAATTGCTTCTCAACTTCAAAGAGCCATGAATCATCTTGGAATCATGCTCCTGGGAGAAAGATTTGGGGCAAACAATGTGTGCATTATATATCTACATCTTCTTTGAAATACTTCAGCCTTCAGGGAGATACAGATGTGTACTAACTTAGATCTGTCCTGTAGGGGTGGTTAATTAATATTTGAAGGCAACATGAGCATCCTCTGGAATCATGTTAAAAATGCAAAAGCTGAGGCCTCACGCTAGATTGTCGAGTCAGAATCTACATTTTAACAGGATCTTTAGGTGATTTGCAGGCACCTTCCTTGCAGGAAGGTTTGAGAACTGCCCTAAATGATCTAAGGCCTCCCTCCTTTGGCCTCACTGCTATCCTCCTGCTCACTCACTCTGGTCCATGCTCAGTGGCCTCCTTGCTGTCCTGTCCGCACGCCAGGTGAGTTCTTGCCTTAGGACTTTTGCTCTAGCGCTTCCTTTTCCTGTCATTCTCTTTTCCCAGATGTCCATGTGACTAAGTCTCTTACTTCTATTTTTTGTTCAGATCTCATCTTCTCAATGAAGTCTGTCCTGATCCACCCTATCTAATTCTACGACTTTTACCTTCCTTCCTGCTACACTCCTGGAGCTTCCTATCCTGTTTTCTTTTGCTTTTTCCTCCCATAGCACTGACCGTCTTATAAACAGCCATATACTGTATTTTCTAGATTGTAAAAACTATAGTTTTTCACATTTTAACATCCCTGAAGGTCAGAATGCATTTTACCACAAATGGCATGATATAATTTGTCAATAATTTTTTCTTAGTGGTACCAAATATATTGATGCTTCCTAAATGTGATGGCATCATATATTTGATGAAATATGACAATTTGCTTATGTATTATGGCTTTTGGTTTTGAGAGAAAAAAATTATCTGAAACTTTAAAATAGGCAAAAGAGGTTACTGTGGCTTTCTTCCCATGCAATTCTGGATTAAATTCCTATTGACTAGGTTATTTTACTACTTCTTTATTACCTTTTTAGGGTCAGAGGCTAACTTTTTCATTTTCACCCACTAGAGATGTAAATAAGTTTGTCCAGCACTGCAAATCATCTTAATGGTTACAGTTTATTGTCCTGTAAGTCATTAACCCAGCAACCTGAACCTGACATGTCTTTATCAAATTGCCTACATATACACCTATCTTCTCAGCTGCTATTTGGACTAGTTTAAAATCTTACTGATTCCCTCATTAATAAAAACATTAAATAGAGTCTTTGACATGTGTTCATTTTATATTTGCCTGAGAAACCTCACTGTACTTTTTTAAAAAAATTACATTTTAATGGTTTATTTCTCCCCTGCTAGAATGTTAAGTTTCACAAGGGAAAAAAATCTGTTTTTGTTCAATGATCTACCATAAATGCTTAGAACAATGCTTGGAACATTATAGATGCTCAACAATTATTTACTGATGAATGAATGAATGGAAGTATAGAAAAATATATACTAGTCTGTTAACATTCACCATGTAAGGTAGGGAGAGGTTACTTTCTTTATATACCTTTTTATATATCTGCATATTGTTTTATGTGTTACAGTGAGCCTACATTGTTTTTGTTTATTTATTTGTTTAAGAGACAGAGTCCAGGCTCTGTCACCCAGGGTGAAGTACAATGGTGCAATCATAGCTCATTATAACTTTGAACTCCTGGCCTCAAGCAGTCCTCCCATCCCAGCCCCTCAAGCAGCAAGGATTATAGGCATGTGCCACCACATCCAGATAAATTTTTTAAATTATTTTTTGTAGAGACGGGGTTTTGCTGTGTTGCCCAGGCTGGTCTTGAACACCTTGCCTCCTGCTTCGACTTCCCAAAGTGCTGGGATTACATGCATGTATTTTTGTAATTTTAAAGATAATTTAATAAAGAGATGAGGAACTGAATGTAAAGTTGTATAAAGGAGGAAAAATAATCTTTCTTTTTTCCCCTCTTAATTTCATTGTCTGGGGCCCCTATAACAAAGATTGACAAGAGAAAAACAAACAGAAGTTTATTCATATGTATTTCATATACACATAGGAGATACTCAAAGAGGTGGCTTAGAACTCAGGCATATATAGCATCTTCAACAAAGAAGAATAAACTCTTAGAGAAATAAGACAGAAGAAAGGATGGCAAACCATGGTAAGGCAAATAAATGGAAGTTTTTAATGTAGATTCTTCTAGTGTTGACAGAAGCTGCCTTTAGTGATCAAACTTTGTGTTTCCTAGTGGAGAGGGGAGAAGGAATACTTTTGTAAATTTTTATCTTGTTTTGAGGGAAGTAGGAGTAGGATAGAGAGCTTTTTAAAAATATCTGCTTCTTCTCAATTGCCTTCAGTTGAAAATAATCCTTATGCCAAGGAGGCATATTTTGGGCATATTCTAGTCTCCTACACTTAAATTGGAAGCTTTTGAGTCTTACATCTATAAAACAGTGCCCGTAGCCTGTAATTCCTCATATGATAACAATCTCGAGGGTCTTGTGATAGTAGCTCCAAAGCATTGATAGGAGACAGGAGGGGATACGGCATGGTCACATTTCCTGAGAAGGTATAGATGGCAGTTAACTTTACAAATTTATGCCAAGAAACAGTAACTTATGATCTTTAGCTAGTCTCTCAGTCCTCTCCAAAGCTGTGCTTCCAGCTCAGGACAATATAAAAACCATTTGCTCTGTTTCCTTAAAAAAAAAAAAAAAAAAAAAAAATTCCCTGTTGCTCACTGTACTATTCCAAGTCTTTCTCAGGGCTGCCATCTCTCCTGAGTCTCTCCCCTCCTCCCTGCAAACAAACATCCACCCCAGTCTCAGTTCTATCTCAAGGAAGAAGCAGCTAGATCGGGGAACTTACTGCTTATGGGACAAAGGGATTCAGTGCAATGTCTGTTCCATCATCAGCAAGTATATTAAAAATGAGTAAAACAAATCCCAGTGATTTTAGACCTCCTCTGAAAACTTTTGCCCTCAATTTTGATACTAGTTTCTTAAAAAATTATTTTCCTCTTTTCTCACAGCAATTGTTTTCTCACCAATCTTTTGAATTTTTTCATTTACTTTTTTTCCTAACTTTGCCTCTCACTGTGTGGAATCTAAATGGAGTTCATTAGGAACGAATTTATTGATCCAGTGACATTATCAGCAGTAAAAGCCACTACGGTGTGTACAACCAAGTGACAAAGACGTGTGTGTTCCCAAAACACAAGGAATAGCACCACTGCTATCTTCTCACCATTTTTGATAAGAGAGGTGCGGAGGAAGAGGAAGGGCTTATTTGTCTTTTTTATCTTCTGCAAGAAATAGGAAACCAAGAAACAGCTAAAGGAAATCCGGTAGTGATGTGCTGATGAGAGTAGCCCTAAACCAAGTGTGTAAACACGGCATTTTAATAATAGGAATTCAGACCAAGAAGGGTAATTAGGAATTACATGAAAATGTGATTACACTAATAAAGTTGTTTTAGAGAGAAAAACTAAAACAGAAATTGGTACCACAAAATTAACTCTCCAGACAAAGGTTGGGCCAGGTGTGCATTTGGTTAGGTCTCAGAGGGGAGCTCAATTCAGGGCACTCTTTCTGCTCCCCATGATAGTAAACAGACAGTGAAGTCACTTGTCTGCTGGGTAGATGTGTGCATTTGGAGCTTTGCTGTGTCTTCATTTTGAGTACTTCTATTGCCGCCTAAAAAATGCCTGGCCCAATGAATGGCTGAACAAAATGTATTCCAAACAATGGAATATTATTTGGCCATTGGAAGGATAAAGTTTTCATACATGCGACAACATGGATGCTGTGAAAACATCATGTTAAGTGGAAGAATCCAGGCACAAAAAGCCACACATTGTTTGAGTGCATTTATATGAAATGTCCAGGTTAGATAAATCCACACAGAGAGAAAGCAGATACATGGTTGCTAGGGGCTGGGGGTAAGGAGGAATGGGGGCATGACTGCTAATGGGTAGGAGGTTTCCTTTTGGAGTGATGAAAGTATTCTGGAATTGGATAATGGTGATGGTTGTGCAACCTTGAGAATATACTAAAATCCACTAAATTATATTTTTAAAGTACATTTTAAATGTAAATTTTAAAAAGGTACTTTTATGGTATCTGTATTATTTCTCAACTAAAAAAAAAGACCATGCTATGTGTATTAGTCCATTCTTGCTCAGCTATAAAAACATACCTGAGACTAGGTAATTTATAAACAAAGGAAGTTTAATTGGCTTATGGTTCCATGGGTTGTACAGGCTTCTGCTTCTGGGGAGGCCTCAGGTGACTTAAAATCATGGCAGAAGGTGAAGGGGAAGCAAGCACATCTTACATGTCAGAAGCAGGAGGAAAAGAGTGAAAGGGGAGATCCTACAGACTTTTAAACAGCCAGATCTCATGAGAACTCTGTCACAAGACAGCACTAGGGGGATGGCGCTAAATCATTACAAACCACCTCCATGATCCAGTCATCTCCCACTAGGTCCCACCTCCAACACTGAAGGTCATACTTCAACATGAGATTTGGGTGGGGACACAGAGCAAAACCATATCACTGTGTACGAGCATGTACACAGGTGCACATGAAGGGAGATGAATATCACATTCATCAAGTCATTAACAGTTGAAACAAAGTGGAACTCTATCAACAGCATATGCCTTATAACATATTCTGTGTTATTAAAAGTCAGATTTGAGAAAAACTAAAAATTGAGGATACTCATAAAGACATTAGAAATGTTAAAAAATAAAAACAAGTAGCTAGGCTTGGTAATTTCAATGAGAAATGATTGATAGGCCCTGATATGGTTTGGCTCTGTGTCCCCACCCAAATCTCATGTCAAATTCTAATTCCCAGTGTTGGGGGAGGGACCTGGTGGGAGGTGACTGGATCATAGGGGTGGATTTCCCCGTGTTCTCCTGGTGATACTGAGTTCTCATAAGATCTGGTTGTTTAAAAGTGTGTGTGTAGCACCTACCCCTGCTCTCTTTCTTTCCTGCTCCATCATGTGAAGAAGGTGCTTGCTTCCCCTTCGCCCTTCCACCATGACTTTAAGTTTCCTGAGGATGCCCCAGCCATGCTTGCTATACAGCCTGTGGAACTGTGAATCAATTAAACCTCTTTTCTTCATAAATTACCCTGTCTCAGGTTGTTCTTTCTAGCAGTGTGGGAATGGACTAACACAGGCTCAGCGTCCCTTTCTCAACTATTTCACTACATTTCTGGAGTTTGTACGAACCCTCCAAACTTGTGTGGTTCTCCTTTTCAAAATCACCAAATTAAAACTGATGCCTTTGCAGAGAGTAGCAGGCGGTTGCCAGAAGCTGTGGGGTGGGGGGAAATGGGGAGATGCTGGACAAAGGGTATAGACTTTCAGTTTAAGATGACTAAGCTCTGGGGATCTAACATACAACACACTGATTACACTTACTATACTGCATTGTATACTTGACATTTGGAGACAGTGGATTTTAAGTGGCTTCCCCCTTCCCCACCCCACATACACACAAATAGTAACTAATTGTGGTGATGATCATCTTTTTTTTTTTTTTTTTTTAAAGACAAAGCCTCACTCTGTCACCTGGACTGCAGTGCTGTGGTGCAATCAGGACTCGCAGCAGCCTCAACCTCCCAGATTCAAGTGATCCTCCCAACTCAGCACCCCTCTCATTCTTCCCACCCCCAACTAGCTGGGACTACAGGCATGCACCACCATGCCCAGCCAATACTTTTTTTCTTGAATTTTAGTAGAGATGAGATCTCTCTTTGCTGCCCAGGCTGGTCTTGAACTCCTGGGCTCAAGTGATCCCCCCACCTCGGCCTCCCAAAGTGCTAGGATTACAGCTGTGAGCCACCGTGCCTGGCTATGATAATCATTTCACAATGTATCCATCTATCAAGTCATCACAGTGTACACCTTGAATACATACAATTTTTAATCTGTCCATTATATCTCAATAAAGCTGGAAAACAACAACAAGATTCCTTCAGCCCAGGACTGGAAATAAAGAAGCTCTTAGAATGGTGATCATTAAAAAGTCAGGAAACAACAGGTGCTGGAGAGGATGTGGAGAAATAGGAACAGTTTTACACTGTTGGTGGGACTGTAAACTAGTTCAACCATTGTGGAAGACAGTGTGGCGATTCCTCAAGGATCTAGAACTAGAAATACCATTTGACCCAGCCATCCCATTACTGGGTATGTACCCAAAGGATTATAAATCATTCTACAATAAAGACACATGCACACATATGTTTATTGAAGCACTATTCACAATAGCAAAGACTTGGAACCAACCCAAATGTCCATGAATGATAGACTGGATTAAGAAAATGTGGCACATATACACCATGGAATACTATGCAGCCATAAAAAAGGATGAGATCACGTCCTTTGTAGGGACATGGAGGAAGCTGGAAACCATCATTCTGAGCAAACTATCGCAAGGACAGAAAACCAAACACCGCATGTTCTCACTCATAGGTGGGAATTGAACAATGAGAACACTTGGACACAGGAAGGGGAACATTACACACCAGGGCCTGTTGTGGGGTGAGAGGAGGTGGGAGGGATAGCATTAGAGATATACCTAATGTAAATGACGAGTTGATGGGTGCAGCACACCAACATGGCACATGTATACATATGTAATGAACTTGCACGTTGTGCACATGTACCCTAGAACTTAAAGTATAATAAAAAATAAAAATAACAAACATTTTTAAAAGAATAAAAAGTATTTCTGCTTCTGTTAAAAAAAGATAAAAGAAAAAAGAAAAAACTCTGACAGTAGCTAACCAAAAGGTGATGTTTCCTTGACTCACCCTCCTGGAGTCTAAGCCTTAGTGGGCAGCTCCATGTCCCACCTGGTGCAAGCTGTAATAGATGTAATCTGAGGGGTTCAGCTTCATATTCATGTACTAGTGCAGTGCTGATTACACAGCAGACTTGAAACAGTAGTAAATTGTAGAGAAGAAGGAAAAAGAGCTGAACCTGTAAGAACTCACTCATCATTTCTGTCTCATTCTATTGGTGGAAGTGAGATACAAGGGAAGCCCAGTTTCAAAAAGTGAGGAAATAGAGTCCATCTTTTGATGAGAGGAGCTGGAGAATACCATGCTCACCTTTTTTAGTTACATATCTCCTTCTGCCACAGTTATTTACATCCCTTCCACAAGTAAAATATGCTTACCTCCTCTGCCAAAAACCTCCTGTCGTTATGGCATTAGGCTCTGGTTTAAAGTGTAGGATCTCATCATCAAAATCACATCCAGGCATGGATGAGGCTCTTTGGGAGTCGTGTTCAGGTTCTCTTCTAGTATGGCTCTTCTTGATCTAGAACCTGTGGACTGAAAGAAGGTACCTGCCATCTTGAACTCTCCACCCTTACCCAACATACAACAGTGAGATGGACACAATAACCACAAAGGATACTCCCACGGAAAAAGAGATGCGTAGTCATCTTGGGTTCATAGAAAATCCGAAATGGTGCCAGGAACATGTGCCAGTTCCCTTTACTCTAGGGCTAGGGAATGTTCCTTAGAGCTCATTTTTACTTCCTTTGAATAGTTTCATATTATACAATGGTGCTATAATTGTACAAGAGGTAATCCTGTAATAAATTCCATATGCTATATCACTCATAGTGGTTCTGTTTTTCTGATCAAACCCTGACTGATACAAGCCCAATTAAAAAGAGGTGCCCCCATTAGTCTCAGAATTTTCTTTAGTGGCATTACTCACTGGATTCTGGATCTTAGATCTGTGGATGATCCCTATCAGGTCAGGAAAGCTTCAGGAGCCACCAGTGGGATTTTAATGTAAGGGATTCCAGGGGATACAAACAAATTTATGCCCTTAGAAAAACAACCCACTTTTGGTCTAGTTGGAGCTACTTGACTTGGAAGGCCTTATGGGTCTGGTGCCTACATCGTAGCAACAAAGCTTCTAACTATATTTTGAAACAGATTAAACTGCGAACAGTCCAGAGTGATGGCTCAGATCTGGAGCGAATTAAAATAACAATCGTACTTTAAGGAAGGGGCCAAAATATTACACTCACAAGAAGGTGGCATGGCAGACACTGGGCCTCCACTATTCTGAAGGATGGCCATGTCAACTGAGATCAAAGGGGAGCCTGTGATAAGAGGAAAATACCCTGGTAGGATTTACAGTGGAAACACAAAGACTACTAGTGCATCACAGATAGCAATGCCACCATAACCTGAAATAAAGTTAAATGCTAGGCTCTGCCTTCCAACCCACATGCCCTCAGAGAAGAAGGACCAAGCAAACTGGCACAATATATTTAGCTCCAGGTAGTTTCAATGTAGACAGTACAAGAAGCCAGGTGATTGGTGGGCTGCGGCCGATGGGCTGACTATATGGTCACATAGATGGAAACAAAATGCCTCGATAATTAGTGTAAAACCAGCTTGGGAAAAGTAACTATAGAAAGCCCCACTGATGTATGTAGATACCAACTTGATGAGGGAGAGGTTTATAAATATATGAAATAGATGCTCTAACTTGAACCACAAGCCTATAAAAAGGAAAACTGGGACAATAGGGGTTATTTCCATCTCTGAATCCAATAGATTAGGGAATTAAATGAAGAATATAAAGAGGGTACTCCAACCACTTGGAGAGAATCTGAGGCATTTCCATACTGCATCAAGTGATGGTACACAACCGGATGCAGAAGAGGAAAATTACTTTTCAGAAAGGCTTGTGAGGTCCCTAATTGCATTCAGTTTTTCTTCTCCTTCCTCTAGCTGATGGGACTCAATGGATATGTTCCCAAGGCAAAGAAGAAGCATTGCTGGGAGTTGTCTCTCCCATGAGGAAATGAGCTTGTCTGATAGGAGAGGATAGCTATTTAGGCTAGAATAAATACCTTCTATTAGTGTCAAACACTTATTTTGCAGGACTAGAGGCCTGATTACTCAGAGAGAGACTTGCATTAAAGAAATGGAAGTAGTACAGCTAGGTGTGGTGGTACGCACCTGTAGTCCCAGCTACTTTGGGAGGCTGAGGCAGGAGAATCGCTTGAACCCAGGAGGCGGAGCTTGCAGTGAGCCAAGATTGCGCCACTGCACTCCAGCTTGGGTGACAGAGGGAGACTTCATCTCAAAAAAAAAAAAGCAAAAACAAAAAAACAAAAAGGAAGTAGTGGTGAAGGCAGAAACAGAAATAGATAACTAAGAGACCAGATGACTCACATCTGGTGAAGATGAACAAGCTAAGAAAAAAAGGCCTAAGATATAATGGACTAAAGTTATATTTACCCTTTGGTGACAATTTTGGCTACACTGTTACAGTATATACACTATACTTTTAATTGTATTAGGGATGATGACAATATTTATGACCAGTTGTGCAACTCAACAGCCATTAGTGATTACCACTAGGGCAGCTGCTTTTGTGTGTACTACATTGTGTGCTTGTAGGTACTCAGGATGGTAGCTTTTGCTGTTGCTGCTTTTAGGTCAACCAATGTATTTGATGTGGAAGCAGAACCCCTGTGTCCTGTTGCCTGAACTACAAACAGTAATTGTAGTTACATTATAACATCAGCATCTGCCACATCTGCTGGAACAAATAATACAGATGTAGTATCTACTGGCACAAGAATTTCATGCTCACAACATCCTTGCTCTCCCATATAACCTGGACAGGAACCTATAACTAAGGAACCTATACCTAAACTATAAACAAGCACACAGCCATTTCAAGAAGCTTCATGTGGGAATTCCTGTGTATTTACTGGTTTCAGATACCGAAGATATACCTACCAGTTAATTTCCTATAAACTAGCAATTCTCAACCCTGGTTGCACATTAAAATCACCTGGCAGAATTTTTTTGAAATAATTAAAAAAATTTTTTTATATGTCCAGGGCTGACTTTCAATACATTTCAGCAAGGGAGTTGCTCTGCTACATAGGAAACCCCAAACCCCGACCCAGAAGCAGGTCGTCTCTGAGTGATTCAGCGCCAGGTTCCCTACTAACGTGCCTTGTATGAAGGACGTGGGGGTGGCTGCCTTTCCGGCAGCACCCCATTTCCCAGGACTAGGGGCTCTCTGCACCCGACCCGGTCCCGGTGCACGGCTGGGCAGCCCGTCGGGACCTGGCAGAACTTTTAAACCACGTGATGCATGTGTTCCATCCCCAAAGATGATTTAATTGGTTTGAGTTGGATATATATATTTTTAAAGCTCCCCAGATGATTCCATAAAATGCATACTAGTATAAACAACAGGGCCCATACTGCGAACTAGCGCAGTGGTTCTCAAAGTGTGGTCCTTGACCGGAGCCAGCAGCAGCCCCTGGAAACTTGTTAGAAATGCAAGTGGCTCACGCCTGTAATCCCAGCACTTTGGGAGGCCGAGGTGGGTGGATCTTCTGAGGTCAGGAGTTCCAGACCAGCCTGGCCAACATTGTGAAACCCCGTCTCTACTAAAAAAATGCAAAAATTAGCCGGGCGTGGTGGTGGTGGGCCTGTAATCCCAGCTACTCAGGAGGCTGAGGCAGGAGAATCACTTGAACCCGGGAGGCAGAGGTTGCAGTGAGCTGAGATCATACCACTGCACTCCAGCCTGGGCAACAAGAGTGAAACTCCGTCTCAAAAAATAAAAATAAAAAAATAATAATAAAAAAAAGCAAGTTTTTGAGGCCCATCTCAGACCTGCTGAATCACAAACAATTCCAGTCTGGCCCAGCAAGCCCACCCGGTGATTCTCATTTAAGGTAATGTTTGAGAACCGCTCAACTTGTGAAACATGTTGCTGGTGTTTGAGCAAGCATCATTTTATTTCTACTAATGCACGAGAAAGACAATTATCCCCAACATGAGCTGGGACAGAACTCTGTGGTCTTATGTGATTATTTGCACTTCTTGAGAATAAATCAGTTTTCCTGAAAATAATGTTTGCTAAACTTCCATGAGAATGAAGTTTTCTTCTGGAGAGCTAAAATTAGCCACACAGACGGTTGTCCTGATAATACTTAAGTAGAAATTCTTCTCTTCCACCCCTGCCCCTGCCTGCCCCCCCCAACCCCTCTCACCTCAAGAAATGATTCATGGTAGGGGCTTCTGGCTGTGAGACTAGGAAGCTAGGGAATATTTGCCCATGTAGCTACCATTTTCAATGCTCTTCATTATTTGGTGTAGATCCATAGTTCATCTGGTATCATTTTTTTCTGCCTGAAAGACTTTAACATTTATATTGTGTGGGTCTGCTGGTGAAGAATTCTTTCTGCTTTTGTACCTCTGAAAATATCATTTTTTTTCACTTTCATTTTTGGAAGATATTTTCACTGGGTGTATTAGGGCTTTCCACAGAAACAGAACCAGAAGGATATACAGGCGTTCCTTGTCATAAGTTGAGGAACGTCCTGAATACATATTGTTTTCCCGCCATCACAAAGTAAAAAAATCATAAAGGGATCCATCGTAAGTCAGGGACCATCTATATAGACAGGTATAGCTAGATAGGAGTAGATTTATTACGAGAATTGGCTTACAAGATTATGGAGACCGAGAAGTGCCAAAATATGCCATCTGCAAGCTGGAGAACCAGGAAAGCTGGTGGTGTCATTCATTCTGAGTCCAAAAGCCTAAGAACTGGGGGAGTCAATGGTGTATCTCAGTATGAGGAGAGCTGCTGGTATAAATCCCACAGTGCAGTGGCCTGATAACCAGGAGCTCTGATGTCTGAAGGTAGAAGATAGACACCCTACCTCAAAAAGAAAGCTTTCTTCACCTTTTTGCTCTATTCAGGCCCTCAATGAATTAAATAATACCCACCCACCCTGGTAAGGGCAGATTTTTTTTTTTTTTTTTTTTTTTTTAAGAGATGGAGTCTCACTCTGTCACCAGGCTGGAGTGCAGAGGCGCGATCTTGGCTCACTGCAACCTCTGCCCCCTGGGGTTCAAGTGATTCTCCTGTCTCAGCCTCCTAAGTAGCTGGGACTAGAGGCATGCGCCACCATGCCCAGCTAATTCTTGTATTTTTTGTAGAGACGGGGTTTCAGCATGTGGGCCAGGATAGTCTCGATCTCTTGACATTGTGATCCCCCTGCCTCAGCGTCCCAAAGTGCTGGGATTACGGGTGCGAGCCACCATGCCTGGGCTTTTTTTCTTATTTTTTGAGACAGTGTCTCACTCTTTTACACAGGCTGGAGTGCAATGGTGCAATCATAGCTCGTTGCAGCCCTGAACTAACTGGGCTCAAGTGATCCTCCTGCCTTGCTTCTTGAGTAGCTAAGGCTACATGTGCACACCACCATGCCCAGGTAATTTTTTATGTTTTGTAGAGACAGGGTCCTGCTATGTTAACCAGGCTGGTCTCAAACTCTGGGCATTAAGTGATCCTCCTGCCTCAGCCTCGCAAAACTCTGGGATTACAGGCAGGAGCCACCACACCTGGCTGGCAGATCTTTACTCAGTCTACTGATTCAAATGCTAATCTCTTCCAGAAACACCCTCACAGACACACCCATAAATAATGCTTTACCAGATATCTGGGCATCCCTTACTGTAGCCATATAAAACTTTGTGACATTAAATTAACCATCACACTGGGTATAGAATTCTAGATTGACAGGTTTTTTTTTTTTAACAGTACTTTAAAGGTACTGTTCTGCTATCTTCTCCATAGCAAAATAAGAAATTTGCTAACATCCTTGTCGTTTTCTTCTGTATATAATGTGTCTTTATAAAATTGCAACCTCTGGTTGCTTTTAAAATTTTCCTTTTTTTTTTTTTTTTTTTGAGATGGAGTCTCACTCTGTCGCCAGGCTGGAGTGCAGTGGCGCGATCTCGGCTCACTGCAAGCTCCGCCTCCCAGGTTTACGCCATTCTCCTGACTCAGCCTCCCCAGTAGCTGGGACTACAGGCGCCTGCCACTGCGTCCGGCTAATTTTTTGTTTTTTAGTAGAGACGGGGTTTCACCGTGTTAGCCAGGATGGTCTCGATCTCCTGACCTTGTGATCCACCCGCCTCGGCCTCCCAAAGTGCTGGGATTACAGGCGTGAGCCACCACGCCCGGCCTTAAAATTTTCTTTTTATCACTTATTTTGAGTATTTGGGCCAGCAGGAATTGTGAGACACCATTAGAACACAGTGTAAATTTTTTTGTTTTTTTTGAGATGGAGTTTCACTCTTGTCACCCAGGCTGGAGTGCAGTGGCATGATCTTACCTCATTGCAACTTCTGCCTCCGCCTCCCAAGTAGCTGGGATTATAGGCGCCCAGCACCATGCCTGGCTAATTTTTTTGGTATTTTTAGTAAAGATGGGATTTCACCACGTTGGCCAGGCTGGTCTTGAACTCCTGACCTCAGGTGATCCACCCGCTTCGGCCTCCCAAAGTGCTGGGATTACAGGCATGAGCCACTGTGCCTGGTGAACACATTGTAATTTTGCATGAATGCACAAGTAAACTCATTTCTACGCTCAGCATGTGCATAGCATTATAGTTTGAATTGTATCCCTTCCCAAAAATATATGTTGAAGTCTTAACCCCCAGTACCTCAGCACCTCGGTAAGTGACTTTATTTGGAAATAGGATATTTACAGAAGTAATCAAGTTAAAATGAGGCTAGTAGGGTAGGCCATAATCCAATGACTGCATCTTTATAAGAAAGGGAAATTCGGACACAGAGACAGATATGCAGAGGGAAGAAGATGTGAAGACACACAGCGAAGAGACAGCATAGTACTGGAGTGCTGCATGTATAAGACAAGGAAGGCCTGGGATTGCCAGCAAATCCAGGAAGCCAGGAAGAAGCAGGAAGGCAGAAGCCAGGAAGAAACAAGGAAGGTCTGGCCTGGGATTGCCAGCAAACACCAGAAGCCAGGAAGAAACAAGGAAGGTCTGGCCTGGGATTGCCAGCAAACACCAGAAGCCAGGAAGAAACAAGGAAGGTCTGGCCTGGGATTGCCAGCAAACACCAGAAGCCAGGAAGAAGCAAGGAAGGTCTATCCCTTACAGGTCTCAGAGGGAGTAGGGCCCTGCTCATATCTTGATTTCAGACTTCTAGGCTCCAGAAATGTGAGACAATACATTACCATGCCAGACTCCTATGTTTTATACCATCTGGTTTTAGTGCTTAGCAACCCTAGGAAATGACTACATGTGTGTTTCATACATGTGTTTGATTTGGAGCATTGCACAGTTCCCAATCACTCAATCTCCCTCTGCACAAACAAGTTACAAGAATCCATCAGGACCAGCAATCCACACTAGGGGTACAGCATACCAGGTCTGGAGCCCTGTTGGCTCTCCATTATTCCACTTCATCAAGTGCCCTGTTTTTTGAGCAAATTGCGAGGTTTGCTAGACTGACCACTGGAAGATGGTGGCTGCTGCCTCAGTGAGCTTTTAATTCAAAGGGACAACTGGTCTCTGGAACCAGGGAACCACCATGTTCAGTCCAGGCCAAATTGCCAAACTTCCCAGTTGTGAACTAAATAAATGGTTGTTATTTTAAGTCACTGTGTTTTGGAATGGCTTATTACATAGCAAAAGATAATAAAGCCCTCTAATAATGCTTGCTTTAATATTTGTATATTTCTCATATGAATGCATTTACTTTCTCTCTTTTTGTACTTGAATGAGTTTGGCTGAATATACAATTGTAAGTTGGCAGTTATTTTCTATCAGTTCACTGAAGACAGTTTTCTACTATGTGCTAACACGGTTGCTGAGATCTGATGTCAGACTAATTACAGTATCTTTGTAAGTATTCTTTCTCTGTGAATATTTATTTCTCATTGATACACTACAGTTTCACACTGATGCATCCAGGGGATGTGTGTGTCCTGTCTTGGAAATGTTTCCTTCCTCATTCTGAAGATATGTGTGTCTTTTGTTAAGTCAGGAAATTCTCTATTTTCTCTTTAAGTATTGCCTCACCCTTTCTATTTTCTTCTTCCAGAACTCTATATTTGATTTCTCTCTCCCCCACCCGCTTTTTGTCTTCTGAGAGCAAAGTTTAATGATGACTCAGAATTATGATTATAATCATTTTTAAAGTACTACCAATTCCAACACGCTGTGTAGGAATTACTCAGACTTTTTACCCCTTTAACTTCTGAAAAACCGAAGTGACTAACCATTCCTGGACTTAGCTGAGGAAGTAAAATGCATTTCCTTATCAATAATTACCACAGAAAAGCACACTTAGCTTGCATTTCAAGTTGTCTTCAGTAAAGTCTCTTTTGCTTGCACTAGTTGTATTCTCCTGATTGCTCTTCTCCGACTTCTGTTCTCTGTTAATAGAGATAGATGTGCTGTGAAGGGCTACCTCCAAAGTCTTGCTTTTCCCTTTCTTTGCCTTGGGAGCACCTGGTGGGAGCAAGCCTTGCAGGTGCGGGCAATCGGAGGCGTCCATGGGCAGGGTAGCAGATCTCAGCACTGCAGCTGGGCTGAGAATGGCCATTCTTGGTTTCTTTTGCTTCCACCTGGGAGACTTGCCCTGGCCTTTTCCTTTTTACCCTTTACCTGGCAAAGTAAACTTTTTCTCAGCTGTGCGGGTGAGTGTGGTTTCCAATCCTGAGATGCAGAAGAAGGCCGAGTCCCCGCATCCCCCAGGGGCCATGCCCACAGGTCTGTTCCTTCAGCTTTCTCCTCCGTGCTGGTCCGGGACCCCCGCGGCTCCCATGCTTCTCTCCCAGTGCCTGTGAGGCCCGGATGTGCAGGGGAAGGAGCCCAGCGCCAGCGACCTCACCCCCGGCTCTCCATGTCTTTTAATTCCTTACATTTCTAATTATGTCTGTGCTGCATTCTGGCTAACTTTTTAAAATCTAGCTTTATCTCCTCTTCATCTGTATCCCATCTGTTTAACTCTTCCATTGAAATTATTTATCTATTTTATATCTAGAATTTTTAATTTTATCTCTGACCTTACCCATTTGTCCTTTACTTCTTATGTTTTTATACCCTCTTTATTTCTTTAAACATTTTAAACATATTTGTTTTATATTCTCTACATGAAAATTCCAGTGTCTGATGAAGGAGCGTGCCTCATTTTGCTGTGTTGTTTCTGCTCTCACTGGGGCTTGTTTCCTCGTGGGTTTTGTAATTTTTTTCCTGTAAGCTCATCTCCAGTTGATCTTAATTTGTGAGAATCCTGTGAAAACTGAAGGTTCATTTCTCTAGGGAGGATTTGTGTTAGTTTCTGTCAGGTGCTCCTGAGGTTACAACACTATGCAGATATGGTAAATCTGAAACTCCAAATTCAAAGATGTTCAAACATATGTTTGAATTCTCAGGTGACACTTCTCCTTTCTCACCCAAAGCCCAGCCTGTGTGGGAAATAATTTTTTTTAAAAAAATAATGTATTTTCTTAGAGATCCCTGCTTTGTGCTTCCAACTGCTCACTTTACATGAATCCAAGGCCCCCATCTCCTGTCTCTTGCATAGACTTCTACACCCAAGGCTTTATGTACTTGACATTGGTAATGCCCTCAGGGTAGGTATAGAGTTCGTGTGTGTGTGTGTGTGTGTGTGTGTGTGTGTGTGTGTGTGTTTGTGGCGGGGGGGGTGGGTGGTGAGGGGGTGCCTCAGAGCTCAGTTAGGGCTCTGGCTTCCTCCGTCCTCTTCAGTGATCCCCAAACAATTTCCTTACTTTCTTCTGCAAGCCTGTAAAGCATTATCCCTCAGTCCAATTCTTGAATTTCAAAACCATGTAATCATCCTCAAATTATTTTGCCTTATATATTTTTTTCAGGGGTACATTTGCATTTTGTTTTGTAATAATTACCTATATTTGCAAATATTTAACTTCTTTCAATGCCCACACCTGTCATTTTATGACTTGCTAATTCTAGAGCTAATTTTGCATTACTTAAAAAACTCATAGCACCAATTTATTTTTTTCTCCCCCTCCCCCTCCTCATCCTGGGTCTCCGTTGCCGATGCTGGGTGCAGTGGTATGATCATAGCTTACTGCAGCTTCCAACTCCTGAGCTCAAGTGATCCTCCCACCTCAGCCTCCTGGGAAGTTGGAACGGCAGGTGTGAGCCACCACACCCAGCTAATTTTTTAAACTTTTTGTAGAGACAGGGTTTAGCTTTGTTGCCCGGGCTGGTCTGGAACTCCTGGCTTCAAGCAGTCCTCCTGCCTTGGCCTCCCTAAGTGACGGAATTACAAGTGTTAGCCACTTCGCCCAGCCACCCTTTTCTTATGAAAATTAAATGGGAGGTATATTTTCTGAGATCTTTAAGAATCTCCATCTCCCTCGCAAAATAAACATTTTTTAAAAAAATAAAGAAAATTGGTCAGGTGTAGTATTTTTGAGTTCTAAATCTATCTCCTCAATAAAAAGAAACAACTCTATGGATCACACTTCACTGTTTTCTGCCACTTAATGTCGAAATTCTGGGGGTGGTCTGTTTCTTTGAAGATATTTTGTCTTTCTTTCCAAGATTCTTATGGAAGTTTTAACTCATTCTTCATAAGACCTTTCCCAGCATATGTCAAGATAGATGCCAGTCTCTATTTTCAAAAAAGGATGACCATATTGTGGGAAAAAACATCCTTTTTTTCAGCTCAGGAATGTTTTCTTGTCTTCTTCTTGTACTTTTTTAAAAGAAGTTTTAAAATTTTTAATTGGAAAACTTACTAGCCAAACGTTGGTGCTCTGATTTTTACTTCCTATATTCTTATTTATCATTTATTATATATGTTCTTTTCCTCTGCCTTCTCAGACAGCTTCTCAAGTTTTTATTCCGTTATCACTGATTTTTCCTCAGTATTATTCTCTTCTTTAATGCCTGCTTCAGACCAGTCTTTATCCCAAATAGGAGTGCAGTTCTGCTGTACTCCAAGAACATATCACAAAGCCTAGTGCATTATCATTTCAGTTTTGTAGCCTTTTAATTACCTACCTAGAATGTTGTGATAATTAATTTTAGGATTAAGAAAAGTTAAGAAATACTTAGACAGCTGGAAAATCATTATTTCTGGTTGTTTGTGAGGGTGTTTCTGGAGGAGATTGGCATGTGAGTTGGTGGACTGAATAGGGAAGACCCATCCTTGATGTGGCTGAGCACCATCCAATTGGCTGAAGGTCCAGATAGAACAAAAAAGACAGAGGAAGGGCAAATTTGTTCTCACTTTCCTGGAGCTGGGACACCCTTCTTTTGCCCTTGGACATCAGAACTCCAGGTTCTCTGACTTTCAGACTCTAGGACTTGCACCAGCAGTCCCAGGTCCTCAGACTTCCAGCCTTGGACTGATAAGTTACACCATTGGCGTCCTTGGTTCTGAGGCTTTCAGACTTGGACAGCCACGCTACTGGCATCCCTGGTTCTCCTGCTTGTAGACGACCTGTCATGGGACTTCTAAGCTCTACAATCATGTAGGCCAATTGCCCTAATAAATCCTCTCTCTCTCTCTTAATTTCTCTCTCTCTCCCTCCCTTCCTTTCTCCTTCCCTCCCTCCTGTTGGTTCTGTCTCTCTGGAGAAACCTAACTACTACAAACGTCTATGTGGGATTTTAGATATTTGAGGAGAAACCAATATTTTCAAATTTTCCACTAAACTAGCAACAAAGACATAGAACACAGTAACTCACCTCACTAAAAACCTCAATGTATCCTCAATGATAGAATTTGGGAAGACTTGCCAATAACTAGGTCAGTTGACTAGGTCAAAAAAGAAAAACAGGCCAGGAGCGGTGGCTCATGCCTGTTAACCCAACACTTCCGGAGGCCGAGGTGGGTGGATCACTTGAGGTCAGGCGTTTGAGACCAGCCTGGCCAACATGGTGAAATCCCATCTTTACTAAAAATACAAAAATTAGGCATAGTGGCGGGTGCTTGTAATCCCAGCTACTTGGGAGGCTGAGGCACGAGAATGGCTTGGACCCAGGAGGTGGAGGTTGCAGTGAGCCGAGATAGTGTCACTGAACTCCAGCCTTGGCAACAGAGAGAGACTCTGTCTCAAAAGAAAGGGGGGCTGGAAAAAAAAAGAAAAAGAAAAACAAACCTCCAGGTACCACTTGGGAAAAAGTAGGCAGATATTTTCTATTTCTCTCTTGTTGTTTTGTGACTTAAAATATACAGGATCTGTAAAATCCTGAAGATCATGTAGCTAATAACAATTAATCTTGGAAGAAGAAACACTCTGAAAGTAGGTCTTCAGCTGGGTTGAAGAAAAAACACTTTCTTTTCTGTGGGACCTTCTGACAGTTTGGCCTCATCTTAGAATTCTAAAGATTTCTGAGTATTTCTGGTGGCATAGAGCAAGTTAGCCCTGCCATGCAGGCCAAGTGAGAGCTTTGTGACTGTTGGCTCTTGTAATAATAGCAAGTTATTTTGTGTGATATTTCTCTTATTACTTAAATCTCTGTAAAATCATGATGAAACATACAGCTTTAGTTTCTGTTGTGCTGTGCAGAATTAAGCAACAGGTGTGTCACACACATGGAAGGGAATAAGAAAGGGGAGAGCAGTGTCATCTTCCCAGGTCCTAAGTGGAGGGAGCAGTGGTTCTCCCATGTGGAGGGCAGCTGTGATCTCATGAGGATCACGAACACAGAGAAAGCCATGTGGGGGGAAGAGGAGGAACCATAATATGAGAAACCTATTCCTGGGCCTATGTGAGAAAGCACCTTAGTGAACTTTCAGAAGGAGCAAAGAACTCTGGAGAAGAAATAATTTTCAGCTATAAATCAGGGCTTGAAGCCATGGCAATTTAGTTATTAAAATAAGTCTGACCTAAATTTGTAGTCAAAATCTGGTGAGGACAGGATATTTGTCTTACAACATAAAATGTATTTCTAAAAGTGCCCAAGGCCAAAACCTTTTGTTCTCTGAAGTATGTAAAAATATTAGGCTGGGCACGGTGGCTCATGCCTGTAATCGCAGCACTTTGGAGGCTGAGGCAGGTGGATTACTTGAGCTTAGGAGTTCGAGACCAGCCTGGGCAACATAGTGAGACCTCATCTCTGCAAAAAGTAAACAAAAAATTAGCCGAGTGCAGTGGCACGTGCTTGTAGTCTCAGCTACTTGGGAGGCTGAGGTGGGAGGATCACTTGAGCCTGGGAGGCTGAGGCTGCAGTGAATGGTGACTGTGCCACTGCACTCCAGCCTGGGTGACAGAGCAAGACCTTGTCTTAAAACAAATCTTTTTTTTACATAGTCTTCCTTATTAATCTCTTTAGAAAAATATTCCTTCATAAATAATGCAATGGTAAACCAGTTCAGGCCTGAGTGGAAAGATTACAATTTCTAAATTTGTTAAATCCTATACTAATGAAAACAAAATTAGGGAGAGTGAGCATGTGCACGTAAAATTCAGCGAGCATAGCCCTGGGAATGTTATCAATTTTGGCGGGTGTTCTTCCTAATGCAGTTTATAACAACATGAGGGAAGTTAAAGCTATAGGATGTTTGCATCATTTTCCTATTAATGTCACTTATGTGTATTTATACTTTGTACACATGATAAATAATAAAACAAGCTATTTAGTATTGAGATTGCTGAATAGGAAGCAAAGAGACAGCCTATGTCATTGACTAAGTCACTTAACCTCTCCTGGCCACAGTTTTTTTGGACAGGGTTGCTTCTAAGGCCTTTTCCAGCTTTAATATTTTATGGTTAAAATAGAAACTAAGACAAATAAATGTATGTTTTCAGAAAGATCAAAGGCATAAACATACCTCAGATTTACATCCCCTAAGGGGCATCATATACTTCCTTACACATAGCAGGTAGTCAGGAAAATATCTGTTGATTACATTTAAATTTTTTATGTGATTGGTTTCTTAAATAAGTAGATGGAATGAGTTATTTCAAAGGCCTTTTCCAAATGTTATCTTCTGCTTAAAATGTAATTTAAGCCAAATAAATAGTGTAGTTAGATCAATGAGATTTTAAATTGAAGAACAGAAGTCTTATCTTTGATCTATGTATTCCCTTTGAAGTGTCATATTTCCTTCCATAGCAGGTGATCATGGAACTATCTCTGATTATAGTTATTATTATGGTTATTTGTTTGCTCAGCTTTTCAAGTAGAATTGAACATTTTTTTAATATGAAAACACTGAACTATTTTCAAAACCCATTATGAATTATATAATGTCTCTCCATTTCTTGCTATCTAAATGTACGTTATAAGAACAAGTGAACAATTGGGAACTGGGTACCCAAGTGAGTGAAATATTCTGTTCCTTAGTTTTCCTTAATGCGACTTTTAATTAGCTTTCCCATGCTTTAGATACTAAATTTATGAAGAATAAAAGTTAAAAGCCAAATGCTAATCTTGTATCACTGCTTGTCTTGTATACTAGTTGTCCTAGGATTTCTACATTACAACTAGGAAGATATGAATTAAAACCACCAAAGAGACTATAACCATAAATAACTTATGACATATGTTCCATTATTAATTGAAAATTCATAGTTAATAAACTTTGGGAAGGAAACTTTCAGGCACATGGCATGGAATATGAAGGTGATGTTCTTTTCATAAATTTTAAAGGTAGCATATATTATACAAATTACTCAAGAGTTTACAAGCAGAAAAAAAGGAGAAAAAAAATTCACGTGCACCCTATATTAACATGTAATTCGTAGTGAAATGTGTGAAATATAAACACATGACTTTCACTTATTCATTTTCACTTTACGCTTTTTAATTGAAATTAAATTAGTCACTTAACATACATAATGCAGTGTTTGTTTTCCAGTCTAGTAGCTTCTCAGCATTCAGTTTTGAGGCTCATGGGAAATGTTACTTAGCATCAAGATGTGGTTTGATGAGTGAACAATGTCAGTATCAACTGTACTTAACAGAAGACAGAAGGGGCTGGGGTTAATCTGCAGCTAACAACATATAAAAATAAAAACAAACACAGACCCACAATAACATCAACATGCGTTATTAGGCAAAGATCCAAAATTAACCCAACCCACACATATTTCTTCTAAGCTGAGATTACACATGGAAACAGATACTTTATCAAGATCCATAGCCATAGTAGTAAGGTTCATCAGGGCGGAATCCATATGCTGTGGCAGGGCGTCCAAGAATGCCAACTGGTTGGCCAAAGCCATCCATTCCAAGGCTAAAAAAGAGAAAAAAGAATGATAAGCTATGTTTTTCATCACACATCCACAATGCAGATTAAGAGGCCTACATTTTTATACCACCAAGATTCTCTTCCTAGCAGGGATAGTGATTTAGGTGGATATCATTAACTTTTTTTTTAAGGTTAATAGAGCCATTAAAAGTGTATATAATAAAATACTTCTAACAATGTGTGTTAAAAGTATGGGAAACCTCTGTCAGTAGGTACTATTTGAAACAAAGTGGAAGAATCAAATCAGAAAAGTTTTATTTAATAAATTACTTATATATGGCTCTTAAGCAAAAATAGGAAAAGATTTTACATGCTAGCAATGATCAGTAATATATTGCTAGGGAATTATAAAAATAAAACTGTAGTAAAGTGAGTTTTGCTGTTTATAATGTCTTTTCATATGAAGATATAGGACTAATTCCACTTTTAGTAAAAACATGTGTTTGAGTTATATCAGTGAATTCTCATGCAGGGCCAAATCATACCATAAGCCTATGATTAAAAGAACAAGATAAGGAATTTGACAAAATTTGAAAATTAGTCAGATTTGATCTGCAAATCCTTCCTCTGATTCCTCAATGCAAACAATTACAAAACATAGATCTATTTCTTTTGAGTGACAGCAAGACAATTACAAATTTTGGTTCAACTTATTCTATGGGAATAACAGAAACCCAAAGATAACCTTCAGAGTTGTAAAGATAGCTTGAAGTATGTTAAACTTCATGATTATTATTTAAAAAAAATTACTTGTTGGTCTATTAATACATTATTTAGAGGAAAATCTGTTCTCCAAAGTCCTTTTTAAAGGTCAGGGAATTATCCAACACTTAGGAAAATGACAAAGTATTTATTTTGCCAGGCAGAACATGGTGGCCTTAACATGCTCATGCATAGCTCATGCAGTGAATGCTAGTGAGCTTGACTTCCAATCAATGGACACCATTTGTAATGCAGAAATGTAAGCTTTGGAAAAATAAAACATATTTAAATGATTTAAGTTTGCACTACATGAGATGGAAAGATAATTTTCCCTCAATAGCAAAAACTGAATGTGATGAAAAAATATATTCACATAGGCACTAACTCCCTGTCACACTCAGAGTGAGATTAAGTTGACACACTTTAGAAGTAACTATTAAAATGTTAAGGTTTTAAATGTGTGAATGTGTGTGTGTGTGTGTGCACGCGTGCTTGTGTGTATTAAGATGGAACTAAAGAGTAAATGTAAAGAGCCAAAATACATATAACACATACTGGTCCAGTGACTCTACCCTTTAGGAGAATGGAAGTTCTGAAATACAAGTTTCAGGTTAGCATTTGTACTGAGCGATCCTGGACAAAATTTGTTGTTTTGGGGTCCTTTTATATAAAAACTGTCTATAGTTTCTCAAAGTTGGTTGAAATTTTTAAGTCTACATTTTATTTTGAAATGGTAAAAATATAGGCACTTTTTCTAACTTTGATCTCATGGGAAGAGAGACTAAATTTTGGATGAGGAAATCAAGAGGTAGCTTAAAAGATGCTTCAGAAATTAGTGGAGTCAGTGAACTAAGAGACACTGGTATCAGCTTAAAATTAGAGAAGTTATTGAAAACTGTTCTCTGCAAGCACTAAGGCTAACAAGTAATCATGTATCTAAAGAACTCTCAATTATATAACTGTTGATTACATAGCTTGGATTTCAACTTGTTCCTTCTTCATCTTTCGCTTATTACCTGTCTTCAACCAGTCCTTATCTTTTTTAGCAACTCCTCTGAGGCCAAATAGCAGTAGACTTAGGTTAAACTCAAGTTAATCTTATGCTTGTTTCTCAATCTAGGGGCTATGGCAAGATCTATTTCAGTAATATGAAAACAAGAGGCATATGTGGGACAGTGAGGAAACATGCAAAGGCACCTTCAGAGTATCTCACAGACGACTTGTTAGCAATATCACTGTAATTCTACCTAAAAGAAGATGGTCCTCAGAAGGGAGTTCACCAGTCATTGGCACAGAACAAGGAGCGTCTCAGCTACAATGCTGGTTGTAGCAACCTAGGCAATTGCGTGGTGATCTGGTAAGCTATAACACCATAAGGAATATCTGGCCTTTTTGCAGTTTGGTCCTCAATCAGGAAGGGAATTTAACATTCTCAGAGTCTGAGGCCATTCTACATTCAAGTTGCAAAATTCTCCCCCCCCCCTTTTTTTTTTATTTCTACGACTAATAGGCAAACTATTGATCACTGTAATTTCCCATGTAATTTGCCAACAGGTTAAATAATAAACTTAGATATTACCTAATCCACCTGATGGTTATAACTTTCATTGTACATTAACAAATGGATTTTTCGTTTTAAAATATGTCATGCACATTGTTGATAAAAACCTGCAGTCCCAAGTCAGTGAAAGACTGGCCCTTGAGCACTGATGAGTCTGAGTTTCTGAACCTATAAATCTCTGGTCTTGAACAGTATGGTCTTTAGGTTACTATGGTAAAGATCTATTTATGCAGTCAGCAGTTCACCCAGAGACATCTGTGTGTATTACAGTGTAGAGGACATCATTTAATTTTTCGAATTTCTATATACAAATATCGTTTTGGAAAAAAGGAATAAAATTTGAAACCAAACTCTAAAATGATCTTTTCTGGAATTCTCCATTATGTATCACAGATGAACTTGCTGTTTAAAGCAAAAAATATTTAAAACATTTATGATCAGTTTGGAGAGTACTTTGACATAGGTCCTAGGTCCTTTTGTATTATGAAAAATCAACTATATCTACATACATTTTTAATTAAATTCACTGTGAAACATAACAGTTTGTTTCTTTAAACTCTCTCATTTGCTTCTTTCTAATATAGTGGGGGAAATCAGGCTTTCTAGGATGCTAAAACCTGGAGACATTCTTTTGGAATATGTAGACACTTTACTTTTTTCCTTGGGAAAAGGATACAGCCTTGCTAATGCTGAGTTTAGTTCAAAACCCAGAGAGTTTTCCTTTAAACCGAAGCAGATAGATTCTTCATGTAAGTTCTTGAAAGAGATAGAAACTATGAATATAAAAAGGCAACATTGCAGGAAAAATTGTGCTTTCCTGATCTGGAAAGACTTGACTTCAATAGTGTGTATCACAGGAATTTGTATGCCCTCACTAGGGGCCCTGAGAAGCAAGGAAAAGTAAGCTGTGACATGCCACATCTGCTCTTGCCTTGTGTGGCCATTTTGCTTCAGATAATAGTTTGAATATGTGGCTATTTATAAGTATACTGGAATTCAATCCAATCTTGTAGGGTGCATGTCTCTGTATGTACATAGTTTCTTCTTGCTACTCCTAACGCACATAAAAAGTGGTGTATCCCTCTAGACTAGTATATGCAACTATTATAGTACTTTTTCTTTACAGGATTACTTATTTAGTGCCATTTCAGCTTTTTCCTTCATATTCAGATAACATATTTTGGACCTTTGAATCACCAAAATAGTGTCTCTTCCTGAAAATACATAATTCTGGTCCAAAGAAAATGGTTATTGTTTGTGAAAAGATAACTAGGAATGATAAGGTCAAAAAGTCAATCTGCCATTAAGTTTTATCTCCCAAGAACAATTATTTCTGGGTACCTAGAAAGAAAAATGACAAATTCTTTAAAAGAGAAAAATTATATTTAAAACCCAACAACAAATAGAAAACCATATCTAGAGTGTGTTTTTTTAAATAAACAAATTTAGAAATCTAATTAGCATTCAGCAAGCAGAAGACTGAATTTTTGCTAATATTTGCAAGACTTCAAACACATTTGTAATAGCAATCATTAGAATTCTAAACTTGAGATGATTCAGAGCAGGAACAAAGAAATCTGGAAATGACAAGTGATGCTTCACATGCAGCACATTACAAGGGAATGGCAGCCAGTAAAGAATCTCAGGCACTCACAGGCTCTTATTAAATTTCTGGGCCAGAGTTGACATTCCTGTAGAAAGAGAAGAAAATCACCTACCTCTGGCTGTTTGTGAGGCTTAATTAGTGCGTATTTGTAAAGCACTTTGAAATCCTTGGATGAAAAGTGCTGCATAAGTGAAAAGTATCATTATTTTATTAAAACGAGATAAAAGCAACACAAGCCTTTTTCTTCTTTTAAATTCCTAGGTCAGCAATATCAATGTAGAGCAAGTAATGAATTTATTAGTAAATGGCTACAAAAAGAATAAATGCAGGCCAAATTATTTTTTCGAAGGCTCATGGAAGTCTTTGACTTGGGAACATTTTAAGAAATAATATTGGCTACACTTTTATTCACAACATCCTTGACAGGGTCTATCCAGCTCTCTTCTGAACACCTCCAGAAGGAAGTGCTCACTACTTTGTCAAGGCAGTTCATTCCATTTATGGATATGTAAAACTGTTGGAAAGTTCTTTATTACACAGCTCTAAAATCCAGCTCAATTAGTCTTAGAATTACCCTCTGAAACCACACAAGGAGTCCAATTCTTCTTTGATATGACTGCTTCACAACCCTCGTTTATTCAAGCCTCATTACATGGTCTCGAATCTTTACCATCTCAGTTGCTCTCTAAAACCACTTCCATTTTCTAGTGTTTGTCTTCAAATGAAGAAGCTAAAATTAACGTGATACTTATGATGTGATCTGAAACCAGTACAGAATAAAAGATCCTATATCTGACTTTACACTATTGT
Organism: Gorilla gorilla gorilla; assembly: GCF_029281585.2. Taxonomy (NCBI): domain Eukaryota; kingdom Metazoa; phylum Chordata; class Mammalia; order Primates; family Hominidae; genus Gorilla; species Gorilla gorilla. The sequence continues at coordinate 86,838,236 of NC_073224.2, read as the reverse complement.
AGGCTAAAACTGTATTAATCTTAAACAAAAATTTTAAGAAGACATTATCACAAAGTTGCCTAATATTGACTGCTTATAATTGACTGTGTATATATGTGTATATATATATAACATTGAGTTATATATAGTTATATAATATTGAGTTATAGTTACATGTAACATTTTTAATCTATATATATGTACAGTTGTGTGTGTACACACACACACACACACACATTCAAAATTTTACTGATAACTACCATGCTAAATTTCATCTTTTTAGTCTGAGTCTGTCTTTAGGAATTCTATTCTTCCCAAGACAAAATCATTTATGACTACATATTTATAAATAGGCAGCAGTGATTTTTCTTAACAAACCAGTCTTTGTGATCCATCAGGTAATATTGAAGGCTGGAATTCTTTTGGAATTGTCAAGTGAAAGAATTTAACATGAGCTGTTATAGGAAGAAACTTTCCAGGATATTATAAAACTGTATGAAATTACTTCTTCATAATTTTTTGGAATACTTCATTCTTTTTATCAATTTCTCTAACATATTGATTATAGAATCAAAATCAGTATGTTTATCCTTCTAAGTAGATTGTTAATTGATCATCAGGGTAATTTCAGCTTAAGTATGATTTGTCATGGGAAATTTAGGTATATTGTAATAGTGACTCTATATACCATTTGCCCATCCATCCACCTATCCAAATAGTAGAAACATTTATTGAGTTCCTACAATGTGGTAAGTATAGTTTTTGAAGCCAGGGAAAAAACATGGTGCTGGGAAGGCAATAACAAATAAGACATAGTCCTTGACTGTAAGGATTGGAGGCACCTAACATGGAAGAAATATTCTGATAATAACCTGATGTCATACTACTGTAGCATATGTGTAAATTGCTACAGAAGAAAAGAGGGGGGCTAAATATTTAATATAAGAGTATATTAGAGACATGTACAAATTGCTACAGGAGAATCTTGGCAGCTAGAAAGTCTTCACACAAAATACTTTGATTTTAATGCATCTGTTACCTCCTGACATATTTTGTTATTGTATTTCTTTCCCATTAGAAAATAAACACCATGGAGGGCAAGGAGTATTTTGGCCATTGCTATATCCCTAGGCTCTAGTATTGTATCTGACATGGAGTGGGCATTCAAAAAATACATGAATTCATGAATGAATTAGTCTTAAAAGTCAAGTAAGATCTCACAGGCAAAGAGAGACAGAATTCCTGATGGTGGAGCAGCCTGAGCAACAGAGAGGAGTGGCTGATGAAGAGCAAATGGTTTGTTATGGTTAAAGTTTTAGATTTATGATATAAGCAAATGGCAGGAGATAAGGCTAGAAAGGGAGGTTAGGACTAGATATTGAAGCTTTTCATAAACCTGCTAAGAACTGGTGGCTACTGGAGAGTTGTCAATGGTTGCTAAGAAAGAGAATGACCAAATTCTATGTTTTAGAAAGATAATTGTAGTAGGAAAGGGGGTTGAGAGGCAAAATCATGAACACTGAAGAACCTATTACAGCTGTCCAAATGTGAAGTAATGAGAACCTACAGAGGGGTACTGGCAGAAATAACAATGATCAAATATGCTACAATTCACAACAATGTTATCTTTTCTCTTTTTTTTTTCTTTGAGATGGAGTCTTGCTCTGTTGCCCAGGCTGGAGTGCAGTGGCGTGATCTTGGCTCACTGCAACCTCTGCCACCCAGGTTCAAGCAATTCTCCTGCCTCAGCCTCCCACTTAGCTGGGATTACAGGTGTGTGCCACCACACCCAGCTAATTTTTGTATTTTTAGTAGAGACTGGGTTTCAGCATCTTGGCCAGGCTGGTCTTGAACTCCTGACCTCATGATCCACCCGTTTTGGCCTCCCAAAGTGCTGGGATTACAGGCGTGAGCCACTGTGCCCGGACCATCTGTTCTCTTTTAAAATAGTTTTTTTAGGCCAGATGCTGTTGCTTATGCCTAAAATCCCAGCACTTTGGGAGGCTGAGGTAGGCGGGCTGCCTGAGCCCAGGAGTTCAAGACATGGCAAAACCTCATTTCTACAAAAATACAGAAAATTATCCAGGCATGGTGGTGCACACCCATGGTCCCAGCTACTCATGGGTTTGAAGCAGGAGGATCACTTGAGCCCAGGAGGTTGAGGCTGCAGTGAGCCATGACCGCCACTGCACTCCAGCCTGGGCAACAGAGTGAGTGAGACCCTGTCTCAAAAAAAAAAAAAAAAAAAAAAAAAAAAATTAAAGTTATACCTTTGCAAGTTGGGGACTGAGACTAAAGGAGAAGAATTTGAAAACTGGCTGGAAATTTTAAAGGTTATATTTCATTGGAATGGAGCAAATTTTGCCCCCTTAGTATGGGAATATGCTTCATCAAATAACTGAGATGCTGTGGTATTCCATGGAGATGAAATCAGATTGTAGAAGAAGCTTGCCCCTATCTTCTACAGGGCTGAACTGTTCTTGGAAAAGAGAATATTTTCTCCTTGAAATTCTTACAATAAGAAGAGATGTGCAGGTTGAACGAAATAACGAGTATAAAACAATACCTAACACTAGTAAAATGATGTACTACTACATCGAGATCTAAATGTTTGTCATTTATAGACCAACCACTAGATGGAGAGCTTGTTTTACCACTGAGTATCAGGTACTTCTACAAAATTTCAAAGCAAGGATTATTAAATTTAAACTTCTCAGCACATTTAACATTCATAGAATGTGGCATCCATTGCTGTCGCAGATAATTAATGTCCAATTTTATGATTATGAAATAATTTACAGCTAAATAGAAATACCTATCAGTTACATGCCAAAAAAGTTTTGTGAATGTTGGGTGCCTAAGAAAATAGATTATAAGAAAAGAGGTTATAAGAAAAGATGCTAATTGTCTTGAACACTGAAAAATGTAACATGCATGCATGTTAAAGTGCTATTACTATAACATAGCTTCTAAAATTTTTCATTGAACAAATATTAATGGCATCTTGTTTCTATAAATCTATATGTAATAAATATATATTTTAAGTTGCTCAAAGGTATTACTCATTTCTTTGGACTTGAACTTTTGTATTGTTGAGAAAATAAAATCCAAGAACGTGGTTAAGCAGTCTTCTAATGAGTTTCACCAGCATATATCAAGTTTAGTTGTCATTTTCCATTTAGTTTTATTCTTAATCTTTTATATGCATAATTATAAATTTTCCTTTTATTACAATAAAACTAAATGGCTACAGCATCTTAAAGAATCTTATTCTTAATGAATTCAAACTAGTATTTTTTTTCAAAAATCAAGGGCAAATTATATGAGTAGTGGGAGGCTGTATTTAAAATACTCATCTGGAGTTTATTAAAAACATTTTTTGAAGGACATCTGTCAGTTCTAAGGGTGAAAAACAACATCTTGGGGAAAAATCCTTTCAATTTAGTTACTACACTGAGATACTTCAGATAAAAATTAATTTGTACTAATGATGAAGGGAACATGTGTAAAATAGTTGCACTGATTTATTCTAAATGGTAAAGAAATTCCATTTCATTGACTCTCCTCTAATTTCATTCAAGTTATACTTTTCTTATACATCTCAATCTGTTGATTAACCTGCCTCCAGAGTAATATTTTAGTGATTATATTTTAATGTGGAGATGTTATACTTGGTACTTTTTGATACTATATCATTGCATTAAGTTTTCTATTCCTTTTTATTAATTTACTTTTTTATTACATTTTATATATTCTAATTGAGATTCTTCTATTAACTCTAATTCTTGGGCATCCTAACACTCTTGCTGTTAGAGCACTTGTCGTGTACTGTCGTGTACTTTACAAAGCTTTAAAACAAGGCTTATCAAATTTAAACTCCATGGCATATTGAACATTGATAAAATGGGATTTCCATTACATTCTGATGATTCTCTTTCATGATGGTCCTTTTTATGTTTTCATTGAGATGGCTGTCCTAAAACAATCTAAATGGCAATTTCTTGACTAAGGTTCCCTGAATTAAGTATACGGTGTAAATTCTGAACCCACTCATGTGCATGAAACAAGCTTGTGACTTCTCTTTCACATGGGTGACTATCTTCCCCTACCTGAGCACAGACAGGTTTTGGCCACTTCTCTGGGCTGGTGAATTAACATCATTTAGTCCTCTTTTCAACTGATGAGAAAAACCTGAAATTCCAGGCTTTATTTAGAGAATTCAGTTCCATCTTCCTTTACCAAATAACTTGTACCTAGTTCAATATTCCGGTTGGTGTTTTTTTGTCATTGGGGTATTTCCTATCTTTCTTATGAACTTGGTCATATAAATTTCTGTTACATTTTTGTCCACCATTTACATATTATCTGCATAGGAATGGTCCCTTCCAAATTAGCTCAGTCTACCATCTTGCTGGAAGTCCTTTTCATTTTATTATTACTTCTTTTTTTTTTTTTTTTTTTTTTTTTTGAGGTGGAGTTTCACTCTTCTTGCCCAGGCTAGAGTGCAATGGTGCAATCCTGGCTCACTGCAACCTCCACCTCCTGGGTTCAAGTGACTCTCCTGCCTTAGCCTCCCAAGTAGCTGGGATTACAGGCCCGTGCCACAATGCCTGGCTAATTTTTGTATTTTTAGTAGAGATGGGGTTTTGCCACGTTGTCCAGGCTAGTCTCGAACTCCTGAACTCAGGTGATCCGCCTGCCTCAGCCTCCCAAAATGCTGAGATTACAGGCGTAAGCCACCGTGTCTGACCCATTTTATTATTATTTATCTGCATATTCAAGGAAAAAAATATAAATTTTAGATTCCTCTGGCTCATAATAGGCTTTCTTGAAGAGAAAAATGATGTGCAAGAAATAACTGGAGCCATTAAAATATATTTTATTTTTCCTTATTTGTAGTTATTAACAGAAAAAATGCTCTAATAGGTACCTAATGGAAGTTGTCAGATGTGATTATCAAGTTGAAATGAATATTTACTCAAACCTATAAAGGTCTTTGGCTTTTTCTGGCAATATTTTAATGAAGGTATGCCATCTAGTCATCTTTAACTTACATTTCTTCCATTAAGTACAAGGACTTCTTGAAATTGGCAGTTCTATACTATCAAGCAATGCTTCATTTCATACCACCAAATGTTAAGGGAACTTGCTGAGTGGCTTAAATAACCCCTAGGTCAATAAACTGAGTCATTAGCACCTCCTTTAAATAATTGTTTGTCTGTTACTGGTTCAACATTTATATAATCTGTCATAATACCTTGGTTTTTTAAGGTACAAAAATTACTGCTATAGGTTTAAACTAGAGAATATCATGTAAGTAGCAATGTTTTTTCAGCGACAGTTTAACTATACTGTCTGGTACTGAGTGAGTTAAAGCCTGAACACCACAACTAATTACTATGTAATGCTAACCTTAGTTGCTGGTTCATTTTGAGACTCTTTAAAATATGAACTGTGTATTTTACCCCTATGCACTCTCTTAATGATTTGTTTTTTTAGACTGAAATCACTTCCAGCCATCAGTTATACTTTTGGTCTCTACATATGCACTTCTCCAAGCACAAATATTTCTTTTTCCTATTGGTCTGCCAGCCCTGTCAGAGCAAATTTCACTTTAAACTAAATGCTATGATACTTAAAACCTCTTGGATTACTCAGGCTGCTAGTGTGATCTGTAACCTTCCAAGAATGACAGCTGAACTTTCCAATTTGCTTATAGTGTTTGGGGAACTAGAAAGCACATGCCAAAAGGAAAATGTTTCTGATGTTGAACAGAGAGGAAAGTTCTTGTTGGAGGTGGGGGCAAGAGACTATTAAGTACTGAAAAATACTAATAAGAAATGAAAATAAACTAAACATGCTGTAAAGTCTAAGACCTCAAACATAATTCAAAAGTTAATACTAGTACTAAAAACTCTGGCTAAACTGGTTAAAATATGAAAAATAACCTTTAGTTACTGTAGTTTAAGTGCCAACCAGAATCTTAAAGTGATAATGCACTATTGAAATGAACAAATTCAAAAAATGGAATATAAAATTATCACAAGTGCTACACAAAATGGGCTATATCAACTCCCCATCTTTCTTTATAAAACAGACAAGTCTGACATATGAACAAAAATCAAAGAGTTAATACAGCCATCTAACATGCATGCTACCCCCACGGACATAATACTAGTCTCTCTTATATGAACAAAAAACACTACTGACATAACACCAGCCTTTTTTTTCTTAATTAATGTTAAGTTTTTTTTTGTTAAAACTCATGTCTCCAAAGTCCTTAAACAAATCATTCAGTTTGGGAACATTTTGGAATAGTTTAGAAACTTTTCACTTTAAGGAAGCAGACAAATGTTTGTCTTAAAAAAATCCTGAAAATCTTATCAAATGTAAGATGCTTAATATAAAATCTCCTATTTATTTCATAATCTACTTATTCATTTGTGTCAATATTTTTTCGTCTAAAATAATAGTCAAATTACATTTGGATGATAAAAATCGAGCAATGACTGATAAAGATGTTTCTGGAAAGCTAAATCAAACTAACCTTTTTGCAAAATTGAGGGCAAACATATAGATAATAGAAACTATATTTAAACACATTAAAAGTGCATCTTTTTAAACAGCTAAGTATGATAACTTAAAAAATTTGATTCTAAACTTATAAATGCAAATATATACACACACATAAAGGCATTTCCTTGCTTTGTATTGATATTTCAAAAGATTTATATTGGGCAGTATTATTTGATGTTTTGCAGCCATTAGTTCAGTAATTTCAGTAATAAATACAGGTTGGAAAAATATTTCACAGTTATTTAATGTCCTCTAGAACATTTAGGATCTCAGAATACTGTATAATATACCAGAAATGTATTAGAAGAACAGGAATTAAAGTAAATCTCTACTATTATAAGCTTTCTTGGTCCTTAAGACTATATTTAACTGTTACATTATGGGTTTCTTTTTTAAAAAAGGTAAATTCATTTTCTGCTCAGGTATAAGACTATAGATTATAAGATTACATGTCTTTTGATGATGAAGCATGGTATTTCTATAGCATCTTCAAAGAATAGGGCTAAGCATCCTTTGGTCACACTTTGCATTGACATAAACAAATTCAGTGTAGACTGGAATGTAGAAATATATGACAATTGTTTATCTGACTTGTAAGAGTCATATTTTAAGTTAAAATTATTCTTAAATCAGCCTAAGGAAACATTATCTTTTTTCTTCTTTGTCACTCATGTACATCAGCATTTCCCCTCTTAATTTAAGGACTAGCAATTACGTTTATGAAATTCACCCAAACTAACTTAAGTACAAACTATGAACTTATCAATAACTCCTAAATTTTCCTAAAGTTAGTAGGGTGCAATTACTTCAAAACTAGAATATCTGAATGGGATTTGTGTCTCTACTGATGTAACTTGTTTCAGTCTATATCTGTAACTAACTTTGACATGACTTCTTTCTTTGTAAAATAAGAAATAATGGCTATATCTTTTAATATCTCTATGCCTTGAGATTACTGTATTTCTAAGAAAAGTACCCGCATATAGTATGTATTTGGTGGTGTTATTGTTATGACATATGAAAATGATGAATACTTCCCTAGAAATGCTTAGGAAATTCTGGCTTCTGCCTAATGATCTAGACAGTTAAGGGATACTCTATCATACTTGGCATGCTTCATACACATGCTTTCTGTTTGCCTTTATAGGGCTCCTACATAATTCATAGAGATTTATGCCTCCACATAGGCATACTAATTGTTGTTGCACTAAAATAATGCCGTGGCCAATCGTTCTTTCCTTTTACCGTAGTGAGACTGGACTGTTTGTATAAATAAGGTTATTCAATCAAAACCCTTTAGATTCTATGTCATGATTGATGAAAATAACAATACCTTTAGGGATGAAACTTACTGACAGATTCTAGTTACATGCTTTTTCATCTTATTTGATACTCAGTGAGTTTATTTTCAAAGTAGTAAATCAAGGGTAAGGTTTTTAGTTATCTCATGCAAATAATCACTTCCCACATTGTACGCATTCCTATACTCAGGTTTACTGCCAGTGTTGGCTTCTCTTAGAAAAGTGCACACAGGTCATGAAAACGTTTAGAACGTTTAGGGTGGAGTATTTTCATTTTGCGATGTGTGTTGTCTTTGGGCTTGTGCCAACCTGACAATCTGGCACTTATAAGCAAAGCTGGGCAACTATGAGAATTCTTTAAGGAGATGGAATGCACCATACATTTTTGAGATTATCTGGGTTTTAGACAGTATTCTGAATGAGCATATAGGTATATCTATATTAGTTATTTCAAGTATGCAGGAACAGGGACAAATTGATTCAATTTAAAATAACTATGGTATCTACTTGCTGATGGCAAACAGTATCTCCCTTCCCCAGAGTTTGTTGGGGGATAAGGTAACATGCAACTGTATAAAATTGTAATAGTTTCTTTTTCCCCATAGTGTATAAAAAGAATGAGGTAAATTATAATAGCCTAATATATATGAAGGCTTTGAAAACATTTTTAAAAATACTTTAAAAAATATTTGAATGCTTTTTAAAAATACTTTTTTGAGATTTTTAACAACTCTTAAAATGCTTTTTAAAAATAATGCATTTTACAATGTTTTATAAAAATATTTTTTGACTTTTAAGAGCTCTTGCATATTTATCACCTCAAAAAATATCTCAGCATGAAGTTTGGGCACCTATATCAATACAGCTTTATAGGTTTTTTTTGTATAAATTTGAAAAGATGTAAATTTTAAGCTACAGTTGCATTTTAAAAATTTACTTGCCTAACTATGTTCATAGAAGTCTCCTCCCATCCTTTCATATTTGAGGGGCTCTAAATTAGCCACTTGATACTGTCTACACAAATCTGGATTCCTTTTTAAGATCGCTTTGCCTTTTAGTTTCTGACAGCCCAGTAGGAAGGTGCTTTGTTTTTGGCTGGAAAACCCTGAAAAAGCGGGGTGTATCAACTTTAGATATAGTTTCTTCTAAAGCTAAACAAAGAAAACAGGCTTAAAATATATAAGATACATTGTATTTCATAAAATATAATGTTGACTTATGTTCATAAAAAGAGAGCATATTCAGGAAATTATGTTCCTGTTTAAGTGTATTCAAAAGACTATTTAAAATCTTTAGCTTATTCAAAGGGTGCAAGACAGCATTTGTTAATTGTGCCTTTCTACTCTAAAATGAGACCATAGAAATATGTAGCTTTTACTTAAGAATCAAGATAAATACACACAGATTTTACATATACCCATAATTAACTTTAATATTAGAAAAATGATTAGAAAATTACTAATAATTACATTTAAATACAAAACAAAGCAGTATTTGAAAATAAATTATATGACAGAGTCCCATACTTGTCTCTTTGGAGCAGGTCTGAGTTCTATCTAATTCATGGAGGAACTGAGCAGTTAGATTACCAACTAATTTGGGCTAATATTGGAAGATTGTGTGTTAGCCTAAAATTCCTACAGGTAAATTCTATAAGATTATAGCTCATAATTAATCCTTTAACTCCAGACATCGCCTCCATTTTCAAATGACCACTTTTTAAAAATTAGAAAACCTGATGCATTTTAACAAATCCTTTATAATTTAAAACTCTTCCAATGAAAAGTGTTAAAAATTCATCAATAGCTATGATGTCATTGTTAAAAGAAGTTCAAAGCCTAAAATGTTTTGTCTCTTGTTCCCTTGGGAACATTTTACATTTCTATGTAAAATGAAAAGTGAGTTTTAACTCAGTAAAACTTTCACCCATGAGATGGGAGTCATAGAAAATCAATATTTATATCAAGCTCCTTGATAAAATGGTTCTCCCCAAACCTGTAATTATTCAAATTACATTTTTTAGGACTCTGATGTGTTTCTAAAGAGGCAATATCTCTATTACAAAGACACAAAAAGCTGCTGTTTCGACTAATCCTTCCAAACTACTTATTGTTTTAAAGAAGTAATTAAACACTAGTGAATTATCAGACCATCAAAGTACGATGTTTTATGAAATAGCATATATAATTTAAAAAGTTGTATTTCAAAAATAATGTGGTTCTTTGCCAAATATTATACTGCTTAGCTTAGAATGCTATAAAATCTGAACCTACTTACTTTTTTTCTAAGAAAATTCATATTCTCTAGATTTTGTGTGTGTGTATAAGAAGATACTAAAGGTCTGTGTTTTTGTACCAGAAGTAAGTTAATGAATGACACACTCCACATAGCATGCTCTTTACAAAAAATGAGGGGGAGTATCATTTAAGATAATGTGGCATTCTTTTCTAAATATCATTAATTCTGTTTCCTCTTAAAATTAAGGATAATTCAGAAATGTTTAAGATGTTTATTCTGCTGGAAATATTTCCAATAGACAAATATTATTTATTCTATTTACACTAGAATAAACATCTTAAACATCTGAGTTCTCCTTAATTTTTAGAGGAATATATATTATATATATATATTAGTCAACATATTGGAGTAACATAAAAGTGGGCAGAAACAGGCAAAAGACCATTGATGTCCAGATACTGACAATGTAGTATTACTTTTATAAGCCTGATAATACTATTACCCTTAAATATTTTCAAAACAGAAAGCTGAAAGAATAATAAAGAGAATGCTTTAACTCATCTCAAAAAATTATACTTTTAACCCTGAACTATATAAGCCTCTTAAAGAGAATGAGATTATTTCTTACCGACCTCTATATCCCTAGACCTCATCCAAGTGCTTGTCAACTAAAAAGGTTATGAATAAAGGAAATTTTAAGTGTTAAAAGCAAACATTAAATGATTCTATATTTTATCCTATATTTTGTGCTTTATAAAGTTAATTTCACCTGTCATCACAGAAACTTTAAGTAAAATTATGAGTATCTTTTGGAAATAGCAATAACAACAAAAAAATCCCAACAGTATATATGCTATTTTTATGATTTATTGACTACTAACAGACCATTAGTTATAACCTGGTAATAAGAAAGAAACATGAACAAGGAAACTCTATTCATTTTATGTATGGAGTAGTATTTGTTGCTACAGAACTTAAGCTATTGGACTATGAAAACTAATACAGATTTTTAAAATATTCTGATTATCCTCTAAAGATACTCTAAAAATACAACCAACTAAAGATATAACTTTAAGATACAAGTCTAAAGATACAACTTTAAGATCCTCCAAAGATACAACCAACTTTAAGATCCTCCAAAGTCATAACCATCTTCTAAAGTTACACCATCCTCTAAAGATACAGCCGTAAAAATTCTTAATACAAATACTCCCTGATGTTTAAACATGGAGGCATTCCTCCAGGTGCAACAAAAAATTTACAGCAAATCAGCAATGAAATTGACTATAACTGAAATTATGTGACTTTCAAGCATGTATTCTACTGATCTTTCTCCATGAAAAATATAACTCCAAGAAAATAATTATTTTGCAATTCTAGTCAGTTGGTTATTGCTATTATTAATGAGAAATTGAATACTAATCATATTATTTCTTCCTCTGTTATGGTGAACCTATAATGTTTCTTTAGGCTAGATTAAAGTAGATGGACTAGAAATATGATTTTACACACTTGTAATATTGGGACATTATAAGAGTTGCTTTTGAAAATAAAATTTTTCTATGATAGAGACTGTGCCTAGATGGGTGCTTCTCAGTATATTTAATTAGACTTGTAGTAGTATAATACAAGTACACTAAGAATCCCTTAACTGGATCTTAATTATGAAGGCAAGCATCTTCATCTATGTAAAATATAGCTACTTAAGGTCTGTTTTTATCTTACCTAGGTTATTAAAAAATTTTCCCATATAGCATAGGCTCCTATCAACAATTTTATAATACAAAGCATATGATACTATAAGCAGGATATATAATACACATCTATTTGATTATATATTTAATAGATGGTATGCATTGTACACTTGAAAGGATACTGAAGTAGTAAAAATTAAAATTAAGAAATTATTAAAAAGTTCACATTGAAAATGAAACAGCATGGGAAATGGAGTAAGACATCTATGTCTGAATACTGGCTCTGACCTTTAAAACTTCTATTAAACAAACATCTGTTGAGAACCTAGTGTGTGCCAGTAGACAGAACTTTGAAAAAGACAGTCAAAGTTCTTGCCCATCTAGAGACTGTATTTTTGTGGTAGGAGGGAGAATAAACAAGTGGACAAAAATTAAATTACTAGGTTAGATGAGGGAGAAGCAGCTTCTTTGATAATTCTCTTAGGAAAAGATTCTCTGAAGAAGGAATATTTGAACTGAGACTTGAAAGGTAAGAAGAAGCCAGTTATTTAAAAAGTCAAAAGACTATTCAAATTAAGCACAAAGGTGACAAAGTGAGAAAGAACTTGGTGAATGTCTGGGGAAGAGAAGGGAGTCCAGAGTGGGCAGAATTAACAAGCAATTATAACTGGAATATTTGATGAGGCTGGAGATGTAGATAAGTGTCAAATAATGAAGGACTTTATAGAACATGGTAAGAAATTTGTATTTTATTACAGGAGTATGGGAAGCCATTGAAAGCACGTGAGAGATGTGATATGACATACTTGAAAAAGATCATGATGGCTACTGTGGAAAAAATGAAGCAGAAGGGAAGTGCAGAAACAGGAAAACTGATTCGGCTATTGAGTGGTTCAGGTGGCAGATGATGGTTGCATGGAATAGGGTACTAACAGTGAAAATGGAAATAAATAGCCAAATTTCAGACCTATTCCAGAAATGAAATGAAAACAACAGGGCATGCAGATGGTTTGCAGTGGAGAGAGAGGCCAATGGTGAAGAAAATAGAGATAATAAGGAAGATTCCAAAGTTTAAAGCTTGAACTACTAGGTGGGATGGTGGTGACACATACTGAGACGAGAAGATTAAGGGAGGAACCTGTTTATATGTGAGAAATCAAAAGTTAAGTTTGATAATTTTATTAAACATTCAATTTGATAGCATAAGGAATAAGGATGGTGCTGAGAGGACAAGTCTAAGCTAAAAATATAGGTTTACAAATGGTACTTAAAGCCATGGATCTGGATGTAATCCTAGGTGTGGTGGGTGCAGTTAGAAAAGAGGGTCCCCCAAAACGGTATGGATAGAGAACAGGGATATAGCCCTGAAGTAACCAGCATTTAAATGTGGAAAAGTGAAGGAATGGCCAGCAAAGAACACTGGGAAGAAATGACAAAGGGCTTAAGAGGAAAATCAGAAAAATGGGGTATCTTGAGAGCTGAAAGAAGGGAGTTTCAAAAAGCAGGGCCTGGTCAACTGTGTCAAAACCAGCTGAGAGGTAAAGATGAGAATGGTCCATTAGATTTGGCAATATGAAGACTATTGGTGATTTTGACAAGAGTGGGGAAGTTGAAGAGCACATGCAAGTCTTTTGAGAAGTTATGGATAAAGGGAATTGAGAAACAGGAAGTAGTTGGAATATGATGTGGGGCCAAAGAGTTTAACTTTGCAGATTCTGATTTATGTTTATATGTTGACAGGAATGATCCAGTAGAGGGGAAAAGAGTGACAACATAAAAGAAGTCCTTGAAAAGACAAGAATGGGGTCTAGAGTAAAAATGGGTTGATTGGATTTTGACAAAACTTCTTTCATTGTAATAGAAGAAAGGTGGGCAAAGGTAAGAATAGTTTATTGATTGAGTGGTGGCAAGATAACCTGGGGTAAGTTGCTTAAACCTACATGCTTCAGTTTTCTTAATAATAGTGTCTCCCTTCTTCAGCTGTTGTGAAGAGTAAATTAGATAAGGGATGTAATAAATAGCAATTCATATACTGCCTGGAACTCACTAAATATATTTCAATAATTGCCATCATCATTATTGGTCCATCTATCTCATATTGTACATAGATCTGAAACCATTTAGAGCAGCAGCCCCGAACCATTTTGGCACCAGGTACTGGTTGTGTGGAAGAATTTTTCCATATATGGGGGAGGAGAGACGATTTTGGGATGAAACTGTTCCACCTCAGATCATCAAGCATTAGTTAGATCCTCATAAGGAGCACACAACATAGATCCCTCGCATGCAGAGTTCACAATAGGGTTTGTGCTCCTATAAGAATCTAATGCCACTGCTCATGCAACAGGAGGTGGAGCTTAGGCAGTAAGGTTTGCTGGCCTGCTACTCACCTCCTGCTGTGTGACCCAGTTCCCAACAGGCCATGGACAGGTACTGGCCTGGGAGTCGGGGACCCCTGATTTAGAGAATACCATTTAAAATAATACAATTAGAATAAAGATTGTGTATGTCACTGAAGTCAGCATTGTTTCTACTCCTTTCCAGCAGTTTCATTTAAAACTCTACTGGACTGTTCATGTCGCCAAAACAAATTCTTTTGAGCAGTTGCACTTAAGATGTGTGTGTGTGTGTGTGTGTGTTTAAAGACAACAAAAACTGAAGAAAACAATGTTTACTTCATGAAGAAACTTTCTGTGGACTTGCAAGGTTAGAATTTTGGGCAGATTTAAAGTTGCAGAGAAACGAAGAAGCAAACTATAGAAAAGGCCCTCAGATAAAGTCTAAAATTCTGTTTTCATCTTCATCTTTTTTTCACATGCAAACTATTATGTTACAATTTAAGTAGACATAGGTCTATCTGAAAACAATTCTAAGAGTATAAGCTACATTTTGAAAGTTCAACATTCTAACATTATACCTAATACCTTCTGAAAAGGCCCTGTGAGTGCTGCACCTCTTTCCGTTAAAATGTTCAAACCACTCCTCTTACCCTCCTCTTGTATTGGGGTAACTAACAACAGGCATTTCCCCAAAAGTGGATCCTCTTTTTATCAGGAGATCTGACTTTACTGTCCCCAATTCAGAAACAGTCTTCTGAGTTCTCAATACACTTTTGGTTATTGCTTTTATGGTAGCTGTCTAAATCAATAAATAAGTATTAAATATTTTTTCTTTATCTCAACATTTTGATTTTTATGAGGATGAGAATAATTTTTTCTGTGAAATTAGATGGCTAAAACAGTAACTGTGACTTCAATCTTCTGGGAAAATATAAGCTGATTTCCTTTTTTGATTTATTTTATAAAATTTCATATTTCCATATGTAAATTTGACCTAATATAAATATACAATAAAATATATTTATCAATGACTATCACCCAAGATGGCCCCCTGAGGGTGAATTTCTTGACAAAGAAGTTGCTAACTTCCAGTTGCCAACCACAAAAACAAAGCAGTAGAAAAGATAAGAAGTGTAAGTAAAAAATATATTTAACCTGTATTAACTGAATCAGGTAATTAATGCCTCAATTGAGAGGTTTCATTGTAACAAAAAAGAAAATAAATATGATTCTTTATGTACTTTACTATGAGGATGCACATACTAATGTATAAAATTCAGCTTGCTTAAATGTGATTTTGAAATTCTATTGATTTATTCAACATATTCATAATATTTCCTTTATGTTTGTAAGGACCCATTTGATAAGATGGTATAGTGTATGCTAACAACAATGTTATTTTTACTCTAAGAAGAGCTCTTATAAAGTGAAACTTCAATTTTTTGAAATCCTTGAAATTCCCTTAAATTTCCTTAAGTACTGTGGTGTCTTCTCTATAATGAAAACTGAAAAATAATGTTATGACTCATTAAATAAACTCAGTAAGTACAAACTTATGTTGAAACTAAACATACAAAATAACTAAAGAAATAACAAACCATTTTATTTTATTTGAGGAGAAAAAAGAAAAAAAGGCTTGGTCTTTTAAAAGGATTAAAATGAACTCAATTTATGGAGTCTTGGAATCTTCACGGCAGTGCAGACGGACTTCCACTTGCCCTCCCCTGGCCCACCTCCTGCACACCTTCTCCTCTTAGTTTATTCACATTTTAAATCTTTCTTCCAAGTTTGGCCTGCAACCACTTGACTGGATAAAGTAGGTCACTTGAAAAGGAAGAAAGCCCAATAAAATGAATTGCAAAGACAACAAGATTAAACTGATTGTGCTGTTTTCATACATTGTAGCTGAAATTCTGCAAATATGCAGTTGGCTGTGGTTTGGCATTCAACAGAATGTGATCAGTAAGAAGGAGGAAATTTTATTCTCATTAACTGCTGCAGATTTACTGCAGTGAAAAAGGGCTATGTAACCCAAGATGTGACAGTACAGAAAGATCAAAGCCATGGACTGGAAACTAAATAAACCCTCTGGCTACTTCCTGCAAGGAAAATTCACTTTGGCAATGTAAAACAGAGCCCAGTTTAAAACTACTCTCAGTTTTATGAGCTGTCATAGCAGTTCAAGTGGTTTGGACTGGCTGAGTTTATAACATTATATTTCCTTGTTTTTGTCTTAGATACTTCTGTAAGCGGTTTTAAAGATGCCCCCCCACCCCTTTAAAAAACACAACAACAAAAAACTAATTTCTTTTGGTTGAAACCAAGAATGTAACCACTAAACTTATTAACGCAGGTAGGTCTTCATTTGCAGATTCCTTTCTCATTTAATACAGCTTAATATTTTATTCTTAGATTTATTTGGTAATATAAATTTACTTAATAATTCATCTACAATCTGTACAATTCCTATTCAGAATAAGTGCAAATCAGTTTACAGAGCCCATATGGCTCATATCTGAGGAGTGAGCTATTTGTAATAGCACATCTGTAAAGACTATGGGCAATATGGAGATTACGGGAATTAATATTACATTTAAAATTACATTTGAAAACCTGTAGGCCCTAGGTTTTAGCTGTTTCTTAAAAAACAAATATCTTAGAAAAACTATCTAGTTTAATATTTCTAATATAAGAAATCTAACAACTGTTCATAAATAGTTAAATTACATTGTTAAATCAATCAAGACAACAATAGGCTAGATTAAATCTACCTTAAATTAGAAAATATTCCTGAGTTAAGGAGTAAGCTCAATATCATTACACTCATATTTAAAGGAAACAAAAGATGACATGCTCTATTTCTCTCCCTTATTTTTTTAAGGGGGAATAGTGATGCTTATTAACCAATTATATACAATTTTGTTATTCTCATTATAATATGAAGGAGCAAGCCTTTATGACGGTAATTTGCATTATATTACCTTAAAAATCATTTTTGTTTTTTAAAATAAGAGCATTTCTGGGTCAAATATGTCATAAGAGCCGTCATCCTTGCTTAAAGACTTTCTACTTTCTTTCCATTTAAATTTACAACTAATTTCTATCTGTAAAGCTAACAAAAATGCAATACATGTGAAAAGTATATGACGTTTAACACTAGATAATCACTCTTAAATGGTGATGATATAATTAACTTGCCAGACACAACTGGATTGGCTTCTGTGTCATTTTTTCTAGTACAAAGCTGTACCATAATTGACTTGTTAACATTTTTAAAGGTTCCAGTCATATTCGGGTTATGTTTTAAATTTATAGACTCAATTATGCTGAATTTCTTCTACTAAGTCAAAGTCCTAATGTCACAGGATCCTTGGGGTGTTGCTTTGCCACCCAGAAACCATTGTGGCTGGTGGCACCTTCTCCCTGAGTATTGTTTGCGCCCGCTGGGCTCGTTCTGCCCACTAGGCCCGATAGGCTGTGCTCAGCTTGAGCTACCAACCTGGATCCCACACCTGCCAAGGGTTAGCCAGGTGTGGAGTGGCGAGGGTTGTGTGGGTGACCAAGCGCAGGGTCTGGTCACCACGCACAGCAGGCATGCTGGCTGACTGGCTACTACTATGGCAGGGTGGTTAGCTCCAGGCACTGGTACAGGTGCTGGCTCTGTGTGAGGCTGCAGATGGACCAGATGTACTGCACGCAGCTTCTGCTCTGAGCAACTGCGTCTGGATGAGGGGAACACAGAGGCGCCCAGAAACCTGGAGAAACCGGGAACCACAGAGCCCCACAGAGGGTGTCACATCCCTGGCTCAGGAGCAACTAGGTCTGGGCTCTTGGAAGAGCCACAGCTCTTCCCTCCTTCTCATTTCCCACAACATGGTGAGTGGGGGCGACGTGTTTCAGCCCCGTTTGTGTTACAGTTCTTTGAGTCCTGCCATTCAGGTCCCAGGTTCTTGTTTCCCATCCAGGAAGAATGAGGTAAGTGGACAACTGGAGGGTAAGCAAAGGGGAAGAGGAGCTCCATTGAGTGACAGAACAGCTCTCAGGAGACCCAAAGTAGTAGCTCCTTTCTGCAGGCGGCCTGATGAGTGTCCAGCTCTCAGCAGAGAGGAGATCTGCAGTGGGTAGCTCCTTACAGCAAGCAGGTAATCCCCACGTCTGTACGAGTCTGGCTGAGCCTGGGGTTTTTATAGGCTCATTAGGGAGGAAGTGCATGCTGATTGGTCCATGGCTGGCCATGGACAGGGCCAGAAAAAGTACAAGTTCTCACTTTGGGTGGGAGACTCCACCTGGAACCGGCAGCCTGGTCCCCAGGCTCAGGCCATCCCTGGTTAGAAGGTGGGGTTTCACTGGGGATTCACTCCCTTTTGCCCAGGAGCCTGCCTGTTGCCATCAACATGCCATCCAGGGTGCCCAGGCAGCCCATACTAAGCCACCTTCAGCACCCCCTGGCCTCCCTCCCTGAGCTTGTAGGTGCCCAAAGCTTCAGAGGGGGCTGAGGCAGTGGGGGGCGGAGGGGGGCTGGTGTGTCAGTACCGCCGCAAGTGCAGGCACACCCAGCCAGGTCATGACAGTGCCTGGGCTTGGCTTCAACTTTGCTGCAAAATTGGAGCAGGCACCGGCAGCAGGGAGAGGCCAGGGAGCAGAAGCAGGCACTTCCGAACCTGCAGGGGCAGGGGTCTTCCCCAGGCCCCCAAGAGCACAGGGATGACCTGGTCTCAAGCTGTGGCTGGGCAGCTGCAGCTGCGCCCAGGAGTGCGGGGCTCCTGGCCTGCCAACTTGGCAGGGGGCAGGGCTCATGCCTCTTCCCAGCCTGACAGCTCTGTGTAGCTCGCAGTGTCAGCTGCGCCTCCCCAACTGCAGCTGGCATCCCTGCAGCAGCTGCTCCAGATGGGCCACTGCCGCCATCACTAATAAAGTTAAAATAAATTTGGTTTTATTTGGGAGCATCTTTGGGCTTTCTATACAGCTAATGTGCATGCCTTCAAAATTTTTGCTCAGATTAGCAGATTTAAATTGAACACTAACTTGAAGAGGGTAGTTCTGTCACAACTTCTCTTGTTTCTAAAGTTTCAAAAGAAAGCGAATCACTTGAAATATTTTTTCAACTCAGGACTATAATTTCTCTAGGATAAAACATCTTCCCAAGTTTCCAGGATTCTAAGCCTTGATTTGTGGCTCATATGTCTATATTTCAGTTAAGTTTACAATTTACTAATGCCGATGTGTGATAATCTAATAAAATCTGCCCTTAAAGGTTATAGGCCCAATTTACTAATAAAACCTAATTCAATTCTCCTTGGGAAATGCAAATCATTAGCGTCCAAGCAGCAGAACTGAATTTCCTTGCCTTTTCAATATTAGAAAGAAGCTGTCTCTCTAAGAAGTCTAAACAAATAAGAGAAATCAGACTAATATATTAATAAGCCCATGAGGATTCATTTATGAGCATTTTTAAAACAATACCATCATGTATGCAAAAATTTAAACTGGTTAATTAGCTGAATAAATGATTTTTAAGAGGCATTTACCCTTCTAGACTGAGAATATCCCACTTATTTCATTCCCATTTTTAATACAACTGGATGTAATCTGTAGAGAATTTAGTGAACTAACTACTTAAGATAATTTAAAGGTAGTGAACTAATTACTTAATGTGTTAATAAACCCTTAGCTGCTTACTTCCAAGCAAATCTGAATCACCAATTTGCAGTAAACCATGTCAAATGTATTAAATCAAACTGGGTAAACAGTATGTCATGTTGCACAACAAAACCTACATATCTTACTCTGTATTTTAATAACATTTATTTTAAACTTTCTAAAGTACAGTTCACTGATAAGACTAATATATCTGCTTGTCATCTGGAGGCAATAATGATGTAATAGTAGGAGTGTTGGCTCTTACCAAGCTTAAAGGCTTCACTATTAGCTACCTGGTTTTAGGCTAGTTCCTTAAAAATCTCTGAACCTTAATTTTCACATTGTGAAAATAGGGACAATATTACTCTTTGCCCTATAACCTCACACACTTTTTAACGATCAAATAAGATACATGAAGATTTAAATGCAAGATAAATGTAACTTATTAGACTTCATATACTTAGATTTAGAGTAAAAAGGCTTAAACATTTTATTCTTTGAATCTTTTAGAAGGCTCCTAAGGTATTCCACCTTCTCAACTAAAAAAGTAATTGGGACAGCTACTATGAAAGTACACAGAAAGAAAAAACGGATTTCATGTAAAGATTATGTACGATCAAGACTCTTGTAGTATAAAAATTTTTTATTTGCTTTGATTTTTTTCTCATTAATTAGAACTATGTTGTGACATAGCTATTGCACTCTTGTTCTCCTGTTTTTACCATCCCACAAGTTTAAGAGTAAAATGACCACTGCATTATCTTAGGAATAATTTTACTTGTCATGTAGTACTATTTCTTATGGTTTTACTCAAAAAATTTTACTGTACACTTCTGCTTCATTAATACTGAAGAAGGTGGAAAGAACTTAAAATTATTTCTATTGGTTTTACCTACCTATGTCATTTATTACTTGGCTTGAAATAGATGTTTACATATATTGAAAATAATGTCATTTGGATAACTGAATACAATTATAACAAAAATTTGCATAGATCTGAGTATTTTTAGATCAAATCATATACCATGCCCGAATCAGAGCAACTTTTAAAAGTAAACAGGACACTGTATTATTATCCAATCTTACTGTTGCTATAAAGAGGTTCTACTGAGTATGTTTAAATCATGGCTTAAAATTCTATTTAAATTGAGAAGCAACCCTTGCAAATATCCCAACCTGGATCCAGCTAAGAACAAGTATTAGGGACTTATGCAAATGTGCATGTCAAGAACAAAGTGTAAATAAAATGTATGACAGTGACTTGCATTCAATGATTTTTTGTTTTTTTAATATTATACTATGTTTCATAATAGACTTATCTTAAAATATGTTTACATATTAAGAGTAAGTCAACAAATTTGTTATAATGTTTTAATACATGAAAATCAATATAAATGGATTGAGCAAGTATTCTTAACCATACTGTCTGCTATCTGTTACTAGAATTACAGATGTGGCAGTGATGTATCCAATTTTATGCTATCAAAACATCACATATGAATAAAATTTTTATAAAAAACATTTTTAATAAGGAAGAGGAAAATTAAAAGTTCACTGTGGTAAATCCTTTAAAAAGTGAAGAAGTTTATGAAAGGTGGATATTTATTGGTAAATGTATCTATTTTGACTTATTTTGACATTCACATATAAAGTTTACTTGGAGTACCAGTGTAATATAATCTAGTATGTAGACAAAAATCTCATGGCACAAAAATAATGTTGTAAAAATGTTTATTCCACTACCCTCAATGTATCAATTTTCTTTGACACATAATAACTTATTTATCAGTCTTTATGTTTATCTCTGATTATTTCATATGGACAAATTCTTAGAAATAAAGTTATAGAGTAAAAGGAAGTAAACAATCTAAGGCTCTTGTTCTTTATTACCAAATGCCTTTCATAAAGGTTTTATTAAATTCTACAACAGGTGTTTAGCAGTACTGTTTTGCTCTGATGTGTGGGTATTAGCACTAGAAATTATTTGGCAATTGATAGGTGAAAATGTTATGTCTGCTTTATTTTGTAAACACCATGTCTAGAAAAATGGCTAAGTCAGTTTTTTTGAAAGGCTTCATGAAGCATGTTTTCTGCTGAGAAAAAGTAACATGAAATTCATAAATAATAGAAAAACTATGATCATCTTTGGTAAAAAAAGTAATAACATACTAAATGAAGCAGTATTTTAGTCAATGATTATTTTAAAAAGATTTTATAGGTTTTTAGCAATTAGGTTAGTTCTTACAATGCTGAACAAATGGTTGGTGTCAATGTCTATCAAAGAAAATGCTTCTGAGAGGTTCTTTTCACTTTTTTGATCCTTCCATCTAATTGCTATGCTATGGCCACAGTAATGAAGATCATTAGAACTTAAATTATTAGAACAAATGAGTTTGGGTTATTAATTAAAAATTGATAAAGGACTTATCAAAGAAGGAATTTTGCAGGCATATTTACTTTCCTCTCAATATAAAAGAATTTTTTGCTTGGCCAAATTAAGGGCTGTAAAATAGACAACTTAGTTTCTCTTCTGAATAACTGCTTTGAAACAAACTCATAATATATAGTTCTAGTAATATGTAGTTCTGTAAACACTGCACAATGCCTTTTAGACAGAGAACATGTAATTTTGAGGTTGCTTTCTCAAGGGAAAAAACAGTAAACTAAATAGCTGAGTATAATTAAGGCAGCCTTATAGCTAAACAAATAAGTCTAATTTTTTTATATGTAGAATTCTAGAATTAAAAAATCATACATTTAAAAATTTGGGTAAAAGATTATTTCTTATATTTTAAAGAAATAATTTTTTAGTTCTCCTCAGTATGATTTTTAAAAGTACAACTAATATCCAACTGTGATTTAATATTTGAAAAAAAAGAGACCAAAATAGAAGGCATATGTATATGTAATATATAATACATATAATGCATAAAAAAGTTAATATTAAAGTACTCTAAGAAAAGAAAAAGAGGCAGGCTATAACACACACATAGAAAATGAAAGTTTAAGAGTCAGATGGCTCAGATAATGCATACATCTAGTTTGTCTTTGACCCCACTGAAATGGTCAGTAAATGACATCACTGTGCCAACCACAAAGAAGAACTCCAGGCTCTCTGAAAAATATTTTTCAAAGCCCCAAGGAAACCTAAGCAGTCTCTGCAATTTTTTTTCCAGTTTATGAAAATTGGATTCTTATAAAAGAAAAATGGACCATTTTTACTGCAACAAAAACTGATTTGTAAAAGCTGGAAGCAGTTTAAAAATACCCTTAACATGCGGTTCTTGTTAGTCTTGAAAAGTAAAAGTTATAATAAAAAAATGGTCCAAAAATATGGTGCAGATACATGGTATACATAACTGGAAAAAAGCTAGTCTTGCTCCTATTATTTTTAATTAGCTTCAAAAGCAAGTTTCACTTTACTTTCTAACACCAGTTCAGATTTTGGGAGGGGAAGATTTACATTTGACGCTCTGGGATTGGCAACTCCATAGCTATTGCCTTCGAGCCCTAATGCATTTTGCATTAGTTCTAAATGTTGGGAAATCCTGGCGCCAAGAGGTTCAAACTGATAGTGACACATGTCTAAAACCCAGGATTCACTGTCCAACTGCCAATATCTATTTTATCAAACATCCAGTCTTCTTATAGAATGGGATAGATGAGTTTAACAGTTTTCACTGTTTCCAATTAAACTGCGTTGCTATCTTACAAAAATGAAGGTATTCAGATTAAGAAGGACCCCCTGACTTGGATTTTAAGAAAAATATCAATTTCAACTATTTAAATTCTTCTCTAAATCTGGCTTAGTTTCTCAGATTTTAATACATTCATCCTATTACTGAACCTTGTCATTTTATGAATAAATAATTTTTCTTTAAACAATTAAAAAAACCCTTGTGTCATACAAATTAGCAATTTGTTATTTATTACATGAATCCACTCAAACTGAAACATTAAGAAAACAGAGAATGAAAAGCCATGAGAACTGGCTGAAGAGTATGCCACTTGGCACTGTCATATTGTTTCGTGTTTTATCCCACATATTGTTATACTTAAATCATTGAAAACAATGGTAATGATAAAAGTTCACCTTTTATACATTAATCAAGTATTACTCTTTCTCCAGATAACTTGACAGTGCTTATTTATCAAAGACATATGAAGAAGAAGCAGGGAAAGAATTTATAAATCATCTGGACCATTTCCCTGATTTAAAGGAAAAACACCCAACAACTCCAAATAGACAGTTTAATCTTTTTAAGATATTTAGAGAATCAGCTTTTTCAATATGTAAAGATCAATTCAGCTATTATTCTTTCACAGTTAACACAAATTCTTCATGTTGTCCATTAAGTCTGCTTATTCTCATCTTTACAGTAGAGATGAAGAATGAGTTCAACAACTTCTCTTTAATTAACTTGCATTTCTTGAAAAAGATTCCTACTTTGCTTAAAATCGGTTAAAATCAAAAATTTCAAAAATATTTTTGAATGACTATTATTTAGTTTAATGAGATTGAAATTCGCCTATAGGATATCAGGAGCTGAAATGTAGCCATAGTTTAAAATTTCACATTATGCAGCAAAATTATCATATTGAAATATGTGAATAATTATGTAACGATTTAAAATACTTAAATCTTTGAATTGAAAAATATGCCACACTTTCAGATCCATGGATACTGTTAAAAAAGAGCTTAGAGGTCCTATTAAAAGGAGAATCTTAACCAATCACAAATGATTGAATAAAAGCAAAAAAGCAAATGATTCCAGAGTAAGTCAGTAAAACAAAGTGTGAAAAAGAAGACTATGAATCTTTGGCTATATTGTGTAATCTGTCTGTGGCTCTGCTGATACAGTTTAGGGTCCCTTTTCATTTGTTCTATTACCTACCACAAAATTTGAGGAAATTCACTGTGAATTATTTCTTCTAAACATGAAAAAAGTGATACAGTTAAATGTGATTGAAGGCCTTAAAAATTACAAAAGACAAGAGACGAAAGTCTTAACTTTCTCAGGGAAAGTTCTTTCTAAAGGGCAAACAATTCTCAAATGAAAATAATTATAAAATTGTATCATTCTTTTGATTTGAAAAACAGTCTATAGTAAGTTTTATTAACTAATCTTTTAAGTCAATATTACTGGGATATGTCTTTTGTGAAGTAAAATAAGCTACATATTTTTACTTTTGAAAAGAAAGTAAAGGTACAAAGGTAAAAGAATTTTCCCAAAGTCATGTAAAAAAATCTTATTAACAGAATGGAGGAATAAAATGCTGAAATCTTTGGACCCAGTACATAACTTGTGGAATACATTTATTTCTCTCAAAACTTTTATTATTTTATAAAGTAATCATTTTTGAACACTAGAAATTAGAGATTTTGCTGAATTGAGCAAAAAAGGATTGTTTTCTGTATTTTAGTGAAAATGTTTAGTTTTTTTAAAGTCATATAATTAAATTTAAAAAAAGCAAGTCTTTCTCAAATAAGTAATGCATGATTTATAGCAGTTGGTTTTCTTTAGATTCACAGTATCTGCAGGAGATACAAAAATAATGTTTTGCTAAAAGTAAAACATAAATGGCAGAATAATTAATCTTATAAATGCTATAAGCAAATTTTTTCAATATAAATATTAAGATCACATATCTAAATCATTTCGTCCTTTCCCAATTATGTTTCAGAAAACATTTGTACAGTGAATTGTCACCTGATAGAGTACAGTATTTATAATGATTAAACAGAGCCTCTATTTAAATAACTATAGCTAATAAAGCCAGAAGCATCAGAAGTAATCAAAAGCCATATGCTTTCTAGTATTTAACCATGTTTAGCTTTTATTTCCTAAGGCAAGATGTTTCTTACTATGATAATCTAGTACACAGATGAAACAATTTTTAAAGGGCTACTATTTATTTAAAGTACACTACAGAACACTGAACTACACATAAGGTTATTACATTTCATGTAATACTCCTGTGATTTTCCACCATGCTTTTAAACTTTGGGTCATGACCATCAGCAAGTTGTAAAATCAATTTAGTGAGCTGCAGTTTGCATTTAAAACAGGAAATGGAATATAATAAAATATAATTGTGTATTATAGGTAGAGTACCATTTTAAGAAATTTTTGTTTTACACATATATATAGGTAGATAAATATATGTAAACAGTTTACATATATATGTATAGGTAGATACATGTATATAAACAAATATGTATGTATGCATTAAGTTCAAATATGAAAGGTATTTCTTTTAATGTGGGTTGTGATCAAAAAAGCTGAAAAATCACTATGGTATGTTTTGTGTCCTCCAAATGAGGCAGCATGTTATACTGGAAAGAACATAAACCTTGGTGATATATACACCTGAGTTCAAATTTTTGCTCCATCATCCTACTTGTGTGAATTGGTTAGTTAACCTTGAATTTTTAGAGCTGTGATTTCATCAGTAAAACATATAATAATACTTGTTTTAAAATGTTGCTATGCAAGTTAAAATAAATAAGATGAATATTTGTAAAACAGATTATATACAATGGATAATCGATAATGGCTGAAATTATAATTAGTATTAAATTAAAATAACACTACAAGTGATCATTAAGAGTTATCGCACATTGGTCACAACTGTATTGTTCATTTAAAAAATACGTGAACATATCTTACACATAGAAAATAGCTTATCCTAATGAAAAGTAGAATTTAAGAAGAAAAAAATTAATAATTTAATGAAAAAATTAATAGCTTAAGGGAAAATACTACTATAACTGTTCACTGGACTAGCTTAATGTGAAATGTCAACAGTCAGCCTTAATTAAAATGTTACACCTCTAGGAATGATATGAAGAGAAAAATATTGTTTATACTTTCTGGCGAGATTTTTAAAATCTATTATATTATTATGTAATAAAGCTGGATATATGCTGTGGGGAACTTTATTATAATTGCAAAACAATACTGGCCTGACTTTTTTTTTCTCTTAATTATTTTAATAAAATGCCATCTAGGGAGGAAAAGTCTTCAATTTAATAAAAGCACCAACTGTTTAAAAACAGCTATGTCTTGGGTAATTGTTAAAATACACATCTTCTGTTCTCATTTTATATTTTAATGGCTTTGGAAAACACTCAGAAACAATCTGCATTCATTAATTAGGCAAAAGTATTGTTTGTGTCAACAGACAATCTATATTTTCCAACTTGAAGAGCATATTTTGTTTTAGATCTGTGATCCCCATTTTTTTTTTGAGACGAGTCTCGCTCTGTCACCCAGGCTGGAGTGCAGTGGCGTGATCTCGGCTCACTGCAAGCTCTGCCTCCCGGGTTCACACCATTCTCCTGCCTCAGCCTCCCGAGTAGCTGGGACTACAGGTGCCCACCACCACACCCGGCTAATTTTTTGTACTTTTAGTAGAGACGGGGTTTCACCGCGTTAGCCAGGATGGTCTCGATCTCCTGACCTCGTGATCTGCCTGTCTCGGCCTCCCAAAGTGCTGGGATTACAGGCGTGAGCCACCACATGCGGCCTTGTGATCTCCATTTTTTAAATACAGAAAATGTGACTTCATAAGTTAATTTAAAATCAAACAAACATGCCCTTGAAAAGATTGAGGGTTTTTTCCCCCCTCTTAATGAAAAAGAAGACAAATGGAGAGTGAAGAGGATTTTAGCTTTCCAAAAGCAACAGATACTACACATTAGATTTTTCTTGGAAAACTGTTTACCTGCCAGGAAATGAATGCTGCCCAACAACATCTCCATTTTGAAGGTGGTAATCATTGAAGAAATCGGGACTTATGGCTCCTTCAGAGGCAATTAATCCATCTAGAAAGAAAGAAAAATGGTAACCAGTAAAACATATGTGTAGGAAAAACCTGTCTATCAAGCAATACAATAAGAAAATAACTTGTATATTAATCTATAAAGAAAAATGTTAGCATGACATGCTGTTCTCTCTGGGAGTATGAACAGACAACTGTATGTACTTTAAGTACGGGTTCACAATAATGCAGCACAACAACTGAACATTCATTGAGCATCTACTATGTATTTGGCACTATGTGAGTACAGAGAGGAATTAGTCTCTGCCTTCAAGCAGGCTTATGGTCTCGTATGGAGAAGAAAGAAAAAGATAAGGAAGAGAAGCAAGGTGGGGACAGACAGTAAGGATGGTTCAGGCTAAGGAAATAGAACAAATAAAGGCAAGGAGGTATTAAATAGTTTGGTATTGGTAAAGGGTAATACTTTATTGTATTTCACAGCTTTATTAGTGTAGCATGATTAGGGAATCAGATATACCAAATAAAATAAGTGAATTTCTAAATAAGCAATATTTGACAGTTTAAGTGCCAGACATTAAAACACACACACAAACTTACATTAGAAATCTTCATATAGTTTACACTCCTTATATTCTTAAAAGGATATACCATACAGAAATATTCCTTGATTATTCAATATTCATTATAAATACTCAATATTGTACAGTCCCTAGGGTTGTGAGATATATCTGATTACCTATGCTAAATAGTTCTATACTAGTATGCTTATTTTTCTTTGCTTATAAAGTGCTTCTTTCCCTAAATTTAAGTATTTGTTAAGACATTTTCCTGATTATAGAGTTATACTACTTTCTCATTTGTTCCAATCTAAGAATCTAGATAACCTATTTTTGATAGAATTATGAATAAGTTAAGAATAAAAAGAATCTGAGGAAAAAAAGATCTAAGTGATGGCTTCAGAGCTGTTCAATGAATAGAACAAATACGTTAGTATACTGCTTTTGTAATAACTATTTGGATAGCTTTGAGGCCTTTCAAAGTTTCCTTTTCTGAAAGTATGCTGGGTTGTTGAGTGGCCTGCAGATAAACATTAGCTAGGTCATACCTACCACATTGTTTATACATTTGGCACGCAGTATAGGCAAATTATTCAATCACCAAATGATTATTTTATACTTAGCACATGCAAATACTGTGCTAGGTCCTGTGGGAAATGTATAAAATTATAATACATAACCTCTGTTTTTAAGAATTTTAGTTTAAGTGAAATATAAGACAAACACTTAAGATGCAATTAAAAATTTAATTTATAATAAATGATATACAGAAGGAATGGACATAAGTACCCAATAAGTGTGGAGGCAGTAAAAGCTATAGAGGGGTCAGAAAATTCTACTTTGAGTGGAGGTGGCAGAAGTGTAACAGATTTGAGTCTGGAAAGACAGGTAAGAGTTAAATGATGAAATCTGTTTGAGGAGTAAGGGTCTAAAAAATTGAGTGAATGGTAAAACTAAGTAATAGAGTTGGCAAACGAATTAAGTGGGGTAATTTGTATTTCCATAAGACTCCCATACTACTCATTTGATACATATATCCATTTGTTACACATCATATATTAATGACATATTATTGTTTAATTGTCAAATTGTTAATGGACACCTTTGGTATCTGTCCTATTACTTTACTAATTTAAAATACTTAAGAGATTGCTTGAGTTTCTACGGAAAGTGTAATATTTAATCCAGTTTTTATGTCCACTAGAAGTTAAAGTTTCTATAAATAAAAAAGACCAGCTAAACACTGAAAAGTTACAAAAAAAATGAAATCATGGAAAATGACAAGACACCACAGAAGGACAGTAAAGCAATGTAAAAAAATCAATTTTATATGGATTCTAGCCATATAAAAATTTGTGATTTTATATAGTAAACTTTTTAAAAATGGCTGGGATTTTGTGAAAGTGGCTAAAACTAACAAACTAACAAAACTAACAAAAATCAACAAGTCCCTCTGTTAAATTAAAACCAAAGAATTGAGAATCGGAGTTTAAGAAACCTGCCAATTTTAGAGGAACAAAGCTAAGTAAAATGCCAAAATAAAATATATGCCACACGTGGAAAATACACACAAAGATATTCGGCATGCCAATAAAATAAAAGAATTTAACACTAAGAAATATTTCATAAATAAAGCCAAATGAAAAGATATGTGAATTATGTAAAAAAGTTTATACTTATAAAATATGACATAGTGAAGTGATCCAGATTAGGTAGAAATTAAGTAAAAATCTGACCAAATTCTCAACATCTTATTTTTGATTCAGAATGCCTATTGTCTTCAAAGGGAACAATGAGTAGCAAAAGAATAAATAGAAATACAGGGCACTAGAAAATGGGCGATCATCAAATAGAGATCAAATTAAAAATTTTTTACTTTAAAGATTCAGCCAGAAATTGTATAAATCCAGAATACAACTAGTTCAATAATGTCTACTCTTATGTGAATAAAAAAAGAGTAAATTTATACCACTGAAGTTCTTTTTTTTTTTTTTTTTTTTTTTTTTTAGACACAGGGTCTTGCTCTGTTGCATAGGCTGGAGTGCAGTGGTACAATCACAGCTCACTGCAGCCTCAAACTCCCGGGTTCAAGTGATCCTCCTGAGTAGCTGGGACTACAGGGATGTGTACCACCACATCTGGCTAATTTTTAAAATTTGTTGTAGAGACGGGGTATTTCCCAGGCTGGTCTTGAACTTCTGGCCTCAAGTGATCCCTCTTGCCTCAGCCTCCCAAAGTGCTGGGAGTATAGGTGTGAGCTACAGTGCCCAACTTCATTTTTAATTTTCCTAGGACACTGTGGTTGATTAAGTAAACTGCAGCTTCTACAGTGCCCTTTATGGCTTGACAAAAGTTAGGCAGCTCTGACATATGAGTAATCTTTCTTTACTAGAATGAGGTATAAAAATTCCGTTAAAGCCTCTCATCCCAAGCACCTCAACTTCTTTGGAAATATCTTATTTTTTCTTAACATTGTTCCACCAAAATTAATTCTTTTAGGGAAATATTAAAAAAGAATCATAGCTTCTTATTTATTCTCCAAATAAACCTAGAAGTGTCTTAAATTCCTACTCTAAACTTGTTTCAAAGATATTAACAAGGAACTAAAGTATTTCATGGAACATTTAAATGACCAGAGAACAAACAGGAAACACAGATGATATACACCATAACACTCTAAGCTATAGAGTATTATACACATTTACAGTACTCAATTATATAAAACCTTTTAGACCACAGTTATAAAGCACACCTTCCTGAGATGCCCCAAGTAAGATGATAAAGACAGTTATGAACAAAACAGAGCATATACTAGAACAGTGATGAAACCAAAGCAAATTTGTTGTCAACACAGGTAATTTATCAACCTTCTGATTTCTGAAAGCCAGTTTTAAAAAACTGGCTTATAAACATTGTGAATTTAAAAAAATACAAAAACTCAGTATCTTCTTATATATCATCTTGTATATCATATACTCTTACTGAAATACCATTCTTTTTTTTCTAACTCTTTTTCTTTTTGAGATGGAGTCTTGCTTTGTTGCCCAGGCTGGTGTGCAGTGGCGTGATCTTGGCGCACTGCAACCTCCACCTCTGGGTTCAAGAGATTCTCCTGTCTCAGCCTCCCGAGTAGCTGGGATTACAGGCGTGTGCTATCACATCCGGCTAATTTTTGTATTTTCAGTAGAGACGGGGTTTCACCATGTTGGCTAGGCTGGTCTCGAACTCCTGACCTCAAATGATCCACTTGCCTTGGCCACCCAAAGTGCTGGGATTACAAGCATGAGCCACTGTGCCAGGCCAACTTTTTTTCTTAAAGAGACAGGGTCTTGCTATTAATAATTGGCCCAGGTTGGAGTGCAGTGGCTGTTCACAGGCATGATCTCAATACCGATCAGCATGGGAGTTTTGACTTAATTCCTTTTGGATCTGGGCCAGTTCACCCTTCCTTAGGCAATCTGGTGGTCTCCAACTCCCAGGAGGTCACCATACTGCTCAACTTAGTGGGGACACCCGACTGGCATAGCTCACTATAATCCAGAGCTCTTAAGACTCAAGTAATCCCCTCACCTCAGCCTTCTGAGTAGCTGGGACTACAGGCACATGCCACTATGCCTGGGTAATTTCTTTTTCTTTTCTTTTTTTGGTAGAGACGAGGTCTCACTACATTGACCAGGCTAGTCTTGAACTCCTGGCCTCAAACAACCCTCCTGCCTTGGCCTCTCAAAGTGCTGGCATTAGAGCTGTGAGCCACCATGCCCGACCTCTTTTTATTTCTTAAAGTCAAATGAAAATATAATATTGGGCTCTTTGGTGAACTAGCTAAAGGTGAAATTGTGACTGTATGGGAGAAAATAGATGTCAATAGTGTAGAGTATGAGAAAAAGAAATAACTAAAATGATGAATCTTATTAATAATTTATTTGACTATACTTTACAAGACACATCACAGAAATACACAGGTAGTATGAAAACTATGTTTTTTACAATATTCCTGAGATAGAACAAACCATTTTAAGCTTCATATTCCAGTAATACATTCACATACTAAGATTCACTAAAATTAATGGAGAACAATTAAAAAATAAAAAGTCATTTAGATATATGTAGTAGCAATACGGCTTTATAAATGACAAAATATTTCCTCTATGGGTAAAAGTACTAAAGCAAACAGCTTCATTTTCATAATAGCAAAGGACATTAATTAGTGACTACAATCACAATAATTTTAGACTAAGTAAAAAAATATTGTAACTAAAGGAGATGCTAGTTTTGTATTTCACATAATACTAAGATTGTTTTTTTTAAAAACATGGGAGAATCATATACATTTGACTATTAAATAGTCTGAAAATACAGAGAATGATGCTAATGACTAGAAAATAGCAGATGGCATGTCATTTTAAAGTAAAAGATAAGACCCAGGGAATTACGAGCCTCTCAGTTTAACCTCTGTGGCTGAAAAGCTGCTAAAGCTGTTCTTATCAGAAACAGCCTAAATTTTCAGGGAGACCCAGAGGCTTAAAAACATGGCTCAAGCATTCAAACAAATCTGCAGGAGTACAAATTTATCTGATGTTTTCTGATGCTACAATCATACACAATAAAGGAAAGGAGGCTGATATTATCTAGATTTCCACGAGACACATCAAGAAATGCTACAGGGATTCATTTAGTCCATGAACTATCCATGGAAAATGATGTAGGTAAAATAATTACTAAACTAAAAAAAATTGCTTGCTATAAGAAATTTAGTTTTAGACTCACAGCATGTAATTTCTACTGTCAAATGTCTATCATATCATCAGGCTATAGATAAAAAAAACCTAAATGTTTCTAAGTTTTGGTGTATGAAAATATACATAACTGTTTTCTCACAAAAGCACAACTTATACATTGTAATTATAAAGTATCAGAAAAATATTTAGGATTTTCACTTTAAGAGGTTAATTTAAATTAATTTTGGAAATGTGGTATAACTGTTTAGAAATCTGTTTTGAAATTTTATTGTATTAAAACAACAATGATGAATACTGAGGTAGTTAATAGCTTTATCTGGTTTTGGAAACTGGTAATTGATTCATTATGAAAGGTAGCTATCAATCTTCAAAGCAAGAAACTTGATTCCAAGAATATTCTGATTTCTATTAAAAAAATTCGCATCATATATATTTTACATCATCTTACTTCATGAATACTGAATATGTAAGGAACAGCTGTTTGCCATTACTGAACTAAGAAATTCTGTTTGGTTGAAATTAATGATCTACTCCATCTGGTTTGAAACACAAAGCAGCATTTCATAACTACTGTAAAGTTCAGTTAGGAAGAAATCTATTTGATTTTCAGAGTAAAGCATAAGTTTTCCATGATTTAAATATCTATACCAAATACAAAAAATAATACATAATATCTATGGAAAATTTGCACAATACACAATTAAGAAAACACATGAATGAAAGTGTGAGTGGTATTATTAATGTGAGTACAGTGATCAGATGTAATAGTAATTTACATAATCATCCAATCATTGATCAAATTGTTCAGATAAAATGAGATAATACACAAAATATTTAGAGAACATATATTGAGAACACTAAATGCATAGTAGAAACACATAGTAGAAAATAAGGTGAGTCACTAATTCAGATATAACCACCTTAATGATTTTTATCTTCAACTTGCTAGAGATTTTAATTATTATAGAAATCCCTTCCTTCCTCTCCTCAACTAAATGACTTCAGTGAAGTAATATTAATGTTGGCAACAGTACAAAACAGTGAGAGCTGGAATATGCAAAAACTTACCAATCTTTGTGTCAAACTCATCCTTGGAAAAAGGTAGTAATGCAGAATCAAAAAGGTTATAATACATGCAAGATTTACATAAATATTAAATTTTACCTTAAAAACATTAGCATAGTTTAGAAAGAATAAACAATTACTCTAAAGTGCCTAAATCGTCCCCAAAGTTACCATATAGAGTTTGGTAGTTTGAAACTAAAGCAAAACCATGGCAAAATTAAACTGTTAAGATTAAATACCTTGGAAAACAAATGATGAATAAATTATGCATTTAATAAATGCAGAAGAAAAATGAATATTACATTTTTGAACGGAAGTCAGAAATCTTGAAGTTGTCCATTTAAGTTACACATTCTAGCAATTAATAAACATCTAAGAACAATTAATTTTCCTGGCTACAGTGTTTTAGGGAGATTCCATCAAAGACTAACTTGGAAAAAAAAATGGTAAGTTAATAGGTTTGCTTATTATATATAGATGCTACACCTAAAATCATTAGCAGACCATTCATAAACTAAAAGAAGTGCTTATTAAGCTTGGGAATGTGCAAGGCTGGCCGACTAAAATCTCTATTCATAGCATATAAACTGTTTATTTTCGCTTTGGTTATCACCTGAGTTGTAGAAAAGGTCAGGTCTTTCGAGAATATCTCCTTCATGAATGTATGGCTCAATTCGATCATCACCATACAAATACTGCTCACTCTCATCCATCTGACGACTCTCTACCATCTCCAGCCACTGAGAGTTATGCCAGCGAAACTTTTCACTCTGAATTTTCTTAGCCCATTCTTCATCATATTCCTATTGAAAACAAACAGTCAACTGTTATTATATAAGCTAACTCACTTGGCACTCAGACGGCAATATTTTTATCTCTTGAGAATTTTGGGGGGCCTTCATTGGGTCAGAGGAAGCACTAAAAATACCTGTTCAGGATTATTTTATATAATAGCCAACGAAAAGCAATTACATACATAAAGAAGTCTGTGTTTGTATTATCGATCACTAATGGCAATGGCAAACACTAGAAAAGTTTAAATTTCATAAATTCTTATTTAATATTACATAAATATTGCCAGAACTTCAGCAAGCAGTAAGACTTCAGTTTCCAAAGAGTTCTTGTGACTATAATTAAAGTTGACCTTAGAACAAAATGGATTTCAATTGCACAGGTCCACTTATACATGGATTTTTGTTCCACCTCTGCCACCCCTGAGACAGCAAAACCAAGCCCTCCTCTTCTTTCTCTTCCTCAGCCTACTCAATGTGAAGACAATGAGGATTAAGATCTTTATGATGATTCACTTCCACTTGGTGAACAGTAAATATATTTTCCTTATGATTTTCTTAAAAATATTCCTTTCTCTAGCTTACATTATTGTAAGAATACAGTATATAATACACATACAAAATATGTGTTAATCAACTGTTTATGCTATTAGTAAGGCTTCCAATTAACAGTAGGCTATTAGTTTATGTTTTGGGGGAGTTAAAAGTTATACATTTTTCAACTGTGTAGGGGGATTGGTCCCCTAACACCTGTGTTATTCAAGAGTCAACTGCATTTGTGGCACTAATGACAGGTAGTTAGCACAAAATGACATATTTTGCTGTATCTTTTAGTCTAGATAACACTGGGGGAAGTACTGTTAAAGTATTCTTTTAGCTGCTAAAATGGTTTACTAAAGAAAACAAATATCAGAATTGAATTTCATTTTTGTTCCAACCACAAATTAATGATCTTATCTTATTTAGTTGTAATTATTTCTTTAAATGCTTCTTGTTTTGATCATAAACTCCTATGGAGCAAGATTGGGTTATTCACTGACAGGTGTATCTGTAACACTTGTCAGAAAGAAAGTTCTTGGTGAATGGTTTTGAAGGACAAACAGGCAAATTACTGTAAGTTACAGCAGAACTTCTCCATCTACTACTTGTCCCATAGGTTGCAGCTACTACTGAGTAGTGTATTGCTTTAACAATGGACAGCAGAAATGATAGCATGGATAGAAAATAAAAGGCTTCAGATATTTCATGTCATTGTTAGAGTTCTTGGTTTTAAATTCCTCTGTCATATCTTTAAACACATTTGGTTACAGCTGTCTAAAAAGGAGTTAGAGGGATGCAGGGTAATAGCACTATTAAGGTGATCACAAAAACTAAGAGGTAGACCAAATATATATTTTAGTTAAATGCTAAGCAATTTTTCAACTCAAGCTGAGACTCAAATCAAAATCACAATCACATAATACATTTCTGGGATATAAAAATAAAATCTGAGACTTTATAATAAATGTAATTATTATTGTAATTTTCTTGTTACAATTTTAACTTGTTGAAGTTTCACATTATCAGCAAATCCCAGCAGTGTCAGTTGTCAGATTGCATGTGCTATAATGTACATTTAAAAAATATATAGATGCTCCCTTTCAACTGAAGTTGGGGAAGGTAGAGGATATTTTTTGACTATAGTACTGCTAGTGACAATTTTGCTACCAAATTACTAAACTTGATTTTCTTTTTAATTTTTATTTTAGGTTCAGGGATACATGTGCAGATTTGTTACATAGGTAAACTGTGTGTCATGGGGGTTTGGTGTACAGATTGTCACCCAGGTAATAAGCATAGTACCAAATAGATAGTTTTTCAGTCCCGACTCTCCTCCCACCCTCTACCCTTAAGTAGGTCCTGATGTCTCTTGTTCCCTTCTTTGTGTTCATGTGTACTCAATGTTTAGCAACCATTTATAAGTGAGAGCATGTGGTATTTGGTTTTCTGTTCCTGTGTTAGTTTACTTAGGATAATGGCCTCCAGCTCCATCCATGTTGCTGCAAAGGACATGATCTCGTTCTTTTTTACGGCTGTGTAATAGTCCATGGTGTATATGTATAACATTTTCTTTAGCCAGTCTACTGTTGATGGGCATTTAGGTTGATTACATGTGTTTGCTTATTGTAAACAGTGCTGCAATGAACATGCATGTGCATGTCTCTTTATGGTAGAACAATGTATATTCCTTTGGTTATATACCCAATAATGGGACTTCTTTTCTTTTACCTTTTTTTTGTTGTTGTTGAGATGGAGTCTTGCTGTTACCCATGCTGGAGGGTGGTGGCACGATCTCAGCTCACTGAAACCTCTGCCTCCTGGGTTAAAGTGGTTCTTGTGCCTCAGCCTCCAGAATAGCTGGGATTACAGGTGCCTGCCACCACCACCTAGCTAATTTTTGTATTTTTGGTAGAGATGGGGTTTCACCATGTTGGCCAGGCTGGTCGTAAACTCCTGACCTCAGGTAATCTGCCTGCCTCGGCCTCCCAAAGTACTGGGATTACAGGTGTGAGCCACCGTGTCTGGCCAGGACTTCTTTTCTAATAGTTATCTATTAACATTTCTATTAGTCATCAATCTATTTCCTAATATTATTTTTTAAAATTAAGTTGCATAAAATTAAGAGCTATCATAAACATTATGTAAAAATAATAAACATTTTTTATTCAACTGATAGTTTTTATAATTGAAGATATTATCTTCAGTTGATAAAGATCAACTGAAGATCTTTACGTCAGTTAAATCTGATACTAAACTATACTTGAAATAGACTATTCAGATATAAATAATAAATCCAAATGCCATACCTCCTTAGTATTATTGATGTGGTCACAGTGACTGAATGTGATGGTAATTTATACAACCACCCAATCACTGATCACACACAAATTATTCTGCCAAAAGGAGATAATACATATAAAGCATTTAGATAACTTATATTGAGAACACTTAATAAATGTTAGCCATTACCTTAATTAATTCAAGTAACGGCTCTCTGACATAAGTGCTATAATTATCAACATCTTACAAATGAGAAAATGAGGCCCTGAACACTGAAGTAACTTGATCCAGGGTACACAGCTGGCTGTGGCTACTACAGCACTGTAAGCCTCGGGCCAGCAATGTGGAAGAGGCAGTTAAACAGAGGATAAATGAACATTTGTCAGGGTTCCTGCAGAATGGATTCTTTATTGAATGAGAATATAACAAATAACCCCCAGGGACAACTTTCAGTTCTAAGATTTCGTAAGCAAGCAGTGATATGGGAGGAAGTCGTTGACCAAGGAGTGATATTGGAAGAAGTAGCTTCTGGTCTGGTAAGTATATTATCCTATCGTATTCTCAATCATGCTCTCACTGAGCTGGCCACACTTGGGTGGGTATTGGGAAAAGAGGGAGGTGAAAAATAATATGCACAGAGATGTTGTTTACAAGCAGTTTTGTGGTTCACTTTGGGCTTCCAAAATTAAATAAAATACCAAGCGATGCCTCATTATGTAATATAGCCATATGATCAGCTTCAAAGTAATTTAGCCTAAATGCTAAATATAACTGTGAACCTCTTTAAGATTCATATAACTTCACAAGAGTACACTTTTTGTTGCCATATGTGTGTCTGTGTATGTGCTCAATTAAAGTTAGCTGCAGAAAGATATTGTCATATTAGAAATGGCCAGATAATTTACAAAGAGTGATCACATAATCATACAGTAGAAAGAAAGGATAAATTTATTATATCCATTAGGGTAAGACATTTAATACATTAAAAAGCAAAATGATAATGTGGACAAATTGTCCATACTAATTGGCTTTTTTTCTAAAAAATAAGTTGGTTGCAGGTTACCAAAACTCTCAGAATATGCTTTATAAAATACTAGAAATCCTAGCAAGTCCACATTAAATACAGAACTAATTTGAATGTTATTTTTTTAAAGAATAGTAAGTAGCTTGTTTCACTTGGGAAGAGGCATAAAACTAATTTTTCATTTTGGTAGAAAAATTTAAATCTGATTGAATTATCTCAACAAAGAGGTATTCCTTCAAGGAAAAAGAAAAA
The DNA here is from genome assembly GCF_029281585.2 of Gorilla gorilla gorilla. Lineage (NCBI taxonomy): Eukaryota > Metazoa > Chordata > Mammalia > Primates > Hominidae > Gorilla > Gorilla gorilla. The sequence continues at coordinate 86,799,436 of NC_073224.2, read as the reverse complement.
TCATACGATCTGATGATTTCATTGTAATTTAAATTTCAAGCATATTCATTCCTGGTGTAAAAACAGGAGTTAAAATTCAGTCAAGTGCCCAAAGCATATAAAATATGCGGTCTGCTATTCCAGTAAGAGTAAAACTTGACTCCTACTAATACCTGTCAAATGTTACACAGGTAGGTAATATTTAAAATAAAAATATCCTTAAACTACATTTCCACAAAATGTATTTAGCCTAGGAAGTAATGCTTTGCAAAAACAAACAAAAATCCTGCTTACTCTGAGTTATCATTTCACACCCTCTTTTAAGATTATCCTAATTTAACAATAACAAAAATATATCTAATAAATGTAAAAATGTGTAACAAAGAAGTTTCTTCATAAACAATTGCCCTTCTAACTTTAGCCTTCTTATCACCCTACGAGCTCACATCATTATTCTTATTAATAAACTCATACATACAAGGCTCAGTTTAAAAAGAGATTATCAAATCTATCTGACAAAAGTCCAAACACACAAACCAAAAATATCCATGAGCATCCATAACTAACTTTTGATATTTTCTTGGTAAAACTGATCTTCCAAGGCAGTGAGTTAGCACAGAACCTAGCACCAAATGTAATGACTGCCCTTACACATTCCTTTAAAATTTTCACCTTCTCTCTTTTATCAGTTTTTTATTGAATTATTGTATAGAACCAGTGCATCTCTTGACATTATAAGCCTAAAAAGTATGGTAGCAATGATATAGATTATACTATCATTTTCTTACTTAAAATAACTGTATTCTAACTTTTAAGCATTTCGTACTATAAAACAATAGGTTTAATCTCTATGACTAACATACTAATTAACATGCATTATTGTTTACAGGATCACAGTAAAAATACCACGGTTATTTTCTCAGCTCTAAAAAAGAAGCAAAACAGCTCTTCTCTCAGGAAATATGACACAGCACATGTTATTCTATACCAAACTGTGTATTTAGGATATTGAAAATTATATCTTGCAAAAGATCCAACAATGATTCCAGAATCCTACTAGGATGAATCTACTACATTGGCAAGCAGAGTTTTCATAAGAGGTGGCCTTGAAATTAAATATGTGTGTATGGTTCTTTGTTATAGATCATAGATGGAAAATGGCAAAAAAAAAAAAAACAAAAAACCTTGGCTTAACAGTATGAAAGCCTTAGAAGTTTTTCCATTTGAAGTCTTAAAGAGTCATAACATAACTTTGAAATAATATTTGGAGTTTCATGATTATAAAAGTAATATTTTCATTGTTGAAAATGGAAAATTACAGGAAAAATACCTATAAAAACTTTAGCAAGATAGAACCACAATACTATATCCCACCAGTTTTCAATGACTTTCTTAACTCTAATATCAATGGATAACTGGAAAATATTTTAAAATAAGTGTTTAAAAAATTTACAGGCTGAGTATGAAATATTATTGAGATACTGGACTTGTGCCATAAAAGTTTGCTCTAGTTTGTGATAATGTTGCCTCAGGTTTTCAACTGTTTACCAAATAAAGCATCTTAGAATGAAATATGCCATAAGGAACACAATATTCATTAAAATATTTTTACTTCTCTTTTTCCTTAGTAGTAAATGTTACTTAGAATCAAATGAAATAGCATTGTTTTGCTGTATAATGCTGACCATTTATGTTTATGTTTCTGAAAAGGTTTACCAGATTTCTTGAAAATGAAATATTTTAGCTTACGGTTGTTGAGATTCTATTTACCAAGTACAGTAAATTAATAGGCTAAGACAATGGTTTTAGACTTCAGGAAAGGTTCAAAAGCACATTTGGGGGACAAATATTAAAAGTAAATCAACTGCCACCTACTATACCTGTTTTGTTAAAGAAGGGTCATTTGCAGACTAAAAAATGTGAGAAAGAATCTCAAAGTAAAGATATACAGTACTTTCCCAAAATAAAACATGTTAACAACATTATATCCCCCTCCTGGACAAAACTTTCCTTTTTTATTTTTTTCCCTTTTCCATTTCAGTGACAATTTGCTGTATCACATTCCTATGGACCATCATTCGGGAATCTCTATCTTCTCTATGTGCTCTGGGAATCCTCAATGAATATAGTTTAGTAGCCATGGCAAAGTGAGTTTCTTTGTGTTTCAGCATCTGCATTTATAGCTATTAATAATATGGTACTGCATAATATAAAGAACATTGGATTAGGAGTCAGGAGACCTGGGCTCTGGTTCTAGCTCTGCTACTAACTGAAGTACGCAACCTTCTAAAGGTATTCTAATCTCTCTTGGTCTCAGATTCTTCATTTGTAAAATGAAACAAAACTAAGACTTACTTAAGCTCCAACATTCTAAATAAAAACCTATGATTTATATCATGAATTCATAAAGCTGTTGAAATAACTATCCCAAATAACTGAAAAATACTGGTAGGATAGGAGTTTCTTTTATAAAGTTAACAAGCAATTCTTAAATGAAAACCCAATGTCAAAAAATTTTAATCAACATACATCATTAAAATAAATTTCTCTAACCCCATCCACCAATCTCTAGTCCCTTCTTATTATTCACTCCCCTATACCCCCAGCCCCATATCAGAAAATAATTATGAGAATTCAGGGATGTCACAGCTGAATCACAGCTAAGGTATGTCATCAAAACCTATCCAAAGCCTTCGTGGAAATACTCTAGGATTATAGTTTTTTCTTCATTTTTGAAATACTTCTTTTCACAAGGAGTGCACCCTGGTGTCTTGGCTTTGAGACTTGAGTCTATTGTGTATTTAAAGAAAAACATGCTTTGTTTTTTTATTTCCTTCTCTTCTTAGCTCCTGACATTATGATTTTAAGCACTCAGTATCCATACATTCTAAAGTGTCGTGAAAGACTGATGGTTTGATTTTACATGGAATGTGCCATCCTTTTTGAAGTCCTACATCATTTTGTTTACTAGTTAACCACCGAAACATTATGAAGCCTTAACTAGCCTATTATCAGAGCCTGTTCACTATCAGGAAAACTCTTTGTCACTGGCTTCCGTCACACCTTGTATCTGATTAACACACTATAGGATAACACAGAGCTACATAGATCTGCTTTGTGTTCTAACATAACTGATGGAAAACAGATTTTCCTTTTTCCTTTAATGTGGCAGCCCCCTAATTGAGACTGTAATATGGTTTATTTAATATCATTTTTCATACTAAATTAAAGCAAGTCTGCATTAATTTAGTTGCTCATTAAAGTTACGGTGGTAGCTGCTAACAAGATACTTTTTATATCTTAAAAAATATTTATCCCAATAATATCGATAGACATACACATAATTTAACATACATAAGAAAGTTGATTTTTATGCACATACTATCTATTTCTCAATAAGACTGCCCCAAGTGTTGACCTTTAGTCTTGACCACAAAGTAAAAGAAATAACTAAATAAAATTTATTTAAGTAAGAAATAATTTTTTCTCTTTCATACTATGCATGGGTTAAGTCCAAATGTTGCCAATTAAAAAAAAAGTAACATGCATAACAGGTAGGAAACACACACATTTATGTATAAAATTATGTGTGTATATGCTTAAATTCTAACAAGTTGGAAAAATATCCTAAATGTCCGCCTTTTGGTTTATGCAATATAAAAATGAACTATAAAAGAGGGCTGACTAAATTTATCTCATTAAACCCAATTAGAGTATATGGGATTAAGAAATAAAAATCAAACTTACACTGAGAAATAAAAGAATTTACCAAGACTGCAAAACAAGCAAGAACCAGTTCTGCTTGGTCTGGAAAGAGAAAATTTTAGAAATTTCTGCCAACAATTCACTTAAAAATCACTACTCCCACATCCAATTTGCATGCCAATTAAAAGTGACCAGCATTTACCCATGCCCTGCTCTTGAAAGCTTGAGTTCTAATGCTAACCCTAACCCTATAAAACCTTCTCTGTAACTTCTCTTCAAGACGTTGTAAGATACTTCTTAAAGTGTTCTCCGTTACTGGCAAGATTATTAATAAGACCACCTTTTCTCTGACACAGGCTTCCTTGGTTATCTTTGCAGAGACCATAACAATGGGTTATGTAGAAGCTACATTTAAAGCTATATTGGTTTCTTTCCTTTTAATAAACCAGCCTTATTAAGTACAATTTTGTCTGTCTGGAACGAAGGTAGCACCCACTTTTCCAAGTTTAGAATATTAGAGCTTGCTATTAATTCCAGATTATTAAAATAAAAACAATCTGCCCATGATCATAATTAAGAGTTATTAAAAAAGGAAGAGGTACCATTCAAAATCTCAGTGACACGAACCTATGTCACTACTAAATCATACACTGGCTAGAAAGATGACAGAAATCAGTCTTTCACCAGAGAACCTGGTTATATCCCTTTTCCTGTAAACACCCTGTAGATACAGTGTGCCGTTAGTACAAATAATCTAGCGATAGGCCATGTAGTAGTACTGCTTCTGCAATGCCAGTTCACATGTTTAGAGAATAGTATCTCAGTGTTCTCTGGGGTCTAGATTGTAAATTTTTATATTCAAGGAACTTTGTATTGTTGAGTTTTGTGTTCTCAGTGTCTTTCTTAGTGTTTGGCACATAATAGGTGCTTAATAAACATGTATTAAATGTCTGACAAACCAGAAATATCAGGGGAGGATTTCTGAGGTTCTCAAATACTTCACACAAAGCTGAGGATGTACTGAAGGATACAAATCTAATTGAGTTTTTAGAAGCTCTCTAGATCGGAGGGGTAGGTGATGTTCTTCCCTTCACGATTCCCATGATTGCCTTCATGGAAGAGAAAAAGGCAATGGTCAAGTGACTTATAATTCCCTTGGAAGACCAACTGGCTATAGGCTTCTCTCTCCTTGCCTTCCTGCTCCTCTTTGTACCTACACCATTCCCTGCCTCCCCAAGCTACAAGTAACGTAGTCACACAGGTGACAATGTGCTGATGAGGCCACAGAGACTGTATCATGTAAACAAGTGATGTAATCCTCCTTGGTATCCAGAGTACTGCCACCGCACATCTGTTTCAATTCATCAGTTGAGGGCTTGGGCCCAACTACATTAAACAAATCTTCCCTAGTATAATATTTGCATAATTTGGGGGACAAGTACTTTACTGCAGAAAGTATATTTCCCCAAGGCTTTCAAGGCATCTAATTTTTCTTAGTATTATTCTGCACTGTCTGTCTTCAGTGGCAGATAAGTTTGTTTTCTTACAGGTAAATTGCTTTAAGTTACAAATATTCCCATTCTGTCTATATGTTTTTTGGATTTTTTATTATTATAGAATACAGTCATGCTGAGAATACTAGGAAATCATTATCTAGAGGTAAAAAGAATTTTAAGACATCATCCACTCCTCTCCTAAGCAGGTTTCTTATAATTTAAAAAGTTTGTTATTTAGCCATTACTAATGCTAACTGAACAAAAACTTCACATTCTCCCTTGATGGTCTTTTTAGTGAACACCATTTCAATACAGCAATGGAAGCAGAAGCCAGAATTTTCATAGGTTTAAAGTGCGGAAATGAAGGAAGTAAAATATAGACAACTGTTTGGAAACTTTGGATCTAGAAAGAAGGAGAGCTAAGACAGTATCTAGAAAAGAAAAGAGACACAGGGTTGGGGGTGACTCCAGTTTTAAGATGAGAGACTTAAGCTCAGAGTTTAGAAACTATTTGAAATAAATTTCTATTTTATAATAAATACATTTGTATTTTATACAAAATATTTTTAGATGAAGGCTGAGTTGGCCTTTGAGAACTATCAACTTACATTCTAAACCACATACACTTAATCTGTAAATCTAAACATTATCTTCTAGTTACCTTTCCTAGACAGAAAGTAGATAAAAAGTATGCTAAATGTAATGCATAACAGACTGATAACTCCCTCCTTTCCTCGTTGCTTCAAGTAAGATAATCACATATAGAACTATAAGAAGTTTTTTGTTCTTATACTATATACTTTATATACAACAATGGCGCTGTGATCTATTAGAAAATAGTACATGAGCCATGAAATTATTCTCTAGGCATATTAAATATTCTATATTCATAAGCCCTGTGATCAGTGACCTATGTGTGAAATGTCTTCATAGAATGAGGATTTAATATGTACAGTTTCTCTATTCTGACTTAGAAATCAAAGCTAAAATGTCAACGTATCCATTTAGTTCTACACCAGTAATGGATACTTAGTCAAATCCAAAAAACAGATGATATCAAATTAAGATGAATTTCTGAAATAAAATGTGAGAAAGTGACAATGAAGTTCCTAACAGTGATTGTCTAGTTTCCTGATTACATCACTAGCAGAAAATCCAACTTAGTGGATTTCCAACTAAGTTATTGATTTTTTTAAAAAAAATGTTATTCTGATCTGCTTAAAAAGCTAAAGTTAAACTTTTAAAACTACTGAGTAGGCTACATTCAATAAACTTTCTAAAGGTGAGCCAAATCCAGTTAGAAAAAGAAAGCAACCTGGTTGTGCGTAGCAGTATATGCCATATATAAAAAATACTCAAAATAATCGAGTATCTGGTACAGCCCTGGTGCAAGGCCCAAATCCAGGCAGAAGACTGTGGTAGGCAGCAAAATTACTGGCAATAAGTCTGCATGGTTCACAGTTTCTAACTCAACACTTAGATCATCTCTTTGATCATATCCCTCTATTCATGTATCCTTTAAAAACCTCCAAAACTATGAATAACATTAAGATTTTTGTATTTCCCATCATTTCAAAGCAACTTAAAGGACAACTGTATGTATAAAATAAAACTAACAATTAAGTGAAAAAAATAGCTGATACAAGATTTGATTTATTAAAAAAATTTAATGGCCAAACCACAAAATTGATAATGTTTTGACAGAAACTATCTTCAACTCTCCACTCCTATACAATAATTTATCTGAAAAACAAGTGACTCTGCGATGACATGTAGATCAGAACTCTGAATACCAAATAAAACATCTTTAAGTAAGGAGCCGATGACTTAAAAATTGAAAGCTAAAGAACTTACTAATGTTTAAAAAGTAAATTTAGCATCATTGTATATCCTGAATCTTACCAAAATACAAAGTTGGGTTTACACTGAATGCATTGTTTAAAATAGGTTTACAATGACTTTCTCCCCCAAGATGAAGTCAATTATACTTTGTGTAGAAAAAATAATTACTTACCGCTATAATATCTAATGTATTATCACAGACCTTTCGGATTTCATTATTCTTATCATGCATCAGGTCTATGAGATATGCTGGAGCCTCTGAATAAAAATGGTTAAAGATACAAACTACATTTGATATTGTGGCTAGTCAATAATACTAGAAAAATCTCATATTTTTCTAAATCTAAATTCTAAATGGAAATATAACCCAAATTTTAAAATAAAATCATTAGTACAAGATGACCAAAAACACTTAATATTTCATTTGTTTAGAAAAACAGGGATAGTAGGGACATAAAAAAGAGAAAAATCTAGATAAAAATGGGTAAGGAAAACAAAGTCAGTAAATCTCAGAAGTACAAGACCACATTTCTGAATACATGAGGATCAGGAACATAAATGAAGAGGAAGCTCTATAGTTGTGTAGCTATAAATGCTTCTTGATCTATCCTGCTCTCCTAAAAATTCAGGAAAACTAATTTCAAACAAAACTAACAAGAGAGATTCATGGTCAAAAAGAGAAGTCATGATAAAACATTTTCACATAAAAGAAAGCTGCAACCTAAAATTTCAAAAGAGATAAAAATAATTTAAAAAATAGTGTGTGTGTGTGTATATATATATATATATATATAACACAAATCAGGATTAGAAAACCAAGGGAAATAAAATAATTCAGAAAAGAACCAAAAACAAAAGTAAAAATCATTTTGGATATATAAAAATTAAGATAACAAAAGAGTAAATGGACACAACAGATAAAATTCTAAGAGAAACAGAAGCAAAAGGAATAAATTTTAAAATAAAAATAAGTGAAAAGAGATAAAAAGATTAGAAAATGACAGACATTAGACTAAGAAGATCCAACACAATAGAAATCCCAAAGAAGAAAACCAATGTAACAGAACAAAACAAATACTAAAAACTATAATTCAAGAAAACTTTCCTGAAATTAAAAAAAGGTGCACATTTGCATACTTAGAAAAATCAATGATGATATACCAAGTCAAATTCTAGTAAAAAAACTTGATATTAAAAAAAAAAGAATACTTCTTTGGTCTTTCTGGAAGAAAGGCCAAGTTACTTATAAGGAAAAGGAAATTAAATTTTCCTCTGACTTTATCACAGATAACAATAATTAGACTGACTACAGACTTCTCATTGGCAGTCCAAGGGAAAGCAAAAAAATATCTTCAAATTGCCGGGGGAAATAACTGTCAATCTAGAAGTCTATATTCTGTTAAATTATTATTAAAGAGAAAAAATAGTTATTTTCAGATAAAGACATTTATTATCCATAGATAATATTCACTAAGTATAAAAGCATATACTTGATTATGAAAGAAAGTCAACTCGAATAGAGAAATGGAATTCAGGAGACAGTAAATAAGGAAATTGGTCAACATACTGTAAACTTTAGATAAGCACTGTTATTTAAAAACCAATAATTAAAATAGTGATTAATTCTGAGATGTTACAAAAGGGTTATAAAATGAAGTGAAATTATCATATTGGATAGCAAATAACATGGAAAATAGAAGTGGAGATATTAGACTGTCAAATAGAAACATATACTCCTTTAGAACTTGGTGAACATGAATGTTGAAATTTAAGTTTGCATCCCAAAAGAAAAAAAATCGGATGTATAATTACAAATAAGACAGAAGGGAGATAATAAAGCAAATTCAAATTAATAAAGAAATCTTGGTGAATCTAAAAGAGGAAGTGAAGAAAAAAGTTGTGACCTCAAATCAATACTATTAATTGGTCTTAGTTAAAACAATTTGAAAAGAGTCCACAAATTTCTACTAAGAAACTCTAGCACATGTACACAAGTACATACCATTGTTTGTATCACTGATTACACCCAAAAAATTTTATCAACAGTATCATGACTAGTGGCAAAGTGATGACTTAACTCATTAGTGTTACTTACTATTTAAATTGTTGTTTTTTAAAAATAGGTTTAGGGGACCCAAGTACAGATTTGCTACATGGCTATATTGCATAGTGGTTCTTACTATCTTTTTTTAGGGTTAAAAAAGATATATTTAAAATGTAGAAAAAATATATAGAATAATGTATTTGTGCATTCTGAAACTCATTTTTTTAAAAATATGTAAAAAATATGTATTGACTGTCTCTTTTCTCCATTGGAATGTAAGTTCCATTAGGGCAGAGACTTTGCCTATCATATTCACCATAGTACCCCAGGTTTTAGATCATAACAGGTACTCAATAAATTTTTATTTAATGAATAAATAAATAATATCTATTCTACATACTTCACATGGTTTTGTGAGAATAAAAATTATTAGAAAAATCTTAAAAATTCTCAAGGGGAATCTAAAATAATCTAGACAAATGTGGATTATAATCTTCCCTCAGCAGCCATGGGAGACTGGTTCTAGGATCTCCCAATGATGCCAAAATCCACAGATGCTTAAGTCTCTAATATAAAATGGTGTAGTATCTGCATATGGGCTATGCTCATCCTCCCATATACTTAAAATCCTTCCTAGATTACTTACAATACTTAATAAAATATAAATGCTATGTAAATAGTTGTTATACTGTATTTTCTGTTTTTTATTGTTGCATTTCTATTCTCTGTTAGAACTTTTTTTGAATAAATTTAATCTACGGATGGTTAAATCAGCAGATGAGGAACCCCCAAATAAGGAGGGCCAACTGTATTTTATTTCCCATACTGCAGTTGTTGAGATCAGCATTAGTTCTCAATTCTTATGTGATTGAGTCACGGTTGAGAGTCAGTTTAATATTTTAAATATCTGAATATAAATCATATACTTATCTAAAATAAGTCTACACTAGCTATCTCATATATCAAGTATTCTGTTCAAATTATATCAAATAATATTGATCAAACTTTCTAACAAAAAATAAGAAAAGGAATAAAATATTGCCTAATAGATTTATTTCAAATATTCATATCGGATTCATAGGTAGAATTACAATAAAATGCTAAAGGTTATGGTGAAATAAAATATTGCAATAATTTTTAATATGTAATACATTGTAACACGACAGATTTAAATGCCATTGACATCAACAAAAATTCTGTTTTTTCAACTCCAAAACATTTTTTAAATTTATTTTTTATTTTTCAGTTTTTTTTTAGAGACAGAGCCTTGTTCTGTCATCCAGGCTGGAGTGCAATGGCATGATCATAGCTGACTGGAGCCTCAAATTCCTGGGCTCAAGTGATCTTCCTACCTCAGCCTCCCAGGTAGCTGAGACTATAGGCATGCACCACAATGCCTGGCTTAGAAAACATTTCTGAGTTTTGTATTTTGGAAATGCACTTCAGTGATCTTTATCCAATTTTAAGACACAAAGTTTTTATGAAAATTTTAACTCAGCAGATCTTTTATCTCCCTGTTGCACCATTATCAGCATGTTATAATCTTTAGGACAACTATTCAAAAAGTATTGACTCAGATTTAGTGACATAAAACAAAAATTAAACTTGGGGGAAAATGCAAAGAAAGTTACACTGAAAAGAAAGGTCAAATAGGAATTCTCTTAATTCTGTGGGCTTTGATAATAAGGTACTAAATGTACATTTTAAACAGACATCCCAAAACAGAGGCAGTAACACTTATTCACTGTGTACAGGTACCTGGCAGGTACTTTAAATACTTCACTTTTTAGTCCTCACAAAAAACCCTATGAGATGACCTGTAAATAGGGTGGTATTTCAAAGAAGTTACCTAGAAAAACTACATTTTCATTTTACTGTTTTCTGTAGTGGCTTCTATAGTTATGTAAATTTTAAGTAATTCTACACATAAAATACACACCTTCAGAGACTCTCAACCCAAAAAAGCATATTAAAGGTTCCAAGAAGACTCTGTAGCAAGAAAACTTGTTAACTTTAACTCAGTGTTTCCCAAACTTATTTACTATCAGAGAACCTTTTTTTTTCATTAAGCAGCTGTTAATACTTATGTTCCATGGAATACAGCTGGGGAAAAATGAATTTATTCCAATTATTTTAACACTGTTCAAAAGCATATTTGGAGTTTATCTTTCTGGGAAAGTCAGTTTATAAACCATATTAAAAATATTTATTACTTTCTGTACTGTTAGCTGTTAAGGCAGAATAGTATTTGTATTTCGATAGCCCATATTAATATTAACATTTCTCAAATTAGACTTGTTATTTATCAGACTTGACTCCTGGAAACTCTATATGGTTCCAGAATTTTTAATTTTTTTTGAGATAGGGTCTCCCTCTGCCACCCAGGCTAGAATGCAGTGGCACAATCATAGCTCACTGCAGCCTTGACCTCTCAGGCTCACGTGATAATCACTGCTTCGGTGTCCCGAGTAGCTGGGACTACAGGCATGCATCACCAGGCCCAACTCATATTTTATTTTTTTATTTTTAGTAGAGATGAGGCCTCACTATGTAGCCCAGGCTGGTCTCAAACACCTGAGCTCAAGTGATGCTCCCACCTCAGGTTCCCAAAGTGCTGGGATTACAGGCATGAGCCACTGTGCCTGGCCAATCACATTGGATTATAATTTTATATTTCTTGTATATTATACTTGTCTATCTCTCCAACTAAACTATAAACTCCCTGAGGTCAAGGACTTTCTTATATATCCAACACATAAGCCAGTATCTGTTTAGATGGTCAAAGCTTGAGAAATGTGTGAATAAATGAATGTTTAATTATATGTATTAAAAGAGTTAGCAGATACCAAAATTTTCAGCTTAAGAGGCTGTGTAGATGACAATGTTGTTATTCACAATGAATACAGATGGCAGGACTGTTTTGCTTATCAGGAGAGGATGTTACCAATATTGAGTACCCTTTGGATGCGAGAATGATAAACTACCAGGTACTAAGTACCTCTGTGTATTGGGAACTATTATAGGCAATTTAAATCCATTAGTACTTACAACAATTCTACAAGGTAGGAGGTCTTTTTATTTTAATATTAATGTTACGGGCATTTTTTAGGTACCTCATTGTATCCCAGGGAGGTTAAGTAACTTTTCCAAGATCCTGCAGCTTAGTAAGTAGCAAAAGGTAATTAAAATTAGGGCTATTTGATTTACAATGCTCTTTAGGCTACAACATGCTATGCCCCTTTAGGTAGGTGGAAGGTATCCAAGAGGCAGTTAGCAACAAATGCCTAGGGCTCAAGATAGGGGTTATGAAGATTAAATAGTTAGCATACAGTTGGTAGCTGAACTCATGGAAATAGATGTGGTTTCCCAAGTACAGTAAATAAGGTAAGATTAGAAAAGAACCAAGAATAGTCCTAGGAACCTCTGGTGCTTACGGTGTGTTAATAGAGAAGGAAGTTCTGATATGTTTGTTAAGTTTCTTAGGAATCACAACCTGACGAGTTAATAAAATTGTTCTCATTATATTCTACCTATATACTGATTTGGGGTCAACAGCTTCCATGGAAAATAGGTTATCTTGTAAATTTATCTCAAAACTTAGTGTTTTCTACGTTATTTCAACATCTGCAAAAAAAAAAAACTCAAAGATGCATCTTTTCTGAATATGTGAAATATTGTTATCTGCGGCAAACACTGAAAGGATACGTGTTTCCTTGATTATGACGTCTCTTGTGGCTTGGTGGAAAACCATCTGGTAGAAGACATAAATTATCTGACACACAAATTCATCATCTTCTTGTTGAGCTGTAAATAAACAAAAAATTCAAATAAAGAATACTATGTTTATATACCAAATTTAAAATAATTGAGGGGAATAATATAGAACGAGAAAAACTAAAAGTGATAAGGAGACAAGTAAGCAGAAATGGATTTAACTTCTATGTTCCTAATGTAAAATAGTAACAGTTATCACCACTTATTTTATTCATCATAAGAATTCTTTAAAGAATTCTAATTTGTAAAATAAACCTGGTTCTATTTTGTCTTTATAATGTTGACTTCTCAGGAGAAAAATAATTCTTAAAAATTATTATACCTTCTAAACTCTAAGTTTTTGGTGGAAATTGAACTACTATAAAAAGGTATTTCCTTTTGTTGAATAATGTTCACAAAATTAAACTTTACAGATTGCATGAAATAATAAGTAATTTAGTTTCCATCTAATTAATTATAATAGTAAAAAAGTTACATAATCATAAAGGCTAATTAATACATCTTTAATATCATACGAAGAGTAATTTACATAACAGCTGATGTCCACTGATTAATATGTAATGGAAAAAGTATAATTGCTTATAGAAATCTAACCTTAAGTAATGATTATGAAATTAGATTTAATAGTATAGTTTGCTATCAACTCTTGGTAAAAGTTCAATGACATTTTAGAAACAGAGTTTCAGGTCAACAGAGTATCAAACCAGTTGTGTAGAATTAATTGTGGGTCCCTTAAAGTTCAATTTGTCCCAAATGATCTCCCTCACTAACTTGCCAAAGTACTACTCTCCCAAACAAATTGGGCTAAATTTCTCACTATTAATTACTATCTTGGTATACGGTATTCCCTCGCTTAATACCAATGGTTTTAATCTTGAAAATCTGTATATTTCTTAAAAAGAGTATTATAAAGCCTCTGCCTGTGATAATCTCATGTCAGAGAACACCAAAACATAGTAAAACACTCTGAGCTGGCTGTGTCAGATCACTTTACGAATATCTTAGCTCTCTTGATTATAATCACTATGGGACAGCAATTCCAGGACGCAGGTCATTTTGCTTCAGCTTTCTTCAGCTTTCCACAAAATCTTCATTCTCACTCTGTCAACTACATGTCTTTACTTTTACCTCCCAGCTACTTAGTCTTTCTTTTAATTATTTCTGATCTGAAAACTGACTGTGAGAAGAGTGTACCAAAGTAAATACAAATATGCTAAAATTTTGGGAAGGAATACTTCAAATATGGGGCATTATCTCTAGATGACCTATTAAAATGAATTATATTAAGGAACTTACAAATTAAATTAAAAAAACTCAAAAGAGAAAAATGCACAAAAGGCTTAAATAGGCACATCTTTTTACTGGCTATCCCTAAATAATCAATAAACATAAACAGGTGATGAACTTCATTAGTCATTAGGGAAATACAAATTAAAATCACAATGAAATACCAGTATGATGGCTACAATTGAAAGGACTGACAATGCCCAGTATTGGAGGTGATGTGGAAAAATTGCAGCTCTCTTACACTACTGGTAAGAATGAAAACCGGCAGAACTACAGATTGGCATAGTTTACTAAGGCCAAACACATACAAACTCTGTGACCCAGCCATTCTACTCCTACGTGTGAACCTAATGGAAATGAGTACATATGTTCACCAAATCAAAGGTTTCAAAATATTCATAGGAACATTATTTATAATAGTCCTCCCCCCCACAAAAACCTAACTCTGCTATCCATCAGTAGTAGAAAGGATAAATGGTGGTATGTTTATATAATAAAATATTATACACAACAATGAAAATGAACAAACTTTTGTATACAACATAGATGAATGTCACAAATACAAGGCAGAACAAAATAAACTAGATTCCACTTATATATTAAAGTTCAAAACCAAGCAAAACTAATCTAGCGGTGACACAATAAACTATCTTTTGTTCAAAGTAACCACTTTGAAGGAGGTGGTAATGACTGAGAGGAGGGAGAAGAGGCACTTCTAAGGTACTGGTAATGCTTTATTTTCTTACATGAGTGATAATAACATGGGTATGCTTACACTGAAAATACATTGAGCTATACTTACAATTTATGTATGTTATTACATATTCGAAAAGTCTATTAAAATTAATACAAAATGCATATATATTATGCCTAGTACAAGATGAACTGAGATGACAGTATCTTCTTCAGGGATCTCATATTAGCATTTTTAACTTCTACACTATTGGCTAGTTATGATGTGTAAGATCCTAGAGAACTTGGCCCTAATAAGATTCAGATAAATTTTGTATGCAATATGGAGAAGAATGAGCCATGCCCCTTAAGAGTAATATAAATGCAAGGTGAAAACTCTAGGCCTACAATGTCAAATACTGTAGCCATAAACCACTGCAGCTAATTAAATTAATTCAAAAATTCAGGTTATCAGTTGTGACAGCCACATTTCAAGTGTTCTACAGCTACATGTGTTGGACACCACATATACAGAACATTTTCATCAACTAAGAAATTTCAGAGGACAATAAATTCGGATCTAGAAGGGAATATGACGTTTAGAATCAGCTTCCAAATGGACCTTCCAACTTAGAAATCAAGTTTTAAAAAATAAGATTTGCACAAGAGAAGAGATCCAATTCAAACCAACACAAATCTCAACAGAAAGAAGTGATATAGCCAGGCACAGTGGCTCACGCCTGTAATCTCAGCGCTTTGGGAGGCCGAGGTGGGCGGATCACCTGAGGTCGGGAGTTCAAGACCAGCCTGACCAACATGGAGAAACCCCGTTTCTACTAAAAATACAAAATTAGCTGGGTGTGGTGGCGCATGCCTGTAATCCCAGCTACTCAGGAGGCTGAGGCAGGAGAATCACTTGAACCCGGGAGGCGGAGGTTGCGGTGAGCCGAGATCATGCCATTGCACTCCAGCCTGGGCAACAAGAGCAAAACTATGTCTCAAAAAGTCAAAACAAAAACAAACAAACAAACAAAAAGAAGTGATATAATACAGTGGTCCTCCCTTATCTGTGGTTTTTCTTTCCATGGTTTTAGTTAACTGCAGTCAACCATGGTCAAAAATATTAAATGAAAAATCCTAGAAATAATTCATAAGTTTTAAATTATGCACAATTCTGAATAGTGTGATGTAATTTCCCACTGTTCCACTCCATCCCATCCAAGACATGAATCATCCCTTTGTCCAGTGTATCCAGGATGTACATGCCACCCGCCCATTAGTCCCTTAGTAGCCATCTCAGTTATCAGGTCCACTAGCATAGTATTGCAATGCTTGTATTCAAGTAACCCTTATTTCATTTAATAATGGCTCCAAAGTATAAGAGTAGTGATGCTAAGCATACTGTTATAATTTTTCTGTTTTATTATTAATTATGGTTGTTAATCTCTTACTGTGCCTAATTTATAAATTAAACTTTATCATTGGTATGTTTAGAAAAAAAAAAGTATATATAGGGTTTGGTAGTATCTGTAGTTTCAGGCCTCTGCTGGGGGTCTTGGAATGTATTCCCCTTGATTAAGTTGTGACTACTATATTGGTTGTTCAAGGTTGGTGAGGAGAGTACTTCTGTAAAATTGGTCCTGAACTGCTTTACAGCAACATTCTTAACTTTGAAAGCTAAAGATCTTTGATATTACTCTATCCAATCCCAGTTAGCAGTATATTTAATTCATTTTTCTTGATTATATAAGTTGCTATAAAACAATTAATGTAATGAGAAAAACAGATTACAGACTCTGCATTTTATATTTAAATATTTAAATCAATAAGCTGTTTAGACATTAACATAAAAATAAATTAAGGTTATTTACCATTTAGCAATTCAATGAGTGCAGGGATTATGCCAGATTTGGCTAGCAATGCAGCACAAGAGTCATCCATGGACACAGTTCCAATCATTATAACCACTTCTAAAACAAGATCATCTTCTGCAGCACCTAGTGACGTCAAACCATAGAAAGTTTTCACTGAAATGTCCTGATCCAAATTCATTTAGAGTATCAAAATGTAAATACACAGAAAGGATACTGAAAGCT
The DNA here is from genome assembly GCF_029281585.2 of Gorilla gorilla gorilla. NCBI lineage: Eukaryota > Metazoa > Chordata > Mammalia > Primates > Hominidae > Gorilla > Gorilla gorilla. The sequence goes on along the minus strand of NC_073224.2, from coordinate 86,782,541 downwards.
ATTAAATCAAGTCATATGAATCGTCGATATGCTATAAATTTGTCCTTTTTCCAAATTTCCATGTTTGCTGATGACAGTTTGTGATAGTGGGGGCAGGGGGCAGTAGAAAAGTGGAAATGAGCCTTTGAGAGTACAACTGAATGACAACATAGACACAGAAAATAAAAGACTCATTTGAATGCCTCAAAGACCTTTGTGAGTGTTTATGTATATGTAGAGGGATGGTATTTGGTAATTTTAAAGAGACAGAATAAAAAAAATACCAAAAGACCACAAGAAAGGTAGAATAGGAAATAGAAACTAACACTAAGAAAACACACTTTTAGGAAAAAGAGAACATATATGTAAGAGGAGATCCAGTGACTACCTTTCTGGGAGAAGAGAGCTGTGAGAAGAAATGGCTTTTCCTAACGTAATAATAGTCACACAATACTGCTCTAGCAGCCTTATCCATAACAGAAAGAAATAACTTAGTGATTATGCAAAAGTGAAATACTTAGCACAAACCTGGTTTTAGTTTATCCTTGAGGTATGGAACCAACTTATATTCTTTAAGAACCAATTCCCAGTCTAAGTCTGGAATGGTCAAGTTTGCAAGAGTTCCCAAACATTCAATCACAAACTCCTCTTCTTCATCATTAGAGATCTGGGCTGCAAGGTCCCCAACATAATCCTGAATAAAACATAATTTTAATATAAATTTAAATTATTTTTTATTTAATCTAATAACCCACAGGAATCTAACAATTTAACTCATTGAAAGAAAAAGTCAATATCAAATGTGATTTTCTTGTTTTAATAATCTTGAGCTAAATTGCTAAAGAAGCCTATGGTGAACTGGTTTAAGGCAAGAAGACTGTAGTGGGGTGGAGGGATTAGGGGTAAGGGTCACAAAACAAAAACAACATTGAAACGTAGGTTGAGATTTCTAGGTGCTAAACTAACAAAGAAGTTGATAACATAAGAGCAATTTGGATTATAAATTAATATTTGACGAGACCTCAGTAAGAGCTGTATTTCCAAATGTAGCAATTTCAATTCCCAGTCTATTTTAATAGAAAGCCAAAATGATACTTACAATAAACAGATTTTTAGTTGGTCCATCATGCTGAGAAATGTTTCTAATCATTTTCATCAGCAATGGATCCTTAAACTTCAGAGCCCTCTTCATGAGCATCTTCAGCCCATTTCCTGAAACAGAAAAGTCCCCCAATAAAATTAAGGTTAACTTAAGTTTAATAATTTTTTGTTTAGTTCTCAAAAAAGCCACAACAATTTACATCTAGTAAAATGCATAACTCTTAAGGGTACAGTTTGATTAATTTAGATGCAACCCATACCATATATCAACATACAGAGTATTTTCATTCCCTCCAGAAAGTTCACGTGTGCCCCTTCCCAGTCAATCCTGTTTCCCAGATATAATCACTTTTCCTCTTCCCTGTCTCATTTTTAAACATATATAAATTTTGCCTGATATAGAACTTCATATAAATAGAATCATACCGTATGTGCTCTTTTGTGCCTACAATATCTACTACAAATGTTAAAAACAAAAATACTTTTGACTCAGAAAAATTGTACTTCTGGGAATTTATCCTAACAATATAAAAATGAAAATGTGTAAAGATTCAGAGAATGGGTAATTACTATAGCACTGTTTGTAACGGAAAATAAGTGGCAATGAACTATACCCATAATAGTGAAGTAAACTATGGCAACATTCTTTAATAGACAATTTTGCAGTTATTAACAAATATGCTTTATAAAAACACTTAATCACATAAAATATTATTTCAAGATATTACTAATTTTAAAAGAATGTATCATGATATATAGACAATCACATTTTTATTTAAAAATATGCAGAAGTATTACACTAAAATCTTACCTATGATTATCTGTGGATGGTAGGAATAAAGATTTAAATCTTTTCCTTTTTGCTCATTTGTGCTTTTTATAACAAACACATACTACTTTTCAAATAAGGCAAAAACTATCGGGCAGACTCTGAAACATCATAATGTATGACAGGCTATTCTACAAAGATATTACAGAAATAATCTAATACATTTGTATTTTATTACCTTATATTGTAATAGACTGCTTTGCAAAGAAAAAGTTTCATTTTATCTAGAAAATGTTTTAAAAATCAAATTTCAATTAAGGCTAACTCACCATGGTTTGTAAAATGTTACCAGAAGGTAAGTGTCTGCATTTATGACGTAAGAATATTCTATTTGACCTTTAAGGATTATAGCTATAATGAAGAAATTATTTGAAAACAGGACTTACATAATCATTATAATTCTTAATTCCTTATATCTATTTTCCATCATATACCAAATACCATATGCTAAAAAAGTTACCTATACTCAAAGGCACTGACCTTCACAGATAAGCTGTACATTTCTTTTGTTAGCAGCAAGATTAATGCAGAAAGAAATGAGTTCCAAGTCAATTCGTTCATCTGAACATTCAAACAGCATCTTCATTAACTAGCAAGAAGCACAGGGCACATTTTACTCAAGAAACAAAGACAAGAAACCAAACACAGAAGCAATATTTTTATCATAATGTGTTATCTTACATTGTACATTGGGCATAATATAATTATTTACATTTCAACACATAAAACTGGCAGGCATTCACTGTTCAACAACTGGATGAATAAACAGTTAATGAACTCTTAGATGCTCAGCATTAAACTTCTAAGTACAGTGGAGAATATAAGAGAAATATTAGATAAAACATCTGTCCTTAAATAATTAAACATATTGTTTGGAAGCAGAGCATTCCAAGCAAAGAAAATAGCTTATGCAAAGGTCACAATGCAGGAAAACACAGTACTCTTTGAAGAATCAAAAGCAAGCAAGCATTGTTGGTGAAAGGGAAACAACAGTTTTAAGAGATAAGAAGGTAAAAACCAGATCATGCAGGGTCTTGAAGTACATGTTAAAGATTTTGGCCTTCGTGCTAAGGATAATGGGAAGCTGCTAAAAGCTTCTAAATAGGAAAGTGTCAGGATAAAATTTGTGTCTCAAAAAGATTTAGCCAGTGTAGAAAATAGAATAAAATTGCAAGAAAATACGGGGAACCAGGTAGGATGCTAGAGGAAAAGTCCAAGTGAGAAGATGGGTGTCTGAACTAGGTAGAGATAAAAGGATTGATTAGACATATATTTAGAAAAGAGAACCAAAATGGAATGTAGTAACTGACTAGATGTTATGGTTAAAGGAGAGGAAGAGTCAAAGATGACTTCTGGATTAATGCACTGAGAAATGACATACATGGTGCTGCCAACATCTACTGAAAAGGAGAAACTAGGGTAGAAAAAAACTTTAAAGGAAAGATAGTAATTTTGGTTTTAGATATGTTGAGTTTAAGCTGCTTATGTGATAGTCCAGTGCAGGTATTCAGTAGGAAGTCATAAACACAGGCCTGAGTTTAGAAGAAATGTCTGGACTGGAGGTATAATTTTAGGAACTGGCATATATCGTTGAAAACTGAAGCTGCAGGCTAAATCCAATCACTTGGGCATGGGTATAAAATGAGAAAAAAACATTTTTAGTGATAAGAGGAAAAGAAAGAGGGTCTGAAAAACAGCAGACAAAAAGGTAAGAAGGAAAAGGTAGGCTACCTATGCCATTTAGCAGTAATCTAGATTTGTCATGGTGAGAGACAGCTGCTATAATAAAGGACAAATGAACAAATTTTATGCTATGTTTTGGAGAAGCTAGTCTTCTATTATTGTCAAATCAGCAAATTAACTTAGTGTATAGTACATAAAGAGAGTTTTCTCTCAGCCCAAATTGTTAACAACAAATAGAAGTTATTCCTAAAATTTATAATATAAAAACTTCTTATGTTTTATCTCAGGGCAATACCTTTTTAGAACAACATGCCTTCATGAATCCAACACAGCGAATAATAAATATTTATTTATTTTAGACCTCTTTCTGTTAAATCTTGTTTTGATTACTGTTAGTTCAAGATGACTTCTGCATTTCAAAAATGATATGTGGTCAATATACAAAAATCAATCACATTTCTATGTGTTAGCAATGAACAGCTGAAAACCAAAATTAAATTTGGTTAAATTAAATTAAATAAAAAACACAATACCACTCAAATTGTTAGGTATAATTCTAAGCAAATACACTGATCTGTATGCTGAAAATTACAAAACACTGTAGCAGGTGAGCGGCTGGCATGTATCATATGCTCCCCCTGAGGGCAGATCTTTAACCACAAATATTACCACTGATAGTATCTCTGGGTAAGAATCATTAATACTTAATAATGCCACAGAATAAAAAAAGATTCAAGGGCAAAAGTAAAATAATCTTAATTTACTGGATATATATTTAACAGATTTCACTACCGGTCTGCCCAATTAAAATTAAATTACAAATAAAATTGCCAATAAAAATTAAATTACAAATTACCAAAAATGTAGGTGACAATCCTCTAATTAATTGCTATGTTTTCTAAACTGTAATTAAAAACCTACCATAGATTTTTTCAATCTGAGAATCGGTTACATTGAAGCAATGTTTCAAGCAAAGTATTTATTGCTAACAAAAAGTATTTGCTTCAAATCAACCTTTGTAGTATGAAAATTAGCCTTAAACACAAGGCTACAGGTCATTATTTTAGAAGGTAAATTTTCTTTAAAGTAATTTCCATACTAAATTCTACCTAGAAATAAACAATCAGAAACTAGATTTTTAGAAAATAATGCATGGCTCGAAAACTTACTCAACTCCCATTCCCCATATCGAGCTAAATTAGGACTAAATATAAATGGAATGCATAATGATATAGAATTAGTTTTTCATAATAAGAGAGATAAACATTTCAATTTTAATTAAAGCTTTCAAATTTAAAAAAGCAATGTTTAGTTCAAACTCCACATGAAAGAGTATGTCTTTAATTTGATTGCTATGATGGCATTTCAAAAGTAAGTGTAATTGCTGACAACTAGAAAATATTAAAACTAGATTTGTTCTGTTTTAACTATGTCCATTGTCATCTTTGACTAATTTACCAGAAAAGCACTAAAAGGGCTTCAGTCTGTGCGATGAAGAGGCAATAGTGTTCAATCAGACAAGTCCCATATTGAGTATCAGATACCAAAGACCCATGACTGAAATCACTGTGTCTAGACTCTCTGGCACCTGACTTCACTTATTTACCAGTGACCAGAGGCCAACCCCCACAGCTCTCTGTATTCACATATAACTCTACCACCCCCATCCCCTACCCAAACATCTTTGAATGATTATACCAGAACTTTGCATGCCTCCGGAATCTCTTCTGACTGGCTACTCCCTAACTCTCCTGTTTGAAGTGATGCTCTGGTTTCTGAACTTCAGCAGATAATGGCAGGCAAGAGCAAAGGGGGCTGTCAGAAAGGACGTTTACCAGCATTCAGCTAAAAAGAAGCATGTAGATCAAAGGGGGCCATATAGGACAACTGTGGTGGAAAACATGTGGATCACTATGAAGATTCTTGCACACTGTTCTAGGATAAAATATTAAATAACACCATGACATCACTACCTAACCATGTACTTTCATTGGCCATTCTATTACCAATAAATACTTTTATAAGCATCTGGATGGCATTTGCACCCATTTAAACAAAACATGCATCTCAGAGGTCTAAATAACAATGAACTGTTAATGTGTACTTTTAACTATTATTAGAATACAACCATTAACTCCTGGTTATCCTCAAGTATGCCTACCTGAAACAATCTACCCAGTGAGACCATTAAGATCATGTATAAAGACTTGACCTGGCCCCTAAATTTTACAGAACAGTGATACAATAGGGTAAGAAAATTAGAATACATTGGATAACTAGAGGTAATAAAGTACAAAGGAAGCAAAGCAATATAATATTGGGAGAGATTATGAGACATGTTGTATATATAATCACCCACTCCGGATGCTAAATATTTTCTAAAAGTGAATTCTAATCTAATTATAGGTTTATTCTATAAAACACATATGTGATAGGCAGTATTTAAAATGGACTATAAATGGGTCAAAATGGTGACAAAGATTTTACTAAGAATATCTTACTTTCATATAGTTTACAGTTTATAAAGCTCCTTTAATATATGTAATTAATGAAGATGACTATATTCAATTTCTTTTTCATCATTGAAATGAATATGAATTACTACTAAGCCACTGCTTTCCTACATTCAAAGTCATGTTATTTGCAATACATGAGGATTTTTACCAAGCAAAAATTAATATGCATAATTACAAAAGAACAGAATATTATATTAACTCTAAGATATTCCAACCAGGGTTATGACTTTAGTAAGTAGGTTAATCAGTGGCTGATTAAACTCATGAATGAGTTTAAAGCCTTATTGATATTATAAACATTACTTTGAGTAGCCAATACCTCTAAAGGAGTACCTTTTTAATTCCTGAAGGAAACTTGGAAATTTCATTTAATTTCTGACTTGTTTTCCATGATTCTTTTATTTTGCAATTAACTTGGCACTGGGTGGCAATAAAACCACGTCAACTTTTCTCTTTAAATACGTAAAATTTGGCACTATAAGTTAAAAGTTATAGGCTGGATACCACATTAGGAGCAAATATATTGTACAGTATCATTTGGTTTTCTCAAAATACCAGCTCATACAGAAGCTTTGGGATGTTTACAACATAATTGGATAACATAACCTTATTCCGTTACGGGATGAAATTTCAAAAAGAAAAAAATGGGAAAAAGAAAACATCAAAAATCCTTGACCTCCTAAATTTGGGAAATATTGTTCACAAAATAGAGATTACACATGTTCTGAAAACTTCATTGCATACATGTTTGATGTTAGAAAACTGTCTGGTAAGAAAATATGCACAGATATTGCTCCTGAAAAGGTATGGGAGAATTTTCTGTATACAAAGTTTTAAATTGCAACAATAACAGTATCTAAAAAGTAATCTAGACAGACTCTTATTTCTGATTCTTTCATTTAAAATAAAATTTTACGTTTTATATTTGAGATTATACATTCTAGAAGAATAGGATAACTCCAGATTCAAAATTCTATAAGTAAGTTTCCTATCCTTCTTGGTTTGCATTTATTTATCTTTTATTTAATGCTATTCTCTTTAAAATCTAAATCTGGATAAAGTCAGTCAATCTCGGTAAGAATATTATGTTTTTGGCTGCTTTCCAGTTCATATCCTGTGGTCAATGAAGTTCTGACTATAAATGGAATCGGAAAAGGAACACCCTTTGAAACTGCAAAGCAGAAACCTTTAGAACATATGGAGTGAGACTGTAGTAAATCACCTGCAATCTCACTTTGACTTGGCTACTCTTTTATTGAAAACTTGTTTGACAAAGAGTTTGATTACACTTTGCATTGAGTATAGTCTGACATGCATTATCTCTATAAGACACCCTGCCTTGCTAGATAAGATATGCTGTATATTCTCTCAGGGATGTCTATTTCCTATAAACAAGCGTAATTAGTTTATCCCCTGATATAAAAGTCTAAGAAATTACCCTTGAGAGTTTATCAATTTTTTAAATACATGTTGGTGAAACGTTAAAATTCTTAAATAGCAAATTCACTTTTAGTACTGTTTTATTTAATTTGGAATGAATGAAAGAACAGTCAATTAGAATTAATAAAAAGTTATGATCTATTTTTTACTATATATTATTTTTCAAGTAACATACATTTAATAATTCTTTTTAGACAAGGAATTATGTAGCAGGAGTCAAGAGGAATTACTTTCGTAAGTACGATTTGTTCATATTCTTCTAACATGTTTTTAAAAGTATGTTTATTGTATATCATACATCCTACAATTTTTGTTTTAGAAAACTATTTTATAAAAAATAATGTAATATTAAAAATCAGCCCAAATAGTGTTACAATCATCATAATCCAAATTAGTGGAAGGTAGTTTAATAAAGAGTAATGACATAATAGTGATCCTATGAATGTTAATTCCCTAAGAGTAAAATTGTTACAATATACAGAATCTCTACCCTTATAACATACAGTCCATGTTACAAAAAAATCAGTAAACTCCTTCAAGACATTTAGGACAGATATTTATTTAGGTCTATTTAGACCTAACATATAATACATATCTAGCCACTGAATCATAGCAAAAATCTTTCTTGAGAGCAGTTGTATAAAAATGAAAGAATTTTGATGAAACATTTTCCCATCAGAGAATGCAAAGCAATTAAAACTATTAATATTAACCATAAACAAAATTAAAAGACATGTGACAAACTTAAGCAATATTTGTAACATAAAATTAAAATAGTTATTATATACATTGATCTTATTTGTTAATAATAAAAATATTAACAAATCAATTAAAAAATTGGGAAGGCCCATTTTGGTGGCTCACACTTGCAATCCCAGCACTTTGCGAGGACAAGCGGGGGAAGATTACTTGAAGCCAGGAGTTTGAGACTATCCTGGGCAAGAAAGCCAGACCCTGTCTGTATAAAAAATAAAAAATAAAAAAATTAACCAGTCATGGTGGTGCACACCTGTAGTCCTAGCTACCCAGGAGGCTGAGGCAGGAGGATTGCTTGAGCCTAGGTATTAAGGCTCCAGTGAGCTATGACTGTACCACTGAACTTTAGCCTGGGCAACAGAGCAAGATCCTGTCTCAAAGAAAAAAAAAAAGGAAGGAAGGAAGGAAAGACTGGCAAGAGACATGAATGATCTGTAACAGAATATGGATAATAAACACATGAAAAAATGTTCAACCTCACCAATATTCATGGAAATGCAAATAAAAAGAAATAACAAACCACCGCATATTTAGAAGAACAATAATATCCAGTGTCGCTAAAAATTAAATGCTAGCTGGAAATAAAAACTTATGTTTTCTTAGAAGGTATTTTGGCCAAAACAAAAACACAAGTGTTTATTATCTTTTGACTTAGCTATCCTACTTTTAAGAATTTAAACTAAAGAAAAATTCAGAGATGTGGGGAAGCATTTACAAATATGATATCTCACATTATTTTCATTTGCTTACATATATTTTTATGTGATAAATAGGAAAAAATCTAAACATACAATTTAACAATATTTAAATTATGGTACATTCATGTAATAGAATATTATACAATTAAAAATAATTTTTGAAGAATGTTCAGTGACATGAGAGTATAATTATGATATATTAATAAAGCAATATGTAAATATTATATATACCATGTAATCTCAATATATTATTTTTTAAGTATGTAGAGAGAAGTGTACCAAAGTGTTAAATAGTTATCTCTAAGTTTGGGATAATGGAAAGTTATTTTCATTTTTATACAGTTCTGTACTTCCTCAATTTTCTATAATAAATTTGTAGTATTAAGAAGAGAACTTTTTTAGAGAGAAAATCTCAACAAATCAAGAGAAAAGAGTAAAAAATATATATATTTGTTAAATGTTTTTCATAAAACACTTAAACCACTTACCTGTGGTATACAGTCAGTGTATGCAAACATTGATTTAAAGCGGTCATCCATGCTTATGTGGTAAAGAACACACATTGCTATTTGTTTGTAGTTGTCATTGCCTAGGAATAAAACATCATGGTGATGATGCTATAAATATATATTTTTTATATAGCACACTCATGTTAACGTACTACAACTTAAACTACTGAATAAAATCTTTATATAAACTTAATCTGAAAAATATTTTGAGCTATCTATTTCAAATTCAAAATTTAGAGCAAGCATATTCATGTTATATGTGAAACATCACTAATTTCCAAGAAAGAATGTCTATTTCCTAAGGCATAGTTTTGAAAAAGAAAATTAACCATAGGAATTAATTATTTTCATGAGTCCAATATAAAAACAATTGGGTCATTAGCCTCCCCATCTTTACTGTTTTATCAAAATATGTGATTAATACAGTTCATTGACAGTGGTGATGTATTAGATATAGTAAATAAAAAAGCATCTTTCTACAAATCAGAAACTGAAAATATCATCCAAATGATGAAAGAAGTAAAGTAGTAGTTATTACAAAAAAATAAAATATATGACTATAAAATGCTATAGGATATAACACAGCCGAAATATAGTAAGAAGAATGTCTCAGAACTTCTAAGGTAAGATTATTCTGGTTTTATATGCTTTGAAACTGAAAAAAAGTGAATACATATCGAGATTTGAAAAACAAAATGGGACTTTAATATATCATTTAATCCTACCTGCTTTCAGACAGAACATATTTTAAGGACCTACTTACAATCTCAAAGTCAGTGATAAAACTAGAGCCAGAAAAGTTGCTTAACTAAAAATTTTATCCAAAAAACAATATCCTTTTTGAAAATTCTGGGCCATGAGAAATTCTGAAGATATTCCCAAGGTAGTTAGAAATTCTTTAGAGGAAATAAACTGGTATTTTCTTTTCTTTTTTTTTTCAGAGACAGTGTCTCACTCTGTCACCCAGGCTAGAGTGCAGTGGCACAATCTTGGCTCACTGCAACCTCCGCCTCCCAGGTTCAAGGGATTCTCCTGCCTCAACCTCCTGAGTAGCTGGGATTCGGGTGCCCACTACCACACCTGGCTAATTTTTTTATTTTTATTTTTAGTAGAGACAGGGTTTCACCATATTGGCCAGGCTGGTCTCGAACTCCTGACCTCATGATCCGCCCACCTCGGCCTCCCTAAGTGCTGGGATTACAGGCGTGAGCCACTGCGCCTGGCCCTAAACTGGTATTTTCACAAGGCCTAGCGTAGAACATGGAAGTTGTTCAGTAAGTATCTGCTGATTGATTCTGTTTTTAATATTTAAATATAAAAGCTGAAGAAATAAACTCATTTAATCAAAGATAGAAATTACTAGTTCTAAAAGGGGTTCAGAATTTGAGACAAAGATTTGAGACAGAAGTATTCAGTTTCAAGAGGTCTTTCAAGCATCATGCCTGTAATCCCAGCACTTTGGGAGGCTGAGGCAGGCGGATCGCTTGAGGTCAGGAGTTCAAGGCCAGCCTGGCCAACATGGAAACCCTGTCTCTACTAAAAATATAAAAATTAGCTGGATGTGGTGGTGTGCACCTGTAATCCCAGGTACTAGGAAGGTTGAGGCAGGAGAATTGCTTGTACCCAGGAGGTGGAGGTTGCAGTGAGCCCAGATCGTGCCACTGCACACCAGCCTGGGCAACAGAGCAAGACTCTGTCTCAAAAAAAAAAGTAAGCAAAAAATATAGTGATCTTCTATCTCTCAAATTTACTTTGAACTTCCTTACCATTTGATATATTTATCTAACATATAACCTCCATGAAAGCAAGAACTTTATTCACTGCATTATCCCCAGATGCAAGAATAGTACCTAGCACAGAGTAGGTATTTAATAATTGTTGATTGGTTAATAATAATCATTTATTAAACATTTACTACATATCAAGAGCCATGCTAAACAGACTGCACGGCATTGAATCTCAAAACAATCTGTCAAATAGGTCTTATCATCCCTATGTTTCAGATGAGAAATCTACAGTTTAGAGAAAAATAAATACTTGCCACATAGCCTTGTAAGTGGTTGAGCAGGGATTTAAACACACGTCTCTCTGATTCCCAAATCTTTACCAGGTTATGTTACAATACTACTCTCAAACATTTTTCTTCCTCATTTGATGCCCTTGGTATTCAACATTTTTATATCACAAGGTAAAACTGTTCTCTAAGTAAGACATTATCAGGTATAAAAGACTGATAAACACTGATATATGAGGGAATTAAACATGTTTTAAAAATATACTGCTTTTTAAATCCAGGTTTTAGATTTTGCATCTTGCAAAATTGTTTGGCTAAAGCCTATTTCCTACTGCTTACAACAGCAGTAAGAACAACTCCTTGGGATAAGATAAAAACAATATATGTTTTTCAGATGAACGGACACTAGTAAGCATTTTCACCTTAAATAAAATCTATAAATTCACTAATTCAACTACTTGGAATACAACATATACAGGAAATACATTTTATTTATATGAAATAATATTTATTTATTTCATCTATTTTTAATTTTTCCCTATGGCATTATTTATAGAAAAATTAAATTTATAGAAAATTTACAGAATAGAGAGTCAAATCATTTAAGGTAAATTTCACATTTCTTCTATTGTTTGAAGAGCTTTACTACAAAATTTACAAAGAAGAGAGAAGCTGAATTACAGTCAGAGATAGGCTCTAAGGATAATGATTATTGACTAAGGTTAAAATAAAGCTAAGATAAAGTAATGTGGGAGAAAATAATATTTAAAGTCTTTGTTTAGGGGTAAGAATTTTATTTGGCGGGCAGTAGGTAAAAATTGTGAAATCGCTCCAAGTAAGAGAAAAGTGCAGACAAATAAATGTTCTTAACCCCAACAATTTTGTCCTTGAGTTTGGAGCAATCTAAATATGTAAGATTTATCGATTTTAATGTTAGATTTTAACAGACCACATTTTTATACTGTTGAAGGCACCAATTTATACTTATTCTAGTATAAAGCACATTTGCCATAGCAAAACTTAACGTTTGAACAGGTTCTCATGATACGTAGGTTAAACATGAAAAATTCCAACTTTATTCCCCAAGAAGGTAGGAATCCCTTAGTCTTGGTCTGACTGTATTTTACATTATTTTTTTTCCCCCGGAAATTGAGATATTTGAAAATCTTTTCAAACAGAGTTTTAAAGCAAACTCATATTCTGAAGGAAAGTTTCTCTTTCCCTGTGATTCTAGTTATTTTCTATCTGTCATTCAGCTGTGGATAAGTCCTAGTCTTACTTAATTTTTAAAAAATATTTGAATATATTTTCTCTAGTAATGGATTCACTGAAAAGTAGGATTCCAAGTAATACAACTTATTAAATGGTAAAAGAAACGAAGAGAAATCAATAACCAATATAAAAGATTCTTCAACAACAAAGTAAATAATCAAACATTAAAATTCAATGTGAGGCTAGGAATGAAACAGGAAGCGATTCTATACTCTAGGAGAATCTGTCTGCTGCTCATGTCAATGAAAAAATTCTAAAAAGCAATGTCCTGAGGTGGCACATCATTCAGGTAAGGTGAGAGGAAGGAAAGACTCACCCTTAAAACACAGGTACTACATTAAAAGAACAAGAAATTCCTGAACATTGGGAGAAGCTAAAAAAATTAAAATAAATAAAAGAATAACAAGGGAAATTCTCTAATTAATTTTATATACATGTATGTATACATATAGCTTGTGTGTGTGTGTGTAGCTTCCAAAGGCAAACTCAGGATAAAGCGTATCTGTTAGAATAGAAAGTACAGAGAAGAGTCCAAAAATTATAATAATTTCTACTGGCAGATGAATAATATAGATAAGAAGCAGTTCTCAGATATAACAATTTATATTAATTTTATATAGTGAAACCAAACGTCTAATTTCCAAAAGTAGGATGATTCATTTTGCAGCCAGTCCTAATTCTGCTCTTACGTACTTTCTCATTTTCCTTTTCTCTTCACACTTATGGTCAAAGGTCAAAGTTCCTTGCAGTTCTCCCACACCTTCCTGCTTTAATAGAGGATCTGTGATCTTCTATTAAAAAAACTCTTAATACGTTTCCAATTTCCTGTAATATTCATCTAAAATGATCATCATATCCAAAAGTTTGCTAAAAACTAAAGGACTGAAGTTAAGAGAAGCTCTAGGGACACAAGGCTATGGACAACTAATCTTTCTTATACCACAATTCTCTGAGAGAAGGTTAAAGAGAACGGGTTAAACAAACAATGGTATTGTTCCTATTGCATGTTCAACATAGTTTTTCTCATTTAGACCTTACAGTAATTAAAGGGGTAGGTATTATCTTTGATTCAGAGATGAGGCAATGACATTCACTAAGGCTATGACCCTTTCAAAAGGAAACACAGATGTGAATCTGGGATTCAAACCTAGGTCTGACTATAAAGCTCATGCATGTACTTTTAATCAAGCCTTCCAGGAGGCAGCAGAGGGAGTGAAATCAATAATGCCAAATAAATGTAAGTTATCATCACCATTACTTAGGGCAAAGTACAGGAAGGAGATGCATCTAGAGGGACTCTGTACAATCTGCTGGACCTGGGACTCATGGGGAAAAGGGTGAGAAGACTGGCAGTGGTGAAGAGAAGACATGAAATGGAGAAATGCAATCAGATATTTCTCAGAGGACCTGTGCCCAGATATAGCAGGTTCCAATGGATGAAAGAATTTCTTGATGGGGCAAACTGCATTATCCCCCAAGCAGTTTTGAGGACTAGACCTACAGCAGCCTAAGTTCTGAAACTCACTCTCACTAAATTGGACAATAACTGCATTGATCTGTGATTTTATGAGAAAAACAAGGTGCTAGAAGCTTAAAACATAGGTAGACTGATAAAAGCAATACTCTAACACTGACTGACAGCTCAGGCTCTGGAGGCAGAATGCTCGGGTTCAATCTGTGGCTCTTCCACTCATTAGCTATATAGTCTTGTGAATGTTACTTAAATTGTGTGTTTCAGTTTCATCATCTGTAAAAATGGGATAATAACTGTACCTATCTGAAAAGGTTGTTGTGTGAGGATGAGATGAGAGAATCCTGGTAAAGCAATTAGCACTAAGTTTGACATACAATAAATCAATTCAATAAATATCATTTCTTCTTATTATGTTGACAATAACATTTTTTCTGTTTTACTAATACAACAGTACTATCATGTGTTCCTAATATATATGATGCTTTGTGTTTTTTATCCTCAAGACTTGAACTGTAGTTAGAAGTAAAGTAAGTTGGAGAGGCAGCTGAGATTTCTGAGATAAGCTAGACACAGTTCAGAGGTATACTCTGAGCCTATGGCCGAGCCACTTACCTTTCTACCTAGTCATTTTCCTATAAAGCTCTGCTGTTTGGCCGGACACAGAGGTTCATGCCTGTAATCTTAGCACTTTGGGAGGCTGAGGCGTGTGGATCACCTGAGGTCAGGAGTTCAAGACCAGCCTGGCCATCATGATGAAACCCTGTCTCTACTACAACATAAAAATTTGCCAGGCATGATGGCAGGTGCCTATAATCCCAGCTACTCAGGAAGCTGAGATGTGAGAATCGCCTGAATCTGGGAGATGGTGGTTGCAGTGAGCCGAGATCGTACCACTCCACTCCAGCCTGGGCAGCTGAGTGAGACGTCTCAAAAAAAAAAAAACAAAAAAAAAGGATAAAAGAAAAAAAAAACTCTTCTGTTCATAAAATTTAGGCTTAGGAGAATCATCTTATACCTGAGGCTCTACTCAGTGACCCATATGTAATAAGAACCCATCATCATTCTCTCACTCTCATAGAGTTATAAATCCCTTAATGGAAAAAAAAACTTTAGTAAAGAAAATGATCCCCTCTCAATACCCCCCCCCCCCCACACACACACATTGAGAAATCTCTTATCCTTTCAGGTTTCCTTCTTTTAACAGAACTTACTTTCACTCCTAAAGTGGGGAACAGTCATGGAGATGATGGGCTATCAAGCAGACGAAAGAACACACAGAAGTCTGAGGACACTGAAGAGAAACCTCACAATTAGCTACCCTGTTTCATTTACCTTTAAACAGCATGTCCCAGGCAAATAAAACCTATATGAGCAGAGGTGTTTTCCCCATGTTTTAGCTGAACACAACTGAACAAAAGAAATCGGACTACAACTAGTGCTTCACCAGATATATATATATATATATATATATATATATATATATATATATATACATATATACACACACACACTTTTTTTTTTCTTGAGGAAACAGTGTGAAAGGAGGTGATGACAGAGCTAAGGGACTATAATATTCTAACCCAAGTTGCTAATGTGTCTTCTGGATTTTATGTGAGTAAAGGTTCCCCTAGAATTTAAACAATTGATTTACAAATAACTATAAATTTAATTCCCCCCCTTTTTTTAATTAGGGAATGAAAAAGATATAAACTGGCATTTGGCCTTTTATTCAGAAAAATATGTAAATATTTTATAAATGGTCTTGTTACCCACATATTATCTTGATGATTCTAGTTCTATCCTACAGTTACAAATCACATATTTTCTTTCTCTTCTAAATAATTTCAATATATGAAGACTACAATATATAAACCATATGTATCTTATTCACTGAATCATAATGATTACATAAATAATCAATACTTAATAAAAATGCAGCCTATAACTTCATGGCATCTAGCAGATATCTGAAACCTACAACAAAAAAGACAAGGCATTTTAGAACAAAAGTGAGTACGTGGAGTGGGAAGATGTCTGGCAATAACCTGAATTCATCTATTCAAACACAGGTCTGCAAAGAAAGTAAAGGCTCTTTGGCAGCCAACATTTAATATTACGACTTAAAGGCTAATTTGCAGATCACATAGCAATAAACAGCTATTAGAGAGATTAAATGGTCTAAGTAAAATAAAGAGCTTATCTTTTATTGTAAACTAATAGTCTTCTTCATTCACTGAAAGAAAGAACATCTGAGTTCTTACAAAATAAAGCTCAAGAAAAAAAATCTTATATACCCTAAGTGAATTCCTACAAGAAATGAGGATTGGAGGGTATGATTTTCTCGTAAGAATTCATGACTAGAAGCCATAAACTGTAGCTAACCAGCTATGATTCCTCTACATCCTACAAATGGCAGACATTTCAAAAAGGCTCCTTTAAGACATAAAGACATCAATTATTCCCTAACGGCATCCCAAGTAAAAACAGGCTGCCAACAGTCAGCATGCTGGCACAGCACCAAAGACTGTGAATTTTAAGCAAGGGCAGTGAAAAGACTGAGTATCTTGAGAACTAGGTTCTTAATGACTGGAGGTGGATTAGTCAAATCTGTTCAAGTAATAAGGGCAGGGTAGAAAAAAAAATGGCCTAGTCATTATGATTCCTTTGGTATTTATGGTAATAAACATGAATCATGATGAACTCACTGGCTATTAAACGCAGAGGTCATAAGTACTTCGATAGGATTTCCACAGGAATTCACCGTTAATTAGCTGGATCATTATTTGAAAGTGTTACTGAATTATCTTAGCATTTGTGCAGCCATTCCCCTCAAATTGGTCATTCCCAGCTGAGGGCAGTTAATGCCTTAACAAACTGGTCATTAACTCCAGTAACTGATTTTGTGGGAATTATTGCACTTATAAAGTACATTCAAGAGTTTATAAGAAACATTGCGTCTTTTTTTCTTTTTAAAGAAATTTACAGCTGTAGTTCAGCTGGAGCAGCTGAAGGAGAAAAAACTATCAGCTCTCTGGGCTGCTCTCACAATCGATTTTCTGCCAATTAAAGGGCAAAACACATGCTGATGGGTTTTGAATTTTAAAATGTCTTCAGTTTTTTCATCTCTGAAGTGACCAGTAAAAACACCATTCAATTACTAATTTTGTAAGACACTTGGGATTTTTCATTCACAGTTCAGTCAAGCAGAAATACGAGTTCTGAACATGAGAACTCAAAAGCCAAATTTCCGCTTCTGCAGTAGATCCAGCCCAACACTGTGAAAACAAAGTGAGAACACAAGTTATGGGCCACATTATTAGCCAGATTCTCATTCCCTTCTATACTCTATGTCTTCTTCTTTCAAAGTAGAACACTCCCTTTGATGTCACAGAGGCTCCATGAAAAGATAAGAGAAGTGGGAATATAAGCACACCTATATTAGGATAGAATAGCATTAAGGTGATATATTACCCCTGGAAAGTCTATATGAATACAACATGCTTCAAAATTTGCAGGTGTCTTTACATTTATTATGGAGTGAGAGCCCCTAAAGTTCTATCAATACAGTGAAAATGCCACAGGCGAAAACCACCACTTAAAAGATAATTGCAACAATTATTGAACATGTTAACTACACACTGACATAGACTAAAAACACATTGAAGCTATATCAGAACATCTTTGATACATGTTTCCATATAATTTTATGCTTAACTTATTACAGCATATACTGCAGATATATACTCAATAGAAACAGATAGCCTTAGTTTAAACTTGAATTTGCACAGACCAATGTTTAAGACTGTAACTATACTGGATGATCTCTTTTATAATAGATTTGTCTATAGTCAAGATTTGAGATGAACAGATAAAAACCAACAGTTGTTAACCAACAGTTAATTAAGGGGAAAAAATAACATAATCTATAGGTTACGAAGATCAGTATGAAAACATTAAGTACAACAATAGTTTCTGAGGTACAGTGGTTCACGGATAAGTAATTTTTTATGTCCAATTATTTAATTTTAAAAGTATGAGAAACTAACATTGCAGATCTACCAGTAAGCTAAACACTGTTTTTTAGAGATAGTCACTAAATGAGTACTCTTATATAGAACATTTTTGATAGATTTTCATTTGTTTTAGTATGTACAACTGTACATTTTGCCACGCAGCTTATTTTTCAACATATCTTCAATTATTTTATTATGTCCTCTGTAGAATTTTTATTACATCCATAGAATACAAGTTATTTGCAATAAGATCTAAAGAATACACATACTTGTGGTACAAATGATAAGGACCAAAATAAAGCCCTTAACAATGACTGCTTTCTAGCCTATATGTCCAAATCATTGACTTAATATGCTTTGGCCAAATTTTACCATCTAGAAATGGAGACACCCTAGGCAATATTCACACACACACAGTATTGGAACCAGCTGGTGACAGAAGAATCTTAAGAAAAAAGGCTTCTTGATTTAATTGGGAAAACAGGAGGAAGCATAAATTTTACTGCCATTAATAACTTCAAGCAATCTTGATATGCGTCTACCTCACCCTGACGGCGAGACATGTGCTTTCTGTTAAACTGTTTGCCACTTCTGACCCCTATTGTTTGCTCACTTGATCAGGTAAGAAAATGTAGGTTTATTTATAGGATAAATGAGGCCTATTAAAATTGAGAAACAGTGTAGTACTCTATGAGGAGTTGCGTTCTGAAACAGATGTGTGAAATTCCATAACAGTTCGGTAACAAACAGACCAACCAAACCAATTTATTTTTTGAAAAATCTACTTTAAGTTTCTTAAAGAAACTATCATAAAGGCAACCTAGTTTCAAAAAAATAGAAAACACTTCATTTTGCTTGGAAATCATTACTCTGACCATTTCCAAACAGTTTTTAATAAGTCAGAAAAGGCAAAATGTTGCTTTCTTCACAAAATAAAGTTTCATTTTTTTCATTCTTTATGATGCTGTTGGTAAATTAAAAGTTAGATCATATTAATATAAAGTAAATAAGTGAATTTAAAATTGTGGAAAAATTTCATAGGTGTCCAGAAGTTAACTTTGTCAATTTTCTTTTAAAGACACATGACAGAATGGTCAAAGGAAATAACCCTTAGTTTTTATATGATCAAAGTTTAGAGTTCAACAGTATCTGCTCTGGTGATCTCCAAAAATAAGGGAAATCAGACTTGTCTAAACCGGAAGAAATCAAACATTTATCACTTAACTCTTGACCTGGTCTGACTCCTTACATGCTGATGAAACTGTTCTACAGCTCTGTAAAATGCCCCAAACCCATATTACCTAAATGTAATCTAGACAAAAATGAATCAGGTGCCATTCTTACTCTCAAAATCAATTTTGGGTCTACTCACAGAATAGAGAAACATTTATATCAATATGGAACACCAAACTTTAATTTGTCTTCCAATGAAGACAATATGGTCTAACATTACTGACTAAAAATTAGACCTTTTGAAATTATTCACATAAAATTGTGAAACAGGCCTGATGTGCTATTGAATTTAGGAGTCCCAATTTTCCTGTCATAACCAATAACATTAGTTTCTGCACAAGCCAGCCATGCAAACTGGCACAGACTTAAAACGCTTAAAGTTGGAAGAATCAAAATTTACACAGGTAGAACTCAGAATCAAAATTTAAATGATGGCTCAAACCTTCATACTAGCAGCTTTCAGTGCCATACATTTATCACTGACCAGGGTGGCTCTGCTGATTAAAAGATAACTTTAAGAAATATGTCAGAGCTATTAACTTTTTTAGTTAATTTGCATAGGTTTATAAATTATATATGAAAATGCTTAACACAAGTTAAGTACACCAGATGAATATTCACTGACTCAATTTATAGCTATTATAATTATTCTAAGTATAGAAAAGCTTAGCAACATCTACTGGTAACACTACTAATTCCTCAGTTTTTAAGGATGAGAAACATTCTCATCTCTGCTTATAAATGAGCTAAGGAGGTATCCCAAGGCAGGGTAATTCTGTGATACTGGGTTCTAATTATATGGACTTCTGAATATGTTTAAAGAACAGTTTACTAACCTAGGATTAAAACTGCCATTTCATCTATTTGAACAGTGGTTCTCAAACTATCTGTGGTGGTGAGCCAGGTTTTTTCATTTCTTCCCCTAACATTTTTATTAAAGTATAATAAAAATGAAATTAAACAAAAGATATATAAAACAGAAGATGCAAATTTTTATTATTACGTTCAGCAGACAAAATCTTATTCAGTCAAACTGCTATATGTGTCTAAGTGCTTACTTTCAATTTTTGGACTTACTCATTATAGACCAGTAACAACCAACAACAAATAGACCAAGTATTGCTCTGTGGACCATACTTTGAGTAACACTGTATTAGAAGATTCCTGCCCTCAATTCACTGATACATGAGAAAGCTATAAAATACAAGTGAAATTAAGGTGCTATTTCAATGTTTAAAACAAATCCTCTATAACAAATCCTCCTGGCCATGTGAGTTGTCAGTCCACCCCTACTGGGGGGTGCCTCCCAGTTAGGCTACTCGGGAGTCAGGGACCCACTTGAGGAGGCAGTCTGCCCGTTCTCAGATCTCAAGCTGCCTGCTGGGAGAACCACTGATCTCTTCAAAGCTGTCAGATAGGGACATTTAAGTCTGCAGAGGTTACTGCTGCCTTTTGTCTGTTTGTGCCCTGCCCCCAGAGGTGGAGCCTACAGAGGCAGGCAGGCAGGCTTCCTTGAGCTGTGGTGGGCTCCACCCAGTTCAAGCTTGATGGGACGTATCTCAAAATAATAAGAGCTATCTATGACAAAACCACAGCCATTATCATACTGAATGGACAAAAACTGGAAGCATTCCCTTTGAAAACTGGTACAAGACAGGGATGCCCTCTCTTACCACTCCTATTCAACGTAGTGTTGGAAGTTCTGGCCAGGGCAATCAGGCAGGAGAAGGAAATAAAGGGCATTCAATTAGGAAAAGAGGAAGTCAAATTGTCCCTGTTTGCAAATGACATGATTGTATGTCTAGAAAACCCCATTGTCTCAGCCCAAAATCTCCTTAAGCTGACAAGCAACTTCAGCAAAGTCTCAGGATACAAAATCAATGTGCAAAAATCACAAGCATTCTTATACACCAATAACAGACAAACAGAGAGCCAAATCATGAGTGAACTCCCATTCACAATTGCTTCAAAGAGAATAAAATACCTAGGAATGCAATTTACAAGGGATGTGAAGGACCTCTTCAAGAACTACAAACCACTGCTCAAGGAAATAAAAGAGGATACAAACAAATGGAAGAACATTCCATGCTCATGGGTAGGAAGAATCAATATTGTGAAAATGGCCATACTGCCCAAGGTAATTTATAGATTCAATGCCATCCCCATCAAGCTACCAATGACTTTCTTCACAGAATTGGAAAAAACTACTTTAAAGTTCATATGGAACCAAAAAAGACCCCACATTGCCAAGTCAATCCTAAGCCAAAAGAACAAAGCTGGAGGCATCATGCTACCTGACTTCAAACTATACTACAAGGCTAAAGTAACCAAAACAGCATGGTACTGGTACCAAAACAGAGATACAGACCAATGGAACAGAACAGAGCCCTCAGAAATAATGCCACATATCTACAACTATCTGATCTTTGACAAACCTGAGAAAAACAAGCAATGGGGAAAGGATTCCCTATTTAATAAATGGTGCTGGGAAAACTGGTTAGCCACATGTAGAAAGCTGAAACTGGATCCCTTCCTTACACCTTATACAAAAATTAATTCAAGATGGATTGAAGACTTAAACGTTAGACCTAAAACCATAAAAACCCTAGAAGAAAACCTAGGCATTACCATTCAGGACATAGGCATGGGCAAGGACTTCATGTCTAAAACACCAAAAGCAATGGCAACAAAAGCCAAAATTGACAAATGGGATCTAATTAAACTAAAGAACTTCTGCACAGCAAAAGAAACTACCATCAGAGTGAACAGGCAACCTACAGAATGGGAGAAAATTTTCGCAACCTACTCATCTGACAAAGGGCTAATATCCAGAATCTACAATGAACTCAAACAAATTTACAAGAAAAAAACAAACAACCCCATCAAAAAGTGGGTGAAGGATATGAACAGACAATTCTCAAAAGAAGAAAGACATTTATGCAGCCAAAAAACACATGAAAAAATGCTCATCATCACTGGCCATCAGAGAAATGCAAATCAAAACCACAATGAGATACCATCTCACACCAGTTAGAATGGCAATCATTAAAAAGTCAGGAAACAACAGGTGCTGGAGAGGATGTGGAGAAACAGGAACACTTTACACTGTCGGTGGGACTGTAAACTAGTTCAACCATTGTGGAAGTCAGTGTGGTGATTCCTCAGGGATCTAGAACTAGAAATACCATTTGACTCAGCCATCCCATTACTGGGTATATACCCAAAGGATTATAAATCATGCTGCTATAAAGACACATGCACACGTATGTTTATTGCGGCACTATTCACAATAGCAAAGACTTGGAACCAACCCAGATGTCCAACAATGATAGACTGGATTAAGAAAATGTAGCACATATACACCATGGAATACTATGCAGCCATAAAAAATGATGAGTTAATGTCCTTTGTAGGGACATGGATGAAGCTGGAAACCATCATTCTCACCAAACTATCGCAAGGACAAAAAACCAAACACTGCATGTTCTCACTCATAGGTGGGAAATGAACAATGAGAACACATGGACACAGGAAGGGGAACATCACACACCGGGAACTGTTGTGGGGTGGGGGGAGGGGGGAGGGATAGCATTAGGAGATATACCTAATGCTAAATGACGAGTTAATGGGTGCAGCACACCAACATGGCACATGTATACATATGTAACAAACCTGCACATTGTGCACATGTACCCTAAAACTTAAAGTATAATAATAATAAAATTAAAAAAAAAAACCCTGTATACCCAGGTCTAGAAATACTCAAAACTGTGAAGAAAACTGTTTTCTGTGTCCCTGATCTCTCATTTGGCAACCATTAGCCCCCTCGAGTCTTCCCTTCCTTTTCTCCCTCCTTATCATGACTAACATTTGTATACGACTTTCTAGTTATCAAGTAAATATATGTTTATTCTCTCATCTGATTCTAAGAACAAACCTATTTTATCAGAATAGGACCTATTTTATCCCCTAACTTTCTAAATAAGACGAAAGGTTCAGTGAAGATCAACTGACTTGCCTAAAGTCACTCAGGTAATAAAGGGCAAAGGGAAGACTCAAGCTCAGCTCCTTTGATGTTCCTTCCTTTCATGTGTTCCTTTCATCCTTTCACGCATTCATCCCTCTAACCACCCACCAAATATTTATTGAGAACATACAACGTGCTAGACATTGTTCTAGGTATTAGGAGTAAAGAAGTGAAGTAAAGAAGTGCCATGCTAATGGTGGTTCAATATTCTTCATCTGCCTCTTCCTACACATTGGCTGAGACTGATGGAACTCCATATTGTCAAAGAGCTTATGTTGTTGGGGCCTGGAGGGTGGATAGGGGAGGTGGGTGGTGCACAGGTAGTAAACAAGATGATTACATGGAATTTATATTCAATGATGATTAAGTACTATGGGGTAGCAGCTATATTTTGAAGACAGAGCTGACTGGATTCCTAAGAGTTTGGATAAAGCCCAGGAGGGAAAGAGAAGGGCTGAGGATACTCTGCCAGTTTTGGTGCAGTTAACTAAAAGATGAAGTTACCATTTACTGACATGAGAAAGACTGTGAAAATAGTAAATTGAGGTGAGGGTAGGGCAGAGATCGGGAGCTTAATTTTGAACCTCTTAAATCTCAGATGCTAATAAGGCATCCAAGTAGTAATATCTGGACCAACAAAATCAGGGAGGAGGCTGAGATTATTTCTATTGCTATTTAGGAGACATCAGTATAGGCAGAGTATTTAAATGGAATGAATGAAGTCAGCAAAGTAGTAAGCATAGATAAAGTCCAAGGACTAAGCCCTGGGGGCATTTTAATGCTTAGAAATTGTAAAGAAGAGGTGGAAGCAGAAAAGGAGACTGAGAAGGACTGGATATTTAGGAGGAAAGCTATTAAGAGTACTGAGTCCTGGAAAACCAATGGAAAAAGTTAAAGAAGGAGGGAACTGTAACAAATACTGCTCATAGGTTGAGTAATATGAGTACTAGGAATTGACCATTGGCTTTGGCAATGTGCAGGTCACTGGAACTTGACCAGAGTAGTGTGATGGGGTGTTTGTGTGGGAGGTGAAGGGTGGGAGTGACAGCTTGATGGGAAAAGATTCAGTAGTGTGTAAAACAATGAGGGGAGGGGACAGAAAAAGGAGAGAATAGAAGGAAGTGGGAAGAGGGAGACAGAGAGGGAGATGGGCAGATAGGGAAAGAGAAACAGAAAGAGATAAAGAATAGGAAGAGAGGGCATATTAACATATATGAAAGGGAAGAGGGAAAATGAAGACAGGAAATGAAGATAACTCTTTTGAGGAGAGTTGAAATGGGAAGAAAAGAAACAACATGGTAACTAGAAGGTAAAAGAAGTGACAGTGAAAAACAATCTTTTTTACAATTGCTACGAAGAGAATAAGACATCTAGGTATACAACTTAAAAGGGATGTGAAGGACCTCTTCAAGGAGAACTACAAACCACTGCTCAATGAAATAAGAGAGGGCACAAACAAATGGAAAAACATTCCACGCTCATGGATAGAAGAATCAATATTGTGAAAATGGCCATACTGCCCAAAGTAATTTATAGATTCAATGCTATCCCCATCAAGCTACCAATGACTTTCTTCACAGAATTAGAAAAAAACTACATTAAATTTCATATGGAACCAAAAAAGAGCCCATATAGCCAAGACAATCCTAAGCAAAAAGAACAAAGCTAGAGGCATCACACTACCTGACTTCAAACCATACTACAAGGCTACAGTAACCAAAACAGCATGGTACTGGTACCAAAACAGATATATAGACCAATGGAACAGAACAGAGGCCTCAGAAATAATGCCAAACATCTACAACCATCTGATCTTTGACAAACCTGACAAAAACATACAATGGGGAAAGGATTCCCTATTTAATAAATGGTGTTGGGAAAACTGGCTAGCCATATGCAGAAAACTACAACTGGACCCCTTCCTTACACCTTATACAAATATTAACTCAAGATGGATTAAAGACTTAAATGTAAGACCTAAAGCAATAAAAACTCTAGAACAATACCTAGGCAATATCATTCAGGACATAGACATGGGCAAAGACTTTATGACTAAAACACCAAAAGCAATGGCAACAAAAGCCAAAATTGACAAACAGGATCTAATTAACCTAAAGAGCTTCTGTACAGCAAAAGAAACTATCATCAGAGTGAACAGGCAACCTACAGAATGGGAGAAAATTTTTGCAATCTATCCATCTGACAAAGGGCTAATATCCAGAATCTACAAAGAACTTCAACAAATTTACAAGAAAAAAACAAACAACCCCATCAAAAAGTGGGAGAAAGATATGAATAGACACTTCTCAAAAGAAGACATTTATGCAGCCAACAAACATATGAAAAAAAGCTCATCATCACTGGTCATTAGAGAAATGCAAATCAAAACCACAATGAGATATCATCTCATGCCAGTTAGAATGATGATCATTAAAAAGTCAGGAAACAACAGATGCTGGAGAGGATGTGGAGAAATAGGAACGCTTTTACACTGTTGGTGGAAGTGTAAATTAGTTCAACCATTGTGGAAGACAGTGTGGCGATTCCTCAAAGATCCAGAACCAGAAATAGCATTTGATCCAGCAATCCCATTACTGGGTATACCCAAAGGATTATAAATCATGCTAGTATAAAGACACATGCACACATATGTTTACTGCAGCACTATTCACAATAGCAAAGACATGGAACCAACCCAAATGCCCATCAATGATAGACTGGATAAAGAAAATTTGGCGCATATACAACATGGAATACTATGCAGCCATAAAAAAGGATGAGATCACGTCCTTTGCAGGGACATGGATGAAGCTGGAAACCATCATTCTCAGCAAACTAACACAGGAACAGAAAATCAAACACTGCATGTTCTCACTCATAAGTGGGAGGTGAACACTGAGAACACATGGACATCACACACCAGGACCTGTCGGGTGGTGGGGGGAAGGGGCAGGAATAGCATTAGGAGAAATACCTAATGTAGATGATGGGTTGATGGGTGCAGCAAACCACCATGGCACGTGTATACCTATGTAACAAACCTGCACATTCTGCATATGTATCCCAGAACTTACACTATAATTAAAAAAACTTTAGTTAATATTTTAAAAGCTGACATAAAAATTTGGAACATTACTCAATTTAAAATGTACAATAATATCACACACAACAGAAAAAAAAGTGTGAATAAACTCAAAAATTCAGAATTGTCCAAAGGAGTTCACCAGTGAAATGCCACTTTTATTATTATTATTATTATTATTATTATTATTATGTATGCACTCTGTAAAACACTGCCATCTGTCACTATGTGATGTTTAACTTTTATCCAAGAATGAAGGCCCTTCCAAAGAACACATTTCAATTGCGTATTTATGCTTGCTCTTGTGCTAAAACCATCCTCAAGCATATCAAACAATCCTCAGCTTATGAAATCTCTAAACCAAAGCAAATGAGAGGTGCAACAAGATATACGCATGATGCATCAGATAAAAAGCTAGGAAAATTTAACTTTTCAAGTTACTTTTGAAACACTATCAGTACATATTCTAGGGTACTGAAGAATACACTATGACAAGGAATTTCCTTGCCATCTTCCAACCCAGGATAGTCTGATGTAAGGAAGCACCCTTGAGACATATCAAGGTCAAATGGCTTAATAAGTTTTGACAAGGAAAAAATTTTTTTTGAAGATCTGATTCTTGGATAAGCCAAAAAAAATCTTTAAACACTTTTAAAAACGTAACACTATAAAAATCCCCAAAAAGACTGCATCTAACAATTAAGTAAAGCCAAGTTTTGTAGGTCCAATTCAATTTGCAGATAATCACATTTGCTGGAGCCAATGGCTATGATAGATCTCCCAGATGGTAGCATTAAGTTACCAGACATAAGAAACTATCTGTCAAAGTATAGGAATGATAGAACTGAAATGATTTATAACTGATACTGAACTAAGCAGAAATAAATTTAGTATCCTTATGAAATCTCAGGAAAATAACATTAAAAAATAAGAAATGAATAAATTTGGTAATATTTAAGAGAAGGAAAACAAAGGAATATTCATATATAAGGTTTTCCATGGAACCAATTAAAATTTTAGATTTTCTGCACTCTTAGGGAAAGATCAAAACTACTCAAACAAATCAATTTCAGCATGAGATAGAAAATTTAAAATAATTATTTATAATATTCTTTACAAATCCCTTTTTGTGTCTCTGGTGTTAACAGAAAAAGCTAAAATCAAAATTCTTAAATGAAATGCTTTATGTGACAAAACAATATTAAAATAATTTTTGGTTCTATTGAATTACAGTTTCCCTTAGAGCCTTCCATGGAAAAAGGGCTGAGCTATAACACAATTTCTCCTTTGCCTTTAATTATTCAAATCACAAAACCTTAATTTTATATATTTTTTTCAGTTTGTTCTCCAAGTAAACTTTGAGTGAAGTTATTCAGTCATTAACACCAACCTCACAACAGCAGGGGTCGCAATGTACTAGTTAAATGTTTGAGGAAACTGAGAAGCAGATTAACTGTTCATATTGCATAGATTCATTAGAGCATGAAAGATTCACAACTCATTGTACTCTAGTGAAAATAATCTATCATTAAATATAAAAAAGATTTTTCTGTTGTGGGGGTCCCCAAATTATAATAAAGAAAATCTACTTAAAAGCTGATAGCATTTCTAGTTGAAACAGCATAAAAATCACTTATGCTAAGTTCTACCATATGCATTAGCTCCACAGAGAGGCTTCTACACCTCTTAAAAAATAAGTAATTTCTATATATGAATAGGTAATTCTTTAATTCAGTCAACTGTCAACTTGAATATATATCAAACAGTGAGTTTATTTCTGAAGAAAAAAGCAAACTGACCATTCATGTCTACTGCACACTTTTAAATTCTTTTCTCCACAGTGAAGAAAATGTACCCCAAATACTTTAAATATTTGATTTACAGAAGGTTTCTGCCATTGAATTTCTTTAAATTTTAATTCCATGTAAATCACTCCAGTTATTTGCCAAAAAATAATCTAAAATAATTTAGATTGTCTACTATTTAACACATTAAAAATCAACTAAAAATAAAACTTAAAAAAATCCACCAGAAACAGTGATATTTCTGAAGGTTTGAAGGAAAACAAGTCTAACCACCTCCTCTAGTTCACTATCTTTCATCAAACCAACCAGGAAGATCAAATCAATGAGTAGCTAATAACTAGCATAAAAAAGGGAATACAGTAAAATACAAAGTATCCATTGCAAATAGAAAAGGTAAATACTGTTTTGTGAACATTTTTGTTTAATTACATATATTAAACAAATGTTTAAATATATATCAAATATAATATGTAATATATAGACATATATTGACATGTGAATATACATGTATATAAACATATACACATTACATACACATGTGAGGGTTGGGCTACACTGTAAAATATATATTTAACATAATATACTTTTTAACCTTAGGAAAAATATACCTTACTATGGATTGAGGTAAAAAATGTGTGAAAGTCAGTGCTCTAAATAAATTTTTCTTGTCCCTTTCAAATTCATGTCCTTTATAACACAGTTTCCTTACTATATCTTTTGTATAAGCATTGTAGCCAAAGACTACATATGTTAAATGTATCACTGAATCACTCAATTGAGAAGTTTAGCTTATGGTGTTAGGAGTTAATGATTTAATTGTCTACACATGTAACATATATATTAACAAATGTAAAAATGACCATTCTAGTAATATCAGGAAATCAATTATACACTAAATGCAATTTTTTTGAACACAGCAGAGAGATACAATTAAGCAAAATCAGTTTCTTCAGAGTCAAAAGAAATGTTACAAGGTCCACACAATAAAACTCAAGAACATTACAAGGAATAGAACCCTTGGGGAACTCATTTGTAATTCATTTTTTTAAAAATATACAATTCAAATAAGTTCAGTTGTCAGTTTCCAAGACCACAAGAGAATAGAAATAGATTATTATAGAAAAGAAAAATTGCTGCTATAGAAATGCTGCTGGTACAGAAGAAATGTGAAGTGACAGCCAAGGCCAGGGGAAAAACAGAAAAATTGTATATAAAAATGAAAAATATATGGCGTTCTGGGGCCATTTAGCAAGGAGAAATCCTTGAGCATGGTAATAATATTTATGGCCCTGTATAATAAGTTATCTTCAGACTTGCAAACTTTAATAAATGATAGTAAGAACAATAATAGCTACACACATTATAGCCTTTGAACCTAGGGACTCTGGCTCCAAATCCCATGCTTTTAACCACTACACTATACTGCTTCTCACTAAAATTTAAAATTACGTTCAAGATATTAAAGTAAATTTAAGAAAATACTTTATAAAACAAAGATGTAATTGATTTTTAAAAGACCTTCTGCTATAAACTGAATGTCTATGTTCCCCCAAAATTCTTATGTTGAAACATAATCTTGAATGTGATAATATTTGCGGCTGGGTCCTTTGAGAGGTGGTTACGTCATGAAAGCAGAGCCATCATGTATGGGATTGGTGCCTGTGACAGTCTGTTGGCATTCTGCTAATACAGACATACCCAAGACGGGGTAATTTATAAAGAAAAAAAGACTGGGGAGGCCTCACAATCATGACTGAAGGCAAATGAGGAGCAAAGTTACATCTTAGATGGTGGCAGACAAGAAGAGCTTGTGTAGGGGAACTCCCATTTATAAAACCATCAGATCTGGTGAGACTTATTCACTACCATGAGAACACTATGCGGAAAATGCCCCTATGATTCAATTATCATCACTTGGCCCGGCCCTTGAAACGTGGGGATTATTACAATTCAAGGTGAGATTTGGGTGGGGACACAGCCAAACCATACAGTGCCTTTAGAAAAGACACCTCAAAGGCTCCATTTCCCCTTTTGCCATGTGAGGACATGGTGAGAAGACAGCTGTCTATGAACTGGGAAGCAGGCCATCCCCAGAGCCTGCATCTGTTGGCACCTTGATCTTGAACTTTACAGCTTCCAGAACTATGAGTAATAAATTTCTGTTGTTTATAAGTCACCCAGTCTATTCCCTTATAGAAACCTGAACGACCTAAGATAACTGTGTAAGAAATGATTAAACACCCTTAATAATATAAGCCTGGAGAACTTATCAAAAAAGATCCTTTCTAGATATCTAGTGTTTTGGGATTCTATGTATATTTCTTTTGATGATAATTTCACATATTTGTAATTTTGTAATATTGCATTATCTCATTTAACTTTTCCCTATTCATATATACTATTATTATCTACATACTGAAGATGAGAAAACTGACATACATATATATATATATAAAATACATATATATATGTATATTTTAGGTAATTGCACAATACCACATAACTGGTATCTGAGGAAGCCAATATTCAAAGGCATATAGCCTGGCTCCATAATCCTAGCTCTAATCAATGTGCTCTGGAATACCACAGTTGCCAGATGGACTATGTCCTGTAGGATTTGCTACGATGTGTCAGGACGTGATATTTAAGAGATTCTGGTAATCCGAAAACCCCAAAATAACTTTCAGGATCAATTTTCTTGCTCATCAATGTTCCAGTTCTACTCATTCCAAGCATTTGCCCACTCCCTTGAAGTTAGGCATGGCCATGTGATTTGCTTTTATCAACAGAATGTAAGCAATATGAATTTGTCACTTCAAAAGTGGAAGCCTTTAAGAAAAGCATGCAATTCTCCATATCCCTGTTCCGTCACACTTCTCTATTTCTGTTCCTGGTACTAGCATTCTAATAGACACAGATTTTATGACATCTTTTTCTATCATCACCCACATCTAAACAGTAACTATGACATTCATTTCACCTACGATATATCCCTTCGGCCCTTTCCTTTTGCCTCATACTGGACATACTACGTCTTCTCTAAACGAGGTTATCTTTACTTCTTGTCTTGCCTATTACAGCAGGCTATTGATCTCAACTTCAGACTCTAATGTGAGTCCATCAAATAGAATACATCAGATTAATTTCCCTTGAGCAGATTTCTGATTATAACCTACCGAGCTCAAAAGTCTACAATGATTCCCACCATCAGTTGTAAGTATAAACTTCTTAGCAATGCTTTAAACTTCATAATACCACTTAAGAGCATAAATCCATTTTTCTAAATGTTATCTTTCACTTATTCTTAGTCATATTCTATGCTCAAGTTGAAATGGCAACTTATTGTTCCTCCTACTGGCCTAGCTCTAGCTATGCCTTAGGTAATGTTTATTGCTTTATCTGAATTACTTTCTATAGCCTTAACTCTTACTTTATAAATATCACCCTGTGAAAATGACAACTTTTTCAATATCCATTTCAAATGAAATCTTATCTATAAAGTATCAATATAGGAACATCCTCTTTTGAATCCCAAATATATCCGTAGGTTGAAAAACATTTCTCTATAGTGCTTAGCGCTGTGCTTTGCCATGGTAGAGTATCAACATTTTACTGAAATAAATTGAAATGCATATTCAAGAGAGTAAATTTTTTTTAAAAAATTACCTGGTTTGTCAACAAAAATGTAACACTTACGAGAAACGTATTTGTACTCAGAGTAACATAAGTCAGCAATATTTATAGAATGTCTACTTCATAACAAATGATGATGATGTTGATTAGAAAAATAACAGTAGCCAATATTTACTAAGAAAATGTGTCAGGTACTTTGCAGGCAATTCTTCATTTGATCTTCAAAAACTCTAAGTTGAATATAGTTATTATCCTCATTTAAGAGATGAGGAAACTGAGTAACAAAGAGTTTGCATTACTTGCCCAAGGTCACATGGTTAGATGTAAACAGTCACAGTTCTAATAAAACCGTCTCACTCAAGAAACTGGGCTCCAAAAGAGATAAAACATTAATTTATACATTGGATATTATGTCTTATATCCCAAAATTTTCCACTTGTTAACAAATTATGAAGTGGGTATCACATGAGTGATTTCTTAAAAATCTCTTTTAAATCATACATTTTATCACATGTTACAAGGCAATTATTTAATAAAAGTACATGACTAGAAACTGAACAAACCAAATAGACTATGAATTCCTTCAGGCCAATGGCTATAAATTGTTTATCTTCATACATTGAGAAGCTGACCTAATAGGTGACACATAATTACGTCAGATTTAATAATAAGTGAAAGGTCACATGATTTAAATTCAAGACCAATCAACTTTACTCTTAAAGTTTTCCTTATTCCTCCTCAAATGTCTACATTGCTTTGGTTCTCCAAAACCAATTTTTGAAAGTGCTCCTTAATAGAGTAACTTCTAAAATGTATAATAACATTGTTGTGCAGTATTGAATATATGGAGAAAGCTGTTAAAAAGAATGAAACTGCAGTACTGAAACAAAGGAACAAAGAGTTAAGACATAAGTAACAATTTACTTTCTGGTTAAGAAAGGCAATGGCATTGCAGGTAGAGGAAAAAAGCAGGTAAAACAGGTAGACAGGCACTTAGGCATAAAAGAGCTTATTTAGGAAACTGCAAGTGTTTCAGTATGCTCATAGTGTAAAGTATATGCTGGGAACTGGCAGGAGCCCATAAAGATGGAAATTGAATAGATTGTAAAGAGATTTAACGCCCTACTAAGAAAGTTAGCATTATGTTGACTGCACAATGTTAACTCTTCAACTCACCTTGTCATAGACAGGTATCTTGCTGGCAGCTAAAACAACATAACTTATAAACTGAATTCTCCAATACAGTACTTTCTAAGTCATGCTATACAAAATACCCTTTTTAGAGGCTGAGGTGGGAGGATCACTGGAGCCCAGGAGTTCGAGACCAGCCTGGGTGATATGGTGAGACTATCTCTATTAAAAAAAAAATACCCTTTTTAACTTAATAACAAAAAGTTTCCACAAATTAGCTCATTTTTAAGTAGTATTTTAAAAGTATAGCAGAATATAAGAACTTAAATGATACCTGCGTTGTTTTTTTTAAGAAAAATCCTGAAGATAAAATATTTTTTTCTTCTTGCTTCCTTATTTGTCCTTGCATCATTACTTTCATTTTGGCTTAGTATGGATAAATGAAGTCACAGGGTTAAAAGTTGCTATTTTATTTCATTCCATAGCACCATGGAAATCCTGGTACAGGTCATTTTTTACTTACTCTGCTTATTTTTATTATTTAGTTTCCACTCAAAGAATATAGACAGAATGCTTTTTGTTCAGGAGGCTTTTCAACACAGAGCTCAATTTTCCAGTGATGTTGGAAATTCCAGACAACACTGTCATTAATTTCTAAAAAGCATACCTAGGAGTGCAGTGAGCTTGGGAAGCAGTCCAACTTGTACCATCTTATTCCTCAGTCCTGTGTCAAAGGATAGGTTTAGTAAAAGTCGGAGGGTGATATTCAGCAGGTCTTCATGCTCACAAGGTATCATTTTCACCAGTTTTTCAACAATATCCATTTCCACCTAAGTAAAATAATAATACAAATACAGTGAAGTTCTGTTGCAAAATAGGACAAAAAGAATATAATTATTTTTTCTTTGTTTTTACCCTAATGTATATCTATTTTATAATTATATGTTAATCTTATACTCCATTTCATTCTGTAAACTTTCCTGAAATCAAACTTTTGAGGAGAAAATACATATGCCACACCATCCCCTCCTTCCCTCATTTAATTGCATCAACTGGAAGACAAATTACATTTGATCCTTGAAAACACTCTGCATTATTGAACACCACCTACTAAGTACCAGGCCCTATGCAAAGAAGATCTCACCTTGGCCTTCAAGGATTCCTCAGTATAAAAGAAGATGAGGCTGGGCACGGTGGCTCACGCCTGTAATCCCAACATTTTGGGAGGCCGAGGCGGGCAGATCACGAGGTCAAGAGATTGAGGCCATCCTGGCCAGCATGGTGAAACCCCATCTCGACTAAAAATACAAAAATTAGCTGGCTGTGGTGGCATGCACCTGTAGTCCCAGCTACTTGGGAGGCTAAGGCAGGAGAATGACCTGAACCTGGGAGACAGAGGTTGCAGTGAGCCGAGATCATGCCACTGCGCTCCAGTCTGGTGGCAGAGAGAGACTCTGTCTCAAAAAAAAAGAAAAAAAAAATAGAGTAGACAAATTGAATAATGAAAATACAATGTGATAAAAACTGAATGAATACAATGCTCTGAAAACAGCATGGAGAGAACTACTAACCCACCTGGAAGAACAGAAGACTTCAAATTAGGAATAAAGTAAAAAAAAAAAATGACTAAGAATTTGTTCTCTGGTTCAGAAAGGCAATGGCAATACAAGTTGAGGAAAAAGCCAGTGGATCGGCATTTAGGAATAAAAGAGCCTGTTAGGGAATTGCAAGTGATTTAGTATAATCATAGTATAAAGTACATGTTGGAGACTGGCAGAAGGCTATAAGACAGATCTACATAAAATCATAAAGGCTTTTAATGCTATACTAAGAAGTTTAACTTTATTACACAGGCAGTAAAGTGTTCTGAAAGATTTTAAGTCCAGGAGGTGATGTGGTCAGATGCGTTCCTAGACCAGTAATACTCCTAAAATCCAAAGTCCTTGACACTAACCAAACACCAACTTGTAAAAGGCCTATTTAAAAACAGCAGTCTCAGAGTCCTTTTCTGTATGGTCAATAAGGTAGATGTATTTTCTGTTAACTGACAAATGGAAAAAGGGGTTTAGGACAATGAAGGCAAAAAATTATTTTAATTTTTGTCATTTAATTTGAGATGGTACTCAGTGAATATTTAAAAATCATATACAACTCAGGAGAGAAGCTAGACTAAAAGCAATAGTTGAAACTTTAGGACAGGGATCAGCAAACTATGGCTAGTGGGCCTATCTGGCCTGCTATCTGTTTTCATTCAACCTATGAGCTAAGAATGGCTTTTGGCTTTTACAATTTTAAATGGTTGGAAACGAAAATCAAATGAAGAATGATATTTCATGGCCTACAATAATCATATGAAATTCCAATTTCAGTTTGATAAATATTTACTGGAACAGAGCCATGCTCATTTTTTTACCGGCTGTCAACGGCTGCTTTCACGCTACAACTAGAGCAGAGTTAGTAGTTGCAAGACAGATCATACGGCCTGCAAAACCTACAATATTGACTATCTGGCCCTTTGAAGAAAAGGTTTGCAAACCCCTGCTCTAGAAGATTATAAAATTGCATTAAGAGAACTTACTTTATAGTAACAGAGGACACGACTTATTTAGTAACAGAAGCTCTGCATTCAGATTTTTTAAGGTAGCAATCGGAAAACTTTGGTTGTAAAAACATCTCACGTCTTTTAGTTACAAAGCAATGGCAAAAAAAGAAAGAAATTTGAAAAAAATTTATGATTTTTTAATCAAAGGATTATTTTAATTTAATCCTTTAAATTTAATTTCATCAAAGGATTTATGATTAACCTTGTTCTACTTTTTCTTTTACTGGAGATCTAAAATATTTATACCACTCATTTCATATTTTTGTTCCAATCTTTCACTGACCTCATAAAAATCACATTAATAACTGAGCCCTTGATATACTTTTTTCCTTTCACTCTATGCAAGGAATAAACACAAATTTTTTTAAATTGCTAAAGTGACAAATTAACACCTGATTTTTCCTTCAGACTTCTATCTACACTCCACAGCCACACTGTAGTCATACCCTAGAGCTGTTCATTATAGAGTATAATTCTATTGCCAAAGACTTCCAAAAATCAAACACAAAATAAGAGCTGATTCTTTGAAAATACCAAAGCAACTGATAAACCACTAATCTAGAAAAAAATGACCAATATCAGAA
This sequence comes from Gorilla gorilla gorilla, assembly GCF_029281585.2. Lineage (NCBI taxonomy): Eukaryota > Metazoa > Chordata > Mammalia > Primates > Hominidae > Gorilla > Gorilla gorilla. The sequence goes on along the minus strand of NC_073224.2, from coordinate 86,746,160 downwards.
ATAAAACAGAGAAAATCACTTCAGCCCTTCAGACAGAGATAAAAAGGAAACAGTACCAAAAATTTTATGCTCCTACATCTGCTAACATACAAATGAATTAAATTCCTTGAAAGACAAACTACAGAGCTACCACTCAAGAAGAAACAACCTAAACAGTCCTGTATCTATTAAACCAATTTACAGAAAGAAAATTCCAGGCCTACATGACTTTTTACTGGTGAATTCTATTAAACATTTATGTAGAAATAATACCAATTCTACACAAATCCTTCCAGAAAAATTAAAGAAGAAGGGATGCTTCCCAGTTCATTATATGAGGACACAGTTACTCTAATAATAAAACCAGACCAAGACATTAGGAGAAAAGAAAACTATAGAATAATGCCTCATAAACGTAAAAATTCTCAAAAATAATTAGCTAATAAAACTTAGCAATATATATAAAAGAGCAATATATCATGACCAAGTAATGTTTATCCCCTCAATACAAGACTGGTAAACATTCAAAAGTCAATCAATGTAACTCACTATATCAACAGTCTAAAGCAAAAAACCCATATGATTATCTCAGTAATAGATATAGGAAATGCATTTCACAAAATTTAACATCCATTCATGATAAAAAGTCTCAGCAAGCAAGAAATAGAAGAACTTCCTTAAACTGATAGCAAGTATCTAAAAAAACCCTACTGTTAACATCACGCTCAATAGTGAAAGACATTGCTTTCCTCATAAGATCAGTAACAAGGCAGGGATAGCCGCTCACACGATTCCTCCTCAACATCATACTAGAGGGCATACCCAGTGCAATAAGGCAAGAAAAAGAAATAAAAATCATACAGACTAGAAAGGAAGAAACAAAACTTTCTATTTGCAGATAACACAGTTGTCTACTTAGAAAATCTCCAAAATCTGTGACAGAGTCAGTACAACTAAAAAGTGTGTTTAGAAAGTCACAGGACATAAGGTCAATATGCAAAATCAATTACATTTCTATATACTATCAACCAAAACCAGGAAACTGGTAATTTTTTAAACTGCCACTTATAATGGTAAAATACTTAGGTATAAATCTAACAAAATACGTATGGTAAACTATAAATGATGGAAGAAATAAAAAAAGACCCACATAAATAGAAAGCTATACTATATTCATGGATTGGAAAAATCCAGTATGGTCAATATATTGATCCCCTCAACAGATTCAATGCAACCCCAATGATTTTAAAATGTACATGGAAAAAATACAGAATAGAATAACTCTGAAAAAGAATACCAACATTGGCAGCCTCTTACTGCCTGATTTCAATACTTACTAAGAGGCTACAGTAATCAAGAGAAAGAGGTATCAATGAAAGCACAGACACACAGATTAATGGAACAGAAACCAGAGTCTAGAAATAGAGGCAAACATATATGGCCAAATTTTCTTTTTTATTTTTTTGAGATGGAGTCTTGCTCTGTCGCCCAGGCTGGAGTGCAGTGGCATGATCTTGGCTCACTGCAAGCTCTGCCTCCAGGGTTCACGCCATTCTCCTGCCTCAGCCTCCCGAGTAGCTGGGACTACAGGTGCCCACCACCATGCCAGGATAATTTTTTGTATTTTTTAGTAGAGACGGGGTTTCACTGTATTAGTCACGATGGTCTCGATCTCCTGACCTCGTGATCCATGCAAAGGCAATTTCAATAAGGTACAAAAGCAATTCAATGCATCTTTTCAACAAATAGTGCTGGAACAACTAGACATCCATATTAAAAAACATAAATCTTGGTCCATATCTTGCACCACATACAAATTAACTCATGTATCATAGACTAAAACGACAATGACAAAAACCTCTATAAAACTTGAAGAAAACATAGGAAAAAATCTTTGTGAACTTGGGTTAGACAAAGATTTCTTAAATATGACACCCAAATACAGTCCACTAATTTTTTTTATATGCTGACTTCATGAAAATTAAAGACTTCTGCTTTTCATAGGAGAATGAAAAGAAGCCACAGAAAAGTGAAAATACTTGCAAAACATATAACTGATAAACAACTTGTATCCAAATACAGGAAGAACTCTCAAAAGTTAGCAGTAAGAAAATTAAGCAAACTAGGCAACATATATCCTCTCTGTTGTTCCTCTAAAAAACTGTCTAAAAGCCAGGCTGATATTAGTTCACATCAAGAGTAAAATAAACACTTTATTTAAATAAATAATACTACCTCACAAATAGCTCAGCCATCTCCTTATTCCTTTTATAAATAAAACTGCCACAAGCTTCAATTGTTGCTAATTATATCAGGTAGTATTTTCCTTTTGAAAAAACAACAGTGTATGCATACACTGGTTGTTACAGCAAAACTTAATCAAAAAATACTTGGAGAGTTTGTTATTAAGTTTTTTTTTTTTTGAGATGGGGTCTCACTCTGTCACCCAAGCTGGAGTGCAGTGATATGATTTCCGCTCAATGCGACCTCCACCTCCTGGGTTCAAGCAATTCTCCTGCCTCAGCCTCCTGAGTAGCTGGTATTACAGGTGTGTGCTACCACACCTGGCTAGTTTTTGTATTTTTAGTAGAGATGGTGTTTCACCATATTGGCCAGGCTGGTCTTGAACTGCTGACTTCAACTGATCCACCTGCCTTAGCCTCCCAAAGTGCTGGGATTACAGATGTGAGCCACCACACCCAGCCCGTTATTAATTTGTATTTCTATTGCACAGAATAGAATGTGAAATATGTGCAATTAGTCAATCAGATGTTTAAACACTAGACTAGTATTTAACACTGCCTTCTAGTCATGTCTTTTTGGTTGATAAAAACCCAAACCTGAGAGCTAAATTTAGTAATTGCACATCATGAACATAAATATATACTGATAACGAAAATGACAGATACTAAATATATAGGGGAAAAATAAAATTTCATACATTCAATAATTATAATTCAAGGTACTTATTAAATCTGATAAATAAGTCTCAGGTTTTCAAAGGGCCTGCCATATCATTCACTATAGTATTAGCTACTTCCTAGTTCATTTGATTTTAAAATAAAATAGAGTAGGTAGACATACTATACATTCAGACTATCTAAAGGAGAAGCCACTTTTGCCAGTACTACACAGCCACATAATGATACATAGTTCTAAAAATTATCCTCAATGGAGTTAAGGTCAATGATCCAATAACTTCATTTATAGGAAACTGCTCCAAGAAAATAAGCAGAAATATAGACAAATATGTATGTACAAATATGTGCAGTGAAGAATTATTTGTAATAGATAAAATTGTAAACAGCTCAGTTATCTGAAAACAAGGTAGGTTAATATATGATATATTGACTACATTATTGTACATAACAAAGACTTTTTAATGACATGGTAAAAAGCAGATGAGAATTTATATTTTATCTTTATATATTTCTATACTATGTATATTCTACACAGGTGAAAATGATATATGCTCAACTTGTATTTCCCAAAGATCACTGTATCAACACAGTAAAAGATGGCAAATGAAAGCCTAGTATAATAATTCAAGCAAGAAATAAAGAAGGTATGAATAAAGAGGGTATCAATTAATACAATCGCACTAGAATGAAAAGAAGAAATATTACAGTTTCAAGAGATTTTTAAGAAACAATCAACAGGTTGTGGCTGCCAAGTAGAACAGCAGGTAACAAAGAAGAATTGTAGTTAACAAAGTGGAAGTGTAGGTAACAATGAAGAGATCTGGCTAAATTTTAATTCCACAAACTAAAGTCAGAGATGCAGAAGGCAAAATAGCTTAGGGTAAAATAACAAGACCAGGTGACTCTGAAGTAAAATTTTAAATTTAAACAAACTTTCTATATATTATGTTTAATATGGCAAGATCCATTCTATATATTAGAAATGATTTTTATTCAGAAAGCTTCAATCATCTGGAATATTAACTAATATGGAATACATTTCTTAATGAAGCAATATCAGTGAGTTATTGCTATTCTAAAATCTTTATTCAGAATTATCTCAGTAGGGGAATAAATTGTTTAATTTTTTTCAAAATATTCTAACTTGAAAATGGCAAAAATGAACTATTTCAAGAAAAAGCTTTGTAAGTTACCATATCATTTTTATTCTCCATAAAAATGCTGAGTTTCTTCAAGAATGACACAACTAGAATTAGCAGCTCAAAATTGTCCCGATCAAGGGCTTTCACCAACATGTGAACTATGTTCTTGTTCCTCATTTTCAGTTCAGTACGAGTATCCTCAGCAAGATTCAGAAGCAAATAAAGAGCAACTAGAAAAGTAAAATATATGAGAGTTAAAGAATTAGTATACTGAATCAATAATTTAGAAAATCATTTCTACTCACCAAGGCAACAGAGTTAGCTCTAAAAAGGTAATATATTATTTTGAAAATTTTAACTGGTTAATAATTGGTTAATTAAAAAACATTTATTGTTACTGAATGGGATATGTGTTTGTGTGTGTGTATGTGTGTTATCTAAAACAAAACACACATATAAAATAATCCATACAATGCTGAGAAGGACACAATAACCAAAATAAAACGATTCCTGCCCTCTTGGAGCTTACAGTTTAATAGAAATCAAATGGCAATTAAAGGTAGATAAGTCAGGAAAAAATAAAGCAGACAGAGGAAAATAGTTTTTATACATATAGAAAACAAGATAATATATCATAAAACTTTAATAACTAAAGTCTGCTGTGTTAAAAAGTGCAATAATCCAAAATATACAGTATAGCTACAGCTAAATTTGAGCCTACTAAAATCAACTTTTCATATGCAAACTGATTTTCTGTTAGTCACTATAAGAAAAGACCGTATGAAATTCAGTAATACAATTATTGCACTAGACAGAGTTGAAGCCATTGTTTGCTAGTTTTAAGTAAAATTTCTTTCAGATTTGTGTAATAAAAATGCTTAGGTTATCAAAAGAAACATTTGCTTTTTATAGTGAAAACGATATTAATAGATAATGCTTTCCATTTTTCCTTGATTGACAGTGAGCTTCAGAGTTCAATTTCTGTAAGAATTATGTAGGCTTTTATGGTCAATATAGTCTTTTTGCTCTCTTGTGGCCTCATTGTTTTAGTATTTCACTTCATGTATTCTTGCAAACTACCTCTCAACACTTATGAAAAGAAGAAATACATGCATATGTATATACATAAGTAGATAAATATAAAATTTATTTATTTAACAAATATTAGAGATGGAAAGTTAAATCACACTTATCTACTTATACATAAGTAGATAAATATAAAATTTATTTATTTAACAAATATTAGAGATGGAAAGTTAAATCACACTTATTATTAAGTACCTATTGTATGCCAGGCCTGTTGATGTATAAAGGCTGTTTAAATTCTAAAACAGTTTTATGAGGAAAGAAGTATTATAAAAATTTTACAGATTGGAAACCCCTGATTCAAAGAAATTAAATTACTTTCCCTACCATACAGCTATAAAGTGGTAGTGCTAAATTAAAATTCAAGCCTATCAGAATCCAAAGCTCATATATTTACACTATTACATTATGCTGACTTTCTATGCAAGGCACTGTCAAAAGGTTTTAGAATTACATTGAAAAAACAAACAGACTTCTCTTTACAGCCAAGATAGATGTAGCCGGTTGAATATTGTCCTTCTAAAATTTATGTTCACCCAGAACCTCAGGATGTGCCTTATTTGGAAATAGGGTCTTTGCAGATGTAATTGGTTACGGTGAGGTAATAATGGATTAAGGTGGACCGTGAATCCAATGAGTGGTGTCTTAAGAAGAGGAGGAGGTGACGTAACAGAGACTGATAGAGTGGGAAGAAGGCCATATGAAGACAAAGGCAGAGACTGGAGTGATGTAGCTAAAAGCCAAGAAGCACCAAGAATTGCTGGGACCCACCAAAAGCTAGAAAGAGACAAGAGAAGATTCTTTTCCAGAGCCTTCAGAGAGAATGTGGGCCTGATGATACCTTGACTTTGGCCTTCCACCCTCCAGAGCTATGACAGAATAAATTTCTGTTGTTTTAAGCCACCCGGTTTACGGTAATCTGTTATAGCACCCCAGAAAATTAATAGGATGGGGTTTTAAACCTTTGCCTGACAACACCACAAAAAAATCTGACTGAAATACACAAAACAAAGATTCACAATAGTGGACACCAGACAATGAAGGACAGTAATCCCTGAGAGATAAGAAATAAATGAGATAGTCCTATGTTTGCCCTAGAATATTGCCTTGAGAGTTTCCAGGTCACAAAACAGTGAAGGAGAATCCAGGCAGAACCTGATAGAATCCCTGAGTTAAGGAGATGAAGCCAAGAATCCAGAGACGCCAAAGAGTTCACAGAAAAGAGTACTGAAGAAGAAAGAGCTGAGCAGAGAGAAACTCTGGAGTTCTAACAGAGGTCTCCCTCAAATATTGAGTTGAGTATTGATTGGAGCATAGGAATTTAAGTGAGGCTGGGACAGAACAAAATGAGAGGAGTAGAAGAACAGAACAAAATGAGAGGAGTAGAAGAACAGAACAAAATGAGAGGAGTAGAAGAACAAAGCTGAAAATAATGCCTGCTTCTACCAACCATACTGGCAATCCCATAGTTCATGCATTAGTGGGTAGAGCCCTGAGAAGGGTCTTACCTCCGTAGTGGGAAATAACTAGCTCTATACTAAATGCTGCTTCTGTCCAGACTAACAAATTATAAGATTAAGATCCAAAAGGATCAAACTGTTTCCAAGTAATTTAACTATGTTCCCAAATAAAACTCAAAGATATTTTTAGGAATAAAAAAGTCCACCTACAACAATGTAAATTTCACTGTCTTGCTTCTTTTTTTTTTTTTTTTTTTTTTTTTTTGAGACAGAGTTTTGCTCTTGTTGCCCAGGCTGGAATGCAATGGCGTGACCTTGGCTCACTGCAACCTCCACCTCCCGGGTTCAAACAATTCTCCTGCCTCAGCCTCCTGAGTAGCTGGGATTATAGGCATCCACCACCACGCCTGGCTAATTTTGTATTTTTAGTAGAGATGGGGTTTCACCATGTTGGTCAGGCTGGTCTCAAACTCCTGACCCCAGGTGATCTGCCTTGGCCTCCCAAAGTGCTGGGATTACAGGCATGAACCACCACGCCTGACCCTGTCTTGCTTCTAATCAAAGATTTTCAGTCATACAAGAAGCAGGGAATATAACTCACAAGGAAGAGAAAAATGAACCAATTGCAACTGTCCGAGAATTAACCTAGAGTTTAATTATAAAAACGGAACATTATGTCATATAACTGTATTCCAGATCTTCTAAAAGTTAAGTAGAGACAAGGGAGATATAAAAAAAATATTCAAACTTCTATCACAGAAAACTACAATGCTTGAGACTATAAACTAGCTGAAATTAACAGCAGTTTAGAGATAGAAGAAAAAAAGATTAGTGAAACTGAAGACATAATCACAGAAACTATCCAAAATTAAACAGACAGAGAAACATGGCAAAAATGTAGAGTATCAGAGAACTGTGGAACAACTTTGAGTGGCCTAATATATGTTTAACTGAAGTCCCTGAAAAAATAACAGAAACATTTCCAAATTTAGTGAAAATTATAAACCCAGAGTTTCAATAAGCTCACTAAACTCTAAAAACAAGAAACAGAAAAAAAATTACACCAAGGCCCGGTGTAATAAATTGCTCAAAACGAATGATGAAGAGACAATCCACCTTATATTAATATATAGACAAAGATAGCATGACAGCAGACTTCTCATCAAAAACAATGCAAACAAGGCAACAGTGGAGCAACATCCTTACAAAAAAAGTTGTCGACCTAGAGTTCTAAACCCAGTGAAAATATTTCAAAAAGATAAAAATATTTTAAAAATGAGACTTTTTTAGACACACAAAAGATAATTAACCACTGGTAAATATGTCCTACAAGAAACGTTAAAGTAAACTGCTCAGGCAAAAAGAAAATGACAGCACACAGAAATATGGATCTACACAAAGGAATAATATCAATGGAAATGGTAACTCTACAAGTAAATATATAAGATTATTTTCTTATTAAATATATCTTTAAAATAAAATTATGTATATAAAATGATAATGTGTTATACAGTTTTTTGTTTGTTTGTTTCTGGCTTTTTTTTCTGAGACGGAGTCTCGCTCTGTCACCTGACTGGAGTGCAATGGTGTGATCTTGGCTCATTGCAACCTCCGCTCCCAGGTTCAAGTGATTCTCCTGCCTCAGTCTCCTGAGTAGCTGGGGACTACAGGCGTGTGCCACCACACCCAGCTAATTTTTGTTTTTTGGTGGAGACAGGGTTTCCCCATGTTGCCCAGGCTGGTCTCAAACTCCTGACCTCAAGTGATCTGCCCACCTAGGCCTCCCAGAATGCTGGGATTACAGGTGTGAGCCACGACATCTGGCCTTATTATAGGGTTTATAACATATGTATAAGTATAATACACGTTAGTAATAGCATAGAGGTGGGAGAGGGAAGAAATGATTGCAACACTAAGCATGAAATGGCACAAAATACTTGACAGCAGAGTTAACTTACAATAAGTTAAGCATGTATCACTTGTAGGTAGACAACTATGATTAAAGAGGTATAATATAAACCTTAAAGCAATCAATAAAATAACAAAAGACTTATAGCTAAGCTAACAATGGAAATAAAATAGAATTTAAAAAATCTCAAATCCGTAAGAAGGCAGACAAGAAGGAAAAAGGAGGAAAAAGACACATACACACACAAACATGCAAAGCCAATCTAAATGCTGTTCATAAAAAAACACACTTAATATAGACATAAATATATTAAAAATAAAAGGATAGACAAATATATCCCATGCTAACACTAGTCACAAGAAGAAGTAGATTAACATAAGAAAAGGTAGATTTCAGACCAAAAAATGTTACCAGCCATGATGAAGAACACTTCATACTTATAACAAGGACAATTCATCAATAGCACATCTACATCCTATATCTTTATGTCCCCAAGAATACAGAGCTTCAAAAATACATGTACTGAAAACTGGTAGATGTGCAGGAGCAATAAATAAATCACAATTATAGTCAGAGATTTCAATATTACTCTCTCAATAATAGAAAAAGTACAGAAAAACAGCAACACATGTAAAGCCTTGAACATCAATTATTTGGGAAAAAAATAACTCCCTTCTAAATAACCCAAGGGCCAAAAAAGAAACCAAAAGAGAAACTGGAAAGTATTTAAACTGAATGAAAATGAAAACAGGACATATGAAAATCTGTGGGATGCCATTAAAGAAGTGCTTAATGGGAAATTTATAGCACTAAATATCTGTATTTGAGAGGAAAGGTCTTGAGTAAATGACCTCAGCTTCCACTTAAAAAACAACAACAACAACAACAACAACAAAAAAATAAGAGTATATTAAACCCAAAGTAAGCTGAAGAAAAAAAATTATAAAGATCAAAGTAGAAATCAATGGAATAAAATATTGGTAGGGCTAAAATCACCCAATATCAACATTTTCCATAAGCTACGGTAATGAAGACACTGTGCTATTGGCATCAAAAACACACAAAAGTGATGGATAGAACAAAATAGAAACCCCAAAATAGGCATGACACATATGGACAAATGGTTCTGACAAAGATATAAATCAATTCAGTAGATAAAAGATAGTGTTTTCAAAAGTAGTACTTAAATAATTAGTTATTTATATGCAAAAAGAATGAAGAACTTTGATCCATTCCTCACCCCATATACAAAAATTAACTCAAAATATATTATAGCCTTAACTAAACTCTGAGACTATACAACTTCTAGAAGAAAACATATTAGAAAATAATTGTAACCTGTAGTTAGGAAAGGATTTCTTAGATACAATACCAAAACCATGATCCAAAAAACACTAAGTTGGAATTCATAAAAATGTAAAATTCTGCTCTTAAAAAGATACTTTAGGAGAACAAAAATTTCTGCAAATCACCTATCTGATAAATGCTTATATCCAAAACATATAAAGAATAGATACAAAACAATCCAATTTAATAATAAGGCAAAAGTTATGAAGGCACACTTCAATAAACATAAAGAGATGGCAGATGAGCACATCAAGAGATGCTCAACATTAATCAGTCACTAGGGAAATTCAAATCAAAACCACATACATTCATGGTGAGAATATAAAAACAACTAGTATAGAAAAACATTTGGCAGTTTCTTACAAAGTTAAACATACACCTATCCTATGACTCAGCCATTCCATCATTAGGTATTTAACTAAGAGAAAAGAAAGTCTATGTCCATACAAAGACTTGTAGAAAAATGTTCACAGCAGCATTAAAATTGCCAAAAACTGGAAATATTCTAATGATCATCAACAGGTGAATACAAGGAAATACTATTCAATAACAAAAAGGAATAAACTATTGATAAATGCAATAATATGGATGAATCTTTAATAATGCTGAGTAAAAGACAAAAATGCATACATACTATATGATTTCATTTATATAAAACTCTAGAAAATGCAAACTAAGCTAAAGTGACAGAAAGCAGATCAGTGATGACTTGGGAATGAGGAAGAAGGCAGAAGGAAGAAGGAAAGGGAGAGATTGTTAAAATGCATGAGGAAATTTTGGGAGCAATGGATATGTACCTTATCTTGATTATGGTCATTATTTCATGGGTATTTACATATGTTAAAATTTGTCAAATTATATACTTTAAAACTATACGGTTTATTGTCTATCAGTTATACCTCAATAAAGCTGTTAAGAGAGTATACAATATTTGCATAAATATTTGGTTAGAAACAGAGCTTAAAGTTTTGCATGTTAAAAAAGTCAAATTAGTTCTTTGAAACTTTTACATGAAAACAATTGCTTTCTTGAGATTTGATGCATTTTGGATTATATGCTAACATAGATAATACCTATTATTTTCTAGCATATTTTAAAATGAACTTTTGAAAATCTGACATTTTCTCCAACAGGTTGAACTAAATTACTTGGCTTCAAATATTTTAAAAACTCAGTGTAGTTAAAATTGTTACTAATCTTCACAGGATGAAAATATTTTGGGAGTTAACAAGTATTTCCATGTACAAAGTTAGTCAAACACCAATAAACTACATGAATCATCAAATAGTCAAGTATAAATCAGGACTTAAATTCACACTTAAAAGCCCCATGTCATTATCACTAACCACCATAAGATTTTACATCTTATCAGTAACCAAGAAACCATACTATTGAAGTTTTAAATATCTTAATAAAGCTACAGACAAGGAATTCTTTTCTATTAAACAACAGAAATATTTTTAAATTTTTATATCAATTTCCTAGGAAAGCAACAAAATAATTCACTTTATAAAACAAGTAAGTTAGGGCTGAAGAGACAAAGATTGATATTATTGAAAAGGTCACACACTGGATTAAAAAATTCTTTCTTAGGAAATAAATAATAAGTATACAAGCATTTAGGAACTAAATGGGGAAAAATAGTAGAGTGAAATTTAAAACATTACCCATGCTAAAGACAGACGAACTTGTAGCATATTAACATTTATAGAACTTTCAGCTATTCTCACATTAGCTTTACAGGTATGATAAAAAGTGAACAAAACAAATGTATTTGGAGTAAGTACTTTGTTGCTTTCCTCATTGCTTAGGAATATCATACCTCGTAATAGCTGTTCCTGTTTTACCACAAGCCCCTGGTACTTTTTAAAGGTTTTTTCATAATCCTTTCTCAAGGTTTGGTTTTCAGGGTCTTCATCAAGTAAACAACTTGTTAAGGATCATCCATACTCATTGAAGCAAAAAAAATCTACTGATAAATTCTATGAACAATGGCACTATTAAATTCTATGTGCAACTTTATCCAGTTATTTTTCTCACCAAAAGTTTAACTAAAATGTTATCTGCATAATAATTGTGCTGTAACAGCACTTCTTATTTAAGTGCTCATGGATTCCCTGGGAGTCTTTGGGTGAACAAACTTTTTTATGTAGCCCACAGCTAACATCATATAGATGTTTGAACCTCACCAAATACTTGAATTCCCAGAAACTATATGTGAATATTTTATATAGGTGCACAAGTCTATAACTTTCAACAGATTATCAAGTGGGTCCACGAACCAAAAAAATTACTGCCTCAGAAAGAGTGATTTAGTTACTAAGAACACTGGATTTTACTTCAGACAGATGCCCAGAATATTCAAAGGATATAGATTAAATCTAAAGCTTTTGTAGCAGCCTTTTCAGACTAGAGATGCCAAGAAAGAACTAACCCAAACTTAAAGGTAAACAAATTTTAAAAATCACATCTTTTGGTCCCAAATCGTCCTCTGGACTTCTTGCAAAAATAATCAGTTACTTCAGTATCCCCAAGCATATGAGTCAAGCATATGACCCCAGAATACGAGTCAATGCAGCTGACCTTGTTGAATACCACTTGTATCAAAATACAAAGAAATTTAGGACATAATAAAATAGCAACATGTCAGGAGAAATGACCAGAATTCTGATGTCATTTTTATATCCCTTCAATTACCATAATCTGTTGAGTCTAAGATACATTTTCCTCACATCTTAACATCTCAAAAACTGGATGTGTCTTATAATCCCTGATGTGTCATAGTTTAATTGAAAGCATATGTTCCTCTCCTCGCACTTAATTAAACAATAGTGAATCTTAAAATTAATGGTGTCTGATATAGAAATACAATATGTCCTAAGATATCAGCTCTTGTCACCAAACAATAACAAAATGCAAATTCATGATTGCTAAAGAGTTCCACTAGCGGTTCCCTCCATACTTCTCCAGTTTAAATAAATTTTGGGTACCACTGAAGCATTCAGGAGTCTTGTGACTCTAGAACTGATGTAAAGTCTCTAGGATTCTTGGGTTGTTGATGTAGTTGAGTCACTATCAATCTAGATGCCAGAAGTTTATGGTATGCATAGAAAATTTATAAACCTGAAAAGATTCTAATTAAGAAAAGTCAAAGCTTGTGTGTGGGTGTGGATTTTATAGTATCTTGGAGTTCCATGTGACAATAGTAAAAGCCTGAGAGATTTTGTACACAATAACCTGAATTAACCTGTTACAACATAGATTAAATTGAAGCCTCAGGGTTTCCAGAGGCCAAAATTAATATAAAAGTAAGGTCCACTTTTGCACAAAGCAGAGTTAAAAATGTATGATATTCTGCAAAACAGGAATAAAGTTTTCACTTTTTAAAAGACATAATAAACACTTGATTCAAAGGAAAGTTACCAGCATGCCTAGCTGATCTGCAAAACATATCATGTTTGAACAGATACGAATAAACCAGGGGCCTTTGATCTAGAAGCATTGAGTTTAGAGGCTAAAATATGATAAATATCCTCAAATATGAGAAGAATTATGATGTTGACGAGAATAGCCTTATTCCATATTGCTTTAGTATACAATACTAGAACCAATGGATAGAAGTTATTGGGGAATGGACTTCAGTGCACTAAGCAAAAGACTATTATAATAAACAGAATGCTAAACCACAGAATGGGTGAAATAAATAAACACTGAGATTGTTAAAGAGGAGCCTATGTAATAGCATTTGCCAGGGAAGCTGCAGAAATATTTTTATATTTGTAAGACAGGTTAAAACAGATACCTAAGTTTCCTTTCACAGGTTCTATTATTCTATAGGCCTTTCAAATTTTTATTTATTAACAACAGTATTTTTGCACTTTCCTAGAAAAATGGAACCTTTAACTAGGTTCATCACCAAATTTACACCCATTCTAATCAAAGTCACCTTAGTACTCACACAGCAGTATATAAGCAGCAGTGGTGGGCCAGGCTTCAACTAACCAAAGGATCTTAGTGGATGTAATGACGTAACCACTTAGAGGCTCACCTACTAAGTTACCCGACACAACTATTACCTGCTCCTTCTACCTCATTTACTAATAAAGGTTGTGAAGAGACAAAAAGTGAATATCAAACTGTATTCATTTTGATAGTTTCAATCTACTTCTTAACCTTCAATAACACACTCCTGCATTGTTTCCAAGTAATGCAATTAACAATTTTTTAAAAAAAGAACAAAACCATCCCACCCATCCAAAACTTAAAGCAAAAGACAACAGACGGTTCAAATGCCACTCTAAAAGGATATCAGCTTTCTTCTTCTTTGAGAGTTCTTCTTGCCAAAGCTCATGTCTTTTTAACTCATGATCAATAATATTCATACACAGAGCTCCAATTTTATAGTGAGTAATAAGTCCATGAAATTGAGAAAAGCTTTAAAGAAGACATTTTAATATATATTTAAAAGAATACATTTTATGGGTACAGGATATTTGTTTTTGGTGATCACTGGTACGAACCATGTAGAAAATAAATTTGATATACATATTTTAATAAATGAATATATCCACAATACACTAGGAAGACTTGCGATTATAAAATTACTTTAAATATATCACACTACTCTTACCTAAAATAGTTATTTTTAAGAAGTTAGAAAGTAGACATTTTTTGTAACTAACCACCATATTAACTACTCAGATATTCACAATAGATTTTTAGATTATTGTCTAACAAAACTAATAATGTAGCAATACTAGACATACATTTTATTTATTGTATAAAACTGACATCAGAGAATTCGTAAAGTACTAGTAATCAGGTTTTACATATGTTTTCTAGACAATACATTAATCCAAGTATTTATTCAATAAATACTTATTTGCTAATACTAGCACATTTTTAGAACAGAAGCAGCAATTCTCTAGGAATTGGCTAGAAACTTTTCATAATGTCTTAATAAGTATCTTCTTTCTTAAGGATATATGTGTATAAATAATAAATACGAATACATAACAGGTATGTGTTTGTACATACATGCGTATATGTAACAATAACATTTACTAAGCACTTACTCTGGGTCAGGCTTTATTCTAAGTATTTTAATTTTTAATTCATTTAATCCAAAAAACTATCCAAAGAGGGTGCCACTATTACTATCCAAATTTTACTCATAAGGAAACCGAGGCATGAGTGGGTATAGACTAAATGAAAGACAGAATAACAGATAGCAAGACAGACAATGGGAAACAGGAATAAGAATTCAGCAGTAGAGCATAGGCAGACACACAGAAAAACTGAGAGAACAAGTGATCTACAAATTGAATCAATGACACAGACAAAGAGCAATAGAGATACAGTAGCCTTTTTATTTAATAATTTTTATACTTACCTGGAGAAACAAAAAAAGATGTAAATTATGTTTGTAGCTAACTCGACACTTTGCTTCCAGTCTTCTCTCAGGACCCTTGCTAATGCACCAAGGGCAGTTTCTAAAGAAAAAGGAGAGGTACCGAAACGATCATTCTGCTTGCTCTGGTATAAAGGGTGATTGGTTTTAAATGTCTAGTTATTAATAAATAACAAAGCTAAGATAGAACTGGGACAAAAAGTAGGATGCTTCTTTCCAATACAGACAGCTACTTTTAAAACTAAAATGTAATTTTACTTAAAGATACGTAACATGCTGCTTCAAGTATATACTATACACAGAAGTAATCAAATATGATTTAGATAAAGTGACATAGTATATGTTATGGTGACAATAAAATAATTAAAAAGTCTTTCATTTCTTAATTTAATAACCTTAAATTAAGAACTGTAATCTTACTACTGCAGTACTGATTTTTTTCTTTTTAAGATGTGATTTAATGTATTTGATAATATGAAAAAAACTTGAATAAGTCTAGAAAAAAATGAGCAGGTTAGTAGACTAACGCTCGATCCATTAAAGCATATTAAAAACCAAATAAAATCTATACACAGAAAAATAAATTTAATATTTCAGTATCACACTGAATTTATGCTAGTAGCCACAAATAAAACGAAAAGCTTTCACAAAATTAACTTTCAGGTAGGTTAATAAGCATTTCTTGAGGAAATGAAAATTATAAATATAAATATAAATATTATAATTATAAATTATAAATATAAATATAAATATAATACTTTATAAATATAAAGTAATGACACTAGTTTCAAATCAGGTTGGTACATGGCATACTAATTCTTAAAATAATTAAAATAAAATAAAATATCTGTATGTTAAAATATAGAAATCATAATTCCACTGTTCTTAATAGATACTCAGGATTTACAATAGTACTTTATGGACTGCATTATGAGTATTTATTATGGTAATGAAAATGTTCCATATTTGAGCTTTCTGGCTATTCAGACTACGAACAAAAATTGATTGTATTAGTTATGAATCCACGTAGTGACAAATTTTTTAGCAAATTAAAAATCATTCTATGATAGCATTTCACAGTATTATTCACATTCACAATGTAGAGAACTTGAATAGTACATGCTTTGAAAAAAATTATTTTGGAGTCACATAAATAGGTTGGCAATGCATATTAACAGTAAAGCCTCCAAAAAGTCCTATTTAATAAATAATCTGGTGTAGCTTTGTTCAATCTAGTAATTCCCAAAGGTATTTGACCATTATAATCCAGATAAAATAGTATTTCTTTAAATACTAGCCTATACAGAACTGTTCTATAATGTCATAAATTTAGGCATAGGTTTAGTGGCCTATTTGCAAAATTTTATTTCATTTTTCTCCTTAAAACAGAGAAACATCTCAATTAAAATATAGTTACAGGAGTTGTACACAGTTTACTGAGAAACAGCTAAAAGAAAATATAGTTTACAAGAGGTCAAAAGACAACACAAAATTAATTTCTACATTGAATGCAATCATAATCAAAATCCCATTACATCTTTTCACAGAATATGATGAAGTAATCTCAAAATATATAAGACAAATGTGCAAGACCAGTAAAGCCAATTTTGGGGCGAAAGAAAGCAATTTGGAACATTTTTCCTACATATTCTAAAGTTCAAATCAAAATACAAAACAACACAGCAATAGTGTGGTATTGGTATGTAAATCATCAAATAAACCAATGGAACAGAAGGAAAGGGAACACTAAAACAATTCCATGAAAATATGGAACAGTACCTGCCACAAAATAAGTTTTCAAGAATTATCTACTTCATAAAAGAATGGCAAGCATATAGCAGAAAAGGCATTTGAAATACTTATTTGAAAGTACTGATCGACAAAACTATTGATTTGAATTATCTTATCCAGGTATTTGGCAACAACCAGAAAGGCATTCTCTCTCATGTAATGCAAACCAGATAATAAATACATCTTTCCTATTTTGTTTTTGGCAAATGTATAATCAGAAAACTATGCATTTAAAATGATTCCACAGGCAGGGCGCCTGGTGGCTCACGCCCGTAATCCTAGCACTTTGGGAGGCTGAGGTGGGTGGATCACCTGAGGTCAGGAGTTTCAGATCAGCCTGACCAATACGGTGAAACCCTGTCTCTACTAAAAAAAAAAAAAAAAAACCACACACAGGGCGTGATGGCACGTGCCTATAATCCCAGCTACTCAGGAGGCTGAGGTGGGAGAATTATATGAACCCGGGAGGCAGAGGTTGCAGTGAGCTGAAGGTTGCAGTGAGCCAAAGTTTGCAGTGAGCGGAGATCGCGCCACTGCACTCCAGCCTGGGCAACAGAGGGAGACCCTGTCTCAAAAACAAAAACAAAACAAAACAAAAATGATTCTATAGTGGTGTTATTGAGAAAAGGGTGTTAAAAACATTCTATCTCCTTTTCTTGTTACTACCAAGTACTTTTAGTGAAAGGAAAGCAAACACTTGATGTGAAATTCAATCTCAATGAAACTGCAAAGATTAATAGCTTTCCCTGTGCTACTGAGAAAAAACGAATATTGGAACTTTAATTTAATAAAACATGATATACATATTTATGCAAATGTCTAAAGTTTGATCTTATATCCTACTTGAAACAATAAAAAAGCTTCCCAGAGTAGAAGAAAAGGTATAGTACCATTAATGCTTAATTTTCCTTGTTTACATTAAATGGTTTGTGAATTCTCTGAAGAATATTTAAATGCTACACTCTCAATTTAAGAAATCTGAGTAAGAAAGAAATAAAGAGCTGGAAAATATATGAAGTCTTAAGTTTTGTATAAATAACTGTAACTTATTCCTCTATTATAATTAAACATGTTTTATAGTAATCACCATTCAATAGTAGTTCTTCCAAGTTATCAGGATTTCGAGCAAGCTGCAGGATCAAAGCAGAACCCCGAACTTTGTCAGGAATATCTTCATATAATAACTCAATATATTCATCCATGTCATTAATGTTAGCAACTTCATCAATCTGAAACAAAGATGCAGAAAGTACTCATCAGCAATGCTCAACAGATCCACTGTCAAAGAAATGATATTTTGTGATCAATATACTGGCCTTTATAACAACACACAAATTTCCAAAGAACTCATAGTAGCCATCTTTTTGGATATGGAAATTTTAGACCTTTAGACCTAGGACTCTAATACAAAACCCCATGATAAAATGAGATGTATATAAACTTTAAAAATTGTCTATCAATATAAAGTATCTTAAATGTAATAGAAAATATTTGTATCTACTACAGTAGATTAAACAATATTTCAAAACGTATTACAATAAGAATATGTAAACATTTTTACCCATCATTTATCAAAATTAATTTTCTAGAAAGCACACCTAGCCAGGCATGGTGGCTCACAGCTACAGTCCCAGCACTTTGGGAGGCTGAGACAGGCAGATCACAAGGTCAGGAGTTTGAGACAAGCCTGACCAACATGGTGAAACCCCATCACTACTGAAAATACAAAAATTAGCTGGGCGTGGTGGCACATGCCTGTAATCCCAGCTACTCAGGAGGCTGAGGCAGGAAAATTGCTTGAACCTGGGAGGCGGAGGTTGTGGTGAGATGAGATACAGCAAAAAAAGCAGAACCAATACTTTTTGTCTTTTTCAATTAAATAATGATTTTCTACCTTTTTCAGGTACCTCTGAGTTCAGTCATTTTTTAAAAATACCACATGTGCTTAATGTGATTGTGTGTATTATTGATGGAAAAAGGCAATATCTTATAATCCAGTCCTCTATTAGATCAGAATGCATGCAGTCTTACCTCCATTCCTTCAAAAGGAGGTGGATCTTTAGGTTTGCTTGACTTTTCTTTTTTCTCTGTAAAAAGATTTTTTTTTTAATAAGGTGACTTAGGTTTTTAGGGTTTCTAGGTAATTTTTATTTTCAGCAGCTGAGTTTAATTCTAGCTAAACTGGGGATATTAAAACTAAATAGTTTATGAAATAATCTCTTCTCAATGCATAAAAATGTTCATATATAATCCACTTGATCTAATGAGGATATCAAGGAGAGTATAAATTAATAAAATCTATAACTAATCACCAACTTCCTCCTTGGTTAACTTTTTGGGTATATAAGGTATACAGTCAGACTTGGCAACAAGAAGCAAAATAGTCTGTTCTAAGTATCCTCTCTTTCCCCTCCTAATTCAAATTTAAGGTAGGAATAGGAAAATCAACAAGGCAAAGAAAAAAGTACGACTTGAGTAATATAAAAACTAAAATGAAAATTAACAAAGCAGAAAGAAATAAAAATTGGTAAATTTAAAACCTAAGATATAGAATAGTTGTTAACTGGTTCTTTTTTAACAAGTAAAATTAAGATAATAAATTAAAAGGCAAACATTTATTATGTGTGTTAATTAAATCCTCACTTATTCCCAAATAAAGAGGTATCCAAAGGTGTTGAACACAAGTTTGAGCCATTCATTTATACTGAATTATCTGATTAATGGCATAATTTCATTTTTTAACAAAAAAACTATCAAATATACTTTATGGATCTGGATCATAAGTCTAAGTAATGTATGTAAGTTAAAGTAAGTTAGAATGTTATCAAAATTTTTGATTCCACAATTAGCAAATAAATATATGATAGAATTAGTCATTATTTTCAGAGGACAGCACCCATTCTGTATAAGCTCATACATTCTCAACAGCTTAATTCTGCTTCAAACAGATAATTTACTAAGACAGTGGTTTTAATTATGCAAAAAAAATCACTGAATGTAATGAATCAAATAAGTATTATTATTTTGTTTCAATCACTTTTAAGATAAGGTTTCTGGCTTTGGAATACCGCTTACCAAGTAAAAGAGTTTTAACAAAGAAAACCAATAGTTTTCTAAAAAGTGTATATTTAATATACATTTCCTAAAGCATTTCCTATATCTTCAATTATTAATAACACTCTACCCGGGTAGAGAAAATATTGATTTGAATTATTTTATCCATGTATGATGACATGGAAATTTTTTCATATACCTCTAATTTCTGGGGAGCAAGATAAAACCACTGATTTGCCCTGAAAACTCAGTGAAAGAGTTTTTACTAGTTCAAAGATATTTTATTCTAAATGCCTTCAGAATTATATTAATGTGGAACTAGGAAAGATCAACTATACTATACAACCTACAATAAGTAGACACAGATCTTAAAAGACTACCAGATTTGCTTTTGTACTTGGATTTATTGGACTATGCGATCTCTCACCATTTACAGACATCTTAACAAGAATATTCTACCAACAAAATATTTGTTTAATAAAAATCTCCCTTGATAATATTTTCCTTATCTACGTAGTACTTAACTGAATGCCAGCTCTGTGATTAGAAGCAATCATGTTCAAAATGTCTATTCTTGCTTTTTTTTTTTTTTTGAGATGGAGTCTCGCTCTGTGCCAGGATGGAGTGCAGTGGCATGGTCTTGGCTCACTGCAACCTCTGCCTCCTGGGTTCAAGCAATTCTCCTGCCTCAGCCTCCTGAGTAGCTGGGATCACAGGCGCGCACCACCACGCCCAGCTATTTTTGTATTTTTACTAGAGATGGGGTTTCACCATGTTGGCCAGGATGGTCTCAATCTCTTGATCTCGTGATCCGCCCTCCTCGGCCTCCCAAAGTGCTGACATTATAGGCGTGAGCCACCACACCCAGCCCTTTTTGCTTGTAAATGAATTCACAACCATTTAATTCATTCAACAAATATATTTTGATCATCTATGTTAGATACTGTATTCACAGCTAATAAAAGTATATATTAAGTACAAGGCATTTTATTTGCTGTGGATGAAGAGAGACTGACTAATTTGAAAAAATTCCAAACAAAATTTTCTTTTTTTTTCCTACTTAGTCCAATCAAAACTTGAGCATTGATACATTATTTTAAGAGCACCAGCTGGGCACAGTGGCTCATGCCTGCAATCCCAGCACTTTGGGAGGCCAAGGCAGGAGGATTGCTTGAGCCCAGGAGTTTGAGACTAGCCTAGGCAACATAGTGAGACCCCGTCTCTACAAAAAATGTAAAAAATTAGCCAGGTATGGTTACAATTTAGTGGTGAACTCATAAAGGGATACCCCTCGTAGGCATCTGCCTGTGGCTCGGTGACCTCTTAACATTTCAGAGGCCCGGAGATGAGTCCAAGTGGCTGCCTGGCTTCTTTAAGCCAGGGGCTATCTCTGGTGCCTCCCTTGCCAGCAAGGCATTGCCGACCTTCACATAAGCTTGCTTGGAGTACAGAAACAGTTTCTGAATCTGAAAGACTTCTCCGGTAAGTATTGCCAAGGGCAATCGACATCCCATTTGCCTTCTCCTGATCTGTTGGCCTCCTTAAAGGTCGTGTTCCCTCTTCAGAAGTCCTGCTGACCCTTCCCAATCTGTAAAAAGGGCCCTGTTTAAGGGGAATTTCCCCAACTGGAAGGAGAATAAAGGGCAACATTTGGGGGAAGTACTCCTGGGTGATTTGGTTTCAGTTATGAAACCTGGTTTTAGAGTTCTGACTTATCAGGGTCTCATGTCTGTTCTTATCTTGTCCTGTTTGTGTGTGGGGAACCCAGAAGGAAACATTAGCAGAAGTTCAATGTGCCTAACGGGTGGAAAGGGGGGTCTGTTTTATCTGTTTTGCTAGGTTAAAACTTGGATATTGAGCCAAGTAACTGGTGTTTGTCTTTGTTATGCGTATATTGTAATTCTGTCTTGGTCAATACGGGAAATGCTAACTTAATCTCTCCTACATCAAGCAGCCCCTTGGATTGTATCTTGCAAAACTGGGCAGCTTTCACCTATGAACCCATGAAAACAAAGAAAATGGTTTTCTTTCATAATCAGCAAGCAGGGTGATCAAAGCTCTGCTCTTTTGGAAGCCACAGTTTAAGAGAATCCAGGAACCTGACAAGCTGGCAACAGGGTAGTAAGAATCATTTACCAGTCAGGTTCCTGATCTCTCTGTGTGAAATCTGGCTGAGCAAAAGGTAAAAAATCACTGTCTCCTGCAAGGTTTTGATTAATAGGAGAAAAAGATGTGTATGACTAGTCTTGGGAAATATTGACTGCAGTGTACTTTTTGGTTTATGAATATTCATATTGTTCCCTTTCTTTCCAGAAATAATCTTTTCTTTGTCTTTCTGTGTTCTTCATAAAGGGGAGGTACTAACTGAGGGTTCCTCTCATCTTGTTTTATGTCCTTGAAAACTTGACCTGTGACTGAGTGGGAGCTCTATGAAACAGAACAATTCCTTTATACTATATACTCTGGTTTCAACAGTTACTTCATTTTGTTCTTCTTCTACATTGGCTACCTTCTCGGAGACCACAGGTTGCAGAGGCATTTTATATCGCCCTGACATGATTTTCCGCTTTTGTGGGTAGCTTCGAGGCTAGTGACCTGAGCTCACACAGACCCACATCTGAGCTTTCTCTAGCCTTAAGGTCCAACGCAGCAATCCCTTTTACTTTCATTTTAGCCATTATAGGTAACAATAACCAAGGAATTGAATATTATGCTTTTTTCACATTAGTTTGCATTTCCTTATGCATCCAGTGAACCAGATCCCCAGAAGTTGTATCCATCTCCAAATTCACTGTAACTTTTACCTTTAGTAACTGGGCATAGCCTAGCTGCAGTTCCATGCCATGGATGACCACATGGTCACCCAGGAATCAAAGGTTCCTTATCCTCCATCCTTTTATTTTATAGATTAATATCATCAGCTCCCTAAAGAACCTGTATTGAAATGGATTATGAGAGTAACTAATTTGGGAGCAGTGTCTTTGGTTTCAAAATGCTGCAGAGTGAAAGGACATGTTTGGGTTCGTAAGGTACCCACTGCTCACTATTAAACAATTGCAAATGGTTATACATGATCCAGAAAAACAGGACATTATTAGTGAGGAAAGACTTAGCCTAATGAACTGGATAAAAGCCACTGTAAGGTCTCTTTACCCTGAGAAAGGGGACTGTCCGACTCCACCTATAACTGCCAAGTGGAGTACCCCAGATGAAGCAGCTAATGTGGTTTGTATGCAAGCCGTATGGGACTGGCATTATGATGACAGGGATATTCACCCCTTGAATATGCCCATTACCCAGGTCATGGTCAGCTTCTCCTCATGGGTCTTACAGATGCTAACAGAAAATATTAGGTTAGTTAACAAGGGAATGGTGAAGGGTAGAAGGGAGGATCAAAGGACTTATCCCAGGACGATGGGAAGTTTTAACAGTTATCAAGAAATATGATGAATGAAGAAAACATTGATAGGAGTAAAAATCAGGGGAAAAGAAAAGGGGAGAGTCATGGGTCTCATCCCAGCAGAGTGAAAATCTTTAGACAGTTATTAAGAAATTGAATGAATAAAATGGAAATTGATGGGGTTGAAATAAAGGCCTTAATTGCTGGTTCCCCCAATATTAAAGGGTACGAAATCAGTTTTCTGTACTTACCCCAATTGGAGACATTTTTTTAAAAATCAGAAGACAAAGATCAGAATGAGAAAACTGACCAAAAACTGCCTGGGGATGATGTTGAGGTGATTAATCAACACAAAGATTGACTAAAAAGCCTTGGTCCCTTAGCTAAAACCTCTGCTGGGAACCCAAATCCCTTTTCACAGGAGAGGGTAAAATGGTCTGGGAGTGAAGAGAAATTCCCAGGACCAGAACATAAAATGTAAGGGTGGATAGGATTATCAAAGTTGAAATGTTTATATAGGATTTTTGTAAAGTAATTGTGTATTCTTTACCTAAATGTCTTATGAAAATGGATATTGTATCTGACTAGGGGATGTTTCCTCTACCTAGTACTATAAAACTGAAGGCACACAAATCTGTCCTTCAAGCTATAATTAACTGGACATACTAAAATGGGAACCAGTAAGATTGCCTGAGCCCACAGAATACAGAATAGAAGCTGGAGTGCTGGTAGGAACAAATTCTCCACGTGATAGCCTTTTGTGGAATGCTTACTGGGGCTTACAGCAAAAGTCTGTGAGCACATCCCAATGATGACTACTGTGACTCTGAACTAGAGAATTTCCACTTCAGAGGCATTTACTGCCTTGTTATAGGACATTAACTGAAGACATTCTATGATGGAAGGACATAAAATGATCATGACATGTGAAATACCCATGCTATTTGGGGCAATGTCAGAAACAGTCTAATTGGGGTCAGCAGTGCCCAGAAGAGTTCCACAATAAAATGGAGATACTTTGTATATGATCATGCTACTTGGGAAATTCAAGGAGGAGACACTCACGAGCAGGGAGCCTCTTTTTCCCCAGGACTGACTCTGAAACTGTGTGAGAAGCTGCAGGATTCTACAGTGCCCATTAAACAGCTCTTACCTGACTGACAAAGAGCTGCCTGGTTTATGAATGGCAATTCCAAGGTGAACAGACAACAATCTGTTTGGAAGTCTGCTACTCTGACTGAAGAGGAGTCAATAAAACTTTTTTTTCTTTTGAGCTATTTATAGCTTATGACAAGTAAAGTATATCTTTATGAGCAAAATTTGCCTTTCTACCTGAGTTCTCACAATTGTGGAAACTTTATTCATAAGTATTCTTATTTTATGGCAATATAGTTATTTGCATACATTCAATAAGAATCTGCTTTCTTTGGTAGCAGGACACAACTGGAGATGCTAGCTACTTTACCAAGGCTCTGACTGGATTGGCATATTTTTAGATATGACCAGACTGCTTTGAGGAGTTGACATTGACTTTATAGAGCCAATAAAAGCACCTCGGAAAGACTAGCCTTCCACCTTGTCTGTGTAGTTTCTTTATAGTGTTCCTCCCCTGTGATAAGTAAAAAATGTTACTTTCAACAGATCCAGAAACCTCGTTATTTTGGGACCTCCACAAGAGATGAGTGGAGGTCCCAGAATAACCCAATTCATATAGGTATCTGTAGGCATGGATAAATCCTTGGTTTAGCTAAACTTAAGGCTTTTAAAAAGTAAAAAGTCTAAACTAAGATTCCTTATGGAAAAGTTCCTGCAAAGTCAACTTAATATTCTTGCCATACTTTATGCAAATAGTCAGGCAAAGTATAACACTTATTTTGCAAATAAATTGGTCCTACTATAATTTGTCTTTGGTAGAAATGGAATACTAGAGATAAAAATTTTGTTTCAAAAGAAACTATAGTATACCTGTTACTAGATTCTAGTCTTGTCTATTACTTTTGAGTTTTTATTGTTTTCTACAATTTGAACTAAACCTGAATTCTTCCCTGGCTACAAGTCTTCAAACTAAGATTTTCAAAAATTTCTTCCATTTTTCTGACTTGAACTCTCTTCCAGACAGAAGTATGGTTATAACTAAGCATTAATAGGCTATACTTTGGCCCATTTCCTTGTTGCTAAAGTCACATAGCACTACATGCTGACCATTTACATCCCCATTGTTCTTACAGACAGGATCTCTGACATTAGAATCATAAGGATTTTGCTTAAGGATCATTTAAAATGTTTTTCAGACCCTGAGTTGCAGTGAAACAGCTGATGCCAACCAGTCAGAAGACCCTCATAGAGGAATGATATCAGCATGAGAATACAGCTTCTTCATCATCCTGTCCCATTACTTCACCTTACACTCTGACCAATCAACAATCTCCACACTTCAGCCCAGTCCAAAACCCTTAAAAACTCTAGCCCCAAACTTCTCAGGGAGATGGATTTGAGGTTTTCTCTCATCTCCTAGTTTGGTGACCCCCAGATTAAACCTCTTTCTCTGCTGCAAAAAAAAAAAAAAAAAAAGGAAACAAAGAGAAAATAAAGATTCATGAAAGTTATATCTTTAGGATAGTCTAAGGCATATGATATATATTTTAACACTTACATAATCCATCCAAATGATAAACAAAAATAAAAAAGAAGTTTATAAAACATCAGTCTAGTTGGGGCAGTGAAAATAGGTTTTCTGCCCCAAATTCTCTCCTTTGATTACTCTAGAATCAATATGAAAGACATTTCCTTTTTTATTCTTACTTCAGTGTATGTGTACACACAAAAAACATGAAAAAGAATTAGACTATTTTATGTGGAAGCATCTAATATAAAGCCTACCATGAAAGCAATTAATGTTTATTCTTTGTTGTTTACTCATTCATAACACTGGTGAAAAAAACCTACCCAACATCAAATATCAATAGTTTGATAAACTTTTTTTTATAGTTGCTTGATGAACTATAATCAAACAACTTTGGATTTGCATTAGGAAGCCAGGAATTCTACTACTTACCTTTTCCTGACAATGAATCACGGCGGTTCTGTAGATAGTACAACAGCTGTTCTACCTCATTTAGTTTTGAAGGATGAATGAGTTTACATTCTTCAACCACCTTCCTTGCCAGGGAAGTTATATCTGTGTTGGCATTGAGACTCTTAAGTCGAATGCTGTAAGCATAACAGAATTTTTCAACTCACGTATTATAAAAGTAATAACTTCAATACTACTACTTCAAAATAATTTATAGATTATAAATTATTATAGAGAACCTGGCCATAGACTCTTAGTAAAATAAACTATTAGATATAATTAAGCTTAGAAAAATACAAGGCAGTGATTTTCTGTGAACTAGACAAACAAAATAACAAAAGGAACATAAAATCTTTTTCAGACTCTCTAGGCAAGACAGCATATTCAGAGATTCTGTTTTAAAACAGTATTTCTGATATAAAATATATAAAGTCTTTAGCATTATTAAATGTAAGAATCCATACCATCATAAATAAATCATTTTCTTGACCATACCCACAAATGCTAACTTTTTTTCAGCTAGGGACAGGACACAATATTGATATGTTCAGATTCAGTTGTTCTGGTGGTAACTATATAGAAGGTAAAAGCAAAAAAAAAAAGTGAGATCTGGCCGGGCACGGTGGTTCACGCCTGTAATTCCAGCACTTTGGGAGGCCGAGGCAGGGGGATCACGAGGTCAGGAGTTTGAGACCAGCCTGGCCAATATGGTGAAACCCTGTCTCTACTAAAGATACAAAAAATTTGCCAGGTGTGGTGGTGCGCGCCTGTAATCCCAGCTACTCGGGAGGTTGAGGCAGCAGAATTGTTTGAACTTGGGAGGCAGAGGTTGCAGTGAGCTGAGATCGCACCATTGTACTCCAGCCTGTGTGACAGGGCGAGGCTCTGTCTCAAAGAAAAAAAAAAAAAAAAGTGAGATCCACTTTAAGATCTATATGAGGAATTTTGAGGTACAAATGAATACATTTTATACTTAAGTTAGTGCACTAAAAAACAATAATTAGCCAACACCTCCCTCCTTTTAAAGTTAGCCCAGGAGATTCACTGGGAACCCATTAAGAAACCATTATTAAGAGTTTGGAAACAATTGCCTAGTTACACGGATTCAGGGTATCAGGAAGAGGTATAAAGACATAAAATTAGGTTCAAAGTCAAGAGTCAACCTGGTGTCAAAAGACTGTCAAGCAGATGCTCCCATGCAAGGTTCTTTTGAAAAAGAGAAAGATGAACAAGCAGCCACTGTGTAGAATTATTTTGTGTTAAAGATGGCTAATTTTTGTTGGAAGACATCAAGGAATTAGAAGGGCAGGAGTGGGGATCTCAGAGCAATGTCCTGTAAGCTTATTATCCATATGTAGATGATTTCTCCCGAAACCATTCCAGCAGAATGACTTAGATATTATTCCCAGCTATATATTCAACCCCAAATCTGGTTCTCCTGGGGTTCTACAAGCTATGTAATAGCTTTTGATAAATTCCTTTTCTGTTTAAATTTGCTAGAGTGCCTTCTAATGTTTACAAGAAGAACTCTAGCAGTATTCTGTCCCTTTATTTCTTCCTTAATTTATTTGGGTTTTTTTTTTTTTGGTTCCTACCTTTTAAGTTCTTTAATTTTATTATATTTTTATATAGTTTTAGCTGCACATCAGAAGGCATAGAGAGAAAGGTCAATACAGAGAAAAACTCTAAAAATACCTCTAGTTTGCTTCCAATTATTTGCAATTATGAGTAAAACTGCTATAAACATTCAAGTGCAGCTTTTTGTGTGAACATGTTTTCAACTCATTTGGGTAGATATCTAGAGGCATAAGGAGGGGCCAAGATGGCTGAACAGAAACAGCCTCAGTCTGCAGCTCCCAGTGAGACCAACGCAAAAGGTGGGTGATTTCTGCACTTCCAACTGAGGTACCCAGTTCATCTCACTGGGACTGGTTAGGCAGTGGGTACAACCCATGGAGAGCAAGCAGAAGCGGGGTGGCGGGGGTGTCGCTTCACCCAGGAAGTGCAAGGAGCTAGGGGACCTCCCTCACTCAGCCAAGGGAAGCTGTGAGGGACTGTGCTACCTGGCCCGGGTACTATGCTTTTCCCACAGTTTTTGCAGTCCGCAGATCAGGAGAATCCTTGGTGAGCCTATAACACCTGGGCCCTGGATTTCAAGCACAAAACTGGGTGGCTGTTTGGGCAGGCAGCGAGCTAGCTGCAGAAGTTTTTTTCTTACCCCAGGTGCCTGGAATCCCAGCGAGACAGAACTGTTCACTCCCCTGGAAAGGGGGCGGAAGCCAAGGAGCCAAGTGGTCTCACTCAGTGAGTCCCACTCTTATGGAGCCCAGCAAGCCATGAACCACTGGCTTGAAATTCTCACTGCCAGCACAGCAGTCTGGAGTTGATCTGGGATGATCGAGCTTGGTGGGGGGAGGTGGGTCTGCCATCAGTGAGGCTGTAGTAGGTAGTTTTCCCCGGACAGTGCTAAGGAGACTGGGAGGTTTGGACTGGGTAGAATTCACCACAGTGTGGCAAAGCGGCTGAGGCCAGACTGCTTCTCTATATGCCTCCTCACTGGGCAGGGCATCTATGAAGGAAATGCAGCAGCCTTAGGGGCTTACAGATAAAACTCTCATCTCCCTGGGATAGAGAACCTGGCAGGAGGGGTGGCTGTGGGCACAGCTTCAGCAGACTTAATCTTTCCTGCCTGCTGGCTCTGATGAGAGCAGCTGATCCTGACAAGGGAAATTCTCCCAGCACAGCACACCAGCTCTGCTAAGGGATAGACTGCCTCCTCAAGTGGGTCCCTGACCCCCATGCCTCCTGACTGGGAGAGACCTCCCAACAGGGGTTGATAGACACCTCATAAAGGAGATCTCTGGCTGGCATCAGGCCAGTACCCCTCTGGGATGAAGCTTCCAGGGGAAGGAGCAGGCAGCAATCTTTGCTGTTCAGCAGACTCCACTGGTAATACCCAGGAGGACGGGGTCTGGAGTGGAATTGCAGCACACTGCAGCAGACCTGCAGAAGACGGGCCTGGCTGTTGATACAAAAACTAACACACAGAGAGCAACAACAACATCAACAAAAAACACCCCCCCCCACAAAAAAAAAACCCCATACAAGGGTCATCAGCCTCAAAGATCAAAGGATAAATCCATGAAAATGAGAAAAAACCAGCGCAAAAATGCTGAAAATCCCAAAACCCAGAATACGTCTTCTCCTCCAAATGATCGCAAGTCCTCTCCAGCAAGGGCACAAAACTGGATGGAGAATGAGATTGACGAAATGCCAGAAGTAGGCATCAGAAGGTAGGTAATAACAAACTCCTCTGAGTTAAAGGAGCATGTTCTAACCCAATGCAAGGAAGCTAAGAACCTTGATAAAAGGTTACAGGAACTGATAACTAGAATAACCAGTTTAGAGAGAAACATAAATGACTTGATGGAGCTGAAAAACACAGCATGAAAACTTCGTGAAGCACATACACAAGTATCAATAGCCAAATCGATCAAGCAGAAGAAAGATTAGAGATTGAAGATCACCTTGCTGAAATAAGGCGTGAAGACAAGATTAGAGAAAAAAGAATGAAAAGGAACAAACAAAGCCTCCAAGAAATATGGGACTATGTGAAAAGATCAAACCTATGATTGATTGGTGTACCTGAAAGTGACAGGGAGAATGGAACCAAGTTGGAAAACACACTTCAGGATATTACCCAGGAGAGCCTCCCCAGCCTAGCAAGACAGGCCAACATTCAAATTCAGGAAATACAGAGAACACCACTAAGATACTCCTCGAGAAGATAAATCCCAAGACACATAATCATCAGATTCTCCAAGGTTGAAACAAAGGAAAAAATGTTAAGAGCAGCCAGAGAGAAAGGTCAGGTCAACTACAAAGGGAAGCCCGTCAGACTAACAGCGGATCTCTCTGCAGAAATTCTACAAGCCAGAAGAGAGTGGGGACCAATATTCAACAATCTTAAGGAAACTAATTTTCAACACAGAATTTAATATCCAGCCAAAGTAAGCTTCATAAGAAAAGGAGAGATAAAAACCTTTCCAGACAAGCAAATGCTGAGGGATTCTGTCACAACCAGGCCTGCCTTAAAAGAGCTCCTGAAGGAAGCACTAAATATGGAAAGGAAAAACCAGTACCAGCCACTGCAAAAACACACCAAAATAAAATGACCAATGACACTGAAGAAACTACATCAACTAATGTGCAAAATAACTAGTTACCAGCATGATGACAGGATCAAATTCACATATAACAATATTAACCTTAAATGTGAATGGGCTAAATGCCTCAATTGAAAGACACAGACTGGCAAATTGGATAAAGAGTCAAGACCCATTGGTGTGCTGTATTCAGGAGACCTACCTCACATGCAAAGACACACTTAGGCTCAAAATAAAGGAATGGAGGAATATTTACCAAGCAAATGGAAAAAAAAAAAAAAAAGCAGGGATTGCAATTCTAGTCTCTGATAAAACAGACTTTAAACCAACAAAGATCAAAAAAGACAAAGAAGGGCATTACATAATGGTAAAGGGTTCAATGCAACAAAAAGACCTAACTCTCCTAAATATATATGCACCCAATACAGGACCACCCAGATTCACAAAACAAGTTCTTAGAGACCTACACTACAAAGAGACTTAGATTCCCACACAATAATAGTGGGAGACTTTAATACTCCACTATCAATATTAGGCAGATCAACGAGACAGAAAATTAACAAGGATATTCAGGACTTGAACTCAGCTCTGGATCAAGTGTACCTAATAGACATCCACAGAACTCTCTACTCCAAATAAACAGAATATACATTTTTCTAAGTGCCACATGGCACTTATTCTAAAATCGACCACATAATTGGAAGTAAAACAATCCTCAGCAAATGCAGAAGAATGGAAACCATAACAAACAGTCTCTCAGACCACAGTGCAATCAAATTAGAACTCAGGATTAAGAAACTCACTCAAAACCGCATAACTACATGGAAACTGAACAACCTGGTCCTGAATGACTCCTGGGTAAATAAAAAAATTAAGGCAGAAGTAAAGAAGTTCTTTGAAACCAATGAAAACAAAGAGACAACATACCAGAATCTCTGGGACACAGCTTAAGCAGCGTGTAGAGGGAAATTTATAGCACTAAATGCCCACATCAGAAAGGTGGAAAGATCTGAAACTGACACCCTAACATCAAAATTAAAAGAACTAGAGAAGCAAGAGCAAACAAAGTCAAAAGCCAGCAGAAGACAAGAAATAACTAAGATCAGAGCAGAAATGAAGGAGATAAAGACACAAAAAACTCTTCCAAAAATCAATGAATCTAGGAGCTGTTTTTTTAAAAAAAATTAACAAAATAGACTGCTAGCTAGACTAATAAAGAAGAGAGAAAAATCAAATTGACACAACAAAATAAAGGGGATACCACCACTGATCCCACAGAAATACAAACTACCATCAGAGAATACTACAAACACCTCGAAGCAAATAAACCAGAAAATCTATAAGAAATGAATAAATTCCTGGACACATACACCCTCCCAAGACTAAACCAGGAAGAAGTAAAATGGCTGAATAGACCAATAACAAGTTCTGAAATTTAGGCAGTAATTAATAGCCTACCAACCAAAAAAAGAAAAAGGCCAGGAACAGATGGATTCACTGCAGAATTCTACCAGAGGTACAAAGAGGAGTGAATACCATTATTTCTGAAACTATTCCAAGCAAGAGAAAAAGAGGGACTCCTCCCTAACTCATTTTATTAGGCCAGCATCATCCTGATACCAAACCTGGCAGAGACACAACAAAAAAAAGAAAATTTCAGGGCAATTTCCCTGATGAACATCAATGTGAAAATCATCAATAAAATACTGGCAAGCTGAATCCAGCAGCATATCAAAAAGCTTATCCACCACAACCAAGTTGGCTTCATCCCTGGGACGCAAGGCTGGTTCAACATATGCAAATCAATTAATGTAATCCATCACATAAACAGAACCAAGGACAAAAACTACATGATTATCTCAATAGATGCAGAAAACGCCTTCGAAAAAATTCAACATCTTTTTATGTTAAAAACTCTCAATAAACTAGGTACTGATGGAACATATCTCAAAATCATAAGAGCTATTTATGACAAACCCATTGCCAATAACATATTGAATGGGCAAAAGCTGGAAGGATTCCCTTTGAAAACCATCACAAGACAAGGATGCCCTCTCTCACCACTCCTATTCAACATAGTATTGGAAGTTCTGGCCAAGGCAATCAGGCAAGAGAAAGAAGTAAAGGGTATTCAAATGGAAAGTGAAGAAGTCAAATTGTCTCTGTTTGCAGATGACATGATTTTATATTTAGAAAACCCCATCGTGTCAGCCTAAAAACTCCTTAAGCTGATAAGCAACTTCAGCAAAATTCTCAGTATACAAAATCCATGTACAAAAATCACAAGCATTCCTATACACCAACAACAGATAAGCAGAGAGCCAAATCATGAGTGAACTTCCATTCACAATTGCTACAAAGAAAATGAAACACCTAGGAATACAACTTACAAGGTACGTGAAGGACCTCTTCGAGGAGAACTACAAACTGCTTCTCAAGAAAATAAGAGAGGACACAAACAAATGGAAAAACATCCCATGCTCATGGATAGGAAGAAAAAAATGGCCATACTGCTCAAGGTTTATAGATTCAATGCTATTCCCATCAAGCTAGCATTGATTTTTTTCACAGAACTAGGAAAAATACTTTAAATTTCATATGGAACAAAAAAAGAGCCCATATAGCCAAGACAGTTCTAAGCAAAAAACAAAACAGAACAAAAAAAAACCCAAAGCATCATGCTACCTGACTTCAAACTATACTACAAGGCTACAGTAACCAAAATAGCATGGTACTGGTATCAAAACAGGGATAAAGACCAATGGAACAGAACAGAGACTCAGAAATAACACCACACATCTACAACCAACTAACCTTCGACAAATCTGACAAAAACAAGCAATGGGGAAAGGATTTCCTATTTAATAAATGGTGCTGGGAAAACTGGCTAGCCATTTGCAGAAAACAGAAACTGGACCCCTTCCTTACACCTTATCCAAATGTTAACCCAAGATGGATTAAAGACTTAAATGTAAAACCCAAAGCCATAAAAACCCTAGAAGAAAAGCTAGGCAATACCATTCAGGACATAGGCATGGACAAGGACTTCATGACTAAAACACCAAAAGCAATGGAAACAAAAGCCAAAATTGACAAATGGGATCTAATTAAACTAAAGAGCCTCTGCACAGCAAAAGAAACTATCATCAGAGTGAACAGGAAACCTACAGAATGGGAGAAAATTTTTTGCAATCTACCCATCTGACTAAGGTCTAATATCCAGAATCTACAAGGAACTTAAACAAATTTACAAGAGAAAAAACAAACAACTCCTTCAAATAGTGGGCAAAGGATATGAACAGACACTTCTCAAAAGAAGACATTTATGCGGCCAAGAAACACATGAAAAGAAGCTCATCATCATTGGTCATTAGAAAAATGCAAATCAAAATCACAATGAGATACCATCTCACACCAGTTAGAATGGTGATTATTAAAAAGTTTCGGCAGATGCTGCTCAGGCTGTGGAAAAATTGGAATTGGTCTAACTATTGTGGAAGACGGTGTGGTGATTCCTCAAGGATCTAGAACCAGA
Source organism: Gorilla gorilla gorilla (assembly GCF_029281585.2). Lineage (NCBI taxonomy): Eukaryota > Metazoa > Chordata > Mammalia > Primates > Hominidae > Gorilla > Gorilla gorilla. The sequence continues at coordinate 86,711,887 of NC_073224.2, read as the reverse complement.
TATACCATTTGATCCAGCAATCCCATTACTGGGCATATACCCAAAATATTATAAATCATTCTACTATAAAGACACACTAACACATAGGTTTATTACAGCACTATTTACAATAGCAAAGACTTGGAACCAACCCAAATGCCCATCAGTGATAGACTGGATAAAGAAAATGTGGCACATATACATCACGGAATAACATGTAGCCATAAAAAAGAATGAGTTCATGTCCTCTGCAGTGATATGAATGAAGCTAGAAGCCATCATTCTCAACAAACTAACACAGGAACAGAAAACCAAACACCACATGTTCTCACTCATAAATGGGGATTGAACAATGAGAACACACGGACACAGGGGAGGGAACATCACACATCAGGGCCTGTCAGGGGGTGGGGGACAAGGGGAGGGAGAGCATTAGGACAAACATCTAATGCATGTAGGGCTTAAAACCTAAATGATGGGTTGATAGGTGCAGCAAACCACCATTGCACATGCATATCTATGTAACAAACCTGCACTTTCTGCACATGTATCCCAGAACTTAAAGTAAAATTAAACAAACAAACAAACCCAGAAACACATCTTTTATGGTTGATTTCACAAGTTAGTAGTTCATAATCTATTATACTCATTTTCTAAATGGGATAAATTAGAATATGTATGTTACAACAGGTTCCTATTAAGCTTACAAAAATCTCATTTTTTCCTAGGATTAATACACTCCATACTCACAGTTTAGTATAATCTCTCCTTCATTAAGATGAAGTATGCCTGGAAGAATGCCATAATTAATCACCTATGCAGATCAAAATAATATCAGATTTGTATAAAGTTTATATAATGTTCACTACTTTCAAAATGTGCACAAATAAAGAACTTACATTTTTTGACATTCTTTTCGTTCTCCCAACATGGGGTCCCCCATTTCTCCAAGAATGGTAGCTTCCACTTCATAGTGAACAATGAGTGCTTTTTCTGATGGATGTACATCAATATTCCCTCCTTTAACTTTCCTATAATACAAAATTGAAATGATATAACCAGATTCAAACTCTCAAAGTGGCCATGGTTTTTATCTGTTTTTAGGTCTATAACATGTGGGTTGGATTAACATGTGCATTTGAATCAGATTACTCTTGACTTGGGATTAGAGATAACTTTTTTTCTCTGTTTTATATACATATATATGTATATATGTGTGTATATATACACATATAAATGTATATATATAACTTTGTCATGCATAAAGTATCTATAAATAGTTCTACCTAAGAAAAAAATACATTTGCCAAAGAATCATGCATAAGAGCAAGTGAATGAAACATAAACAAGTAAGATGGCTTTGGAGAGAATGACCTCAACTAAAAGTCAGTTATTCAAAACCAAAGGCAACTGCCTTAAAATTTATATTAAAAGAAAAAGTCAGGCCAGACATGATGGCTCACACCTGTAATTCCAGTGACTTGGGAGACCAACATGGGAGAAATGCTTTAGGTCAGAAGTTTGAGACCAGCCCAGGTAACATAGCGAGACTCTCTTTCTACAAAAAATTTAAAAACTAGCCGGGCATGGTGGCAGGTGTCTGTAGTCCTAGCTAATTGCAGGCTGAGGCTGGAGGATCACTTGAGCCCTCTGATGGTGCCACTGCACTACAGCCTGGGCAATAGAATGAAACTCTCTCTCGATTAAAAAACAAAATCAACATGCCCATTAATTACCCCATTAACTGGACCAAAAGACATGAAGAAATTGTCTATATTACTATATATGTCATGTATCATCTAACATAATGGTACAAGTTGTAGAATTAGTACCTAAATAAAATCACTGAATCACACCCAAATTACATAACAAAAAAGCATTTACAGGTTAGGTAGGCTGTATAGTCACATATCTCAAATTATAGTGTCAATAGTAGGTTCTATGGAAAGGTTGTATATACTCTTTCTTCAAGCCCATAAAGTCGCAAAATGAATTCTTAATTGCAGTAAACCAATGATGAATTAATCATTATTTGCCACTCGGCCATTTTAGAAGGCGATAAAGTTGGTTGTGCTGGAAGAGATTAAGGAACAGAAACAAGCAAAATCTCTCATTCTTAGTCCTAGCTAGCAGTTAGCTGACCAGTGGGGTCTTTTAGCCTGATAAGAAAAACAAAAATATGACAACACCTTAAATTTAATTCCAATAATTAGAAACTCAAAGCTTTTCTTTCAGTTGGAAATAATACTTTGACTAATTATGCATATTTTTAAAGTAACTTTTTACGGATCTGTTCACCAGAATTCCATATGAAAAGGAGATGCATCTGGAGTGAGTATTAGGGTTATGATTAACAGTCAAGTATAGTGATAGGGTAGGAAATTAAGTACACTAAAGCATAGAGTCTAGGTAGGTCAGAAACTAAACTGACAGTAAGACATATAGGACAAGTAAAGAATGAAAACAGAAGCCAGACAGGCCAGCAAAAATCGAGGAATTAGGAAATGAGATATAAATATATATTTAAAAGAATGGTACAGATTCCAAAAGGTAAGATAAACAGATAATATGTACAAAAGCTATAGAAGTCACAGGAAACAAAAGATCTAAGGAAAGCTGAAAACAGATATAATGTAGCATCACTATAAGAAACGTAAGAAACTATCTTAATTACGTAAGGCAAACTAGTTACTTCCTTCCTGATAACATGAAAAGCAATTCCAGTACTGGACTTTTTATAACTGTATCCAGTTAAGGGAAGAAAAGAGTAAGGATAAAATATAAATGCAGATCCTTAGACTAGCCTCCTATTACCACTTTAAAATGGGTCTTTTACATATTGGTAGCTGGGGGAATTGCATAATTCTTGTCCCCTGTTGTCTCATATCTTGCCTTTCCTTAAAGGAATCAAATAATTAAAAAGGAAAAAAATGAAATGCCTCACCACTCCTTTTTAGTTTTTGTTTGCCTTTTTTTGCTGTGTATGTGTGTTTTAGAGGAGTAAGTTAATTACAATTTATTTATCACAAAATCAACTTATGTTTATTACAGAAAAACTAAGAAATGAGCAAAGAAAAAACAAATTCAAAAACTTACAAGAAGTAGTCACTTGTTATTTTACCACATATACATTCAGATATTTTTCTATCTATACTAAATAATATACAAAAAGAGAATGACAGCTATAGTTGTTTTTTTTTTAACAGAAGAGGCTTAAGGGTAGTATTCTAGCAGGGGTGAAACTATCATTTTATCTTAAATGCTGAACTTTCAAGCTGAATAGCATTCACAATGATGTCAGATATTTAACTACTGGGAGAATTAATTTCCAAATGTTCTACTTGAATTCCATTAATTAGATGAAAAAAATTTGAGCCACTATTAGAAATTAATGAATTTCTATTTGAAGCATACTATGACACTGATATTAAATTGATATCTTTTAGCTGGTTGCAAATTTCTTCTACTAATAGAGCCTTCTCAATAACAGCTCTGCTTCACTTTGTTTTCATACATGTATAAGAAAACTAGAACCAAAAGTGTGCTAAATTGACTTAGAAAAATCATTTTCTTTTAATCTCAATGAGAAGTTATGCTTCACAGAGTAATATAAAATATACCTTCTATAACTGCATGTGATAAACTGTCACCTTTTGGGACAGTGTTCTTAATTATTAACTTCTGAAGTACATCCTTATGTTCCTAGATTTCATGTGGTTAGAGATATTATTGTGACCCTTAAGAAAGATAATAAATGCTGATGAACCTTGTGTTGCCACCCATTCATTATCAATTTTCTTGAGAAACCAAAAATGCAGTCCTTAACTTTTCATTAAATAAGAACTTTTAAAAAATTATTCTTTTCAAAAGGATTTACTGCAAAATAAAATTGTATCAAATAATAAAATAAAAAACAGTTGTAGATTTATGCCATAGAGCAAATAACAGAGCCATTTTAGGTAGTGTTTGGTCTACTCTCCATATGCTCTCTGGCAGGACTGCTATGCATCTATTTCCTCCATCTACTTGAAAAATACCCAATATATCAGTGTCCACAATTCCAAATGACCTTACCAACTGTCAGAGCATATGAATTCATTTCCACAGTTTACAGCATGGGTATGGCACAATAGGCTGCTTAATGGGGAACTTTATTCACTGCTCATATGTCTCATATACTACTAGACAAGACACTAGCAGAAGCTTGAAGTACAAAACGGAAATCTACCAAATCCTCCATCCCAGCTTGTTTTAATGTAATTACTAATGATACCTCCATAACATTTTTTTTAAACTGGGACAAATGCTAAATCAGATGGGTTGAGGCGGGTGTAGGGGAGGAACAGCTGAAAACCAGAACTGTCTAGGGCAAAGAAGCGAAAAATGATGACCCTAACCAAATCTAATCTTTCCTTGCCTACTCAAAGGTGCTCTTCAGTAATTATTTAGTAGTCCATTCCCATCCACAAATAAACATATGAAAATGTCTCAGGCTAACTGCTCCTGAATGACTGACTACTGGGTACATAACAAAATGAAGGCAGAAATAAAGATGTTCTTTAAAACCAATGAGAACAAAGACACAAAGAACCAGAATCTCTGGGACACATTTAAAGCAGTGTGTAGAGGGAAATTTATAGCACTAAATGCCCACAAGAGTAAGCAAGAAAGATCTAAAATTGGCATCCTAACATCACAATTAAAAGAACTAGAGAAGCAAAAGCAAACACATTCAAAAGCTAGCAGAAGGCAAGAAATAACTAAGATCAGAGCAGAACTGAAGGAGATCGAAACACAAAAAAAATCCTTCAAAAAAATCAATGAACCCAGGAGCTGGTTTTTTGAAAAGATCAACAAAACTGATAGACTGCTAGCAAGACTAATAAAGGAGAAAAGAGAGAAGAATCAAACAGATGCAATAAAAAATGATAAAGGGGATATCACCACTGATCCCACAGAAATACAAACTATCATCAGAGAATACTATAAATACCTCTATGCAAATAAACTAGAAAATCTAGAAGAAATGGATAAATTCCTGGACACATACACCCTCCCAAGACTAAACCAGGAAGCAGGTGAATCCCTGAACAGACCAATAACCAATAGGCTCTGAAATTGAGGCACTAATTAATAGCCTACCAACCAAAAAATGTCCAGGACCAGATGGATTCACAGCCAAATTCTATCGGAGGTACAAAGAGCAGCTGGTACTATTCCTTCTAAACTATTCCAATCAATAGAAAAAGAGGGACTCTTCCCTAACTCATTTTATGAGGCCTGCATCATCCTGATACCAAAGCCTGGCAGAGACACAACAAAAAAAGAGAATTTTAAACCAAAATCCCTGATGAACATCGATGCAAAAATCCTCAATAAAATACTGGCAAACTGAACCCAGCAGCACATCAAAAAGTTTGTCCACCATGATCAAGTGGGCTTCACCACTGGAATGCAAGGCTGGTTCAATATATGCAAATCAATAAATGTAATCCATCATATAAACATAACCAATGACAAAAACCACATGATTATCTCAACAGAGGCAGAAAAGGCCTTTGACAACATTCAACAGCCCTTCATGCTAAAAACTCTCAATAAATTAGGTATTGATGGGACATATATCAAAACAGTAAGAGCTATTTATGACAAACCCACAGCCAATATCATACTGAACGGGCAAAAACTGGAAGCATTCCCTTTGAAAACTGGTACAAGACAGGGATGCCTTCTCTCACCACTCCTATTCAACATAGTGTTGGAAGTTCTGGCCAGGGCAATCAGGCAGGAGAAAAAAAGGGTATTCAATTAGGAAAAGAGGAAGTCAAATTGCCCCTGTTTGCAGATGACATGATTGTGTATTTAGAAAACCCCATCGTCTCAGCCAAAAAATCTCAAGCTGATAAGCAACTTCAGCAAAGTCTCAGGACACAAAATCAATGTGCAAAAATCACAAGCATTCTTATACACCAATAACAGACAAACAGAGAGCCAAATCATGAGTGAAATTCCATTCACTATTGCTTCAAAGAGAATAAAATACCTAGGAATCCAACTTACAAGGGATGTGAAGGACCTCTTCAAGGAGAACTACAAACCACTGCTCAACGAAATAAAAGAGGACACAAACAAATGGAAGAACATTCCATGCTCATGGACAGGAAGAATCAATATCGTGAAAATGGCCATACCGCCTAAGGTAATTTATAGATTCAATGCCATCCCCATCAAGCTACCAATGACTTTCTTCACAGAATTGGAAAAAACTACTTTAAAGTTCATATGGAACCAAAAAACAGCCTGCATCACCAAGTCAATCCTAAGCCAAAAGAACAAAGCTGGAGGCATCACACTACCTGACTGCAAACTATACTGCAAGGCTACAGTAACCAAAACAGCATGTTACTGGTACCAAAACTGAGATATAGACCAATGGAACAGAACAGAGCCCTCAGAAATAATACCACACATCTACAACAATCTCATCTTTGACAAACCTGACAAAAACAAGCAATGGGGAAAGGATTCCCTATTTAATAAATGGTGGGGGGAAAACTGGCTAGCCATATGTAGAAAGCTGAAAACTGGATCCCGTCCTTACAACTTATACAAAAATTAATTCAAGATGGATTAAAGACTTAAATGTTAGACCTAAAACCATAAAAACCCTAGAAGAAAACCTAGGCAATACCATTCACGACATAGGCATGGGCAAGGACTTCATGTTTAAAACACCAAAAGCAATGGCAACAAAAGCCAAAATTGACAAATGGGATCTAATTAAACTAAAGAGCTTCTGCACAGCAAAAGAAACTACCATCAGAGTGAACAGGCAACCTACAGAATGGGAGAAAATTTTTACAATCTACCCATCTGACAAAGGGCAAATATCCAGAATCTACAATGAACTTAAACAAATTTACAAGAAAAAATCAAACAACCCCATCAAAAAGTGGGTGAAGGATATGAACAGGCACTTCTCAAAAGAAGACATTTATGCAGCCAACAGACACATGAAAAAATGCTCATCATCACTGGCCATTAGAGAAATGCAAATCAAAACCACAATGAGATACCATCTCACACTAGTTTGAATGGCAATCATTAAAAAGTCAGGAAACAACAGGTGCTGGAGAGGATGTGGAGAAACAGGAACACTTTTACACTGTTGGTGGGACTGTAAACTAGTTCAACCATTGTGGAAGACAGTGTGGCGATTCCTCAAGGATCTAGAACTAGAAATACCATTTGACCCAGCCATCCCATTACTGGGTATATACACACAGGATTATAAACAATGCTGCTATAAAGACACATGCACACGTATGTTTATTGTGGCACTACTCACAATAGCAAAGACTTGGAACCAACCCAAATGTCTATCAATGATAGACTGGATTAAGAAAATGTGGCACATATACACCATGGAATACTATGCAGCCATAAAAAAGGATGAGTTCATGTCCTTTGTAGGGACATGGATGAAGCTGGAAACCATCATTCTGAGCAAACTATCGCAAAGACAGAAAGCCATATACCGCATGTTCTCACTCATAGGTGGGAATTGAACAATGAGAACACTTGGACACAGAATTGGGAACATCACACACTGGGGCCTGTCATGTGGTGGGGGGAGTGGGGAGGGATAGCATTAGGAGATATGCCTAATGTAAATGACGAGTTAATGGGTGCAGCACACCAACATGGCGTATGTATACCTATGTAACAAACCTGCACGTTCTGCACATGTACCCTAGAACTTAAAGCATAATTTAAAACAAGAGTAAAATAAATAAATAAAATAAAACCACAATGAGATACCATCAAAAAAAAAAGAAAAAGAAAAAGAAAATGTGTCAGGTTAAAAGGCAAAAAAAAAAACCCACCCCCCCAAACCCTACATTGCTTAATGCCACTGTTGCTTAACACCTTGATATTAATCCTGTTAACACTGCTTTTCATCGTTACAAAACTCTTTTTGTGTTTGGTTTTTTCATTTAAAAAAAAAAAAGACCCAAAGCTTACAAAACTTCTTTTGTTTTGATAGTCACTCTAATTAGTCTACTCACAAGTGAACCCATTCCAATTAGACTTTGGCTCTAAACTCTACTCCTACCCTACCAAAAAAGCTCCGGTCAAGGTCATCAATTTCTTCCATGTTCTAAATATTTAAAGTTTTTACATTTTTGTCTTTATCTGTATATTATTTTTGTATTTTTGTAGGGATAAATTTTAACTTTTTTCCATAGAAACAACCAATTGTATGAGCAGGTTTTGCTGTGTCTTTTACACTTTTTTTTTGGTAGAAGTCATAGTCGAGCACATTTTGCATCTGGAACCAGTATGTACCTACTACACACATAAATGAAACAAAAAATTCATGAAATCATGCCTGTTCTTATCATGTGAAAAGCACTCTATCCTATTCACAACCCACTGATACATTGTGACCCTACAGCTTAGAAATAAAAATTTATTTATAGTCTTTTTTTTTTAATCACTGGTTGGCAATGTTACCTCTTTGCAAAAATGGGAATGAAATCACCTTTGCAAAAATTATAACAGTGAGAGAAATCTAACCTTACTCCATCTTGCTTCCAACCTCACATGCTACCTGCCTCTATCGACTCTAAAACAAAAATGATAACAATCCCTTCCCAAAACTAGCCTTGAAACCACCTTTGTAAGACTAATGAAAGGCCCCAATATTAGAATTATGGGAGGGACCTAAATTCTGCTAAGCCAGTAGATGCAGTTAAACGATAACCAGCCATTGTTCCCTAGTTTGCCTTTCTATAATAATCTACTGCTCCAGAGGTCACAAGATTTGTATCTTCCCTAATTGCTCTGATAGATAACAACACTATTGTCAAAACCTAAGATTAGTCTTTGAGATATTTTTCAGACTTTTGTATTCTGGACACTGGCTGACTCCACCTGGACCTGTGACTCACACCACTGAACTAATTCAACTGGTTCTGTGATCCCCACCCAGGAACTGACTCAGCACAAGAAGATAGCTAAACCTGCTATAATATCATCCCCAAGTCAATCAATCAGTGTCTCCCATTTCCTAGCCCCCTGCCCTCCAAACTGTCCTTGAAAAACCCTAACTTCCAACTTTTGGGGGAGGCTTGTATGAGTAACACTCCCACCCTGCTGCTTGGCTAGCCCTGCAATTATTAAACTCTTACTCTACTGCAATACTGCTGTCACAGTGAGTTGTTTTTTTCTCTGTAGTGGGCAAGAATAACCCATAGACACACCCATGTGTGTCTATTTCTAGGGTTTTCATTTTATTCAGTTGGTTTACTGAGCTATTTTTACATCAATACCTGAGGGAAGTGTTCCCAACCTGGCTATTCCATATTTTTCTCAGTATTGCAGGACCTTTCCCTGTCCACTTAAAAATTTAAAATTGTGTTTCAAATTCAGTAAAATCCCTTTTGGGATAATGACTGACATAATGAATTTTCAGATTAAGGCATCTATCCATGAAAATGATAAATCTACTTTTAAGATTTAATTTTCTTTTAATGAAATGATATAAATTTCTCTAGAAAGGTGATGCCCATCATTTATTATTAGATTTATTCCCAAGTACCTTATATTGTTATTTGCATTTGTAAATAACTTTTTTGCTAACAATATTTAACCAACTATATCAAAATTCAATTTGGGAGTGGGAGGTATATAGATGTTATATCCAGCAACTGTTGCTTAATACCTTGATATTAATGCCAATAGCTTGAACATTATTTTAGGTTTTCTCTACAGACTAATATATAATTTGTGAATAACATCAGTTTCATTTCTTCTCTTCCTATCTTTATACCTTTTCTATTTCTTATCTTACTACCTGTTTAGGACTCCTGGTGAAATGTTGAGGTGGTTACATAGGTATCCTTGGATCATCCTTAATGTTAAGGGAAATGTTTCTAAAGTTTCCTCATTTATTGATGTTACTTTATTTTTTGAGAAAGGGTCTCACTCTGTCACTTAGGCTGAAGTGCAGTGGTGTGATCACAGCTCACTGCAGCCTTGCCTCCCAGGCTCAGGCAATCCTCCCACCTCCACCTTCCAAGTAGCTGGGACTACAGGCATGCACCACCATGCCCAGCTAAGTTTTGTATTTTTTATAGAGATGGGGTTTCAACATATTGCCCAGGCTAGTCTTGAACTCCTGGGCTCAAGCGATCCACCAGCCTCAGCCTCCCAAAGTGCTGGGATGACAGGCATGAGCCAACACACCTGGCTAGTTTCCTCATTTAATATGTTTATATCATAATTCCCTTTTATTTATGGCTTTAGTTTTTTCCTTAAATCATGAATGTGTAGTGAATGTCATCAAATGTTTTTCTGCATCCATTGGAGGATCATGTATTGTTCTTCTTTAATTCATAAATATACTACATCAAATTCATTAAATACATAAAACCATACTCATATTCTTAGAATAAGCACAACTTGTTAATGCTGTCTTAAAGCACTGTTAGATTAAATTTGCATCCTTGCTCATTCAGCCTGCAATTTTCCTTTCTAATGTCCTTTTTCTGACTTTCATATGGAGATTATTCTAAAATCTTAATATAAATTAGTTGAGGAGTATCCTTTTTTTTCTAGACTTCTTGGAAGAGTTGTACATAATTGGAAGCATCTGTTTCCCAAAAATTTTGTTAGAATTTGACTTTAAAACTGTCTGGATGTAGCAGATTTTATCAGTATGAAATACTCCTCTGTAGTTTTTACAGTATACGTTTTCTTAAAGCCTATTTTATCTGACATTAATATGGTCATTTTAGCATTCTTATGCTTACTGTTTGATTGCACCCATTTACCATTAACTTACCATGTCCATACTTAAAAGTATATTTTTTGGGTATGACAGATAGTTGGGTCTTGCTTTTCTTTTTTCTTTATAAAAGAAATATTGGTGGCCGGGCGCAGTGGCTCACGCCTGTAATCCCAGCATTTTCGGAAGTCGAGGTGGGTGGATCATGAGGTCAGGAGATCGAGACCATCCTGGCTAACATGGTGAAACCCCATCTCTACTAAAAAATACAAAAAATTAGCTGGGCATGGTGGTGGGCACCTGTAGTCCCAGCTACTTGGGAGGCTGAGGCAGGAGAATGGCGTGAACCCAGGAGGCGGAGCTTGCAGTGAGCCAAGATCACGCCACTGCCCTCCAGCCTGGGTGACAGAGCAAGACTCCGCCTCAAAAAAAAAAAAAAAAAAAAAAAAAAAGAAATATCGGTAATCCCTGCCTTTCCATTGGAACATTAAAACCTATGCTGTCTGATACAATAGTCACTAGCTACATGGGTCTATTTAAAATTAAATTTAAATACATTACATTTTAAAAATAATTAAAAATGCAATTCCTTAGCTGTACTAACCATGTTCATAGTGTTCATTAGCCATACAGCCAGTGGCTATGTATTTGATGATGCAGCTGTAAGTCATTTCCATCAGGGAAGAAAGTTCTATTGGACATTATTGTTTTGGATCATTTAATGCAATTACTGACATACTTAGATTCAGATCTACCACTTCATTTTTATTTCCTGTTTGGCCCACCTATACTTTGATTATTTTCCTAACAGCCTTGTGAATTATTATTTTTTAATTCCATTTTGTGTAGATGTTTTCATTATACTTTTAAAAATTGTTTTTGGTGGTTGCTTTAGGAAAAACAATGTTTTAGTTACCTTTTTTTTTCACAAGGTATTTAAGAGATAATGCTGTGCTACTTCACAAATTGCAGGTCTATTGCCTACACCCCCCCCCCAATTCTTTATGTTATAGCTGTCATATGCATTATGTGTACATACCTTATAAACTCACACAAAAATTTCATAATTTTTGCTTTCAAGTCATATGTATTTTTAAAAAATTAAGAGGGAAATAATCTCTTATATGTACTCAAATATTTACAATTCCTGATGCTTTTCATATTGGTAAAACCAAAACAAGTTTTATATTTCTATTACTAACATTAGACTTGGTAATAGAGAAACAGAGGATTAAGGTAATTCAAACCAATGCACCTTCTAAGAAAATCTTAAAAGCTGGGGGCAAAAACACATATGTGTGTATCTGTTTGAGGCCATAAGAGAACTAAAAAGGCACAAAAAATTACAGTGCCAAGATCCAGGAGAAAAGGAAAATGAAGAGAGGTAAATCTTGAATTTGAGGCTACTTTTCCCTAGAGGTATCTGCTAACTGAAAAGAGAGGGCTGAGAGGTTGAGAATCTTTTAATAATCACATGAAGCTAGAGACACAAAAACTGGATTCTAGAGTGCACTAAACAACAGTGGCTCTGGTAAAGCTCCAAGCTTTAAGCTTGAAACAGGAGGACTACCTCCTAGGAGTAACTGTGAAACAGATGCAGATCGGTCACCAACAAGACTAAAAAGCCCAGTTTAATGTAGTTGAATCTCTGAGAACTAATTAAGGTGACCCTAAATTTTCAGTAATCCTTACTAACATAAACAAAATATAATCTTCTCTGGAAAAAGAGAACATCATCCTGACCCTCAAATGATTATTTATACATTTATATTCCTATATATGATACTCAAAGAATAGTCATCTTCAGAAAAAACTAGATAATTTTTTTTATTTTCTAGAGTTAAAAATACAATAACCAAAATTAAGAATAATAATAAATAAATAGGTTTAATAGCAGATTAGATACAGGTAAGGAGATAATTTATGGCATAAAATATAAGTCAGAAGAAAACACCCAGAATAAAACATAGAGACAAAAAGATGTAAAACACAAGCAAAAGTATAATTCAGCAATGCAAACTGAGTAGGTCTAGCATATGTACTTGAAGTCCCAGAAAAAAAGGTGAGAGAGAATGGAGACAGAGCAACATATGAAAGGATAATGGCTAAGTGACATCAGTGAAAACGGCAGAGCAGGGACCTCTAGAGGCTGGCACTCCCCAGAAGCACTAAAAACTTGGCAAAAAAAAAAACTATCACAATCAACCTCATCAGAACTCTGGAAGACAGTCAAAGGTTTACAGCAACCAAGTGAATGTTTAATCAGAAGAAAGGTTACAGAAACAAGGTAGGCGATCATTATGGTCTTTTCACTTACCCTAGACATCCACCCCACTCTCAAGCACAGTGGCAGTCTTCAAGATGGCAGCCCACGTTCCCACTGTTAACACTTGGTTCTAGAGGAGTCAAGTGGACCTTGCTCCCAAGGAATTTTGTCTGATTGTTTTGCAACTGACTGAAGTTTCCTTTGAGGTCTGCTGCAAGGGGCTTTCCTTTGTTTTGACTAACTTTAAACTCTTATCAGGATAGTGCAGCTATGCAGTCACTGAAATCAGTGAAAGCCAAGCATACAAGCTGCTGGCCCCTGGGATAAATAGTAATAGTTGGGTCAAACAAAACACACGCTGAAAGCTCACCAAGAGGAAAGTCCAGGGAGTCAGACATTTTGGGGGAATAGATGCTTTGAAAAGCTATTGCATATAAAGAGAAATCTAGAAATCCATGAGCATGCTCAGGGCAGAATACATACCCAGAAAAAACCTGGGAAGATCATAAGCTTTTACCTCTGGCTGGTCTTTAGGCTCTGTGCAAGCAGCAAATGAAGGCTAAGGTAAAATTGTAAATTGCCTGGCTAAGTGTTGAAGGCATATCCAAACACGGAGTCAACCTACAAAGACCTGAAGAGTATTTTTTTCTTTTCTTTTTTTCCTTTGGACATCATAATATTCAAAATACCCAGTTTTCAAGAAAAAAAAATATGAAACATGCAAAGAAACAAGAAACTCATTCTCATTCTCAGAATAAAAAAAATTAACAGAAACTGTCCATGCTACAGCACAAACACTGGACTTATCAAAGACTTTAAATCAACTGTCTTAAATATGTCCAAAGAGCAAAAAGAAACCAGTGCAAATAACTAAGAAAAAGGAGAAACACAATGTCTCAACACATAAATAGTTTAAAAATATATTATCATAAGGATCCAAATAAAAACACTAGAGCTGAAAAGTACAATAACTGAAATAAAAAAAATCACTACAGGGTTTTTAACAGCAGATCTGAGCAGAGAGAGAAAAGAATCAGCAAACTTGAAGATATGTCAAATGAAACTGTCCATTTTGAGGCACAGAAAGAAAACAGAATGAAGAAAAAGAAACAGAACCTAAGAGACTTATGGAACACCATCTAGTATACCAACATATGCATAATGAGGGTATGAAAGGAGAGGAAGAAAGAAACATAGAGAATACTGGGAGAAAAAACAGTCAAAAACTTCCCAAATTAGACCAAAGACAAACTTACACATCCAAGAAGCTCAATGAAATTCAAAGATAAACTCAAACAGATCCACAATAAGACACTCTATACTGACGCTCTATTTAAAAAAAAAATAAAAGATTTTGAATTAATAACCTAATTTTACACCTTAAGGGGCTAGAAAAAGAAGAGCAAACAAAACCCCAAGCTAGCAGAAGGAAATAATAAAAAGCAGCAATAAAGACTAGAAAAAGAATAGAGAAAATGAAACCAAAGATTAGTTCTTTGAAAAGATCAACAAACATTTTTGGAAAACTTTTAGTTAGACTGACTAAAAAGAAAAGGAGAGACTCAAATTACTAAAATCAGAAATGAAAGTGGGACATTACTGCTGCTCTTTTGATGATTAAAAAATTACAAGAGAATAATATGAACACCAACAAATTGGATAACCTACATGAAAAAGAATAATTCCTAGAAACACACAAACTACCAAAACTGACTCAAAAGACACAGAAAATCTGAACAGAATTAGAAGTAAGGTGATTGAATCAGTAATCATAAACCTTTCAACAAGTCCAGTACCAGATGGCTTCACTGGTGAATTCTACCAAGCATTTAAAGACAAATTAACATAAATACCCCTCAAACTCTTCCAAAAGATATAACAGTAGAGGAAACACTTCCTAATTCATTCCATGAGGCCACCATTATCCTGATACCAAAGCAAGACAAAGACACTACAGGAAAACCTTTAGACCAATACCCTTTATGAATGTCGATGTGAAAATCCTCAAAACACTAGCAAACAGAATCCAGGAGTATATTAAAAGGACCACGCAACATGGCCACATGGGCATTTCAATACAATACACCACATTAATGGAATGAAGAAAAAAAGTACATGATTATCTCAATCGATGCAGAAAAAAGCATCTGACAAAACCCAACATCTTTTCATGATAAAAGTACTTGATAAATTAGGAATAGAAGAAAAGTCCCTTAACATAATAAAGGGCATATATGAAAAATCTACGGCCAATATCACACTCAATGGTGAAAGAATGAAAGCTTTCCCCCTAAGATCAGGAACAAGACAAGAATGTTTATCCACTTTTCTGACTTCTATTCAACATAGTACTGGAAATTCTAGCCAGAGCAATGAGGCATGGGGAAAAAAAAAAATAAAAAGGCATCCAGATTGAAAAAGAAGAAGTAAAATTATTTCTATCTGCAGAAGACATAATCTTATATATAGAAAATTCTAAAAGTGGCACAAAAAACTGGCTAGAGCTAATAAATTCAGCAAAGTTGGAGAATAGATCAGAACCCACCAAAAAAATCCACTGTTTTTCTACATATTGGAGCTGAAAAATATAAAAAGGAAATTTATAAAACTTCATTTCCAATAGCATCAAAAAGAATAAAATACTCAGGAGTAAATGTAACCAAGGAACAACTGTATACTGAAAACAAAAAGTTGCTGAAAGAAATTAATATGAACTAAATGAAAAGAAATCACATGTTCATGGACTGAAGGACTTAATATTGTTAAGATGGCAATATTCCCCAAAGTGATCTATAGATTCATTATATTCCCAAAGTTTCAATAGCTTTTTTTGCAGAAATGAAAAAGCCAACCCTAAAATTCAAATGGAAATACAAGGAACCCTAAATAGCTGAAACAACCTTGAAAAAGAACAACAAAGTTGGAGGACTCACACTTCTGGATTTCAAAACTCACTACAAAGCTTCGGTAATCAAAACAGTGAGGTACTAGCACACGGACAGATAGATCAGTGAAATATAATTGAGAGTGCAGGAATAAACCCCAACATTTTTGGTCATTTAATTTTCAAAAAAATTGCCCAAACCATTCATGGAGGAAAAGAACAGTCAATCGTTCTTTTCTGACATTTGTTCTGACAAATGATGTCAGAACAACTAGATAGTCACATATAAAAGAATGAAGATGGACCCTTGCCATATACCATAGACAATAACTAACTCGAGACGGATCAAGGATATTAAATGTAAGAGCTAAAACTGTTAAAACTCTTAGAAGAAAACAGAGGGACAAACCTTCATGACCTTGGATTTAGCAGTGGTTTCTTAAACAATGATGCCAAAAGCATGAGCAACAAAAGAATAAATTAGACTTCACCAAAATTAAAAATGTTTGCATATGAAAGTTTTACATACCAAGATAGTGCAAAGAAAACCCACAGAATGGGACAAAGTATCTGTAAATCATGTATCTGACCAGGTTCTATTACAAAGAACTCCTTTTCCCAAAG
This sequence comes from Gorilla gorilla gorilla, assembly GCF_029281585.2. Taxonomy (NCBI): domain Eukaryota; kingdom Metazoa; phylum Chordata; class Mammalia; order Primates; family Hominidae; genus Gorilla; species Gorilla gorilla. The sequence continues at coordinate 86,695,342 of NC_073224.2, read as the reverse complement.
AATAAAGACAAATGGCCAAGAAGCACATGAAAAGCTCAATGTCATTAGTAATTAGGGAAAGGCAAATCAATACCAAAATAAGATACCATTTGATATCCACTAGTATAGTAATAATTACAGAACAGAAAATAACAGGTGTTAGTGAGGATACGGAAAACTGAATTCTTATACATTGCTGGTGGGAATGTAAAATGGTGCAGTCACTAGGGAAAACACTTTAGTGGTTCCTCAATGAATTAAACATAGAATTACCATATGGTCTGGCAATTCCAGGCCTAGGTATACACCAAAAGATAGAAAACAAGTGTTCAAACAAAAACTTGTACAGTAATGTTCACAGCAGCTTTATTCCCAATAGCCAATAGGTAGAAACAACCCAAATGTCCACCACCAGATGAGCAATAAATAAACAAAATGTGGTATATCCATAAAATGGAATACTGAATTAGTCAATTTTATGTTGCTATAACACAATACCTGAGACTAGGTAATTTATAAGGAAAAGGGGTTTATTTAGCTTACAGTTCTGCAGGCTGGGAAGTTCAAGGGCATGACTCTGGCTTCCAGCGAGGGCTTTTGTGCTTCATTATAACACAGTGGACAAGATCAAAGGGGAAGTGAGAAAAGAGAATACCCAAGGGTCTTCCTGGCTTTATAACAACCAACTCTAGAGGGAACTAATCCATTCCCAAGAGAACTAATCCAGTCTCACTAGAGCAAGAATTCACTCACTCCAGCAAGAACAGCACCAAGCCATTCATGAGGGATCCACCCCCAAAACTGAAACACCTCCCAGGCTCCAGCTCCCAACACTGCCACAATGGGGGACCAAGTTTTAACACGAGCTTTGGTGGAAACAAACTATATCCAAACCACAGCAAATATTATGCAGCTATATAAAGGAATGAAGTACTGATACATGCTACAACACAGATGGACCTTGATATACTATGTGAGAAATGCTTGACACAAAAGCCACACACTTTTTTCATATAGCACGCACAAATACAATAAATATCAGTATATTTTAAAGTTTGTATTACTTGCTAGAGTGTAAATTCCATGAAGGCAGGGAATATATTTATGTTTCATTTACCAAATATGTTTTATCACTTGGCTTAATGACTTTTACACAGTAGAATCTCAACTATTAAATGAATGAACAAATGTTGTTCACTTTTAATATCCTTCAATAGTTCACCAATGCACTCAAAATAAAGTCTCAACTCTTTACTAAAGCGCTTAAGTCCCATATGATTTGGCTCATATTTCTTTCTAGTCTTATTCTGACTTTACTTAATAATCTATGTTTCAGGCACCTTGCTGAGTGCTGGGAATACAATGGGAAGTAAGATAGACACATAGCACCTTACTTTTATGAACTTTATAAACCAGAAGGAAATATAAAGTAGTAAGTTTAGGGAAAAGCAAGGTATTAAGTATCATGAGACTCTAACAGGTATACCTGATCTGGATTGTGAGGTGGGAAAGGGAAGTTCAGGAAAGCTTTCTGGAAAAAGTGGTATTTATGTCACAACAGGAAAGATGAGGAATTAGCGGGGCAAAGAACAGGGCAAGTTCCAGATGAAGGAAGGGCATGTAAGAATCAAACACCAAAACACATAGGGATTCAAAAAAAATTATTTTTGTAAGACCAAAATATGGAATTACTCAGGTAGGAAGGGACTGAAAATATACTGCTATCTGCTGTCTTGTTAAAAACAAAATATAAAAGTAAAAATATTGTTAAAGAATATATGTAATCATGGTCAAAAAACAATAATTAAAATGGAAGGTTCTATCAGACATCACAAATGTTTTCCATCAGGCCTGTATAAATACATGTCTCCTGTATACTTCTAGTCTGAAAACAGACAATTCAAACTTTTTATTATTTATAGTAAAAATTAGATGAAATTGAGAAATGTATTTTTCAACCTTTTCAGATTCTAATCTCATTTTACTTCAAACATTACATTGACTGGCTTGGTTTTAATTTTGGAACTTTAGATAGCATGTATTTAAAAGCAAACAATAGGTTTAGAATTATAAGTCACAGTATGCCTGAGTGTCCATACTGGTACGATAATGTTAAGAAAAACTACCTCTGACACAAATATATTACATGAAAATCAGCTAATGGTATAACAGCGGCTCTTTGTTCCGGAACAATTTTGAATTTAAAGTTAAAAGACAATTTATTTTCTTCTGTCACAAAATTTTTAACGAAGGTATTTTTAAAACCAACGTTAAGTAAAATTCAGTGAGGAAATAAACACTGATGTAGGCTTATATATTCATTTAAAAATTTTTACTGACAAAGTCTGGCTATTTGCCAGTTTCAGATATATTTACATAAAATAAAAAAGACAGTCAATATATGCCTGTCTTGCCAGGACAATAGAGTTGATTTATTTATTATACAATTGTTTGAATCCCTTTTATGAGTCTACTAACACTTGGAAGATCTTTCTGTGATGATGAGAGCTCAGCCAAACCAGAATAAAAATATTCACTACAAGTGTATTATGACTTGAAATAATACCACCACCTTACATTCATGTTTTATTTTTTAAAAGTATTTCATCTTTCGTCCTTGTATCTCTCAGAAGGTAACACCTGTCCCATTTTCAGATGAGGAAACCGTGCCCAAAGGAATACATGAGACTTTTCCAGGGTATTTACTGAATCAGTACTGAATTAAAATTTTTTTCTATTGGATCACTGCTTACTCTTGGTTCAGTGGGAGGTATCTTTTTTTTTTTCCAAATCAGGAATGATCTGAGTATTTGCCAGCACCCAAATAATCCCAACAGACTACAATTTTTTTGAGTAACTGATACTATATTTAAAAGAAATTATGGCCTATTTTATTGTCATCAAACTTCTGAACAAACCTCTTAATAATTACTAAATGTCCTACAAAAATTATGTTGTATACATGGGAGTCAAATGGATGACATGGATGCGGAAAGCAGAAAGAGACTGGAAATCAACATCTCAATTCAGCCTTCCAAAAAGTAGAATCCACCACTTCTTTCCCCTTCATCATTTCAAAAGCCCATGGCAATGAACCCCAAACTGAGGCCTGAGGGCGGATGCACCAGACTTTATTCCCAGGCTCTCATGGGATTTATCTATTATGGGAAAATGGAGAGTCTGGGAAGAGGCGAAAAAAAAAAAAAACAAAGACGCGGTTTACCTTGCCCTACTTCCCTCTCCCCCTGGAATAAGGTGATGTAGCGAAGAAACCATCTTTCAATGCTGTCAGGGCTCCGCCGAGTCAGGTCAAAGGACCTTGAAACCCCCCCCAGAGCTCTCCTTTTTTCTCCACTTCACCTTTTCCCTCTCCTTTCGGTGACTTCTCTCCCTGCTTCCCATCCCGTCTGCTAAACTAGCGTTGCCCAGTGACATCTCACAGCCAACCCAAGAACATCTTCAGGGCCCTGGCAAGGAGGGTAGGACAGAGCCTTGGGGAGTCGTCACCTTTTGAGGTATCTGGCGTCCTCCCCTTGCATGGCGGCAGCGGCAGCGGCGTGGGGAGGATGGGGTATCTTGAGAGGCAGGCGCGGTTATTTCCGGGGACGGTGGCCAAAGTACCCTCACACCCAGAGGCGATGACAGTCCTGAGGCCTGCAAGGCGGGGCAGCAGCGGCGCTGTGGTTACCACGGTGAAGCCTCCAGCTCCTCCCACAGCTTCTGTGCCCCAAAACACTGGAGCGGCCCAGACCCGCCCAGAGTCGCCTAAGCTGGGCCGTCAGGACGCATGCGCTTGCTCTGCACCTCTTGTATGCGCAGGCTCAGTCTGAGGCGCTGGCCTCAGAGTTTGACGCACCGGGTAGCCGAGCAGGGAAGTTTTGGTGCAGATTTGAGCGTCCGTGTATAAGGAGTGGCTCCGTAGTCACCGCCCCCTTGAGGATGGGAATAGAAAGGGCTGTCAGGTCAGCTTGAAAGGAGGGAGGGGAATCCGATAACCTTTTAGTTAGCGAATGCTATAGAGCAGTCCAGCTAATAAGGGAGGTTTCTATTTGGGGGCCTGAATGGCACTGATTGCACTTACAAGCTCTAACTTGTGGAGATAATCTGACCGTTGTACAAAATGGATATAATTAATATCAACTTTGAAGGCGGCAAGTCTGTCACTTTGATGTCTTAAATCTAGAATACACCTCCCCCAACCAAAACAAACAAACAAACAACAACAACAAAAAACAGTTCCTGAAATTCCAACTCCACCAATTATCCCGAACTCAAGGTATGTTTAGAATTGCTTCTTCTGAGGCAGGCAATTGTTAGCAGTGCAGGGCATAGGAAAGAAGGGTTCTTTTTTAACTGCATGTTCTCTGGTTTAAGATCTATTCCCATGGGTTCAGCTATTACGTCTATGCAAATGATATAGGTTCATTTATTTGATAAATGTGAATTGAGGGCTGGCTGTGTGCCAAACACCAAACCAGGCTCTAGGGATGCAAAGAAAGCACCTCTACTCCCCCTGCTCACCTATAATCTTGTCACTTATTCACTGTCTTCTAGTCCTGTTTTCCCAGTTGCTTTGAGACGTGCACGTAGTTGCTCTGCTGCTTTTTTCAAATGCAGTACATTGATGCAATTATTGATTATCCGTTATGTGTAAAACACCATGTTAAGGCACTGCATGGTATATTAAATATAGAAATATAGTCCTTACCCAACAAAATATATTTTTATCTTCCCACCCATTCACACCAGCTACACTATTTCTGTAGATGTTATAGTCATTCTTTCATTCTGAAAGGGAAGAAAATTTGCAGCTAATTTTGACTCCTTCCTCTGTATCATGCCCTCTTACTAAACTGTTCAAAATTCTATCTTTTCTTCCTTCAAGATATTCAGGTAGTCCAGTTTTTTTCTACATTCTTACTTCTACCAATAGTCTAATCACTTTATACCTAGAGTACTGCAATTCCTTCCTCATTGGACTTCCTATTTTTTGTTTTTCTAAATATTAACTCTGCAAACTAATGTAAAATTTTACAAATTATCATTTATAACACCTTTAATGGTAATATAGCAGGCTAGATTACTTTAAAATCTTCACAATACATAAAATTGGAAGACCAAAATATACATTAAAATGCATAGATAATATAACAAGGATTTTTGGAATGTAAGTTAGCTCCTTGAGCTCAGAGAACTTATTTATTTCACTTTTGCATTCAGCCCATAGTTGTCACTGAATAAAAATTTTGGTGTTGAAAAAATGCAAACCTGAGCTTGAAAAAACAATAGCAACAACAACAAAAAAACCTGAAGAAAATGCCCAGAGGCCAGAAAGAAAGAGAGAGCTGGAAACCAGAGCAATAAATAGATAGCTGAAACTGGGACTGAACTAGATAAGCTGTCTGTCTGTGGCAGGAAAAGTACAAGATGAGCCTGGAACATTTTATGCTTGACAGTAAGGACATAGTCAAAGACTAAGAAGATAAGATTATGTAAAAAGGACACTAGTGAATTTGAGGCAATTTGGGAATCAAATGGAATTACTGGGATTGATTTAAGATATTAAATAAATAAAAAAATGAAATCCATAATGATACTCAACAACATAGAAAAACAGGGAAAAAAGAACCCCACTTCCATTGGAGGCAACTGCTACATCAGATCTTTACTCTGAAAGCTGGTAATTAAAAGAAAGAAGGATTTAATCTAATGCATTTGGAAATAAACCAGATTTCACCTCCTTTTAACGAGGAAAAGCTCTTCTTAACAGAAAATACCTGGTAGGAATGGAGAAAAATAATGATAGTTACTATTTTGCAAGCACCAATAAACAATGGATTCAAATAAGCCCTATTGATTTACTTTAAAATAATTTAAAGTGAGGCAAAGTTTTACCCCGCATATTTCTTTATAATTCTAAAGGAAAAGAAATGTTACTTTACAATGAGGAGATCTAGCTGTCAGCATTTTAAACAGACAAGCAAACAGCATCATTAGTGAGAGGTGAACCCAGCTGGACTTCTGGGTTGGGTGGGGACTTGGAGAACTCTTCTGTCTAGCTAGAGGGTTGTAAATGCACCAATCAGCACTCTGGGTCTAGCTAAAGGATTGTAAATGCACCAATCAGCACTCTGTACAAACGCACCAATCAGTGCTCTGTGTCTAGCTAAAGGATTGTAAACGCACCAATCAGCACTCTGTAAAAACGCACCAATCAGCACCCTGTGTCTAGCTAAAGGATTGTAAATGCACCAATCAGCACTCTGTAACACCAATCAGCAGGATGTGGGCGGGGCCAAACAAGGGAATAAAATGTCAGATTATTTTGTAAAGTTGAATAGGCACATACTCTAAATCTCAGCAATTCTACTCCTAGTTCTACACTTCATGAAATTGTTCCAAAATCATTGGAGAAGTATTGAGCTTAGTAGAAAATGAAAAACGGAAAGACAATAACAAAATACTTTTGCAGGAGAATGAATGAATACATTTGAAATATTCACACAATACAATAATATGCAACAGAGAAAGTTGATGAACTAGAACTTTACATATGACATGGACGAATATTAGAAACATGATACTGAGTGAAAAATTGTGGCAGATTAAATACAGCATGATGCTTTATTGAAATTGCACTATAATTTAAAAACAATAAAACGTATTCTTCCTGGCCTACAGTTCTCTAAGTTTTGAAAAACTCTTAAGTCATATAATTACCTGCACAATCATAGAGCAGTTCTGCCATCCTCCAAAATTCCTTTGTATCCTTTGGAGTCGCCTTATCCCCACAACCCCAGGCCCTGGTAAATACTGATCTGTTTTCTGTTCCTATAATTTTACCTTTTCCAGAACGTCATCTGAATGTAATGATAGGTGCTGTAACCTTTTGAATCTAGTTTCTTTCATTTAGCACAATGCATTTGAAGACAATCCATGTTGTTTTTCGGTCCTTTTTTTTATTATTATTGTTAAGTACTATTCCATGGTATGAATGTACCATAGTTTATTCATTTGCCAGTTGAAAGACATTTGAATTGCTTCTAGCTTTTGGCAACTATGAATAAAGCTACTAAAAAAATTTACATACAGATTTTTGTGTTAGTTAGTTTTCTTTACTCCTGTTCAATTATCTAAGAATAGGTTTACTCAGTTGTATGGTAAATATATGAATGACTGTACAAAACCACCAAACTGTTTTCCAAAATGAATGCCGTTCTGCATTTCTACCAACAATGTATGAGTTCAGATTTAGTCACATCCTTTCCAGCACTTGGTATTTTGTTTTTTTTTTTAATTTGTCTGTTTACTCTCATCATTCTAATAAGTTTGCAGGGCTATCTCACTTGATTTTAATTGAATTTCCCTGATTATTAATGGTATGAGCATATTTTCATATGTTTAATTACCATTTCTATACCATTTTTGAATTCTCTTCAAATTTTTTGTCCATTTTTAATTTATATTTTTGCCGGACTGATAAACTGAGCACAGAGATATCAACAGGTAAGTAGATAAGGAGGACAAATTACTAATATCTGAAATGAAAGAAGGGACATCATTCAGATTCTACAGGTATAAAAATGATAATTTGAAAATTATGAACAACTTTATACTAATAAATTTAATGACTTAAATGAAATAAGCAAATACCTTGAATGATATTTATTAAGATGGCGACAAGAACAAAGAGAAAATGTTAAAGCTCTTTATCTCTTAAAGAAATTGAATACCTAATGACAATATTTCCCACAAAATACACTTCAGACACAAATAGCTTCACTTATGCATTCTACCGAGCAAGTAATTAAGATAATGTCAATTTAGATACTTTCTGAAAATATAAAATGAAAGCGTGTCTACCAATTAATTTTAAAAGGTCAGCATTATCCTGATATCAAAATTAGAAAATGGTATTACAAAATAAGAGCTACAAATATCCTTAGTGAACATATGTGCAAAACTCTTTAACAAAATATTAGCAAATCAAACCAGCAATACATAAAAAGAATGCTATGACCAAATGGGGTTTATCCCAGGAATGCAAGGTTGGTTTAATACATGAAAATCCAATAATTAATTTGCCATATTGCTATATAGTTTGCATACTTGACCCTCCAAACCTTATGTTAAAGTTTGATCTCCGATGTTGGAGACAGGGCCTAATGGGAGATGTTTGGGTGATGCAGACAGATCCCTCATGGATGACTTTGTACTGTCCTTGTGGTAATTAGTGAGTTCTTGCTCTATTAGTTCCTGTGAGAGCTGGTTGACAAAAAGAGCCTAGCACCTCCCCCACCTCTTGCCTCCTATCTTGCCATGTGATCACTGCACATGCTGGCTTCCTTTCCCCCTCCGTCTTGAATGGAAGCAGCCTGAAGCCCTCACCAGAAGCAGATACTGGCCCCCTACTTCTTGTACAGCCTGAAGAACAATGAGCCAAATAAACTTTCTTTATAAATTACATAATCTCAGGTATTCCTTTATAGCAACACATATGAACAAAGACACATATTAACAATGTAAAGGTAAAAAATCATATGGTCATCTCAACAGAAGCAGAAAATTAATATAATGGAATTCATGATTTTAAAAAACTATTAGCAATCTAAGAATAGAAAGTGACTTCTTCACCCTAATAAAGCATACTTATATGGGTTTACTTCTGGGTTCTCTATTCTGTTTCATTGGTCTATCTGTCTTTTTCATGCCAGTATAATACTGTTTTAATTACCATAGCTTTGTAATATATTTTGAAATCAGGTAATGTAATGCCTCAATCTTTCTTCTTCTTTCTCAAGATCATTTTGGCTTTTTAGAGTTCTTTGTGGTTCCATATGGACTTCAGGTTTTTTTTTTTTAATATTTCTATTAAAAGAATGCCAATGTATTTTGATAGAGATAGCATTGAATATGTAAATTGCTTTGGCTAGTATGGATTTTTTTTAACAATATGAAGTCTTCCAATCTATAAACAAGGGGTGTCTTTCCATTTATTTGAATAATTTTGGTAGAATTATCCCTACATATTTATTGTTTTCAGGTGATATTATCAGTGGTGTTTGAAAAACCATATAGATTGGAAAGGAAAAGTAAAACTATTTTGATTTACAAATAAAAAGCTACTAGACCTAATAATTAGTAATATCATAGAATATAAAGTTACTACAAAAATCAGTTGCATTGACTTATACTAGCAATGAAAAATTGAAAAATAAAATTTATAAACACCATTGATAATACCACCAGAGAGCAATAAATATGTAGGGATAAATCTACCAAAATTTGTTCAAGACCTATGCACTGAAAACCATGAAACAGCACTAAGAGAAATTAAATATGCCCTAGGAAAATGGAAAAGTGTGTCATGTCTATAGATTGAATGATTCAATATTATTAGAACATCAATTTTACTCAAATTTACCTATAGATTCTATATAATTCCAATCAAATACTAGCAATTTTTTTTTACAAATTGACAGGTTGATTATTTTATATGAAAATGCAAAGGACCTCTAAGAGTTTACATAATTTTGAAGAACAAATTTGAAGGGCATCATGATTAAAAGACCTACTATAACTTTATTAGTCAATTCAATGTGTATTGGCATAAGGATATACATATAAATAGATTAATAGAAGAGAATAAAAAATAAAGAATAGAAAGAGAATGACTCACTTATGGTTCAGTTAACTTTTCAGATAATTTCTTAAAACTTTTTTAAATTCACAGAAAGTTGCAGAAACGGTACAGAGATATCTAGGTACCTTCACCTAGTTTCACCCAGTAGTTACATCTTCCATAAATGTATTGTAATCAGAAACCCAAAAACTGATATCAGTACAATGTATGTATATAATTCTATGCCATTTTATCATGTGTGTAAATTCCTGTAACCACTACCTCAATCAGTATCTAGAATTATTCTGTCACCACAAAGATCTACTGAAATTTACATTTCATTGGATTGAATGAAATGTAGAAACTGCATCTCCCTTTGTCAGTTTACTCTCTTCCATTTTTAATAAAATTATCTTTAACATTTCCTTTACATACATTTAGAACTATATCAGTGTTATCATTTTGCTTTAATCATGAAACAATTTAGAAAACTTAAGAGAAGGAAGGTCTATCACCAAAATTTAAAACTTCCCTTTGAAAGACACCATTAAGAAATGAAATGGTAAGTCACAGACTGAAAGTATTTGCCATAAATCTATATGACAAAATAATTGTATTCATGATATAAAGAGAACTATTACAAGTCAATAAAAATTCTAAATGACCTAACTAAAAATGAGCAATTAATTTACAAAAATGTCATAAAAGGAGATACATCGCTAGCTAATAAGCACATAGTGACTCAACTTTATTAGTTATCATGGAACTGGAAATTTAACCACAGTGAAATACACTATTATACACCTATATTAGTTTTCTATTGCTGCAGTAACAAATGGTAACAAACTTAGTGGCCTAAAACTTAAATTTATTGTCTTACTGTTCTGTAGATCAGAAGTCTGCAATGAATCTCACTAAGTTAAAATCAAGATACCAAGAGGGCTTTGCTTTTTTCTGGATGCTCTAGAATAGAATCGGTTTCCTTGCCATTTTCAGCTGTTACAGGCCATCCACACTCCTTCACTGATGGCCTCTTTCCTCCATCTTCAAAGCCAGCAACAGTGGCCCAAGTTCTTTTCATTATTGCCATCTCACAGGTCCTTCTTCTCTTATCACATCTCTCTATGACCACAGCCAGGAAAGGTTTTCCACTTTTAGGGATGCATGTGGGCCCCACTGGATAATTCAGGATAATCTCCCCATGTTAAAGTAGGTCCTTAACTTTAATCACATCTATCAAGTTCCTTTTGCCATGTAGGTAATATATTTACAGGTTCCACAGATGGGATGTGAGTACCTTTTTTTGTGGGGGTGGGTGAGAGGGGTGGGAGCATTATTTTACCTGCCACAATACCTACCACCATAATGATTAATATTAAATTGTCAGACAATACCAATTGGTGGTAAGAATGTGGAGCTACTGGAGTTCTAATACTTGTGAGAATGCAAAATGGTACAACCTTTTGGAAGACAGTTTTATAGTTTCTTCAACAGTTAAATGCATATTTTCAATACAACCAGCAATTCCACTCCTATGTATCTACCCAAGAAAAATGAAAACATATGTCCACAACAATTGCTCACAAATGTTCATGGTAGCTTTATTAATAATGACAGAAAACTTGAAACAACCCAAATGTCTATTAACATGTCAACTGATACAAATTGTGGGATATTCACACAATGGATACTACTTAGCATCAAGAAAAATCAAAACTACTGATATATGCAACATGAATAAATCTTTAAAAAACTCATTATGACGAAAGAACCATATGGTTTGATTCCGTTTATAAGAAATTCTTGAATAGAAAAAAAGCACACCCCGATCTATTATGACAGAAAGTAGATAAGTGGTTGCCTTGTGCTAGTGATAGAGGGTGGATAGACTGCAGCCAGGCTGGAGGAAACTTTAGGGTAATGGTCACCCATGTGAATACAATTATTAAAACTCATCAAGCTGTATACTTGCATTCATTTTATTGCATGTAAATTTTAAAAATTTTGTATAAAAATAAATTATACTTTCTCTTTGTTGTATATAAATTATTTCCTAACGTGATTGTTTTAAAAGATATAATGAGCAAGGAAAAAAGCAGTAAGCCAAATGGGTGGATTAAATAGCATATTAAACACAGTTGGCCCGGCATGGTGGTTTATACCTGTAATCCCAGCACTTTGGGGTGCCAAGGTGGGAGGATCAGTTGAGATCAGGAGTTCGAGACCAGCCTGGCCAACATAGTGAAACCCCATCTCTATCAAAAATACAAAAATTAGCCAGGTGTGGTGGGGCATGCATTTAATCTCAGCTACTTGGGAGGCTGAGGCATGAGAATCGCCTGAACCCAGGAGGCAGAGGTTGCAGCGAGCTGAGATCATGCCACTGCACTCCAGCCTGGGCAACAGAGCAAGACTCTGTCTCAAAAAATAATAATAAAATAAACACAGTTGAAGAGAAAATTTGTAAATATTAAGAGGAAATAATACAACACAGCGTGATAGAGAAAACCAGTTCTTAAAAAGGGGTTAAGGGATGGGAAGGATAACATGTAAAGATCCATAAGCTTTTAATATGACTGCTGGAAAAAAAGAATAGAGAGACTAGAGACAAGCCAATATTTAAGACTGGAAAACATCCTGAGTTAATCAAAGACGTGAATCCCAAGCAGGATAAATAAAACAAATTCATTACTGAAATTAGAGAATTCCAAAGATAGAGATCTCAGAAGCCATCATCAGTTAGTAATTTTTTGTGTGCTAATTTTTCATTTCTATTTCGTTCTCATCTCCCAAACGGATTATAAATTGTTGAGTGAAGAAACCAATCTCATTCAGCACTTGGACTCCCGTTATTCTGTGGTGTAGTGGCTAAGAACATGAATTCTTCTGGAGTAAGAACTTGGTTAGTGTGCCTGTTCTACCGCTTATTTACTTTTGACCTTGGGCAAGTTAAACTCTGTAATGTTCAATTTTCTCATCTGTAAAATAGGGGTAATAGTCTTTATGTCCTAGAGTTATTGTAATGTTAAATGAGATAGCATACATAAATTTATACCAGTGTATTTATCACATTAAGGGCAGCAATTGATATTAGCTGGACCAGGTGTTTGCAAACTTAGTTAATTTATTACCTACCTACCATTTATTAATTACCACCTGCCATTTATTAATCATATGACTACTCACCCACATATCCCTTATTAATTATATGACTCTGGACAAGTCACTTAAGCACTCTGTGTGTACTTCATTTAGAAAAATTGGGGGACATACCCATATTGCCAAAGATTATTGCAAGGATATGAAGAGTTGATATTTTGTTAGAATCTTATAAATTTTAAAGTTACATGAAAACGATGATGTTATTATTATTTCAACTTTATTCTTAAATTTGTCAACTGTATTTTGAATACTAGCCACAGCGGGGTGTTTAAAAGTACTGAGAAAAGTGATTGCTGCCTCACAATTTTACAATTTGACAGGAGAGAAAGAGTACAAAGATGCCTAACACCAATGACAGAATCATTTAAATACAAATAATCCCATTGATACACCAACATGGCTAAAGATGGTTTCTGAGGGCTTTAGAGATATAGGAGTCAGTCTGGGTTGCATTGGGAAGCCTTTTGTTAATACCACAGTTTGTTCCATCAAGCAAAACTCTTTTTCCTAGAAGCCTTTTGTAAGCTTCAGATGCAGTACAGTGCCTTCTCTGTTCTACTGCATGTACTGTACTTTATGTGCATTATTTGTTTATACCTCTATCCTCTCCAATAACAGGGATTAAAAAGGCATAAAATCATGGATGTCCAATCACAGTGCATGGCACGTAGTACTAAGACAATAAATGGCAACTGCTGCTATATCAAATACAGTTACTGCCTTCAAGGAGCACATGAACTAGTCACTAGGTATATAAACAAATAATTATTGACTATATTAATGCTTTCATAATAGCAGCATGACACAAGTAGGATGCTGGCACAAAAGGGAATAATCCACTTATCTTGGAGGATAGAGACTCACAGTAGGACTCACAAAAGCTGAATAAAATTTTGCTTAGCAGAGAACATAACAGGGATATTATAGAGAAAGGCGATGGTACATAACAAGGACACAAAAGTATGAAATATCATGGTACAGTTAGGTAACTGTACGTAGTTTGAGACAGAATTAGGTTTGGGTGTAATGGCATGAAAAATAAGTTGGGAAAAGACAGCAGGGGCAAGATCATGGAGAACCTGGTATACGAGAACATGGTATTTGAATATTTCCTGCAGGCATGAGGACCCATTGAAGAATTTTAATATAGGAAAGTCGTATGCTAAGATTTATTACTTTCAGCAATATTCATTTCTCTATATTTTGTCCACACAGCAACGGAAAACAGAGGGGTAAGAATTACATTTTAAAAATACTCCAAATGTGTTGTTTATAAATTTCAATCCTGATTTGCTTCAACAGTACATAGAAAATCTTTCTTACCTTGTGATTGCCTTTGGGATGACATCAAATGGCCAGTGGGGCCCAAGGAGCCCATATCCACTGGCTATCAATGCCATTATCCTGCCACCTTTCCAATTAGTTTGAGCTCATGTAGCACATCTTAATCCAAAGGAGATTTCAGTTAAAAGGACCCTTTAAAATAATTCTCTTCCTGGTGGTGGTAACCACTGTTTCAACTAGTATGATGTAAGACAATAACTATGACATCATTGGGTTGCTCCTAGGATCAGGAATGGGGCGTGGCCCACTAGGATAATGAATAATGAATTCCTGTGCTTTTTTCTTTCACCAGATTCTCTTATAGTCTGAATAATACTTTGAGAAAATAGTCATGCAATATGCCAAACTGATGAACCTTAAAGACACAGTCAAATGAATGTGTTATTCAGTATGAATAATAGAGGTGTATTTAGTCACTTAACACCCATATGTGCACACACACACACATCTGTATTTGTGAATTTGTATATGTGGATTTATACATGTATGTTCAAATGGAAGTTCCTTGCAGGAGAGCATAGCTACTGTTATGCTTTCATGTGTATTCCTTTGCAGAGATGCACATAGCGTGGTGAGGAAGGACTATCATCTGAGTGTATCCAGCCATATCAGCTGTATTTATTAATTTAAACAAAATTTATGAGCAGGTATTGCTTTAGATTTGGGTATGGAAAAATGAATAGACACAGTTTTTGACTTGAATAGTTGTACCCAAATTCAGTAGGGATATACACAAAGTGAACAGATAAATGAAATTTAAAGTCATATATTCTGTGGTAGAGCTATAATGTGTCTCTATAGAAATCAAGGGGATGACTGTGGAATTGTTAGATACTTAATGCCGATTAGCAACAAGGCACTCTCCTAATTACTGAAGCTATAAGAAGCATAAGGTACAGATCTTATCCTACAGGAGTTACAGATCTAAGAATAGGCAATCAGGGAACATGTAATTGATGTCTCAGCCATATTTCCCACACACAGCTAATCCCTAGTCAAGTTTATTTTCTTCCTGGACTCTGCTATTTTCAACTGTTCTTATCTATTAATTTTGTTCTTATAAAGAAGATGGTATATCATCTCTTTTCAATTTATAAACTCACAACTCATAAACTCGCAGTGATAGAAATTACATTTGAGTTACAGATATGAAGGGGATCAGATCTCTCATTCAATATACATGTGTTTGGTGCATATTAAGCATTTCAGGCACAATTTGGAGCTAAAGTAGTAGCCCCAAAGATCATTTGACAGGACGGGATAAATTCAGGCAATGGCTTTATATTAGCATCCAGGGTTTCCTGCAAAATCTTAGGAGCTCCTTCTTCACCTCTTTAAGAAGAGGTATTGCCATAACAAAAGTGTTTGTGACATATCCTCAGAACCAGAGCTGCCGGTTCATTCCAGATTAGTTCCTGGTAACCGCCAACTGGCAATAATAACTTTGAAGTTGGATACAAAATATGATCTATGCTTCCAGGGTTGAAATATATTTTGTTTTAATGGGTGACATAATTTCAGCTTTTTAAGTATGGGGCCAAAATTAAATCATGTCATTTAAAAAATTTGACTTTAAAAATTTTACCTTTTGTATTCCTTTTCCTCCCTCCCTCCCTCCTTCCTCCCTCTCTCCTTCCCTTTTTTCTTCCTTCCTCCCTCCCCCCCCTTTCTTCCTTCCTTTCCTTCCAATAGCACATGTGTTATAGAAATAACTGCATATTGGAAATAGAATTGTTTCCAATTTTGGAAATTTTCACCCAAACCCATGTCTCTTAAATATTGTCATCACTATATCAGGAAAGGAAGCAGATATATATGAAGGATCATGAGAAATGGTGGAAATAAATCAGAATTTTTCCTGTGTTTGTTAGTGATGAAACATTTAAAAGTCATTTTTAGTTCACACCTCATTACCTTGTTCACATTGCCTATTTTATTTTATTTTTTAAAGGGAGAGGTAGAAAATAAAATGCTGGTACTTGCAACTCAGTCCTCTTCCTGCCTATCCTTCTCATTGGTGTACGAATTTTTTTTTCCAAATGAGTCAGACATTTGAGAGGACGCCAACATTGCTCTGAATAAAAGATGCTAGTATGCTATCAAAAAAAAACCAAAACAAAGTAAACAAAATGCTGCTTGTCCTCCTCACATTTGAAGACATTTATTCACATAGCTCTCCTCAGGACATGGTGATGTGTGTTTCTCTTTAAATGGTCTCTTGACTGAAACTTATCATAGAATTTCCACCGTAACCAAGTGAATATGGTGATGAAAATTATTTCTTATGAACGAAGGAAGCATTCACAGCATAAACATTTTTAGCAAGGTTGGTTTTATTTTACCTTATTAAAATATTCTCATAGGTTCCAGAATACTTTTTGTTTTCAGACCTTGAGATATTGGGTTAGGATCGATTCCAAGGTGATTTTGCTGCCAGTTCATTTGCACTTATAATACCATAAAATTGAACAAGTAAGAAAAGTCTGAACTAGAAAGTAAATTACAAACTAAAGGAACACATTCTATTCTATTTTGCTGGCCAATTTATTCAAAGCAAAGAAAAACAAAACAAAGAGGTTTATAAAAAGTGCTCATTAAATAAGTTTTGAATGGACATTTATAGAGAAGAGAAATAACCAAATAAATGGAAATTTTCTGGTATTTTGTTATATAGTAGTAGGCCTGCATTTAAATTGTTGCATGTAGGCCAATAGAGTGAAGATTATACAAAAATTGGGGCTTTTGCATTTTTTCTCTTAAATGATAGTATTCCTCATGGATATAGTAGTTGACAAGAGGAAAGATTGGATGATGGCGTTTTATTTACTTCTACAATACTTTGTTTCTATTCTGTTGGTTTCTGCTGGCTCAAGAATAATATGCTTTATCGCATTAAAAAACTATGTACTTGTGTGGAGGGAAGGGGGAGAAATATTTTTTGATGGCATTCTATGGGATAGGCACTAACAGAAACAAAAGTGTAAGAGGTAAAATTATCCATATTTTACTGACGAGAAAACAGAGATAGTTTGTACAAGTTATTAGTGCTTAGTTTATTTTTTATAAAATTTTATTTTACTTTTACCTTTCTGTTATAAACTAAAACACCAATACAGAAAACCACACAAGTCAGAGGCAAAGTTAGTGAATTTTTATAAGCAAACACCCTAGTAACCAGATCAAGACACAGAACTGTATCAGCCACCCCAGAAACACCTTCATGTGCCCCTCCCAATGTTAACCCCTTTCATCTCTTCAAAAGTAATCACTATCCTGACTTTGATACCAGTGACATCTCTGTTTTCCTTTAGGTTAAAACCCATGTGTGTAGCTCTAGAAATTACAGTTTAATTTTGCTCCTTTTAATCTTGATATGTCTGTTAAGTCTCTTTTAATTTAAATATTTCTCCTCTATCCTTTTGTTTTCCTTAGAATAAATCTGATTAAGAACCAACTGTATTTGACCTATAATGTTTCCAAATTCTGGATGGGCTGATTGCATGCTTATGATGGAGTTTATTATATTTTTCTTGCAAATATGTGTTTTATGCTAATCATCAGCTGAATCCGATGGCTCAATCAGACTCACATATGATGATTTGGGTAATATAAAAAGTGGTGTTATATTATTTACTCAGGGAACACAGAGTAACTGATGTTTACTTCTTTTTGGTGTCAGCAACCGCTAATGGTCAAGGCCACCAGTATTTATGCAATGTTTCTGTGGTCATTTTGGTTGTCTGAAGCTCATTCTCTAGTTTATTCCTTAGAAAGTACTCCGAGGAATAATATTTCTTGAGGTCTTTCATGTGGATAATAGTTGTCTGTGCTTTTTATATTTGAAGATCAGCATTAACTGGATATAAAATCCATGGCTCACATTTTCTTTCCTTAAGTACCTTAAATATGCTACTCTATTTTTTTTTTCTGGCAGAAAGTGTTGCTGTTTAACAGTCTTGATAATTTAATTTCCCTTCCCTTATAATCATATATTTTTTTTGCCTAGAAGACCAAAGATTTCTTTTTTACTCCTTAAAAAAGTTCAGTAATTTTACTAGAATTTTTTTTTATTATTATTATTATACTTTAAGTTTTAGGGTACATGTGCACATTGTGCAGGTTAGTTACATATGTATACATGTGCCATGCTGGTGCGCTGCACCCACTAACTCGTCATCTAGCATTAGGTATATCTCCCAAAGCTATCCCTCCCCCCTCCCCCCACCCCATAACAGTCCCCAGAGTGTGATGTTTCCCTTCCTGTGTCCATGTGATCTCATTGTTCAATTCCCACCTATGAGTGAGAATATGCAGTTTGGTTTTTTGCTCTTGCGATAGTTTACTGAGAATGATGATTTCCAATTTCATCCATGTCCCTATGAAGGACATGAACTCATCCTTTTTTATGGCTGCATAGTATTCCATGGTGTATATGTGCCACATTTTCTTAATCCAGTCTATCATTGTTGGACATTTGGGTTGGTTCCAAGACTTTGCTATTGTGAATAGTGCCGCAATAAACATATGTGTGCATGTGTCTTTATAGCAGCATGATTTATAGTCCTTTGGGTATATACCCAGTAATGGGATGGCTGGGTCAAATGGTATTTCTAGTTTTAGATCCCTGAGGAATCGCCACACTGACTTCCACAATGGTTGAACTAGTTTGCAGTCCCACCAACAGTGTAAAAGTGTTCCTGTTTCTCCACATCCTCTCCAGCACCTGTTGTTTCCTGACTTTTTAATGATTGCCATTCTAACTGGTGTGAGATGGTATCTCACTGTGGTTTTGATTTGCATTTCTCTGATGGCCAGTGATGATGAGCATTTTTTCATGTGTTTTTTGGCTGCATAAATGTCTTCTTTTGAGAAGTGTCTGTTCATGTCCTTTGCCCACTTTTTGATGGGGTTGTTTGTTTTTTTCCTGTAAATTTGTTTAAGTTCATTGTAGATTCTGGATATTAGCACTTTGTCAGATGAGTAGGTTGTGAAAATTTTCTCACATTTTGTAGGTTGCCTGTTCACTCTGATGGTAGTTTCTTTTGCTGTGCAGAAGCTCTTTAGTTTAATTAGATCCCATCTGTCAATTTTGGCTTTTGTTGCCATTGCTTTTGGTGTTTTAGACATGAAGTCCTTGCTCATGCCTATGTCCTGAATGGTATTGCCTAGGTTTTCTTCTAGGGTTTTTATGGTTTTAGGTCTAACATTTAAGTCTTTAATCCATCTCAAATTGATTTTTGTATAAGGTGTAAGGAAGGGATCCAGTTTTCAGCTTTCTACATATGGCTAGCCAGTTTTCCCAGCACCATTTATTAAATAGGGAATCCTTTCCCCATTGCTTGTTTTTCTCAGGTTTGTCAAAGATCAGATGGTGGTAGATATGTGGCATTATTTCTGAGGGCTCTGTTCTGTTCCATTGATCTATATCTCAGTTTTGGTACCAGTAACATGCTGTTTTGGTTACTGTAGCCCTGTAGTATAGTTTGAAGTCAGGTAGTGTGATGCCTACAGCTTTGTTCTTTTGGCTTAGGATTGACTTGGCAATGCGGGCTCTTTTTTGGTTCCATATTAACTTTAAAATAGGTTTTTCCAATTCTGTGAAGAAAGTCATTGGTAGCTTGATGGGGATGGCATTGAATCTGTAAATTACCCTGGGCAGTATGGCCATTTTCATGACATTGATTCTTCCTACCCATGAGCATGGAATGTTCTTCCATTTGTTTGTATCCTCTTTTATTGCATTGAGCAGTGGTTTGTAGTTCTCCTTGAAGAGGTCCTTCACATCCCTTGTAAGTTGGATTCCTAGGTATTTTATTCTCTTTGAAGCAATTGTGAATGGGAGTTCACTCATGATTTGGCTCTCTGTTTGTCTGTTATTGGTGTATAAGAATGCTTGTGATTTTTGCACATTGATTTTGTATCCTGAGACTTTGCTGAAGTTGCTTGTCAGCTTAAGGAGATTTTGGGCTGAGACAATGGGGTTTTCTAGATATACAATCATGTCATCTGCAAACAGGGACAATTTGACTTCCTCTTTTCCTAATTGAATACCCTTTATTTCCTTCTCCTGCCTAATTGCCCTGGCCAGAACTTCCAACACTATATTGAATAGGAGTGGTGAGAGAGGGTATCCCTGTCTTGTGCCAGTTTTCAAACGGAATGCTTCCAGTTTTTGCCCATTCAGTATGATAATGGCTGTGGGTTTGTCATAGATAGCTCTTATTATTTTGAAATACGTCCCAACAATACCTAATTTATTGAGAGTTTTTAGCATGAAGGGTTGTTGAATTTTGTCAAAGGCCTTTTCTGCGTCTATTGAGATGGTCATGTGGTTTTTGTCTTTGGCTCTGTTTATATGCTGGATTACATTTATTGATTTGCGTATATTGAACCAGCCTTGCATCCCAGGGATGAAGCCCACTTGATCATGGTGGATAAGCTTTTTGATGTGCTGCTGAATTCGTTTTGCCAGTATTTTATTGAGGATTTTTGCATCAATGTTCATCAAGGATATTGGTCTAAAATTCTGTTTTTTGGTTGTGTCTCTGCCAGGCTTTGGTATCAGGATGATGCTGGCCTCATAAAATGAGTTAGGGAGGATTCCCTCTCTTTCTATTGATTGGAATAGTTTCAGAAGGAATGGTACCAGTTGCCCCTTGTACCTCTGGTAGAATTCGGCTGTGAATCCATCTGGTCCTGGACTCTTTTTGGTTGGTAAGCTATTGATTATTGCCACAATTTCAGATCCTGTTATTGATCTACTCAGAGATTCAACTTCTTCCTGGTTTAGTCTTGGGAGAGTGTATGTGTCGAGGAATTTATCCATTTCTTCTAGATTTTCTAGTTTATTTGCGTAGAGGTGTTTGTAGTATTCTCTGATGGTAGTTTGTATTTCTGTGGGATCGGTGGTGATATCCCCTTTATCATTTTTTGTTGCATCTATTTGATTCTTCTCTCTTTTTTTCTTTATTAGTCTTGCTAGCAGTCTATCTATTTTGTTGATCCTTTCAAAAAACCAGCTCCTGGATTCATTAATTTTTTGAAGGGTTTTTTGTGTCTCTATTTCCTTCAGTTCTGCTCTGATTTTAGTTATTTCTTGCCTTCTGCTAGCTTTTGAATGTGTTTGCTCTTCGTTTTCTGGCTCTTTTAATTGTGATGTTAGGGTGTCAATTTTGGATCTTTCCTGCTTTCTCTTGTGGGCATTTAGTGCTATAAATTTCCCTCTACACACTGCTTTGAATGCGTCCCAGAGATTCTGGTATGTTGTGTCTTTGTTCTCGTTGGTTTCAAAGAACATCTTTATTTCTGCCTTCATTTCGTTATGTACCCAGTAGTCATTCAGGAGCAGGTTGTTCAGTTTCCATGTAGTTGAGCGACTTTGAGTGAGATTCTTAATCCTGAGTTCTAGTTTGATTGCACTGTGGTCTGAGAGATAGTTTGTTATAATTTCTGTTCTTTTACATTTGCTGAGGAGAGCTTTACTTCCAAGTATGTGGTCAATTTTGGAATAGGTGTGGTGTGGTGCTGAAAAAAATGTATATTCTGTTGATTTGGGGTGGAGAGTTCTGTAGATGTCTATTAGGTCTGCTTGGTGCAGAGCTGAGTTCAATTCCTGGGTGTCCTTGTTGACTTTCTGTCTCATTGATCTGTCTAATGTTGACAGTGGGGTGTTAAAGTCTCCCATTATTAATGTGTGGGAGTCTAAGTCTCTTTGTAGGTCACTCAGGACTTGCTTTATGAATCTGGGTGCTCCTGTATTGGGTGCATATATATTTAGGATAGTTAGCTCTTCTTGTTGAATTGATCCCTTTACTATTATGTAATGGCCTTCTTTGTCTCTTTTGATCTTCGTTGGTTTAAAGTCTGTTTTATCAGAGACTAGGATTGCAACCCCTGCCTTTTTTTGTTTTCCATTTGCTTGGTAGATCTTCCTCCATCCTTTTATTTTGAGCCTATGTGTGTCTCTGCACGTGAGATGGGTTTCCTGAATACAGCACAGTGATGGGTCTTGACTCTTTATCCAATTTGCCAGTCTGTGTCTTTTAATTGGAGCATTTAGTCCATTTACATTTAAAGTTAATATTGTTATGTGTGAATTTGATCCTGTCATTATGATGTTAGCTGGTTATTTTGCTTGTTAGTTGATGCAGTTTCTTCCTAGTCTCGATGGTCTTTACATTTTGGCATGATTTTGCAGCAGCTGGTACCGGTTGTTCCATGTTTAGCGCTTCCTTCAGGAGCTCTTTTAGGGCAGGCCTGGTGGTGACAAAATCTCTCAGCATTTGCTTGTCTGTAAAGGATTTTATTTCTCCTTCACTTATGAAGCTTAGTTTGGCTGGATATGAAATTCTGGGTTGAAAATTCTTTTCTTTAAGAATGTTGAATATTGGCCCCCACTCTCTTCTGGCTTGTAGGGTTTCTGCCGAGAGATCCGCTGTTAGTCTGATGGGCTTCCCTTTGAGGGTAACCTGACCTTTCCTTCTGGCTGCCCTTAACATTTTTTCCTTCATTTCAACTTTGGTGAATCTGACAATTATGTGTCTTGGAGTTGCTCTTCTTGAGGAGTATCTTTGTGGCGTTCTCTGTATTTCCTGAATCTGAACGTTGGCCTGCCTTGCTAGATTGGGGAAGTTCTGGATAATATCCTGCAGAGTGTTTTCCAACTTGGTTCCATTCTCCCCGTCACTTTCAGGTACACCAATCAGATGTAGATTTGGTCTTTTCACATAGTCCCATATTTCTTGGAGGCTTTGCTCATTTCTTTTTATTCTTTTTTCTCTAAACTTCCCTTCTCGCTTCATTTCATTCATTTCATCTTCCATTGCTGATACCCTTTCTTCCAGTTGATCGCATCGGCTCCTGAGGCTTCTGCATTCTTCACGTAGTTCTCAAGCCTTGGTTTTCAGCTCCATCAGCTCCTTTAAGCACTTCTCTGTATTGGTTATTCTAGTTATACATTCTTCTAAATTTTTTTTCAAAGTTTTCAGCTTCTTTGCCTTTGGTTTGAATGTCCTCCTGTAGCTCAGAGTAATTTGATCGTCTGAAGCCTTCTTCTCTCAGCTCGTCAAAGTCATTCTCCATCCAGCTTTGTTCCGTTGCTGGTGAGGAACTGCATTCCTTTGGAGGAGGAGAGGTGCTCTGCTTTTTAGAGTTTCCAGTTTTTCTGTTCTGTTTTTTCCCCATCTTTGTGGTTTTATCTACTTTTGGTCTTTGATGATGGTGATGTACAGATGGTTTTTGGTGTGGATGTCCTTTCTGTTTGTTAGTTTTCCTTCTAACAGACAGGGCCCTCAGCTGCAGGTCTGTTGGAGTACCCTGCTGTGTGAGGTGTCAGTGTGCCCCTGCTGGGGGGTGCCTCCCAGTTAGGCTGCTCGGGGGTCAGGGGTCAGGGACCCACTTGAGGAGGCAGTCTGCCCGTTTTCAGATCTCCAGCTGCGTGCTGGGAGAACCACTGCTCTCTTCAAAGCTGTCAGACAGGGACATTTAAGTCTGCAGAGGTTACTGCTGTCTTTTTGTTTGTCTGTGCCCTGCCCCCAGAGGTGCAGCCTACAGAGGCAGGCAGGCCTCCTTGAGCTGTGGTGGGCTCCACCCAGTTCGAGCTTGCCAGCTGCTTTGTTTACCTAAGCAAGACTGGGCAATGACGGGTGCCCCTCCCCCAGCCTGGCTGCCGCCTTGCAGTTTGATCTCAGACTGCTGTGCTAGCAATCAGCGAGACTCCGTGGGCGTAGGACCCTCCGAGCCAGGTGCGGGATATAATCTCGTGGTGCGCCGTTTTTTAAGCCTGTTGGAAAAGCGCAGTATTCGGGTGGGAGTGACCCGATTTTCCAGGTGCCGTCTGTCACCCCTTTCTTTGACTAGGAAAGGGAACCCCCTGACCCCTTGTGCTTCCCGAGTGAGGCAATGCCTCACCCTGCTTCAGCTCGAGCATGGTACGTGCACCCACTGACCTGCGCCCACTGTCTGGCGCTCCCTAGTGAGATGAACCCGGTACCTCAGATGGAAATGCAGAAATCACCCGTCTTCTGTGTCGCTCGGGCTGGGAGCTGTAGACCGGAGCTGTTCCTATTCGGCCATCTTGGCTCCTCACCCCTAGAATATGTTTTAATGTCGGTTATTCTGCATGGATGATTCAGTTACATGGTGCGTTCTTTCAATACATAGATTCACATCCTTTTTTTATTTCAGGAAAATTGTCTTGAAATATAGTTTTTAGTATTCTGTTTTCTTGCTTGAGTTTTCATCAGAGACAGAGTTATTGATATGTTGGGTTTTCTTTGCCTATCTTCAATATTTGTCATTTTCTCTTAAATTATTTTTAATTCTTCATTTCTTTATGATTTATTTTTTTCTTCTTTTGACTTTCTGTTTTTAATAGTTTTTTTGACATTGATTTACTCATGTTGTAATATAGGTTACATTTTTAAATGATTTTAAATTTCTAATTCTTTCTTGAGTTGTATCAGCTTACTTCTGAGTTTTCTATACCATTTCATGTTGTATATAGTTTGGCTTCTTTTGAGATAATATTTTGCATTTTTGGTCTTTCTTTCTCTCTCTTTTATGTCCTTCTGGTGTGATTTCATTGTGATTGTATGAGATTTGACCTTGATATACTTGTTTATTTTTTATCAAATTAATTTTCCTGAACGTTTAGAAAATAGCAGCTTTTCTAACTTTACAGACCCTCCTCTTCTGCTGTTTGTGTTTCATCTTAAAAAATATAGCATCTTGCTTTGTGAAATTTCCTAGCTTTGTTCCCCTTCGCCACTTTTATCTGTATTTTTTTTCCTTTAAAAGAAGGAAAGAAAATATTGTCTATTATCTCTTTCCTGCTAAATCATGCTTCTAGTCTGAGGATTTTCTCTTCAATATGGAGCCCTGTCCTGGAAGGAAACTCTGGTGGATCAGGTTTGAGAGCTCCTAGAGAATAAACTGCTGCAGAGCCGCTGTGAATCAGCAGATAATTTACACTCAGTGAAAATTTGTTGAATGAACAAACTCTGCTCAGTTTCAGCCATTCTTCTCAGATTCCAAGGATTGGAACTTGTACTTTCCAAGGATTATCTGTTGGATGTTTTTGGTTCTTTTGTTCTCAGGACCATCAAATGCCTTGTTACTTCCCCTTGTGGTTGTTAGTAGTTTGTCTCTATCCATTTGTATTTTGAGGTTTGCATGGTATCCTGTTACACAGATTTGTTGGAATTTTGGTTTTGCTGTCTAGTTGCTTGCTCTTTTTAATGTGGTGATCTGGGAAGAAACAAAAAACTGTGCTGCCACTGCCATCTTCCCAGGATACTACAACAGTTAATCTTTTTATAGATGAGAAACCTGAAGCCCAGGGAATTAAAGTTATTTGCCCAAGATTCCACAGCTAGCAGCAGGAGATAACTGTAAGTAAAGAACCTTAATTAGTGTCTGTTGCAGAGAAACTGATTAATGCATGCTCTTTCCTTTCTCCTTTCTTCCCTCATTCTTCCCAATCCTTCTTCTCTTCCTTCCTTGCTTTCAATTCTCCTTCCCTTTCTCCAGAGCCCATATTTAAACCCAGTTATTTCTGACTTCAAAGCCTCTGCAAATTCATTAAATGTGCTATACTTCTACCCCATACTGTGAAATCACTGGAGTTTTTAATTCAACAGAACTATTGAAACAAAATTAGTTTCACTAAAACTTACACCCGTCTTGCTCTAAGAACGTTTTCTTCTTTGCTGTTAAGCTTATATACTTTTCTAATAAAATCCACAAATGTCAAATTCTTTGACACATGCCTCATCAAAACGTGGTGTGTTAGAAATAAATTGATGCCCCAGTTCAATGAATCCACTTATAGGCATTATATATAATCCTTTAATTGCCTTCTCTTTTTAAAATATCTTCTACCATCACCCAGGAAACCACATTTGACAAAATGTAAATGAAATCTGAACCTGAAAAGGCTTGACTTCACTTCTGAATTTAAAAACCACAGAATTTAAAGATATTTTAAAGTTTGGGCGAAGTCAAATGCCCTGCTTTTGAAAAATCTTATAAAACTGCCAGTTAACTCTTCAGCTTTGAGACACAAGTCCACAAAATACTAAGCTGCATTAGTTAGGAAGCTTGGCTCCTGATAATACTTGACTGAAACTGATTCATTCAAAAGTTGAATGCACTTTGAAGGCTCCCAAATAATTTATACTGTATACCCTGTAATGTAAAAACTACAATTTACTAATTCTCCACAATCTTCTACAAAAGATTAATTAGAAATTAGATCTTGGGGAGCAGAGCTTTGCTTAAGGTATGAAATCACCACACAAAACCTAAGGGATTCTATTTCCAGCCAATCCCTTTATAAAATCCTGTTCCAGCTTTTGGCTCTGTAATGGATTTCCCAGGTTGGTGATATACCACACAGAAAATGCCATTTCCTTATTTTTTTCCCCCTTGAACTTCCTGCTCTAACTGTGCAGGCTTAGTCCACACTGTTTGAATTTACTTATTGTGGTTTGCATAAAATTATCCTTCACTCATCTACACGTAGTAGATAATGGTTATTTGCCTATAAATCTAACAGGTACTAAGTTTTATTTACCCTCCTGCACTGTGGGCATTCTCTGAACAAACGGGCAGTTGTTCTTGAAACATTTTCCATTTTTATGAGTTTTGGAACTGTTGGAACTGTTTGGAACTGCTTGTTGCTTTGTGTGCTTTTTAGCAGCTCGAGGCTCCTTCTTTCACGGTGTTTATTCCGGAGCTGGGGTGAACAGAGGATCTTGGAAATGACAGAGTGTTAATATCCTGGAGTGTGTCTTGCTACATGTAAAAGATTGCTTCTCTAGGCTGCTGAGAGCTGCAGCAGAAGCAGACCTTTCAGGAGACACACAGACAAACACACTTAGTCATGAACGGTTGCACACCTACTCTACTCTCTCTGATTTTGCATGTGCACGAGCAGGCCAGGAAACCTGACCCCATGTTGATTGGAACGTTGCTTTGCATTTATTTCCAGAATATTTGGAATGGCACATATGTTTCTCATTAACGCTCATGTTTGATTGTTCTAAGTAATTTTTTAAAAATTAAATAAACCTGTATCAAAAATTGTCACTTTGTGTTAAAGAAACACAATTAGGTCCCTTTGGGGGAGTAAACTGAAAAGAAAGAATGAGATGAAATATTTTGGCTTCTTTATATGTATTTCTGTAAATGAGAGTGGCATTAAGATCTAGTCATACATTTGAGGTTCGAGGGATTTTAAATAGCTTTTGAACAAATCAAGCACAAAGTAGCATTCCTTACACAAAGAAACTCATTTAAAATAGCCCATTAATGAAATGTGATTTAAAACCATGTCTGTTTTAAATATATGTTCAAAATTAAAAGTTACTGGGCCAGAAATGGAAAGTTAAGTAAGCTGATGCCTGAATATAATAACTGTAATTGTTTCAACCCATAAGGGCATGATTTGGTAAATTATCAGACCTGGTATAATACACTTAGACCAAGAAGACTTCATAAATTTCTAAAAGTGCAGTTATTTGAATCTGTCTTTATTTTACCTAACAACCTAAGGGCTGTCTCCAAACTCAACCTGGTAATGCTGTGGCCCCCTTAAGACAAAAAGGAAAAAAGTTTATGTATGTATATATGTATGTATGTATGCATGTATGTATCTGTCTGTCTGCATCTATCTATCTATCTATCTATCTATCTATCTATCTATCTATCTATCTATCTATCTTCTATCATCATTTAGCTATCTAGCTATCATCTATATAGCTATCTATCATTATCTATCTCTATATCTGAATCTAAGTGGCTAAGTCAAATATTTTGAGACTCAGGTATCAGGTTGATATTGCCTCCTGGCTCCTTACCTATCCTTTTATTTCACTCTTTCATTCTATACATTTTGGGTAGCACTTTGTGTATTAATCCTGTTTTTTATTTCTCATAGTTTATAATGCTTTGACATATTGGGAGGTCATGGGGACTTAGGGAGGGACTTCCCCTCCCAGGGTTTGCTAATTCCTAGACATTGCAAGCAACTTGCCTGTGAACATGCTTTTGATATGCAAGCCAACCAACTAGAGCTCAGACTCTCGCTAACCTCCTTTCTCAAATTCTCATACACCAAGCCAATACTTCCCTGCCTTAAATTACCCAAGGACTGGGTACCAGACAACTGAGTACCACCCTAGATGCCAGAGCCCTTTGAAATTATTCAAATTGTCCAATCGTAAGCTTGCTCAGTGTACCTACCCTACCTCACCCATTCCTTCCCACAGAAACCTAATACAGGCCCTGGTCCATATTTTCCCCTTCTTTCCTTCTGCCTCCCAACTCACTGGGTACTTCCCCATGTGGCCCTGTGTTGCATGGCATGTTCCTTCCTCTTGGGAACTGTAAGTAATAAACTATCTTTTCAATGGAATAATTTCCTGATCTATTGGCCTCATCATGCCTGATTAAAACAAATTATAGGTATATTTAAGCACACTTTGGCACTCTTCTGTATCATAGACTCCTGGCCTCTCTCTACCCACCTTCATTTCTATTCTTAAAGACCTTTGTGACTCTATTAACAGACATGCTGAGACAGCCCTTTTTGGTGAGGTGTACTCCTATAAAACTCCAATCCCAGAGGAGTCGTTTGGTCTAGAGGTAGTTAAGCACCATCATAGCTCCTGGCCTTTATGGTGAAGATATTCCATCCTGACAGGCCCAACCCAGTCTCCACTGCTGCCTCAGGAGTGGAGATGAGTTCAACTGTGAGATACTTTTCCTGCTGGAGCTGCTCCAGGTTCTGCTACCATTTCAAGCCCATGACTAGGCTTACCTTACTAATCATTCTTCAGATCCCAATTCCCCCATAAAATGTAAGACCCCTTTGCCCACTCTTCCAAGCTCATTTCTGTCCTTTCTTGTATATTTTCTCCACTATCTCCACCCAACCATCTCCTTACCATCCATCTAAAGTCCTACCAGTCCTTAAGTCCTATATAAATTCTTCTTCAATAATAACTCCTCTCTCTGAATTTGATTATATTTAATTGAATATTTTCTCATTTGTTGTCATTTTCTCTTCATTTCACACACATTTTTCTTATATAACTGGATCTCTAGACTTTAAAATACTTGGCACTGTAAGGAAAGCTTGGAATTTGAAGTCAGAAGACTTGAACACATATCCTGATTCAATTGCTTAAAAGTTTTATTAGTCTGCTCAGGCTGCTCTACAAAATACCACATTGTGATAGACTTAAAGGATGGAGATTTATTTCTCATAGTATTGGAGGCAAAAAGTCCCAGATCAAGGTCTGGCAGGGTCTGTTCCTGGTGAGGGCTCTCTTCCTCGTTTGTAGATGGCTTCCTTTTCACTGTGTCCTCACATCTTTTTCTTGGTGTATGAGCATGAAGAGAAAGAACAAGAGGGAGCTCTCCGATGTTTCTGATAGGGACACTAATCTCATAGGATCAGGACCCCACCTAACTTTAATCACTTCCCTAGAGGTCCCATCTCTAAAAACACCCACATGGGGGGTGAGAGCTTTAACATACAAATTTTTGGAGGGCATAAACATTCCAAATGACTACAACAATATTTTTACATTTGAAAATGAGGAAAATACTACCCAGCATTTCTTCTCAAACTCTACCAAAGGGCTGAATCATGTTAAGTACTGAAAAATAATTATTGCATTGAATTTTAAGTAAACAATTTTATTAGTTGTATTTATGAAATTGATATTGCAGGATGAGAAGTAAATTTATGTCAACTGAAATCCTGATGTTAACTTTTCAGGTTTCAAGAGTTGAATCTCAGCTTTTAGAAAGGCTTTTGCAGCTGATTCTTTCCATTGCACATTAGGGCAAAAGGGCCTCTGGTGTCAAATTTTATTTATCTCTAAAAATAAATGTTTTAAATCTTTCCAAAGAAATTATCTTATTCCTCACACTGTCAGCCTAGCTTCACACTCTAATATGAAAATCTCAGAATTCTAGCTAAAATATGGAGAGGCATTTTACAAATACATATATTTTTTAGAGGACAGTTTTGTTCCACTTAGTATTTTTTTTTTTACAGTAAATTCTATTCTCTCCATCTACATCCGTTAGACTGTCTCTTAGATTCTTTTCTCAGGTGGCTTGCCAGAGGTTGGGAAAGGTAGTGGGGATCTAGGGGAGGTGTGGGGGTGGTTAATTGGGACAAAAATATAAAATGAATAAGACCTACTATTTGACAACACAATAGAGTGACTATAGTCAATAATAACTTAATTGTATATATTAAAATAACTTAAGAGTGTAATTGGGTTGTTTGTAACTCAGAGGATAAATGCTTGAGGGGATGGATACCCCATTCTCTATGATGTACTTATTTCACATTGCATGCCTGTATCAAAACATCTCATGTGCCCCATAAATATATACACCTACTGGGTACCCACAAAGAATTAAAAAATAACTTAAAAAATTTTATAAAACTAAAACCAAAACAAACAAACCTCCGTTTTGGTGAGTATTAGGTAAAAAAAAATTCAGTTCGAGTTAAAATTGCCTTCCCATGCTAATCACTAGAACTTCAAGCTAGTCATCTGGTCCTTCTAGATTCTTACACCATGGATCTTTTGAAATAATATTTCCTAGATGCTGCCACCAGTTATTACCAGCTCCTCCTTTGATTTACTCCCAAGTTTCTCTGTTTTCACTTTCTTTCTGCTCACTCATAACACCTCTAATTTCATTTATTCACCCAAAAAGCATTAATTGAGAACTTTTTATATGCCAGGCACTAGGAATTTGATGGTGAATAAGACTGGCCCAGACCCTGCTCTCATTAGTTTTATAGTCTAATGGACAATAAATTTTCTTTGACTGGGGAAGCACTAGGTGCTCTGAGCTCATGGTCTTGAAGGGAATGTCAGGGCAAAGGGAGTAAAGGGAGAACCATAGGCGCAAAGTCGCAGGAAAAAAGAAACAATGCCTGCTAGTGAGCTGTAACCAACCTCAATAATTTCAACCACCTTCTACATGATTCCTCCACCTCTCTCTCCTGGAACTCTGTCTGTTGACAAGCATCTTCTGTCTGTTGACAAGCATTTCTTTCTACAACACAGACTTGGCTATTACACTCCTGTTTCAGAACTCTTAATGGATTCCTGTTACCTACAGAATGAAGTCCAAACTCAGTATGTCAGATCACCTCATCTGCCATAACCCTGTGTGGGATACCTTTAGTCACTCCACATTACTTGCCATTTCCCAAATAAAATGCACTTTATACTTCTGTGAATTTGCTTCTTCCTCCTAAATTTGTTTACTCGATGAACTCATTTTAAACTCAGCTTTTAATGTCATTACTATGAAAATATTCTTAACCTTTCAGTTTCTCAAATAAAATTAATTGCTTTTTTTCTTTGTAGCTTGTCACAACTCATGTTGTTTATGTAACTGCCTCCCTAGATAGACTATGTATTTCTCAAGCCCTTTGATATTTTCACTGGTATTCAGTAGATACATACTACATTAACTTGAATTCAGCCTTTCACAAGTATCTTTTCTCTTCTCGCTGAGATCAATGCACTTGACCCCTTTTATTTGATTATTCTTCTTCTGATGTTTGGATGCCATTTATCCGTTAAACTTAGGCCTTACATTTAACCAAGAAAGCTGTTTAATAAAGATACAACTGCTTATGGAGCACATTTATCACAGTGATTCACAATTTACAGAATCACTTTTCACATATTTAGTTAATAAAAGAATGATCAACCTTTAATAAAGCTGGGCTTAAAATGACATATTTTTCTTTTTTTATTTTTATTTTTATTATACATTAAGTTCTGGGGTACATGTGCAGAACGTGCAGTTTTGTTACACAGGTATACATGTGACATGGTGGTTTGCTGCACCCATCCACCTGTCACCTGCATTAGGTATTTCTCCTAATGTTATTCTTCCCCTAGCCCCCCCACCTTCTGACAGGCCCCAGTGTGTGAAGGTTCCCTCCCTATGTCCATGTGTTCTCATTGTTCAACTCCCACTTATGAGTGAGAACATGTGGTGTTCGGTTTTCTGTTCTTGTGATAGTTAGCTGAGAATTATGGTTTCCAGCTTCATTCATGTCCCTGCAAAGGACAGGAATTGATCCGTTTTTATGGCTGCATACTATTCCATGGTGTATATGTCCCACATTTTCTTTATCCAGTGTATTATTGATGGACATTTGGGTTGGTTCCAAGCCTTTGCTATTGTGAATAGTGCCACAATAAACATACGTATGCATGTGTCTTTATAGTAGAATGATTTATAATCCTTTGGGTATATACCCAGTAATGGGATTGCTTGGTCAAATGGTATTTCTAGTTCTAGATCCTTGAGGAATCGCCACACTATCTTCCACAATGGTTGAACTAATTTACACTCTCACCAACAGTGTAAAAGTGTTCCTATCTCTCCACATCCTCTCCAGCATCTGTTGTTTCCTGACTTTTTAAAGACTGCCCCTGGCATAAGTTGGTATCTCATTGTGGTTTTGATTTGCATTTATCTAATGACCAGTGATGATGAGCATTTTTTCATATGTCTGTTGGCTGCATAAATGTCTTCTTTTGTGAAGTTTCTGTTCATACCCTTTGCCCACTTTTTGATGGTGTTGTTTGTTTTTTTCTTGTAAGTTTGTTGAAGTTCCTTGTAGATTCTGGATATTAGTCCTTTGTCAGATGGATAGATGGCAAAATTTATCTCCCATTCTTTAGGTTGCCTGTTCACTCTGATGATAATCTTTTGCTGTGCTGCTCTTTGGTTTAATTGGATCCCGTTTGCCAATTTTGGTTTTTGTTGCCATTGCTATTGGTGCTTTAGACATGAAGTCTTTGTCCATGCCTATGTCCTGAATGGTATTTCTCAGGTTTTCTTCTAGGATTTTTATGGTCCTAGGTCTTACATTTAAGCCTTTGATCCATCTTGAGTTGATTTTTGTATAAGGTGTAAGGAAGGGTTCCAGTTTCAGTTTTCTGCATATGACTAGCCAGTTTTCCCAATAACATTTATTAAATAGGGAATTTTTCCCCATTGCTTGTTCATGTCAGGTTTGTCAAAGATCAGATGGTTGTAGATGTGTGGTGTTATTTCTGAGGCCTCTGTTACCAGTACCGTGCTGTTTTGGTTACCGTAGACTTGTAGTATAGTTTGAAGTCAGATAGCGTGATGCCTTCAGATTTGTTCTTCTTGCCCAGGATTGTCTTGGCTATGAGGGCTCTTTTTTGGTTCCATATGAAGTTTAAAGTATTTTTTCCAATACTGTGAAGAAAGTCAGTTGTAGCTTGATGGGGTTGGCATTGAATCTATAAATTACTTGGGGCAGTATGGACATTTTCATGATACTGATTCTTCCTATCCATGAGCATGGAATGTTTTTCCATTTGTTTGTGCCCTCTCTTAAATCCTTGAGTAGTGGTTTGTAGTTCTCATTGAAGAGGTCCTTCACATCCCTTGTAAGTTGTATTCCTAGGTATTTTATTCTCTTAGTAGCAATTGTGAATGGGAGTTCACTCATGATTTGGCTCTCTGTTTGTGTGTTATTGGTGTATAGGAATGCTTTTGATTTTTGCACACTGATCTTGCATCCTGAGACTTTGCTGAAGTTGCTTATCAGCTTAAGGAGATTTTTAGCTGAGAAGACGGGGTTATCTAAATATACGATCATGTCATCTGCAAACAGAGACAATTTGACTTCCTGTCTTCCTATTTGAATACCTTTATTTCTTTCTTTTGCCTGATTGCCCTGGCCAGAACTTCCAATACTATGTTGAACAGGAGTGGTGAGAGAGGCCATCCTTGTTTTGTGCTGGTTTTCAAAGAGAATGCTTCCGTTTTTTGCCCATTCAGTATGATATTGGCTGTGCGTTTTTCATAAATAGCTCTTATTATTTTGAGATACGTTCCATCGATACCCAGTTTATTGAGAGTTTTTAGCATGAAGGGGTGTTGAATTTTGTCGAAGGCCTTTTCTGCATCTATTGATTTAATCATGTGGTTTTTGTGATTGGTTCTGTTTATGTGATAGATTACATTTATTGATTTGTGTATGTTGAACCAGCCTTGCATCCCAGATATGAAGTCGACTTGATCGTGGTGGATAAGATTTTGATGTGCTGCTGTTCAGTTTGCCAGTATTTTATTGAGGATTTTTGCATCGATGTTCATCAGGGATATTGGCCTGAAATTTTCTTTTTTGTTGTTGTTGTGTCTCTTCCAGGTTTTATTATCAGGATGATGCTGGCCTCATAAAATGAGTTAGGAAGGAGTCCCTCTTTTTCTACTGATTGGAATAGTTTCAGAAGGAATGGTACCAGCTCCTCTTTGTATCTCTGTTAGAATTCGGCTGTGAATCTGTCTGGTCTTTGGCTTTTTTTGGTTGGTAGGCTATTAATTACTGCCTCAATTTCAGAACTTGTTATTGGCTTATTCAGGGATTCAACTTCTTCCTGGTTTAGTCTTGGGAGGGTGTATGTGTCCAGGAATGTATCCATTTCTTCTAGATTTTCTAGTTTATTTGTGTAGAGTTGTTTGTAGTATTCTCTGATGGTAGTTTGTATTTCTGTGGGATCAGGGGTGATATCCCCTATATCATTTTTTATTGCATCTATTTGATTCTTCTCCCTTTTCTTCTTTATTAGTCTTGCTAGTGGTCTATTTTGTTGATCTTTTCTAAAAACTAGCTCCTGCATTCATTGATTTTCTAGAGGATTTTTCATGTCTTGCCTTCAGTTCTGCTCTGATCTTAGTTATTTATTGTCTTCTGCTAGATTTTGAATTTGTTTGCTGTTGCTTCTCTTGTTCTTTTAATTTTGATATTAGGTGTCAATTTTAGATCTTTCCTGCTTTCTCTTGTGGGCATTTAATGCTGTAAATTTCCCTCTACACACTGCTTTAAATGTGTCCCAGAGATTCTGGTTCTTTGTGTCCTTGTTCTCATTGGTTTCAAAGAACATCTTTATTTCTGCCTTCATTTCATTATTTACCCTGCAGTCATTTAGGAGCAAGTTGTTCAGTTTCCATGTGGTTGTGCGGTTTTGAGTGAGTTTCTTATTCCTGAGTTCTAGTTTGATTGCACTGTGGTCTGACAGACTGTTATGATTTCCATTCTTTTACATTTGCTGAGGAGTGTTTTACTTCCAATTATGTGGTCAATTTTAGAATAAGTGCCATGTGGCACTTAGAAAAATGCATATTCTGTTGATTTGGGGTGGAGAGTTCTGTAGACGTCTATTAGGTCTGCTTGGTCCAGAGCTGAGTTCAATTCCTGGATATCCTTGTTAATTTTCTCTCGTTGATCTGTCTAATATTGACAGTGGGGTGTTAAAATCTCCTATTATTGTGTGGTAGTCTAAGTCTCTTTGTAGGTCTCTAAGAACTTGCTTTATGAATCTGGGTGCTTCTTTATTGGGTGCATATATATTTAGGATAGTTAGCTCTTCTTGCTGCATTGATACCTTTACCATTATGTAATGCCATACTTTGTCTCTTTTGATCTTTGTTGGTTTTATCTAAGTCTGTTTTAACAGAGATTAGGATAGCAACTCCTGCCTTTTTTTGCTTTCCATTTGCTTGGTAAATATTCCTCCATCCCTTTATTTTGAGCCTATGTGTGTCTTTGCATGTGAAATGGGTCTCCTGTATAGCACACTGATGGGTCTTGACTCTTTATACAATTTGCCAGTCTGTGTGTTTTAATTGGGGCTTTTAGCCCATTTACATTTAAGGTTAATATTGTTATATGTGAATTTGATCCTGTCATTATGATGCTATGTGGTTTTTTGCCTGTTAGTTGAATAACATACATTTTTCTATACAGATACTGACATCTTGCCAATCTTGAAATCTAAAATAGTTTTGTAACTTGATATTTCCAATTGCTGCTTTCTCTGGATTTTTTTTCTAGTAGCTAGCTTAATAAACACTTATTGAAATAATTAAATCAATAAATGTGGTGTTAAGTTTGATTTAGAAATGTTTCCCAACAAATTTTCAAGCTAAAATTTCTAGATCACTGTAACAAAGCAATTATTATGGGCAAGAAAACAGTATCCTGAATTTCTTCATGTTTCAGGATGCCCCACATTTAAACCATGTATCTAGAAATATTTTTGTGTGTATGTTCCCACACATTGTTCTCCATATGAAAGATGCTATTTTACAACTTTGTGCATTTGCTTATGCTGTTTTCTTTGCCTAGACTATACTTTCCTCTTTATTCTCCTTTAAAAACCACTCTAAAAATTAGCTTTACTATTTTCTCCTCCATGAAGCATTCCTCAAGCCTCCTGACAGTTGAAGTATCCACAGAATTCTTTTTTTTATTTTATTATTATTATACTTTAAGTTTTAGGGTACATGTGCACAATGTGCAGGTTAGTTACATATGTATACATGTGCCATGCTGGTGTGCTGCACCCATTAACTCGTCATTTAGCGTTAGGTATATGTCCTAATGCTATCCCTCCCCGCTCCCCCCACCCCACAACTGTCCCCAGAGTGTGATGTTCCCCTTCCTGTGTCCATGTGTTCTCACTGTTCAATTCCCACCTATGATTGAGAATATGCGGTGTTTGGTTTTTTATTCTTGTGATAGTTTACTGAGAATGATGATTTCCAATTTCATCCATGTCCCTATGAAGGACATGAACTCATCCTTTTTTATGGCTGCATAGTATTCCATGGTGTATATGTGCCACATTTTCTTAATCCAGTCTATCATTGTTGGACATTTGGGTTGGTTCCAAGTCTTTGCTATTGTGAATAGTGCTGCAATAAACATACGTGTGCATGTGTCTTTATAGCAGCATGATTTATAGTCCTTTGGGTATATACCCAGTAATGGGATGGCTGGGTCAAATGGTATTTCTAGTTCTAGATCCCTGAGGAATCACCACACTGACTTCCACAATGGTTGAACTAGTTTACAGTCCCACCAACAGTGTAAAAGTGTTCCTATTTCTCCACATCCTCTCCAGCACCTGTTGTTTCCTGACTTTTTAATGATTGCCATTCTAACTGGTGTGAGATGGTATCTCATTGCGGTTTTGATTTGCATTTCTCTGATGGCCAGCAATGGTGAGCATTTTTTCATGTGTGTTTTGGCTGCATAAATGTCTTCTTTTGAGAAGTGTCTGTTCATGTCCTTCGCCAACTTTTTGATGGGGTTGTTTGTTTTTTTCTTGTAAATTTGTTGGAGTTCGTTGTAGATTCTGGATATTAGCCCTTCATCAGATGAGTAGGTTGTGAAAATTTTCTCCCATTCTGTAGGTTGCCTGTTCACTCTGATGGTAGTTTCTTTTGCTGTGCAGAAGCTATTTAGTTTAATTAGATCCCATTTGTCAATTTTGGCTTTTGTTGCCATTGCTTTTGGTGTTTTAGACATGAAGTCCTTGCCCATGCCTATGTCCTGAATGGTAATGCCTAGGTTTTCTTCTAGGGTTTTTATGGTTTTAGGTCTGACATTTAAGTCTTTAATCCATCTTGAATTAATTTTTGTATAAGGTGTAAGGAAGGGATCCAGTTTCAGCTTTCTATGTATGGCTAGCCAGTTTTCCCAGCACCATTTATTAAATAGGGAATCCTTTCCCCATTGCTTGTTTTTCTCAGGTTTGTCAAAGATCAGATGGTTGTAGATATGCGGCGTTATTTCTGAGGGCTCTGTTCTGTTCCATTGATCTATATCTCAGTTTTGGTACCAGTACCATGCTGTTTTGGTTACTGTAGCCTTGTAGTATAGTTTGAAGTCAGGTAGCATGATGCCTCCAGCTTTGTTCTTTTGGCTTAGGATTGACTTGGCAATGCGGGGCCTTTTTTGGTTCCATATGAACTTTAAAATAGGTTTTTTCCAATTCTGTGAAGAAAGACATTGGTAGCTTGATGGGGATGGCATTGAATCTATAAATTACCTTGGGCAGTATGGCCATTTTCACAATATTCATTCTTCCTACCCATGAGCATGGAATGTTCTTCCATTTGTTTGTATCCTCTTTTATTTCATTGAGCAGTGGTTTGTAGTTCTCCTTGAAGAGGTCCTTCACATCCCTTGTAAGTTGGATTCCTAGGTATTTTATTCTCTTTGAAGCAATTGTGAATGGGAGTTCACTCATGATTTGGCTCTCTGTTTGTCTGTTGTTGGTGTATAAGAATGCTTGTGATTTTTGTACATTGATTTTGTATCCTGAGACTTTGCTGAAGTTGCTTATCAGCTTAAGGAGATTTTGGGCTGAGACAATGGGGTTTTCTAGACATACAATCATGTCATCTGCAAACAGGGACAATTTGACTTCCTCTTTTCCTAATTGAATACCCTTTATTTCCTTCTCCTGCCTAATTGCCCTGGCCAGAACTTCCAATACTATGTTGAATAGGAGTGGTGAGAGAGGGCATCCCTGTCTTGTGCCAGTTTTCAAAGGGAATGCTTCCAGTTTTTGCCCATTCAGTATGATATTGGCTGTGGGTTTGTCATAGATAGCTCTTATTATTTTGAGATACGTCCCAACAATACCTAATTTATTGAGAGTTTTTAGTATGAAGCGCTGTTGAATTTTGTCAAAGGCCTTTTCTGCATCTATTGAGATGGTCATGTGGTTTTTGTCTTTGCTTCTGTTTATATGCTGGACTACATTTACTGATTTGCATATATTGAACCAGCCTTGCATCCCAGAGATGAAGCCCACTTGATCATGGTGGATAAGCTTTTTGATGTGCTGCTGGATTCAGTTTGCCAGTATTTTATTGAGGATTTTTGCATCAATGTTCATCAAGGATATTGGTCTAAAATTCTGTTTTTTGGTTGTGTCTCTGCCCGGCTTTGGTATCAGGATGATGCTGGCCTCATAAAATGAGTTAGGGAGGATTCCCTCTTTTTCTGTTGATCGGAATAGTTTCAGAAGCAATGGTACCAGTTCCTCCTTGTACCTCTGGTAGAATTCGGCTGTGAATCCATCTGGTCCTGGACTCTTTTTGGTTGGTAAGCTATTGATTATTGCCACAATTTCAGATCCTGTTATTGCTCTATTCAGAGATTCAACTTCTTCCTGGTTTAGTCTTGGGAGAGTGTATGTGTCGAGGAATTTATCCATTTCTTCTAGATTTTCTAGTTTTTTTGCGTAGAGCTGTTTGTAGTATTCTCTGATGGCAGTTTGTATTTCTGTGGGATCAGTGGTGATATCCCATTTATCATTTTTTATTGCATCTATTTGATTCTTCTCTGTTTTCTTCTTTATTAGTCTTGCTAGCGGTCTATCCATTTTGTTGATCCTTTCAAAAAACCAGCTCCTGGATTCATTAATTTTTTGAAGGGTTTTTTGTGTCTATTTCCTTCAGCTCTGCTCTGATTTTAGTTATTTCTTGCCTTCTGCTAGCTTTTGAATGTGTTTGCTCTTGCTTTTCTAGTTCTTTTAATTGTGATGTTAGGGTGTCAATTTTGGATCTTTCCTGCTTTCTCTTGTGGGCATTTAGTGCTATAAATTTCCCTCTACACACTGCTTTGAATGTGTCCCAGAGATTCTGGTATGTTGTGTCTTTGTTCTCATTGGTTTCGAAGAACATCTTTATTTCTGCCTTCATTTCATTATGTACCCAGTAGTCATTCAGGAGCAGGTTGTTCAGTTTCCATGTAGTTGAGCGGTTTTGAGGGATTTTCTTAATCCTGAGTTCTAGTTTGATTGCACTGTGGTCTGAGAGACAGTTGGTTATAATTTCTGTTCTTTTACGTTTGCTGAGGAGAGCTTTACTTCCAAGTATGTGGTCAATTTTGGAATAGGTGTGGTGTGGTGCTGAAAAAAATGTATATTCTGTTGATTTGGGGTGGAGAGTTCTGTAGATGTCTATTAGGTTTGCTTGGTGCAGAGCTGAGTTCAATTCCTGGGTATCCTTGTTAACCTTCTGTC
This sequence comes from Gorilla gorilla gorilla, assembly GCF_029281585.2. NCBI lineage: Eukaryota > Metazoa > Chordata > Mammalia > Primates > Hominidae > Gorilla > Gorilla gorilla. The sequence continues at coordinate 86,655,316 of NC_073224.2, read as the reverse complement.
TTGTTTATCTGTCTAATGTTGACAGTGGGGTGTTAAAGTCTCCCACTTTTAATGTGTGGGAGTCTAAGTCTCTTTGCAGGTCACTCAGGACTTGCTTTATGAACCTGGGTGCTCCTGTATTGGGTGCATATATATTTAGGATAGTTAGCTCTTCTTGTTGAATTGATCCTTTTAGCATTATGTAATGGCCTTCTTTGTCTCTTTTGATCTTCGTAGGTTTAAAGTCTGTTTTATTAGAGACTAGGATTGCAACCCCTGCCCTTTTTTGTTTTCCATTTGCTTGGTAGATCTTCCTCCATCCTTTTATTTTGAGCCTATGTGTGTCTCTGCACGTGAGATGGGTTTCCTGAATACAGCACAGTGATGGGTCTTGACTCTTTATCCAATTTGCCAGTCTGTGTCTTTTAATTGGAGCGTTTAGTCCATTTACATTTAAAGTTAATATTGTTATGTGTGAATTTGATCCTGTCATTATGATGTTAGCTGGTTATTTTGCTTGTTAGTCGATGCAGTTTCTTCCTAGCCTTGATGGTCTTTACAATTTGGCATGATTTTGCAGTGGCTGGTACTGGTTGTTCCTTTCCATGTTTAGTGCTTCCTTCAGGAGCTCTTTTAGGGCAGGCCTGGTGGTGACAACATCTCTCAGCATTTGCTTGTCTGTAAAGGATTTTATTTCTCCTTCACTTATGAAGCTTAGTTTGGCTGGATATGAAATTCTGGGTTGAAAATTCTTTTCTTTAGGAATGTTGAATATTGGCCCCCACTCTCTTCTGGCTTTTAGAGTTTCTGCCGAGAGATCCGCTGTTAGTCTGATGGGCTTCCCTTTGTGGGTAACCTGACCTTTCTCTCTGGCTGTCCTTAACATTTTTTCCTTCATTTCAACTTTGGTGAATGTTACAATTATGTGTCTTGGAGTTGCTCTTCTTGAGGAGTATCTTTGTGGCGTTCTCTGTACTTCCTGAATCTGAATGTTGGCCTGCCTTGCTAGGTTGGGGAAGTTCTCGTGGATAATATCCTGCAGAGTGTTTTCCAACTTGGTTCCATTCTCCCCATCACTTTCAGGTACACCAATCAGATGTAGATTTGGTCTTTTCACATAGTCCCATATTTCTTGGAGGCTTTGTTTGTTTCTTTTTATTCTTTTTTCTCTAAACTTCCCTTCTCACTTCATTTCATTCATTTGATCTTCCATCACTGATACCCTTTCTTCCAGTTGATCGCATCAACTCCTGAGGATTCTGCATTCTTCACGTAGTTCTTGAGCCTTGGCTTTCAGCTCCATCAGCTCCTTTAAGCACTTCTCTGTATTGGTTATTCTAGTTTTACATTCGTCTAAAATTTTTTCGAAGTTTTTAACTTCTTTGCCTTTGGTTTGAATTTCCTCCTGTAGCTCTGAGTAGTTTGATCATCTGAAGCCTTCTTCTCTCAACTCGTCAAAGTCATTCTCCGTCCCGCTTTGTTCCGTTGCCGGTGAGGAACTGCGTTCCTTTGGAGGAGGAGAGGCACTCTGATTTTTAGAATTTTCAGTTTTTCTGTTCTGTTTTTTCCCCATCTTTGTGGTTTTATCTACCTTTGGTCTTCGATGATGGTGACGTACAGAGGGGGTTTTGGCGTGGATGTCCTTTCTGTTTGTTAGTTTTCCTTCTAACAGTCAGGACCCTCTGCTGCAGGTCTGTTGAAATTTGCTGGAGGTCCACTCCAGACCCTGTTTGCCTGGGTATCAGCAGCAGTGGCTGCAGAACAGCGAATATTGGTGAATAGCAAATGTTGCTGCCTGATCGTTCCTCTGGAAGTTTTGTCTCAGAGGAGTACCCGGCCGTGTGAGGTGTCAGTCTGCCCCTACTGGGGGGTGCCTCCCAGTTAGGCTGCTTGGGGGTCAGGGGTCAGGGACCCACTTGAGGAGGCAGTCTGCCGGTTCTCAGATCTCTAACTGCGTGCTGGGAGAACCACTGCTCTCTTCAAAGCTGTCAGACAGGGACATTTAAGTCTGCAGAGGTTGCTGCTGTCTTTTTGTTTGTCTGTGCCCTGCCCCCAGAGGTGGAGCCTACAGAGGCCAGCAGGCCTCCTTGAGCTGTGGTAGGCTCCACCCAGTTCGAGTTTGCCGGCTGCTTTGTTTACCTAAGCAAGCCTGGGCAATGGCGGGTGCCCCTCCGCCAGCCTTGCTGCCGCCTTGCAGTTTGGTCTCAGACTGCTGTGCTAGCAATCAGCGAGACTACGTGGGCATAGGACCCTCTGAGCCATGTGCAGGATATAATCTCCTGGTGCGCTGTTTTTTAAGCCCGTTGGAAAAGTGCAGTATTAGGGTGGGAGTGACCTGATTTTCCAGGTGCCGTCTGTCACCCCTTTCTTTGACTCGGAAAGGGAACTCCCTGACTCCTTGTGCTTCCTGAGTGAGGCAATGCCTCACCCTGCTTTGGCTTTTGCACGGTGTGCTGCACCCACTGTCCTGCACCCACTGTCTGGCACTCCCTAGTGAGATGAACCCGGTACCTCAGATGGAAATGCAGAAATCACCCGTCTTCTGCATCACTCACACTGGGAGCTGTAGACTGGCCATCTTGGCTGCCAGCCTACAGAATTCTTTTTAAAATCTTTATCAGAGCACATGAAACACTATATTGAAATTATATTTTTACCATCAATTTTCCCAGTTGAGTATAGCTCTTCAAGGAAAGAATATGTGTTTTATTCATTTATTTTATTGGAGAATTTCTGACACAGTGTGTACCCAATAAATGTTTATTGACTACTGGATTTTGATGCTTAATGTATTTTATATGCCAAATGTATATTTAGGGTTTGCAACTAGGCAGAAATATGAAGCGTGTCTCTTGTACTCTTTTGCAGCAATCTCCTTTCCTAACTTGCAGTACCTATTCCATGATTCTCATGCTTTTACAGCAGTCTTCTCTCATGGTTAAGAATATGTCTGGTTCAGTCATTAACACTAAGATGTTATTAGGGCTATACTAAAGGAATGAATTTTGTAATTTTAGACACAAAAACACCTGAGTAGAAAAGATATATTTTGAAGGGCATAGGACTTTCCAGTTCTTGTTAAATCACATTAAGTATGCCGCTACCTTCTATTACTTTTTGCTGCTACTACTAAGCATCTTGGGAACTCCACAGATGTATTCACTGTGAGTTCTTTGACAATCCCATATGACAAAATTCAAAACACTATGTATTTTTGCTATTCTGTGACTTAGTCCATATAGTTTACTCTCTCTGGTTTTCTTCTGTTGCTCATCTCCCTTCAAAATGTTGACTTATTTTTCAGTGTCACCTCTGCCAGTAATTGCCACTGAAAATATAATTAATTGCTTCTTCTATGCTATCCCAGCACATTTGTCTAGATTGTAGACTTTATTGTGATATTATAAGTTGTTATATTCTTCTCTCTATCTCCTACTTAAGTATGAATTCTTTGAGATAAAGGATTTTGTCTCCCTTATGTTTGATTCTCACCTCATTTCAGTTCCTAGAAAAAGTTTGCGTTACACTCAATGAAGGGTTGTTGTAGTAAATAAAGTCAGTAAACCAAATGAACATATACTGGATGCTAAAATAAAGTTCTATATCTGGAATAAACATTTTATCTGGAATAAACAATTTATTTATAATAAACATTTCTTTCTGAGCTATAGGGCTGCTTTAGCCTCAGTGTTTCATTCATGTAAATGGCATTAATCAAATGAACTATACATGTTACTGTAACCATAAGATGATGCTGACCACCTAAGGCAGAGTCTGGATGGCAGTAGAGAAAAATGCAGGAATTCAATGGGTGGTAGATTGGTCGACTTAAAGGCTCCTTAATCTCCAAAATCTAGTGAAACATGATATTCATGACTGGCCTGTTCTGAAACTTAGGGGCAAAGTAGATGCTGACCATGGTGCTGAAGGTTTGAATTGCATGTAATGAGCTCTTAGACACATGGTCTTTCACATCACAAAAATCAATCAGTGCCAGACTAGCACAAGTATAATTTACTTGATAGGTTATATTTTGATGTGCGCTTCTACATACTGCTATCAAAGCCCACCACTTTTATGATCAGTTCTAACTGGTGTATCTCAATGTACAGTACATTGAAATACAAGATACAAGTACCCATAAACATTCATGAGAGCCAGGTCCATTCATTGAGAAAAATCAGATTTACTGCATAGACATTTATCCTCAAGTTTTCTTATTGGATACATTTTTGCTTCCAGTGCCAGAGGGGGCTCTGGAAGGACCAGCTCAACAAGCCCAATATCAGGCTGGGTCCCAGGAGAGCCGAGAGGACAAATGGGCAAGGCCCCAGGGCTCAGCTCCTGCCTTCAGCTTCCACTTCTGCCTCCAGATTCCTGAGTCACTCACAGCACAGCCAGGGAATAGGCCTGTCTCAGGCATGTCGCTGTGCCTCCTATGCTGCTGCTGCTGTCTTTGCTGCTGGGCAGGTCTCAGGCTCTGGATGGGAGATTCTGGCTGCAAGTGCAGGAGTCAGTGATGGCACAGGAGGGACTGTGTGTCTCTGTGATGTGCTCCTTCTCCTACCCACTGAGGAGCTGGACGAGTCTACCTCAGCCTGTGGCTACTGGTTCAAAGAAGGGACCAACACAAACATGAGTGCTCTAGTGGCAACAAACAGCTCAAAACAAGTAGTGCAGATAAGCACCTAGGGCCGATTCCAGCTCATTGGGGATCCCCACTACCAGAACTGCTCCTTGGTGATCAGAGATGTGCAGATGGAGGATACGGCAGTGTACTTCTTTCGGGTGAAGAGAGGAAGCTTTGTGAGATACAATTTCATGAATACATTCTTTCTGGAACTGACAGCCCTGACTCAGAAGCCTGATGTCTACATCCCCAAGGCCCTAGAGCATGGGAAGCCAGTGACAGTCATCTGTGTGTTTAACTGGGCTTTTGAGGAATGTCCACCCCCAACTTTCTCCTGGATGGGGGAGGCCTTCTCCTTCCAAGGAACTGGAACAACACCCTCCCATTTCTCAGTGCTCAACCTCACACTTAGACCCCAGGACCATGACACCTACCACACTTACTGTATAGACTTCTCCAGAACGGGTGTGAGTGCATGGTGGACCATCCAACTCTTCGTGGCTTATACCTCTAGGTACCTTGTTATCAGCATTTCCTATGACAATGCACCAACTGAATTGGCCTCATCCCGTATTTCCTCCAAGAAATCAGGGCCCATGGAGGCGGTGGTTCTGGTGGCCATCAGGGAGGGGGCTGTGAAGATCCTGCTTCTCTGCATCTGCTTCACCTTCCTTAGTGTCAGTTTTTACAGGAGGAAGGTGATGAGGGCAGCAGTGGGTGTGGAGGCTGCAAATACTGTCACAGGCTAATCCCTCAGGCCTCCAGACTGTGTTTCCAGATGCCTACTTGTCCAGTTCCTCCACAATCTGAATGGCCATGTTTCCTCTCCATTGCTGGAGGATTAGGGGCAAATGCCACAAACTGGACTGAAGGCCTTGCAGGGTCAGTCCCCTGCTAGACTCTGCTCCTGATCCCTCTTCTCCCTGCATCATCCAATGTCTTCCCACATCCACTGGACCAAGCCTCTGTGACTCTGAGACTTTGCATGTGTAGTTCCTTTTCCTGAAATGCCCTTCTCTCCCCATCCCTGCCTATTCAGGTCTTGAAAATTATTCAGGCTCAGTCTTAAATGTCACCCTGGGCTGTGTGTATTCATTGTATGGTCTTGATGGAAGAAGGATATTGAATTATGCATTGTGTATTCATAGACTCACTCAGCAAGTATTACTGAACATCTGCTATGTGCCAGGATTATCATAAACACCAGAGCAGCATCCATGGAAACAACCTCAAAAGTCTCTGTCATCCAAAGGTCTTGAGTAGATATTTCCTACAATATCTAAAAGTGCATTTAGGTTGATATACTGGGTAAAGAAAATGTGGTACATATACACCATGGAATACTATGCAGCCATAAAAAAAGAATGAGATCATGTCCTTTGCAGGGACATGGATGGAGATGGAGGCCATTATTCTCAGCAAACTAATGCAGAAACAGAAAACCAAATACTGCACATTCTCACTCGTAAGTGGGAGCTAAATTATGAGAACACATGGGCACATAGAGGGGAACAACCCACACTAGGGCATTTCAGAGGGTGGGAGGAGGGAGAGGATCAGGAAAAATAACTAATGGGTACTAGGCTTAATACATGTGTGAGGAAATAGTCTGTACAACAAAACCCCATGACACAAGTTTACCTATGTAGCAAACTTGCATATCCTGCACATGTACCCCTGAACCTAAAATAAACATTAAAATTTTTTTTTTTTGCTTCCAGGCATAGTTGTAATACTTATAGTAAGAGGTGAAGAAAGATGTTTGGAACAGGGAAGTTCTAAATTAGGCAGACATGATGACACTAATCTGGAGATAGATTAAGCATACATTTTTCCCATTATGTTAGCATTAATTTTAAATGAAATTTTTATGTGCATGTAGCTTGGGACTAAATGGAAACTCAGTGTGGAAGTAGTGAAATGTCACTATGCAAATTTCTTTCAAAGTCCGTTTGGGTGAAGATTAGTGGATAATAGAGTCTGAATACAGAGGAGAAGAAATGAAAGAATAAATTTTTTAAACATTGTTGCTGAAACATTTTTAAAGACAACATTTTTCTCCATCAAAAAACTATTTTTCTTGTCCTGTAACTCTGCCTTAATTATCCCACATGATTGTTGAGGGAGGGAATTGAGGTAGTGAATATAAACACAGTTCGTAAACTACAACTTCTTATGCAAATGTAAGATTTTGCTATTGCTATGTTGAGCTGGGACTTGTTTCTAAGCCTTTCTAAATTTTATTCTACTATTCAAACTAAGATACACATACTCTGAATGGTATGTGAAGAGTTTCTCAGGGATACTATGCCTGAAATAGACTAAAGGAATAAATTTCCAGATCTTTGACTTTGACATATACTTGGTCCTCAGACTGATCTGTCTGACAAAGCACCTGTTCTGGAGGGGAGAGTGTTACTTTCCCACCACCCTTTTCACAGTTGTCCTTTCCTTACTTTTCAAAAGAAGGACATACCTCTTTCTTACCCATTTAGGGTATTGTGATATATTTTTCTGGGGGCAAAAATATTTACGGCTTCAAACAAAGGGATAATTTTAAATATTAATGTGATATTCAGGAAAGGATTGCTTTTGGATAATAAATGCACTTGCAAATTAAATTTCACTTCTTTGTTTTCAACAAAATTGAGGGAAACAAGTTGTTAGCTCATATAGCATTACAAATAATTTTTGATGATCAATCATATAGAACTTTGCCATGCACATTAATAAATATAAGTACATGTCTAGGTATACTGTCATAAAATTTCCATTTCCCATAGTATAAGAAATGTTTATCAGTATCTACATATTAAAACAAATTATAATAGAATTTATGGTGAACTCTGTCTCATTATAGTAGTAAGTTATTTATCCACAAATACATTGCTAATCAAAAATATAAAGCCCCATCTATCTTATTAAAAATGCATTTCCAGGAACATACCCCAAAATAATAAGCGCTATCTATGAGAAACCTACAGGCAACATTATACTGAATGGGCAGAAGCTGGAAGCATTCCCCTTGAAAACTGGCACAAGACAAGGATGCCCTCTCTCACAACTATTGAGCATAGTACTGGAAGTCCTAGCCAGAGCAATCAGGCAAAAGAAACAAATAAAGCACATCCAAATAGGAAGAGAGCGAGTCAAACTATCCCTGTTTGTAGATGACATGTTTCTATATCTAGAAAACCCTATAGTCTATGCCCAAAAGCCCCTTCAGCTGACAAACAACTCCTGCAAGATTTCAGATACAAAATCAATATACAAAAATCACTAGCATTCCTATACACCAACAACAGTCAAGTCAAAAGCCAAACCAGGAAGGCAATCCTGTTCCCAATTGCCACAAATATAATAAAATACCAAGGAATAGAGCTAACCAAGGAGGTGAAAGATCTGTACAATGAGAACTACAAAACATTGCTCAAAGAAATCACAGATGACATAAACAAATGGAAAAACATCCTATGCTCATGAAAAGGAAGAATCAATATCATTAAAATGGCCATACTGCCCAAAGCAATTTATAGATTCAATGCTATTCCTGCCAAACTACCAACAACATTCTTCACAGAACTAGAACAAATTATTTTAAAATTCATATGGAAGCAAAAAAAAAAGAACCCAAATAACCAAGGCAATTCAAGCAAAAAGAACAAAGCTGGAGGCATCATGCCACTTGACTTCAAACTACACTGCAGGGCCACAGTAACCAAAACAGTATGGTACTGGTACAAAAACAGGCACATAGACCAATGGAATAGAATAGAGAGCCCAAAAATGAGGACACACACCTATGACCATCTAATCTTCAACAAAGCTGACAAAAGCAATGAGGAAAAGACTCCCTACTGAGTAAATGGTGCTGGGATAACTGGCTAGCCATATGCAGAAGATTGAAACTGGACGTCTTATACCACAGACAAAAATCAACTCAAGATGGATTAAATGTAAAACCCAAAACTATAAAAATCCTGGAAGACAACCTAGGCAATACCATTCTGAACATAGGAATGAGCACAGATTTCATGATGAATACACCAAAAGCAATTGCAACCAAAGCAAAAATTGACAAGTCGAATCAAATTTAAAGAGTTCCTACACAGCAAAAGAAACTCAATAGAGTGAACAAGAAACCTACAGAATGGGAGAAAATTTTTGCAAACTATGCATCCAACAGAGATCTAATATCCAGCATTTATAAAGAACTTAAACAAATTTACAGGAAAAAAAACCCATTAAAAAAAAACCTCATGGCAAAGGACACAAATAGATACTTTTCAAAAGAAGACATACATGTGGCCAACAAGGATATGAAGAAAAGCTCAACATCACTGATCATTAGATAAATGCAAATCAAACCACAATGAGATACCATCTCACATTAGTCAGAACGGCTATTAATAAACAGTCAAAAAATAACAGATACTGGTTAGTTTGCAGAGAAAAGGAAATGCTTATGCACTGCTGGTGGGAGTGTAAATTAGTTCAAACATTGTGGAAAGCAGTGTTGAGATTCCTCAGAGCTAAAAACAGCACTGCCATTCAACCCAGTAATCCCATTACTAGGTGTATACTCAAAAGAATATAAATCATTCTGCCATAAAGACACATGTATGTGTATGTTCATTGCAGCACTATTCACAAGAGCAAAAACATGGAATCAACCTAAATGCCCATTAATGACAGCCTGTATAAAGAAAATGTGGTACACATACACCATGGAGCCATAAAAAAGAATGAGATCCTGGATGAAGCTGCTGGCCATTATTCTTAACAAACTAACTCAGGAACAGAAAACCAAATACTGCATGTTCTCATTTATAAGTGAGAACTAAATGATGAAAACACAAGGACACAAAAAGACATCAACAGACAGTGGGGTCTAACTCAGAATGGAGGGTGTGAGGAGGAAAAGGATCAGAAAAAATAACTAATGGGTACTAGGCTTAACGTCTGAGTGATGAAATCATCTGTACAACAAACTCCCGTAACATGAATTTACCCATAAAACACATGCACATGTACCCCTGAACTTAAAAGAAAAAAATGCATTTCCAATAAAAATTTAATTTGATTAAAATTATTTATCAAATCTGAAAAATATTGATATTTTGACTTCTTAATTTTGGAGTGACCAGGGTCCTTGGTTATTTGATTATTTTTCTCTATCTAAATTCAGTTCTTTAAATTTCAAACAGTCTTGGGGATTTAAATTCCATTAGTATGCTACTAACTCCTAAATTTATATCTCTAAGCTTCCTTTAAACTCCAGAATTATGAAGCCAATTGCTTCCTCAACATCTCCTCTTCTTTTTCAAAAAATTTCAAATTTTTATTTTTTGTGAGTACATAGTAGATACACACACACACACACACACACACACACACACACGTACCATATATATGAGTTACATGAGATATTTTGATGCAGGTATGCAATGAGTAATAATCACATCAGGGTACATAGGGTATCCATCACCTTAAGCATTTATCCTTTTGGTTTACAACAATCCAATTATACTCTTTTAGTTATTTTTAACTGAACAATTAAATTAATTTTTACTATAGTCACCCTGTTATGCTAGCAAATACTCAGCCTTATTTATTCTTTCTGGCTATTTTTTGCACCCATTAACCATCGCCTCTTCCCCAGCAACCTTCCACCCCAACTCTGTCTACCCTTCCCAGCCTCTGGTAACCATCCTTCTCCTCTCTATCTCTGTGAGTTCAATTATTTTAATTCTTAGCTCCCACAGATAAGTGAGAATATGTGATGTTTGTCTTTCTGTACCTGGCTTATTTCACTTAACATCGCCATTTGTATGTCTGACATCTTAAACTCCTGAGGTTTCCTCCAAACCTGCTCTACCAACAGCTTTTTATGTTAGTTGAAGGAAATTCAGCTTTCCCAGTAGTTTGGTCCCTAAGCCTTGACACTGTTCTTGATTATTTTCTTTTCTTTCTTCTTCTTTTTTTTTAATATCCCACATTCACACTGTTAAGAAATCCCACGAGTTTTACCTTCAAACTATGTCTGTAATCTAATGAACTCTCACTACCCCACTGCTAAAAATGCTAAAAATGGTTCAAGCCTCCATTCTCTTTTATATGAATTAATGCAGTAGTTTCTTCTCTGGTGTCCCTGAGTCTACAATTCTCGCCATACAGTCTATTTTCAATCAATAACCAGAATCATCTTGATAAAATACATTATATAATGTCACTCTTTCATAATCCTGCACAGTTAACTGTGATGCTTAATTTTATGTGTCAATTTGGCTGTGTCATGGTGCCCAGATAGATGGTCCAACATTATTCTGGAGGTTTCTGTCAGAGTGTTTTTCGATGAGATTAACATTTAAATTGGTGGACTTGAGTAAAGCAGATTATCTCTGTAATGTAAGTGAGCCTTGTCCAAACAGTGAAAGGCCTGAATAGAATGAAAGACCGACCTGACCAAGAGGGAGTTCTGCCGACAGCCTTCAGAACTGAACTGTAGCATTGGCTCTTCGCTGGGTCTCCAGCCTGCTGGCCTGCCTTCCAGATTTTGGACTTGCCAGTCTCCATAATCATGTGAGTCAATTCATTAAAATCACCTCTTTTTACCTACGCACACACACACAAACACACATACACACACACACACACACATCTATTCATTCTGTTTTTCTGGAGAATCCCAACAGCACCACTTAAAAAGCTTTCCCTTTTAAAATACCAGGATATCTCTTATCAAAACATCTGTTCATTTATCCAGTAAGACAAGAAAAAAGATCAGTTAAAATGAATATTTAGGTTTTCTGTTTTTTCTTTATTTTTTGTGTTTATTTTTCTAATATGTCCCTTTGTCTAAGTTTTCAAAATTATTAACACAAAATATAAATTTTAGATTCTCTATGGCCTCTGTGGTCTTGCCCCATTTTTTATTCTTGATATACTATTTGCAACTTCTGTTTTTTCTTTATCAGTATTTCCAGAAATTTGGCAGTTTTATTAATCTTTTAAAAGTATCAGTTGTTAATTTTTAGGTTCTATTGTTTCTTTGTTTTTTATTATATTAATTTCTGTTTTTATCTTTATATTTTCTGCTGTTATATGTAGAATGTTTAGTTCATTATTTTTCAACCATTTTTAGCAACGTATTTAATTAAGATTATTCATTACATGGATCACAATCCATCATCCAAAACCCCTGGTGTCAAATGTGTTTCAGAATTCACTGATTTTAGATTTCAGAGTGGCAATATGGTTTATAAACTGTATATTATAAAAATCTCCCATAGTATCTGTGCCAATACTCTTTTCATATATTGGGTTGGTGCAAAAGTTATTGAGGCTTTTGCCATTACAAAGTAATTACAAAGTAAAGTAATTACAAAGTAAAGTAATCACAAAGTGACGGCAAAAACGCAATAACTTTTGCACCAATCCGTACATTAAGATAATAAAGACTATAGTTTGTCTCATATCAGATTGAGTCAGGGTTTCATGTCAAATTTTCTAAAAATTGTTTTTCAGAGCTTTTGGTAATTCAGAATTACAAATGAGGGATTGCACGCTGTATTGCTTTAGGTTTGTCTCAAAAGTGACTCTCTTGTTGCTTAATCCTAAAATGTCCTAATTTTCAAAATGACTTACTGGTGAACCCATAATGTGGCTAGAAATAAGCTATTTAGTTTCCAAATGTATGGAGATTTGGGGGTGATCTTTTAATTTTTTGAGGTATAATACAGATATATGCTCCAATCTTAAGTGTACCATTCAATCAGTTTTGATTAATTGTTTCAGTTGTATAAGTCACACCTGCATCAAGACAGAACAGTTTCATCATCACCTCAGAAAGTTCCTTTGTGCACCTTCCCAATCAGTTTCCTCCATATAATCTGATCTGATTTCTACCGCCATAAATTCATTTTGTCTATCCTAGACTTTCTTATAAGTAGGATCAAACAGTATGTAGTTTTTGTATGAGGGATTCTTTCACACAGAAAAATGTGAGAGTTATCCATGTTGTTGCATGTATCATTACTTTGTCCCTTTTTATTGCTGAATAATATTCCTTTCAATATACCATATTCATTTTGTGCCTATTAGAAACTGAATTTCTATAAACAAGGGTTTTTTGGACATACGCTTTCATTTTTCTTAGTTAAGTACCCATGAATTGAATTGATGTGTTACGTGGTAGATACATATTTAACCTTTTAAGAAACACCAGTTTTCTGAAGAAATTGTATCATTTTGCATTCTCAACAATAATGTATTAGATTCTAGTTGCTACTAATCTTCTCTAATATTTGATGTTGTAAATTGTTTTTATTTTTGCCATTCTTGTATAAGAACCACAATCTTATTGTGGTTGTAATTTGCATTTCTCTAGTCACTAATGATGTTGAAGACTTTCTTATGTGCTATATACCACTTGTATATCTTCAGTTAAGCGTTTGCTCAAGTCTTTTAATCATTTTTTTGTTGTTTTTGTTTTGTTATAGAGTTGTGTTTTTCATATATTTTAGATGTAATTCTCTTGCAGATATATATGAATATTTTCTTCAGTCTATGGCTTGCCTTTTCATTTACTTACTGGAATTTTTCAATGAGCAGAAGGTTTTAAAAATTTGATGAATCCCAATTTATTATTTCTTCTCTTTGTAATTCATGCTTTCTTTGTCCACTCTAAGCAATCTTCGCCTACAAAAGTCATAAAGATACTTTCTTCTGCTGTTTTTTCTAGAAACTTCATGGTTTTAGCTTTTCTATTTAGTTCTATGATGAATCTCATTAATTTTTGTGCATTGAGGGAACGGGGGAGTCCAGGTTTTTTGCTCATATGATTATCCAGTTATTCTAGCTCCATTTGTTGAAGACATTTTTCACTCCCAGTTGAATTATTTCAGTGCGTTTGTAAAAATAACTTGACCGCACATGTGTGGATCCATTTCAGGACTCTCTCTTCTGTTCTATTTTCTATCTATCCTTTCACCAGTGGCACACTCTTTTGATTACTGTAGCTTTAAAAAAGTTTTCAAATAAGGTAGTATGAGTTCTCCAATGTTATTCTTTGTTTTGAAGATTGTTTTGGCTATTTTAGATCCTTTGTGATTTTCATATGTATGTTCTCATCACTTTGTCAATGTATATTTAAAAGCATGCTGGGAGCTGGGATTTTGATTGAGATTGTGTTGAATCTGAATCGATATGGTAGGGAGGAGGGAATTGATCGATAGCTTTGTTTTATTTAGTATTGCTTCATTTATTTAAGTCTACTTTAATTTCTTTCAGCAATGTTTTATACTTTTTAGTTAAGAGGTATTGCAACATCTTTTAATAAATTGTTAAATTTATCCCCAAGAATTTATGTTTCTTGATGCTATTGTAAATCATATTTTTAACTCTTTTTTTCTAATTGCTACTATATGTAATAGAAATGCTATTGATTTTTGTATATTGATTTTATAGCATACATTGTTAAAATCATCTATTAAATCTAGTAGTTTTCTTATAGATACCTTAGGAGGTTTTACACAAAGAATCATGTCATTTGCAAATAAAGATGACATCACTTTTTCCCAATTTCTATGATTTTTTCTCTTTTGTACAAGCTAGGATCTCTAGTATAAATTTCAATGAAAATGATTGGAGTGGACATTTTTGTTTTTTCTTAGAAAGCACTCACTATTAAATATACTATTAACTGTAAATATTTTGTAGATGCATTACAAATATTTTGCAGGAGTTTCCTTCTAGTATTTGTTTGCTATAAGTTTCTATCATAAATATGTGGAATATGTTTTCTATATCTATTGAAATGATTATAAGATTTTTCTTCTTTAATTATATAATGTGGTGAGTTATTTTGAGTAACTTTCAAATGTTAAGTAAACTTTGTATTTTGGTGCCAAATTCAATTAGTTACGGTTTGGTGTGCTTTTTATGTATTACTGGATTTAATTTGCTAACATTTTGTTAAGGATTTTTGCATCTATATTCATAAAGTATATTGGTCTGCAGTTTTCTTTTTTTTTTTCTTTGTCCGGCTTTAGTATCAGGAGAATGCTAACCTCATAAAAAATAGCTGTTGAGTATTTCTTTATTACTTATTGTAACAGTATTCCTCAGACTGTTAAGTATTTCCTCTATTTTTGAAATATTTATAAAATCTTAGTGTTATTTCTTTTTTAAATATTTGGTAGAATTCACCAGTACGTCCTTCTGGGTTTGTTCAATGATTCTTTTCTCTGCTGTGTCCAATTTACTGATAAACTTATTGAACATATTATCTATAATCCAATATCATGAGTTTTTTATTTTTAGATTGTTCATTTTACTTTTATACAATATTCATCTCTGTTAAAATTCCCCATCTTTTCATGTAGATTGTCCATTTTTTCATTATATTTAAAAACATTTTAAAATTATAATTACTTTAAAGTCCCTGTCTGATAATTCTAACATTTAGGCCATCTCTGAATTTATTCCATTTTATCATTTCACGATGGGTCATATTTTCTTATTTTTTTGAATGAATCTCATAATTATTGATTGAATGCAGGATACTTTAAGTAAGTATAGTAGGTAAGGAGGTAAATAATATTTACTTTATGAAAAATATACTTCTCTTCTGTGAAGTCATTAGTTACATGATTAAATTAAACTGGTTTGTGATTGAACTGGGTTAGGGTTTTGTGATGGCTTAAATTATGTCCATGCCCCCATAGACTGGCTTCATGTATTTCAAGTGGTGCATTGTTGCTGTATTGTACTTCCCGTAAGGCCTGGAGTGACAGACATATATCTCAGTTTGCTTGCTCTGGACTCAAAATTAGTAAGCTATTCCTCTGTCTCTCTCTCAGTGCTCGTTCACTTTCCTCTGCATCAGGCTGCTGTTACGTCGTGCTTGGTGGAATGTATGTGGGATAAAGAAGAGGGAGGGGAATTCCATTGGGTTTTCTGTCTTTGCCCTCAGACTTAAGCAACCCTTGCTTTCATAAGCCTCAGAAGGAATCGCTCTTAGCAATCCTCTTCCTCCCCCAGTGGCAGACAGCTGCTGTCTTAGTCACTGCAGGGTCTAGAGCACAGAGGAGTTTCTCTCAGTTCTCCTTGCTCTGTCCTAAGGCTTAGGCATGCCCCATATACCTGTGATTTAGTAGGTGTCTCTCTCATTGGTTTTGCCCTGCTTTCAATCTTTTTCATGAGCTCTCATTTAAGGACCATGAAAGAGCTGATGAATGCTACAGACTTTTCCGTATCCAAGGCTCTCAGGATTCTGATACTGTCATGCCATTCTACATGCAGCCTTTAGAAGTTTATTAAAACTTCAGCTGTTTTTCTTCTTTCCCATGGCTGGGGTGGCTGCCTTTCTCTCTGGCTATTCTGTCAAAGATAAAACAGTCATATGTACTGTTTCTTGAGAGAAGCTTGTCACTCTTCAATATTAGTTCGTTGAGTTACCTTGTGACATCAGAATCAAGCCCTTACCTTGTTAACTCATACTTACCATTTAAATTTTACCTCAACTTTTATTTCCTAGGTAAGGGCTCCCCTGAGTTTTAGATCATAAGGTGCTTTTGCTTTTGCCTTCCACAGCGTTTTGCTTCCGTTTCCTGTGTATAAGTTATCATACTTTTACTTTTAAAATGTCTGCAGCTTTCTTGAAGCCAAGCATTATGCCTGTCTCCACTCACTGTTATATATCCGAAATCCTAGTGCAGAGCCTGGTATTAATAGGCACTCAAGAAAATATTTGTTGAATTGAATTGAAATTCTCACTTTATTTCCTGGGAGGCATTTTGAGGTCCCAGCTGAAGGATAAAGGGAGGAGATAATTTCTTTTTTTGATGTGAATGATACAATTTAAATCCTGTGTCCACTAACAGTGTAAAATAATTATCATCTCCTTCCATTTCCAGTATTGCTGGGAAGGCTACATGTCTTTGAAGTTAGGACCATGTTCTCTGCCATTGCATAGGCTTTGTTTTGTGTCCCATCTTCTCAACTAGTAGCTGATGACCTTGGACAAATTGCTTAATCCCTCAGAATCTCGCTTTCCTCACTCATCAAATGAGATAATACCATCCATCTCATTGGGTTGGTATAAGAATGAATTGAATTAATATGTACAAAGACCTACTGGATATTTAATAAGTACTTACTATTGTGTTTACTCCTTTTTGGTACCTTCTCTGTTGTTTTCTCAAGAAGGAATGAGAAGGGCTGTCTAAAGAGGAACAGGCAATTATGCATGTCTCCTTCCCCTGCATCCAGTATATTATTAAATGCTTCTTTTCACACTTCTTTACTTTTCTTGATCTTTCTTAACTCATTTGCTTAAAGGTTATTGAACAAAATGGGGCAGAGAGAGCCAACAAAGGATGCTTTTTTTTTTTTTTTTTGAGATGGAGTCTGGCTCTGTCGCCCAGGCTGGAGTGCAATGGCACAATCTTGGCTCACTGCAAGCTCCGCCTCCTGGGTTCACGCCATTCTCCTGCTTCAGCCTCCCAAGTAGCTGGGATTACAGGCGCCTGCCACCACACCCGGCTAATTTTTTTGTATTTTTAGTAGAGACAGGGTTTCACCATGTTAGCCAGGATGGTCTCGATCTCCTGACCTCGTGATCCACCTGCCTCAGCCTCCCAAAGTGCATCACGCCCGGCCAAATGATCCTTAAAGTAAAATATGAGTATATCAATATTAATCTACTGAAATTTGATCAGACAAGAACGATTTCATCCACTTTGTGATGGTGTTGATATATAAAAAGGCTGTGAAACTACCCAGAGGCCTGAATATTCTTTGTTTCTAAAATTCCAACATGAAGTTAGGTTTACAGGCACAGAGGGAGTTCTGAGGGTTATGCTTTCTAACTCTAAGGCAAACTCAGAAAACTCCTCTGCGAGCTGAAGTCTCTATATGACCTTTCTAACCCTTCGTTTGGACTCCTTTTCTTCTCCGAAAATCTCTTTATTGACTGTGGAGTAAGGGTGTCAGGAATCGAGGAGGGGCTCTGTTTGGGTCTAAGGGTATTCAACTGTGATTTTCTTATGCCAAGAGCATATGTTAATTCCTTAATCACCAATGCCTGATCTAATTGGTCCAGTCTCATAGTTTAGCTGCGTAAACACAGTTTGGCTACTACCACTTTTAAGCAGTAACTCGCCAATACTGGCAAAGTGACACTACCGTCAGGAGAAAAGATTGACCATATGGCAGCATCAATCAGAAGTAGTATCATGAGCGCTAAACCAAACCCTCAATCAAACGGGGCAACCAAAGATCAAGGTTAGGTTACCAGGCTGGCCTGCGATATAGGTAGCTGATGCGGCAAACTGGAAGAAAATCAAGAATGCAGAGAATCAGATCAAATTTCCAGGACAAAGTTAGGAACATTAAAGATAAGAGTCAAGTTGTTAAGGCAAGGAGAAGACCACGGAAAATCAGAACACAGGACAACTGAGGTGAATTATTTAGCTGAGATCAGGAACTCCATAGGTCAACATCAAGGAGAATGAAAAAGTCTGTTGATTCAGGTTTCAGCCAAGGACTGTGTAGAGTCAAAGAGGTAGGTCACCAGTAAGAATAAGAATGCCTTGGAGCCCAAAATAGTTGGCTACACCTGGAAGTAGCATTGCCTGCTCCTTACCCTGCCTTGCTTCCAACTTGCCTGTTTCCATGAAGCTTCATGGAAAAGGAATAGAAGTAAGGCCTTTAAGTACCTGCCTGTCCTACTATACTAATTTCCTTTCCAGTACTATTTTTGTTACAATGGCGAAATGTATAGTTGCCTCCGTACAGCCCTTATTTTGCTTCTACTGTCTTACACCCTGAGATCAGACAGATTCCAATGGTAGAGAAAATGGTGATGAAAAGTTCATTGGTTCTCTGCCATATCCCACCCATCCCATTTCTGATTCCTGCTCTCCACAGGCAACTCTTTTAGCTGTTTTATTTTTCTGCATTTACCTGCTTATTTCTAAATAATAGGCTTCTATGGCTATTTCTGGATATTTTTCAGTTTTAAGTTCTATTGACATTCTTGTCAGCAGATGTTGACAAGACATAGTTTTAGGTTCTTTTGACATCTTGGTAGGAATAATGAAGATTTAGGTTTCTTACACCCCTGCCTGCTATCCCCACATCACTTCTCCCATTTTTTCAAGATGTTATATCACAATTTTTGTTAAATTCATATTATTTGTAATATTATGATTATATGAACAGTATTTATAGCTGTGCCATGTAGTTATAAAAATTACATTTTTTATTCTTTATAACTTTTGGTTTTTCCAGGAATCAATGAATACCTCCTTTTTGGTTCCTTAATTTTCTACTTATCTATCATAAATACATTCCTCCACTCTGCTAATCTCTACCTGCTATATTCAAAATATCAGGTTATCTATATGGCCCTTCTTAGAGACCACCATCCTTTTGCTGGATTGGTGATTTTCTAGAAATGCTGCATGCTGCCATTATGGAGATTTCTTTTCACTAACATCCTGGGGATTTTAAATATTTTTAAGATGCATTCCCTATTTTCCTGGATCCTGTAGATTCAAAATACTACATGTGCCATAGTCCATTTTTAATCACATTCCACCCTTTAATTTTCATAGTATAAGCTTTGGGCTTCAGGGGTCTGCTATTTTTTTTCTCAGTGCTAATGGAATTCCAATTCTCAGCCTTAAACATTTCAGGCCTTCCTAAGAGCTGGAGAAAGAAATCTGAGAAAAATCAAGAGGGAAAATATTTTGTCATTTCTTGCATAAAGCAGATAGTCTTCTGCATCATAAAACTTTCTGAAAAGTGATTTGAAAATGTTTAGAAAAGTATCAATTTTATTCTCCTGTCCAGGCTTAAGATTTGTTTAAAGATATATTTACCTAATATGTTCTTTGTTTAAAAGTGTTCTTAGAAGTATTATTTGTGCAAAGAAATATTTTGGACACCTAAACATTAGAATTTGTTGCTATGACCTATGAAATATAATAGGTTACTTCATAAAATTTGCAAATCAGACTGGTTGTCATAATAATTTGTTGCACTGACAATAAAATTCAAATGGACGTATTTTTCTGAGGTTGGTTTGTAGAGCTAGAAAAGTATTATGAATGAAAAACAATCCATGACCCTGTTGTGTACTTTACTCAAACAAAATTATAGGTATTTTGTCTTATTTGGAATTTATACTCTCATTAATCTTCCTCTTGTTTTACACCCTCTTTCCCGTGTAGCACATTCTTCAGAATTTTCCTCTGAAATGGTGCACAGGAGGTAATTTTTCAGGCCTTCCTCGTGTTGAAAAATGCCATTATTCTTCTCATACTCTACAATCGATCGTTTGGCTGAGTGTTAGCATTTTAGTATTGAAATCATTTTTTTCTCAGAATTTTGAAAATTTTTCTCTATTGTCTTCTAGCTGCCACTGCTGTCATTTAAGTGCTGATGATCTGAATTGTCATTCTCACATGCATTACTGCAGAAACCTCCTAATTCCCTGCTGCCTCTCTTGCCTTACTATTGGCCATTCTTAACACAGCAGCAGGGTGAGCTTTTTGAAAAAGAAATCAGATCATGCCACTTCTCCACTCCCAACTTCGCAATGACTCCCCACCTTGATTATGGTACCTCTCATGCCCTTACAATGGCCTTAAAGGCCTCACATGCTGTGAGCCCTGTTACTTCTGTGGTCTCATCTCTAGTTTCCTCCACCATGTTTACTGTGCTCTAGGCACACTGGCTTCCCAGCTGTTCTGTGAACATGTGCGATATGTTACCACCTTTGACACTTGGCACTGGCTGCTCCTCGGTCAGAAGGCTCCTCACCCAGACATCTGGAAGACGAACACCTTCACTTCTTTTAAGTCTTTGCTTAAAACATACTTTCTCAAGAGGACTATTTTGATTATCCTGTTTAAAATGACATGCCATCTTCTCTTCTCGCTTCAATTTCCCCTTATCCTGATTTGTTTTTTCTTTTTATGTAGCACTTAGCTTTTAACTAACTGTATTGTTTATGTTTATACCTTGTCTATTATGTAAACTCTAGAAGGGCAGAGATCTTTGTCTATTTTGTCATGAATATTGTCCCAGTGCCCAAAGCAGAACACAGTGCACAATAAATGTTTGAATGAATAAACTGAAAAGTGATTATTATATTATTCTTCCATGTAATATGACAGAGAAACTTTATTTTAGTAATATTTCTGGGGCAAAGGTTACTTGCACAATCAAACTTTTCATCATTTTACTGCCTCCATCTGTTTTTCACAATGTAGGTAGAACAATACTTCCAAGATGTTAACCTGGTGATGTCAGCCCCCTCTCCACCCCTCCTCCACTCTGCTTAAGATACCCTAAGTGGCTTTCTATGTTTTTAGGATTAAGACAGAATTCTTTGATATGGCCTATAAAGCCCTGCGTGGATTGCTTCTTGCCTGAGCCATAGAGTTTTCACATAAGCTATTGTCTCTTCTTGGAATGCTCTTTTCTCTCTCTCTCTTTCTCTCTCTCTCTCTCTCTCTCTTCATTAACTACAGGAGCAAAGCCACATTCTAAAAGGGGAGAGAATACAAGTGGAAATAGAGTCTGCCAAGAAGCTTGAGCCAGGCCCTTTGATTTCTTGGGGAGCAAAGATGAAAAGAAAAAGGCATTGTCCATTCATACTGCTTTCTTTAGCATCTTTTCATCCTAGTATTAACAGCCATTAAGTCAATGAATTACCTCTTTAAAAAACAGCAACACTATCATATGTAATGGAGGAGTAGCCTTTTTTCACTTCAGTTATGCTTCTAGTTAACTCCTACATATTTCTCAGATCTCAGCTGAAGGGTCAATTTCTAAGGGCAGTTTTCTCCAACTTAATTCTGTCCACCTTTGATAGGCTCTCTCAGCATTATGCACCTCCACTCCTTAGTACTTACTGTAGAGACACATACTTACACATACATGTGTTATCTGGCTAATTTGTATTGCTCCCACTAGACTGTAAGCTTCATGAGGATAAGGGAATGAGACTAGCTTTTTTTCTCGATTTCGTCTCTGTTGTCTAGTGCAGTGTCTGGATCATGGGTGATAATAGAAAAACTATTTTTGGTCTCTGTTGTCTAGTGCAGTGTCTGGATCATGGGTGATTTTTAAATAAATTCATAGGTATAAAGTAGTCTGTTTAGGCATCAACTTTTATTATATATTAGATCTAATTCAAGCATAATTGCATAATTCCCCTTGTAATTGCACTAAGCTTTAGGGTTGGCCCTCTCTCCCTCAGATGCTATGCACTAAATTCTCTGAAGTCATAGCTGATTTGCATACCCACTCTTCTATTGGTCTTCTTCTTGTTCTTAACAACTGCCTTATGTGGTTCTTCAAATATAGAATTTTTATTACTATCATCAAAGCAGAATATTAATCTCATATTATTCTTGTGTCGTATTGGTTAATGCTGACTTGAAATGTAGTTTTAGAGTTTTACAACTCTAAGAACCAGCAGTTTTCACTGTTTTCTAAGAATGTGTCTGTCCTTTTACATTCCATATACATTCTAAAAATGTATATAAACTTTTGTAAAATTTCATAAAACTGCTCCGAGCGTACAGAACTTTCATACAACTCAAGAACTGACTATGACTTTCAGGCCTCAATAAAAACTTACAAGGTCTAGGTAAAAGAAGTGTAGGAGATGAGGATGGGAATAAGAAATGAGTGATGGCAAAACGAAAAGCAGGATGAGGCCACAGTGGATGAGCAAAATGAAGCCAGGAATTTTTTTCACACTAGACTTCTTGTCTTTATTCCAGAGAATATGTAGAGGTGTAAAAAAATTTATTGTCTTCTGATATTTGGCTTATGACACTTGGTTTCAAGATTCATTTTAGTTTTGAGAGGAATGAATTCTCTGTATAATGATCATCGTGCTGGCCTAGTCAGTAAATCTAGTTGTTTTTCTATCAGAGATGATGGATTTGCTGTGATCCAGCTATGGTCTGTTACCCAGTCCAGCTACTGGCAGGTTTCATGGATTTGTAAAAGAGATGAGTCAATTAGGAATCCAGCCTATAGTTATGAAGTGAAACAAAAGTTAGTAGGCTTCATTTGGCTTCAAATGTAAGTCTGTCATGCTTATTCTCCAGACACCCTGAATAGATGTGTATAAATGCAAATATAGAGATGAGCTATTTTAAATTATGTCCCCTAAACCAGCCAATGTTCACAACTGCACAAAACACACATGCCTGCCAAAGTACTATTAAAATCAGCCTGAAAAAATGACCCAAGGGAGTCAAGTAGTTTATGAGTTTGGCTGTCACTAGATATTTAATTCATTTGAAGCACCCTTTACAACTGGAATGATAGGAGATGTCATAATGATCCAGAGATCTTGATAGATGCACCAAGAGTAAATGAGGGACAGCTTTTCAGCCTCACTTCATTATTGTCTGGCTTTCATCAGTGAGCCAGGGCCTGAGAGCCAGAGCTTGAGTGGCCCATTGAGTCTCTGCAGAGAAGGATGAGTCGGTGAAGTTCCAGAGGTTACCCTTGCCTAAAGTTGGCATTTCCTAGTAACGTTTCTGTGCTATGTGTGCAACTTAGTTGCTGATGTCACCAGTGACAAAAATTTATATAATCATTCATTTGGACATGGTTGAACAGGAAAAATAAAAACACACTAAAACAAATATGCTCAACCCTAACATCAATCGAAAGACAACTGCGGTTAAAAACAAAAGGAAACACAAAACATACTTGACCTGATAAGTTGTTCTGTGTGAAAAAAGAAGATTGTCCAAGACATAAATCATGGCAACTTCCCTCTGCAGTAAGCACTTTTTTCCCCTCAGAATTATCATTTTATAATCGGAAAAGCCCTAGAGTTTAAAGTATGCCTCGTACAAATGTCACTTCCAAGCTTCAGTGCTAATCCAGAGGAAATATTATCCTAGTGGTCTCCAAGGCCCAATGTCTAAGTGTTGGATACATGATAAACTTACGTGGAGCTTTCTTAGTGAGATATAGTCCTCCAGAGGATTGAATTTTTCAAGGCCTAGTACAACCCAACCCTTTAAAATAAGATTTAAGCTTCCCTTGTCAGGTTCTTTTAAGAGCTTTTTAAATTTTTTTTATTTGCTGCTTTGACCAGGTTCTAATCCCTAGTCCCCAGTGACAACCTTTGGCCATCTCAACCATTTCATGTCTGGTTTCCCATGCCTGGGGCAGCTTGCACAGTTAAAGGTGTTTTTTTTCCCACTCCCACAGAAGAGCCTCATGGAAATAATTTAAGATAGAAAATCTAACTCTTTTTTTAAACTAAAATAAGACTTTCTTGCTACTTTATGGGTAGTATTACAGATTTTTAATCATTTTTTCCATTCTATAGGCAGCTTTCTTGAATACAATAAATAATGACAGAATAGCAGGTATTGGAAATAAGAAGTGGATCTACCAATTTGAACTCTCCAAAGCACAGCTAAAATATAAGTTTACTGTGCATAGACAAATGGCTTCCAAAAGTTTCCAAGAGGTCTAGGAGGGGGTTACAGTATGTCGCTTGATTGAGTGTCTGCTTTTAAAAAAAAAAAATAGGTAAAGAAACAGGCAAACACTCCCTATGCAGTTGGACCCATGTAGGGTGAAGCGAGGCCTGGTGGTCTGTATGAGCCTGTCGGTAAAGCCTGTTTGCACTATTTTTCATACTGTTCTTTCATTCTAAGCTGAAAGTCTACTTAAATGCCCACTTTGTCACAAATGCACATTAAGTTTATTAAGCAAGAATTACCCTTTGTATTCTTGACAATCATTTTTACCAAAACCTACACATGGGAATATACTTTGTTTTTATTTTTACTTTATTTTTTCTTTTTGAGATGAAGTGTCGCTCTGTCACCCAAGCTGGAGTGCAGTGGCACGATCTCGGCTCACTGCAACCTCTGCCTCCTGGGTTCAAGTGATTCTCCTGACTCACCCACCCGAGTAGCTGGGACTACAGGTGCTTGCCACCATGCCCAGTTAATTTTTGTATTTTTAGTAGAGACGGGATTTCACTATGTTGGCCAGGCTGGTCTCGAATTCCTGACCTTGTGATCCACCCTCCTCGGCCTCCGAAAGTGCTGGGATTATAGGCATAAGCCACCACGCTCGGTCCAGGAATGTATTCTGATGATTTTATCTTAAATTTAATTTTGCTAAGTTTGGCCTATTATTTTAGCCTTCTAAATCTATCATCCTGGGTAGTAGGTTGGGGTCATCCTGATTCAACTATCAACATACTACTTTTGTTTCAGCCTTGTTTTAGCTACCAATTATAGAAACCTTTGGTCTATATCTTCTTAAGGTCACTAATAAAAATGTCAGTAGTTTTTAGCCAAGGCAGGAGTTTATCCCTGAAGATCCTGGAGATAAACTACTGTCAAAGAAAAATCAGAGCCTACAGTATTAAAGTGGTAAAACCGGATTTTGGTTCAAGACTATTGCAATAGGGAAAAAGAGACTGGAGTAAAGAAATGGGCTCAATTCCAAATACAGCTGGGCAAGTGGGAATTTATAGCTAAGAAGCAGGGTGTGAGGCAGTGGATAGAAAATTACTCTGAAGGAAGCATCAAGGGTAAGAGGAGATTCTGGCTCAACTGACTTGACAGGATTCTTGCTGGAGACAGGCCACTGTGATAAGATCCTGAAGGTGGAGGATGCAAAATTTGGTCAGATATTGAAGGCGACCAGATACTGAGGGTAAGGATTCTCTCTACACTAACTTAACAAAATTTTTGCTGAAACTGGACTCTACAGAGACAGAGAGAGAAGCCAAAATTTGGACCTCATTGATTAGAAGACTCAGAGGTGCCTATTAAAGTTTGGTAAAGTGGGATGGTGTCTTGTCAGTCCCTCCTCTTGTTCAAGTAAAGAAAAGGCATTCTTTTATCCTCTCAAAAATCTACATCTGCTTCTGGAGGCTCTCGGTAGAACCTCAGTTTGAGGTCTCCAGTTGGAATACTTTTCTAGTCTAAATAGCTTTTCTGTTTCTTTAGTTGTGAAACATGAACCCAATGTTGAATACCATATATTTGATAGCAGTGTTAGCAATGAGTAAAACAGTGTAAGGTCACTTCCTTCTGGGCTCAAGATTAGTTTTCTGATGCTAGTGTTTTTAGAATACCAGATTGCTTACTTATAAATCAGGAAGGACAATGAGGAAGTTATAAGGGGAGGGAAGCCTTGAATTGTTGGTTATAGGATTGAGTATATAGTTGTTATTGATCCTTGATGTATCTAAAGATGCCAGATTAAGTCAAGTTAGAGCCCCACACTAGCTGAGATGCATAAGGCATCCTCATGGATCTTCCCATGATAATTTCAAAAGTGAATACCTTATGTGGAGGTGAAGGTGTAAGAGTCATAAGATCAATGGAAAGCACTTGTGGTCATGGAAAGTCCAATTTTTCAGATGGTTTAGCCAATTTGGTCTTGAGAATGCTGTTGGCTTTTTCTATGGTTCCTAATGACTGAGGGCGGTAAGAGCAGTGTAGTCTTTGACAAATGTGTGTTGCTTTTCCAATTTTATGTATAATTTTACCAATAAATTGTGATCTCTATCTCTAGAGATGGGAGAGGGCATACTCCAGATGGGGAAAATTTATCCTAGGAAAACTCCACTGAGTCAACAAAGAAACAGTGGATTTAAATATATCCAACAACTGCAGAATATACGTTCTATTCATCAGCTCATGGAACATTCTCCAAGATAGACCATATAATAGAACCAAAAACGAGTCCACATAGCCAAAGCAAAACTAAGCAAAAATAACAAATCTGAAGGCATCACACAAGGCCATAATCACCAAAACAGCATGGTACTGGTATAAAAATAGGCACATGGACCAAGGGAACAGAATAAAGAACGCAGAAATAAACCCAAATACTTGCAGCCAACTGATCTTTGACAAAGCAAATAAAAACATAAAATGGGGAAAGGACACCCCTCTCAACAAATGGTGCTGGGATAATTGGCAAGTTAGTGTCATTGTCTCAGCAAGAAAATAACATTTTATTTTTCATTGAGTCTAACGGAACTCTACCATGTATGAGAGTGGCTCAATCATTTGCTGAGTTAGAAAGCAGGCACACCACAATTCCTTAAAAGAGAAGTGTTCTCTAGGAAAGAAAAAAAATGCTTGGATAATGCAAGTTATAGATAAATATAGCCTTGCCTGGAAATCTTATCTCACTTTCCAGTCTTGAATGACTCCTGCCTGAATTTTTATCTGAGCCTAATCTTTAGTAAGTGAATTAGAGAAGTGGAAGACTTCAACCTCCCTTCCTTCCTTCCGTCCTTCCTCCCTTCTTTCCTTCCTTCCTTCCTTCTTTCCTTCCTTCCTTCTTTCCTTCCTTCTTTCCTTCCTTTCTCCCTCTTTTCTTCTCTTTTCTGTCTTCCTTCCTTCCTCTTTCTCTCTCTTTTCTTTCTTTCTTTTTCTTTTGTTTATTATTCTTTCTTTTCTTTTTTCTTCTTTCTTTTTAGCCTTTTCCAAGATCTTTGCAAATACAAGCTCTCTATAATAGGGTAATAATTATTACGCTAGTATATAAGTTGTGATGGTGGAAGGGCAGAAAAGGATGAGAAAACTGTTGTGTCACATATTTGATATGCAATGTGGAATCATTGAAGGGTTTTAAACAGGTGAGTAAAAAATTTCTGATTTGTAGGTATTACAACAGGATCATAGTTTGCAGCTTACAAAATATTAATTTTTATATTATTGTGAGTTATTTCTAGACGTAAAGATTAGCTTTCTTAAGGCATCTTCTAAAGGCTGACACCCAGAAAAGGAATTGAATTCTTAAAAGTTCCATGTACACTACTATGGCGCAGTTTTTAAGGCAGTCAATTCTAGCCAACCGTAAGCTTGAACCCCGGGCCTCAGGCATGCACAGGGTAGGGCTGTGTCTTCCCAATTATGAACAATGATCAGGCAAATCCTGCAGCAAACTTACTACATCATACAGCTGCAACCACCTAACTAAGACCACAGCTTTCAGATTATGGCAGAGGAAGAGCTGGTGTTATCTCCAAGTCAAAAAATTAAGCTGAAATCAAGGTTCCGCAATGTCATATAGTCATTTTGTCCTGGTCCTTCATCAAGCCAGAACATGAGCAGCTGCTTCCTTAATCATGCAGCTTAAGATATCCCCAACCCAAGGGTCAGGGTGTCTCTCCCAGTATATAACATCCAGCTCTGACAGGTGGCTGTGCCCTGCTCTAGAATGAATGGATAATGGGAAATTGTATGCCTGCTACTGACTCTGTTTCTGTGCATTTTATTTAATGAGCACTGCTCTAGTAGGTCTCGTATAAATGACATTTGGCCATTTGCCTTCGCTTGCATGACTATTTCATACAAACAACTATCTTAATATACAAAAAGCTAATAAGGTGAATATATTTGCACCCACAGCTTAGCTGAAGATTTAAACATTGCCAGTACTATCAAAGTTTCCTGGCATTCCATTCCAGATGTATCCTCTCCTTATCTCTCAGGATTGATCCCTGTACTGATCATTGTATTTACTCTTCCCCTAAAATCATACTGCTTAGTTTAGTGTGTGTTTGAAGTTTATATGCCTAGAAATATACAGTAAATATATTTTTGCAATTTGCTTTTCACACAACATTGTGTTTATGAGATTCATCCATATTTATGGGGAAGAGTAGTAGCAGATGTTTTCAAGCACACAAGATAAGGACAAAGCTAAGGTCTGATTCAGCCAGTTAAGACACAATGAGTTATTTTTAGATTCAGGCAGTTTGTTATTTCCATGGAGAGTGAAATAAAGAGTAGCCAAAGATGCCAGGTAGATGCATCCCTGTCCTATGCACCCAAAATTATGATAGTAAAACAAAAGGGGCTGAATGGCTGCCCATAGGAGTTGCAGGATACTCCATTACTAAGATGCAATTCTAGACTGGAGCTAAGTGGTTTTGTAGCCTGATGCCATACCTTGCAGAAAGCCTCATATTTCATCAGTATCTGGGAAGTGGTAAGAAACTGTCCCATGCAAGACAAATGCACACTTATGTTTATTGCAGCACTGTTCACAATAGCAAAGACTTGGAAGCAACCCAAATGCCCATCAATGATAGACTGGATAAAGAAAATGTGGCACATATACACCATGGAATACTATGCAGCCATAAAAATGGATGAGTTCATGTCCTCTGCAGGAACATGGATGAAGCTGGAAACCATAATTCTCAGCAAGCTAACACAGGAACAGGAAACCAAACACTGCATGTTCTCACTCACAAGTGGGAGTTGAATCAATGAGAACACATGGACACAGGGAGGGAACATCACACACTGGGGTCTGTCAGGGGGTGGGGGGCTAGGGGAGGGATAGCGTTAGGAGAAATACCTAATGTAGGTGATGGGTTGATGGGTGCAGCAAACCACCATGGCACGTTCATACCTATGTAACAAACCTGCACATTCTGCACGTGTATCCCAGAACTTAAAGTTAAAAAAAAAAAAAGAAAGAAAAAGAAACTGTGCCATGCAAGTCTCTTAGGGGATACAGGGAAGTGAGCGGGAGATAGCTTCACAAACCACTTATCATCTTGTGTTTCAGGAGGATCACAAGGCATTCTGCCAAGACTCAGATTAGTTGTGGTTCAGTCCTGTGTGGCACATGTGGATACCTGCAAGGGTGCCAGTGCATAATAGCAGAACATTCCCCAATCGTCATTGCTGTGTTTTGGTTTCTTACTGTATAAATATATGTTATTTGTCAATTTTGATGTTTTTGAACATCTGGGTTGCTATAGTGTTTTTGTTTGTTTATTTGGTATTGTAAAGAACACTATTTAAAAAATTCTTAAACATATCTCCTGGTGCAGATGTGTAGGAGTTATTTTAGGGTATGTGCCTAAGAATGGAATTGTTTGATCAAGGATACGCACATCATTAACTCTACAAGATAATGTCAAATTGTTTTGCAAAATGTTTGTGTCTATTTTCACTAAAACACAGCTTATAATGATTTCTTCTCTTCCATATCCTCACCAGGCCTTAATTTTCACAAATCTCACTCTGCACCTTGTTTTGATTAAAATTTGTATATTCTAGGTGATTAATGGGTTAGGCTTTTTTTTAATGTTTCATTTGTATTTTTATTTACTTTTCTGTGAACTACCTGTTAATGTCTTTTTTCAATTTTTCTATAGAATTGTTTGTATTATTCTTATTTATTCATAGAAACTCTTCATATATTTAGTATAAACTAATTTCTCATTAATTATTGGTGGTACAAGTATTTCTTACCCATTTGTTCAATGGTTTCTTTTGATAAACAAAAGTTCACCATTCTAATTTCAATGTAGTCTAATTAATTATACTTTTTCTTTATGGTTTTTGCTTTTTGAATCTTAAAAAAGTTATCCTTCTTTTACTCTGTTATCATAAAGATGTTTTCCCATAACACGTTCAAAGAATTTTGGAGTTTTGCTTTTCACATTTAAATCTTCAATCTGCCTGGGTTAGATCTGTGCATGATGTGAGATGGGGACCCAATTATGCCAGCACCAGGACCAATGTTGAAAATATCTTTTCTCTACTGCAATACTATCTCTGTCTTATGTCAACTTACCATATATGAATAGATTTGTTTTGTAGTTCTATGTGTATTCTGTTTTATTAATCTTTTTACCTATTCCTGTGCTAATAACACCCTGTATTAATTCCTTCTTCCTGAAGTAGATTTTTTTTAGTTGTGCTTCCAGTTAGCACCTACGAGTAGTAAATTCTCTCTTTGCCTGAAAATATCCTTATTTCATCCTCTATGCTGAATTTCCCTTTAAAGTATTATGATATTTTAATTTGATAGGTATTTTATTTTGAGTGGATGTTCCCAAACATTTAGCTTGTTGTGCTACTGAATGAGTATGTTTTTTATATGGCATTTTTTCTTTCTTTGTTTTCCTTACTTCTGACTCTCTCTTCATGATAATTTACTTTTTAACAGTAGTTACCCCCCGCCCACCAAGGGATCCCCTGTGAGATGGAAAACCAAAATGGATAAATTCAGAGTTTCTACCTTCTCTTGCTGAAGTCATATTTCTTTCTTCTGCATTCATTGTTTTTCTTTCCTGCCTGGAAATTGATGACTGGTAGACTTGAGATCTATATCATAACCTCATTTACTGAGTATGAACATAGCCAAGAATGGTATGAGGTGGTAGCAAATACAGCATTGCAGCTGTGAGAGAAAAAATATTGGCATAAGGAAACAAACGCAATGAGCCAGAAATTGGTTCGAGCTATACCAGTATGAGAAACAGTCACAAAATCCAATGTGACCTACAGAGATAAACAAAATTTGACAAAGGCATTTTGTATAAACCAATCAGTCTTTCACCCCACTCAAGAATTATGGGTATGAAATATAGAATCTTAGAACACTTAATAATCCTCATTCAAACACAAATAATTAATGTTCATTTTATAGTGGAAGAAAATTAGTTCTGTAAAAACTGAGAAACTTGCTAATATCAATTGCCAAATAAGCAATACTGAGCGTCTTGAGCCAGTGATTGCCAGTCTCTCTCCCAGCACCAAACATCCTGACCTTTTAAGCATAGGAGGGGTCATCAAAACATCACTGAGATGGGGTTAAGAACACACCTCTTGTTAAACGTATTGATGAATATAAGTAACAAAAGAGAATCCCTTCATGTTTTTCTTCTTTTACTTAATTTATTTTACTACAGCAACAAAAAATTCCAAAGGATGGATGAATGAGCTCTAACAACACATTTCATTTGGATTTCTTTTCAATTCTTAAATGCATTAAGTACAAATGATCTGGATATGTGTTAGAATTACTTAAATACAACAGAAGAAGAACCAGATAGACATCATGTATTTTGAGGACCTATAACTTATTATTAGCTTACTCCAAAGGATTGTAATGATAATAGTTAACTGATGATAATAACTGAACATGTACTGTGTATTAGGCACTGTGGTATTTTACATGGATTATTTCATCTTGCCCTCACAATAATAAAGTAAGGCATATACTATTATCATCATTTTTATATTAAAGAAGATTAAAGTGAGGCTCAGAGAGACTAAGAAATCAGTTAGTTGAGGTAACCCCATATATAAGTGGTGGCGATGAATTCCTAACTCAGTCATATCTGCTTAATTCCAGGTAAGACCCTTCCTTCTTAATACCATGAAATAATCACACCAGAAGTTTCTTTGGTCTGTTTGATGTCATCTACTCTATCTTCATCTTCATGAGAATTCATTGAGTAAAAATGATTCAGGATGGTATTTGTATTAGACAAAACTCCATGTTGCTAGTACAGAAAACTCAACTCAAGCTGGCATTAACAATAACAGACTTAGATAATGTGCCCACTCAAAAAGGAAAACTGGAACCAGGGTAACATTATGTACTGACCAGCTCAGGCGTGGATGATATACCCATCTGTGTACCACAAACTGTGGGAGGGGCAAAATGGATAACTTGAACTGCAGTTTGGGCAATTACTGAAGCCAAGGATGGGGACAATTCCACCAAAATTGAATGGCTGTTCCTTTACCTGGAGAGGGAGAAAATGGCAAAACAGGAGCACAAGAAGATGAGGGAAAATAAATCAGAGTCAAATAATTGGAATCCTTACTTCCTCTCTCAGTAAAAGATTGACACACAAATAAAACTTAAAAAAAGATTATGGCTACATTGTTTATCTTCAAAAAATTCTGGCTGGGCTTACTGGCTCATGCCTATAATCTCAGCACTTTGGAAGACTGAGATGGGAAGATTGCTTGAGGCTAGGGGTTTGAGACAAGCCTGGGCAACATAACGAGACCCTGTCTCTACAGAAAAAAAAAAAAAAATTAAAAAAAATCCAGATGTGCTGATGCATGCCCATAGTCCTAGCTACTCTGGAGAATCAGGTGGGAGGATTGCTTGAGACTTGGGAGATTGAGGCTGCAGTGAGCCATGATCACACCCCTGCACTCCAGCCTGGGTGACAGAGCGTGACCCTGTCTCAAAAAAAAAAAATTCATGGACAATGTATGAATTCATTATATCTTGTGGCATTGTAACAAATAATCCCCAAACTTAGTTGCTTAAAATAATAAACACATTTCTGTGGATTAGTAACCTGGGTATGACATAACTGACTTAGGGTCTCTCATCAAGTTGCAGCCAAACCGTTAATTGGGGAAGGATTCGCTTCCAAGCTCACTTACACTGTTGTTAGTGGATTTCAGTGTCTTCTGGGCTGTTTGACCTAGGACTTCAGCTCCTTGACATGCAGGCCTCTCCACATGACCACTCACAATAGGCAGCAGTCTTCCCACATGGCAAACAAGCAAGTGAGAGAAAGAAGACACCTAAGACAATCTTTTAATAACCTCTTCTTAAAAGTGACATCTCATCACTTTCACCATATTTTATTCTTCAGCTGTGAGTCCTTAAGTCCAGCCTATACTCAAAAAAAGAGGATTACAGGAAGAGGTGAATACCAGGAAGAAAGAAGATGGGGATTCTTATGGACTGCTGTGGACTGAATGTTTGTGTTCCATCAAAATTTTTATGTTGAAATTCTGAGCCCTAATGTGTTGGGATTTGGAGATGGGGGCCTTTGGGAGATAATTAGGTCATGAGGGTGGAGCCCTTATGAAGGGGATAAGTGCCCTTATAAGAAAAGACACAAGAGCTTGATTTAACTCTCTGCCATGTGAGCACACAATGAGAAGAGGGCAATCTGCAAACCAGACAGAGGGCCCTCACTAGACATGGGATCTGCCAGCACCTTGATCTTTGACTTTACAGCTTCCAGAACTGTGAGAAATAAATGTTTGTTGTTTAAGCCACAAAGTCTTTGGTAATACGTTAGAGCAGCCTGAACTAAGACAGGGGTCACATTAGAAGTTGCCTACCATAATGTGTGCATTTGTGTATATTAGCATGTGTACATGTACAGGCAGGGGGTCTGTGGGTGCACATGGCATAGGGCCAATAGTGTATTGAGATCTTACACATTTTCCTGTTAGGAACATAAGGGGAGGAAAACAGTAGTCATGGTCCCTGTAGGGAACAGATGGAATTCACAAATTGGGAATTCTAACTGGTTTAATAAAGGGACTATTTACAAATATGTGGGCAAGTATAGGAAAATTACAAGGAATTGGGCTTGTCACCTGATGCATCACTCCCCTGGGCCTCAAGCAGTCAGGTGAAGGAGAAATGAACAGAACCAGGAGAGGATATTTGTATGAGAAGACCCTGGTCAGACGTATGACCTTTTGTTAAAGGATATGGTCAGCTCATGGCATTTCCAGAGAAGGTGCCAAGGGAATAAATACCTTGACCTCACTTTCCTCCTGTCTCCTCCTGGCACTATCCATTGGCTAAAGCCAACTACTAGAAGCTAGAGGGCAATGGAGTCCACTGATGTAGGTCAGCCTCCTGGGGAACACATAGTAATGTATGAAGAGTGGAGAGTGTATCCGGAGGGACAATCAGAAGATACCTGGTACAGAAAACAAATGTACTTAAGAGGAAAATTATATTCATAGTAGGCGGAGAGGAAGAAACAGGCTTACATGAATAGTTGTTGTTTACAGCAAGCTAGATGGAAGAGTTTGCTGACAGAGAAGGATATTTAACGTCAAAACAAGCTTTCAAATAATTGCTTCTCTTGAAGATCCTTCAAAATAGGAAACACATACACATTTCCATGAAATTATTTGGGAGAAATTGTACTGATGAAAGGAGCATGAGTGGCTAAGATGACTTTGAAGGGTCCTTGTAATTTGAGGATTCAGTGTTCTACGAGGAGTGATGGAAATCAGGGAACAAGATCTCTTGCAAAATATTCACAACTCTTTGAAATGGAAATTAGGCTATTCCAATTTAGAAATCAAATTAAGGCAAATATTCAGGGTGTTAGCAGGTTATGCTCTTGCTTGTTTGAAGTGGTGGCTAAAGGAGAGAGGCGTGCTTTTTCCTGGATGAAGCAGGATCTCTCTCAGCCAGTTTTCATCCTTACTTAGCACCTGCTGGCTTGGAGTGGTGTCACCCAAGCAATCAGACGGAGGGATGTGCCAAGAGCCTGCCCTCCCCTCCCACTGTGTGCTGCCCCTCCTCCCCACACCCCATGACAGCCTGTCCTGATATAGATGGAGAGGGGACTGGTTTAAAATGACAGTCTCAAGTTCATTTAGAAAGAGAAGGCTAATTCAAAGAAACAGCAAGGCAAGCTTCCTTTCTCTGTAGGAATCATTATTATCCCCCTTTGTCATGGCCCACCTAGGAGCCCATTTTGCCTTTAGATCCCGCTGGCAGAAGACCGACGATGAACTCTGTAGACATAGCATGTCTTTTATCCTTCACAAAGCCATTCGCAATGACTTCTTTCAGAGCTATCTCTACCTGCTGGAAAAAATTCCCCTGGGTAAGTGAGTCAGAGCTACTAGATAAGAAACAAGAAATGACTGATGGGATTGCATGAGGTCATGGGGCTTCTAGAAGAGAATTTAAAACAAGGACACTTTTCAGACAAAAAAAACTCCACAACCAATGTCACTGGGCCGAAATGTTTCAGTGGAATTCTTTATGGAGAATACAAAGATTAAGTGCCTAAAATAGAGTCAGGACTTTATTTTGGGATTTCCATGCACCCTCAGGCACTGTGATTTGCTTCTCTGGGTGTCTGTTGCATGAGTATCAGGCTTGTAGAAACTCAGACATGTTTAATATTTACAAAAAATTGTAATTGGGCAAATCTGATAATTCAAAGATGAGAGTATTAATGCATTAATACATTGAGTAAGAGTTAAAAAGAAAGACTAAATAGTGATAGATCAAAATGTGCTTGGGTTATGTATGTATGTTTCTGTGTCTGTGCTTGTGTACACACTTACAATCCTCTGTGGTCTTCTTGAATCACAAGAATAGTCAGAGAGCCTAAAAAAAGGAGATTTTAGCTTGGTTTTTGAATATTAAGAAGTCAGTGGTCTGTCTCCATTTTTGTTATCTCCTCTAGTTTTCAGAGAATTGGACAATAGAGCAATAAAAAGCTTATCTGGTTTGCCTACTCTACTTTTTTCAGCCTCTGTGAAAGTAGTTACTTCAGGGCACCCTAAACAGCACTGAAGAGGAAATAACTTACCATTAAA
Organism: Gorilla gorilla gorilla; assembly: GCF_029281585.2. NCBI lineage: Eukaryota > Metazoa > Chordata > Mammalia > Primates > Hominidae > Gorilla > Gorilla gorilla. The sequence continues at coordinate 86,619,517 of NC_073224.2, read as the reverse complement.
GAGTAAAGTACCCTTCTCCCTTTGATTTGTATTTTCCCCCAGTGAAAGCAAGAAGGCTGTGTATCAGCCTAGTCTGTTTTCTTAGGTCGTTTGAAAGCCCCATTGTGCACTTGATGTGGTCAGGGTTTCCAGCTGTCGAAGCAGCTACATAATTCTTTGTATTGCATTCAAGCAACCGAATGTTAGCAGCCTACCAAAACCTTTTTGTAAATCCATTTATGAAGGATCTTTAATTCTAAACATACAAATACCTTCATCTCATATTTATATAACTTCCTTCTAAAACTTTTTATCATCTATGACTTTATTTGATTCTCATAGTCACACTATGAAATAGATAGGGTAAGTTATCATTTTTTTTCTACCTATCTTCCCTCCTTCTTCCTTTCATTTTACTTTTTCGAAGGAGGGAAATAAAATTCAGAGATGATGATATTTAATCTAGATAGAGTAATATCAAAGCAAAGACCAAAGTCCAGGGCTTTTTTTTTGGTAGATCACACTTCCCATGAGTAATTCTTTTAGGACGTATAATATATCTCATCTATATCCAAAAGGAAAAAAAAATACAGCAGTTTAAATGGAAGGTGATGATGTTCTAGTCACTTCATATACTGGCAAAGCATTGCTTTTCTGGAGACACTCTTCAGGCCATACCTCAATAAGAGTAGCTTGGTAGCTTTGGTTTTATTAGACTGGAGAAAGATATCAATTACAACAGCTGAGAAGAGAGTCACTAACAGGCAGATGACTGTCAAACTTTAAAAATATTTACTAGAGAGAAAAAGAAGTCACCTTTGAAGGCAGCTGAAGATGAATTAAAAAGTTGAATACAATAGTCTCTTCTGAAAAGCAGATGAAAATTAATTTGGCACAAATGGACTATAATTTATATTTAGTCTCAATCCCTTTTTTTGTTCAATAAAATCATTTTGATTTTGTGTTTTTCTCCTTTGTAAATATGCTAATGTTTTACCAATGAGTTTTGACCTTTTAAAAAAACATTATTATGAAAAGACAAAGATTTTGACAAAATATTCCACTGACGCCCAATGTAAAATACAGGAAAAAGGGAAACTTTTCTGCATAGGATTGGGGGCAGGACCCTTTCCTTGGTCTGTTCTCTTAGACTTACCACTGTCTCCTGAGGCACTCCTTTTTTTTTTTTTTTTTTTTTTTTTTTTTTGAGATGGAGTCTCATTGTGTCGCCCAGGCTGGTGTGCAGTGGTGCAATCTCGGCTCACTGAAAGCTCCACCTCCCAGGTTCACTCCATTCTCCTGCCTCAGCCTCCTGAGTAGCTGGGACTACAGTCCCCCGCTACCATGCCTGGCTATTTTTTTATTTTTATTTTTGGTAGAGACGGGGTTTCACCGTATTAGCCAGGATGGTCTCGATCTCCTGACCTCTGATCCGCCTGTTCAGAGGCACTTCTCTAATACCTGTGGGGTTCCATAAACACAATTTGAAAACCATTAGTCTATCCCAAGCCAACATTGCCTTCATTTTACTTATTTGCAGCTTTCCATAAATGGGCATTGCTTATTTTCTCTGACCCTGATGACTTGACCTGGACATTAGTTTGCCTGAGAGTCACAGAACTAGCCTCATCCACAGTACCTCTTTGATGATAGAAATTTAGGGCTATGTTAGTCAATATGGACTGGGATAGGCTGCAATAACAAATTAACTCTAGAATCTTAATAGCTGAATACATAAAAAATATTTTTTTCTCTTGCGACATCATTTTCAACATGCATTATTGGAGTCGTGGAGGGGAGGCTATATTCCACACAGGCATTCAGGGATCCAGGATGATAGAGGCTTTGCCAGCTGGAACATCACTAGTCACCAGGCAAGCAAATAGAGCAGCCAAAGTTTTGTCTACTAGCTCTTAAAAACTTCAGCCCCAAAGGACATCTATTATATCTGCTTAGAATTCATTGTCCTGAACTACAAGAATTCTGGGCAATATGAAGGGAGCACATATATATTTGCTCACTAGAAAATGTTTCTGCTACAGGGAAAAATATTGTATTTTGGAGATAAAAATACCAGACAATGCTTAGTTCTGATATATTCAGTCATATTCAATGTAAGAGACATTTATGGAATTTCATTATTGTCAAAGTATTGTGCATTAGAAAGGATTCAAATATTAATAAGACAGTTTCCATTCTTCAGGATTTTATAATGTGACAATGGATGCAAATCTACAAATAACTGTGTATTAATCCTTTTAAACTAAGGGTGCAGGGAAATCAGGCTGCCATTTCTGTGAATACTGAGATTTTTTTGTAGCTTTTTCCTCTAATGGCAGAAGCCAAATGTTCAGAAAGGAATCTGCATGTAAGTCTTATCTGCCAGTGTGACTTTTATTCAATTAGAAGGCTTCCCTTAATCCTTGATTCACTCATTTAAACTTTGGTTTTTGTCCCAGGAGGTTATAACTTATATTTATGGAATGCAATTGCGTGTATTAGTTCCCCTATTGGACTCTCATTCCCATGAGAGTAAAGACTTGCCTATTTTTTCCTCTTTTGTATCTATTCAGCATTTACCATGGTTCCCGGCACATAGGAAAAACACAAAAAATATTTGTTAAATGAATTAAATGACCTCTTACTGATAATTAATTGCAGATCAGCAAAGTTCTGAGTTTAAATTTTTGCACTGCTACTACTAGAAAACTAACCTCTGCAAGTTACTAAAGCCTCTGAGTATAATTTTTCTTAAAACTACAGCACAGTTGATTGAAGGATTAAATGTTGGTATATATGTGAAATAGTCCTCCTCAGTAAATATTAGTTTCTTTATTTCCTTCCTCTGAGCCAGGCCTCTTTTAAAGTCACCATGTAGCTTTCTCTAGAACAGGCATTACCAAAAACGATAAACTTAACTCAAAATATGTGAGTTTTCAGGCTGCAGTGAGTATTAATTATGTTTTTCAGTTTGGAAATAAAACTTAGCCAGAAGAGATGCTTCCTCTCCAGCTCTGCTGAGGTGTTTTAGAGTCAGCTTCCTCTACTCTTGATAATTTCAAGACTTCATAGAAATGAAAATAAAGCCCTTCTTTCAAAAAGGCTAGGAACTTCTCCTGTAGGGTCTGCACAGAGAGTTTGTTGTTTGGGGTAATTATATGGAAAGAACGGTGGCTAACCAGACTTTTTGATTCCTTCTTTCCTTCCTTCCTCCCTCCAACTGCCTAGATTAGGCAGCAGTCTCACTCCAGCACAATATGTGGTGACATTCAGTCATGGGGAAATTTGCTGAAACATCCCTGGCAAGCTTCAGAGATTCATGGAATAGCAAAGACATACATACTAAAAATCTCCAATGGAAGACTCAGCTATGCTGTTGAACATAACTGATCTTCAGAAAGAAGTGAGAACAAGCCTATCATTGTTCTCAGTGTTTTGCATATATTATCTCAGTTCATTTTTATAACATCTCTATTAGGTGTGCTGTTATTTTCCCCATATTATATTTGAAGAACTGACACCTAGATGAGTTAAGTAACTTGTCAAAGATCTTGTGGTGGTGAGTGGAGTAGCAGGATTAGAACCCAGGTGATCTAACTCCATGATCTTTTTTAAACCACTACATAATACAATGTAAATGAAAACTTAACTAATGTGGGCAGCAATATAAGTTTTACCATATTTTATGATTTAACAGGAATAGGGAACAAACAGCCTATGAAGAGCATTCACTTTCTGTTGAGATAATCAAGATAGGCAGGCCAGTAAATAGGTTTAAATAATCTAGTTACGCCAACCAAATTTCTGTTAGAAGCTTGATGTGAACAAATTTTCCAAAAGTGGCTATTCATGAACAAATAGGAAATAGAACAGGAAAACAAGTCAGTGGAAATCTCCAGTGTGTATACCAGTGCTCAAAGGGCTCAACTGGAGATGTTGGGACAACATCTCCATGTTTAGTAACAATCATTGAGGAATAACTTAACACTCAATGATTCTTCCAGTGCTATCCACGTTTCTGAACACATAGAAGTCAATGAATATTCATTAATTATATTATTCAGCAAAAGTCTATTACTCCTAGACATTGTTGAAGGCTTAGCCCAACTTCATGTGTAGAACAATGGTTCTGTGTGGTTTAACAGAAAGACCAGAAGCTTTGCATTTGAATAGGCATGTGCTAGGACCTGGTTATGATGTTTCTTTTCTATGTGATATTAAGTTACCAAGTCTCTCTGATTCTCTTACTCATCTATAAAATGACGATTATAATTCTAGTCTTATATAATCATTGTGATAGTTAAAAGAGACAATGTGAAGAGGTGACTTGAAAGTACCTAGCATAATGCCTGGCACATAGGAGGTATCCTCTCTTGCGTTGATCCCTTTTCAGAAGAATCAGTCTCTGAGGAGGAAATTAACTATGGCTTTTAACTTTGATGGCAAAGACATAGATTGTTTAGCTACCCCTTTGCCATCAAAGTTAAAAGCCAGAGTTAATAACAACATTTCCTAAAAAGCACTTGGAACTTCCAGAATAAAACTCACCATACAGCTATTGGTATTTTAAAAATTTATTTCATTCCTGTGGTAGGCATTGCTGCACAACTCATTGTACAATGATACATTTTCAAATGTTTATCATTACCTGTGCAATACAAACGCTGCAAGACCATTTTTCTCTTTCAAGCAATGAAGAAAATATAATTTTCTTTTTTATTTAGCAGATATATTTTTAGGTGCAGAGTATGAGAGGGATGATCTATAAGTTTTCTACTTAAATAGACCTGGATTCAAGTCCCAGATCTATCACTCTCTAGCTGCTTAACATTGGGAAATTTAGTTAATCTCTTAATGCCTTGGTTTCTTCTTCTGTAGAATGGATATATAATGTTTATCTCACATAGTCAGTTCGATATAAATGTTTTGCATAAGTATTACATATAAACATTTTTGATCAATTATAGTTACTATTTTTTAATTATTTGAGTATGCCTAATTGGGAGGACAGGTATTTCATAAATGATACCAAAGGTATGACTTATGTGTGCTTATGTCAGTTAATCCCTATAACCATTCAGCTCTTTCTTGTACCCATATATTATTTAAAGAACAAAAAGCTAGCTTTTATTCGATGAACATTCAAAGAAGGCCCATCAAGAAGTTAGCATAACATTAAGTGCTAGGATTACAAAAAAATAAAATATAGCCTTATCCTGAAGAGTTTAGTGTAGGAGAGAGACCTACACAAATACTTTTTAAAAATGTGGTATTAGAGTGATAGAGACCACTATAAAATTCTACAGAGGTGCAAAGGAAGCATGGGGACTGCTGAGTCAAATCTCATCATGAAAAATCTGTCTTCAGTATCTCCCCTTGACTTCTGGCCTTCTCAGATTTGATAGTAGGTCAGATAGAGAGTTCAAGAAAGAATAGAGTTAGGAAGACACTCAGCAAGTAGATAGGGGATAGATCTCTTGCTGAATTTGAGAAAGTAGATTGTCTTTCCCCAATTTAGAAGTCAGGAAACACTAAACTAGCCCTCAGTTGAAAAGAAAAAAGCCCCACACAACTTTCAGAATAGGCAGTACCCTATTTTAGAGATAAGAAACATCAGACACCTAAAGCCTATAGGGAGCAAATAAAACCTAGAGGGTTCCTCTGGGCAATTCAGAGACTTGGTAATGACAGCTTTCTAGTATCCTGGCACATTTAAACCTTGAATTTCACCAGAAACACTGATAAATCTCCCCCGCCCACCACCATTGTTGATGAAAAATATAATGAGGAGGGTAACATTTATTGAGCTTCTACTCTAAACCAAACACCATACTAGGTGTTTTCACATGCATTATCTCATTTAATAATCTCAACAAGTTGTATGATAGGTTTTGATATATTTGGGATATTTGTCTCATCCAAATCTCATGTTGAAATGTAATCCCCAGTGTTGGAGGTGGGGCCAGGTAGGAGGTGTTTGGGTCATGAAGATGGATCCCTCATGCCTTGGTGTTGTCCTTAAAATAATGAGTGAGTTCTCATGAGAGCTGGTTGTTTAAAATTGTGTGGCACTTCACCCCACCTTTTACTCCTACTCTTGCCATGTGATGTGCTTGTTCCTGCTTCACTTTTAGCTATGAGTAAGAGCTCCCTAAGGCCTCCCCAGAAGCTGAGCAGATGCCAGTGCCATGCTTCTTTTACAGCCTGCAGAACTATTAGTCAATTAAATCTCTTTGTTTTATAAATTAAGCAGTCTCAGGTATTTCTTTATAGCAATGCAAGAATGGCCTAACATAGACAATTGGTACTGATGAGTAGAGCGTTGCTCCTGAAATGCCTGACATGTGGAAGCATCTGATACTTGAAAATGTGGAGTTGACTTTGGAACTGGGTAATGGGAAGAGGTTGGAAGAATTTGGAGGGCTCAGAAGACACGATGATGAGGAAAAGTTTGGAACTTATAAGAGTTGTTAAATCATTGTGACCAAAATGCTGATAGTGACATGGACAGTGAGGCCAGAATGCTGAGATCTCAGATGGAAATAAGAAACTTATTGGGAGGTGGAGCATAGATCACCCTTGTTATGCTTTAGCAAAGAGCTTAGTTGCATTGTATCCATGTCCTAGGGATCTCTGGAAGATTGAACTTAAGAGTGATGACTTAGCATATCTGGTGGAATAAATTTCTAAACAGCAAAACATGCAAGATGTGGCCTGGCTGCTTCTAACAGCTTAACCAGGATTTGGAAGCGAGAAATGACTTAAAGTTGGAAGTTATATTTAAAGGTGAAGCACAGCATAAAAGTTGAAAATTTGCAGCCTAGCCATGTGGCAAAGAAAGCTGTTTCAGAGTAAGAATTAAAGTAGATTGTGAAACAACCACTTGCTAGAGAGATTTGCATGACTAAAAGTGAGCCAGGTGCTAATAGCCAAGATGACGGGGAAAAGGTCTGGAAGGCATTTCAGAGATCTAAGAGACAGCCCCTCTCATCACGGACCCAGTAGTGTAGGACAACTGGTTTCAGGGGACCAGGCCCAGGGCCCTGCTACCCTGTGTAGCCTCAGAGCACTGTTCTCCATATCCCACTCCAGCTCCAGCTGTGGCTCAGAGGGGCCCAGGTACAGCTGAGGCATCTGCTCTGAAGGGCAGAAGTTGTAAGTCTGTTGGCTTCCACATGGTGTTAAGCCTGTGGGTTCACAGAGTGCAAGAGTAGTGGAGGCTGCTAAGCATCTGGATTTCAGAGGATGTATGGGCAGTCCTGGGCACCCAAGCAGAAGCCTGTTGCAAAGGTGGAGCCCCCACACTGAGATAATCTTTACTAGTGTGGAGGAGAAATGTGGGGTGAAGCCCCACACAGAGTCCCCACTGGGGGCACTGCCTAGTGGAGCTATCAGAAGGGGGTCAACTGCCTCCAGACCTGAGAATGGCAGACCCACCTGCAGTTTACAACCTCAGTATGGACTAGCCCAGGAGGGGAGCTGCCCAAGACCTTGGAAGTCCACATCTCAGTGTGCCCAAATGCAGGGCATGGAGTCAAGGATTATTTTGGAGCTTTAAGACTTAAGGACTGCCCTGCTGGCTGGGGTTCAAGCTTGTGAGGGACCTTTAACCCCTTTCCTTTGGCCTATTTCTCCCTTTTGGAATGGGAATGTTTACCCAATACCTGTACCCCATTGTATCATGGAAATAAATAACTTGTTTTTATTTTATGGGGTTGTAGGTGGAGGAACTCCTCTCCAGATGAGACTTGCGACTTGAGACTTGGGACTTCTGAGTTAATGCTGGAATGAGTTAAGACTTTGGGGGACTATTGAGAAGGGAATTTGAAATGTGAGAAGGACAAGAGATTTGGAGGGCCAGGGCAGAATCATATGGTTTGGATATTTGTCCCATCCAAATCTCATGTTAAAATATAATCCCCAATGTTAGAAGTGGGGCCTGGTGGGAGGTGTTTGGGTCATAGGGACAGGTCCCTCATGGCTTGGTGCTGTCCTCTTTGTGACTGAGTTCTTATGAGATCTGGTTGTTTAAAAGTGTGTGACACCCCACCCCTCCCCTTGCTCCTGCTCTGCCATGTGACACGCCTGCTGTGGCTTCACTTTCTGCCATGGTAAAAACTCCCTAAGACCTCCTCAGAAGCTTAGCAGATGCCAGCGCCATGCTTCTTGTACAGTGTGCAGAACTGTAAGCCAATTAAATACCTCTTTTCTTTATAAATTACTCAGTCTCAGGTGTTTCTTTATAGTAACACAAAAACAGCCTAACACAAGTATCATTACCTCTTTATAGAGGAAGAAGCTGAGGCTAACATGAGTTATGTAACCTATTCAAGGTCATAAAACTAATTAGTGTCAGAGCTGGCAAACAAATCCAGGAATGTCTTACTCCAACTTTTTCCTTCCTCTCTCTTTTTCCTTTTCTTTCTTCCCTCTCTTCCCTCCTCTCTTCCTTCCTTTTTTCCTATTTTACCATTACTTCTTTAATGGCTAAATTGAGAAGTACTTATCTGCAAATCTCTTTTATGGAAGGTCTTACCTTTCATAGGGGCATCTCCTAATTGGGCTTTTTTTTTCTGTTACAAAGGGCTAACTTGATCAAATATTATCAGACTCAACTCATTTAAAAATTACTGTCTAAACCTAGCATACATGTCTTCTGAAGAATTTTAGATCATTTTTTAATTGACAAACAGGTCTAATAGCTGGAATAAAGAGGCATTTTAAAATAGGTATATTCAACCACTTGAAAAAAGAAGAAAGAAAAGAGGATACTCAGCAGAGGTAAGCACTTAGCCATCAACAAAATTTCCTGTTTGTCAGAAAGTCTTCATTTTATTGCCAACTTGGATAATATTGTCTCGACTTGTTGTCCCTGTCTCTGATACTGGATCAATATTTCCTTTCAGGTCCAGATTAAGATTCTGAGTGAGTATTCTGTTTTTCTCCAAATTTTTATATTGAAAGACAGCAAAAGTCATCAAATGGCGCATTGCCTCAAGGTAAACTGACTTATTTGCTTCTTAGAGTCAGAAGTTGATACCTTAAGCCACAAAATTCTTTTGCTACCTGCAAAAGAGTTTCTCAAGGAGGCATTTGAAAATTCTGAGTTTTATCCAGAGAATTCATGCCATGTGACATTTCTTTCCTGCTCATTTTTTGCTAACCCAAATAAAAAGTATCCTTCATGGTTAAGGTCTTATGGAGTCTTCTTGCTGCTACTTGCAGGCATCTGCTGCACGCCCAACGCATTTTTTGGTACTATTCTTTGGACATGCAGCCATATGACTTAACTCCTCCATGCTAGAGTGTAATCTCCATGAGAGAGATTGAGCTTTATGTTTATTTCCTGAATGTTGTACTGGGGCTTAATAACTGAATCATGAATGAACTGTCTTTCGATGTAAATTCTCTTGGATATTAACCTTTCCTAGAAATTTCATCTTTATTCTCCTTCAGAGTAAACAAACTTGTACTCTATTTTTCTTTTCACCACAAGTAAACAGTGGAAGGTCCTTGGGAATTCAACTAATAATGTAGATCAATAAATAAATATTACATTAAATAAAAAACAAATAGTGTCTAGTTTTTGTCTTGAACTACCCCAAGTTTCACAGAGACATTGCAATTCTTTAATCTGCCAGTATATATATTTTTATAGTAAAAAGCCATGTGCTGGTGACTGGTTTACTTATCTGAGTCAATATGCACAATTGCAGAAGCTTTCAGGAGGGGAGAACCTGGGGCCGAACATGACACCTCATATATCTTTTTTTTTTTAGTGAAATGCTGCTGTCAATTAGGTGAAAATGAGAACTCAAGCCTATAACCATAAAAGCCCACCTATTGAGTCTGACGCCTGCTGAGACTGGCATTCACTTGTGGTCTAAATGTTGCTGGCATAATGGACCATTCCTGTTTCTAGATTAAGGGTTTTAATAGACTGCACAAACCAGTTGACTTAAGCAGGTGATGATGAGTGTGGCTGCTTTGCTGCTTTGGTTGGATCAAGAGAGCACTGGGCTATGGCTTGCCAATAATCCCAGAGCAGCATCCAACCCTGGGCAGCCTCTGTGAGCTGTGAGTTCCTAGCCTGATTTTCTGAGACATCCGAAAGAATTTGGAACAGTCATATTATTGGTGATGGCTGGTTTTTGTCATCCCTGTTGAATTTATAAGCACTTATTAAGTCACTTGCTGCATATACAACACTTTACCAAGTGCTAGGGAAGGGAGATTGGTGTTGATCCATGGTTCTCAATGTTTTTGAACATAAGGACCATCCTTTTAATGTTGTATTTTCTCAATCAGTAGCTAATTTGTGTATAAAATAGCAAAAAAGCTTCTATGTATTTATTTAAACTTTTAAAAGATTTATATTTTTAAAATAACAATCTATGTATAATAGTTAACATATATGGAGGATATAAATAATATTGGTGGCCTCCAGAAAATGATGTGCTACATAGAAACTGATTCTTGTTCTCATTATCCCTTTCAGCAAATTCATGGTGATTCAGGGTACAAACACTGGCTCCAGTGTCTCCAAGTTGGAAAATGCTGATGTAACTCCATAGATGGAACATAGTCATAGTAATACAAGTAGTATTTTTTGGATTTTTAACTTTCAGAATCAAAATTTGGAATTATGTAATTGTTCATTTCTGAATACTATCCAATGTCTCAGTCTTGGGGTTATCTGAAGAAAAATGCTCTTAGTTAAAGTGAAATAGGTATTTTTCTCTTTGATTTCTTCTGCTCAAATTTATGTCATATTTTGGCTTGCTTCATGCCCTGATCATAACATTTTTGAATCACTGTATATTTTTCTTGGAGCTTTCAATTATGTTTTATTTTTGGTGGTTTAGATTAAAAGTATGTCCTCCTTAGAATATTTCTAATATCTCCTTGCTTCTTGACTACTCTATTGCCTTGGATCTAGCTTATTCTACTTAAAGATATTATTTTTGAAGTCTATGTTTTGTCTTGTAACATAAACTGATTTCTTTCCAGATCTGATACATATCTGTCATTTTGGGATTTCTTTTCATTGGATTCCTGGTTAATTACGTCATCTTTCATCGTGCATCTTCTCTTGATTGTAACCCTCATTGGGCTGGAATATAGCTTCAAGAAACTTCTGAAGAATGAATCTTTAGGAGGTAAATATTCTTTAATAATTTGACTGGATATGAAGTTTAGTTTCCAAAAATTTGATCTCAGAATATTGGTGGCACTGTGCCATTGTTTTCTAGTGTTTCTGATGAGATCTGTGATAGAAGCCTGATTCTAGTCTTTTGAACATAGAGTTGCCGAATAAAATATATGATGCCAGCTAAGTTTAATTTTAACATAATCGACAAATAATTTTTAGTGTAAGTATTTACCCTGGAATGTGCAATATTTCAGGCATACTCATACCAATAAATTATTCATTATTTGTCTGAAGTTCAAATATGTGTGTTGTGTATTTTTTTTTCCCTAAATCTGGCAATCCTATTTGAAGGTCAACCACTCTTCCTTCTCTAAATGACTTTTAGATCTTACTACTCTCACTGTTTTGAAATTTCTTACAGTTGTGCTCAAATGTGGCTTTAAAAAAAATCTATGCATCTCAGCACTTTGTTAGATCTTACAATCTCTTTCAGCTCCAGGGAATTTTCTTCTATTACTTTCTTTAATAATTTTCTTCCCTTCATTTTATTAGTTTTCTAGAATTCTAATTAGCTTGATCTTGGGCCTTCTGAATTGCTTATATAAGTCTAGTCTTCTTATTTCTGTTTTGCATATCTATCTTTTTGTTTTATGTCCTGGAAATTTACTCAACTTTGTATCTTAAAGTTTTTGGTCATCAAAACTTTAATTTCTAAGAATTCTTTATTGTTCTTTTAATTATAATTTTCTTGGAATCTTATCTTTAATTTGTGGATGTGCCTGTTCTCATATCTCTTCAAAGATTTATGAGTTTTTCATTTTGTTTTGGCTTAAATTCTCATCCATTTCCTGAATTATTTTTGTTTTCTTTGAGGTCAATTCTGATTATTTATCTCAGTCTTTGTTTTTCAGGCTTCTTATGTGTTTGGAGATCATTTATCCATATTTAGGAATAAAAAACAAGGTAAATAATTCTAGGCAATAGATAAGGTTTCCTTTGTTTTGTACTTGTCCCCTAAATAGAAAGGAAGACAAGAAGCCCTACATGTGCAGGCAGATTTTACCAGACTCTGATGAGTGGGAGTAAGTGACAGTACTTGGAGTCTTCTATACGTGAAAATGAGTAGTGTTCTAACATTTTAATGCTAACTGGTCTAGCTCTTCCTAGACAATTTGTCTATTTATTCTTTTTTAAGACAACAGACACATTTTCCCTTTCTAGGATTACAGCTGTGCTGTCTGCTGCTTTTAGGAGGGTGCACTTGCCCTCTTACCTGGTTGTTCTCTGGACAGAGTTTTGATTTATGCTCCGTTTTTTTTTTTTTTTTTGGTTTCCATTCTCATTCGTACATTTGCCTTCCTGTTGATTCTAAGTCTGGAATGTAATTTACTCTTGCAAATATTTTGGCCTGCAAATTCTTTAGCTTTGTTCCGTCTGCTTTTTGTTGTCCAGAAATTTATTGGAATCATGAATCTGTCAGTGATACCCTCTCATTTTCCTCACTATTATGGGTTTAGTGTTTTAAGATAATTCTCAGGGAATATTGGGAGGGAGAGAAGACCAATGCATGTACTCAGCCTACAATCTTGAACCAGAAGTTCCATCCTTTAATCTACTGTCTATCATTTTATCATGGATGTCTTATGATGAAAATATTTTATATCTGCATGGGTGAATTTTAGCTGCAAAACACACTTACGTGTACTCTCATTTATTCCTCAGAAGTTGGAACACATATTTTTCTTATACATTTTTGAAAATAATGAAATGACAAAGTATATGTGAATGTGCCTGGCACACTACCTAGGACAGAATGGCTGCACAATAAATATTATGTTTCCTTTATTATTTTATTTTCACAATGTAGAGTTCAAGCACATTTCTGTAATATTGGTATGAAGACATATTTGGATATGTGTTGCTTGAAAAAGATGTAAAAACAGTTACCCCTACCTTGCGATTAGAAGTAATTTTTTCATTAAACTTTATTATAAGCTTAATGAGAAAATTCTCAGAAAACATTTGGAGTTCAGAGATAGAACTCACTGCAAAATTGATGACATTCTTTACATTATTGTAGCTAACACTGTTAAAAATTTTAATACAGTGATATAGCTATGGGTTTATTCAACTATAGAGTTATTAAGTCATGAAAATGCCACGATTATTATAATCCATAGATGCGATCTCTGAAGATCAGAGGAGTTAAGACGTTTTCCCAGCATTATATAGTGCATAAGTCATGGAGCCAAAACTCAAACCCAAATCTTTTGACTTCAAACCAGTGCTCTTTTTTCCACAGCACAGATTCACAGGCTTTTAAAAGGAAATGCAATGCATAAAGCTGAGCTTTTTTTATCTTATAAATATTAATAACTATTAATAATGTTTCATTTGCAGTGAAATTGTACACTTTAACAAGCCAAGTCACCAATGGTGAGATGCAGTTCTATGCCAGAGCTAAACTTTTCTACCAGGAAGTACCAGCCACAGAAGAGGGTATGATGGGAAATTTCATTGAACTGTCCAGCCCAGACATCCAGGCCTCTCAGAAATTTCTTAGGAAATTTGTTGGGGTGAGTTATTCAACCGCAGCTTGATGAGAAGGCAAAGTCCTTGCAAACATTGAGCTCGCATGCCTCTGTGTTGTTATTTAAGTCACGACTAAGCCATATGACCCAGCCAAGAGTTCTGCCGCCTGCAAGCCGGTTTTAAGATGTTCAGAAAGGATGAACCATTTTTGATATGATAAATATAGTAACACTGTTTTATCCTCCCACTTGGCATTTCACTGTCCTATCACCAACTAATCTTACATGCTTCAGAGGAAGATGAATTAGCAGTGTTGATATAAAATTTGGGAATAAAGAAGACATCTCTTTTAGAGTCTCATAAATGTTTCATACCCAAATGATTGATGACAGATCATGCCTTTTGGGATCTTGGATTGACTTATTGATTCCCTGTAATAAAAATGAGATGTTGGCCTGGCTAACACAGTCAAACCCCGTCTCTACTAAAAATACAAAAAATTAGCTGGGCGTGGTGGCGGGCGCCTGTAGTCCCAGCTACTTGGGAGGCTGAGGCAGGAGAATGGCGTGAACCTGGGAGGCAGAGCTTGCAGTGAGCCGAGATCGCGCCACTGCACTCCAGCCTGGGTGACAGGTGAGACTCCGTCTAAAAAAAAAAAAAAAGTTAGAAGGAAATACATGATTATGTTCAGTTTAAAAACAATGAAGGTAGAATATTTTTATACTATTTTATACATAGTTTTGATTTTACCTTGAAAGAATGGTATCCTTTTGTAGTCCTGCATTGGGTCAACCCCTATTACTTCCTTACTGTCATGTCATATGAAGACAGACAGTATATTGTAGGGGTCAAAATTTTGGGCTTTATGTCTATCGTGGTTCTTCTGCTTAATGTATAAGCAACTTTGAGCTTGTTACTTAAATGCACCAAGTGTCAGTTTTCTCTCTTGTGACTAGGGCATGACAATAGAAGCTACTTCACAGGATAGTGTGGAGATCTAACGAGATAATACATGTCAGGTACCTGCTTTAGTGCACAAAATTAGTACCCAATAAATCTAATTTATTGCTATTACTACTACTAACAGCCTCATATAATGTATTCATTGTATTTTAAGGAACTTCATTTAGTTGTTAGAAAAGACTTAATCCCCAAGAAAGGCTGGGTGTGGTGGCTCATGCCTGTAATCCCAGCACTTTGTGAGGCTGAGGTGGGTGAATCACGAGGTCAGAGTTCAAGACCAGCCTGGCCAATATGGTGAAACCCTGTCTCTACTAAAAATACAAAAATTAGCCGGGCGTGGTGTTGCGCGCCTGTAGTCCCAGCTACTGGGGAGGCTGAGGCAGAAGAATCGCTTGAACCCAGGAGGCGGAAGTTGCAGTGAGCTGAGATCGTGCCACTGCATTCCAGCCTGGGTGGCACAGCGAGACTCCATCTCAAACAAACGAACAAAGAAACAAACAAACAAAACAAAGCAACAACAGAAAAGACTTAACCCCCAAGATAAAGCTGCTGTTAGTTCTATTAAAGATGCAAAGTTCTAATTGGTAACAGGTTTTGTTCCAATACATTACAAAGTCATTGGTTTGAGATTTGGTGCCCATTTTATTCTGATAAAGGAAACATAAACATTAGGCCGTGGGGTTAGGCCATCAACCGATTTAGTAGCAAAACATTAATATCTCTAGTATTGAGGTGAGGTTCACTTCAAATCCAATCTTCCTGCAGCACCCAGTGTGTGAGTCCAGAGCCTGACAGTAGATAAAAATGTGATCAGGATGATGTATTTACTGGGGCCAAAGTGTCTGGACATCAGCTTCAGCCATAAAAGACTAGAGAGTCTATGAATGAAGACCGTGGATATTTATAGGTTAGGTTAACTTGGAGTATTTCTAAATCAGTGCTGCTGACTGGTTATACTGAATGCTGGTTCTGAGAGAGTCAATCTGCTAAGCGCTTTAGAAGCGTTGTCTCATTTACTCTTCATGCCAATTCTTGGAGGTAAGTGCTATTATTAGCTCTGTTTCTATAGTTGTGGAAACTGAGGCTTCAAGAGGTTAGATAAGTTGTCAAGATTACATAGCTGGTAAGAGACAGAATGGCGAATTAAGCCCAGCCAGGTCTGCCTGACACCAAACTCTCTGCTCTTAACCATGACATATTTTTTCCATTTGTCTCATGAAACTGAAAAATCCCTGCTTTATTTATTTATTTATTTATTTACTTTTTTGGTGGACCATAGACCTCGACTCTCCTCCAGTCTGGCTGAAAGCAATCCCTCCTGCTTGCCTCGTGGTGAGGCCGACTTTGATCCCGAAGTATTTCAGAAGCTTAGTTAGTAATCCAGCTGTCTTGTCACTCCGTGTGGAATGCCAAGCTGACCACAGGGATGCTGGTCAGACAGAGCCCATAAGCACGCCCACAGACCTGGGAAAGGAAACAGCCTTGCGCTAGCATATTTATGTTGGAAAAGAGGCAGCCTGCTCCTTTGAAACAAATATAAGGAGTCCTTCTTAGTACACAAGGCTCATTGTAAAGCTGTGACTTCTAAGTACAAGTGCAGTCCTTTTTAAGGACTGATATTTTGGTACTTTGACCTTCATACTGTAATCTACTAGATTAGTATTCAGGTCAAGATACAAAGAGTTAGGGAATACAAGTATCTGACATGACTTATTCTTGTGTCAACTGCGAAAAGAAGATTGTTTAATTTAAAGTTTTGTTTTCCTTCCAACACTTAATGACATGAGACAGTGGGAAAAGGTGTTTAAACTAGTTGCAAATGTATTTACTTTAGCAAATAAACAAATGATACCAAGATGATGTCAATGCCATAGTTGATAACTTTCCTGTTTTAGCTTTCTAGTGGGAGAAAGTAGTAATTCATAAAAAGCCATCAGTATTTTTTGATAGTATTTATTTTTTGACATTTCTCAGAGATTGGATAGCTAAAAAATCTGGGTCTACTAACTTGTTATATTTTATAGTTTTTATACAGTGACATGGGGTCCTTTCATTTTAGTTTTTTAACTCCACTGGATAAACCTAAAATAATGTTCTTCAAAACAAAATACATAGGCAGAATCAAAACTAAACTGAAATTCCTAATAGTGTTTTACTAGTTTATATGGATTCATAAGTATAAACATGGCATAATAAATGAAAATCAAAATAACCAAATGGGTTCACACCTGTAATCCCATCACTTTGGGAGGCCGAGGCGGGTGGCTCACCTGAGGTCAGGAGTTCCAGACCAGGCTGGCCAACATGGTAAAACCCCATTTCTACTAAAAATACAAAAATCAGTGGTGTGTGATAGTGCACACCTGTAATCTGAGCTACTCGGGATGCTGAGGCAGGAGAATCACTTTAACCCGGGAGGTGGAGGTTGCAGTGAGCTGAGATCGTGCCACTGCACTCCAGGCTGGGTGACAGAGTGAGACTCTATCTCAAAAAAAAAAAAAAAAAAAGACCGTCTTGTTTTGAAATCACACATTGCATGTAGTTCTAGTCATATTCATTCAAGGGCATCAGATTTCAATAAAATCACAGTTTCAGGCAGCCATGGTGTCCAATAAAGTTCATGGTGCTTTATTGTTCCAGGATTCTACTTCTGAAACCACTTACTACACTAATGAGAGCAGCATGACCAATAGAGGCTTTTAAGGCCAAGTAATAATAAGAAAAATTTGAAATGAGACTCTCTTATTGAGCATACACATTTTTAGTAGTCATTTCTAATAATGACATAATTTCTCCATATACTGCCCATCTTTTTGTTATGAATTTACTTAGAAGATGCTTCTTCCACAGCATTCATGCCTAGGCCTTTTTCTGAATTAGTTTAGTCTAAATTATATTTGAATGTGACATGTGGCATAGTGTAAGTAAAAATGGCAAACACATGGCAGTATATTACCACTTCCCCTTCTCATGCTTGAGGCAGGCATCACTAATCAATCATAGATCTCTTTTCTGCTGAGCCTAAATGAAGCCTTATAATTCTTTTTAACATAGCATTAGACAGATATTACCAAGGGAATCAGAGGTGACATCCCTAATGGAGAACTGGCTTTGGATTCAGACCGTTCCTGTTCAAATTCTAATTCTGCCATTAGCTATGAAATATTAGAAATCTGAGTTTTCTCATCTCCAAAATGAGAATAATAATCTATATTGTGGAGTTTTCTTATAATTGCTATAGCTAAGAGCTTGCTGTGTATAAATAATAATTGTGGCTATTATTATTCCATTTGGAAAGAAGTTACAATTCCTTCCCTTTTTGTTCTTCATTGTACTTTTCTAGCATAACGAAGGCCATTTGGGTGGACTGGAAAGCTGCTTTTCTGATGTTTCCCTCTGTTTGTATTTTACCTTTGATCCTTAGCCAATTTTTTTTTTTATTCTTAGTTCCTGAGAAATCAAGAATAGGCTTTTCCCTTAAGATCTTGATTGGCAACTTCAAGTATCTTGTTACTGTAATTTCTAGCACAAAACCGCTTCAGCAGCCATCCCAATTATGACCAAATAATTTAGACCAGCTGAATCTTCATAAATCAGAAAAGTTTTTTAAATTTTATGGAAGCAAGTTTGAGAAAGTTTGCATAGGCTGATTTCTCCCTACCTCCACCACCTTGCCATCCCCTCACTCCCAGTTAATTTAATGCACAGACCTACTTAAAAAAACAGTTTTAGAGTTTTATGCCCAATAAATCATGTAGTTTCTGGTACCAAAAAAACCCAGAAAACAATGTTTAGCATTAAAAGACACAAGGAAACTTTGCCAAAACTACCCTTTATCCATGTGAACTTGCTGTGTGCCATCAGGGCTGTATTTGAAATAAAATTCTGGCCTGAGAATGGAACAGTTAGCATTGTTCACCTCAGGTTCCCAAACTTACCATCCACCTAAGAGGAGTAGATAATTCAGAGCCTTCAAAATTTGCCTAGAAAAGATAAAATTCAAGTATCCCAAACTGAAATGTTTCCATTGAATGAATCTTTAATTTTAAAACTCAGAAAGGTTCTCACTGTTTGGTTCTTTTTTGCTTATCTGTAGTGTAATAATCTGTAGGCAATAATCTGTAGTGTAGAACCATTTACCTGTGGATTTGTCTCAAATTTAGTCATTAAAGTTTTATCTTCATAGGGCTAGCAATGGCTCATTTTTTTTTTTTTTTGGAGAAAATTACCAAGTGTTTAAACCTAAGATATTATTTTTTTAAATCTCATTTATAATTTTTTTGGATAAATAAATAAAGCAGGACTAGAAATGTTTAGCTGTTTTTTGAAAAGATAATTGTATATCTTGATTGTGGTAGTAGGTGCATGGCTATACACATTTGTCCAAAATCATCAAATTGTGCACAAGAAATGGTACATTTCATTTCATAAAATTTACCTAATAAAGTTGGTTGAAAGAGGTAACTAGGGTGTGCAATTTTCAAGGATGGGTCTCTGTACTTGAAATATCAAGGTGCCTTTCTGCAGGGGCCTGGGAGAGCTGGAACAGACTGCGCCTTGGACTGCGGCTCCGGGATAGGAAGGGTCAGCAAACACGTCTTATTGCCTGTTTTCAACAGTGTGGAGCTGGTGGATATGATGGAATCCTTTCTCCTTGAAGCCCAGAACTACCTGCAGGTCAAAGGTGACAAAGTAGAAAGCTACCACTGCTACAGCCTGCAGGAATTCACACCCCCCTTCAGGAGATATGATGTCATCTGGATTCAGTGGGTCTCTGGTTAGTCCTGCATGACTTTCCCTCTGCTTTTCTCCCCTTCTCAGCCAGAGAAGACAGTCCTTGGGGCTAATGAGGGCACCAGGGAAGAGTTAGCTGTAGTACTTCAAGCAGTTAGCTAGCCTTAGGTGTCATGTGAACTCCCACAAAACTCTGATCCTCCAGATTTCTCCCTTGACATTTTCTGCACAATAAATTTACATTTCTTGGAGGATTTACGTTGGTTCTCGAACCAACTTAAATGGAGCAAGTGCCTTTGGACCAACCTAAATCCTCGAAGAAATGTAAATACTTGAAAAAATTTCAAAAGTGCAGTCAAAAAGGTTAATCCCCATTTATTGGCAGAACTAGACATTCTTAGATTTAAATCCCCAGGAAATGAGACAGCAGCAAATTTGATTTTGGGGTGTGTGTGTGTGACACAAAGAAGTGGTAATAGAGGGGTTCTCCAGGGAACATGGAGGGACTTGTGGGGTAGACAATAATTTATCTCATGCCTATGAGGTCGACAGGCTAGGTAGGATAATATATTTTATCGACGGGGACAGAGCCTTCTCTAAGAGGATATGTGTCCTCTTATCTAAATTTTCAAAGCCTCCTGTAACTAAATGAGGCTATTAAATCATGAATGAGTGAACAAATGGTCTCCTGATTCTTAGCCATGTTCTTCCCTACTCACCTTCCATCCTCCCCACCATTTCTTCCTGTTCCCCCATCCACTTGGTCTCCCTTGTAGGGCACCTGACTGATAAGGACCTTCTTGCATTTCTTTCCCGGTGCCGAGATGGCCTGAAAGAAAATGGCATCATCATATTGAAGGACAATGTGGCCCAGGAGGGCTGTATCCTTGATCTCTCTGACAGCAGTGTGACTCGGGACATGGACATCTTCCGGAGCCTAATAAAGAAGAGTGGGCTGGTGGTGCTGGGCCAGGAGAAGCAGGATGGCTTCCCAGAGCAGTGCATCCCCGTGTGGATGTTCGCCCTGCACAGCGACAGACACTCCTGAAAAAGCAGTGGGAATGAACGACTGGACTGGGCAGTGGTGCTTTGGGATGGGGTTGCTATCCTTCCAGGTGCCCCTTGTAATGCAGATAGGGATGGCAAGAAAAGGGATACAACATATGTCTGCAAATTATTTGTGATATAATATGTACATGTTTTCAGTGATTATATAATGCACACACTCTGATGAGACATGTACAAATTCTGTGGATTTTCTGAAAAAAAAATGGAGTGAAATATCAGGAAACGTGCTTTAAATCTGTTTGTATGTATCTAAACTGTGCAAGCGTGCATGAAAACAGAAGGCATAAAGGACAGCTGGCCTGCATCAATATTTGTAAAAATTGTCTTTCACAACATCCTAGACAAAAATGGTGTTTTTTTTTTTTTTTTTCCATCACAAGATGAAATCAGCATTCTGTGCATCAAGGAAAACAAATAATTTAGCTTTGGGGGTTGTTCAAATAAAGCATTTGTCTACTCAAACAAAGAAGAAAAAAGAAAAAGAAACAATGCCCACATATTCCAAACTGTCTTGTTCCCTGATAATTAGTATTATAGAGTATTCTGTTGGGGGTGGGGGTAGGAGAAAATCTACACTCCTTTCCCCGCCTTCATGTCAGCTACATTATACTTCCTCTTTGGTACTACTACTTCTCTTGAACAAACATCTCCCTCTAATTAAGAAGACACTAGTCAAAATAATCTTGTGAAAACAAGTCCATTATTTAATTTTCTCTTTAGCCTTTCTCTTGGCAGAAAAGGTATTTGGTTTCACTTTCTACTTTGGGTCAGTTTTACTACCCAATGATGTAATATGGATGTAATTTGATAACAGAAGTCTGCATTACAGCGATGGGAAGTATCTCCTTTCAGGAGAAAATGTTGTGCCCTGAAATTTCAACCTTTAACATATAAGTAAATGTCATTGATAATCTAAATTTAGTCTTTGGTTTTCAACATGGCTTGGTTCATTGCAGCTGCTCCTGGGGTCTTGATTGATATGAATGTGTATTGGAAAGAGAAGCAGCAAAAGAAATGGACAAGGAAATGATAAACCTGAAAATTGACTAGCTGGACATTGGTTTAATTAAAAATAATCTAAAATCATTCAAAAAATGTAATTCAATTTTATTAGCAGAATGCTAAATATAACTGCTGTTGTCTTTAAAACACTTCAACATCCTTCACAAGGAAGCACATTTGTGCTTGATATGTATTGAGTCTTCCATGAAATGCAAATAATCAATTTAAGTAAAGAAGACAGACTACATGGATATGCTATCATCATAAAATAGTATTTTCAGGTCACAGCTCTAATTTCAGAGGAAAACAATTTTGATAAAACATTTAATACATTGTTGTAGCTTTACCTTGGTAGTTTCATTTAGTGTGCTGGAAAATTATTTCACCTATTCTGCTCTTGGCATCTTACAGCTGTTGTATGTTACTCGCCATGCTCTAGGGTAGCGTGCTACTCAGAATCCGTGACAAGCAAGCCAGGGACCAGAGCTAAATCAAATGGTAAACCATTACCAAACAGCCTAAGTGCAGCAAAACAATGGTACTTATGTTTTAGGCCTTTGTAATTCTTAGAGCAAATTAGCAGAATCTTCTTTTTAGGCTCATCCTGGGAATTTTCTGTTTCTTTCACCAGTATCCTTAATTCTCTTAACCCTTGACTTTCTGCTTTGCCAATATTCACAAGCTGATTGACACAGTTGTCAATATTCTCTGCTATGGGCTTCTGAGCTTATGGAGGGAACGACATAATTTTCCTGTGGATACTGATATATGATTTTCAACTCACCTGGGTCATTGAGGTTGATCATTATTCCCCTTTCTCATCCTAAATCACATATTATTCTCCTTTGAAATTTTTCAGATTTTTATTGCTCTATACAATTTCCCAATTCCATATCTATGCTTAACTTAACTGAGAAAGTAGACATTGGGAGTAAATAGTATCATCACCCCCTCTCCCCTGACCTGGCTTTATATTGTTAATAACGGGTACAAGGCAAAGGGTGGCTTGAGAGAAGTTGGAGCCAGATCATGCACACTATAGGTCATGTTAAGGTTTGGACATGTTACTCAAAGAACAAGTGGAAGTTCTTGAAGGGTGCAAGTAAAGGACTGATTTTTCTGCCTTTGGGAGTAGAGTCGTAGAAACTGTGGAAAGAAGACATTTAGAGTGAGACCTACTCCAGTCCTCTTTAATCTAATTGAGTAAGCCAAACACACTGCTCATGTTTATCAACACATCTGAAAGCTAGTGACGCAAATGACAACCTACATTATTTCCCAAATACTGGTCCATAGTCCAGCTGCCTCAGAATCACTTGGAGGTGACTTATAAATAGAGATTCTCAAACTTGATCCCCATGATATATGGTTCTGTTAAGTTGGTCACTGATTCTGATCACTAGTTTTGTTTGAAGACACTGATGGGAAAGAGGTGTGGAGCTGGGCTCCTCAGAACCACAGAAAGTAAGGCAAGGGAAGCAAAAGTACGGGCCAGGTTCAAGGGAAATCGCTGGATGATGAAATCCATTCTCCACATTGATGCCAGTCCTTCTAAAATATGAATCTGACGTCTCATGTATAAACTTCCTTTTTCAAAACTTTTATTTTAGGTTTGGGGGTACACGTGAAGGTTTGTTACATAGGTAAACACATGTCACAGGGGTTTGTTGTACATATTGTTTCATCACTCAGGTATTAAGCCCAGTACCCAACAGTTACTTTTTCTGCTCCTCTCTGTCTTCCACCCTTGCTGCTCAAGTAGACCCCAGTGACTGTTGTTTCCTTCTTTGTGTTCATAAATTTTTATCATTTAGCTCCTACTTACAAGTGAGAACATGCAGTATTTGGTTTTCTGTTCCTGAGTTAATTTGGTAAGGATAATAGCCTCCAACTCCATCTGTGTTCCTGGAAAATACATGATCTCATTCTTTTTTATGGCTGCATAGTATTCCATGGTGTATATGTACCACATTTTCTTTATTCAATCTGTCATTGATGGGCATTTGTGTTGATTCTACGTCTTTGCTATTGTGAATAGTGCTGCAGTGAACATTTTCATGCATGTTTCTTTATGTGACAGTGATTTATATTTCTCTTGGTGTGTACCCAGTAATGGGATTGCTGGGTGGAATGGCAGTTCTGCTTTTAGCTCTTTGAGGAATCATCATACTGCTTTCCACAATGGTTGAATTAATTTACACTCCAATTAACAGTGTATAAATGTTCCTTTTTCTTTGCAACCTCACCAGCATCTGTTATTTTCTGACTTTTTAGTAATAGCCATTTTGACTGGTGTGAGATGGTCTCATTGTGGTTTTGATTTGCATTTATCTAATAATCAGTGATATGGAGCTTTTTTTCATGTGGTTCTTGGCCACATGTATGTCTCCTTTGAGAAGTGCCTGTTCATATCCGTTTGCCCATTTTTTAATGGGGTTGTTTTTCTCTTGCAAATTTAAGTTCCTTACAGATGCCAGATATCAGATGTTTATCAGATGCATAGTTTGTAAATATTTTCTCCCATTCCGTAGGTTGTCTGTTTACTCTGTTGATAGTTTCTTTTGCTGTACAGAAGCTCTTAAGTTTAATTAGATCCCACTTGTCAATTTTTGCTTTTGTCGTGATTGCTTTTGGTGTGCTTTTCATGAAATCTTTGCTTGTTTCTATGTCCAGAATGGTATTACCTTGGTTGTCTTCCAGGATTTTTATAGTTTTGGGTTTTACATTTACGTCTTTAATTCCTCTTGAGTTCATTTTTGTGTATGGTATAAGAAAGCAGTCCAGCTTCCATTTTTTGCTAATGGCTAACCAGTTATCCCAGCACCATTTATTAAATAGGGAGTCTTTTCCCCATTGCTCATTTTTGTTAGCTTTATTGAAGATCAGATGGTCATAGATATGAGGCCTTATTTATGGGCTCTCTATTCTGTTCCATTGGTCTATGTGCCTGTTTTGTACCAGTAACATGCTGTTTTGGTTACTCTAGCCTTGTAGTATAGTTTGAAGTCGGGTAACATGATACCTCCAGCTTTGTTCTTTTTGCTTAGGATTGCCTTGGCAATTCAGGCTCTTTTTTGATTCCATATGAATTTTAAAATAATTTCTTCTAGTTCTGCGAAGAATGTCTTTGGTAGCTTGACAGGAATAGCATTGAATCTGTTAATTATTTTGGGCAGTATAGCCATTTTAATGATTTTGACTTTTTCTTTACATGAGCATGGAGTGTTTTTCCATTTGTTTGTGTCTTGTCTGATTTCTTTGAGCAGTATTTTGTAATTCTCATTGTAGAGATCTTTTACCTCCCTTGTTAGCTGTATTCCTAGGTATTTTATTCTTTTTGTGACATTTTTGAGTAGGATTGCCTTCTGATTTGGATCTTGGTTTGGCTGTTGTTGGTGTATAGGAATGCTAGTGATTTTTATACATTGATTTTGTATCCGGAAACTTTGCTGAAGTTATTTATCAGCTGAAGGAGCTTCTGGGCTGAGACTATGGGGTTTTCTAGATATAGGAAATTCATAGCAATTCTAATTTCGACAAAACGGATTTCAAACCAACAATGATAAAAAAAGACAAAGAAGGGCATTACATAATGGTAAAGAGTCCAATTCAGCAAAAGACCTAACTATCCTAAATATATATGCACCCAACACAGGAACACCCAGATTCATAAAGCAAGTTCTTAGAGACCCACAAAGAGATATAGATTCCCACACAATAATGGTGGGAGACTTCAACACTCCACTGACAATGTGAGATCATGAAGCCTGAAAATTAACAAAGGTACTCAGCACCTAAACTCGACATTGGGTCAAATGGGTTTGATAGACCTTTACAGAACTCTCCACCCAAAACCAACAAAATATGCATTCTTCTCATTGCCAGATGGCACATACTCTAAAATCAACCACATAATTGGACATAAAACAATTCTCAACAAATGTAAAAGAACTGAAATCATACCAAACACACTCTCAGACCACAGCACAATAAAAATAGAAGACTGAAAATTGCTCAAAACCATGCAATTACATGGAAATTAAACAACATACTCCTGAATGACTATTGGGTAAATAATGAAATTAAGACCAAAATCAAGATGTTCTTTGAAAATAATGAGAACAAAGATACAATATGTCAGAATCTCTGGGACACAGCTACGGCAATGTTAAGAGGGAAATTCATAGCACTAAATGTCCACATCAGAAAGTTAGAAAGATCTAAAATTAACAACCTAACTTCACAATGGAAAGAACTAGAGAAGTAAGAACAAATCAACCCCAATGGTAGCAGAAGATGAGAAATAACAAAAATAAGAGCTGAAATGAAGGAAATCAAAACATGAAAAAACATTCAAAGGATCAATGACTCCAAGAGTTGTTTTTTGTTTTGTTTTTCTGTTTTTGTTTTTGTTTTTTTTTTTTTGGAAAAAAATAAGAAAGGGCAGGCACAGTGCCTCATGCCTGTAATCCCAGCACTTTGAGAGGCCGAGACGGGCAGATCACGAGGTCAGGAGATCGAGACCATCCTGGGTAACATGGTGAAACCCCGTCTCTACTAAAAATACAAAAAAATTAGCCGGGCGTGGTGGCGGGTGCCTGTAGTCCCAGCTACTCAGGAGGCTGAGGCAGGAGAATGGTGTGAACCCGGGAGGCAGAGCTTGCAGTGAGGTGAGATTTGCAGTGAGCCAAAATTGTGCCACTGCACTCCAGCCTGGGCGACAGAGCAAGACTCCATCTCAAAAAAAAAACAAAAACAAAGAAAAAAAACCAACAAAAAAAAAGACCACTAGCTAGACTAATAAAGAAGAAAAGAGAGAAGATCCAAATAAACACAATTAGAAATGATAAAGGAAATGTTACTACTGACCTCACAGATAAAAAAACAACCATCAGAGACTACTATGACCACATCTACACATACAGACTAGAAAACCTAAAAGAGATGAATAAATTCCTGGACACATACACCCTCCCAAGACTGAGCAAGGAAGAAATTGATTCCCTGAACAGACCAATAATGAGCTCCGAAATTCAATCAGTAATAAATAGCCTACCAACCAAAAAAGGCCAGGACCTGAAGGACTCACAGCTGAATTCTATTAGATGTGCAAAGAAGAGCTGGTACCATTCCTACAGAAACTATTCTAAAAAATTGAGCAGGAAGGACTCCTTCCCAACTCATTCTATGAGGCTAGCATCATCTTAATGGTAAACTTTCAATGACTCTCCACCACCAAGAGGATGAATTTCTATCTCCTTAGAATGGCATATAAAGCCTTTTGTGATTTGGCCCTGGCTTCCCTCTCCACTCCAGCAGCTGTACTTAAGTACTTGTAGGTCCCTTAGGGAGCCATAATTTGTGGCATTTTTACATGTTACTTCCTTAGCATATATATTTTATTTTATTTTTGTCAGGCCCAGACCACTTAGATGTTGCTGACTCTAGTAAAGCTTCCCTTACTCCCCAGGTGCTGGGCTAAGTACCCCTATTCTGGGCTGCCTTCTGCTTACCATATCACAGCACTTCCGTGACTTCATAATCGTCTGTTTACTTGCCATTTCCTCTATTAAATTCTGAGCTCCCTGATGGGAGTATTCATGGTTAGAGTCTCAGTCTCTATTACGGGCCCTAGTACACTTCAGGAACTCAAAAGCTTTGCTGATATAATGCAAGGTGATAAAAAAGTAGAAAGACTTGGGATAATCTTGATTTCTGAAGGCATCAAACAGGAATTAGAATAAAGCAGCAGGAAAAACGAAGGCCTTTTTAAGTTTCATGAGAACTACGGTTTGCAAGACTGGTCAAAAAAGTACAATGCAAGCGGCAAGAATCAGGAAGTGCACAGAAACAAGAAGCTCGGTGCACACTGGGATCAGGCAAGCATCTGGGAGAAGACTGTAGCAAGACTGGATCCTGAGGTAAAATCCTGTCTAGTTATGAAATCTCATTCTCTCTCTCTCTCTCTCTTTTTTTTTTTTTGAGGCGGAGTTTCACTCTTGTTGCCCAGGCTGGAGTGCAATGGCGCGATCTCGGCTCACCGCAATCTCCGCCTCCTGGGTTCAAGTGATTCTCCCGCCTCAGCTTCCCGAGTAGCTGGGATTACAGGCATGTGCCACCACGTCCGGCTAATTTTGTATTTTTAGTAGAGACAGTGTTTCTCCATGTTGGTCAGGCTGGTCTCAAACTCCCAATCTAGGGTGATCTGCCCACCTCGGCCTCCCAAAGTGCTGGGATTACAGGTCTGAGCCACCGTGCCCGGCCCTCTCTTTTTTTTAAGAGGAGGAGACAATCCGAGGATATGAGCAATCTGAAGTCCATAGTTTCATTAGGTGAGTGTGTACACTTGATAAGAGAGATATGTTGAAATTGTGAGTAGGTTATATTAGTAACAAAATCCTCACTCATTTCCTGCTATGCAAGAGGTCAGAAGAAACTAACTAGGTTATAGATGATGTTAATCCTTCTGTGAATGTTGATTAGAAGGTGCTCACCTGATGTCACAGATGAGCTAATTGCAAACATGCCTGCAATCCTAGATGAACTTTGGAGGACCTCTTGATTTATATAGTGATTCATGAATGGGTGCACTCTTCATCTACCTCTCTTTTTGAGAACCTGAGCCACCACTCCTAAGCACTGGCATAGAAGCATGCAAAGTCTTAAAGCATCAGCAGTTTTATAGATTTGAGCCCATCATAAAAATATAAAACAAAGTGAATAAGGTCATCCATGTGAAAGATGATCTGCTTTGTATTATGGACACATTTTGGCCCCATCTTTATTTTTTTTTTCTCTCCACTATTTCCTGTAACTGGCCTGTTTTGAGTGATGTATTGGAGAGAAGGCCTGTGTCAGATATCTTCAGCTGCCTGTCATGAGTAATTAAAACCAGTCGTGTTATTGCTTTCCTTAGTTCCAGCTGACTCTTTGATGCTTTGGTGTCCATGCCAAAAAACTACCTCTTGTAATCATCAGAGGCCAGTGTTTTTGCAGAGGTCACTGCAAGCTAATTAAGCAAATATGTGAAAAATAGTTTTAAATTATCTCTATTAGTGGAGTGTGAGTATACATGTATTTAGAGTGGGGGTTGAAGAGAGACTTTTAAAACAATAGCTGACTTCCAGAACTAGTAATTTGGTGTCGGAGAACTACGTGTATATGGCACCTTTGTACATTCATTAAGTTGGCACAATTTGACCGTTTGTTGCATGACAGACACTGTATTAGTTTCAGCAAATAAACATATAGAAAATGTCTTAAAAGATCATGGGTCAGTAATAGGACATATAGATACATAAATGATAGTAATAATTCAGGATAAAATAGACTAAATGAGTGGTATGTACAAAAAGTTAAAAAAAAATAGGTAAAAGAGTAACTCCATCTCTGGGATTTGAGGGAGGTTACAGAGATTCATTCATTCAACACATTTTTTGGTTTTGTTTTGTTTTGTTTTTTTGAGACAGAGTCTTGCTCTGTTGCCCAGGCTGGAGTGCAGTGACATGATCTTGGCTCACTGCAACCTCTGCCTCCCACGTTCAAGTGATTCTCGTGCCCCAGCCTCCCAAGTAGCTGGGATTACAGGCATGTGGCTAATTTTTTGTATTTTTAGTAGAGACGGGGTTTCGCCATGTTGCCCAGGCTGTTGTCAAACTCCTGAGCTCAAGTGATCCACCTGCCTCGGCTTCCCAAAGTGCTGGGATTACAGGCATGAGCTATCGTGCCCAGACTCAACACATTTTTTAATGCCTACTATGTGCCAGGCACTGCTCAAGGATCTCAGGCTACATCAAGGAATAAAACCAAGGTCCCTGGCCTTGTAGAGCTTATACTCTAGGAGAGGTGGAGAGGTCATAAATATAAATAAGTAAATTATTTTTATGTTAGAAAGTGGTGTTGGGGGGAATAGAGTAGAAGAGGGGGATTGAAATTCATGGGGGGATGTTTGTAACTTCAAAGAGTTGTTGGTATTGGCTTCATTGAAGAGGTGGCATTTGAGAAAAAAAATGCAAAGATGAGGGCATAAGCCATGTTGATATCTGGGGAAAAAGGGAACAGCTAGTGCAATGCCCTAAGTCTTAAGTGTACCTGGCCCATTTGAGAGACAGCAAGAGGTCAGTGCAGCTGCAACAGTGAATGAGGGAGAGAGTGTAGTCATATATGAGGTTCAAAGATATGACTGGGGCAAGATTATGTAGGATCTTGTAGGTCATTGAAACGACTTTCACTTTTATTCTGAGAAGGGGAGCATTGCAGAGAAGTGACATATGACTTGTGTCTTAAAAAGATTCCTCGCTTCTGTGTCAAGAAATGATAACTGGGGTAAGAATAGAAGCAAGGAGACCAGTTAGACCAGGACTTGGTAAACTGTGGTTCATGATCCAAATCTGGCTTATTGCTTTTTGTAAATAAACTTTTATTGGGACATAGCCAGGCCCATTTGCATTACCATAATAGAGGTGAGTAGTTGCCACAAGGACTGTATGGCCCATGAAATGAAGAAATACTTACTGTATCACTCCCTATGAAAAACGTTGCTGTCTCCTATGTTAGAATATTGCTGCATTTCAGGAGAGAGGTGATGGTGGCTCAGACCAGGGTGTACCACTGAAAGTAGTGAGAAGTGTTTGGGTTCTGCATATATACAAAATTAAAACCAACTAGATTTGCTGAATGATTGGGTGGGAGGGTGTAATAAAGGAAAAGTCAAAGATGAGTGTCAAATGTTTGGCCTGAACTACCAGGAGAACATAGTTTCTATCATTTGAGATGGGGGAAGTTGGTGGTAAAACAGTTTTCATGGTGAAAGAAGATCAAGAATTAGAGCAGCTTAAACTCAACATTGGTGAGTGTTGGGATGACACCAAGTGAAAATGTTGAGGAGCCAATTGAATATGCAAATCTAAGTTCAGAAGAGACTACTAGGCTGAAGATGGAATATTGGGAGCCATCAGCATAGAGCTGATGTTTAAGGTCATGATTCTGGATGAGATTACCAAAGGAATGAGTAAACACAGAGAAAAGAACAAAGGATGAATCCTAGAACTCATAATCATGAAGTTTGGGAAGAAAAGGAAAAACCATTAAAGGATACTAAGGAGGAATGACCAATAAAGTAGACCAGTAAATTAAATCAAGAGTAGGGTATTCTGGAAGCCAAATGAAGAAAGTTTATCCAGGAGGACAGAGGAATCAAATATATCAAATATTTCTGATAAGTCAAATAAGAAGAGAACTGATAATTGACTATTGCAATTTTGGTAGACTAGGTAGGACCAAAAATTGGATTGGAATAGATATAATTAAGTTTGGAAAGAGAAGAATTAGAGAGAAGGAGTACAGAAAACTCTTTCAAGGAGTTTTTGCTGGAAAGGGAGACAAATTTGCAAAAGAATAAGGCAATTTCAGGCAAGGGAAGTAGGATTAAGAGAAAGATTCTTGTTTTTAAGATGGAAGAAATACTTTTTCATATAATTTCAACTTTTATTTTAGATTCAGGGGTATATGTGCAGGTTTGTTATATGTATATATTGGGTGATGCTGACGTTTGGGGTATGATTGATTCTGTCACCCAGGTAGTGAGCATAGTACCCAATAGTTTTTTGACCCTTGCCTACCTCTCTTCTTTCCACCCTAGGAGTCCCCAGTGTCCACTGTTGCCGTCTTTATGTCTATGACTACCCAATGCATAGCTTTCACTTACTAGTAAGAACATGTGGTATTTGTTTTTCTGTTCCTGAATTAATTCACTTAGGATGATGGCCTCCAGCTGCATCCATGTTGCAGCAAAGGACATAAGTTCATTCTTTTTTATGACCATGTATTATTTGATGGTGTATATGTACCACATTTTATTTATCCAATCCACTATTGATGGACACCTAGGTTGATTCCATGTCTTTGCTATTGTGAATATTGCTGCAATGAACATGCACATGCATGTGTGTTTTTGGTAGAATGATTTATTTTCCTTTGGGTATATAGCCAGTAATGGGATTATTGGGTGGAACGGTTGTTTCATTTTAAGTTCTTTGAGAAATTTCCAAACTTCTTTCCACAGTGGCTGAACTAATTTACATTATTTCCAGCAGTGTGTAAGCATTCCTTTTTCTCTGCAGCCTCATTAGTGTCTGTCGTTTTTTGACTTTTTAATAACAGCCATTCTATCTGGTGTAAGATGGTATCTCATTGTGGCATTGACTTGCGTTTCTCTGATGATTAGTGATGTTGAGCATTTTTTTCATGTTTGTTGGTTTGTTTTCTTTTGAGAAGTGTCTGTTCATGTCTTTTGCCCACTTTTTAATGAGGTTATTTATTTTTTGCTTATTGAGTTTAAGTTCCTTGTAGATCCTGGATATTAGAACTTCATCATATGCATATTGTGAATGTTTTCACTCATTCTGTAGGTTGTCTGTTTATTTTGTTAATGGTTTCTTTGGCTATGCAGAAGCTTTGTAGTTTAATTAGGTCCCACTTGTCAAATTTTGTTTTTGTTGCAATTGCTTTTGAGGACTTAGTCATAAATTATTTCCAAGGCCAATGTCCAGAGTGGTATTTCCTAGGTTTTCTTCTAGGGTTCTTATAGTCTGGGGTGAAGGTGGAAGAAATAATTTAATCGTGTGTATGTATTTTGATGGGAAAGATTTGATAGAGATGGAGAAATTAATGATTTAAGAAAGGAATTGCTAGAGTAATGTCATTGAGTAGTTAAGACAAGATAGAATCTGGTTTGCAAATGGGAGGATTGAATTTTAAATAGGAACATGGATAAATAAATCCTCCCTAGAAGCAGGTGGGAGTTTATGTGTGCAGATTCTGGAGGGGGTGGTGGGAGTCTATGGAAATCTTTTTTTACTGCTTTAATTTTCTAAGTGAAGTAGAAAAAAAAAGATCATTATCTGAGAGTAAAGATTGAGATGGTGTATTGTGGGTTTGAGAAGAGAGGAGAAAGAACAAAATTGCCATCAAGTATACGGTAGAATGAATGGATTGGAAAAGTATAGTATGATCATCAAGCAGCAGACAGGCTAACTTAAGGTTCATAATCTTGTGCATTTGTCTTCAGCTCATTCTTTTGCATGGTTGTAGGCACAATGATAAATTTAAGCAGGGTTGTGATTTTTTCAAGTGCGTATAGCAGGGACAAGGAATTGAGAGTGTATACAAATGAGTGAATATGTTAATTAACCATGGAATTTAAGATGAGTAAGTATGAAAGAGAGGATATTAATGAGGTTACAGACAGTGAAAAGACAGGAAGAGGAATGGATTGGAGATCCTGGTGAAATTGGAATTGAGGAATTAGAGGGAATAAAGTGATAGATGGAAGTTATGGTCAGAGAATGGGATAAACTAAATTGAGATTATACAGGGATTATTGGTGATGAGAAGGTCTAGGGTTCTAAACATATAAACATATGGCTGAGGTAGTATGAGGGTCGGATCACTGAAAAAGAGGAGTTTAGCAAACTGAGAGGCTAGAGTGTTAGACGGAATCTCTAATGGGTGTATTGCAATCATCCAAGAATCAAGACATAAGTGGTATTGGATAGGGTGAAAGTGAACCAAGAATTAAAATCAGTGGGAAATAAAGGGGTATTACCTGGGGGCTGGTTGGTGACATAAACAATGAGGGATAATGGGTAATATGATTTATATGAGATTAACCTCTAGAGTACTTAGTGAGGAGAGAAAGAAAGAGAATAGTTTGGAAATAGCAATGAGGAGCAAATGTGAACCTACTGCACATATGATTTAAATTTTTACATGGGACTCCAAGGATAAGTGGATAAGGGAGGTAGAGTCTGGGGAAAGAATATTGCAGGCATAGGGAAATCATTGGGCATTTAATTGCATGTGAAAAGACATGTAATTTAAGATATGGTGAATATATCCACATGGCTGCATTATCAAGTGGGAGCATGGTGGCTACAGATGTAGAGAGATCTGGACATGGTAAAGCAAGATGGAAGAAAACGAAGTTGCTGAGACTAGCTAGGTTGGGGCAGATTGTGCAAAGATACTACCTAAGGTTTTTAGTCAGGGCACTGATCTCATCAGATTATTTCACAAAAATAAATCTTGCTACAATGTAGAAAGAGAGGTAGAGGCAAAGAAGGCAACTAGAAAGCTACAGCAATAATGAAAACTACAGGTAGAAGGGTTTGAACTTAGGCTGTTCAAGGGATAGAGGAAACATTGGGAAGGGAAAATCAACAGGAGCTGGTGATTGTTTGAATGTGGTTAGTGAGGCAAAGAAGGGAATCAAGGAAGATTTGAAGGTTTTTGACTATAGCCACTGGGTAAAATATATTACCTTTTACTAGTTTAGGGAATAAAGGAGAACAACTAAGATGGACTGACAGATTATACATCTTTTAATAGGCAATAACATCGTAGAGCCCTAAGGCATACACCTTATTCTCTAGATAGATGTTTATTTATTTCACGCAACTAGACATTCCTTAAAGTATCTTCAACACTGGTGAGGATTCCAAGAGATATTTTCAACACTGGTGAGGATTCCAAGAGACCAATCGTATTCTTTCATCTAAATGATTTAGTCAATTTAGAAATAGACTTGAGGACCAAGGATCACATATTACTTTACTATATATAAAGCAAAGTTGGAGAATGCATCTTGGATCTGCATTCTAAACTTTCTTCCTCCCACATCCTACCTCTTCCTACCTCATAAGTCTAGATCTTGGGATATGATTACCCCTGCCTGTCTGCTGCACCCCATCCCCTCTCCAAAACAAAATAGTCTAGTGTGATGGGTTAATATTTGCCAAGACAGATACAAAGAGATCTGCAATCTCCCTTGATCCAGGGAGAATGGATGGCCCTGACAGGAAAGGAGAAAATGATTGCCACATCTTTATGCTTTCTTTCCACAGTGAAACAGGAGCAAGCAAAAAGACCACAGCTTGCTTTGTGAGTCTAATCACTTTTCCAAATCCTAATGAGAGGAGCACTACTTTGACTGTGGGAAGGAATGAGTAAGATATAGAAAAGGGACAGAAATGTCCCCTCTTCCCTTACTGATCTCTCCTGGAAGTGGAATGGAAATCTTTGCCTCTCTATGGAAATTGAGGAATGGGGTAATAAGCACTTCCCTAGAAAGGAAAGAGTCCATGTTAGATGTAAGCAAACTGGCAATATAAGTGCAGGTAAGGTAGTCTAGTCATATGTGGCCCCTAAGTAGGGAAACATACCTCCCTGTGTACAAAATGTAGGGCCAGAGCACTCTAAGGGAAACAGAAGATAGAAGAGTCAGATAATACATTCAGAACAACAACAACAAAAAAAATCAAGGTGCTGGGAAAAGATGACTGAAGCTCAGTATATCAATTACATCAATGATTGGATCGCAGGTTGAGCTAGGTGAAAAGGGGAATGTTTATTATATGTATGCAAGGGTGATATAAAACTCAGTGGCAAGAATGCAGCCAGACCTTGGGATGCGACCAGAGATGAGAAAGCTGCTGGAAACCAGGAAATAGACTCTTTCTATTCAAGCTTTGCTTTGCTCTGAACGTATGCTTGAGTTTTCTCTTTCCTTGTGGGTGGCATTCTCTGCTCCCTAGTCCACATAACAGAAAACATGGGCACCCTCAGCTTCCCAGTTTGCATGTTCTGTATTCAGCCACAGGGAACGAATGATGGAGTGATGGACTATCTCTGTCTTGGTAGCCCTTGCCCTTGCTTTCAATTCCCATTTCACTGAGAATGGTCACCAACTGTTCTGGCAGAGTCTCACTTCTTCTCCTATCAATCAACTGTGGCCAGGGAGTAAGGTCACATTGTGCAATATGGTTGTGTCTCTCTCTTTCTGTCCACCCCCGACTCTCAGAGGCCTTTGAACCAAAGCAACTCCATCTTGAATAGGAGCTGGGCAAAATATTGCTGAGACCTACTGGCTGCATTCCCAAGCAGTTAAGGCATTCCCAGTCACAGGATGAAATAGGAGGTCAGCACAAAATACAGGTCATAAAGACATTGCTGATAAAACAGGTTGCAGTAAGGAAGCTGGCTAAAACCCACCAAAAATCAAGATGGCAATGAGAGTGACCTCTGGTTTTCCTCACTGCTATGCTCCCACCAGCACCATGACAGTTTACAAATGCCATGGCAGCGTCAAGAAGTCACCCTCTATGGTCTAAAAAGGGGAGGCATGAAAAATCCACCCCTTATTTAGCATATAATAAAGAAATAATCATAAAAATGGGAAACCAGCAGCCCTTGGGGGCTGCTCTGCCTATGGAATAGCCATGCTTTATTGCTTTGCTTTTTTAATAAACTCATTTTCAACTTACTCTATGGACTCTCCTCGAATTCTTTTTTTTTGTGTGAGATCCAAGAACCCTCTGTTGGGGTCTGGATTGAGACCCCTTTCTGGTAACACAGCTATGAGCTATAGGTGAGGAGCACATTTAAAGGAGGAGGCAAGCTGGGAAGGCACTCCAAAATTATCTTCAGTGCCTGAGTATCTTCATAGTCTTCGTTGTCTTCAGTGACTAAGATCAGAAAACAATAAGAAAATTTAAATACATGTAATATGTCCATGCTATGCCCTAGAGATATACTTAAGCAGTCTCTTGAGAGGAATTCTTTAGAAGACTTTCTTGGGAAGTCAGTTCACACCTGCATTTGGAACCTTAGCAAGAATAAGAAGGCTGCAATTTTCCTGCACCGTTGGGTTAAATACGTGTACAGAAAGGATTTGGGTTATTGCAAGAAGAACGAAAGGATGTCCTGGAAGAATGTCTGATTCTCACCGCCTCTAGGAATATTTGTCAAGAAGGAAAAAGTAATGTGGCAGACAGGCCCTCTGTGTCTACCAGATGTTCTTTGACAATATGTATTGTTAGAATGGAAATTTAAATTATGAGAACCAGGCCCATCAAACAATGAAATATCTAGCGACATTTTGAGTCCTATTCAGTAGGCCTTTCTGAGTATTGCTCTGAGTGTATCCACTATTTCTTTCTTTTTAAAAATCGTATGATTTAAGTTGAACACCATGCTATTTTGGTATACATAGTGAAATTACTACAATGGGTGAGCAAATTAACATATCCGTTTATTGAAATGAAATGTAAGTTTATCTCCGAGATACTGTTTGGCCTTTCCTTGGATCAGAAAGTACATGAGGAGAACTTTTCTCTGTCTCTTCCTTACTTCAGCCCTTTGGAATTTCCTTTCAAATGGTGGAAAAATAATAGTAATAAGCACTCAGTGAATGCTAAGTTCTTTACATCTGTGATTTTACTTAATTCTTTCAACAGCCCTGTGAGATAGGTGTTTGCACTTTATAAGTATAGAAACTGAGCCTTAGAGAGTTTAAGGAAATAGCCCAAGGTCATGTGACTGGTTAAAGGACCAATCACAAATTGGATCCCAGTGCTGCTGATATAAAAGTCTGTACTCTCAAAATAAACACCACCAATATGATGATGTCTGGGAAACATGAAAAGACTATATTTATAATAATTTATTTATATGACTCTGTTATAAGAAGAAATGGATTCAAACATTTGATTGTATATGAGAAAAACTTGGAAGTAGATGAGCAAGTAGAGCTTCATAAACTTGATTTAGTAATTTTCCTGAGTGTATCTGAGTGAGGGTAATGGCTTTCCCCTTCCATTCCCAACAAGATTCTTGTCCCACTCACTTCTAATGTCAGAAGGTTCTTCAGATTATTTTTTCTTTTCTTAAATTTTGATTATCTTTTATTAATACATAATATTTGTACATGTTTATGTGGTACATGTGATATTTTGTTACATGTATACAATGTGTAATGATCAATAATGGTATTTAGGATATCCACCACCTCTATCATTTATCATTTCTTTATGTTGGGAACATTTTAAATCTTTCATTCTAGCTATTTTGAAATATACAATGTATTGTCGTTAACTATAGTCACTCTCCTGTGCTATTGAACACTAGAATTTATTCCTTCCATTTAACTTTATGTTTGTACTCATTAACCAACCTCCCTTCATCACTCCCTCCCCAGTCCCTTCCCAGCCTCTGGTAACTCTCATTCTACTCTCTACCTCTATGAAATCAGCTTTTTTTTCTTTTTTTTGCTCCCATATACAGGAGAGAACATGCAATATCTGTCTTTCTGTACTTGGCTTATGTCACTTAACATAATGACCTCCAGTTCCATCCAGGTTGCTGCAAATTACAGGATTTCATTCTTTAATATGGATAAATAGTATTCCATTGTGTACATACCACATTTTCTTTAACCATTTATTCACTGATGTACTATTAGGTTGATTACATATCTCGGCTATTGTTAATAATGCTGCAAAAAACATAGGGGTACAGGTATCCCTTTGGTATACTGCTTTTCTTTCCTTTGGATAAATATCTAGCAGCTGAAGTGCTGGATCTTATGGTATTTGTATTTTTAGGTGTTTTTTTTTTTTTAAGTTCAGGGGTACATGTGCAGGATGTACAGGTTTGTTATATAGGTAAACGTGTGCCATGGTGGTTTGCTGCACCTAGGTGGTGTCCCATCACCTAGGTATTAAGTCCAACATCCATTAGCTATTATTCCTGATGCTCTCCCTCCTGGCTTCACACCCTCTGAAAGGCCCTGGTGTGTATTGTTCCCTGTCATGTGTCCATGTGTTCTCATCATTCAGCTCCCACTTAGAAGTGAGAGCATGCAGTATTTGGTTTTCTGTTCCTGAGTTAGTTTGCTGAGGATAATGGCCTCTAATTCCATCCATGTCCCTGCAAAGGACATGATCTTGTTTCTTTTTGTGGCTGCATAGTATTCCATGGTGTGTATGTACCACATTTTCTTTATCAAGTCTATCATTGATGGACACTTAGGTTGATTCCATATCTTTGCTATTGTGAATAGTGCTGCAACGAACATACACATGCATGCATCTTTATAATAGAATGATTTATATTCCTTTGGGTATATACCCAGTAATGGGATTGCTGGGTTAAATAGTATTTCTGCCTCTAGGTCTTTGAGGAATCATCACACTGTCTTCCACAATGGTTGAACTAGTTTACAATCTCACCAACAATGTATAATTATTCCCTTTTTTCTGCAACCTCACCACCAGCATCTGTTGCTTTTTGACATTTTTTTT
The DNA here is from genome assembly GCF_029281585.2 of Gorilla gorilla gorilla. Lineage (NCBI taxonomy): Eukaryota > Metazoa > Chordata > Mammalia > Primates > Hominidae > Gorilla > Gorilla gorilla. The sequence continues at coordinate 86,580,949 of NC_073224.2, read as the reverse complement.
TGAGACAGGGTCTCACTCTGTCACTCAGGCTGGGGTGCAGTGGCATGATCTTGGCTTGTTGCAACCTCTGCCCCCTGGTCTCAAGTGATCCTCCTGCCTTAGCCTCCCAAGTAGCTGGGACCATAGACGTGTGCCACCATATCTGGCTAATTTTTGTATTTTTTGTAGAGACAGAGTTTCAACATGTTTCCCAGGCTGGTCTCGAACTTCTGAGCTCAAGCAATCTGCCCACCTCATCCTCCCAAAGTGCTGGGACTACAAGTGTGAGCCACCGTATCCGGCCTTGACTTTTTAGTAATAGTCATTCTGACTGGCATGAGATGGTATCTCATTGTGGTTTTGATTTGCATTTCTCTAATGATCAGTGATGTTGAGCTTTTTTTCATGTTTGTTTGTCCCATGTATGTCTTCTTTTGAGAAGTGTTTGTCCATGTCCTTTGCCCACTTTTTAATGGGGTTATTTGTTTTTTTCTCATAAATTTGTTTCAGTTCCGTGTAGATGCTGGATATTAGGATTTTGTCAGATGGATAGATTGCAAAAATTTTCTTCCATTCTGTAGGTTGTCTCTTCACCCTGATGATAGTTTCTTTTGCTGTGCAGAAGCTCTTTAGTTTAATTAGATTCCATTTATCAATTTTTGCTTTTGTTGCAACTGCTTTGGGCATTTTCACCATGAAATCTTTGACTGTGTCTGTGTCCTAAATGGCATTGCCTAGATTTTCATCTAGGATTTTTATAGTTTTGCATTTTACCTTTAAGCCTTTAATCCATCTTGAGTTGATTTTCGTATATGATGTAAGGAAGGGGTCCTGTTTTAATTTTCTGCATATGGCTAGCCAGTTCTCCCAGCACCAATTATTAAATAGGAAATCCTTTCCCTATTGCTTGTTTTTGTCAGGTTTGTTGAAGATCAGATGGTTGCAGCTGTGTGGTCTTATTTTTGGGTTCTCTGTTTTGTTCTAGTATTCTATGTGTCTGTTCTTGTACCAGTTCCATGCTGTTTTGGTTACTGTAGTCCTGTAGTATAGTTTGAAATCAGATATTGTGATGCCTCCAGCTTTGTTGTTTTTGCTTGGGATTGTCTTGGCTATTCAAGCTCTTTTTCATTTTCATATGAATTTTAAAATAGTTTTTCCTAATTCTGTGAAGAATGTCAATAGTAGTTTAATGGGAATAACATTGAATTTATAAATTGCTTTGGGCAGTATGGCTGTTTTCACAATACTGATTTTTCCTATCCATGAGCATGATATGTTTTTCCATTTGTTTGTGTCACTGATTTCTTTGAGCAGTGGTTTGTAGTTCTCCTTGAAGAGGTCCTTCGTTTCCCTTGTCAGTTTTACTCCTAGGCATCTTATTCTTTTTGTGGCAGTTGTGAATGGGAGTTCATTCATGATTTGGCACTCTGCTTGCCTGTTGTTGGTGTATAGGAATGCTTGTAATTTCTGCACATTGATTTTGTATCCTCAGACTTTGTTGAAGCTTCAGAAGCTTTTAGGCTGAGACAATGGGGTTTTCTAGGTATAGGAGCATGTCATCTGCAAACAAAGATAGTTCGACTTCCTCCCTTCCTGTATGAATACACTTTATTTCTTTCTCTTGCCTGATTGCCCTGGCCAGAACTTTCAATACTATGTTGAATAGGAATGGTGAGAGAGGGCATCCTTGTTCTGTGCCAGTTTTCAAGAGGACTGCTTCCAGCTTTTGCCCGTTCAGTGTGATATTGGTTATGGATTGGTCTTATTATTTTGAGCTATGTTCCTTCAATACCTAGTTCATTGAGAGGTTTTTTGTTTTGTTTTGTTTTGTTTTGCCAGAGTCCTTCTTTGTTGCCCAGGTTGGAGTGCAGTGGCATGATCACAGCTCACTGTGAGCTCCATCTCCAAAGTTTAAAAGATTATCCTGCCTCAGCCTCCCAAGTAGCTGGAACTACAGGTGTGCGCCACTACACCTGGCTGATTTTTGTATATTTAGTAGAGATGGGGTATCACCATGTTGGCCAGGCTGGTATCAAACTCCTGACCTCAAGTGATCTGCCTGCCTTGGCCTCCCAAAGTGCTGGGATTACAGGTCTAAGCCACTGCACCCAGCCAGTCACTATGCCTGGCTGAAAGTTTTTAACATGAAGGGATGTTGAATTTTATTGAAAGCCTTTTCTGCATCTATTGAAATAATCACGTGGTTTTTGTCTTTAGATCTATTTATGTGATGAATCACATTTATTGGTTCGCATATGTTGAACCAACCTTGCATCCCAGGGATGAAGCCTACTTGATTGTGGTGGATTAGCTTTTTGATGTACTGCTAAATTCAGTTTACTGAGGGTTTTTGCATCAATGTTCATTATGATTGGCCTGAGTTTTCTATTTTTGTTGTATCTCTACCAGGTTTTAGTATCGGTATGATGCTGGCCTCATACAATGAGTTAGGGAGGAGTCCCTCCTTTTCAATTTTTTGGGGATAGTTTTAGTAGAAATAGTACCAGCTCTTCTTTGTACCTTCAGTAGAATTCAACTGTGAATCCATCTGGTCCTGGGCTTTTTTTGGTTGGTAGGCGATTACTGCCTCAATTTCAGAACTCATTATTTGTCTATTTGGGGAATCAGTTTCTTCCTGGTTCAGTTTTGGGAGGGTGTATGTGTCCAGGAATTTATCCATTTCTTCTAGATTTTCTAGCTTATGTGCATGGAGGTGCTTACAGTATTCTCTTGTGGTTGTTTGTATTTCTGTGGTGTCAGTAGTGATGTCCCTTTTATCATTTCTGATTGTGTTTATTTGAGTCTTCTCTTTTTTTCTTTATTAGTCTAGCTAGCAGTCTATTTTATTATTTTTTTCAATAAATCAACTCCTGGATTCATTGATTTTTTGAAGGCTTTTTTGTGTTCTGTCTCCTTCAGTTCAGCTGATATTGTTTTTTTCTTGTCTTCTGCTAGCTTTGGGGTTTGTTTGTTCTTAGTTCTCTAGTTCTTTTAGTTGTAAGATTAGGTTGTTAAATTGAGATCTTTCTAGCTTTTTTGATGTGGTCATTAGTGCTATAAATTTCCCTCTTAACAATGCTTTAGTTGTGCCCCAGAGATTCTGGTACATTGTAGTTTTGTTCTCATTGGTTCAATGAACTTCCTGGTATTTGCCTTAATTTCATTATTTACCTAAGAGTCATTCAGGAGCAGGTTGTTCACTTTCTATGTAATTGTGTGGTTTTGAGTGAATTTCTTAATTTTGAATTCTAATTTGATTATGCTGTGGTCTGAGAGACTGTTTATTATGATTTCAGTTTTTTTGCACTTGCTGAGGAGTGTTTTACTTCCGGGTATGATCAATTTTAGAGTAAGTGCTGTGTGGCAATGAGAAGAAGGTATACTTTGTTGTTTTTGGGTGGAGAGTTCTATATATATCTGACAGGTCCACTTGATCCAGAGCTGAGTTCAAGTCCTGAATGTCTTTGTTAATTTTCTTTCTCAATGATCTGTCTAATATTGTCAGTGGGATATTAAAGTCTCCCACTATTATTGTGTGGGAGTCTAAGTTACTTTGAAAATCTCTAAGAAATTGCTTTACAAATCTGGGTGCTCCTGTATTGGGTGCATATAATTAGGATAGTTAGCTCTTCTTGTTGAATTGAACCCTTTACCATCATGTAATACCCTTTGTTTTTGATCTTTGTTGGTTTAAAGTCTGTTTTGCCAGAAACTAGGATTGCAACCCCTGCTTTTTCCTGTTTTCCATTTGCTTGGTAAATTTTCCTTCATCCCTTCATTTTGAGCCTATGTGTGTCATTATGTGTGAGATGGATCTCTTGACAACAGCATACTGATGGTCTTGCTTCTTCATCCAGCTTACCACTCTGTGTCTCTTATCTGAGGCCTTTAGCCCATTTACATTTAAGGTTAGTGTTGTTACGTGTGGATTTGATCCTGTCGTCATGTTGCTAGCTGGTTATTTTGCAGACTTGTTTATGTGGTTGCTACATAGTGTCACTGGTCTGTGTATTTTAGTGTATTTTTGTATTGGCTGGTAATGATTTTTACTTTCCATATTTAGTGCTCCTTCAGGAGCTCTTGCAAGGCAGGCCTATTGGTAACAAATTCTCTTCACATTTGCTTGTCTGAAAATAATCTCATTTCTCCTTTGCTTATGAAGCTTAGTTTGGCTGGATATGAAATTCTGGGTTGGAAATTCTTTTCTTTAAGAATGTTGAATTCTTAAAGAATTGGCCCCCCATTTCTTCTAGCTGGTAGGGTTTCTGTGGGGAGGTCCACTGTTAGTCTCATAGGCTTGCCTTTGTAGATGATATGGCTTTTCTCTTTGGCTGCACTTAACATTTTTTCTTCCATTTTGACCTTGGAGAATCTGATGATTATGTCTCTTGTGCATGATATTCTCATGAAGTATCTTACTGTGGTTCTCTGCATTTCCTGAATTTTAATGTTGGCCTGTCTTGCTAGGTTGGGGAAGTTCTCCTGGATGATATCCTAAAGTATGTTTTCCCACTTGCTTCCATTCTCTCTGTCTCTTTCAGGTACCCCAATCAGTCATAGATTTGGTCTCTACATAATCTCATATTTCTCAGAGGTTTTGTTCATTCCTTTTCATTTTTCTTCTCTATTCTTGTCTGCCTATCTTATTTCAGAATGATGGTCTTCAAGTTCTGAGTTTTTTTCCTGCACTTGGTCTATTCTGCTATTAATACTTGTGATTGCATTGTGAAGTTCTTGTAGTGTGTTTTTCAGCTCTAACACGCTGGTTATGTTCTTCTTTAAACTGACTGTTTTGGCTGTCAGCTCCTGTGTTGTTTTATCATGATTCTTAGCTTCTTTGCATTGTGTTACAACATGTTCCTTTAGCTCAGCAAAATTCATTATTACCCACCTTCTGAAGCCTAATTCTGTCATTTCAGCCATCAACCTCAGCCCAAGGGCTCAGCCTCAGCCCTTGCTGGAGAGGTGTTGTGATCATTTGGAGGAAAATGGGGACTTTCTGAGTTTACAGCATTTTTGTGTTGATGCTTTCTCATCTTGGTGGGCTTATCTACCTTTGATCTTTGAGGTTGCTGATCTTTGGATGGGGTTTTTGTGGGGTTTTGTTGTTGTTGTTTTCTCTTTGTTTGTTTTTCTTTTAACAGCCTGCTGACTCTTCCATAGGGCTGCTGCAGTTTGCTGGGTGTCTGCTCCAAACCCTAGTTGCCTCAGTTTTTCCCATACCTGGAGGTATCATCAGTGAAGGCTGCAATACATCAAAGATGGCAGCCTGCCCTTCCTCTGGAAGCTCCTTCCCAGGGAAGTACTGACCTATTGCCAGCTGGAACACACCTGTAGGAGGTGGCTGGAGACCCTGGTTGGGAGGTTTTACCCAGTCAGGAGGAACAGGATCATGGACCAGCTTAAAGAAGTAGTCTGGCTGCTTTTTCGTAGAGCAGCTTTGCGGTGTCGGAGATCCCTTCAGTGTCTGATGGGTTTGGGGTGTACCAAGGCCCTCAGGCTGGACCAGCTAAGAAGCTCGAATAACCACAGTGGTGGCCTGCCCTGCCTCTCAGGCACTCTGTCCCAGAGAGAACATGGGCAGGGGTGTCTGAAGGTCCTGGATGGGAGGACACACCCTATGAGGAGGAGTGGATTGGGGGTCCTGCTTAAAGAAGCAGTCTGGCCATGCCTCCACAAAACAGCTGTGTTGTGGTGGGGAACTGCCTCTTCCCCTGTCAGATTGGACTCTTTAAAGCCCACAGGCTGGAATGGCTGTCATCCAACCAACCCAGGTGGCAGCCTTCCCCTTCCCCAGGCACTCTATCCCAGGGAGAGATCAGCACTCTTTCCCTAATACCTGCTGGCAGACATGGCTGTAGGGTCCAACTGGGAGATCCTGCCCATTGAGAAATGGGTCAGGTCCCTGCTTAAAGAAGCAGTCTGCCAATGATCTGGCAAAGCTGCTATGTTGTGCTGCTGGGGAGACCCTTCCTTGTTCAGACTGTCTGGACTCTCCAGAGCCCAAAGGCTGGAACTGCTGAGTTGACCAAACAGCAGAGATGGTGCCTGCCCTTCACCCCCAACCCCCCACCGGGGCTCTGTCCCATCTCAGGCCTATTCCATTCTGTTGCTGGTAGCTGGCTGGGATTCCAAGCCAGTAGGTCTTATCTGCTCAGCTCCCTGGATTCTCAGCTCCCTGGATTCTGCCCCTTCCTACCGTGCATGCAGATGTCCCGCCTTGCCTGAGTTGCAGACATGTTTTTTGGGGTTCCTGAGGCCAGAGTATCTAAAGCTCCTGGGTCTCTGTGCGTGCCTGAGCAGCTGCTCTGCCAAGACTCCACACAGCTCTGTGGGTCAGAACCAAGATTCTGATAGCGTGGGCCACAGGGGGATCTCCTGATCTGCAGGTTGCCAAGATCAATGGGAGAAGCATGGTTTCCCAGGGTTGCACAGTCACTCACCACTCCCCTTGGGTGTGGTTGGGGGTTCCCTTGGCTCCATGTTGTTTCCAAGTGGGCCATCATCCCACCCTGCTTTTCTTTGTTCTCTGTGTGTTGAATTGTTTCCCTAATCAGTCCCTATGTGAGAACTTGGATATTTTAGTTGAAGGTGCTGTATTCACTAGCCCCTTTCATTTCTCTCTGTGTTGCTGTAGACTGCAGCTCCTCCTAATTGGCTATGTTGGCATGAGAAACTTTCATGCTGTTGTTTATAATGGCTGTACCAATTTACATTCCCACCAACAGTGTATAAAAGTTCCTTTTTTCTCTACATCCTCTCCAGAATTTATTGTCTTTTTGATAATAGCCATCCTAACTAGGGTAAGATGGTATCACATTGTGGTTTTGATTTTCATTTCCCTGATGATTAATAATGTTGAGCATTTTTTTCATATACTGCTTGGCCATTTATATGTTTTCTTTTGAGATATGTCTTCTCAGATTCTTTCCCATTTTAATGAGATTATTTGTTTTTTGCTGTTGAGTTGTTTGAGCTTCTTGTATATTCTGGATGTTAGCCCCCTGTCAGAAGAATAGTTTGCAAATATTTTCTCCTATTTCAACAGGCTATTTGTTCACTCTGTTGATTGTTTTCTCTGCCATGCAGAAGAGTTTTAATTTAATATAGTCTAATTTGTCATTTTTTTCCCACTGCCTGTGCTTTTGAGATCTTAGCCCTCCCTAAGATCTTTGTCTAGATCAATGTCCCAGAGCATTTCCCCTATATCTTCTTCTAGTGGTTTTATAGTTTCAAGTCTTACATTTAAGCCTGTAATCCATTTTGAGTTGATTCTTTGTATACAGTGTGAGTTTGGGGTCTAGTTTCATTCTTCTGTATATGTATTTCCAGTTTTCTCAGCATCATTTATTGAAGAGGGTGTTCTTTCCCCAGGGTATGTTCTTGGCACCTTTGTCAAAAATCAATTGGCTGTAAACATGTGGACTTATTTGGGGGTCCTTTATTCCGTTCAATTTTATCTACATGTCTGTTTTTATACAAATGTCATGCTCTTTTGGTTACTATAGCTCTACAGTATATCTGGAAGTCAGGTAGTACGACACCTCCAGCTTTCTTCTTTTTGCTCAGTATTGCTTTGGCTGTTTGAGCTATTCTGTGGTTCTATACAAATTTTTGGATTGTTTCTCTACGTCTGTGAATAATTGCATTCATATTTTGATAGAGATTGCATTGAATCTGTAGGTTGCTTTGGGCAGTATGGTCATTTTAATGATATTAAATCTTCCAATCTTCAAATTCTTCCAAAAAACGTGGGATGTCTTTCCATTTGTTTTTGTTCTCTTCAATTTCTTTCATCAGTGTTTTGTAGTTTTTCTTGTAGAGGTCTTTCACCTCCTTGGTTAAATGTATTCCTAGGTACATTTGTTTGTAGGTATTATAAATGGGATTGCTTTCTTGATTTCTTTCTCAGCTAGTTTGTTATTGGTGTATAGAAATGCTATTTATTTTTACATGTTAATTTTGTATTCTGCAACTTTACTGAACTTGTTATCAATTCTGACAGTTTTATAGTATAGTCTTTAGGGCTTTTCTATATACAATATTATGTCATTATGTCACCTGCAAAGAGGGACAATTCAACTTTCTATTTTCTAATTTGAATGCATTTTATTTCTTTCTCTTGCCTGATTGCTCTGATGAGGACTTACATTGCTACACTGAATAGAAGTGGTGAAAGGGAGCATTCTTGTCTTGATCCAGTTATTAAAGGAAAGGATTTCAGCTTTTCCCCATTCAATATGTTGAGCTATGTTCCTTCTGTGCCTAGTTTGTTGAGAATTTTTATAATGAAGGATGTCAAATTTTGTTAAATCCTTTTCGTGTATCAATTTAGATGATCATAAAGTTTTTGTCCATTCTGTTGATGTGACGTATCATGTTTATTGATCTGCATACGTTGAACTATCCTTACATCCCTGGGATAAATCCCACTTGATCATAGTGTGTTATCTTTTCTTGATGTGCTGTTGGTTTAAGTTTGCTAACATTTTAATGAGGATTTCTGCATCTATTTTCATCAGGAATATTCGCCTGTGGTTTCCTTTTTTTTGGTGTATGTCTTGGCCTGATTTTGGTAATGGGTGATGCTGACCTGCTAGAATGAATTAGAGAGAATTCCCTCCTCTGCAATTTTTTGGAGTACTTTGAAGATAATTGGTGCTGGTTTTTCTTTGTAAGTTTGATAGAATTTGGCAGTAGAGCCATCCAGTCCTGGGCTTTTCTCTACTGGGAGATTTTTTATTACTGATTCACTTTCATTACTCATTATTTGCCTGTTTGGGTTTTCTACTTCTTTCTGGTTCAATGTTAGTTGCACATGTCCTATAATTTATTCATTTTCTCTGGGTTTTCCAGTTTGTTAGCATGTAGTTGTTCATATTACATATAATATGTAGTTGTTCTTATTACGTGTAATTGTTCATATTATATATAACTACCTGTTAGCATGTAGTTGTTCTCTGATAGTCCTTCGTATTTAACTGGGATCAGTTGTAATGTCTCCTTTTTTTGTTTCTAATTTTATTTGGACCATCTCTCTCTCTTTTTATTATTAGTCTAGCTAGCAGTTTATCAATTTTATTTATCTTCTTAAAAAAACAACTTCCCAATGACCCTTTGTATTTTTTTAATCTCTGTTTAGTTCTGCTCTGATCTTTATTATTTTTTTCCTTCTGCTAATTTTGAATATGATTTGTTCTTGTTTTTCTATTTCCTTGATGTGCATCGAGAGGTTCAGATTATCTTTAAGAAGAATGGCCATTCTGAAGAGGGCTGGGGCTGGTGCTAGATCCTGAGATGATCCCACTGGCAGCAGACCTCTGGTTGAGAGAGCTAGACCTCTACTGGAAAGACTAATCCTGTGGCCAGGCCTGAGGCAAACGCTCACCATACAAGAAGATTATCCAGAAAGACATTCTGAGCCTTTTCTGATCAAATCCTGGACCTGTCCTTTCTTGGTCTTTCACTCTCTTTACTTGTCTTGAAGAGCTTTATCATCTCTTCTTCATTAACATAGTGTATTATTAAATCACTCCTCTGAATATGCACTGAGGAGGTATTTAATAAACTTTTATCTTCATTTGAATATTTATAATCCATTTATTTAGATTTAAGACATTTCAAAAATTGTGTAAATGTAATTTTTGTTTGTTTATTTAAAGAAAATATGTGTGGTAATTAACTTAACCACACAGGTAACCTGAACTTTAAATTGTTTGGTTTTTGGTCTATTCACTCTGTCTCAGAGAATACTACAGAAGAGTTGACTTTTCTTTTTGGCATTTGAAATTTGATGAAAGTATAGGCCCCTTTTCTGGATAAACGCACACATACACACACACACATACACACACAAATAATTTTATATATCGATTTAAGATAATTGCTATAGTACAAATCATTACAGTGGTAAAAATATCATTTAGATTTTCTTTTGCAAACTTATAAAATTCCCTAATTTTATAAATAGTATGTATATTAGAAGATACCTGTAATCTTGAAGCTTAGAGGTGGAGCTGACTTTAGAAAGTTCTAATTCAACAGCTAACTCAGACTTTTGATGTTAAGTAATAATCGTACATATGTATTGCTGTTTGCTAGGCACTTCTGTAAATGCTTTAAATATACTAAATTCTCATAATATTCCTAAGAGATAGGTACCATTTTCATCTTGTTTCACAGAACAGTAAATTGAAGCATAAAAAATGTAAGTAACTTACCAGAAGTTACATAGCTAGAGTTGAACCTTGGCAGTGTGAGTCTCTGAGATCCTCATCACCATGCTACATTGTAAAAGAACTATACCAAGACCTCCTGGAAGAGGTTACTTCTGCCCCCTCTAAGCATCTGAGGCCTGATGCTGTCTCTGAGTCCTTTCTGGGATTTCCATATTTTGCTCTAGGCAACTCTTCTCGCTTCCATATTCGAAACCTGCCATATGAGGTTCTAAAAGTAAGGACAAATTGTCACAGAATGGGTCCTATCTAGACCCTGCTCTTTTATTTTAATTCTGAGAAAAGAGTCTCAATTCAGCTATACAGAACCCAAGTACCTTTTCTTTCTCAACTCCAGGAGTCTGCTCTCTGTTGGTGCTAAATATGGGCAAAAAATGTCAAGTTATGTACAAAGGACTCTTGTATAAACCTTTTGGAGTGATGGATGGCTGCTTGGTAGTGACAGTGCAATAATGGCTTCCCTGAGTCATCGTGCTATGCCTGGGAGAAGTGAGAAGTCAGGGACAACTGGTCTCAGAGAGGGAGCAGTTCTTCAGCTTAACTTTGTATGGGTCAGGTTCTTCATTCCCCATGACAGGGATTATATTTCAGTGGTCGCTAATTTGAGGACAGGATCCAGACAGAGATTAATGAGAAACCCTAACCCTCTCTGGAATGTGGGCAGAGCCTGGGACTGCAGAGCTTGGTTCCAGAAAAACTGGTTTAAGAAGCCAGAAGCCCAAATTGTCTAAAGTAGGATATTAGACCCTCGGCTAAGGAAAGATGAGCACCCTGAACATAGGCCCTGGTCTGGGGCTTGGTGTGCAATGTTCAGATCATGCTCTTACCTTGTAAGTTCAATCCTGTGATGATCAGCAAGAAGGTGACTCAGTATACAAACAGGCATATTTAAATTTTAAATTTCCCTGAAACATCAGGATTATTTAAAATCTAAAGCGTGATGATCATGGCCCCTCCTTCAGAGAAGCATGTAAGAAGATTAGTTTCAATTTTTGGTGTCCTCTTTCAAGCTGATAACAGGAAGGACTTGATTCATTTGTTCAATTTTTCATTCAACCATAAACTGACAAGTATTTTTTTGGTACCTATGCCAGGCATTATGCTAGGCACTGGGGACACAAGTAACAAAGTGATTTAAGTAACTTGAAAATTTGGTAAAGGGTGGACATGAAATAAACATGCACTCAAATAAATGTATAATTTTATTTATTTATTTATTTTTAGACGGAGTTTCTCTCTGTCACCCAGGCTGGAGTGCAGTGGCACAATCTCGGCTCATCGCAACCTCTGTCTCCCAGGTTCAAGCGATTCTCCTCCCAAGTAGTTGGGACTACAGGCACATGCCACCACTCCCGGCTAATTTTTGTATTTTTAGTAGAGATGGGCCTTCACTGTATTGGCCAGGCTGATCTCAGACTCCTGACCTTGTGATTTGCCTGCCTCGGCCTCCCAAAGTACTGGGATTACAGGCATGAGCCACTGTGCCTGGCCCATAAACGTATAGTTTTAATTGTGTTAAATGCCAAGAAAGATAATAATGGGAGTAGGAGCATCTAATTTATGTTTGAGGCTCTAGGAAGATCTTTCTCCTTAGTTAGTAAATCTTGAATCCTTTGGGGATCCCACTTAGGGAAGGTTTATGAAATGAGGACTGCTGGGATCTGATGGGATCTCCATAAATATCAGAGGATATAAGTGGATTTGGAAGCGGAATAAATTTCCTTTCTGGTCTGCACATTCTCTCACACCATACATTAGCCAGGTATGTGTTATTCCCAGTTTCATTCCGAGCACCTAGACACAATGGCTAGCATGTAGTAGGTATTCATTAATGTTAATTGAATAAATGAATAACTTAAAAGCCGGCATTCTTTTACTTGTCTGTTTTTGTTTAAGTTGTTCAGGGAAGAGCTGAAAGTAGGAGATGGAATCATATCATAAGTCCCAAACCGGGAGATGACCTACAGAATATGTGAAAAGCTTGTGAACAATACCAGAGAGAAAAGGATAGTGAAGTCGAAGTCCAGTTGGAAGGAAAAGAAATTATCTCATATTGAGACTTACAGATCAGGATGAGGCAACAGGTTCCTGCCAGTAAAACTTTTCATTCCAGCCTTAGTGACTATCATCTAGGCCTTCATGCCAGGATGGCAGAGAAATGCTGTCTCTGCTCTTCAGTGCCTTTCAACAGACTTTCAGTTATGAGATGAACAAGTTCTGGGGATCTAATGTATTGCATGGGTGGTGAGGGATGTATTAATGACTTTGGTTGTGGTGATACACAATGTTTACAAATATCAAGTCATCATGTTCTACACTTTGAATATATACAATCTATTTGTCACTTAAATATTTTTATCAAGAAATAAACAAAATGAGAAGGAACCTCTTCAACTCTGGAGATGCCAATGAATCAGGTAATGGCAGAATGAGGAGGAAGGAGAAGTATGGAGAGTTTGAAACAGAGAACAATGAATAAAATGTCTTTTCCTTTTTTTTTGTCCTTAATAACAAACTTTCTAAGATAAAGTTTATGTTGGTTTAACTTTAGATAACCCTATAGATATAGCCAAGTTTCCACAGTAATGTCAACAGTAGAATTGTGCAGGCTCTGAAATGAGGGATAATGTGGAAACGATCACTGGCTGGGATAGGACATTGTAATACTTGCCTAGTCTTCCATCTGAAAGTAGTTAACTTACTTAGCTTCAGTGGGCAAAGATCTCTCCTTTCTTTCCCCACTCTTTAAGTCCTTGCTAGCCATATTCCATCCTCTGTGATCAGTTGCTTGGGGATGCCAGAAGCAGGTTAATTGTCTCTCTACCTCAACTTCAACATTCCAATAAGTAAGAGTACCCAAGTTCTATCCCACGCCACTTCTCTCCCTCGTCTTTAACTTTAGGAAGGCTTGAGTAAAGCTAGAGGCTCACAAGGATGTGTGCTCTCTGGGCCCTTCCCTCTTTACTGTTCCAGGAATGGCCAAGCACACCCTGGTCTCCAGGGGTTTGCATTTGCGGTTACCTCTGCTTGGTACACACATAATATACCCCTTTCACTTCCTTAGGGTCTCTGCTATAAAACTACTTTCTCAAAGAGACCTTCCCTGATTCTCCCCTTTCCTCCTCACTTGCTGTATTTTTGTATGGGTAGCCTCGGGGGGAATGGATATATCTGTTTATCTATCTACTCTAGAATGTGGGCTCTGGAAGGTGTTGTGTCCAAAGAAAAACTTCCCCTTCACTCTCTAAAGGTTTGCTGAAACTCACTGATATGAGGCAGATTAATAGGCGAAAAGCATACAAATGTATTTGATCATAGTTTCATGTAGTGTAGATATCCTCAGAATGAAGATCCAAAGATATAAAGGAAATTGTTTATTTTTATGCTTAGGTTCATGAGACAGAACCATAGATAGTAGCGTAGAAATATGATTGGACCAAAAAAGGCATGACCTAATGCTAGCAGACTGAATGGGGAGACCCAGCAAAGCTTGTCTGGATTCTTCTTGGCCTCCTGAGCACATGTTCCTTCCTCCTGGATATGGGGCAAAGCCCTCTCTGGAATGGGGACCTTATGACCTATAGTTAAACAAGGTAGATCAAATAATTTCTTTATGGGTAGTTTTTACACAGAAAGATGAGGGGAAAGTTACAATAATAGTTTTAGATTTTATGGCTGGCTTTGACAAAAAGGGGTTCTCCTTTCCATGAACTGCCTTGGGGAAGAGGGATTCTAGTTTCTATGGGTAGCCTCATGGGAAAATGGGACTGAGAGACAGGAAGGAAGAAAGGTCAGAGAAAAACTTTTGCTTCTGAGGCTGCCTTCATTTTGGGGTATTGCTTTTGAATCCCAACATGACATTGCCTTTGCATTTTTATTGCTATTCAGCAGAATGCTGTCACATAGATGGTCAATACATTTTTGCTGAATGAATTGCAACCATCAAGGAGGTACGAAACCAAATCAAGCAAAACCAAATAACCAAAATCTTACCTGTGAGATCAAAGATATTAGCACTAATACTGAACAAATTCCTACATATTTACTTATATTTTATGTCCCAGTTATCAGGCTTCCTCATGGATTCCTTTATTCTCACAGTACTAAAGCTCAACCAGCCTTATTGCATTTCCACATATACTCCCAGCCCCTGAAAGCCTTCCCTACTCTTACAATTCCAGGAAGGACTAACAAAACAATATATCTGGTGACCCACTTAAAATAGGCCACATTTAAAGCTGTCCTGTGTTAAAGGGGACTGTCTTAAATGGACCACCCTGAATGTTACGTGAGATGGTGTCTTTCTGCCAATAAGCTTAGTAGTGTTTTACAAATAAAAAGATGATGTTAGGGAGAAGGGTTCTTCCCCCCTCTTTCTCTTTGTCTCTGCCTCTGTATGTCTCTCTTTTAATTCACACAGAGAATTTTATTATATAAATCTTTTGCTAATCTATGCAATGACAAAGCAACTTCAACCCAAGAAAATGATTCCACTCCCTTGCCTCTTACGTGAAATAAGACTGTTTCAGTTTTGTGAAAAACTAGGGCAGACTAGATTCTACAGAAGCAACTTTTCTAAGTGAGAGTAGATCCTCTAATCACTTCTTGGTTCCTACAGGACTTCTGCTGGGTCCCTGAAAGAAACCTCACATTCAGGACGGAAAACGAAACATAGGCTAGTTGACAGCTGCTTCAAGAATGCAGTTGCTGGCTATCTCCTGACAGGGGGTTCTGTTGTGCTTTGAAGAATAATATGAAAATTCAAGCTCAGAATAAGCTACTGTAATTTGAAAATTAAAACTCCACCCTAAACCTTCACCAGCATCTGAAGCCAAATCCTTTTAGATGTGCAGGAGGCATCTGTTTACTTTGTATGAAAAATCATTTTCTTTTTATTAGCAAGCTCCAGGGTTTCCTGATGATCTGAAGGGCTCTTGCCTCTCCGAGGGCAGTCCTGGGGCACTCTTGGCACAAACAGAGCCCAGCGAGATTGGAAATATTATTTTGCAACATTTTCTGCCTGGTTTTAAAGTCAAGGAAGACAAATGGTTCTGATAATTTCAGCAATACCTTTGAATGTGAATTGCCTCATTGTCCTGAGCTAACCTAGTGAGGTTAAAATCAAACCAAACCCAAACAAATAAAAAAATAAAAAGAAAAATTGAAACCAACATACCATGAACAACTCTTCCCTTCCTTAGCCAGCCTGTTTGACCCAGAAAAAGGTAGCTATCTTGTTCCTATTATCATCAAAACCAACATAAGAATCTGCTCATTGCTTTTTGGACTCATGGTGGGGAAGGGCAGGGTGGGGTGGAGGTGTATGGGTGGGTGGCAGGGGGTTTCAGTAATTGTCTTAGTTTTTTTTTTTGTTTTGTTTTTCTGCTATAACAGAATATCACAGACTGGGCAACTTATAAACAATAGTAGTTTATTTGGCTCACAGTTCTGGAGGCTGAGAAGTCCAAGATTAAGGGGCCATATCTAGTGAGGGCCTTCTTGCTGCTTTACAACATAGCAGAAGGCATCACATGGTGAGAGAACATGACATTGAACACAAGATTGAATTCACAGCCTCAAGTCCTTCTATAATTGGCATTAATCCATTTATGAGTGCAGGAGTCCTCTTGGGAGTCCTCATTATTTAAACACATCCCATTAAGCTCCACCTCCCACCACTGTTGCACTTGGGATTAAGTTTCCAACACATGCCTTTTGGGGGACACATTTAAACCATTGCAGTTGCTTTTAAATCTTTTTCTTGACGTCACCATGTTCACTTTTGTCTTCTTCCTGTTGTTGAATTGTTTACCTCTAACAAGCAGACCATCCTGATTTCTTCTCATCTCACTGTAAATTCCACCAAGAGACCTCCTTTATCAGATTCATCTTGAACATTCCAACCCACAATGATCTCCTCATCTCTCACCTATAGCAGAAATATTATTCAGGGCCCCAAGCACTCTACTGCTGGAATCCAGGTATTTTTTCCACTCCCTTGCCTCTTACATGAAATAAGACTCTTTTTAGCAATCTTCTAACTTTCCTGAGCTGTAAGATCATCCCTGGATTTCCTACCCAGAGACTAAAACTCTTGAATTTCAGTAGGCTTTAGGCTTCTTGGTTCAACCACAGCTCCACCAGTGACTCCACTGTCAGCTCCCTCTGCCTTTTAAATGCTCTGCAACCCACACACCCCTTTTCTCTCTACTTTAACATCCATTCACCGACATAAGATCTGCCTTTTGTTCATGTTTCTCAGCTTCCAGCTTTTCTACTGCCAATGTGCTCCACTTTTTGAGTAATCCTGTCCATCAGCTGTGGTACATTATAAAATGAGTATCCCTAACCTGCACTTCCAGATGGCCTCATGATATTCTTGTAATTACATTCCCTGACTACCATGGGCAAAATGAAACACATGCTATGAAAGTAGGTATGTGTTATGCTGGTTCACAAGACAAACTTTAAAAGAAAATGAGTGAGGTCTCCTTAGGACCTTTTCCACTGATTGGCCTCTTCTTTGAATGGGGGTTCCTAATAGTCACTGTTTCTCAACCATTAGCATGAAATGCTTGCTTCCGGATCTTGTTTTTAAGTCTTTAGAACAGAGAGGTGATGATAAGTGGGGACTGTAATAAAGCCTCACTAGTGTACTTGATACACTTCCTTTTTTTTTTATTTTTATTTTTTATTTTTTGAGATGGAGTCTCGCTCTGTTGCCCTGGCTGGAGTGCAGTGGCGTGATCTTGGCTCACTGCAACCTCTGTCTCCCAGGTTCAAGCAATTTTCCTGTCTCAGCCTCCCAAGTAGCTGGGATTACAGGCACACACCACCCCTCCCAGCTAGCTTTTTGTATTTTTAGTAGAGACGGGGTTTCACCATGTTGGCCAGGCTGGTTTCGAACTTCTGGCCTCAGGTGATCCACTTGCCTTGGCCTCCCAAAGTGCTGGGACTACAGGCGTGAGCCACCGTCCCCGGCCTATTGTACATGATAATCTTATGTGCACTATGAAGTTTGAGAAAAGATAAGAGGCAGGGAATGGGTGGAGATGGTTTCACTAAAGAACTACCTTGGGCCGGGTACTAAATAGTTACTTTGTATATGTTCCTTATTTAAATGTGGCAAAAAACTTTCATTTCAGACTTATCAATGGCTCAGACTTTTTAGAGTTTATTTCCTAGCTGCTAATTTTCTGGATTTGTTATTTAGAGCCTGAACTTAAGAAGCTGAGAAATATGAGTTCAAATCATTCTTGTTTTCTGTGGGTAAGCATTTTAGTGCTTAAAATAGGAGGATTATCGATTTCTCTTCTGTAAAATATGGGAATGGCAACACCTACTTAATGGGACTGGTGTGACAAATAACAGATATTTTAATCAAGGTGTGAATTACAGTGACTCTTCTATAGTAGATACTCAGTAAGTGAGAGCGGTGGTTATAATCTTTACCTAGACATGTGCTTCTGGCCAGGGAGGAGACACCCAGAATCAATCCTGTTGGTATTAAAATTTTTTCTTTAAGATTTTGCAGATAAAAAATAAGGCCATGGTTCATAAAGATTCTGAGCTCAGAGTAATGGACTCATGGGTTCTCACAGAACTAGTGAGGAAAAAATGAAAGGGAAAGTCAGCATACACACACATGTGCACACACACCCCACCCCTCAGTCTTTCAGATAGGGTCTGTAACAGTAAGCCAAGGTTCACTTACAGAGTTCCCATAACAAATGAGCATATGGTGAGCATTTGACTGAGGGAAATACACATCCTTTAAGGAAGCTCTTAAGTTCTCACAAATTCAATAAGAATAGAAGAATGTCTTAAAAATCAGAAGACATCAGAAACATAGAGAAACTCTCAGTAGTTTATTCTTTTTTAAAACTTGCAACTTAGAGGTGTATGTCTACATGTAGCCCTCTGAGTTAGGATGCATTCCTCCACACTACAGCCTGGAGAAAACAGATCTGCGTGTCCTTTAATCCATGATCATTGTAGATCAAGTTACCTCTTTGAAAGAACTTTTCTTTCTCTAGCCAACTAAATGAATAGAAAATGATGTACTTAATTGTTTTCTAAATTGCAATTTTTCTCCCACAGATGTTTTTTATCAGTGTTGAGCCCAATGGGCTTTGTCAGTCACACGGGGAGATGAAGTCATGTGGTAATAAAAGAGACGGGGTTGGGGGAGGAAGGGAAATACCATACAGTATATTGTCTAATTGAAAAATGTGCCACATAAATGCTGCACTTGAAATCTTTCCCTCCCCAAGGGCTACTCACGACAAACAATGCACACATCTTCTGCACTGGAAAGATTAGACTTCTCCCCTTTCTCCATTATTAATTCAGGCCAATGCAAGAGTTTCCTTTTTTTTTTTTTTTTTTGCCTTTTTTGGGTTAAGTCGTTCTACTGGAATTGTGATGCAAGGTAACAAGATTCCAAAGTGAAATCTTAAATGCAAAGGTAATGGCATCTGAGCTAGAGGGTGAAGGTTACAGTGATGATGATAAAGGATAGCGTTAGATTAAACTCTAACTTTGTAGAAGGAAGATGAGAACTAGAAACAATATCTATGAATGTATCTGAGAAATGGTTACTAGTGATAATGCAACCTAAAATGTAGGGGAGGCTAGTAGAATTATGGCACTTGGAAAATTCAGAAAGTCTCAGGCTTCAGTGCATGTTAATGAAAGCTGGAACCATAAGTAGAGTGGATCAGGAAGGACAGACAGAAGGGAAGGCTGCATGTGTTTTTCATAGCAAGAAGGAGAATGCTACAGATGTAGGACCCATGTCAGCATCAGAGAGATTAGAAGACAAAGAGAGACTCATGCTCACAAGCAAACCTAAAGAAGTAAAAGGTTTTCACTTCCCCCTCCCCCAATACCCCCTTATGGAAAACAAATGAGAATTGACTGCAGTACAAAAGCGTTGGCCTAGAAAGTCCTCTGAGAGATCTTTCTAGTTCTCCACCTATATTCATTTGCACTGCCCTTTACCCACACTTGACTGTGCTTTAAATTTTCTGTAGGAAGTGACTTGTAACCAGTAGGATGGTAACTAAGGGGCTTTTATCAGCCCTCACTGTCAAGAGGGCCTCTCTCTTATGTCAGGAAAAAAAGGGGGCTCTTTCCTCTTGTTCTGCCATTATTGAAGAAGGAGAGCATCTGGTGATTATATAAGAAACTCAATGAATCACTTATTTTATTTTTTACTCATTTAATTTAGCTGTGTCTCATATTTGACTAAAACTAACTCCAGGGATTTCTCCAGGTTCTTTGATTGCACTGGAATCTTAATGAGTCATCCATTTCTTTGAAATATGAGGATTATTACCCAAGTTTTATATTCCTTAACTAAATAGTAATTTTTTTGTAGTAATATTTGGAATAGCCAGATTCAAACTGCATAAGAGAGAGTCACCATGTGTAATACCAAAGCTTTCTGGGGAAAAATTCCATTGCATTAAGTTGCAGATGATTAGGGGTTTGTCTGGGCTTTAAAACACACTTCAACCTTTCTGTTTCTCAGTGTTCATCCCTGTATTAAAATAAACATCCTCCTCCTCATCATAATTGTCATTGTCATCATCAGCATCATCATCATTTTTCTCTTCCTCTTACCTTCTTGTTCTTCTTCCTCTTTTTTCCCTATTCTGTTTTGTCCTTTCTTTCTGTCCCCTACCTCCTTCTCCTCCTTCTTCTTTTTGTTGTCTCTTCCACTTCTTTTCTCCTTTTTTCTTTTGCCTATCCTTCTCCTTCTCTTCATGTTTTCTTTTGTTCTCTTTTGCTTTTCTCCTCCTCTTCCTCACTTCCTTCTTTCCATTTTCTCTATATTTTTTGAGTTTTCACTCTGTGTCAAGGTTTAGTGAAGCCTCTTACTTATGTCATCTCAACACATCTTGGTAATGGACCTAGATATTATTTTCAGAAAAGCAAATGAAGTATCAGAAAGGAATAAGTAATTTATCCATTCACATGCCAAGTAAATATGACTTTGGGTATCTCTAACTCCAAATCCATGCTTTTAGCCAAAACCTCTCTAGGAGAGATGAAAAATATTGGGGGAGAAAGGTTGAAATAATCAAAGTTGTAATTAAACTTTAAATTTAGAATTTAAGAGTATGAAACATAACTTTGCATTTGTGAAAATTTGGAAGTTAATTGAGATAAGATAATTAAAATGCTTATGTGATAATATGGTTTGGCAGTGGCCCCATCCAAATCTCATTTTGAATTGTAGTTCCCATAATCCCCACATGTGGTTGGAGGGATCTGGTGAGAGATAATTGAATCATGGGGGTGGTTTCCCCCATGCTATCCTTGTAATAGTGAGTAAGTTCTCACAAGATCTGATGGTTTTATAAGGGGTTTCCCCCTTCGCTGAATTCTCATTCTTCTCCTTCCTGCCTTCTTGTGAAGAAGGATGTCTGTGCTTCCCCTTCTGCCATGTTTGTAAGTTTTCTGAGGCCTCCCCAGCCATGCTGAACTGTGAGTCAGTTAAACATCTTTCCTTTATATAATAAGTTACCCAGTCTCAGTTATGTCCTTATAGCAGCATGAGAGTGCTGCTGTATATATACTAATACAGTAAATTGGTACTGCACAGAGTAGGGTGCTGCTGTAAAAATACCTGAAAATGTAGAAGTGATTTTCGAACTGGGTAACAGGCAGAGGTTGGAATGTTTGGAGGGCTCAGAATAAGACAGGAAAATGTGGGAAAGTTTGAAACTTCCTAGAGACTTGGAGGGCTCAGAAGACAGGAAGATGTGGAAAAGTTTGGAACATCCTAGAGACTTGTTGAATGGCTTCGACAAAAATGCTGATAGTGATATGGACAATGAAGTCCAGGCTGAGGTGGTCTCACATGGAGATGACGAACTTGCTGGGAACTAGAGTAAAGGTCACTTTTGCTGTGCAAAGAGACTGGCAGTATTTTGCTCCTGCCTAAAGATCGGTGGGCTTTGAACTTGAGAGAGATGACTTAGGGTACCTGGCAGAAGAAATTTCTAAGTGGCAAAGCATTCAAGAGGAAGCAGAGCATTAAAGTTTGGGAAATTTGCAGCCTAACAATGCAATAGAAAAGGAACCTCATTTTCTGGGGAGAAATTGAAGCTGGCTGCAGAAATTTGCATAAGTTATGAGGAGCTGAATATTAATTACCAAGACAATGGGGAAAATGTCTGCAGGGCATGTCAGAGACCTTCATGGCAGCCCCTCCCATCACAGGCCCAGAGGTCTAGGAGGAAAAAATGGTTTTGTGGGCTGGGCCCAGGGCCCACCTGCTGCATGCGGCCTCAGGACTTGGTACCCAGTGTCCCAGCTGCTTCAGCTCCAGATGTGGCTAAAAGGGGCCAACCTACATCTCAGGCCATTGCTTCAGAGGGTGTAAGCCCCAAGCATTGGCAGTTTACATGTGGTGTTGGGTCTGCAGGTGCATAGAAATCAAGAATTGAGGTTTGGGAACCTCTGTCTATATTTCAGAGGATGTTTGGAAATGCCTGGATGTCCATGCAGAAGTTTGCTGCAGGGGTGGAGCTCTTGTAAAGAACCTCTGCTAGAGCAGTGTGGAAGGAAACTGTGGGGTCAGATCCCCCACACAGAGTCCCCACTGGGGCACTACCTAGTGGAGCTGTGAGAAGAAGGCCACCATCCTCCAGACCCCAAAATGGTGGATCCACTGACAGCTTGCACCGTGCATCTGGAAAAGCTGCAGGTGCTCAATGCCAGCCCATGAAAGCAGCCAGGCTGTAGCCTGCAAAGCTACAGAAGTGGAGCTGCCCAAGGCTATGGGAACCCACCTCTTGTATCAGTGTGACCTGGATTTGAGACATGGTTTCAAAGGAGATCATTTTGGAACTTTAAGGTTTAATGACTGTCTCATTGGATTTTGGACTTGCATAGGGCCTATAAACCCTTTGTTTTGGCCAATTTCTCCCACTTGTAGTGGGTGTATTTACTCAATGCCTGTACCCCCATTGTATCTAAGAAGCAACTAGCTTGCTTTTGTCTTTACAGGCTCATAGGCAGAAGGGACTTGCCTTGTCCCAGATGAGACATTGGACTTGGACTTTTGGGTTAATGCCAGGATGAGCTAAGATTTTGGGGGACTGTTGGAAAGCCATGATTGTGTTTTGAAATGTGAGGACATGAAATTTGGGAAGGTCCAGAGTGGAATTATATGGTTTGGCTGTGTCCCCACACAAATCTCATCTTGAATTATAGTTCCCATAATCCCCACATGTGGTGGGAGGGACCCAGTGGGAGTTAATTGAATTATGGGGGTGGTTTCCCTCATGCTATTCTTGTGATAGTGAGGAAGTTCTCACAAGATCTGATGGTTTTATAAGTGGCTTCCCCCTTCACTTGATTCTCATTCTTCTCCTTCCTGCCACCCTGTGAAAAAGGATGTGTTCACTTCCCCTTCTGCCATGATTGTAAGTTTCCCTGCCTCCCCAGACATGCTGAACTGTGAGTCGATTTAACCTCTTTCCATTATAAATTACCCAGTTTTGGGTACATCTTTGTAGCAGCATGAAAACAGACAAATACATATAATAAATCATTTTTTTTTGAGACAGTGTCTTGCTTTGTTGCCAGACTGGAGTGTAGTGGTATGGTCTTGGCTTACTACAGCCTCCACCTCCTGGGTTCAAGCAATTCTTCTGCCTCAGCCTCCCAAGTAGCAGAGACTCTAGGTGTGTGCCACCATGACCTGGCTAATTTTTGTTTTTTTTTTTTAGTAGAGATGAGGTTTCACCATGTTGGCCAGGCTGGTCTTGAACTCCTGACCTCAAGTAATTTGCCCACCTTGGCCTCCTAAAATGCTGGGATTACAGGCATGAGCCACTGTGCTTGGCCAATAGTTTTTAATAGAATAATCTATAAAGAAGAAATGAAATAGGAATGTGATCGTACTTTGAAATATAGAAAGTTCTTTATATTAAATAATTATTTATTAAATGTATTTATTAAAACTCACAGGGGATGCTCAAGGATGAATGCATGTGCTATTACAAAGGACTCAGCAGTCCTTGGAAAATGCAATTTGTATTTGTTAGAATCAGCTATCAAGTAACAAAGACCAAATTACCATAGCTTTACACTTTACAAAAAGAAGTCTGGAGATGGATTCTTCCAAGGCAGTCACAGTGGCTTGTTGATGTCATCCAGGTCCTCCATTCTTTGTTTCTTTTTATACTACCATTTTAAGTATGTTGGCTTTTGTTCCTTAGACTTGTACCTCATTATGCTAAGAGATCTGCCATAGCTCCTAGGATCACATCTCACCTAATTACATTATTACATTTAGGGACAGAGGGAAAAAGTTTTTTTTCTTTTGAGGATCTTTTTTTTTGTTTGTTTTTTTAAAGAAAGGAAATATTTCCAGAAGCTGCTTCCACTCAACTCCCTAGCACACTTTCTCTTATGTTTCATTAGCCAGGTCTGGGTTACATGCCCACTTCTGATCACTGGCAGAGGAAATGGAGTGGCAAGTAGGGCCAGAGAAGGAGCTAAACTTCTTCAAAAATATAAGATGTCTGCTTGCTACCTGAATATGTTTGGAGTTTAATTAGCAAGTAAGAGGGCAAAATGGATGTTGCGTAAACAATGAACACTGTCTGCTATACCACCTTATCCATTTCACAGGCAAAAAATATCTTCCTTAATTTCCCTCAACTGAGAGCAAACCTGTGTGGAATATTTTGCCTTGAGGAAGCAAAGGTGGGGAAGAAGACAGCATCCTGTGGAAAGTTACAGTTGGTTTGCCTCTTTCTTTCAAACTTTCATATATTCTGTTAGTATTCTAATCTAAATACCAGGAGAATTTTGAGCAGGAAAGTAGAGGAGAATGACTGAAAATTAAAGAACAAGACAAGCCTTATTTTTTTGAGAGGAGGAGATATGGACAAGTGAGGGATAGGCATGTAAATAAGTAAACATGTCACTGAAGATGGATGGAGCATTACATGTGGCACAGCACAAGGAGAAACAGAGTTCACTGCAGTCATGACAAAGGGGTGAGACAGGGACTCTGGAAAGGTCTGAAAGATTCAAAAGTAGCCTTATCATGCTTTTTAAGAAGCCAGCACAGTGTGTCAATGGCCATATGAATAATCTAATATTCCAGATCGCTAATGATGATGATGATGATGATGACGATGACGATGATGATGTTAATATATAGTGTTTACAACATGTCAGCTGCTGTTCTTAGGACTTTCTCCATGGTCGTTTAACTGTTATGACTGCTCTACAAAGTAGGGTCTATTATCATCCCATTTTTTCCATGAGGAAACTGGTACAGGTAGGTGAAGAACTTCCCCAAGCTTACACAGCTAGTAAATGGCAGACCGATGATTTTTTTTCTTTTGTTGGTTTCTTACATTCTCCCAATAATGTTATTTATGCACAATGATTGGCCCTTTCAAATAATCATATTGAGAATTTTAATAACATCTCTTTCATTACAAATTGATTTGGGAAAATTTGAATATTTATATACTTCACTCTTAAATATAAGCACTCTTTGGAAATCATTACCAATTCATCAAGAAGCTGTCTTAGCCACAGTTACATAATTCACAATAAATATCAATTAAGTTAAGGCTGTATGAGGAAGCTAAAAAAACCAAAGAACTCTGAACAAGTAATGTATGTAATTAAGTTGTATTAGAGCAACAATTTGAACAGCAAAATATTGTGCATATCCATAGCTCTTTAATGATAGCATAAGAGACTTTTTAACATCTAAGGTGATTACACTGAGAGTAGGTAAACAACTGACTTTATCCAATGGAAGTTTATCTATTGGCTCATTTCTTCTCTGCCTCTCCTTTCTTAGAATTCTTTTTCAGTTTGCAGTCTATTAGGGCCACTGTGATTGCATCTTCAGTTAGCATGGAGCAGTGCAGCTTCATGGGAGAAAGGCATAGTTCCTTGTCAATATCTCTGCTTTTGATGGTCATGGCTTCTTCAACCACTTTTCCTTAACCTATTCAATGGCTGATAAACTTGGATCAATTTCAGAACCACAGCCAAGTATTTAAAACCTGGAAGCCATAAGTTTTTCCTTTTCATTCACTTGAAACAATTTCATTAAATTACTACCAACTAGAACCTTCACCAATCTAGCTCATTTTTGGATATTTTATCAAGGAGCCTTTCATCGTTTGAATTCTCTAAATGATCAACAACCTTCTTGTGACAGAGCAGAGCCTGGTCCAACAGCTCTTGGGTGGGGACATACAGGCTCATGAGCAGCAGGTTCAAAGCTACTGGCCACCAGTGATCTACTCTAGCTGCCATATTGTCAAGGCCAGAGCTGGAATTCAACCCAGATATTCTAGCTCCACAGTTCATGTTCTTAACCCCTGGACTATATTATCTGTCTAGTGTCTGTGTTTTACCTAGCGTCTTAGAATACTGAAGCCATGGCAAGGTTATAAATGGTAAAAATATAGCTAATAAAGAAGACCAATCAAGACTGTGTTATAAGGTTGAGGAGAAAAGGACACACATGGCAATGATAAATTGCAATGTTTGGGGAAAGAAATGAGAATCAGTTATATTTTGAATGGAAACATGTTGGAGGAGAAGAAATTTGCAAAATAATAATCAGACATGTTTCAGGTTGGCTGCTTACCCACTGAGTTCTTAGGTCATCGCCTCTGAGAATAGCATGGGTTAATGGGCACTACTGTCCTGGCAGTTCTTTTTTTCTCTTTCTCACCATGTCACTGGGCTTTCTGGTGCACCTGGACCATAATAGCACTACTAGGCTGCTCTACCAGAGTACATTGTCTTTCACTGACATAGAAGAAATACCTTCTGATATTCCAGACACCTGAAATGGGATGGAGAATGGGAAGAGGGACCTTCATTTTGGTGGCATTTCTTGTCTAAGCAGGGATGTATCACTCAGTGGCAAGCTCTGCCTCTCAGATAATGAATGGAGCAGTGGGCCATCCATTCCAAGGTCTTGGGGCAATATCAGAATACCTCTGAATGTAGTAGTTCTTATAATGTAGTAGTTTCTTCTGTTTGTCATATGGCAAGGCAGAATGGACTTTCAGAATCTTGTTTTTGTGGTCTAGTGGTGAAGTCTTATCTTTGGGACAGCAGCCCAATTATTCATAATTATTAATTCAGAAGGTACTTTCATATATGCATCTGCCTAATGGTCAGATGGAACTGTGGAACTCCATGACAAGCCTGCAGAATGTTCCACTCTCCATCTGCACGCAGCCTAATAACTGTATTTTCATAGAATTAGAGACTTATAATATTTAAGGCATTTTAAGGTAATGTATCTCATTCAGATCTTTCTCTTTACAGATGAGGAAACTGAAGCCCAGAGAGATGAAATGATTTTCCATGTTAATACAGAGACAGAGTAGTACCATATGCTATTTTACCTAGGAGTCAATGCTCTTTCCTATACATCTCCCTGGCTTGGATAAATAACATTGTCTGGAAATGGGAAAGATAATTATAACTGGGACAATAGTAGAGAGAAGAAACTTTAGAAACTCTGACTAGAGCAGAAGGGCAAGCAAACCAGTTTGACTCAGCACTTTGTTTGAAACTGAGGCTTATTGGATGTTAAATTATAGGAGCCTCTATCCCATTGACTGATTTTTTTTTTTTGTGGGGGGAGTAATCTTCTCACCCACATGAAAGTAAGGAATTCTTCCAAAAGCACTTAAGTACTACTATTAAGGGAACCCAAAGAGGTCATTTACAAAATAGCTCATTTACCCTTCCCACCAATAATTTGTTGCTTTAATTGAGGGGAGAGGTTTTTTGAGAATTGGCTGGCCTGGCATTAAGCTAAAATTATTTGCTTTCCATCTTACTCCTCTTTCCCTTTACCTTATCTGGGGTTTTACTTTATTAATTAAATTGAAAATTGTAGCATGAGTTTTTGGTTAAGAAAAAGTTTGAAAAATACCCCCCAAAATGTAGTGAGAAGAAAATCATTTGAATTCCTATCCCCCCAGGCTTCTAGTTCTCTTTTCTAAAGACAGACTCTCAAACAAGCTCTTTCTGTTTTCCTAAGCTATGTCTAATTAAGTATATTTTACTATATAGCTGCCTCTTTTTATACACATGGCACCATATTATTCTGTATCATACCCTTTCTTTTTCACTTAATATTTCTTAAAGATGATTACCTATCTGTGTAGAGATTTACTTCATTCCATTTACATTTTAAAATATTGATAAAACATATTTCTAGTGCCTGACATGTGGCCAGATCCCAGAAGATGAGTTTAGCAAAGAAGACCACATGAACCATCCCAAAAGGCCTGTTGCTTCTAGGCTCAGGAATCCAGGGACCCCTTCCTATTATGTGAGCTTCCTGGGTGAGTGTTTTATAGTGAAATCATATGTCAAATTGTGATTCTCAGATGACCTTCCCAGTCTGGCTTAGAGGAGAGGGTTGTCGGGGGAGGTCCTGGGAAAGCCGACTTGCCTTGAGATTGTCTTCTTGGCTGCTGGGTGAAGCTGCACTCCTACTCTGAGATTTCTCCAAGGAGACTCTGGGTTTTCCTGGCAGGCAGAGCTTCAGGCTACTCAGCGGAATGTCTATGGTTCTGTAGCTTCAAGAGGAGCCAGGAGGCTGAGCTTCCAAGCCAAGGGAAACACTGCTTCAGACTCAAGACCACGATTTGGCAGAGACCACGGGGCCTGCTGAATTTAGGAGAGGACTCTCTCATACCCCTTCCTTACTCAAACCACTCTTTCCCACTAAAAGAGGATGGAGGTGACATAAGAAATCTGCTTTATTCACCAGCACACAGCAGTTGCTTGGGTGAAATGGACTCCGGTCCCATTTTGGTACAATAGGAAAGGCAAGTGCCTCCCTCTCTATCTGGGAAGAAAGGAGAAGGAAGCCAGAGTGGAAATCAGACATCTCAAGTCTTAGCAGCAGTCTTGGTCTGTGCTTAGACAAATAATCTCAAGGCGACCCAAATCCCCTGTTCATTGTGAAAACAGACAGTGCCAGAGTGAAACAGAATTAAATTGTTTCTCTTTCATGGCAGCTGACGTGTAAAAACCATTCTATTCCGACCTTGTGGTCAGAATATCCTGACACCTCATAAATTATCTTAAGGGGTCAGGGCTCAGGGAGGTTTGGGAAGGCTGCGAGTCCACACTGCAGTCAGCGTTCTGCACCGCACAGCAGCAGCGGGAGCACCTCCTTCCTGGTCTTTCTGATAGGCAGACACCAATGTGTAGGATGTGGAGGAATGTAGTGTCCTCAGAGACAGTTTTTATGAGTTGGGACAAGCATTTTTCCCTCCTTTTATGTTTGTAGGATTTGTATGGCCACAGCAACTACCCTCATGAAGGTTTTTAAGGAAGTGAGAAAAGCACAGTGATAGCCTCCATCTCAGACAGAAATTCTAGGGTGGTTTTGTCTTAGCAGAAAAAAAGACAGGGGAGGGATGGAGACAATAGAGACATATACTTACACAAGATGAAGAACTAGAGAGAAAAAAATGAACCAAGGAGAAGAGAAAGGAAGGTGGGAAGGGGAAACGTGGGTGGCAGGAAGAAAATTTTTCTTGATTCAGATATACACCCCTAAGCACGCACACACACACACACACACACACACACACTTTCTCACACTCTCTCTCTCACACACACACACTCTCTCTCTCTCACACACACACAGTCTCTCTGTCACACACACACACACACACACACACACACACACACACACACACCTCCTCAGCAGAGTGGAACTCTTGGACTTCTCTGCCTCCTGGTGAGTTTCTTTTAGCCCACATATTCATCTGTGCCTTACACACGGTAGGTGCTCCATAAATGTTTACCTAGTGGTAACATCCACAGATTGGTCCCCAGAGAGGGAAACAGATTTATTTTGGAAAATTGTGTGTGGGAGTGTGAGTGGGTGGTCTGGATGGGTGGGTAATAAGTGACAGGAGGGCCCTTGAAAATATAAAGGGCTCCATAACTACTGTAAAAATAAAACTGGGAATAGCATGCCCAGACCTCCAGTCATGCGGTGACCAAACCTGACCTTGGCAGAGATGAATAAATTTTGGAGATGGATTCAAAAATTATTAGCCAATGTTTTTGGTCCCTATGGGCTTTTTTTGTTTCTTTTTTAAAGAACAGCTGGGCGGGTTTTTGGCAAGGCAAATGACTGCCACAGCCTGTAGAATTCCAGAGCCCTTCCAAGCTTTTTCTAGATTCTTTTGTATTAATGCTTTTTTATTTCTGGCTCATTATTTTCCTAATGGGATATGTCTTCTGGCTCACCCCTTGGACAAAGGATATGCTTTCTCACTGTCTCTGCTCTTAATTTCTTCCTTTATGGAAATTTTGTCTTGAGGACATAATTATGATCAGAAATACATTAGAAGTGTATTGTTTTTCCTAATTGTGTCATCCCATTCCTGATATCAGCATCTCTTAAGCATCACTGACTAGTAAAGAGATGGAAGTTATTAAAACAAGCCACGTCATGGATTGACAATCCTTCTCCCAATTCCTCTGGCCTGGAGAAACAGAAAAGAAGATTCAAGGCAGAAGACAGTTAAAACCATGTTCACATCAGGCTTCTAAATAGGTTGCAGTATATGATTTTCTTTTCTTTTCTTTTTTTTTTTTGAGATGGAGTCTCGCTCTGTTGCCCAGGCTGGAGTGCAGTGGTGCGATCTTGGCTCACTGCAAGCTCCGCCTCCCGGGTTCAAGCAATCCTCCTGCCTCAGCCTCCCGAGTAGCTGGGACTACAGGCGCCCACCACTACGCCCGGCTGATTTTTTTTTTTTTTTTTGTATTTTTAGTGGAGACGGTGTTTCACCGTGTTAGCCAGGATGGTCTCGATCTCCTGACCTCGTGATCTACCCGCCTCAGCCTCCCAAAGTGCTGGGATTACAGGCGTGAGCCACCGCGCCCGGCCGCAGTATATGATTTTCTGCAGCTGTCCCAGTGCGCAAACGCATGCTCATTAGAATGTTCATTGTAATGGTAAAGGGAGGCAGGGCAAAAGGAAGTATTGATGGGATACAGAGGGAAATCCTATACTATCCATACCACAACTGCTGATACCTGACAAGTCTGAGTTGGTATATGTATGTCTTCATACATATATCTACTAATATACCATAGCAAGCTCTGTGATATGTAATTTAGATTTTTTTTTAAATTAGAGAAATAGCAGTTCATGAGGTTGGTAACATATCTTTAAACTTTGTGGTTATTTGGGGTATTAGGTGGTAAGTCTTAGAAATAAACTTTCTTAGATGCTGGAGATTACGTGCTACGGGTTTAGACATTAAGGAGTGTCATAAAACTAAAATTTTCTTTAAAAGTACATTGATAACAACCTTCATACTATATCCCTATTTCCTTTATACATCTTTTGAGGTTTACCTAACCATTCCCCAACTAATCAGCCTAATTCTTGATTCCATACAGTCACCTCCTTCTTGTAATTGCTGTGTACATTTGTGTGTATTTGTGTTGATTTTGTATGTTTTATTTCTTTCCCATTAGACCATAATCTCATTGGGGATAGGAATCAGTACATTTTTTTTTTTTTTGACCCAGGGTCTCACTCTATTACTCTGGGCTAGAGTGCAGCATCGGGATCTCAGCTCACTGCAGCCTTGCCCTCTGGGGCTCCGGCAGGAATCAGTAATCTTTATTCTGTATCCCCAAGTGCCTGGGATCATTTTGTAAATCCTATGCATAGTCAATAAATGAAGAACATATTCTACTCTCAGAGGAGCAATTTAATGCTAGGTTGGCTTGTTTTACTAACTTCCATCTCTTTTCTAGTCAGTGATGCTCAACAAATGCTGATATCAGCGATGGGATGACACAATTAAGAAAAAAATACACTTTTAAAATTATATAATGCTCTTCCAAGTCAAGAGTAAATTGCCTATTAATTTTCCATGGCTTTGTAGGTAGCAAAATGGCATTTAGACTGCAGGTATACATTTCTGATTATAAGCAATTATCCCTCTTTTAATCAAATATAAACTATCTAGTTAGTAAAGATTTTAAAGTCGGTTTCTCTTGAGGTGTTCTTGTTAATTCTTCTTGGAGCATTCTATTGGACCGCCCACTATCATCATCCCCTAAATTTTAAGCCTGGTCCCATAGTCCAAAGGATCACACATGGACAATCAACTGAATACATTTGACCTATTTCTGAACAAGGTTCTATGTCCTCCGACACCATTAACCAAAACGACTGACTCTAAGTTCTAGTCCTTATAAAATGCAAAATCGCTGCCCTAGCTCATTACTTCAGTCCTCTCCTCAAAATCTTTTGCTGGATTGCAGACTGATTCATGCTTCAGCTCCTTTTCTCCCACTGTAATATTTGGCTATGTGGGTCCTAGACACACTGCAAAATGCATTCTACAGCTTTCCTCCTCTTCTCTCTGGAGATCCAGCATGTCTCCCTTGGCATATCACCAAACTGCTTCTGTGTGCTGTTCTCTCTGTCTGCATTACTACCATCCATCTTGAGCTTAGTTCTCTTAAGAGACTCCGTTTATTCAGCTGTCTTTGTGGAAAGAACTACTGAATGAATTTTGAATGAATTGCCAATTAATTGGTAATGATATATTTTGGAAATATGTGCTCCTCGTTCTATCTCTTGGAATATAAGATCTTCATCCCAGTGCTTCAAATTCATTCATCTATCTGTTAGCCTGGGAGAAAACTATAATTTGTTTTATAAGGAATTCAACCAGATAGATAGGAATTAGTCAGATTCTAACATACAAGATAGATTTTGAACAAAACAATAGGCTTGAGAGGCAGCCAGGCATTGTTGAGAAAGTTTGTTCCAAATAAATTATTTGCTCCTTTGGCATATGAACAACTTAGCTTGAAGTGCTTGTTCTCTGAGAACACCCCTCTAGCATAGAAAAGATGACTCTTCTGCTACAATCCCCAGGTGAGCTCCATGGCCGCAGAGGGTAGTAAAAGAAAAGCCCACCCCTCTTTTGGCTCTAGGGATTGTGAGATAAAGCGGGTGGGAGAGTAAATCAGTGAAGCAATCGAACATCTCTCTCCCCATTTACTATAAGGTAAATAGTAAGCTCCAAGAAGCTGGTTAGGACTTGGGAGGTGGCCAGCTTACAGGCTGCCTTAAACTAACCTGGGTCACAGTCAGATCAACCAGAGAATGTAGTGAGCTCAGGCAGAAGAAACTCTGAGGTCATCCTTTCCTGAGGCATGCTTGGTTCCCTTGTGCACAGACAAATTCCAGAAAGAACTGGAAATCTGGTTAGGAAACTTGGCAAAGTGGGTGTCACCGTATTGGGGAGGGTGAAACAATTCTGTAGCAGGAGTTGCAAGGCAGAACCCTTGAACTAGGGCCTAATGATAGTCACAGCCAAACCTCATAAGGGTCTCTAACACCAATAGGAGCTGAGGTGAGGCAGAGCCAGCCAAGGGTCACTGCTGAGCCCTGCCAAGCCCAAGCTAAGACCTACTAGATGGAAAGTTAAACTGACCACAGACCTCAGCTGTTGTATGCCAGTGAGGCAGGCAGCACCTGTGTTGACAAAGATGGTACGCCAGAGACACAGGGAGGGGGGCGTTGCTCCTGAGAACCCTGACTCCTCCTTTATGGACTTTGAGGTCCCACCAGTCATACTCCTCTTCCTTGTTCATTCATGTATCACTGCCTTTAACCCAAGGCTGAAAGGCTTTCAAAGAAATTAGAATTTTTTTTTTTACAAAAAATATGTTAAATACTTCTTAAAATAGACTGTTTATGTTATGGATCAAACTGAATTCCTAAGTTTAACTATATTTTTGGTAATTTTTTCTCACCTACCTTTTGAGAAACCAGATTGTTTACTGATAAAATAGTAAACCTTACATTTTTTGGTCTTCTCATTTGCTCTTCTCATTTAGTGACTCATGCCACATAATGACTGGCAGTAGCTGAATAGTTAGCCTTTCCTAGGCTATGAATATTTTAATAGGTCATTCTGAGGGGTCCAACTTTGTATACTGAAGGACTTAATTTTAAGGTTTAGAAAAGTTGTTGGCAAACTATAGCCCACAGGCCAAATCCAGCCTACCGTCTGTTTTTGTAAATAAAGTTTTATTGGAACACAGTCATGATCATTTGTTTACATATTGTCTGTGGCTGCTTCAGGGTTATCAGGACAGAGTTGAATAGTTGCGTTAGAGACCATATGGCTTGCAAAGCTGAAAGTGTTTATTATCTGGCTTTTTATAGGATGTTTGTCAACCCCTGATGTAGAATAATGCATGGTTTTATTGAGCATCTTGTCCAGTGCCCTTTCTGAACAGATGAGGCCACTGAGGCCTAAGAATTTAAGGTACACATCCAAGATCACACAAAATTTAAGGGGAGAGATCAGGATAACAAACAGTGGAGTTTTAAACATGGTGAAAGGCAAGTGGGGGAAATCTGTACAGAGTTGAGGTCTTTTGAACAGTCTCATCTTAAATAATGCTCCTGAGATTGCATGATTATTATGAAAAAGCGTACTAACAAACCCAAGAGGAAAATAAAAATAATAAATGAAAATCCCCTTCAACCTGTGAAATCACCTGGATTTTATGACAGTGGAAAAGACTCAGTTCAATTAGTGGCTCTGTGCCCCCAATACTCATAAAACCTGCATTTTGGGACATTCATATGTTCTTGTTATATATTAGATAAATGAGTCCCCAAAGAGGCTCTAGTGTATCAAGTTATTCAGTTTAGAGATTTGGGAAAGAACCTAAAAAATTGATTACCAGACTCCAAAGTGAGACTGCAACAACTAGGGGCTGGGGGTTGTCTATAACCCTGATCTTTTCTAAAAGGCTGTCAGAGAAACAAGGGCTACATGATTTAGTGCCACCTCCCAGGCTCTTGGAGAAACACTGAGGAACAGAACACAGACTGGTTGCCACGTTGCTATCTCTGTCTTTCATTCCACTGAAGAGTCCTCTCTACCTGCTTTCATTTTACTTCCTAACCTCATGTTCACTTTTTACCCCCTGTAGTTAGGAGGTGGCCCTGCCACTCCATTGAAATAGGGAGGGTTTTTTAGCCCTCACCTCATTTGACTCCTCTGAGATAGCTGACATTTTTGCCCACACCCTTTTGAATAATGTTCTTTCCTCCCTTGGCGTCTCTAATGCCGTGTTCATGTGATTCTCCTGACTTGTTGCCACTCACCAGCCTCATCTTTCATCTGTCCTCCATTCTCAGAGGTGGGCTATTCCTCAGGGTTACGATTTCTATCTTATTTCCATCTCTTATATATTCATCTAGGAAATTTATTTATGCTCAGAGCTTTAACTACTAGCTAACTGGGGTTGTCTCCCAAATCTGTTTCCAGTCCACGTGTCTCTTCTGAACGATAGCATTTATTTCCATGTGTCCACAGACCACCTGTAGTCAATGTGCTACGAGTATCTCAAACTCATAAAGTCCAAAGCTGAAACTATAATCTTTCCCCTACACCTGATACCTTCTCTGGTATTCTAAATTTACTAACCATCTACTCAGCTCTCTCCAGTGATTCCCTGGATCTATAAAGAATGAAGTTTCTAAATTCCACAAAGCCTTCCATGACCTGACTCAGGCTAGCCTTCTTGTATACTTGGTCTCCATTCTGCAGACCCTTGCTTTCCTCATTACCATATTTCTGTCCCTTTATTCTCCTTGGAATCACTTCCCTGTTGTTAGTTCAATAAGCATCTATTCAACTTCCAAGATTCAGTTCAAGCACTGCTTTCTCTGTAATCACCCAACAAGATACCGGGCACTAGAACAGGAAGGCCAGAATCCTTACTTCCTCACCTTTGCACTTTGAAGAGCTCTGGAATTCATCATCCTGACAGAGCAACTATGTGGCAGCAACCTGCTCCTTTTGGGCAAGCCTCTAGCTGACTGCACAGTTTGTTGTGGAATTTTCCAGTTCTCCCACCCATCTGGGATTATCTTACTAGCCTTGCTTTAATAACTGCAGGCCAAGTGAGTGGTAATTCTTGGAGTAATTTCGACAGAGTGTTGTCAGTGAACATTCTTCTGGAGAAAACAATGCAATAACTGGAATGGGGACAGCCTGGTTAGGAGCAGAGTATAGCACATTATTCAGCACTTAGTACATTACAAAGAGGTAGCATAGTGGGGTTAAAGAGCATGGAGTCTGGAGTCAGAAGGCCTGAGTTTGAATTATGGCTCAGCTACTTACTAGCTTTGTGACTCTGGACAAGTTTGTTAGCCTCTCAGTGCCTCAGTTTCTTCATCTGTAAAATAGAGATGATGATAATAGTACCCCCCCCCCCGCCAGATAGGATTGTGGTGAAGGGTGTGTGTGTGTGTGTGTGTGTGAATATGTATATGTATATATGTGCACACTCATATGTTTCTTGGAATAATGCATACTATTTAATGTGTTACCTCTTACTATTTTTAGCTTGTTAGGTGACGAAGGGGAAAACCAAATTCAGTAGCCTTGAGAAAGATCATTTTCAACCAGAGGGTTGAGTAGTCTCCCTCTTTTACACCAGTAAAAACAACCAAACTCTCAACTCTCCAATTAAACTGCACACTGAATATCAAGCCTATATACCTTGTGTTTGTTTAGTCCTTTATACTAGGCAAATAACTTTCGTTTACTGGTATATTAGGTTGCAGTAAAAGCAAGAAAAGAATAAACAGACTTTTGAACATACAATTCTTTGTTTTATGTGCCAATACTTTGATGAATATCTCCTTAAATAGTTTTAAAAGCAATTATAGAAACTTCAAACACTAGGGAGTTTCGAACACTATTAACATGAACCGCTGTGGACCTCAGTATACATGATCTCTATGACATTTGCTCCTCACAACCACCAAATCCCAAGAGATAGCATATACAGGTTTATTGCCCTCATTTTCAGTACAGGAAAACAATAAAAAATTAACATACAAGTTCTATTTTCTGACTTCCTGTCTGATATGCATTCCATTGTTCTTTTAAAAAATTTTAACTTTGTTTTACGTGTATAATATTTTTTAAAAAAGTCGGGCTGTGCTGAATCAATTCATACCCTAGAGAGTCTATCTAGAGGCCCTCAGTGCCCTTCTGATAACTTTTTCCAAATTTCAGAAATTTTTATCATAATTTTTATATCTTCACTGTTACTGATGGTGACCAAGAACCCTAGTGGTGCAAAAGAAACTAAGGAGAGCTAGGGGATAACAAGAAGTAGAAAATAGTGCAACAAAGAAAACAGACGTATTATCTATTTGCCTGTTGCTGCTTAGCCAATGCTTTGTTGTATGGCGTTACTACGTCTGTGTATCTACTTCTCTCTATTTCTAGCACCACCAACTACTCTGTTCCATGCTACCATGATGTCTTGCCTGAATTGCCATGATATCTTCCCAACTGATCTCCCTAAAACCACTCTGACACACTTCTAATATATTCTCCAATTTGTTGCCAGATTTACCTTTTCAAAATACAAATCTGATCATGCCCCTCTTCTTATTTAAATCCCTTCAGTGGATTTCTTTTGGTCTTGGATAAAAGCAAAATTCCTCACTGAGGGCTATAAGACGCTGCATCATCTGGCTCTACCTGCTTATGGTAGAGATTGCAAGCTGTTCAGTAATGCCTATTCCTCTTGTTCCTGTGACAGATAGTTTACAGTTTCCAGATTCCCTTATTGTTAGTACCTAGCCCATAAGTACCTTCAGTGTGCATTACTCATGATCTTGCCAGGTGAGTTCAATGGCAATACTCATGACTTTGAAAGCCACATCTTGAAGATAAAGAGTAGTATCAGCATGAATCTCTGAAGTGGATCCCCAAGGATCTTTCATTACCATCCTTGACCTGTGGTTTCTTGGAAGGTTATGTGAGAAAGAAATACATACTTATTACAAGCTATTATGGGGTCTATTTGTTGCTGCAGGCAAGTCTACCATAATTAATATGTCATATCTTCTGTCTCATCTATCCACAATACTGCCCATGCCTCATTTCTCCACATCAGCTGAATAAATCTTTCAGTTCCTCATCCTTGCCATGCTCCTTTATCCCAGGGCATCTTTGCATGTGCTATTAACCCTCCCATTAATACTTTCTGGTTAAATCCTGCTCATTGTTTAGGTCTCAGCTCAGGTATAACCACTTCCTGGAAGCCCTCTCTGAACTCAAGTCCCACTATTAGGCTCATCTCTTCATGTACATTTCCATAGATCTTGTGATGGTTGTGACTATGCATTTGTGTTTGTGCTTATTTAATTATCTTATGCTCCTTCACTAGACTGTAAATCCATGAGGGCAAGGATGGTGTTTGTTTGGCTTATTTAGCATCTATATAGTGCCTTGACATAGAGACAACCAGTAATATTTGTTGAATGAGTGAGTCAGATTGTTGATTTTTATCATTGAGAAAAAAATTTTAAAATATTTTAAAGTAAAATTTATAGCTGTAAGTTGTGATGCAAAAATATTTTTTCTCAACATATAATATTATTTGGATACTTTGTGTTTAAAGGCTTTTAGTAATTGCTGACATGTTCTAAGATCATAATTTCAGGAAAACAAAGAGATTTGATGTGACAGCTCTTGAAGTGGCAGCCCTTTAGCCAGCTGCAATGGTTTATCTTACTTGCCCTTAGCATTTTACTTTCCCTGATAGTTGATAACCAAATGCAATTTATGAACAATATATTTCTTCCTGAAGAAACTTCTTGTTTGGGAAAAAATACTAGGTATATTAGTCCCTTTTCATGCTGCTGATAAAGACATACCCAAGATTGGGTAATTTATAAAGAAAAGAGGTTTAATGGACTCACAGTTCCACGTGGCTGGAGAGGCCTCACAATCATGGTGGAAGGCAAAAGGCACATCTTACATGGTGGCAGGCAAGAGAGAATGAGAGCCAAGAAAAAGGGGAAACCCCTTATAAAACCATCAGATCTTGTGAGACGTATTCACTACCACGAGAACAGTATGGGGGAAACCATCCCCATGATTCAATTATCTCCCATCAGGTTCCTTCCACAACACGTGGGAATTATGGGGGATATTATTCAAAATGAGACTTGGGTGGGGACACAGCCAAACCATGTCACTAAAGAAAGAAATATACAAAGAATAAGTTATATTCTGTCTGTAGTTTAGTGTAGTGAGGGTAGAAAGAGGATGGGCTTTGGATGAAATAGATCTGGGATCTTGGTTTCTAGTTAGGGTTGTAAGATATGTAACTCTATCCCTTGCGACCCTTCAGACATGCTTATTCTAAAGAAATATTTATTGTTTGAAATACATATTTAACTAGCTATCTTGTATTTTTATTTGCTAAATCTGGCAACCCTGTTTCTAGTTCTCCACTTACCAGAGGTTGGATAGGAATTTTACCTTGAGAGGATTAAGCAGGATACACTATTTGAAATGCTTAGCATAGTGTCAGACACTATGTGCTGACACTTAGTGTTCCAAAAATATTTATTCTTTTTTAGATTCCACATGTAAGTGAGCTCATGTAGTATTTGTTTTTCTGTGTCTGGCTTATTTCACTTAGCATAATGTCCTCCAGGTTCATCCATGTTGTCACAAAAAAGTCAAACTCCAAGAAATAGAGAGTAGAATGGTGGTTACCAGAGGCTGGTGGGGATGGGAGGGGTGATGGAGAAAGGGGAGATGTTGGTCAAAGGGTATAAAGTTTGAGTTAGACAGAAGGAATAAGTTTTAGTAACCTATTGTACAGCATGGTGACTACAGGTTGCATATTTCAAAACTGCAAAAACAGTAGATTTTAAATGTTCTTACCACACAAAAATGATAAGTACATGAGGTAATGGATATGCTAAATAGGTAGATTTAGTCATTCTACAATGCATGTATATATGAAAACATCACATTGCACCTCATATTTATATAGTTATTTGTCAATTAAAAATGAAATGAAATAAAAACATTTCAAATGAAAGAATAAAAGGCAGAATTAACAATATTTAAAAATTTTATGCTTATTACTAATATATGTAAAAAATGAAAGTTACTTTTGTTACAATAATGGATCCCATTATTTGTAAACATCGGAGCTACCATTGTGTGCCATATTCTATACCATGTGTTGTTCTAAGAAGCCGTTCACATGTATTATTTTATTCATTTTTTTCAATGATCCCATAAAACAGATATGACATTATCTCCACCATGCAGATGAGACACAGAGAGTTTGGGTCACGGCCGACATCACACTGCTTACGGTGGTGCAGCCTCAGATCCCACTGTCAGACTCCGGAGTCTGCTTCTTCACCACCAAGCCATAATTTCTGCCTGTGACAAGCAAGGCCGGGTCCATTATGGATGAGCATCCTTTCATATTTGACAGGACCACTTCCCCTTAGCCCCTTTGTAACCCCGGGGCATTGGTGATGCTGTCCACCTGGTAAATCAACCATCCCTTTTGCACCCAGAGCTGATTTTATAGAAATCTAAATACACTTCACTAGGTTTACATGTTAACACTAAAAGAAAAAGAATGTTCTCTGTTTGCCTTTTAGTTGAGGCAACATTTTGGTTTTATAGGCTTGTTTTAGTAAGTAATTATTCTGGTAATGCCAAGGCCTCCTTTATTGAGTCATAAATGCATCCTGGACAACTCAAAATAACAAGCAGGCCTTTTCCTTTGGGCCTAGCAGGCACACACTGTTTAGCTAGATGTGAGTTGGCTTGCCTGCCTCTGCAGGTTTCTCTTTCTCTCTGGAAAGCTCCTATGAAACCATGTGAAGGGGGGAAAGAGGATCAGATAATTGGGATCTTTAAGACGGTTATTATGAAAAATGTTCTGGAACCAATTCAAATACCAATCAGAAACCACATTGTTCTACTAAATCACTTTCAGATGCCGTATAAGACACAAAATACAATTATTTCCAGTTTAAAAATATAATGTTCCTTTAAAAAAAAAACACAGCATTTTATTTTATTATTTAAAAAAAAAATCTACCTTGGCTGGATTTCAGGCCCATCACAGATGATGTACAGACAGACTTTGTGCCTTTCCCTTTGGATTCGGAGCCTGTAGACCTCACTGTAATGTATTTAAAAGTTCCTTAAAATGGATGTGACAGCTGTTTTCTTTGTGTATTACAGAAATATACAGAGTTCAGAGGCTCCATGGCTACACTTTGGGCGTGTATGTCATTACAGGGATGAAAAAAAGATGATGGCCAAATGCTGTATTAAAATCCCATTAGAAATGCCGGGAGAAATTTATGGCCCCAATCTCTTTTATCTGACAGGTATCAGTTTGGTGAAAGTTTTCTTTCTTGTCCTTTTCTCTCCCTCCCTTCCTCCCTCCCTTCCTCCCTCCCTCCCTTCCTTCCTTCTCTCCTTCCCTCCTTCCCTCCTTCCCTCCCTTCCTCTCTCCTTCCCTCCATTTCTTCTTCCTTTCCTCCTTCTTTTATTACCTTCCAATTCCCTACTTGACCACAGAATATCTGAGTGTTGTCTTTACTACTGAAAAGGCAATATTTTCAGATTTCTGTCAATATTTGCTTCTATTCCTTGTTTTATAAGTTAGACACCTTGAGGTCCCTTTCCCAGATATTTTTCTCCAGCTGAGGATTCATTGAGTCCATGATGGTTTGTCTGAGCCATCATTACTGTGATGAGGGGTAAGGAGTTAACACACCATGTGACCTCAGGAATAATTTCTGTTACGGCAGTTCCCATGTG
This sequence comes from Gorilla gorilla gorilla, assembly GCF_029281585.2. Taxonomy (NCBI): domain Eukaryota; kingdom Metazoa; phylum Chordata; class Mammalia; order Primates; family Hominidae; genus Gorilla; species Gorilla gorilla. The sequence goes on along the minus strand of NC_073224.2, from coordinate 86,540,004 downwards.
ATCCATCAGGCTCTGAACATGAATTTTAATGGGCTCAGAACCACTTCTCTACCCTGAGGTCACTGGCTGTCAGAGTGAATCTTCCACAAACTGATTGGAACCTGAAGAATTTGCTCTGTCAAGAGAGGTATGGATTTTTGCCTTCAGACCTCTAGGACATGCAGTCACCCTCTGTGGAACAAGAGGGAAATACCAAACCATTACTTTGTTAAGTATAGAGTTACTTATGGATTAACATGGAACACCTCAGCTCACAAAGTTGCTACAAGGTCTGACAACAGGAGCAATAGGAGCTTGGAGGTCTCATTCTGGTCTGGCTTTGCCACTTACAAGCCATGTGGTCATGGGCAAGTTGCTTTATCTCTGTAGGTTCAGTTCATTTAATGGTAAAAGGAGGACTGGCTTTGAAAATCTCTGATTTTGTGGAACTAACCCAATGGGGGCAGATAGGAAGATGAAATATTTCGGTGAGATAGTGTCACCAAGGATACACAAGAGGTTTTTTCCCCAAATGTTAGCGGGGAAAAAAGAATAAATAACTCTATACTTCAGGGAACTCAGAGTCACTGATAACACCTCTGTTCACTTATCTAATGTTTTGTTCATCTCTATTTACCAGCCTAAAAGCCATTTAAGGCCAAGGATGGGCCACTCACCTCTGTATCCTCACCTCTATGCCTGTTTGTCATGTGTAGGAAAAAAGGCATAAACCTTAGGTGGTATGGAGAATGAGGAAAGGGGAGGAGAAGGAGAAATCCAAAAGATAGGTGGAAAACCATGGGAGCAAATCAAGGCAGGAAATCAGAGAAATCAAAGCCAGAGAGCATCTCAGGAAGAGCTGATGGCTACCAGCACTGAATACCACAGGCAGGCAAAAACATGCTGCAGAAAGGCTGAGCAAAAGGCCCTGCAGCTGGGGAATATCAGTGGTCAGGCTATGGAGACTAGAATAGTTCCTCTGTTGTTACTTCACCTTGCAACTTAAAAAAATATATACAGGCTGGGCATAGTGGCTCACACCTGTAATCCCAACACTTTGGGAGGCTGAAGCAGGAAGACTGTTTGGGCCCAGGAGCTTGAGACCAGCCTAGACAACATGGTGAAACCCTGTCTCTACAAGAAATACAAAAAAATTAGCTGGGGGTGCTGGAGCATGCCTGTATTCCCAACTATTAGGGGGGCTGAGGTGGTAGAATCACCGGAGTCTGGTGGGTTGAGGCCGTAGTGAGCTGTGATCACACCACTGCATGGCAGCCTGGGAGACAGAGTGAGACCCTGGTTCAAAAAACTTAATCTACGTATATATACAGAAATGGGCTTTTATGTTTTCACTTTTATAAATTGGGAAATTTTATACATATATTTCTGTATATCTTGCTTTTTTACTTTTCAAATGCTGTGAAATTCCTCCAGGTCATTTGGGAGAGATCTAAACTCTCTAACTCAATATTTTTTAAAGCAATATTTGACAAAATTTGTATATATTCAAGATGTATAACATGATAGTGTGTTATAAGTAAACATTGTGTAATGATTACCACAATCAAATTAAAGAGCACATCCATCATCACCCATAGTTACCATTTGTATGTGTGTGTGTGTGTGTGTGTGGTGTGCATAAGGACACTTAAAATCTGATCTTTTATCGAATTTCAAATAAATAATCAAAAAGTAAAAGCATTATTATCTCTAGAAAACAGGAAGACAGCACTGTCACTTAAGGTTGAATAAACGAAATATTGAAGAAGTTAATTTCACCAAACATTACACAGTAATAGAAGATAAGTGTCGTGAACTCAAAATATCTGAGAGAGGTCTCAGTCAATTTAGAAAGTTTATTTTGCCAAGGTTAAGGATGCACCTGTGACACAATCTCAGGAGGTCCTGACAACATGTGCCCAGGATGATTGGGGTACAGCTTGCTTTTATACATTTTAGGGAGACGTGAGACATCAGTCAATATCTGTAAGATGTATATTGGTTCGGTTGGGTAAGGCAGGACAACTTGAGGTGGGGACTTCCAGGTCATAAGTAGACAAGAGACAAAGGTAGCATTCTTTTGAGTCCTTGATCAGTCTTCCACTGAATACACAGCTGAGTCTGGCTCCATGAATCTGCATTTTTACATAAGCAATAGGGCAGAGGAAGTAATCAGATATGTATTTGTCTCAGGTGAGCCTCAGAAGGATGACTTTGATTTCTTTCTGACCTTTGTCCACAAGGAATTTCCTTGCTGGCAAATCGTGAGGGAGATACGTAGCTTTTTATCTTTGTAGCTATCTTATTTAGAAATAAAATGGGAGGCAGGTTTGCCTGACATATTTCCTGGCTTGACTTTTCCCCTGGCTTAGTGACTTTGGGGTCTTGAGATTTATTTTCCTTTCACAGTGTCAAATCTATACTCCTGATGTGTCTTTTAGTTCCCACTCCCTTTAGACTATATTACACACTTCTTACTGACGTGACATGGGCTACTTAGTGAACAGGGGCAGAATGGTCCAGTAATTGGCTAAGAGTACGTCAAGATCCAGCAGATTGATGTACACAGCACCATAGGCTTACTTCCCACAACATCCTTGAATGAAATGAAAGGAAAAATCCAAACTACTTGGTAGTAAAGAATTGGAAAAAATAGCAGAAGATTAGAATAAGTAGTAAATGACAAATGGGAAATATGAATACTTGATGAACATTATGTTCAAATGACTATCTCAGCAGAACATTCTGTATCTACAGAAATGATTGGCTTAAGTAAAGCTATTATGATGGTATTAAATGCTAACTTCAAATTAGAGACCAACTCCAAAACAGAAAAATAAAATGTTTTTAAGCAGTACCCGTTATATAATCTGGTATCAGTTTTGAGGAATAACAGAGTACATTCTGAGAAAAAAAAATTGGAAACACCTAAAGGGTAAGGAAATCATGAACCAGAAGTATGGATTTCTGCATTAAAAATTGTATCAGATTCTTTTTTTGGATAATAGTTAATGACACTTGTGAGAAAAAAGTAGAGTAGATGTTATTTATTAGAGTTTTTATAGACTATCTGGTTTAGAAATTGCAAAATTATATTTTTAATTTATTTTGAGAGTTAGTTCCAATTGGCAGAGACTAAAATATGTTGCAAAGACTGCTTGTAGAAGAACCAAGAAAGGAAGAATTCAAGGTGTTAGAGTTTAGGAAGCAATATGTTTTACATCTCTTTCTTATAAATATTTTCATTGCTTCTCTGAAAGAAAAATAAATTGGAACAGTAATGAAATTGGCATTTAAGTCCTTAGTTTGAGAATGTTAGTGAACACTAAAAAATTGGCAGAATTGAGAGATGAAATTATTTCTCTTCTTTCTCTGGATTTTAGGAGAGATCAGAAGGAGAAAAATTATTTATTCATTTATTCATTCAAACATTTCTTTCTCCATGGTCACATTGGTGCCATAATAAATGCAACACAAAGATGTAAAAAGAAAATAGCTATTCTTTATTATTTAAATTATCTTCATCTTAATTTACTTATCTGTAAAATGGAGATTATAACCACTAATTCTGAGAGTTATTGTGAGCATTAAATGTGATGACCTATGTAAAACAGCACAATGCTTAGTGTACAGGAATGGTGTTAATAACAAACCTTATTGAGCACTTACTATGTGTTAGGTACTCTGTTAAATTTTTTGTATACGTTTATTCATCTGATGCTCGTAACAACCTTATGGTGGATGGAATCATCTTAATCCCATTTTATGGTTGAAGAAACTGTTGTTTAGAGAGTTTAAGTAACTTGTCCAAGTTTGTAAGTAGTTTGGCTGAGGTTCAAACTTAGAGAGTTTGACTCCATTGCTCGTACCTGGGAGCTATTATGGTTATTACTTTAACTACTAGGCTAAGCTGAAATTGCAGCAATAGGAATTTAAATTCAGACATAACGTTCTTAACTATAGAGATTATGGGAAAAATGGAATGGAAGTTTTTAAAGTATGAAAATCCTGAGAGACTTTTAAGCACATCCCAGACATCAGTTGGGGTCCTACTATCCCTTGGAGACTTAGGTCAATTTGGTTTAAAATTTCAATTTGGTACCAATACAAGTTTAGAGCTACTTCTACAATTTCTGTGAATTCTCAGTGGCGTCCTTCTTCAAGTTTTCTTTGTCTTAGATTCATCCTGCATCATCCAGACACAATTTCTACTTTCCCCAAGTATGTCATTAGTTTAGTGTTTTTACTGAAGATCTGAGAGGTTATGGGAGAAGTAACATCACACACAATATTGCTGACTTCCTGGCCTTATCTCCATTCTTCTTCATTTTACACAAGAAGAAATGTGCTTGATAAACATGCTGATTTCAACCACCTTGTAACCAGGACCCCAGGCAGGATTCTTCCTATTGGCAGATAGGCTGATCATGCCACTGCAGGTGAGGAGACAAACCTTTTTTTCATCCATCTAGGTATTCTTCTTAAGCCTTGAATTTTCTTTCCATTAACAAAAGAAAAATAAAACCAGAATCATCAAAGCTAATGTAAGTCAATCCTCCAAGTAAAGTCCTCTTGAGATGCTAAGAGGTCAAAACTAGAAACAGTAAGATTACATTAAAAGTTAGAAATGTTAGCCAGGCCTGGTAGCGAACCTGTAATCCCAGCTACTCTGGAGGCTGAGGTGGAGAATCGCTTGGACCCGGGAGGCGGAGGTTGCAGTGAGCCAAGATCGCGACACTGCACTCCAGCCTGGGCAACAAGAGGAAGGCTCCATCTCAAAAAAAAAAAAAAAAAAAAAGGACAGAAATGTTTCTAAAGCATTGATTTGTATGGACCACAGTGAGGAGATTCTTTGCCACCTGATTTCCAGTTGGGTTGGGCCAAAGGGAAGCCCTGGCAGGAGATTGGAAAGAAGGAAGAGAACGGGGTCAGGTTGTTTATTTACTTCAGTCTCCTTTTTGGACACTAAGTGATCATTAACCTGAGGCCAGAAGGCCAGTCAGTCAACTCCAGGGAGAAAATTGGCAGAAGAGAGAACTTTGCAATGCTTTATGCTCCTGTGGATATATAAGCACATGTCAGTATAGCCAACTAAATATATAGCTTCCCTTAGTCTTGACACATGCAAAACTTTTTTTTTTAATTCATGTTGAAAGGAATGTTAGAATGTTTCTTCTAACGTTGTTAGAAGAATGTTAGAAACTAGTTTCTTCTTTACAAGGGAATTGTCTTTATAATAGGCCCTCTTGCCTGCAGGTGATCTGTATGCAAGCAGATTGGTACAGAGAGATCTGGGTTCCAATTCAGGCTTGGTATCTACTAATTTAATGAAAGGAAGGTTTACAATAGTCAAATCATGTATTTACCAGTGCAATTCATCATTTAACATATAATTATTGAGTATGTAGTTGTATCAGGCCCTGTGCTAGGCACTGAGAAAACAGCAGTGAACGACAAGCTCCCTACCTTCAGGGTGCTTACATTTCAGTGGGAACAAAAAAATCTGTAATATTCTAAGAGAAAAATAAGGCAGGGCAAGAGAACAAAGCATTATAGGGGAGGGGCTCCGAGATAAGGTGACATGTGAACAGAGATCTAAATAGAATAAGGGAGGGAGCCATGTGGAAATTTAAGGGAAGAGTGTCTTAGGCAGAGGGAACCGCCAGTTCAAAGGCTTTGAGACTGGAGTGTGCTTGGTGTGTTTCAGGAACAGAGCAGAAGCCAGAATGGTGGCTGGAGCTGACTGAGGCAGAAATGGGTAAAAGATGAGATCAGAGAAGTAACCTTTCCTCTCTAGCAAATTCACCTAATTTTCCTTTCTCTACTGGACTGTTGTGAAGTCTTAAAGTTTGAGGGCAGTGTTTATAAAAAGTGACTAATGGAATATTCCTCGTGTGAGAAGTCCTGATGGTTCTGACATGGGGTAGGGTTCACACCTTGTTTCCACATTTCTCTAGATTCCTTTCCCATCCTAGTAATAGGCCCAGCAAAAATTCATATTGTTCAAAAAGACTGAGAAATACTTTATTTTTAAGTCATAGCCTGATTTCTAATCAAGTGAATTTTTTTTGGCATGATTAGAAGTGAATTTCTTTAGCTCCAAATTAGTTTCCAGCCTTTATTTATTCCATTATGATTTATGTGGCCACGCATGCTTTCTGTAACCTTCCATTATTTCTCTGGATCCATGTTTTGGCCAGGGCAGTCAGTCCTACCCACCATAATATAAAGAACTCTTACAGATTTTTAAGGAAGTTTTTCACTTATAGAAAGTAATAAAAGTATTAATTTCCTTTTCAGATTATTTAAATGGCTCATAAAACAGCCTCATTTACTGAGCCTACATTTCCTTGTGTCCCAAATAACCAAGAGAGGGTGTATGGTCTAGGGCACTAAAGCATTTATGCACACTGGTGGTCTGAAAGGTTTAATGTCTCTTCCTGGAGTGATTAATTTAAAGCAGGGCAAGACTGGCTCAACATTATTATTTCATCTTAACTGCATCTGGAAATCCAGAGTGAGCCATTATTTAACTCTGTTGAAGAAAAAGAAATGCATGTTCATAATTCTTACCTATTATTAAAGCAATTCCTCAATTGTTCCTCGTACCTAGGAGGCAAAGCTCATATCACCTTGAACAGGAGACAGGAAGTGGCAGAGTCATTTCTGTCTACTGATGAGGCAGGGACTTAGGGAGCAGAGTAATTGGAGTTTAGTTGAGGCATGAGGCTTCTAGAATTTTATAAATTGAGCAAAAAGCTGATAATTTATTTCTAAAGAAAAAATAAATCCCAAGAATTAACAACTAAAAAAATTCACCAATATTATAAACATCACAAAATGAAGAAAAATAGCATAATATTTTAAATTAATTAACTCCCTCACTTACCACTAATGCATTCTTTTTACATTTTTGACTGCATACTCTTTGATGAAACTTTCTTACTAATAAGATTCTGTAATATTTTATACAGAGAATATAAAGATATCTTAGTCTTTCCTTTAGCACAGTTGATTGAAATTTACTTTTTATTACTCATAGTTTAGATGACCAAAACTGTGGCTTACTATGGAGACTTATTTGCTGTTTTTCTCTACTGCTCCAAGTTTGTGGTCTATCAAATAGGAATTTTGATAGTTCTAGTATTTCTTAGCAATGGTTTAGGTTCAGAAACACATGGTGAGAAAATGAGTTCTTGATTATATGTATGGATAGAGAAAAACCTGGGATAGGAAAACCTGGGATAGTTCTTGATTGTATGTATGGATAGAGAAAAACCTGGGATAGGAAAACCTGGGATAGTTCTTGATTGTTTGTATTGATAAAGCAAAACTTGGGTAGATTAGGGTACTGCGTTTTGGGGCATGCTGTACTTTCAGGAATCCTTCACTGTAGAGATTAATGTAGGTAAGCAGTACAGGGGAAAAAGTGCCCCTGACACACACACACACACACACACACACACACACACACACACACACGTGCACACACAGCTGGGTCTGAGTCCTTTCCTTCCGTAAGTACCTTTTCAATGATATTCTGTATTTTTTCCCCCTATTCAAGCCTGTCTGTGATGTATATTTTAACTTGATCTCATTTAGATAGGATGTTGGCACCCTATGCTTATGTGTAGTATTTTGTTGGCTACTGGCACTTGGTTGAACATATGGCAAGTACAAGGTTAATCCACTCACTTGGAAATAGTAGCAACTCTTCTTGACATAACTGTATCCTATAGAGTCCATTTATATTTTGCTGCGATTTGAGAAATTTGGCTCATACTTATACCAGAAACAAAATAGGCCACTTCAAAGTTTTTTTTTTTTCTTCAGCGAGAGCTTCCAATTAAAAGGAAGAAGGAAGAACAGGACATATTTTCTGTAAGAACAAAAAATGCCACATGGTGCTTACCCTACCTGGCTGATTTCTCTGTTAGGAATATAAACTTCACAAGGCAGAGAGTATTTTTCTTATCAGGTATCTTCTTTGTTGCTCTCATGCTCCTTAAGAGAATTTTTACAGACTTTTTTCTCCCTTCCACATTTTTAAGTTGACAACTAAAATATTTAACTAAAATATTTAACACAATATTTAACAACTAAAATATTTAAGTTTATATAGTTTCAAAGGATATAATTTCCTGAACATTTAAATGGAAATTTTTAAAGTAAAACTGTCACCTCACTTTTAAATGAGCACTTTTTACAGGAATTTTATATCTGCTTTCATCTATTTTAAAGGCATACAAATATCTTCTTTAAAAATTAGATATTTTTTCTGAGTGGGCAAAAACTGGAAGCATTCCCTTTGAAAACTGTCACAAGACAGGGATGCCCTCTCTCACCACTCCTATTCAACATACTGTTGGAAGTTCTGGCCAGGGCAATTAGGCAGGGGAAGGAAATAAAGGGTATTCAATTAGGAAAAGAGGAAGTCAAATTGTCCCTGTTTGCAGACGACATGATCGTATATCTAGAAAACCCCACTGTCTCAGCCCAAAATCTCCTTAAGCTGATAAGCAACTTCAGCAAAGTCTCAGGATACAAAATCAATGTGCAAAAATCACAAGCATTCTTATACACCAATAACATACAAACAGAGAGCCAAATCATGAGTGAACTCCCATTCACAATTGCTTCAAAGAGAATAAAATACCTAGGAATCCACCTTACAAGGGATGTGAAGGACCTCTTCAAGGAGAACTACAAACCACTGCTCAATGAAATAAAAGAGGATACAAACGAATGGAAGAACATTCCATGCTCATGGGTAGGAAGAATCAATATCATGAAAATGGGCATACTGCCCAAGGTAATTTATAGATTCAATGCCGTCCCCATCAAGCTACCAATGACTTTCTTCACAGAATTGGAAAAAACTACTTTAAAGTTCATATGGAACCAAAAAAGAGCCCGCATCACCAAGTTAATCCTAAGCCAAAAGAACAAAGCTGGAGGCATCACACTACCTGACTTCAAACTATACTACAAGGCTACAGTAACCAAAACAGCATGTTACTGGTACCAAAACAGAGATATAGATCAGTGGAACAGAACAGAGCCCTCAGAAATAACGCCGCGTATCTACAACTATCTGATCTTTGACAAACCTGAGAAAAACAAGCAGTGGGGAAAGGATTCCCTATTTAATAAATGGTGCTGGGAAAACTGGCTAGCCATATGTAGAAAGCTGAAACTGGATCCCTTCCTTACACCTTATACAAAAATTAATTCAAGATGGATTAATGACTTAAACGTTAGACCTAAAACCAGAAAAACCCTAGAAGAATACCTAGGCATTACCATTCAGGACATAGGCATGGGCAAGGACTTCATGTCTAAAACACCAAAAGCAATGGCAACAAAAGCCAAATTGACAAATGGGATCTAATTAAACTAAAGAGCTTCTGCACAGCAAAAGAAACTACCATCAGAGTGAACAGGCAACCCACAAAATGGGAGAAAATTTTCGCAACCTACTCATCTGACAAAGGGCTAATATCCAGAATCTACAATGAACTCCAACAAATTTACAAGAAAAAAACAAACAACCCCATCAAAAAGTGGGCGAAGGACATGAACAGACACTTCTGAAAAGAAGACATGTATGCAGCCAAAAAACACATGAAAAAATGCTCACCATCACTGGCCATCAGAGAAATGCAAATCAAAACCACAATGAGATATCATCTCACACCAGTTAGAATGGCAATCATTAAAAAGTCAGGAAACAACAGGTGCTGGAGAGGATGTGGAGAAACAGGAACACTTTTACACTGTTGGTGGGACTCTAAATTAGTTCAACCATTGTGGAAGTCAGTGTGGCAATTCCTCAGGGATCTAGAACTAGAAATACCATTTGACCCAGCCATCCCATTACTGGGTATATACCCAAAGGACTATAAATCATGCTGCTATAAAGACACATGCACACATATGTTTATTGTGGCATTATTCACAATAGCAAAGACTCGGAACCAACCCAAATGTCCAACAATGATAGACTGGATTAAGAAAATGTGGCACATATACACCATGGAATACTATGCAGCCATAAAAAATGATGAGTTCATGTCCTTTGTAGGGACATGGATGAAACTGGAAATCATCATTCTCAGTAAACTATCACAAGAACAAAAAACCAAACACCGCATATTCTCACTCATAGGTGGGAATTGAACAATGAGAACACATGGACACAGGAAGGGGAACATCACACTCTGGGGACTGTTGTGGGGTGAGGGGAGGGGGGAGGGATAGCATTGGGAGATATACCTAATGCTAGATGAGGAGTTAGTGGGTGCAGCACACCAGCATATCACATGTATACATATGTAACTAACCTGTACATTGTGCACATGTACCCTAAAACTGAAAGTATAATAAAAAAAATTAGACATTTTTGTAATTCTTTTTTCTCTTTGATATTTTATTTCCATTCCACTTCCTCTTAGACTTTTACACCAATGCAATGTAATTTTAAAAGCAAATATCTGTTATTGGTTACCCTTTTATATGCCTATACAACAAAAATTTTAAAATTTCCATTCTGTGTTTTTTTCACTATCTCCATAGTCAGAACTTTATGTCTAGATTTAGATTCCTTTTGCTACATTTTTAGCTCTGCCTACTAGTTGCAATAAAAATTTTCTATGTTCCTAGAGTTTGAAGACCTATAATTTTCTTCTGTATTATCATAACAGTTATTTTTCATATGCAAGTGATCAAAAATACACACAAATTATAATTTTTAAATATCAAAAATAATATTGTATTGGAGATGCTTTTCTTAGTATGATAGGTGGTCAGGGTTTATGGTGCTTTGATTAAATGAGGTGACACAAATATTTCAAATTATTCCTTTGTTTGACATCCCAGAGATTATTACATAGCAAGACAATGCATCGCTCCAGCAAGGATAACAAAGTGAATGGGAAGGAAAGGGTTATGAAGAGTCGATGGAAGGCACCTAGGCAGACTACTTTTAGGAAAGAGTGGATGTGGAAGCTAAGTATCTGGAAATTGATTTCCTTAGAACAGTTTGTGTTTGCATGTCTTCTGAAAGGTTTTATATACTCCCAAGAGTAAGTATACCTGTTTGAAGAAGCTGCTCAATATAGTTCTTAAAATAGTCTACAAACATGTTACCCCAGCATAGTAAGAAATAGGAGTACAGCCAGAAATGAGAGTGGGAATGATTAGAGAGACCTCTTTGAGGCCTTGGTCGTGGGCAGGAGCACAGTGGGCGGGGCTCCTTCTAGATGTGCTTTAATCATCAGGAATTCTGATACAATTATATTTTGACTATGATATATAAGCTTCATTTGATTACTGTTGCCAAATATTTTTTGCTCTTCACAAAGTAAACCTCTTTTTAAAACTTTTTAACTGGCAAATAATAATTGCATCTATTTAGGGGGTACATTGTGATGTTTTGATACATGATTACATTGTGGAATGATTTAATCATTCTACTTAAATTTAGTGAAAATAACTTAAGCTATTAATCTCAGCCTTGGTGGCTTCTCCTAATTTATGCTTACACAGGAGGCCATCTTCACTGTGAAATGTCACAGACTCTCACAAGCAAGAGAAGAAAATGTAGAGAAGCCCCTCAAATAAAATGCATTAGGTTAATTCATACCGACAAATGTGACACACTTAAAATTGTTCCTAACATCAGTTCATGATTTATTTCAAAAGTTCTTAATATTCAAAAATGCTCAATAATTCAAATTATTTCAATGTATATAGCAAATAAACCCTGCTATTAAAACAAAAGAATCAGGTTCATTTCAGAAGAGTGAAAACTAGCAAGATCTTACTGTAAATCAACTGTTTGTTTTCAATTATTTGGCATGAGATCTTACATATTTTTAACCCATGTTTTAATTCTCGTAGATACCCTGTTGCAAAAGTTCTGAAACATTGTGAGAAAAAGTGTTTTTGTAGCACTTTGGCAATGGGAGCCTCACTTCACTCTGTTATGTAATGTCCCATCCAGTTTTTAGTTAAACCTGGAAACACCTTTGTCCTTAGGTGAAGCAGCAAGTCTTGCTTAAGCAAAGCTGGTGAAATCAGAGCCTGGTCCAAGGCTCAGAAGCGTTTGCGGGGAAAAGCAAACACTTTTTCTGGGGGAAGGAAACAAAGGAGAAGAGAGGAGGAGGAAGAAATTGAAAAAGAAGGGGAAGAGAAGAGGAAAAGAAAAAGAGATGTTGAGAGAAAGAAAAACAGAGAGCTGTGTGTGATTGGATGCCATGACTCCTCAGTCTTAGTGCTAATGCCGTTGTTACCTAACTCTGTTTGGGGAACTTTCCAGAACACAGCGAAGCTTTGTGGGCCTGGCTTTCAGAACTTATGCAACAATTGTTTTGGGAGCAGACTGAAAATTTTACAAGAGAACTGAGTTTTCAAGAGACTGACAGTGTGACCGAAAGATCAAAGGTTTGGTGCAGTGGGACTAAGTTTCAGGAAGCCTCTCAAACTGTGAAGATTTTCCTCCCTGTTATGGCAGTTAAGACATGTGAAAATGGTAGTTCGAGACACTTATAAGCAACTTTCTTCTTAGTTCACAATGTTCCATGAATGTCACTGCCCTCCAAACCCAGGAGAACAAAGCAGGATGATTACTCCCAAATCACTGATAAAAGGAGAGAGAAGTACAGAGATACACAGTGATTTGTGTGGGTTGCCAAAAAGTTGCACAGTCAGTTTGACAACTGTTATTGCCTTCAGGTTGACAAATTGCAAAAGCCGCATTGCTGTGTATGGGTGGGGAGGGAGGAGGAATTGCATGAGTAAGAATGAGATGAGCAATAGTTAGGTGGGGTGGAAATGAAATCTTAACAGTTATTGGGGATTCTGATGTATTTATCAAACCAAAAGACGATCTAAAAGCCATACAATCAGACTTAGATTAGGGCAGTCTGTGATAAGCAAAAGTTAATACAGTGTGTTGTTTTTGAAAATATGGCATGATAATTAATAGCAACTCTTTTTTTATACTTGCTTGGTTAACAGGAGGAAACACAGATAAATTAAATACTGGTTAGCAATCTTTAATAAGCAGGAGATGCTTAACATTTATTTAGAAATCTGCAACATTTTATAAATCATTGTTTTGGCTGCTGGGACAAACTCAGAATCTGGTACCCACGGTAACCCTTCAATTACACAAAGGCTTTCCAGTTCATTGTTACTGCACTGAAGAACAGTCTTCACAACTATACCTGGAACTTATTAGGCCAGGAAGGCAAGGCGTTGGTATGTGTTTTTATTATAGTTAAACTTATCTGGATTTAAAAGGCATTAACTATCTTCTGATTTCTTCCTTTTTCTTCAATTGTACAAGAGTGTTTCAATTGAATATTGCAACTGAAGACATTCACTCTGTGTTGATCACCTATGGAGTGATCAAATTTCAACCCTTTGAAGTTTCCTAAATGTAAGCCTTCTTCTTAAATATCCTTAAAGCAGCATTTTTAAGCCTGTAAAGATCCATGAGCCCAAGAATCCCTGCCTGAAGTGCTTTTGGCTTCAGTCATCCAGTTTCAGTCTTCCCATTGTTCAGTTACCCAGATAACAGTTAACCAGATCCTGGTTTTCTCTCACGCCTTGTGGCTAAAGTCATGTTTACCCCAATTGATAAAAATGAAAATGAAAATTATTTATGCAGAAATTCATACTGGTACTACAACTCTCCTTTCCGTCACAATTTTAGAAGCTTAACCATGATATGCAAAGTGCATTCTGAGGATGACTAACTAGTCATAGTTGAAGGGTTTGGATAAAAAAATAGCAGAATAGGACAGGGCCAGGTAATCGTCCTCATCTAAATTTGACTCCAAGGAGCACCAGCACTATTATCAACTCCCACTGCAGTTAAATTAAGATGCTTTTTCCAGAAGGAGTGAACATTCAGACGTAGTAAATTTACAGGGGCGGCTTCCAAAAGTGACGTGTTTCTCCTGGATTATTCCACTCAGAATTCTAGTTAGGAACAACACTGATTAACCCCAGAACACAGTTTCTTGGAGAATCTTCTATTAACCTGACTAGTTTCATGAACTTAGAGAAAACTTAGAGAAGCTTATAATTAATTATGGCCAATTATGCAAAGCTAAACCTCTGACAAGCTGTATCTATAAAAAGATATGAGACTGACTTTATTTTTTCTTTTCTGAAAGGAAAGAGTCACTCTGAATTCAAAGGCTGTTTGAATGAACTGACTGCTTCAGCACTGTCTTGTAGATATAGTCCATTCAAATAAAAGACAAATATCTGACTGAATTTTGTTAGCACGTTAAGACATTTATTATAAAAAGATTTAAGAAGAAAATAATGGCCACAATTCTTCAGAAAACATGTGAACTAATGTGACAAAACACTGTGGTGTTGCAAACTCAAGGTAAAATGAAGTGAATGAGAAAACAAATTACCCCACAGTTAAGTTGTATCACAATGTTTATTTATCTTTAATTCACCCATCTTTATCCCATTTCTACCAGTGCTGCTCTGGCCAAATCACCTCGCTGAAATCTCCACTTCCACTTGTGCACCCTGCCAAGCCACTCTCTACACAGCTGCCAGAGTGATTACAAAAACAACGCGGGATTATTCTACCCCTGCTTATCTAAAATTTGTCAAAATGCTCGTTACACTTTGAATAAAATGCAGATTCCTCTCAGATCTCATTTCTTATCATGTCTTTCTCAATCATTCTGTTCCAGCCTCACTGACCTTCTTTCTGTTCCTGTAAAATATTCCTGCCTCAAGGCCGCAGGCCTACGACCTGCAGTTCTCTGTTTCCCACATGTGACCAGGCTCTCTCTTAGCCATCAGGTCTCAAATAAGCTCTTTCCGTTGTGTCTAGGCATCTTATCAAAATCAACCTGTGTATTATTATTCATTTATCACATAATCTTGTTTTATTTTCCTCATAGCACTCTCACTTTCTGAAATTATCTTTGTTTATATGTTTAATGCCCTTCTTTTCCACTAGAATGGAAACTCAAAGATCAAGAAACTTGTCTGGCCTTTTCACTGTTGAATTGCCAAAATTTTGAACAGTGCCTAACATACAGTAAAGGCTCAATAAATAAATAAATAAATATTCAGCTCTCTTGGCTGTCTCTGCAGTGATCAAGAATATTTTGATGTCTCTCAAAAGAACTATATGCTTATAGTAGCCTCTGTAGTTCTTGGGTTTGAGTTGTCGTGTAGGTGAAACAAAATTATAATGAAAACCTTCGTTTTTAAACCCTTTTGGGAAGAGTCTCATAGAATCTCATTTTATAGACAAGTAGGGTCAGGGATTTGGGAAATGGGGAATTAAATTAGTATTTTTGAATGCTTATTATGTTTTAGACACTGTGATAGGCATTTGATACATGTAAAGGCAATGTGCAGTCTTCTAAATTGAATTCCATATGACTTAGACTGTTTAGGGGGATGGGCTTGTGATCAAGACTGTATGAAGTCAGGGATAGCTAGATACAATTAGGGATAGCAAAGGGACAGATGCTAAGATTATGGACAGTATGATATTGTAGGATACTGTAGAAAAAGTGTGAGCTTCAAATCAGGTCTGAGCTCAAATCCTAATCTGCCACTTTTACTAGTTGTGTGACCTTGTGTAAGGTACTTACAATTTTAGTGTGGCTCATTTTTCTTATTTATAAGGAATAGAGAACAAACAGCATTTACAAATGATTAATTCACAGTGTTGTGAAGATTTACTGACATAATATTTTAATATGTAAGATAACTAGGCCTATTGCCTTTCACATAATAGATGCTTAATAACTGGCAAGTTATTATGACATACATTATTAGTTACCTACCCAATAACTATACTTCCTTTTTTCTTGACAATGGAGCCCTAATTTTGTTCAGAGTAGTAATATCTAGTCCAAATGATGGGTCATGTTTGATGTAAGACAATCATAAGCAACCTGTTTCCCACTTTCCCAGCTTCCTTTGCAACTATAGGTGGTCATGTGATCCAATTCCGGATGACAAAACTAATGGGAAATCCACTGTGTGTGTGTGTGTGTGTGTTTGTGTGTATGTTCATGTGTGTGCATGCACCTAAGTGAGGGGAGGAGCGTCTGGAGAAGTTTTTCTTTTGTTAAAAAGCAAAATATTTTAATAATAAAATTTAGCACTTGAGCTACATTTATTTTTGAATGGTTTTTAAATTAATATTATTATTTTGAGACTGGGTTTTCTTCTGTCACCCATCTGCAGTGCAGAGGCATGATCACAGTTCACTGCAGCCTCCCCCTTCCTGGAGAGGGAACCTCAGCCTCCCAAGTAGCTGGGACTATAGGCATGCACCACCATGCCTGGCTAATTTTTCTGTTTTTTGTAGAGATGGGGTCTCACTATGTTGACCAGGCTGGTCTTGAACTCCTGGGCTCAAGCAATCCTCCCTCCTTGGCCTCCCAGTGTTGGGATTACAGGCATGAGACACCACACCCAGAAAATCATTATTATTTTTAACTGACTAGTAATAATTGTACATATTTAGAAGTACAGAGTGATATTTTGATACATGTATACAATATGTAATGAACAAATCAGGGTAATTAGTATATCTATCATCTCAAATATTTATCATTTTTGTTTTGTATTGGGAACATTCAAGATCTTCTCTTTTAGCTATTTGAAAATATACAATAAATATTGTTAACTATAGTTATCCTACAGGGCTATAGAACACTAGAACTTATTCCTCCCATCTAGCTGTAATTTTGTATCCATTAACTATCCTCTCCCTGTCCTGCACTCCCCACTACCTTGCCAGTCTTTTAGTAACCATAATTCTACTCTTCTATGAGCTTAAGGTTTTTAGTTCCCACATATGAGTGAGAACATGTGGTATATCTCTTTCTGTATGTGACTTATTTCACTTAACATAATGTCTGGGCTTATCCATGTTGCCACAAATGACAGGATTTCATTTTTTTTTTTTGGTGGCTGAATAGTATTCCGTTTTGTATATACCACATTTTCTGTATCCATTTATCTGTGGATGGATGCCTGTTGATTCCATACTTTGGCTGTTGTGAACAGTGCTGCCATAAACACAAGGTATCTCTTTAATGTATTAATTTATTTTCCTTTGGATAAATACCAGCAGTGGGATTGCTGGATCATACGGTAGCTCTGTCTTTAGTTTTTTGAGGAACCGCCATACTGTTTTCCATAATGGCTACACTAATTTACATTCTCACCAACAATGAATGAGCGTTCTCCTTTCTTCCCATCCTTGCCAGCAAGACTGTTTGTCTTTTTAATAATAGGTATTCTGACTTCTAGGGAAGATTTTGTATTTCTGATATTAAGACAGAAATTGGTGGTCCTGTTTATTATCCCTTTCCTGCTGACGTGAATGTGGAAGCAATGTTTTGTGATCAAGGACTTATCTTGCAACCTTGAGAGAAAATTTGCAGTTTTTGAGCCACTGAAGCAACGCCAGGAGAAGCCATTTATTTGCAGACATCCCATGTTTACTTAAGCACTGTTAGGTTGCTGACTACTGAAAGCATTTCTAACTGATGTAGGTGTGTGTTTATTTGTTTGAATGTGTGTGTGCTCATATGTATGTAGGTGGGTAGAGCATTTAAATATAGTGGCAGTGAGATATGCATTACTTGCACCAAAATTACCTGGAGTTGCCAATTTATTTAAGGTCACTTCACACATGACAGAGGTTAAGGATCTGGATTTTGAATTTCATGAATTAAATCTGATGCTCGGGATACCAGTGCCTCCAACATACTAGCTATACTTTATTGTGGAAAAGAATAGCATGTGTATGTATCGAAAGCGAAGTTTAAAAAGAAATTTTCTTTTCATTTTTGATGTTAATCTCATTTTATTTCCTTTTATAAAAACAAAATATATTCTGTGCATATTTTTGGACGTTGAGTGAAAAGCAAACAATATATTTAAAAAGCCACGTTAAAAAATCTTGTTTTAGATTTTTACAATTTAAAGTGTATATGAGAAAATGGCTTAAAATAAAACATACTTCAATTAAAATGTTTTACTCTGTCATGTACTATATAAAACATATTATGGTGTATAAAACATATTCTTAGAAGCTGGAATTCTAAAATAATACTATAATCAAATAGTTTTCAAAAGTTTATATG
This sequence comes from Gorilla gorilla gorilla, assembly GCF_029281585.2. Classification (NCBI taxonomy): domain Eukaryota; kingdom Metazoa; phylum Chordata; class Mammalia; order Primates; family Hominidae; genus Gorilla; species Gorilla gorilla. The sequence goes on along the minus strand of NC_073224.2, from coordinate 86,521,864 downwards.
GAACCACAAAAGACCCTGAATAGAAAAGCAATTTTGAGCAAAAAGAACAAACCTGGAGGCATCACATGTCCTGACTCTAGAATATACTACCAAGCCATAGTAACCAAAACAGCAAGATTCTGGCATAAAAACAGACACACAGACTAAAGAAATTGAATGAAGGACCCAGATATAAAATCACACATTTATAGCCACTGATTTTCAACAAAGGGGCCAAGAACGCACAATAGGGGAAAGGACAGTCTCTTCAAAAAATGGTGCTGGGAAATCTGGATATCCACATGTAGAAGAATGAAATCACACCCCTCTCTGTCACCATATAAAAAATCAACTCAAAATAGATTAAAGACTTAAATGTAAGACCTGAAACTATGAAACTATTAGGAGAAAACAAAGGGGAAAAGCTCCATGGCATTGGTCTGGGCAATGATCTTTTTTGGATATGACCCCCAAAACACTGGCAACAAAAGTAAAAATAGACAAACGAGATTACCTCAAACTAAAAACCTTCTGCACAGCAATGGAAACAATCAGCAGAGTGAAGAAACAACCTACAGAATAGAATAAAATACTTGTAAACTATACATCCAATAAGGGGTTAATAACTAAAATATATAAGGAACTCAAGCTACTAACTAAGCAAGAAAATGAATAATCTGATTTAAAAATGGGCAAAGGACCTGAATATACACCTCTCAAAATAAGACATACAAATGGCTGTCAGGTATATGAAAAAATGCTCAACATCGCTAATCATCAGGGTAATGCAAATTTAAACACAATAAGATATCACTTCACCCGTGTGAGAATGGCTATCAAAATGATAAAAGATAACAAGTTTTTCCAAGGATGTAGAGAAAAGAGAACACTCACATACCATTGGTGGAAATGTATGAAAAACGGTATAGAGGTTCCTCAAAAAATAAAAAAATAAAATAGAACTACCATATGATCTAGCAATCCCACTACTGAATACACATCTAAAGGAAATGAAATCAGCATGTTGCTGATTTCTGCACTCCCATGTTCACTGCAGCTTATTCACAATAGCCAAGATATGGGATCAACCTGAATATCCATCAACAAATAAATGGATAAAGAAAATGTGGTATATATTCACAAATGGAATATGATTCAGCCATAAAAAATGAATTCCTGTCATTTGCAACAAGATGGAAGGACCTGGAGGAAACTATGTTAAGTGAAATAAGCAAGGCACAGAAAGATAAATACCACATAATCTCACTCATATGGAATCTAAAAAAGTGGAGCTCATAAAAGTAGAGAGTGGAATGGTAGTTACCAGGGGCTGGGGTAGTTGGAGGGTGGTGGGAAAATGTTGGTCAAAGGATACAAAATTTCAGTTAGGTAGGAGGAATAACTTTAAGAGATATATTGTACAACAGGGTGACTATAATTAACAATATATTGTTTTCTTGAAAAATGCTACGAGAGCGGATATAAAATGTTCTCACCACAAAAATGATAGCTGTGTGAGGTAATGTATATGTTAATTAGCTAAACTTAGTCATTCCACTATGTATATATAGTTCAAAAGTCATATTGTACATGATAAATACAGTCATGTTCCACAAAATGATGTTTCAGCCAATGACAGACCACATAGATGATGGTCGCACAAGATTATAATACTTTACCTTTTCCATGTTTAGATATGTTTAGATACACAAATACCATTGTGTTATAATTTTCTACAGTATTCAGTACAGTAACATGCTGTTCAGGTTTGTAGCTTAGGAGCAATAGGCTTCCTCCAATAGCCCAGGTGTGTAGTAGGCTATACCATTTAGGTTTGTGTAAATACACGCTATGATGTTGACACAATCACAAAATTGCCTAAAAACACATTTCTTAGACCTGTTGACACATGACTGTACATACAGTTGTATCTGTCAATTAAAAAAAAAACTAATTTCAGGTGCTTAGTTAACTTAATTTGCAAAATAATAAATGACATTTACATAGTATTACAATGTGCCAGATATTGTCCTAAAATCTTAAGTCATTTAGTGTTATTAACTCTATGGGTTTGGTGTTATTATTACTGTCATCTCCACTTTATGACTGTGGGTCCTGATTTACAGAGACATTGAATAATAAGCTCCAGGAGAGGTAAAATTTGAACCAAGGGAGTCTGGCTCCAGCATGTGCCCTCCTTCACTGTGCTCTGCGGCCTCCCAAGTTATATCACTCATTGTATTTCATGTGAGTTACAGTACTTATATAATGTGTGGTGAGCTACATTTCTTAACACATTTACTGTTTGTTCTTTTATCTGAGTATTTGAAGATATCTTTCTGCTTATTATCTCATACAGGTTGGAAAAAATGGGCTTACCAACCACCCTTACCCTCTTCCTCCCAGTAAGCTAACAAATTGGGAGGTGGATCACTAGTACCATGTGCACTCCAACAACAATTAGAACAAAACTCCCCCTGAAGCAAATCCTAAACCAAAATTCTTATCTGCCTTAAGAATCAAGAGTCAGTACTAATAACCTCCATTTTGTAAATGGAACAAAAGTTTCATAAAAGATGTGGAACAGAGTACTCCTTTACTTGTGCCATGATTAGGCCAACTCTGAAGTAAAGAAGAGGAATAGAGAAAAGCAAAAGTTAGAAGCATTTAATGAGATAAAGCAGAGAAGTATGAGAATAAAATGTGGAAGAGGAGCAGGAGATTCAGAGATGAACAAGAAAGTTGAGGAGCTTGGGTCTGGTGGGTGGAACACGTATTTGAAGAGTGTTGGAAAATTAAAAAGTGTGCTTCACCCAGTCTCTTGTAGAAACTACAGTTTTAAAGAAAGCTGCCCAGAACTGCCTCTCTGCTTGGATGCTGCTTAGGCATCTAGGAAATAAACAATTAAGCCCAGCTCTGGCCACATCCTTTTTCTCCTGGCATTTGTAGCCTCCTTCTATTCTCCAAACCTTTGATATTATTCCTTAAGTTAATCACTCGTTTTCTCTGGGCAGTGTCCCATCTCTGCCTCTGTAATTCTCTCTGTTGTGAACAGCTCTCCATTATGCATTTATTCTGGACCAGACCATACCCAGGAAGCCACATTTCCAGCTATAGGGAAACCACAAGAAAGCTCCAAAAATGGAAGTCCCAGCTTGCTCTCCACAATTATGTCATTTTTCTCTCCCTCTTACTTTCAAGTTTTTCTTTTAGTTTTGTACGTGGAATTGGGCTAACAGGAAGACCAGATTACTAGCACTAACTCTGGGGAAAGTTTCGTAAAGGAGTTGCTGTGAAATCTCACTAGCCCGTTATGTAGCCTTACTGTTGCCACTTCATCTTCTTGTCACTCCTGAGTGTCTCACAAATTGGCTCCTTCCCCCACTACTCTACTAAGTCTGATCCCACAAAAGTTTCTAATAACCTCCCAGATCATGACTCAAATGGAAGCTGTTCCGTCCTTTTCAAAAATGAATACTGTTTGACAACATTTTTTTTGACAGCATTTTTTTTCTTCCATCTGCAAACCCTCGATGCATGTCTCCCTCTCCGATTGTTCCAATTTTTTCCCAGTGGTCCCTTTTTCTCTGTCTCATCCTTACATTATGGCATCCCCAGAGTTTTGGTTCTGTCCACTCCTTTCCTTTCTTATCCTCCCCTTTTTTTATTGGTTGATTGTGCCGTCCCCCCAACTCCCCACACCCACCACCCAAAATGTTGAAGGCCTCATCTCTGGTACCTCACAATATGACCCTGTTGGAAATAGGGTCACTGCAGCTGTAATTAGCTAAGTTAACATGAGATCATACTGGAGTAAGGTGAGCCCTAAATCCGATATGACTGGTGTCCTTAAAAGACAAGGAAAATGTAGACATAGACACATACAGAGAGAAGTCAGCCATGTGAAGACAGAGACAGACACTGGAGTTATGCTGCCACACACCAAGGAACACCTGGGGCTACCAGAAGCTGGAAGAGGCAAGGAGGTTTCCTCTACTAGAGGCTTTGGAGGGACCATGGCCCTGCCAACATTTTGTTTTCAGCCTTCTAGGCTCCAGAACTGTGAAACAATATATTTCTGTTGTTTTAATCCCAGTTTGTGGTACTTTGTTTTAGCAGCACTAGAAAACTTACAGGCCTCTCCTCCCTCCCCCTCATTCCTTCCTCTTCCTTCTCCACTCCTTCCCTCCCTTGATTTTCCTTCTCTTTCCTTCTAGTCCTTCTTTTCTCTTTCCTTCTCTATTCTCTAGATAACCATAACATCTACTCCCATGACTTCCATTACCATAGATATCCCAATAGCTCTCAAATCTCCTAAACTCCAAAGCCAAATTTATTATTTTCCATTTATCTTCTTCATCTGAGTGTCCTGCCAGCATTTGAAATACAACACACCCAAAACAGAACTCAAACGTGCTTTTCCATCTATGTGCTCTGGCAGATTGTGTTTTCCTATGATGACTGCCACAATATATGGCTCATCCTTTTTGCAGCTTACCCTTGTAACTCCTCCCACTGAGAGCTAGGAGTATGTGTCCACGCCATGGACCTGGGTGGACCTTTGTGACTGTCCTCACCAGTAAAGTAGCTGGAATCACAAATGAATAATTTATGTAATTTCCAAGCTTAGGTCATAAAATATCCGTTCACTTCCACCTGGTTCTCTTGGCACACTTGCTATTGGAATCCAGCCACCATGCTATGAGAAAGCCTAGACCAACAAGGAGAAGCCACGTGTAGGTGCAATGGTCATCAGTTCTAGGTAAAGCCCCAGTTGAAAGCCAATATGAACATCCAGGCATATGCGTAAGGAAGCCTGGAGATGACTCCAGCTTCAGCCACCATGTGACTGCAACACATGAGAGATTCCAAGCAAAACAGATATAGCTAAGTGTGTCCGGAATTGGTGGGTTCTTGGTCTTGCTGACTTCAAGAATGAAGCTGTGGACCCTCGTGGTGAGTGTTACAGTTCTTAAAGATGGTGTGTCCAGAGTTTCTTCTTACTGGTGGGTTCGTGGTCTCGCTGACTTCAAGAGTGAAGCTGCAGACCTTCACAGTGAGTGTTACAGCTCTTAAAGGCGGCGTGTCTGGAGTTGTTCATTCCTTCAGGTGGGTTCGGGGTCTCATTGGCCTCAGGAGTGAGGCTGCAGACCTTCGTGGTGAGTGTTACAGCTCATAAAGGCGGTGTGGACCCGAAGAGTGAGGAGCAGCAAGATTTATTGCAAAGAGCAAAAGAACAAAGCTTCCACAACGTGGAAGGAGACCAGAGCAGGTTGCCGCTGCTGGCTTGGGCAGCCTGCTTTTATTCCCTTATCTGCCCCCACCCACATCCTGCTGATTGGTCCATTTTACAGAGAGCTGATTGGTCCGTTTTGACAGGGTGCTGATTGGTGCATTTACAATCCCTGAGCTAGATACAAAGTGCTGATTGGTGCATTTACAATCCTCCAGCTAGATATAAAAGTTCTCCAAGTCCCCACCAGATTAGCTACATACAGAGTGCTGATTGGTGCATCCACGAACCCCGAGCTAAACAAAGAGTGCTGACTGGTGCATATACAATACTCTAGCTAGACATAAAAGTTCTCCAAGTCCCCACTCAGGAGCCCAGCTGGCTTCACCTAGTGGATCCCATGCAGGGGCCCCAGGCGGAGCTGCCTGCCAGTCCCGTGCTGTGCACCTGCACCCCTCAGCCGTTGGGCAGGATGGGACCTGGTGCCATGGAGCAGGGGGCGGAGCCCGCAGGGGAGGCTCAGGCATGCGGAGACCAACGGGGAGGGGGGGCGGGAGGGGGAGCTCAAGGGGGAACTCAACGGGGATCTCCGGCATAGTGGGCTGCAGGTCCCGACCCCTGCTCTGCGGGGAGGTGGCTGAGGCTGGGTGAGAATTTGAGCATGGCGTGGGCCAGCTGGCAGTGCTTGGGGATCTGGCACACCCTCTGCAGCTGCTGGCCTGGGTGCTAAGTCCCTCTCTGCAGGGGGCTGGCAGGCTGGCTGGCTGCTCCAAGTGCAGGGCCGCGGGGCCCATGCCCACCTGGAACTCGCACTGGCCCACGAACGCCACCTGCAGCCCCAGTTCACGGCCGCGCCTCTCCCTCCACACCTCCCCGCAAGCAGAGGGAGCCGTCTCCGGCCACCTCGGCCAGCCCAGAGAGGGGCTCCCACAGTGCAGCAGCAGGCTGAAGGGCTCCTCAAGCGTGGCCAGAGTGGATGCCGAGGCCGAGGAGGCGCCAAGAGCGATCGAGGGCTGCTAGCACGTTGTCACCTCTCATAAGCACAATCAACTTTCAAACCATAAGAGATGATAATAAAATGATTGTGTTATTTTAAGCCGCTAAGTTTTGGGGTAAATCATTATGCAGCCATAAATAACTGGAGCTGTCTTCTATTTTGGTTAATGAAAGATTTACCAAGTCACATATGTTTGTATTCTTAGTCATCTGTGACTCTTCCTTCTTACTCCACAAATTCAATCAATTCTCAAATTCCTACCAATTCTATCTCATAATTTTATGTTGAATATATCCCCTTTCTTATATTCTCTGTTTCCCTGCCTTTTGGAAACCATTAAGATATGCATATAAAAGAGGATAATAAATTAAACTGACTGTCCAGGGTTTAATCTCTTCCTGCTCGAATCCATCCTCAAGCTTATGTGGAGTGATCTTTTAAAAATACACATCTGAACTGTGCCCCTTCCCTGCCTGCCACCTTCTGTGTTAATGATGTATGAAAAGATACTCTTCATATGAAGTCCTCTGTAGTCTAGTTCCCCAAACTACTTTTCCAGCCTTGTCATCTGGCTTATACCCCATGCCCCCTCCTCATTTTGTCCCAGGTAAGTACCTTCCAGGCTCCTCTACCTTTGCCCATGTTCTTTCTTCTTCATAAAATGCATTTATCCACATTTGCTGTCCAATAAACTCTTACATATTCATCAAGATGTAGATTACATATCACTGCTTTGAAGAACTTTCTTGGATTATTCCCTTGCTTCCCAGAAGTTACCTTTTTTTCTCTCCTATAATAAAACCTTGCAATACTTCTCTCATTTTATTAGAATTATTTCTGTCTAGGCATCTTTCCCATTAGACTGAGAAATTTATAGCACTAGGACCACTGAATCTAGATCCAGTGCTCAATATTGGTGATTTTAAGAACAATGTACTATAGTCACCATCATCCATCCATTATCTATCCACCCATTCTTTGTTCTATCCTTCTATACATTCAGCTATTTATTTATTCATTTATTTCCCTATCAAATATTACCTACCAGTGGTACTTTACTCCGAGGAAAGAGTGAGAATATCATCTTTCTTATTTTGGTTTAGAGAGTCTGAAAACTAAAGCCTTGCCTTTGCCTAGACAGTGCATAGGAAATTTTGTGAACAACATTTTTTTTTTGAGACAGAGTCTCGCTCTTTTGCCCAGGCTGGAGTGCAGTGGCGCTATCTCAAATCACTGCAAGCTCTGCCTCCTGGGTTCACACCATTCTCCTGCCTCAGCCCCCCTAGTAGCTGGGACTACAGGTGCCTGCCACCACGCCTGGCTAAGTTTTTGTATTTTTAGTAGAGATGGGTTTCACCGTGTTAGCCAGGATAGTCTCGATCTCCTGACCTTGTGATTCACCTGCCTCGGCCTCCCAAAGTGCTGGGATTACAGGCGTGAGCCACCGTGCCTGGCTGTGAACAACTTTAATAACAAAAATAAAACATGTTTATGAAGCTAAACACTGCAAGAGCCACATTATGTATATCATTACATTTAACTCTGACAAGAATACTGGAAAGTAGATTTTATTGTTGTGTAAATTGACACTCAGAGATTAAATATAATAACTTGCCCAAGTTTACACTTAGTAAACAGCATTGCTAGATTTGAATCTGAATCTGTTTGATTCTAAAGTTCATTTTCTTTCCACAGTAGGTCATACTTTATTTCTCTGTTTAGTGTTAGTGATCATCTCCTTAGTAACTACTGCATTGTCACTATTTCCAGATCATCCAGATGTTCGTCTACTGGAAATCTAACTGGGGCACTATTAGTCCTGACAGCCCTTCCACCTAGCTTCCCAAAGTTTAGTTCCCCAGCTGCCTAGTGAGCAGTGTCTTATTTCTCTTTCACTCAGTTATTTTGAGCAATTCAGAAATTGAGTTTTCATGATGCTGCGTAGACTGAAGTTCAATTAGTCAAAGATGGATTTGGGAAATTCTAATTAGAGACAGTTTTGTGTTCAAATAAGGCATGCAGGGGAAAGTCATAGCTGAGTAAGTAAGGGTTGTGGGTGTGGCTGTGGCATCTGTGTATGGGTCTTTGTGTCTGTGTGGGTGTGAGAATGCAAGCACATGTGGTGTCTGCAGAATGAGGCATCTGTAGCTTCAGTGGTTTTGCTGCAACTGGGCGTTTTTATTGTCTGCCTGTCCATGTGTTCTTAGGTGCACATGTGGCTTCTCTGTGGGTGTGCCATCATGTCTGGGTATGGGTTTCTCTGTGTGCATGTGGGAGTGCTGGAGGAAGAGCTAACGTCTAAATAGCTTTTCCAGACTTCCATCCAGGACCCAAGATTCTAAGCAAAAATGATGCCAGAAGCATAAGTGAAATTTGCTGCTGATATCTTAAATGGGAGGCATGAAAGAGCCAGAAAATGAAATGAAGAATCCATTATATACCCATTTCCTCTTCTCTTCTTAGTCTTAAAAAATCTTCTCCCCATTTCTACCTCATCTCTTACCTGTCCAGGTGAATTATTTTTCACTCAGCCTGTGTGTCATCAAACTAAATGATTATTTCAGTGTTTCTGCCTCTAAACACATCTGTGTCTCTGCCATTGACAAGGAGGGAGAGCTGTGAGACCTGGAGAAGACTGGCAGGAAGTGTCCAGCCAGAGAGCACAGGAAGCCAATGCTTCTCCCGCCATATTGAATCATCAGGTTGACTACATGCCAGATGTGTTCTAACACAGTCCTACCTTTCCTAAATGCTCAAGTGATAGGCTAACACTGTGAGAGAGGGGATAAAAGGTAAAATAGCAGCTGGAATTATTATAGAACATGAAACAAGTCAATCAGCTGTGTGAATTGTGAAACATAAATTCGATTTGTGCTGTATCAAAGTAATATTTGCAAAATAAGGGGAAAATTTTTGAAAGCGTCTAGTAGAGAGCTCCAACTAATACCCATATCAGATTTTGCCCCTCTCCAAACATTTTAACTAGTATCTGCTTTGACTGGTGACCCTGATACATACAAATGAATATCTTTATTTTTACATTTCCACGACTTTGGGGTAACGAGAAGTGTAGATTTGAGACAAAATGAGAGGGGGGAGATTAATTCAACATGCCTGAGAGATATTAATAGATTTTTGTTCTTCTGTTGAATGGCAGCAATGCAATGGGGACAGCAGTGAGATGTTTCCTCTTACATTGGAAATGGCGGAAATAAAGTTCGCCATCTGTGGGAGTAAGTCTGGAGACTGTAAATATGTGGCTGAAGTGTTTTGGAACATACAAAACTCCGGTAAGGGTCACCTGGGTGTAATTTCAAGCAGGCAGTTCCAGAATGTGATTTTAATTTAGTAATTGGAACCCAATTGTATTGTACTTTACATGGAGAAAAAGTTGAGGACACAGAAGACAGTCGGTCTGGATAAACAGAAGAGGGAACTACAGTTGAGCAGCCTGGAGACTGGGAAGTAGGGCACACAAAGACTCCACTCACTTCAGGGTATTGTGGGGCAGTGATCCTCCACCCACAGCACCACCTGTAGCATAAATATGAAATTTTACTTAAGATCATATGTATTTCCATTTGTTTTTATTCTCTGCTTGCCAAATAGCATTTTTTTCTTTTCTTTTCTTTTCTTTTCTTTTTTTTTTTTTTGAGATGGAGTGTCGCTCTGTCACCCCGGCTGGAGTGCAGTGGCGCGATCTTGGCAAGCTCCGCCTCCCGGGTTCACGCCATTCTCCTGCCTCAGGCTCCAAGTAGCTGGGACTACAGGCACCCGCCACCACGCCCGGCTAATTTTTGGTATTTTTAGTAGAGACAGGGTTTCATCATGTTGGCCAGGATGGTCTTGATCTTTTTTTTTTTTTTTTGAGGCGGAGTCTCGCTCTGTCGCCCAGGCTGGAGTGCAGTGGTGCAATCTCGGCTCACTGCAAGCTCCGCCTCCTGGGTTCATGCCATTCTCCTGCCTCGTCCTCCCGAGTAGCTGGGACTACAGGCGCCCGCCACCACGCCCGGCTAATTTTTTGTATTTTTAGTAGAGAGGGGGTTTCACTGTGTTAGCTTGGATGGTCTCCATCTCCTGATCTCGTGATCTGCCCTCCTCGGCCTTCCAAAGTGCTAGGATTACAGGCGTGAGCCACCGCGCCCGGCTGCCAAATAGCATTTTTTAAAAAAGGTCTCACTCTGTCACCTGGGCTGGAGTATAGCAGCATGATCATAGCTCACTGCAGCCTCAAATGCCCGGGTCAGGCAATCCTTCCACCTCAGCCTCCCGAATACCTAGGACTATAGGTGTATGCCACCATACCTGGCTTATTCATTTTAAAAATATTTTGTAGAGACAGGATTTTGCTATGTTGCCCAGGCTGGTCAAAAACTCCAGGCCTCAAGCAATCCTCTCTCTTTGGCCTCCCAATGTGCTGAGATTATAGGCATGAGCCACTGCACCCGGCCAGTCAGTAGCATTTTTATTTTGAACTGTTCTGCTAATGAGAAGGTGGTACCCTGAATGAGGAAACATCATTATTCAATACCCTGGAAGGAGGATCTCTCAAGATGGGTGGGAGGAGAAGCAGTCTAATTGGATTGTTAAACTTCAGTCTCCTGTGAGTTTGAGACAGGCTTCTGAGGACAGACGACAATGGAGATACATTGACAAGGTAAAAGCCAAATTTAGAATTGTATCACCTGTGAGGCCTGTTGGTGGACAGGAAGCTGGATCTCTTTTGGAAAGCACTTTTCTATGAACCACATTGAATGCTTAATAGTGCTGGGACATTATTTAGAAATAATGCATATAGAATGAGATTTTTGTCCCTAACACTAAAAAGGACTCAAGCTTGGCTGACTTCTGGCTATTTGTTTCCCCACTCTGCAACTATAGTCCTGATTTGCTTGAATAATTTTTGGTATTTTGTGATGGAGGGTTGAGAAAAAAGTGGTGGGTGGGGGGCAGTGGGGAGGTGGTGTGGGGGGAAACGAGGTACAAGATAAAAACTGGATGAGTTTTATAGGGATGTTTAAGGAGATTAGCTGTAATCTGTGAGAAATATGGATTGGGTTGAAAAATAAGTAATTATTCTTAAAGGAATATGTGTCAACTTCATGGAATTTTTGAAAACACAAGTAAAATACTTGTTATTCTGAAATTATTGTGGTTGGATGAAATGCATTCTTTTAAATTCAGCACCTGTATGGATCAAGACTACATGGAACATAGCTCTAGGAAGGTTCTGCATATGTTTTATTGCTTATTATTCTAAATTATTTGCCCTAGAAGTTTTAAAATTGATATTTTGCTTGTCTAGCTCAGAGAAGCTTCAGTCATTAACTATTAACCCAACCTTTCCTGTTGGTTAGGATATCACATGTCAAATCAGATTGTTCTCCAGAGCCCCAGAGAATATACCCAGCTATTAATGGGTCATTTCTTGTGGATGTTCCTTCAGCATTTCAGACTCACGTGTTCTTAGCATTGTACTTTCCAACCCTTTCTCTCCTTTAGTGTTCCCAATCTCAGTGAATGGTACTATTTTATGCTCAGGTTTCTAAATCAAAACCATGGTGACTTCTTAACACTTCCTTCTCTGATATCGACCTCCCAATTTGCCTAAATATTTCTAAAATCTGCCCACTTATCTCTATCCCACTGCCATGACCTTGGATCAGACCACCATTACCTCTCACTTGGTAACTGATACAGCTTCGTAACTGGCTTCCCTATCTCCAGATCTTCCCTGACCCATACCTCCAGATGAAAATCATGCCTCTATTTGGTTGCATTTCTTTTCTTTTTTTTTTTTGTTTTGAGACAGAGTCTTGCTCTGTCGCCCAGGCTGGAGTGCAGTGGCGTGATCTCAGCTCACTGCAAGCTCTGCCTCCCGGGTTCACGCCATTCTCCTGCCTCAGCCTCCCAAAGAGCTGGGACTACAGGCGCCCCCCACTACGCCTGGGGAATTTTGTGTATTTTTAATAGAGACTGGGTTTCACAGTGCTAGTAAGGATGGTCTGGATCTCCTGACCTCGTGATCCACCCATCTCGGCCTCCCAAAGTGCTGGGATTACAGGCGTGAACCACCGCACCCGGCCTTGGTTGCATTTCTATTTGGATTATGCCTTTCTTATATAGTTCTCATTTAACATTTATTTTGAAGTTTCTTATTTGCTTTGTATGTATGTGTTTTATATTGATCATAGTCTTAAGGTTTTCTGAGACTTACATTTTAATATTTATTCTATTTAATTTTCGTCACTTTTTTTTTTTTTTTTTTTTAAAGCTACCAATCAATGCTTCTTACTACCCGCCATCCCCCTCTTCGACCAGAAACCTTCCCCAGGGAATTCTTGTTTAATTGGCTGGACTAGTTACATTGCTATCTCACAGGGCTCCCTTTTATGTCTTCCTGCGTTGGATACACAGTTGGTTGGATCCCATGTCTTCCTCTTTCTTGGTTTATTCCAGTAAGTGACGATCTAGGAAAGGGTGAATGTGAGATCCAATTTTGGAGTCTTTTCCTTTCTTAAAATATATTTATTCTGCTCCTCATACTGATACATAATTTGGCTAGCTATGAGATTCTATATTTAAAAATTTGATCCTTGAACTCGAAGAGCTTGTTCTCTAGTACTATATAGTTTTACTGACAAGATGTCTGTATTTCTCTCTGGAGACTTTTATGATCTGCTTTTTATTTTTTATGTTTTAAATTTTTAGAATGATTTTCCTAAGTTTGGGTCTTTGTTCATTTATATTACTTTGCATTTTATAGAACCATCCATTTTGTATTTGTTCTTTGGTATGGGCAAAGTGTATTGTTTTATTGGTCTGATTATTTTTCTGCTTCTTCTATTCTCTCTTCCCAAATCTATTATTTGTTGGATGTTGGATCTTCTGAATTGATCTTTTAAATCTCTTATTTTTCCATGTTTTCCATTTCTCTTTCTTTTTATTCCAATTTCCAGGAAACAAACTAGATGATATCTTCCTGTCCTTCTATTGAAATGTTGGTAATTTGGTTTTTCACTCAGTCTGATGCTCTCTCGCGTCATGTCAATGAAACCAAAGGCCCAGCTACAACCTTGGACTTCGTTCCAAACTTCTCCTGATCTACATTTTCTATTTGACCCCTGCTCTCTTGGCTTTCTCTTCAATTTGCAGTCCTTTTTATCACCTTTGTTTTTGTCACAGGAAATTCCTGAAAATTTTGTAAGCTACTATAAGACGACTCTTTAGCTCCAACAGGGACTTAGAACCGTATGTATTTTTATAAGCACTGCTACTATCATACACATTTGTTGTCAGCAGAAATAATCCTCTGTAAAGTTACTGCTATTGATCTTTTTACTAAAGTGACTCCTTTTACAGAAAGAAGAAACTTTTAGTAAATCAAATCAGGTTTCCTAATTTTTCTATTGCTGTGGGAACAGATTTTCTTAAGTAGTGTTTGGAGAAATAAGTGGGTACCTCTATTATGTGAAGTAAAAAGAGCAAGAGAAAATACTGGAAATTTTCATGGCCACTTTCTTTCTGACCCTGGGTTAATAATATGTAGCTTACAGAGTACACAGTTTTTCACTCTGTACTAAGCTCTAACAGAGCAGAGATCCTGTCTCTGAGCATGACGTTGGGTAATTCATTTCCATTCAAGGCTGTGTCAGAATAGTTATAATGAAATTGACTATATTAGCTTCATTGAGAGAAAAAGTCCACATCTTGTGATGTAGACACACTGTATAGATGAGAAAACAGACTCAGAGAAGTCTTTGCCGGAAGTTGCACATCTAGTAAATGTCATTGCCTTGCACACTCCTGTCTCTCTACCTCTCATAATCTTTATGCTCCCTGAAACAATCTCTCTTCCTTTTGCCATTTGAAGGCCCTAGCAGTAGGGCATAGTGATTAAAAGTCTGGGCTCTAAAGTCAGACAACCATGGATTCGAACTTTTGCCCCATTACTTAGCGACTTTGATCCAGTTAGTGACCCAATCCATCACTGTGACCTTGCAAAGTGATTGTAACCATCTAGATCCATTCTCCACTCTTTCCACCTTGCTCTCTGTCCCAGTAGTCTGACCTCTGTGCATTTTATCCACATGCTCCCTTGATCTGGGGCTTCTGGTTGATTTTAGCTAATAGGAAGTCTCAGCAGGAAATTAGAGCATGGGAAGAGAATGAGAATGGAGAGGCTTATTCCTCCACTCTTCCCTTCCATTTTTTGTAGGCTGCCTGCATCCATCTACAAAGAGGGATCCTGCCAGGTGCCCTCCCGACTTAGCTCTCTTTCTGGCTTCCGGTAATTATTCCTTTCCTTCTTCCAGGTTTGGGGATGACAATGGCCTCAACAAAATAAGAAGGAATAATGAAGCACCCTTTTATAAGCATTGCTACTATCATATATTTGTTGTCCGCAGGCCATAGAATGAGCAGTGCTTATAAAAATGTACTGCACTATTCCTTATGATTTAGTTACACCCTACCTACATTTTGGTAAATAGTCATTTTAATAAACTTCCCTCTAATTAACCTACTTTTAGGAAGCCATCTATTTCCTTTTGGAACCCCACAAATATATCATTATAAGTCTCAATTTTCTTTTCTATAAAGTGGGCATAAGAATATTATTTACCTCATAGATTTTTTGTGAAGATTAAATGGGATAATGGACCTAAAGCATTAGGCATAGTACATAGAAAGCGCTCGGTAAGTTTCAGCTGTTACTGTTAATAGTTGCGACATCAGTTTTCTCCCATTCTGTAGGTTGCCTGTTCACTCTGATGGTAGTTTCTTATGCTGTGCAGAAGCTCTTTAGTTTAATTAGATCCCATTTGTCAATTTTGGCTTTTGTTGCCATTGCTTTTTGTGTTTTAGTCATGAAGTCCTTGCCCATGACAATCTACTCACCTGATACAGGTCTAATATCCAGAATCTAGAAAGAACTTAAACAAATTTACAAGAAAAATTCAAACAACCCCATCAAAAAGTGGGCAAAAGATATGAACAGACACTTCTCAAAAGAAGACATTTATGCAGCCAACAGATACATGAAAAAATGCTCATCATCACTGTTAATCAGAGAAATGCAAATCAAAACCACAATGAGATACCACCCCACACCAGTTAGAATGGCAATCATTAAAAAGTCAGGAAACAACAGGTGCTGGAGAGGATGTGGAGAAATAGGAACACTTTTACACTGTTGGTGGGACTGTAAACTAGCTCAACCATTGTGGAAGACAGTGTGGTGATTCCTCAAGGAACTAGAAATACCATTTGACCCAGCCATCACATTACAGGGTATATACCCAAAGGATTATAAATCATGCTGCTATAAAGACACATGCACACATATGTTTACTGTGACACTGTTCACAATAGCAAAGGCTTGGAACCAACCCAAATGTCCATCAGTGATAGACTGGATAAAGAAAATGTGGCACATATACACCATGGAATACTATGCAGCCATAAAAAAGGATGAGTTCATGTCTTTTGTAGGGACATGGATGAAGCTGGAAACCATCATTCTGAGCAAACTATCGCAAGGACAGAAAACCAAGCACCACATGTTCTCACTCATAGGTGGGAACTGAAGAATGAGAACACTTGGACACAGGATGGGGAACATCACACACGGGGGCCAGTTGTGGGGTGGCGGGGAGTGGGGAGGGATAGCATTAGTAGATATACCTAATGTAAGTAACGAGTTAATGGGTGTAGCACACCAACATGGCACATGTATACATATGTAACAAGCCTGCACATTGTGCACACATACCCTAGAACTTAAAGTATAACAAAAAAATTAATAAATAAATAGTTGCAACATCATTCATCTTAAGATAAGGTCAGAATTAATCTACCATTGATTCTGATTACTTCAGAATTCTGTTTTTTATGCACTTTGATTTTTTCCTGAATTAGCCTGTGGTAAGAAATGTTTATTTCTCATTTTTTTGTCTTTTTCATGTCTTGACCTTTTAACTAATCAATACTTTTCTTAAAAGATGACTAGTAGGTAATAATAGAGGAGCATTTATTAATAGGCAGGCTGAGAGAGATTATGGATTAAATAGATATTGAGTTCCTATTGCTAATGTAACAGTCACACATACACACATACACACACACATACACACACACACACTGATAGCTTAATCCATCCATGGAGATAAGAACAGAAAATATATTTACAATAGAATAAATCCAAACTTGCTTAGAAGTGTGAAGTTCTGGCAGAAGTTAGTAAGATGAACTAGTTGACTTCAGCTTTCCTAATCTAATTCTATGATTGATTTTGATAGAAAAAGAAAGTAACAGACAGGATACCCAGGAGCAGGCTCAAAGTCACCAGTACCTAACACCATGAAGTTTTAGTCTGTGTTGATGTAACTTCAGAGCACAGTTTTGTACACGGAAGAGTTTAAAACATCTCGGGAACAGATGTAAAGGAACTCTTTTCATTTTTAGCAAGAAATGTGGTTACTGTTGGCCACCACAGTCAGAACCAGAGGACACCATGCTGGCTAACGGAAACCAGATGCTCTGGTAAAGAAAGCCATGGATAAATATGAATTATTTTCAGCTGAATGACCTTCAATTATCTCCCTTAACGTTTAGACCTGGTTCTCTGCCATAATCTTTCTTTGAGTACTTAGAGAAGAGACCAACAAAGGGGCACCATTATAGAGTGATTTATGGAGGACATGGACAAGGGTCATCTATGGAATGTGAGAGAAAACAGGAGGGGGAGGAGAAAAGAGGGAGAGGGTGCATGCAAGAGAGATTGAGAATAAACTCAAGATAAAAAATAAAAACATGGGAAATATAGTTATGTGGGTAGAGTCCTGGCTAGAAGCCAGGAATCCTGGGTGCCAGTCCTTCTTTTGGTATTAACTCATTGCAACAGGCTGAACCAATTCAAAATACATTTAGTGTGAATCCAGTCTCTTAGCTTCATTATGCCAAGATTCTCCCGCCATCAAACAATGGGGCTAGTTTTTGTAGATTTTCTAATTTCCAGGAATCCTATACGATTTGATAGTAAGATGATCTGTGTTTCTTCACCCCAGCTCTTTAATCCCAGTGTTGATAACTTTATCTCATATGTCATCCTAAGCCCAGAGTGAAACGTCTTGAAGATGCTGAGACTGAATAGTCATTTTTGTCTCCCCATCCCTTTTCCTGGAAATTCTTCTTGACCACCTTTCCATTTATTAAACCACTGTTTTTCAGCTTAATGACTTTATTTTGATAACTACTGCATGCCCTTAGGAAAAGTCAGTGGTGGTGGTGCCAGCAGGAACTATTTATAGTAAGCAAACTGTTTATGAAAAATGTAATCTTTAAGAGAAGACTTGCTTGTAGACTTACGTCATCTCTTTCATTGCATTTTGCTAAATTTTTCTCAACAGTTTCAACACCCACAAGAACATCTCTCTCTAGGTGTCTTACCAAACTCAGACTACTCATTGAGAAATTGAAATTCATCTCATTTCTTTTTTCCTGTCTCCTTGATTCTCCTTTACTTAAAAGCAATTTCTCTTTTTCTGATCCATTCATCTTAAAGGATCCACAAGTCTTCTAGAAATCTCTTTGGTAGAATTTGGTAGAATCTCTTCTTCTTCCTTATTAAGTTTACTGATTCTACTACAATATCTGTTTAAAAATCTGGGAAGATTTATTTTAGAGTTTGACTGAGGCCTCAGGCTAAGAGGAGCTCTGAAAAAATGAATAGTAGAGACAGATCCCAGCCATTTTCTCCTTCTCAACAAACATTTTTTCCATTAGTTCTCTCGTCTCTCTTCTAAATTATAATTTTCCCTCTGGTTTCTTTTTCCTAAACACACACACACACACGCACATACACACACACACACACACACACACACACACACACACACGCTTTTATTTCTTCTATCTGAAAAAAAAGACTATGTGAGTTTACTTGGACTGCCAAAGCAAAATGTCACAGACTGGATGGCTTAAACAACAAAAATTTTTTACTTACAGTTCTGGAGGCTAGAAGTCCTAGATCAAAGAGTTGACAGGTTCAGTTTCCCCTGAGGTCTGTCTCCTTGGCTTGTAGATGGCTGTCTTCTTACTGTGTTTTAGTCTTTCCTCTCTGTGTGTACATCTCTGTATGCCCTAATCTCCTCTTCTAATAAGGACACCAGTCAGATTGGATTAGGCCCACCCTAAGAACCTCATTTTAACTTAATTTCCCCTTTAAAGGCCATATCTCTAAATACAGTCATATTCCTAGGTACTAGGTTGCCATATGTACCTCCTGTGAATTTTGAGGGAAGACAATTCAGTCCATAATACAAAGCAACAACAACAAAAAAATCTAAAATTCACTTTTTACTCGACTTTTCTCTCCTACTGCCATATAATTTCCTGCTCGCCTTTACAAAAACAACTTCTTAAAAGAGTTGTATATGCTTGCTGTCTCTAGTATTTCCCTCTCATTCTGTCATAATTTCACTCCATTCAGCTTTTTACTTTCACGACTCCATGAAAACTACTCCAGTGGCCAAAGTCACTGATGACCTTGCTGATAAATCCAATGGTCATTCTCAGTGCTCATTTTATTTGATATAGCAACAACATTTGACACAGTTGATTATCCTTCTTCCTCAATACCCCCTGCTCCCTTGGCTTCCAGAACAACATACTTAGTTGATCCTCCTTTTGCCTTCCTGGTTACACTCAGTCTCTTTTGCTGGTTCCTCCTTTTTTCCCAGAACTATTAATATTGTAACAATCTGGATTCTCTTTTCTATCCACATTCGTTCCCTTGGTGAACTTATCCAGTCTCATAATTTTAACTATTGTGGGTATACTAGACTCCAAAATTTATCTCACTAGCTTTCTCTCTTAAATTTCAAATGTCTATGTATTATTTCCATATGCTCATAATATGTATAAAATTGAATTCCTAATCACCCTCCCCAAACCTGCCCCATTTATAATCTTCTCCACCTGAATTTTTGGCAGCTCTATCTTTCTGGTTGCTTAGACTAACAATATTGAGTCATCCTTGACTCCTCTCTTCTTTCATTCCATATCTTATTCACCATGAAATCCTGTTGGCTCTAGGGTCAGAATTGATTTGGAATCAGATCACTTCTCACTATCTCTGTTACTACTAATTTGAGCCAAGACAGTATCTTCCCTCACTTGGATTACTACACTTGACTCCAAAATCTCTGTGATTTCATATTTAGCAACCAGAGTGATGCTCTTAAAATACAAGTCAGATCATGTTACTTTTTGACCTGGAATCCTCCAGTCGCTTCACATACTACTCAATGAAAAAGTCTGTCTTTACAATGGCCAAAAGACACCTCATGATCCCACTCTTTGATCTCATCTTCTAATATTATCCCCCTCATTTACTTCATTAGCCATATTGGTCTCATTTTTTTTCTACAATAGAGCAAGAACATTCTACCTTAAGGCCTTTGGACTAGCATTTTCATCTGACGCATTTGTTTCTCAAATACCCACATGGATAGCTAGTCCTCTCTCTCAAGCCTTTGCTCAAATTACACCTTTTCAACCAGGCCTACTCTGATCTCCGTTTTAAAATTGTAAATTGCCTCAAACCCAACTCCATTTATGTGGTCCCTCTGACTGTTCTATTTTATCTATTAAATAGAACTCATTACCTTCTAATATAAGATACAATGTGCTTAAGTGTATAATACAGGCATACAATGTGTAATGATTACATCAGGGTAAATGGGATGTCTATCACCTTAAGCACTTATCATCTCTTCATGTTACAGTCCAATTATACTCAATTATACTCTTTTTAGTTATTTTAAAATGTACAATAATTATTGTTGACTGTAGTCACCCTTTTGTGCTATCAAATACTAGATCTTATTCATTCTATCTAACTATATTTTTGTAGCCACTAACCTTCTCTATTCCACTGACCCCCTGTATTAGTCTCTTCTCATGCTGTCAAGGCTTGGGGCTTGTACCCTCTGAGAACATGGCCTGAGCTTTACCTTGGCCATTTTAGACATGGCTGGAGTGCCCAGGATGAAGGGCACCATGTTCCCAGGCTGCATATAGCAGGGGAGCCCTGGAGCCAGCCCGGGAAATCAGTTTTCCTCCTAGGCCTCCAGGCCTGTGATGGGAGGGGCTGCTGCAAAGTTCTCTGAAATGCCCTGAAGGCATTTTTTCCCATTGTCTTGGCATTAGCATTTGGCTTTTCATTACTTATGTAAATTTCTGCTGCTGGCTTCAATTTCTTCCCAGAAAAATGGGTTTTTCTTTTCAACTGCATTGTCACACTGCAAATTTTTCAAACTTTTATGCTCTGCTTTCTCTTGAATGCTTTGCCACTTAGAAATCTCTTCCATCAGATACCCTGAATCATCTCTCTCAAGTTCAATGTTCCACAGATCTCTAGGGCAGGGGCAAAATCTTGACAGACTCTTTGCATAACAATTGTGACCTTTACTCCAGTTCCCAAGAAGTCCCTCATCTCCATCTGAGACCACCTCAGCCTGGACTTCCTTGTCAGCATTTTGGTCAAAGCCATTCAAAAAGTCCCTAGGAACGTCCAAACTTTTCCACATCTTCCTGTCTTCTGAGCCCTCCAAGTCTCTAGGAAGTTTTCAACTTCCCCACATTTTGCTGTCTTCTTCGAAGCCCTACAAATTGTTTCAACCTCTGCTCATTAGCCAGTTCCAAAGTTGCTTCCACATTTTTGGGTATCTTTAGAGCAGCACCCCATTATCTGGTATCAATTTAATGTATTAGTCCATTGTCACGCTGCTATGAAGAAATACCTGACACTGGATAATTTAATGAGGAAGGTGGTTTAATTGACCCACAGTTCCACAGGGCTGGGGGAGGCCTCAGGAAACTTACAATCATGGCAGAAGGGGAAGTAAACACCTCCTTCTTCACATTGTGGCAGCAAGGAGAAGTGCCAAGCAAAAGAGGAAAAGTCCCTTGTAAAACCATCAGATCTCATGAGAACTCACTCACTAACACAAGAAAAGCATGGCGGTAACTGGCCCCATGATTCAATTACCTCTCAGTGAGTCCCTCCCACCACATATGGGGATTATGGGAACCACAATTCAAGATGAGATTTTGGTGAGGACACAGCCAAACCCTATCACCCCCCTAACTACCCTTCCCAGTGTCTGGTAACCAGCCTTCTACTCTCTATCTCCATCAGTTCAATTGTTTTAATTTTTAGATCCAACAAATCAGTGAGAACATGCACATTTTGTCTTTCTGTACCTGGCTTTTTTCACTTAACAAAATATCCTCCAGTTCCATCCATATTGTTGTAAATGACAGGATCTCATTTTTTTGGATGGCTGAAATGTATTCCTTTGTGTGTGTGTGTGTGTGTATATATATATACACACACATATATGTATACACATATATATACACACACATATATACACATATATATACACACACATATATATACATATACACATATATATACATATATATACACACACACACATATATATATATATATACACGTATATATATACACCACATTTTCTTTATCCATTCATCTGTTGGTGGCCATTTAAGTTGCTTCCAAATCTTGGCTACTGTGAATAGTGCTGCAATAAATATGTGACTGCAGATATCTCTTTGACTTATTGATTTCATTTCTTTTGGATAAATAGTAGTGAAATTGCTGGGTCACATGGTAGTTCTATTTTTAGTTTTTTAAGGAACCTCCGTACTGTTCTCCATACTGGCTCTATTAAGTTACATTCCCACCATTGGTGTATGAGGGTTCCCCTTTCTTCAGATACTCACCAGTATTTGTTATTGCTTGTCTTTTGGATAAAAGCCATTTTAACTTGAATGAAATAATATCTCATTATAGTTTTGATTTGCATTTCTCTGATGATCAGTGATGTTGAGCACCTTTTTATATGCCTGTTTGCCATTTGTAGGTTTTCTTTTGAAAAAGTCTATTCAGATCTTTTGCTCATTTTTTTATCGCATTATTACATTTTTTCCTATTGAGTTGTTTGAGGTCCTTATATATTCTGGTTATTAATTCCTTGTCAGATGAGTAGTTTATAAATATTTTCTCCCATTCTGTAGGTTGTTTCTTCACTTTGTTGATTGTACCCTTGCTATGCAGAAACTTTTTAACTTGATGTGATCCTATTTGCCCATTTTTGCTTTTATTGCTGTGCTTTGGAGATATTACTCAAGAAAATTTTTCCCCAGACCAATGTCCTGAACAGCTTCCCCAGTGTTTCCTTGTAGTAGTACTCCTCTATTTAAGCAGAGAGAAGGAGCTCCCCCTGGAGCTGCAAGCTGTGCTGCCTGGGGTTGGGAACGGGTGATGCAAGAAAACTCTTAGCCATCTTGGCTGGTGTCTCAGTAGGACTGCATGCATCCTAAGTCCACTGGTTCTAAGCCCAGCACAGCACAAGGACTTACCCAGGAATTGCAGTACTTGTGGCCGAGGCAGCCTTTTAAGTCTATTTAAAACCCCAGCACACTTTAGCCCTCAGTGGTGGGGCTTGCCAGAAATCAGGTTCCCACTGCTGGGATGGGTGATTTCCCTCTGGCTAAGGTTGGTCTAAATGCTCTCTTCATGAGTGCTGGCTGAATTCTGCCCAATGTTGCTTTCTGTGACAGGACAGCACTGAGTTCCAATGCAAAGTACAACAATCATTGCACTCTCCCTCCTGCAAGCACACAGATTCTCAATCTGTGCCACAGGTCTGCTGCAGGAGAATGGGGGAAGGGTGGTGTCAGCAGTTCAAGACTCTTGCCTACTCTCTTCAGTGTCTCCTTGCTTGCTATGATGTTAAAATCAGGTACCATGATCACTCGCCTGATTTTTCGTTCTTATGAAGGAGCTTTCTTGTGTGGACAGTTATTCAATTTTGTGTTCCCATGGGAAGGATGATTGCTGAAGGCTTCTATTTGACCATCTTGTTTCACCTCCCTCCTTCCTAATTCTGTCATGAGACCCTATGTATGACTTAAGCATGCAAGCATCTTGCTCCTATGCTGTTTGTTCATACCTGACACTAAATTCCTTCAGGTGTCATTCCTCACCTCAGTCCCAATTCAAACCAGTCTCCCTTCTAATCTTTCATGGCTCATTCCTACATTGACTAAACAAGACAGCAGTATTTGTCACATTTAATGTTATTGCTGTGGTCTGGATATTCATGTCCCCTCAAAATTTCTATGTTGAAATCTTAACCCCCAAGGTGATGGTAGTAGGAGGTTGGCCTAACTGGGGGATGATTAGGCTCTGCCCTCATGAACGAGATTAGTGCCCTCATAAAAGAGGTTCTAGAGAGCTGCCTTGTACCTTCCATCATGTGAAGACACAGTGAGAAGGCACTATCTATGAACCAGAAGGCAGGCCTCACTAGACACCAAATCTGACAGCACCTTGATCTTGAACATCTCAGCCTTCAGATCTGTGAGAAATACATTTACCTTGTTTGTATGTCACTCAGTTTATGGTATTTTGTTACAGCAGCCTGAGTAGATCATGGCAAATATCAGAACATTATAGCAGTCACCTCCTTTTTGAAGATGTTTATTAAGTTTTGAACTGGTATTTATAATGACATCTAAATTTATCTCCCACTTCCAATCTTTATTCACCTTACTTTTATTGTGTCTAGATTAAGCTTCAAAAATACAGCTATGATCCTATCATACCTTGAGTAGCTCCCAAAAATGGCTGAATAAAGCCCAAATACTTTGGCTTAGTATTCCAGGCTGCTGTCTATAACCTAGCCACAGTCTACTCTTCAGCGTCATTTCTCACAATGTCCTCATGCATACCTTGAACTTTAGATGAAATGGAGTACTTGATGCTGATTAAACATAGCTAGTAAGTTTCCTACCTCTATGCTTTTCTTACAGTGTTAATTCCAAATGTAGTGTTCTTCATCCTTTATCTATCTCTTGAATTTCTTCTATCTCAGACTGAGCTTACATAACATCCCTTCTATGAAATTACCCCGAAGCATCCTTTAATGAAGACACATCTTCTTTCTTTAAATTACAACAGCACTCTATCTGAACTTCTCTTCCAGGTATAATTACTTCTGCCTTCTGATGTATTTGTATACATACTTGTCTTTTTTTCCCTTCCCGCACCCACCCACCCCACCACCCCAACCCACAGACTATAAGCTTTCTTTCACAAGGCTGAATTTTATTCATCTTGATGTGCCTCGCAGCTCTTAGCTTCATGCCTGGGACCTCAGAGACACTCAGTGATACTCAGTTAAAGTCTGTTTAATAGATGTTGAATCAGTTTCTAGTTTTCTCTGTTGGGCTGTATAATTCTGTACTAAGTCCTTTCCTCTTACAATATTCTACTCTTCTGTCACCTACTTCCTCTTCTTCTCTGGTCCTTTTTAGTTCTGACGTTACAATAGATCTTGTGCTTTAAGTTACTAATAAAAAAGGAGTATAAGTGAATTAGGAAATGTCTCAAATCACTATTTCTTCATGTGTGCACTTACCAAATTTGTCCATGTATTTTTAATGCAGAAATACAGGTTCTATTTATAGCGCTTATATTTTCATTGTGTGTTATACAGTTTTAAAGTGTTTTTATATTTATTTTCTCACATAATTGTCAAGGTCTAACTGGAAATTCTTGAGGCATATTAGAGACCAAAAGTACTAAGAACCAAACACCTTGGTTGATCCAGAATGGTTGTGTTTTAAAACATCCTCTCCTGGGCCGGGCGCAGTGGCTCACACCTGTAATCCCAGCACTTTGGGAGGCCAAGGCGGGCAGATCACCTGAGGTCAAGAGTTCGAGACCAGCCTGACAAACATGGAGAAACCTCATCTCTACTAAAAATACAAAATTAGCTAGGCTTGATGGCACATGCCTGTAATCCCAGCTACTTGGGAGGCTGAGGCAGGAGAATGAGGCAGGAGAATTGCTTGAACCCGGGAGGCGGAGTTTGCAGCTAGCCGAGATCATGCCTGGGCAACAACAGAGAAACTCCGTCTCAAAAAAAAAAAAAAAAATCCTCTACTGGTGCAAGACTATGTGTCTCAGTTTTGGCTTCAGATATTGTGTTTGGTATGATAAACAATCCCTATGCTTTGTTTCTTTCTTGTTCATTAGTACTTGGGGTCCTGAGTGAAGCAAGGAAAGGTGTTGATATTTCAAAATAAAACAGTAACTGGCTTTGCTGGTATATATTCATTTTGGTAGTCTTGTCTTTCCATCTGAAGAAAAATAACTGAGAATTGACTAACCAACCAGCACTTACTGAGCATCTACTCTGTACCTAGCCATGTGCTAACTTAGAAAGACCTTAAGGGATAAAACTAAATCTTATTTGTCCTTGTAATCACTCTCTCCCCTCCAATGGGCCAAGT
Organism: Gorilla gorilla gorilla; assembly: GCF_029281585.2. Lineage (NCBI taxonomy): Eukaryota > Metazoa > Chordata > Mammalia > Primates > Hominidae > Gorilla > Gorilla gorilla. The sequence continues at coordinate 86,496,263 of NC_073224.2, read as the reverse complement.
TTAATCTACTCATTAAAACATGTATTGACCCTGTGCTATGAACCAGGCACAGTGTTTAGACACTGGTATGGGAAGATAAATATGTCTGGTATCTGCTTTCAAGGAACCTATAATAAAGGAGGAGAAACAGTCAATGAAGCAAAATGATTACAATATATCATGGCAGGTTCTGCATCAAATATTTCTTAAGGATGTGATAGAAGCACTTAGAATGGCCAGCTCAAGTATCACTCCTGTTTAGAAGCTTTTTCTAGGTCTTAAAAAGGTTTAACAGAGACCCAATTTATGTTCGTTTAACAAAAGAATGATTATGAAAATTTAACCACAATAAAAGGCCAAAAGTAATAAAATGGCCAATGAATAGTAGAGGCAGTGAGTGTAGGACTTTGCAAGAAGATCATTTGGGATGGGTGGTTTGTGGGGAGTAGCACTGAATTCCCCAAACCTAATCTAAATGATGGCCCCAAGTGTATTGAGAGTAAATTCTTGGTCTGATTGCCCTATACAGAATTATAGGTCAGCTTCTGATGAAGAATGTTCTAATACATTCTTTAGAGTTAAAACCTTGATAATTGCCTGGATTGATTTTTGAGTATGTGATACGTTGATCCTCTGAACAGAAATTATATTAATATTCTATGCAGCTATGAAGCTTCCCTTGCTACTCTTTGTGGGAATTTGGGAAAGAAATCCTGAATGAGTGCGGAAGAAAGTCTGTAAAATGACCTACTTATGCTTTTTAAAAGGTAGTGAAATCCCTCTAACCAAAATATGAGTTCTTCACAGATAAGAAAGAAAGAGTTGGATTCTATTCTGTGTCATGTATCATAATCTGCTAGCTGTGGTCCAGCAGTTGAATATTTATTACCAGCAATGATGGGAGAGGTGAGAAGAGCCTAGTTTGATTCTCCAGATCTAAGGCTGTGTTTTGAACCACCACTTCGACAAACGCTTTGACTTAAAAGCACTGAGCCAGCTTGATTTGGAACTGTCACCACCAAGAGAGAAAATGTCTGGAATACTGCAGTGTCATTTCTGGGCAGTCTGTCTTTTATGACTTGTCATGCACTACTAAAGGGAGACAAGTGAATACTGTGTACATGAAATCATTAGTGCTGTCATAGTAGGCAGAAGAAAGACCACCAGGCAGAACACAAGACCACCCAACACAAAAAACATGAGCTCCCATCAGCAACATGGTTGAGACTATGTGCCCTTGACATTTGCTTTTCAGAATGTTGAGCCACCAAGCATGCTGTTGGATAATTATTGCTTTGTGATGATATTCAGCAACTCTCACAATATGGACCACCAGTTCTGGTTTGGGTTTCTTCTTTTTATTAGGACCATCTGAGAATGTCTGTGGTAGAGACTTTGGTGAATTTCATCCGTCCTGTGGCCAAAGGAATGAAAGGAAGAGCAACTTAGTTTGTTAATATGGAAGAATTCAGCAATAAAAAACCCATGACACATGTCTGGAAGAGGCTTCATTGAGGGATTTTTTTATTTTTCGAACAAAGCATTCTAAAATGTTTTACTAATGCTTATTAAAGTGCACTCTCTATGCAAATAGCCTTATAGTAATTAGTCTTATACTAATTTCAGAGCTGTAGTGATATATTTTTAATCCAACAAATGCTTCTTGTTGGTATTTCTATTTCACACAGACTGGGCTATCTCCTCATTGAAAAACAAGCCAAAACAAAATAAAGCATTTTTTTCCTAAAATAAGCTAATATGATTTTAAACAATCATAAGGTGTTTTATTTTTAAAATATTTTTGTAAAGCAAAAATTAGTTCAATCTCTTTCCTTTATTTCCCTTTGCCTCAGACTTTTTTTTTCTTGCCTTTATTTCATTTTATTTGACTTCTACTTCTTATATTGAATGTGTTGGTCAAATTTTTAAACTTGAATTTACCAATACTGCTTCTCATCTGACTTATTTATTTCCTGATGACAAATTTTTTGTTCAAGTTGTTTTTTTTTTTTTTGCTTTGCCATTGTTGTTGATACTTGCTTCTCTTGTACTCTTGTTCTTTCAGTAAACATTTTATTGAAGTTATTTAAAGATTTTCTCAGGCATGTAAAATCTATTAACCAACTACATATCTGTTTCACCTTTATGATTTCAATGCCTTTTAAATTCAACTTTTTTTTGAGGAGTTTCTATTCTCTCTGAAAATTTTGAATTCCGAAGAGAATGGATAATTAATCCTTAAATAAGTAACACATTATCTTAGTTTTCTTAAAGAAACTTCAGATTGCGGATCTTTAAATTGACTTAGCATGTTATGTTGTCACTGCTTATAAAATCTACCTTTAGTGGAAGCAAACAAGAATTACTTTAAAAACATATATAGAGAGGTTAGATTTTATACCTAGTGCACAAATCTCTTGATTCAAAACATTTGACAAAAATACCATATGTTGAAATTGAGTTATCTTCTGCTGAAGCCAATTCTCCAGCAGTGTCAGTAGTAGAACTGGGGTTCTTTACTATTCCAGTCTGTTGCTCTAGTAAGCAACATGGGTGTGTACAGGTGAGATTTTCATCCAGTTAACATTCATTCAGAGGGCTATATCTTCTAAAGCTTTCTAACTCAACAAGAGCAGAGTATGTAAGCATCCTAGACAGTGCACAACTACAAATATTTGATGAATAAATGGCAGGAGCTAAATATAACTAGAGAAAGCTGTAGAATAAAAAAGAGACAATCGTAAAAGGGCTAGATCTGGAAAAAAGCATTCATGAAGATCATGGATTTTAAAGCTCAGACTCCTGAATCATCTTTACTTATGCATAATCTGTTTTGGAACCCATTGTATATGCCACTATTTCCAGTAACTTATCCAAAATTGAGTTCCATCCTGGAATGTTGTGGTTTCCAAATACTAAATTGTTTACCAGATATAGAACAATACAGATTTTTCATCAACTTACCCAGGCCTCTTCTGACCACCATTTCCTTAGTATCCTGAAAAGAAATTCTGAGTTTCTCCTACTGGTATATAGGCTCTCAGGCTTATGTGAATTTGTCTTCTTTCTCACTCAGGGGATTTCTCTGCTTTCTCATGCCCTGCATCATTCTTTCATCCCTAGGGGCTGATCTGTCCATTTCCTGTGGGGTAGATGTTTGGCCCAAACGTGTGTAATTATGAAGTTTCCCTTGGGATCTGGGGTGGTGGGATGGGGATAGTTCTTGGTGCCTGGTGCACACAGTTTGTGTCTCGGGAGAAGAATCATAGAAAACAATTAACTGAGCATTTGTCAAAAATACTGGCACGTGCACATGTCTTTTAGCTCCCCAAAGATTTGCCTTCTGCTTTGCTAACCTCAGGATACTGGCCAGCCAGATGGAAAGACTGCCAAGCACATCCAGCTCATGTAGCCAGAAGGCCACTCCATTTGAGTATCTGGAAATCATTTTTTCGCTCACTTGGGAGGTTATGGGGCCTCTTTATTTCCTTAGAAACAAGGCCCACCCCAATGATCTCAAGAGCACATTGCAGCCTAGTCTCCACAAGTGAACAAGCTGTGAGAGCTGGAAATCTGCAGCTCCTCTCCTGCTCTCTTTATTGCAGTACATTCTTTTCCCAGCAACATAGGTTTATGGCCTCCCAAGACCCTTCTCACGAAAGGCACTAGAACGCAGTGTCAAGTTAAGATGAGTGATTAGGGAAATCTGTAGCTACTGAGAATGAGGTTCCCGGTTGAGTATCAGAAGCGACCACAGAAGGTGAAGGTTTGCCTCTTTTCTGTCTGTTGTCAGGAATAATGACGAGAAGCAGAAGGCATTGGTTTGCTTCTCAAATTCCCAGCTCTGCTTCTCACTGTTGCCAGTAATGATGCACTAGGTAGGAGACGAAACTTCCTTCTCATATCTCTTTCCTTGCTTTGGTGGTGGACTGGCCACATCTAGAAGGGAAAGAGAAGTGAAATTCCCTGAATGCAGATCGGTGGCCAAGGTCCTACCAAGGTCAGTCCTTGAGCAGGAGAGCTCCTTTACCTGCAGCCCCTCACCAGAATGTCTGCAAGGCAATGACACCGATGTGAAAATAAACCCCATCTTTCACTCTGCACTTCTCTTCTTCTTATCTCAGATTAAAATGTCCCCCCTTTTTAAAAACAATCAAGCAAATACAATAAAGATGAAAAAAGTGACTGACAAAAAGAAATTTAGAGGAAATAAATTTATACATGACTGTTCCTCCTCCCCACCCATTCCATTCCTTAAATTGGAAACAATACTTCAGTAATGGTCTTTCTAATACATAAATGTAACCATATCTCTTTCTTGCTTTAAAATCTTCAACTGTTATTTAGAGTTAAGTTAATGGTCTTTAGTATAATACTTCCCCACAACCACCCCAAACTCAAGCCATGCTGAATTATTGCAGTTCCTTAAATCATCAGGTCCTTTAGAGTTTCCACACCTGGACACACGCCACTCCCCATACTTGAGATGCCTTTGTTTCCCTGGTCTTTCAAAACTGCTGATTTAAAATGCCATTCAGATGTCCCTCTCATTTGCAAATCTTCTCCAACTCTACCAAGAATAGCACTTGCTGTCTTTGCACCACGGAATTGTGTGTGTATCTCTTTTATAACATTATATTATACTGGTTTTGTTGCTGTTGTTCACTTGCATGTCTGTCCTTGTGGACTGATTTCTTTGGGGACAGGGATTTTGTGTTGTTGTCGCATTAACCCCAAGGTTTCTGAATGACTGCAGTGTAGTAGATTCATTACACTGTTGCAGAATGAGTGGACAAAACTGGAAAATGTAACTAAAGTTTATATATATTTCCCCATTTTCCAAATTCCCACACCTTAAGAAAGATGCTTGTTCCTCGTTTTTCACATTTTGTTGAAGTAGTACAGTCTTTCATCTCTTCCCCTTATTCCCATCTTTATTTCTTAATTTTATCTTTTTTTGGAAAAGAAGGCATTTGGCACAGCATCCTTCTCTCTACTGTCACCATCATGGTTGCATTCTCCTATCAGACACCCAGAGACCTCAGCTCTTGTCAAGAAGCCCTCTCTCATGGCTGCAGTGCTCACTGGGGTCTGTGCTCCCTCTCATTCATTGCCCTCGAGGCCCACGAGTAAAGACCACTTCCCACTATGAGCAATCCCTTGGTTATTCTCCCTCCCTCCAAATGTGTACATAGTCCCTTCACTAAATGCTCTTTACCCTTTGAGTGAGCCATCTCTTTCCTGCCTCAACCCTGACTGACAGTCTGGTCAACAAATAATAATTGACTTACTATTTATTAATTAATCTCTTAATTTATAAACAAGAATGGGGATTTCTTCCACTTAGTTACATCATACCTACAATGATATCTGTAGGAGTCAGGAGCCAAAGTCTTGAAAATGTTTAGGGACCCCAGAGAAATATTCTCCATTGAAGTTGAAATTTGTATTTTCAGTCTTTCCTTTTACATATCTCTGTCCCACTCATGCAACAAACGTTTATTAATCACTGCTTTCTCTTCATTCTTATCTTTGATTTTTTATCTTTCCCCTTTTCTATGTGAGAATATTTTTAGAGCGTAAGTCAGAGAACTTCAACTACTGGCTATGTAATTGGGCAAGTCTCTGCATCTTGGTTTCCTTATCTATGAAATAGGGAGGATAATACCTCTCTTACAGAACCCACAGAGCTGGTGAGTAAATCAAATAAAACAATTGTATGTACAATCCATAATCACATTTACTACTTTTATTGTTTTTGCTGTTTTCATGTTTTTAGTTATTGATGTATTTCCTCCATAATGCTTCTTTTTTTTAATAAAATTTTTTCTTTCTGCTGTTTTAGGTTTTCTTTCCTTTCCGTGATATTCCTTTCATGCTCCTCTTCCACAAGTGCCACCTTCTTGACTAGTCTTTTGAAAATACCCTGCAAGATCCATTGGTCTATACCTCAGCTCCTTTGGGACTGTCCTATTCCTTTTTCTCTCTTGCCTTAGTGGCTTTCTTAAAAGCATGTTAAAAAAAAAAATTCCCCCTGTGGTAAAAGGATAAAAATTCTAGAGAAATGTAAACTTGTACCTAGACTGAGATAGATGTATAATTCTCCTTTGTTGAAATGGTTTGCTTTGTGTCCCCATCCAAATCTCATCTTGAATTATAATCCCATAATCCTCATGTGTCAAGGACAAGACCTGGTGGGAGGCGACTGGATCACAGGGGCAGTTTCCCCATGCTGTTCTTGTGATAGTGAGTGAATTCTCACAAGATCTGATAGTTCTGTAAGTGTTTAACATTTCCTCCTACACACAGTTTTTCTCTCTCCTGCCGCCTTGTAAAGAAGGTATCTGCTTCTCTTTCCGCCATGATTAAGTTTCCTGAGGCCTCCCAGCCAGGCAGAACTGTGAATCAATTAAACCTCCTCTGTTGATAAATTATCCAGACTTGGGTAGTATCTTTATAGCAGTGTGAGAATGGACTAATACATTTTTTGTGTGATTTTTGAGAATAAGTTTCATAGTGAATACCAGAAAGGTTTCTAGGGTTCAATTGATCACAGCCTGAATAGTCTCTTCATATGCTACTGTTGTAATTAGTGGTCCAATAACACCACCAAGGTATTGTCCCATTCCTCTTTCTATGTATTCTCATTTCTTATTCTTAATTGTATTTGCTTAGTATTTATTGAGCAGCTATTTTGTGCCAGACATTTGCTCAGTGCTGCGTTTTTAAGAAAGGCATTGTCTTCACTCCTGGCAAGTGTACAATCCAGTGGGGATAAAAATGAGCATGCTGGTAATTACAAGACATGTTAGGAGAAAACAAGAATGTGTTTTGGGTTGTTTTGTTCCCTGGTATATCCACAACATCAAGAGCAGTTTCTTGGACATAGCAGGTCCTTAATAAATATTGTTGAATTTATGAATGGATCTCGAGATTCAAAATGTTGAATAGGAGTTCATCAGTTAAAAAGAGTGGGATGAGGCATTGGAACAGGCAGAAGGGATGGCTCAGAGGCAAAATAAAGCATGATAGTTATGGGAAAGTGCAGGTTTCTGTTTAGCACGAGCTTTGTGTGGGAATGAGATTTGATAAGAATTGAGCTCAATAAATCAACATATCCCTTGATAATGACTACCACCTACTGTGTGTCTCCCACATATCAAGTACTTTATATACATTATCTTAAACCTTAAAGCTATGAAAAAAAGTATTATTCAGCCTCCTTTGCTCATTCAACTCAATTTCACCTAGACACAAGTGATGGCAGTATTCAAGAATAGCCATATACTTGATCCTGGCCCTACATTTCTTTGATGACTGATAAGATGATCAAACCCTGAAAGTTGAGTTCAACTGCCTCCAGGAAGAACAATACAGATTTTAGAAATGTTCTTTCAGCTGATATCACACTCTTATTATGTGGGAATAAATTTAAGAAGACGCTAGGTAGTAAATAATCTGGAGCTTTCAACTGTGGTGCAATGAGTTTTATTAAACAGTTGGATGCCAAATTTTAGTACAATGTGGAATAAGTAAACCAGAGGAAGTAGAACTGGAGCATAACTCTACTCAGAACAAAGAACTCTGAGAAAACACTATGCTGTCTGGTTAACCCATCAAAAGGTGTGAGTTTCGGAGTGGACTAGAGCAGAACCACAGAGATTATGACTATTTTAAATTCTAAGAACTTTCCAAATTAATGATTGGAAATTTATACTGAAGGCTATTGCTAAGTGGTCCTGAGAATCCTAGGCGTTTTGTGCTAGAGAAGATCTTACAGATATTTTACTGTAACTTCCTTGTTTTGTAGAGGTGGAAACTGAGGTCCAAGAAGTTCAAGGTCTCACAGCTGGCACTGAAGTCAGTGCTCTCTCCACTGCACTACATTGTCTCTGCAGAAGTTTTCAGTGTTGCTCTTCTATGAGATGGTATCTTTAATTAAATCATAGGATACACAGAATTTGCATCACTCTTGCTTAATATCTACTTTCCAGTCACTTTGTTGTTTATTTTTTAAAAGTTACTCTAACCTCCTTAAGGATGTGGAAAAACTCCGTGAAGGAAGCAGTGAATTCAGCACTAAAATAACAACTTTTTTCAATCATGACTTTATTGCCATTTCTGTTATTTTTATTAAAGAATCCCAAATCAAAATGATTTGTCCATATATGTGCTTTATTTATTTTGCAGCATGTGGCAAGTATTCATAAAATATTAGTTTAAGAAACCAAAAATGAGATAAATTGAGTTGCTGGCTTACCTTCAGGTCACATAGGAATCACGAGGATCCAGTTCTTAAGAATCTTAGTTGACACCAAAGATCATCATTACCCAGGGTCTCTCCTTGGAGGGGACTTGGTGCACTGAAAATGGAGATCATGAAGGCCTCAAAGAATACTTGGAGAATCCCCCAAGAAGCGTTGCAATAGTACTTTTCTTATAAAGTGTGAGCCTTTATAAGAGAACTTCATGAAACGACTGTTATGGTGCTTTATTCAGGGCTCTTTGCCATCATCATTGACAGTGAAGCTTTAATAGGAAAACAAAACAAACCAAAAACACCTGGGCTGATGAAAACAAATATGGAAGCATCTGGTACAGTATCTACCAGAGAGAAGATACTTATTACATCTTTATTGATGGAAAGAAGGAAGGAAAAAGGGGTAGGAGAGAAAGAAAAAATTGGCAGGACTTTTAAAAACAGATGATAGATACTAGAGGCTGAGAAGGGTGGGTGGGTGAAGCAGGGATGAAGAGAGGTAGGTTAACAGGTACAAACATATAGTTAGATAAAAGGTACAACTTCTATTGTTCAACAGCAGAGTAGAGTGACTATAGTTACAACAGTGTATTATGTATTTCAAAATAGCTAGAAGAGAGTAGCTTGAATTGTTCCCAACACATAGAAATAATAAATAATCAAAGTGATAAATACCTCAACTATCCCAACTTCATCATTATACAACCTATGCATGTAACAAAATATCACATCCACCTCCCTTAAAATATAAAATATTATGTATCAGTAAAAAGTAAAAATACAAAATTTAAAGCAGCGTTTAACACGTGAAATAACCAGCTAGCGTCATAATGACAGGATCAAATTCACAGATAACAATATTAACCTTAAATGTAAATGGGCTAAATGCCTCAATTAAAAGACACAGACTGGCAAATTGGATAATGTGTCAAGACCCATCAGTGTGCTGTATTCAGGAGACCCATCTCACATGCAAAGACACATTTAGGCTCAAAATAAAGGGATGGAGGAATATTTACCAAGAAAATGGAAAGCAAAAAAAGCAGGGGTTGTAATCCTAGTCTCTGACAAAACAGACTTTAAACCAACAAAGATCAAAAGAGACAAAGAAGGCCATTACATAATGGTAAAGGGATCAATGCAACAAGAAGAGCTAACTATCCTAAATATATATGCATCCAATACAGGAGCACCCAGATTCATAAAGCAAGTCCTGAGTGACCTACAAAGAGACTTAGACTCCCACACATTAATAATGGGAGACTTTAACACCCCACTGTCAACATTAGACAGATCAACGAGACAGAAAATCGACAAGGATACCCAGGAATTGAACTCAGCTCTGCACCAAGCGGACCTAATAGACATCTACGGAACTCTCCACTCCAAATCAACAGAATATACATTTTTTTCAGCACCACACCACACCTATTCCAAAATTGACCACATACTTGGAAGTAAAGCTCTCCTCAGCAAATGTAAAAGAACAGAAATTATAACAAACTATCTCTCAGACCACAGTGCAATCAAACTAGAACTCAGGATTAAGAAACTCACTCAAAACCACTCAACTACATGGAAACTGAACAACCTGCTCCTGAATGACTACTGGGTACATAATGAAATGAAGGCAGAAATAAAGATGTTCTTTGAAACCAACGAGAACAAAGACACAACATACCAGAATCTCTGGGATGCATTCAAAGCAGTGTGTAGAGGGAAATTTATAGCACTAAATGCCCACAAGAGAAAGCAGGAAAGATCCAAAATTGACACCCTAACATCACAATTAAAAGAACTAGAAAAGCAAGAGGAAACACATTCAAAAGCTAGCAGAAGGCAAGAAATAACTAAAATCAGAGCAGAACTGAAGGAAATAGAGACACAAAAAACCCTCCAAAAAATCAATGAATCCAGGAGCTGGTTTTCTGAAAGGATCAACAAAATAGATAGACCGCTAGCAAGACTAATAAAGAAAAAAAGAGAGAAGAATCAAATAGACGCAATAAAAAATGATAAAGGGGATATCACCACTGATCCCACAGAAATACAAACTACCAGCAGAGAATACTACAAACACCTCTACGCAAATAAACTAGAAAATCTAGAAGAAATGGATAAATTCCTCAACACATACACTCTCCCAAGACTAAACCAGGAAGAAGTTGAATCTCTGAATAGACCAATAACAGGATCTGAAATTGTGGCAAGAATCAATAGCTTACCAACAAAAAAGAGTCCAGGACCAGATGGATTCACAGCCGAATTCTACCAGAGGTACAAGGAGGAACTGGTACCATTCCTTCTGAAACTATTCCAATCAATAGAAAAAGAGGGAATCCTCCCTAACTCATTTTATGAGGCCAGCATCATTCTGATACCAAAGCCGGGCAGAGACACAACCAAAAGAAGAGAATTTTAGACCAATATCCTTGATGAACATTGATGCAAAAATCCTCGATAAAATACTGGCAAAACAAATCCAGCAGCACATCAAAAAGCTTATCCACCATGATCAAGTGGGCTTCATCCCTGGGATGCAAGGCTGGTTCAATATACGCAAATCAATAAATGTAATCCAGCATATAAACAGAGCCAAAGACAAAAACCACATGATTCTCTCAATAGATGCAGAAAAGGCCTTTGACAAAATTCAACAACACTTCATGCTAAAAACTCTCAATAAATTAGGTATTGATGGGACGTATTTCAAAATAATAAGAGCTATCTATGACAAACCCACAGCCAATATCATACTGAATGGGCCAAAACTGGAAGCATTCCCTTTGAAAACTGTCACAAGACAGGGATGCCCTCTCTCACCACTCCTATTCAACATAGTGTTGGAAGTTCTGGCCAGGGCAATCAGGCAGGAGAAGGAAATCAAGGGAATTCAATTAGGAAAAGAGGAAGTCAAATTGTCCCTGTTTGCAGATGACATGATTGTATATCTAGAAAACCCCATTGTCTCAGCCCAAAATCTCCTTAAGCTGATAAGCAACTTCAGCAAAGTCTCAGGATACAAAATCAATGTACAAAAATCACAAGCATTCTTATACACCAGCAACAGACAAACAGAGAGCCAAATCATGAGTGAACTCCCATTCACAATTGCTTCGAGAGAATAAAATACCTAGGAATCCAACTTACAAGGGATGTGAAGGACCTCTTCAAGGAGAACTACAAACCACTGCTCAGTGAAATAAAAGAGGATACAAACAAATGGAAGAATGTTCCATGCTTATGGGTAGGAAGAATCAATATCGTGAAAATGGCCATACTGCCCAAGGTAATTTACAGATTCAATGCCATCCCCATCAAGCTATCAATGTCTTTCTTCACAGAATTGGAAAAAACTATTTTAAAGTTCATATGGAACCAAAAAAGAGCCTGCATCGCCAAGTCAATCCTAAGCCAAAAGAACAAAGCTGTAGGCATCACACTACCTGACTCCAAACTATACTACAAGGCTACAGTAACCAAAACAGCATGGTACTGGTACCAAAACAGAGATATAGATCAGTGGAACAGAACAGAGCCCTCAGAAATAACGCCACATATCTACCACCATCTGATCTTTGACAAACCTGAGAAAAACAAGCAATGGGGAAAGTATTCCCTATTTAATAAATGGTGCTGGGAAAACTGGCTAGCCATACATAGAAAGCTGAAACTGGATCCCTTCCTTACACCTTATACAAAAATTAATTCAAGATGGATTAAAGACTTAAACCTTAGACCTAAAACCATAAAAACCCTAGAAGAAAACCTAGGCAATACCATTCAGGACATAGGCATGGGCAAGGACTTCATGTCTAAAACACCAAAAGCAATGGCAACAAAAGCCAAAATTGACAAATGGGATCTAATTAAACTAAAGAGCTTCTGCACAGCAAAAGAAACTACCATCAGAGTGAACAGGCAACCTACAGAATGGGAGAAAATTTTCACAACCTACTCATCTGACAAAGGGCTAATATCCAGAATCTACAATGAACTCAAACAAATTTACAAGAAAAAAACAAACAACCCCATCAAAAAGTGGGTGAAGGACATGAACAGACACTTCTGAAAAGAAGACATTTATGCAGCCAAAAGACACATGAAAAAATGCTCATCATCACTGGCCATCAGAGAAATGCAAATCAAAACCAGAATAAGATACCATCTCACACCAGTTAGAATGGCAATCATTAAAAAGTCAGGAAACAACAGGTGCTGGAGAGGATGTGGAGAAATAGGAACACTTTTACACTGTTGGTGGGACTCTAAATTAGTTCAACCATTGTGGAAGTCAGTGTGGCAATTCCTCAGGGATCTAGAACTAGAAATACCATTTGACCCAGCCATCCCATTACTGGGTATATACCCAAAGGACTATAAATCATGCTGCTATAAAGACACATGCACACATATGTTTATTGTGGCATTATTCACAATAGCAAAGACTCGGAACCAACCCAAATGTCCAACAATGATAGACTGGATTAAGAAAATGTGGCACATATACACCATGGAATACTATGCAGACATAAAAAATGATGAGTTCATGTCCTTTGTAGGGACATGGATGAAATTGGAAATCATCATTCTCAGTAAACTATCGCAAGAACAAAAAACCAAACACTGCATATTCTCACTCATAGGTGGGAATTGAACAATGAGATCACATGGACACAGGAAGGGGAACATCACGCTCTGGGGACTGTTGTGGGGTGGGGGGAGGGGGGAGGGATAGCATTGGGAGATATACCTAATGCTAGATGATGAGTTAGTGGGTGCAGCGCACCAGCATGGCACATGTATACATATGTAACTAACCTGCACAATGTGCACATGTACCCTAAAACTTAAAGTATAATAATAAAAGAAAAAAAAAAGAGAGACCAAAAAAAAAAAAGAAATTTTGTTAAATTACCAAGATGTTTTAATTTTTAATACTTATATGCTGGACACAATAATAAATGATAGGAATATCTTTCTGTGTTATATGGGGAAGAGCTAGAGATAAAGCAGGATATTTTCTCAGGGTCAGTTTCTAGAGCATACCTCTAATTCAAAACCCACAGCACCACCAGTTTCTTCCTCAGGAGGCCCTTTCTTTTCTTTTCTTTTCTTTTCTTTTCTTTTTGAGATGGAATCTCACTCTGTTGCCCAGGCTACATAAAAATGTAAACTTCTTCAGCCAAGTCCATTCAAGGCTCACCAAGGACTACCCTTTCTACCTTTGTGGACTTCTCTCTATGAAAAGCCCCTTGTGTAAGCCCAGGATTTGGATACCACCCTCCTATCCTGAAAATAACGATAGCAGTTGACATTTATTGAGGACTTACCATGTGCCAAGCAGTATTCTAAGTACTTCTCACATGTTATTTGCCAGGACAGCCTGTGACGTAGGTATTACCATTACTTTCATTTTACTGATAGGGAGCTTAGGCAGAGAGGTTAGAATTTGCTTACGTTGTACAGAATGGTAACTTGTACAGAATGGTAACTTAAAGGGCCAGGATTAAAACCCAGGCAGTCTGTCTCCAGAGCCCTCACTCTTAATTTCTTTATAAACATCCTGCCCCTTTCAGCCTTGCCCTAAGTCTCCCAAATAAATGAAGTCTCATGTGGGCACCTTCTTTCCCAGTTAATGAAAATATTCATGTCCTCTCTTTAAAAGACCACATGTGTTGCAGTTACTAGCAATGAGTGAGTCTTTGGCCATCCTCAAAGAGAGCCACAGTGTCTGCTTGATAAAAGCCACAATTTTCCTGACCTGCTCTGGGGCTGGCCCCCTCAAAGAAAATGCAGGCAGACACTTGGCAACTGGACTCTCCCAGACTCTCAAGCACAGAGCTGTGTTAGTGTTGGCAGTGGGGGACGGTTTGCTTCCTCCCCGTTTCGTGAACTGTCACATCAGCCTCTTTGATCCTCCCAGGGTCTCAAGTGTGCCAAGATCATTACTCCACGTTATTGCTCTGTTTCAGATAATTGCCAGAGAAAACGCTAAGGTCGGTAATGACCAAGGTAAGGAAATATCGCTCCCTGCACGGTATACCATTTATATATTGCATACTCAGAAAGGCTCCAGAGTGGAGGCATTGCTTATTTTTATTGTCCCAAAGCCATGAGGGGGAAAAAGGGGAATGAACAGAAATTGATACATCTGGAACAAGAGCCAGGCATGATTTACTCACATTTTTACCTGACCTGAAATTGCTTATTTAGAAAAAAGAAACATTATAAAGTCTCAGGAAAATGTCATGAATCAGAGCCAGCATGATTTCACATTGGGGCTTCATAAACTGTGTGTGTGTGTATGTTTTTTTTTTTTTTAAAGCAAAGAAACTGTCCAGGAAAATCAAATGAGCCAAAGGTAGCCCTGCCACCATGACCATCACCATAGCAACCGCGTAAGAGCATGATAGCACAGCACGAGAGCCCCACCGCTCAGGACTGCAAACGGATGGAAAACTGCTGGTTCATTAGAGGCCATTCTTACTATGAAAAGAGGATGGGCACTGACTTGGGAATGTAACAAACAAGAGACAGCAGACTTTCACTATTACGCTATTGCCTCAAAAATGAACTAATCATACACTACATCACTGAAACACACAACTACAGGAAGTCGGAAGAGAGAGGGAGGAAAAAGTTGATTAAAGCCTTGCATTCTACTTTAATAGTTCCCTTACTTCATGTGCTCTTAGCACTTTGTAAGCAATATGAACACAGTTTTGAAGCAATTAGATAATAAATGCTATTATTATAGCTATCAGCTGGAAGAGACTTTAGAGACCATCAATTTTTTTTTTAATTAACTGAATTCCAGGCTTTATTTGGTTTTCATCTGTTTTTTCATTAATGTCCTCTTTCTAGTCCGGGATTTTACCCAAGGTAGCACAATGCATTTAGTTGTCATCTCTCCCCAGTCTCCTCTGGTTTGTGACAGTTTCTCAGTCTTTCTTCTTTTTTCTCAGTCTTTCCTTTTTTTAAAAAAAAAAAAAAAAAGACCTTGGAAGTCCTGAGGAGTGCTGGCAGGGTATCCTGTAGAATGTTCTCCAATCTGAGTTTGTCTGATGTCTTTCTCATAATTAGACTGGTATTATGGGTTTCTGGGAAGAAGACCATAGAGGTGAAATGCCCTTCTCATCATATTCTATTGAGGGTATATGATAACCACATGACATCTCTGGGGATGTTAACCCTCATCACTTGGTTAATGTCATGTTGGCCATCTTTCTCCTGTAAAGGAGAAAAGTGTAAAGTTACTATTTTTCCCTTTCCCTATTCTATTGCTTGGGGTGGAGTCGTTAAGCCTAGTCTACTCTCAGGGTATGTGTAGAGGGGTGTCAAGTTTCACCTTTTTTTAGTGTGGGGACTAGTTACATATACTATTTGAATTCCTCTGTAAGAAAGATTTAACTTTTCTCTTCATTTTTAAAATTTAGTCATTTATTTATATTGGTATGCACTTATGTAGAGTCACAGATTGATTATCCCTAATCCAAAAATCCAAAATCTGAAATGCTCCAAAATCCCAAACTTTTGGAGCACTGACATGATGCCACAAGTAGAGAAGTCTACACCTGACTTCATGTGATGGGTTGCAGTCAAAATGCAGTCAAAACTTTGTTTCATGCACAAAATTATTTAAAATATTGTATAAAATTACCTTTAGGCTATGTATATAAAAAGCATAAATGCATTTCATGTTTACACTTGGGTCCCATCCCTAAAATATCTCATTATATATATGCAAATTTCCAAAAATCTGAGAAAGTCTGAAATTAGAAGAACTTCTGGTCTCAAGCATTTCAGATAAGGATAGCCAACTAGTATTTCATATTTTGGGTTATAATCTAATGCCATGTTATTTATTTTGTTGAACAAGTTACTTCAACTTTGGCCATTGGCAGTGCCTTTGGGTTGGCTTCTGATTTCCTTTGACATGCTCCCATCCATTTGTGTGTTGAGCACTTCCTTCCTTTTGGCACTACAAGATCCTCCAGTTTCTTCTATTTTACCTGCCTCAGCCCTCACATTAGGTATTTCTCCAAGGAACCCTGGTTCCTTTTATTCAAGAATGGTATTTAAAAACCAAAGAAACCATCAATTTTTAACTGCTTCATTGGTCAAATAAAGAAGCTGAGGTGCAGATGACAAAGCAAATTGCCTGATGCATCATCTGATATTGAGTTAGTGGCAGTCAGGGATTAGAAATCTGGGCCTGACCCCTAGTTTGATAGTGTTTTCAATACTCCAGCCTTTGCTATATATCTCTGCTTTTCCAGCCAGCTTGTGAGCTCCTTTGAGGTAGGAAGTATATTCTCTGCTCTTTGTAGAGTCTCCATTGTGCCTTATATAAAGCTGGGCACGGTGCATATAGTAAATGCATGAAGAGACTCTCTGCTGCATCCTATTTAGCCTCACTCTTCTCTGCTCAGGTCAGACCTTCATTCACTCTTGCTCTAGACTATTGCAGTTTCTACAAATACAGTGGTTTTCTTCTTTTCTGATCTATCCTACTCATTGTTGCAAAATAAAAGATGAAATTGCAGAGTTCTGAAAATCTCTTTCTCAACACCCATTTCATAAAGTTAAACTCACAACTCAAATTCATTCCCTTTTTCTGTTTATCTGAAATCATGTGTGGTTTCCTATGACTATATTAGCAAACACTGCTTCATCATATATTGCCCAGAAAAGAGGGACCCTCAGATATAACCTCCCTCAGCTTTCTCGTTTTCTATCACTAGTTCTATCTCTGTCTTCCACCAACCGTACATTTTTCATTTCTATTCCAGAATAAGTGTCCCTACTTCTTTCACAGGTTTTAACCAGTGTTAAACCTGACTTCTCTGAGATAGGGCTCCAGTGGTTATTATTTCTGAACCTTAAATTCCTACTCTTTCATTTTCTATTGGTGCATTCTGTTGAACACGTTTATAGGCTGAAATTTTCCTCATCCTAAATAAATAGACACATGAAAAATCTTCCCTAGCCCTTTCTTCTTTACATCATGCCATTTCTCCTTCCATTCATTTTTACATTACTCAAGAGAAGTCTCTACTCACAGCTTCTACTTTCCCACTAATTGCTAACTGACTTATCCTACCTGAATTTAGATTCCCCCACCTAATTAAGCCTTTACAGTATCCCTAAAGTGTTATGAATGATCTCTTAAAAGATTTTAATGACTCCATCAGTCATGGTCTAGTAGGAAATGGCACATTCAAAGGGTTTAATTTTATAAAGTGAATTTTGGTGAGGTGAAATAACCCGGTGGGAGGTTAAAGAATCCAAGCAGGGTGATGAGGTATCCAGAGATCAGCAAGAGCGGGAAGGCAAGTGGAGAAAGAAGTGTTACCAGAAATAAGCAAGAGCTGTAGCTGCCTGATATCAGCTGTGGTCTTAGTAGAGGAAAATCGGCTTCTGTCAAAACTATAGACCATCAGGGAGGGGGAGCAGAAGAAATTCCCTTACTTATCTTTGCTTTTACCCATGATGTCCTGTTGGTGTCTCCCATTGGTTAACCCTGGTTAACCCAATCTAAAGACAGAGGGCAGGAAGCTCAAGTAACACAGTTTGTAGAGGTCAGCCCTCTAGGGGGTTCAGGAGACAGATAAAGGATTGCGAGGGGCAAAGAGAATAACCAGCATAATTACTTATCTGATTTAACAACTGGGAAGATTTTTCTGCTCACTTTTTAAAGTTTTTCCTCCCTAATGCTATCTCCTGACATCTTTCAATAATGCATGGATTTAAAAGATAAATGAGCACCTGCTCTGTTGAGAGGGCTGTGTTAGACACTGAAGATTCAGTGGTGCAAAGAAAAGTGCTCTCCCTTCCTTCAGAAACCTTATGTTCTGAAAATTCCTTTTCAGTCTGCTCTACCAGCTCTTTCTCTGCCTTCCTGGTTTACAGTTGCCATTCTTCAAAATTCTCTCCTCATTTTATCCCCAGAGATTTTTGTTCTCTGGGATAAATAAACCCAATTTATCCCCAGAGATTTTTGTTCTCACATGTATGCGAGGACTTCCAAATCCACATTCTAAACTCAGCTTCCTTAGCTTATTAGAAAATAATTTAAGGTGCTCAATATGATGGCCTCAATCTTTTTCCTCTTATCTTATGGTCTCTTACATTCTCTGTACTCCTCCTTCCCATAAGAGGATCCAAGTCAGGGTTTTTGTTTTGTTATGTTTTAATCTGTTTTTGTTCATTGATGTATCATAAGTGCCTATAATAGTATCTGGCACATAATAGGTGCTCAATAAATATTTATCGAATAATGAATGAATTCCTTCCAGTGAAATCAGATTATTCTCTACTCCCTAACCATATGACCTTGCTTATTTCTGCACTTTTGCTCACATAAATTTTCTTACATCATTCTAGCATCTGTAATCCAATCTTCCTCCAAAATGCAACTTAAATATCTTTCCTATGAGCCCTTTAAGATACTGCCCAAATAGAATTAATCCATTCCCCTTCTGTATTGCCATTATATCTTGTTTATATTTCTGCTTCAGCACTACTATTATTTCATATATTATAGTTAAATGTATGTATTGCTTATCTCATCCTACAACATCACTAAAATTATCTAGGCTAAGTCATTTGTTGTCATTCCTTCTTCACATTTCCAAAGAGCCTGGAAAAGTGTTTTGTTGAATTTAAGAAGCTAAACATTAAGTCTCAGCCGAAATATATAAATTAACCTCTCTCGGTCATTTAAAGTGTTTAGTATCTGTCTCTATACATAATTAATGTGTGTCAGGAAAGTGAGGGCATATTGCACCTTTATTTTTGTAGTTCTGGAGAGATGTCAGGAGGTATAGCTGAAAAAACAATGTCAGATAGCACCAATTGGATACACCTTTAGTCTCTATAGTCAATGAGTCCTCAATTAGGGTGACTTTTTGAATCTTCAATACTGCAATGTCATACCAACCTATCTGGGCTCTGAAATTTATGTGATCCAGGCTCAATAAACTCAATTATATTGACAGGAAGTCACATTGATCCAGCTCCATACCCTCTGAAAACTGACTTTTGCAGAAAAAAAATTGTCCTAGAGTAGATATTTACAGAGATCCAGAATAAGTTTCTGCTAATTTGTAAATATTAGAAGTGTTCATCTAAGTCTGTATGGAGATAATTGAGGTTTGTTTGTATTGATTCAATTGGACCTATTTTTGAATCTATTTATCATACCCATGGGTGGAAGATCAACAGCCAAGTCCATGTTGGACTTTAGCAATCCTGGTCTGTGTCCCTTCTTTATTCCTCCCTAACATGTGGTGAAGATCGTGCTTCCATGTCCCTCTTTATATTTTTTGGTCTTGGCTCCTCCTGATCCACAGCAAGTGACTGTAAAGACTAGAACACATATGGAGTTTAAGAACTACTGCATGCAAATTAACTCCTCTGACTTCTATAATATAAAAATTTCTCACTTCTCCCAGGTTGTAATTAGTTAGAAATTAGTAGAACTGTACCTTCCCAAGGAAAACTGTAACCTTTCAACTAAAAAAAAAATTAGACTGTTGAAGAAACAAAGAGACTCTGATTTATTACTGGCCAGCTCTTTGCCAAACCCACTTATGTTCCTTCCTGGGCATGTAGTAAGAATATATTTTCCAGTCTCTATTAAATCCATGTCATGTGACTAGCTTTAACCAGTGTAATCTGAGCAGAAGCAATATGTACTACTGAAATATCTACCCTATAAAAATGTCCTATGCTTCAAACTCCGTGATTTTTCCCTTGAACAGTTTGATGCAAATGAACATGGTAACTTGAAGCCACATGTTGAGGATGACAACATCTTGGGTCCTTAAATCACCATGTAGAGGAGAACTGGCCAGTGATTAGGAAGACTTACTGTAGACTTTATGTAGTATATTTCTATTACTTTTGGCGTTACAGCAGCTGGTGTTAACGAAACAGAGGAAGAGTCAATGGAAGTGTTAAGAAAGAGAAGGATAGAATAAATTATGCAAAGATTTTAGTATAGGGTCATATATATTAGAGATTTGACGTAGTTGGAGTGGCTGCTCATACTAAGTTCCTATGGAAGGCAAGACAGCTTAGAAGTAATAAAGTGCAAACTGAACCTATATTAACTTTCTCTAGGCCTGATCGCTCATAGCCAGCAATGCGGGAGGGACAGTTTAGCATCACAAACAGACATTCGTGAGTCGAAGACTGAGCAGTGTAATCTAAATATGTACCTAGGAAAGAAATATTCCTCTAAAGGAAACAATTTCCTGAAATACATTGTCATCTCTTAATTCTAACCTTTTACATTATTGTGAAAAGCAGTTTAATTCATTCCAGTCACAGTGACTCAAACTTCCCTATTCATCTGCTTAAGGAAATCCACATTGGGAAGGTTATTCCAGCTCAAAGTGATGCACTGCCTCAGACTTTATGTCAAATCTCTACTTCCCAGGGGGCAGAAAAAATATCTTTTTGGTAACAGATTTATCCAGACTCTATGCAAGGATTCCAAAACATTTTGTGGTTGGATCTGGGTTCCATACTCTATACAACTTTCTTTTATCCCAACATAGTTTTTCAAAAGTGATGAGATTTAATTTTGGACATGACACTCATGTAAATTTTCATTATTCCCTTCACAAATGTACCTAGAGATCACTATTGCAAAAAAAAAAAAAAAAAAAAATTGGCAGAGAGACACTCAAGTTTTACCAGATATGTAAGTAGAAACTTTACAAAGTATTTTGAGATAAAACATGCTGAAATCAATATCATCCATGAGATAAAATGTAAAATCAACGTAGATTATTGACCACGATTTTTGGCCTTGTCTTCTAGAAAAGTAGGTACTTTTGCTTTTTGCTTAGTTACGCTGAGTAGCCTCGCATGGACAATCCTGGTTTATAATTCTTCCAATGTCAGAATCAGTTCCAGGCTAATGAAAAAAGCTACTAGCCAAGGCTTTCATGTGAACAATCTCCAAGCGTGCTGTATGTAGCATGGCCAAGAAAATGTGGTGACCATTTTCTGGAAAATCAGCATAATTTCTTTATGTGATCAAATAACTCATAGTGATTACTTTTGAATAGCTTGAATTTATTTATAAACTTCCTTCTGTACACTTAATTTAAGACATAGACCAGTGCAGGAATGCTAGTTAACAAATGCTGAAATTTGATTAACTGGAAGGGGAGTGGGAGCGGGGGTATTCAAGGAAGTTTTCATTTACATATTCAATAAACAGTCATCCAGCAATCTTGACACTGACGTGGCAGACATTTCTCAAGCCTTGGCATTCCATTCTTTTCTTCTAGATTTGTGGCAAGACATGAAATAATAATGATAAGAAGAAAACTGACATATGCCCACAAAGCACCAGGTGCCATGTTCAGTGTTTATCCCTTACATTAATTAATTTAAACACTTAAAGAATTCCAGAGTTACATACATAATGATAGAATTTAGTGTTTCAGCCTAGCCTTAGAAAGGATGCCAAAGCATAGAGTTTGATCATCTTAAACCTCACAATGACAGCTGGGATTTTTATTAAAATGTGTAGATAATTAGATGCCACAAAAGATCTGTTTTGAACCAAATGTGGTTGGTGCTTCAGGGTCATCTGGAATTTGGTGACCAAATACAATTATTATTGTCATCATTTATTTATAATATAACTCAGCATAGTGCCTACTATGACCAGGCACTGAAATAAGTATATTACTTTCTTATTTCATTTATCCCTTTCAACAACTATTTGGGGTAGATATGATATTTATTCCTATATTAAATTACTGGTTTAAGATTACATAACTAGTAACAGGCCGGTCTTAACTTAGGCAGCCTTAGGGTATCAACATAGAGTAATATTCAGTGACTGTATTCTAGAAAGTGTCTTTACATTGGTAAATTCAAAGCTTTGGAAATTCTTTTAACAGTAGGAAATGAAATAACTTAGCTATGTCTGTGTAAGTTTTATGAAAGATAAATATGGTCAGAAATAAGTAGGCCAGGGAAGCTTTACCCTTTTGCTTTATTTTTAGAATAAACACAAAATGAAATTCATGCACATTTCTCCTTTTTCTCAACTTAAAATATATATCTTTTAAATGGTTGGATAATATACTTACAGTTCTAGTAAACTGATATACTGTATAGTCTGTACACCTTTCTAATACAAAAATCTAGAAATGCTGGATAAAATATAGCAAACATTCTTTTGTAGTCATAGCTGAGAATGGGCAAGTGTCAGGTTCCAGACTCAAAAAGGAGACTGAAAACAAGTGGGGAAGGAAAAAATGGTGGAATGCGTGTATATGAGGTGTGTTTGTCATTAAACTACCGACATAGTTGCTTTCGGCCTTATAGACACAGATGGTGATGGCTTGAGAGTATGGAAGGCAGAGAGTTAGAACAAAGACCATCTACACAGATCCAGGATCTGAAAAGGTTGTATCTTTAATTAAAGTGTGAGATGGAAAAAAAAACCTACCTACCAATGATATATAGACATGGCAAGGAAGCTTGTATACCACTATCTGGGTTTTTAGAGGAGAATGAAAAGGATATCTCCTGATAATTTATAAATATGGTACTCTCTTTGGCAAGTGTTTGAGATTTAAAGTTGCATGGCCTACTTGATCTAGAAAACCCTAAGCTTAGAAAATAACAGTAAAATTGGCCTGTGTCTGGTAATACTCCTGGGTCATTGGGAGATGCAAACATTAAACTAATTTGGAATTTCACCCATAGGTACAAAAAATTGTCAGAGAAAAAAAAAATCTACCCCATTTAAAGGAAAGTTTCTGTTAAAAATTACAAAACATTCAGAAAAATAATCTGCCACGAGTGAAAGTTAGCAAATATGATAAAAAGCAAGGTAGGGATCTCCAAGAATTTGAGATAATTTGTTAACAATATGAATTTAAAATGATTATGCTAAAAGCATACAAAATGAAGTCAAATAAGTGAATAAGACATGAAAAGGAAATATTTTTAAAAAATAGTTTACTTCAAGAGTTTTTAAAAAGTTATTATAATTAAATATTCAGTAAATAGTTTAAATACTAGATCAGAAGTATCTGAAGAGAAACTGGTAAACATTAGAAATAAGAAAATTTCAAAAGAATTTGACACAGAATGAAAAATAATGAGACAAAAATTATGTATAAAAAATAAGTCAAGAAGAGTCATTTACTTGGTTGGAGTCTAGAAGTACAGAGTAAGGAAATGGTGAAGAGAAAATACAAAAGAGATGGTGTTTTTAAATTTTCTAGAATTAATTTAAAAATGAATCCTTTTATGTAAGATTCACAAAAATTTTAACAGGGGAATAAAAATAAATCTACACTTGTGAATGTTGTAGTGAATTTGCAGAATACCAAAGACCAAACCTTTGAAGCAACCAGATTGAGAAGATAGATTACCTATAAAGTAACAGCCATGGAAATGAGAAAAGACTATTTCATAACAACAATTGAGGACAAAAAACAATGCAACAATATTTTAAAGCACTGATGGAAAACAACTGTCTATCTAAAATTCTATATACTAGCTAAATTATCCATTTAAGAGTGAAAGCAAAATAAAAATATTTTCAGTCAAAAACAGAGAGAATTTATCATTCAGAGACTTCCACTAAAAAAAAAGTCTAAGACAGTGAGGTAATTGTGCAGGATTGACAAACAGACAAAGTAGTGGGGGAAAAAGTTTAGCTGTTTCATAAATAGAGCTTATAAAATTAGTCATCTATGTATGAAAATAAAATAAAATTAGTCTTACTTGTATTACACACAAAAATATATTCCAAAACATGAAAAATTTAAAAATGTTAGATTAAAATATGTCTTTGGATGGAAAAGAATTTACAAGACAAGACATTAAAGGCAAAAATTATAAAAGATTGATAAATGTAATTACATTAAAATAAAATATAAAGTGTAAAACCAATGGACAGAAGTTATTTGCAACACCTATAACCAATTGTATTCATCAGGATAGGCTAGGTTATGACATAACACAAAAATTTCAGTGGCTTATAACAATAAAAGTTTATATCTTGGTCATGCTACATGCCCACTGAGTCAGCAGTGGGCACTTTAATTTACACCGAGACCCAGGCTGATGGAGCACCCACATCTTGGTCATTGCTAAGACCATAAAAGAGGAAAATAAAAATTTCAAGGATTAACACTGGCAGTTAAATGTTCTAACCTAGAATTGACCTACGTCACTTCTATTCATAATTCATTTGGCAGAATTAGTCAGATGGATCCATCTATTCCCAAGGGAACCAGGACATTAAATCTTTATGTGCCAAAAAAGAAAGGAGAACTGAGTATCAGTAAGTAGCACTACTGACTGTCATACTGACAAAGTATTTGTATTCAGAATATATAATTAACTAATATAGATTAAAAAGAAAAAAATTAAAATTTAAGAGAAAAATGAGTGAAGGGCTTAAAAAAACAATTCACAGAAGCAAGAAACCAAAATGGCCATTAAACGTATTAAGAAAAGTTCAACCTGATTACAAACCAGGGAAATTACAATTACAAATAAGTAGATAATATTAAATGACCATCATACTGACCAAATTAATGTATGATAACACCAAATGATGGTGAAGATGTAGAGAAATAGAAACCCCAGCACATGACTGTAGAACTCTACATTGTTACAATGACCTTGAGAAGAAACTGCAACATTCATTTAAGTTGAACACATCAATATTCACAAAGACTAGGACTTGTGTCTCTCCTAGAGAGGCTCTCACACATATGTGCAAGGAGACAAGCTCTAGGATGATTGTTTTAGCTCAGTTTATAACATCAATAAAGCAAAACAACCTAACTATTCTGCATTAGGGAAATGTGAACTGTGTATACAATTGAGTAATGTATTGCAGTAATATAAACTATCTAATTAGATAAATGTCAACATAAATGAACCTGACATATGATACTGAAAACTCAAGTCACAATAAGATAGATTTTTACATTTACATCAAATACTTTTTCTTGCAAATTTTTTAAACATGGGAAAACACCACTACATCTTTGTTAAAGACACAGGGACATGTATGTGTACATATAGGAATGTATGTTTCATTATGTATATTAAGTACACAAGAATTATAAATATCATGTATAAAATAACGATTACCTTTGGGAGAACAAAAGAAAAGAACAAGTGGATTTCAGAATCATTTGAAATAGTTCACTTTTCAAAAAATAAAAGAAAGATCTAAAGCAAACATGGCCAAAAGTTAACATCTGTTTTATCTTGATGGTGGTATACTGGGAAATACAATATTTTCTGAACTTTTATGTATTTTTAAAATTTCATGATTACAAACTAAAAATGAAAGAAAAATAATAAATGCACTTATAATCAGGATGGAGCTTTGAAGTCACACTTTAAATTTCTTCTCTACTCCAAAGACTTAGCAGTGAAAGGTTTGTATTTGTGTATATTTAAAAGACATAGACGTGGTTAAAACAATAAAACAATGTTAAATATATCTGCTGATCTGATAAGGAATAAGGAGCAAAACAATAAGCAAGGGAAGAAGACAAGGGCCTGCCAGGCTTTGGAACTAGAAACGGTATGAAAGAAATTGAACTCCTGTGAGGTAATGGGGAACATAATATGTTCCACGGATGGCAAAGCATGAGAGCCAGGCTCACTGTGAGAAATAAGAGGCTGCACAAATCTTGTGGCAGACTAAAAACAAACCAAAATGCCCACAAGAAACAAAACAAATTCAAACTTTTATTCAAGATAAACTCACAAACTGAAATTCTAAAACACATGAAAAAACTCATATTTGCAGCCAACATATTCAGTAATCAAATGATGAATTATCTCTCAACTGCAGAGTCTGACTTACAATGGTTTGACTTACAATTTTTTGACTTCATGATGATGTGAAAGCAATACACATTCAGTAGAAATCATACTTTGAATCTTGAATTTTGATCTTTCCCTGGGCTAGCAATATGCAGTACAATACTCTCTTGTGTTGCTGGGCAGTGACAGTGAGTCACAGCTTCCAGGAAGCCGCAACATCACAAGGGTAAACAACCAATACTCTACAGTGTACCGTGTTGGCAGCACGTTTTGATATTGTGTTTTGTATTTTTGCATCCCATTGTGTCTACAAAATGCCCATCTATGTAAAGTATTCAACATTTTATTACAAAATAGGCTTTGTGTTAGATGATGTTGCCCAACTGTAGGCTGATGTAAGTGTTCTGAGCACGTTTAAGGTAGGATAGGCTGAGCTATGATGTTCAGTAGGTTAGGTGTATTAAATGTATTTTTGACCTAGGTTATTTTAAATTTATGATGAGTTTATTTGGGATGTAACCCTATCATAAGTCTAGAAACATCTGTAAATGAATATAATAGAGCAATGTAAAAATGATTTTTAAATAATATGTTTAAGATTCTCATATATCAAAAGACATAATAACCTTATAATATAGAACAACTAATCATGAAATAAAAACCAAGAGACATTACTGAAAGACAGCTGGGTAGAAAAAATAAGAAAATTGAATTATTGGAATTGAAAATATAATAATTAGACCAAAAATATCAAAAAGATGAGTAAATATCTCATATAAGGGTGCAAGAGAAAATTAGTGAATTGGAAGATACTATTCAGGAAATTTTCTCAATGTGGCACAGGAATAAATAAAGGATAAAATTAGATACCTCATTATTAAAACTTCTGAAGGTAGAAAATAACGAAAAGATGGAAAACAATGTTCAAAGGAATTCATATTCATAGAAAACTTTTTAGCCTTAAACAAGAGTCCCCAGATTTAAAGTGAATACCAAATGCTATGCAAGATAACTAGAAATAAATTCACATTCTAAACATATTGTAGTAAAACTTCAGACCATCAAAATATAAAGAAAAAAAATTGAGCAGAATGGACAGTTTATTTACCAAGGAATGACAGAACATCTAACAATAAGTTTCTCATTTGCAACAATATATGCAGAACACAAAGGAGTACAAACTTTGAGGTACTGTATTAACATCCCCTTCCAATTTATATATATATATATATATATATATATATATATATATATATATACACATACACACATATATGTATATATGAACTATTTTTCTTGAATGAGGAGGAAAATAAAAATAGTTTAGATATATAAAATAAAGTCTATTTGGCCACCCATAGATGTTTATTGAAAGAATTTTAAAGGGTAAACTTTATTAAAAGAAAATGTGAACCCAAAAGGGAAAAAAGGAAATGCATGCTTATTGCATAAAACTTGAAAATTAGAAAAAAGTAGAATAAAATAAGTTATCTATTAACCGTAACATCTGGAGATGTTCACATTTTATTTTCTTTCACTTTTAAAAATTTATCATTAGCTTTTGCATTTTTGTATATAATTATAGTAATCTTGCATATTAAAATTTGTGTACTGCTTTTTAAACCTCATATAACAATAATTTTCCTCTGTTATTATGCTAGTCTTGTAAATATAATTTTTGAAACATTCATAATCTTTCAAATTGCTTTTCTGGACATAGACTTTTAAATATGTAACTTACTTTGAAACAAGAATAAAAATTTCAAAAATAGTACAAAAAACTTTGATATATAAATATATCAACATTTGATATATATATATCCTATATATTTAATCACTACTATATATTTATTCAAGGCATAAGCACCCAAGCATGGTAAGTAGCTAATCTTGATTAAGAAAACATCAGTATACTCAAGATAAAAATCCAGAGCAAAGATTAAGCCTGGTTGAAAGTCCTAAAGATAAAGGGAGAAATAAAGAAAGTCTGATATTTTCTGCATAATTCTCACTTATTTGTGTATTTTTCTTCCCTGAGGTTTATTCACAACAATAAATAAAAGCCCAGAACTAAGAGAAACACTAGGTACCATTTAGTGCATCCCTTCCCTACATCTGACGGATGGGTAAACTGTTCTGAAAGTGGGGTAGACAGTGAGATCCTCCGCTTCTATGAACAGAGTTTTTCCCCAAAGAAAGCTGCCACGGCAGTTGACAGCCCAGTGACTTTGGTACTGGATCTTCCAAGATCAAAGCCCAACAAGGTCTCTTACCAGCTGTGTGACCTTGGACAGAGGCTCTAACTCTGAAGAGCTTTAGTTTCTTTGATTGTAAATGAAGCAAAGAATATATAACTAATGAGCTTAGTGAGATAATTAAATATGATAATATATATATGTGTTCCTTTTGTCTACCTAAGTATTTTATTCTTTTGCACCTATTATAAATGACATTGCTTTCTTAATTTTATTTTCAGAGTGTTCATTGGTAGTGTACAGAAATAAAATTGATTTTTAATATCAATCTTGTATCCTGCCGCATTGCTGAACTTGCTTATTTGTTCAAATAACTTTTTGTGGATTCCTTATGATTTTCTCTATACAAGATTATGTCATCTGCAAATAAAGGTAGTTCTACTTCTTTTTCTAATCTGATTGTCTTTCATTTCTTTTCTTGCATAATTGCCTTGGCTAGAACCTCCAACACAATATTGAGTTAAAATAGTGAGAATAGATACCCTCTTCTTCCTGATCTTAGAAGGAAAAGCATTCAGTCTCTCACCATTAGGTATGAGGATAGCTATAGTTTCTTTTTAAATACCTTTTATCCAGTTAACAAAAATTACCTTCTATTCCTAGTTTGTTGAGTGAATTTATCATAATGTTTTCTTGAATTTTGTCAGATGCTTTTTCTGATTCTACTGAAATGAACATGAAGTGTTTGTCGTTTATTACTATGGTGTTTTATACTATTTCCAGCTATTAAGTCAACCTTGCATGCCTAGCATGTATATGTACTTTAAAAATTTAAATAACACTGTATAATACCTTTGTGCATATAATATTTTTGGTATTGTGGACTATATCCTTAAGAAAGAGACTCTCAAGTGGAATTCCTGAATTATAATTAATTTATAAACATTTTAAAACTTTTATATATATGTATATATATATATATATTCATCAGGATAAATACCAGCAATATTTATACTGTTGCCTCAGGAGGTAACAAGTTTCCCCTTTTTTACCCAGGTGTTCAAATATATGTTAATAATATAGGGGCTCTTAAAGTTTTTTTTTTGTTTGTTTGAGACAGGCTGGAATACAGTAGCGTGATCTTGGCTCACAGCAACCTCTGCTTCCCAGGCTCAAGTGATTCTCCTGCCTCAGACTCCCAAGTAGCTGGGATTACAGGTGCACACCACTACCGCCTGACTAATTTTTGTATTTCTAGTACAGAGGGGGTTTCACCACGTTGGCCAGGCTTTTCTTGAACTCCTGACCTCAAATGATCCACCTGCCTCGGCCTCCCAAAGTGCTGGGATTACAGGCGTGAGCCACTGCACCTGGCTAAAGTTTTTTAAAATATAAACTTTGCTGACCTCTGTTAATTAACATATTTTACACACCTCAAATACTAAGAAGGATTCTGATGTAACAGTGGAAAATTCTGGAAGCCAGAAGATCACAACTGAAATAAATTTACTTACAGAATTGTTGCTTGGGTAGACAGCATGCTTTCGAAGCAGACACAACTGTGTTCAAATCTGAATTCTACCACTTATCAGGCATGAAAACTTCGTCAGTTTCTGTAACCACAATAAAACTCCATTTTATCGCCTTCATAACGGAAATTGTAACATTTTCTTATAGGGTCATTTTAAATGTGTATAGAGCACAGTATGGTGTCAGACATTAAAACTGCACAACATGTGGTAGTTATTTTCATTATTTCTTGAGGTAGTAGCTACATTTTTGCTTGGTAAAATTTCTAAATACTATCACAATTTTAAGAACAATAGGAAAATGACCATGTTTAAATTTTGTTTCCCTGACCATAAAAGGCACTGTTAACTCTCAAGAGAATCAGTGCAAAGATTTGATACCCAGGCTCCTCCAATATAAGTTCTCAGTTGAATGACAAATCCCTGAGTAGTTTGATAGCAACTTTGCAAATCTTATTGTTCCAACAATGTACATATTTTGGGCAAAATTTTGTGTTAGTAGGAATCAGTTTCTTTAAAGCACATAGAAACCTTGAGACATTAGTGAAAACAAGCAGTGGAATAGTAATAATAGCATATGTGTGTATATATGAAACTACATAAATATTTATAATACTATACATAATGATATATCTACATATACATAATTTCATTTACTCTTCACTCTGTGAGTTATTGTTATGAATTTCATTTTATGAATGAGGAAAATAAGGTTCAGAAACATTGAAGAAGTTGCCTAATATCACAGGAAAACTAGGAGGTAGTGCTGGGCTTGGTATCAGACTATGCTGCCCTCAGAGCCCACTGTACTACAATATCACTACATAATAATACTTCCCTTAAAACACATATTTCTTAGCTTCCTGGGAAGAACCAGAGGAAACAATTCTTTGGGAATAGTTGGGTCTTCTAGATGACAGCTTAAACAAAGAAAAACAAGAAAGAAAATAAACCCATTAGCAAAAATCACTGCCATTTAAACTTTTAAAATGTTAGTCTATTTTATAGAATTGGATAGAATTTTAAACATAAGTGGACAATAGACTTGAACATCTTTAAAATTGTCTTTAATGACTGAATTTAGTTACACTTATAACTGCAGGTAGGCACTTTCTGCTTCATGATGCTTCATCGTGAATATTTAGAGAGCTGCCCAGGGACTTGGAGGAGAACATCCAAAGTATTGATTATTTAGTGACATTAAATGTTTTGGAAGTCTTTCCCTTACATGTCAATATTACCCTTCTGTGGTTTTTATTAAACAGTATGTCTTAAAAGACCTTCAATCTGGCTAGAATACAGTTTACATTAAGTTGATTACATAATAAAACAAGCACTGCTGATTGCTTGTGTATGCCAAATGCTTTACTTATATTGTCTCATTAATCTTCACAACAATACTTAGAAGTAAGTACTACTGTCATGTACATTTTATATATGCGGCAAAGGAAGGGAGATAATTTGCCAGGAAGCATTAACTAAAAGGGATAGAACTTGAAGTTGAAACCAAATTTGGTTTGATTCCAAAGCCCTTGTTTTTAACTACTAGTTAATACTACCTCTTATAAGCATATAACATGACCTCGAGATATATACGACCTAATTGTTGCTTTCTCTGGATTTCCTTCAAGAAGCAAAAATTGGGTAGGTGAAGTTAGAATCTTTGAGGAGTCCCCATCTCTGCCAGAAATCTGAACCAATTGAGAAATAAAACAAAGTGGCAGATCAAATGGGGGCCAAACTATCACCTCCATTAATGGTAAAGCCAATATTAAAGTAGTAACTTAAATTGATGGGCAAGTGAACTTCCTAGTATTGAAACATAGACAGAGTTGGCTTTGTGGACATGCCTTCAGGTGGCATGGGGCCCCATGCTAAGAGTCCCACAGTTGGGATTAAATGTTCTGTGGTCACATTGTTAAAATTCTTAACAATTTTATCTTTGAATTTGTGTTTTGCAAGTGAAGTTCAATGTGACAAAGAACCATGCTCTGGGGCTTGGAGCCTTGTCTCATACCCAGCCTTTACTCCTGCCTCCTTGCCAGAATGAGTTCTCAGCTGACTGCTCCCAAGCCCCCGCCCACCTGTCTTCTCCTTCCTCACTCTATAACCACTGCCACCCTCTACCCAGGCAGGGGCCTAGATGTGAGCTTGGGAAGAATCAAGAGTGAGTGCATATATCCATGGCATCTTTTGGAGAGGCTTGGCAGTGGCTGTTCCCACCCTGAGCTGGCAGCAGCTTGGGTGCATGGTGGGTGACCAGCAGGAGGCCACATCTCAGGAGGGGCGAACCTCTCAAATCCCTCTCCATCGTTCCACCACTCCAGTCAAAACACTGAACATGACCCATTGCGGAGGTTTAAAGATTTTTGGGAGTAACCCATCTGCTGCGAGATAGGGCTGTGGGTTTGTAGAAAGGGGAGATTCTTGGATCAATTTTCTCAGGCTTCACCCCCGTCTAAGGCCTCGTGCATCAATCCAGTGACTGGTGAGAAGGGGAGACATTAGACCTAAGCTGTTGCTGTTTTCCTACTTACTATATCTCCAAGTTATTTCAACCATGCTTTATAGTTTTCCATGTACAGTGTACGAGTCATGCACTTTGTTGTTAAATTTATTCTTAAATATTTTATTCTTTTGTATCCTATTGCAAAGATAATGTTATCTTAATTTCATATCCATTTGTTCATTGCTACTGAATAGAAATATAATTGTTTGTATATCCTGAAACCGTGCTGAACTCATTTATTAGTTCTAATTGTTTTTTGGTGAGTTCCTTAGGATTGTCTACATACAAGGCCATGTAATCTGCAAATAGAGATGTTTTTACTTCTTTCTTTCCAGTCTGGTTGGCTTTTATTTTGTTTTATTGCCCAATTCCCTTGGCTAAAACCCCCATTACAATGTTGAAAGGAGTGGTGAGAGAAGCCATTCTTTGCTTATTTTCTGATCTTAAGGGCAAAACGTTAAGTCTTTCACCACTGAGAATGATGTTAGTTGTGTTGTTGTTTTTTTAATAGATGACCTTTATCAGGTTGAGAAAATGTCCTTTATTTCTAGTTTGCTAGCATTCTCTATTGCTAGTTGGAATGTTTAGCTCACCTGCCCAGCTTGAGGCACCCTCTAAGAAAAAGCCAATAAACACAAATTGAGAATTTTTGTGGTTTTGCATAGGAGTTAAATGCTCTGATATTTTTGATTAAAACTATTATTGCAGAATATGAAGATGAATGAAAAAATCATAGTTATAATTATTTAAAATTTTCAGTTTCCTTAGAATGACAATGAGTAGCAAACAAAAAGCACCATGACAAGTAGAGAGTGAAAGTGGAAAAAAGGAAAAGCTTCATGTCTTCCTTTAATGGCATATTTTTCCTGATCTTTAAACAAAGGAAGTCACATTTTCACCTTTCACTGGGCCCTGAAAATTAGACAGTTGGTCTTGACCCTAAAACTGTACCAACATATTCATTTGCAGCACTGGACTGGGACCAGTTTTCCTATTCTGCAGGAACAAAGCCAGTTCCCAGAGATAAAGAGATGAATACATGTACCCTGTGAACATTGCTCTTCTGAGAAGGAGAAAGGAAGAGACAGGGCTAAGCATCTCCAATTCTTCTCAAGAGCACCAATCAAGTGAGTTACTACTTCCTGCCCCCTCTACCGCCACCCTTCCAGGAGTGAGCCAAAAGATGGAGAGAGGCCACAAGTGTTGCATTAATGCATACCCTTTATGTAAGAGGAAACACCAGGAGCAGGAAATATGCATTTCCCCCAAATGGGGGAATTCTCACGGGATGAGATATGGGTCACAGATAAATATATATTGCGTGAAATGGAACCTCTTCAAATGAACCATCCTTGATTTAGCTGACTTTGGTGGAAGTAGCAAAAAGGTTCAGAGCCAAGTTAAGATATACAAATGAATATTTCCTTGTTTATAAAATAAATTTATCATTATTTTACTCACATTCAGTTGGCCCACCAAACTAATAAAAGAAAAAAATGAATAATATCTGAGATTTAATTAGGTCACTGGAATATTCATTCTCCAATTTAAGTCTGCTTATCGATACTGAAATCAATAAGCATAACTTGCTACAAGCTAGGAAGGAAACTCAATACCATCTAATTTTTGCAGAATATCATATTATAATGGGCAAAGTCATCACCAAATCTTTACAAGTAAAGCTATCATCAATGCAACTTTTCTAAAAGGAGGTTGAGTAGATAGTTCTTTGTTTAGATGTCTTTTGTCTCTCTCTGAAGCTCTCGTGGTGAAAAGAAGAGAGGTTCTTGAACCATTTCCTAGACCTAAGATTTAACTCTTGTCATCTTCTGCAATGTTTGACCTATTGCCTTTAAACCTGAAATGGTCCTATTTTCATTTATTTAAGGTATAAAATGCTACTTGGTTTTTATTCACTACTTCATTTGAATTTGTGGCAATCAAATGGTTTTCAATGATAATCACAATGCTTATGTTTTATACTAGGCTTTTTTTAAAATTAATGTGTTTTCCTACTGAAAAGTATTTTTATTTTCATTTTTAGTGAGTTACATCCTAATGCAAAATTAAAATGTTGTGATAAATGCAAACTTAATTTTTGGGGTGTTTTTAAAAATTTTTATTGTTATGTATATAATAGTTGTACTTCTGTGTGTATATAATAGTTGTACATATTTATGGGGTATATGTGAATCATTGATACAAACATACCATATGTAATGATCAAATCAGGGTAACTGATCCATCACCTCAGGCATTTACATTTTTTGTGTGTTAGGACCATTCCAATTCCACTTTTCTAGTTATTTTGAAATATACAAATAATTTGTTTTTAACTATAGTCACCTTATTATGCTACCAAACACTAGATCTTATTTCTTCTATTTAAAAAATAAAAATTATCTAAATGAATAACAATTGATAAAAGAAAACCAAAGGACTCCTTCTTCCTCTTACACTCCCATTAGCCTTGGGATATCCTTGCTGAAAACATACCTCAAGCCCCAGGAATCTAGATCTTAAATGAAAGGGCCTGAACCCAGCACCCTTATGGCAACTGGAACTTTCAAGCCTGAAGTCAGCAGAAAAATGGAGAATGAACTCACCTCTAAAGGCAACATGTACTGGGGCAAGCTGGGGTGTGGTCCTTATTCCATTTTCTCACTGGCTTGGGCAAGGCATTGATTCGTTATCTATAAAATGGTAAGATAATCACTTAACTTTTAGGATTATAGTTATTATTAAATGACATAATTTAAAAGTGTGCAATATTATAGTTAGCTTATGTTCAGTAATCAATAAATAATCGTTATTTTTATTTCCTCTGGAATGGAAGCAGAGAAAATAGAAGAGGAGAAAAGAGAAAAAAAAGAAGAAAACAATGAAAATAAAGAAGGAAAGCAATAGCAACAGAAAGGCTAGTGCTCAGGTGGAGGCTGCTGAGGAATTTCTCATGTGGACATTGCTACAGTGTGAATATGATTTGTCCTCACCAAATGTCATGTTGAGGCTTGGCCCCCAATGTCATGGTGTTGGGAGGTGATGCCTTTAAGAGGTAATTAGGTCCTTAAGTTGGATTAATGTCTTTATTTTGAGACCGGGTTAGTTCTCATGGGAATGGAGTAACTCCCTTGAGAATGGGCTGTTATTTGGCCAGGCTGCCTCTCCTGTTTGTTCTCTTTCACATGCTTGTTTCCCCTTTCACTTCTCCACCATGCTATGATGCAGCATGAGGCTCTCATTAGAAGCCACCAGATGTAGCTGATCAGTCTTGAACTTGCCAGCCTGCAGAACAGGGAGCTAAATAGACCTCTTTTCCTTACAAATTATCCAATCTCAGATATTCTATTATAGCAAAACAAAATAGACTAATACAGAAGTGAACAATGCTACAGATAGAGATTAGAAATGAACACTCTCCTTTCCAAAGTGCATTATCTTCCACTGGCTTCCCACCCTACTGCTAATCTGGAACACACAATATCGAGTGAGCAAAAAACAGAGGGTGTAGAAAGTGAAAGATATGAGTCAGTGAGCAAGGGAAAATATGAAACAAGGGAAGAAAGAGACGGCATAAATAAAATTTAAAAGTGTAGAGGAAAATGTAGGATAATAAAATAATTAAGAAAAGGTTAACTATTTTGGGTAGTAATACAGGTTAGCAGGCAAAGAACCACCAACTCTTTTTATTAATTCAAAAAAACAGGCAGATCTTAGTTCTGTTAGTTTTGACCTTTAAGTTTTGGGATTTTTTAAAGGTTTATGAGTAGGCTAAATCATGACAAATGCCTAATTTAAAATCGATTTAGCTGCCAATCCCCTCTCCTGTGAGAACCAGCTGCCAACTCTGCTCTAAGACAAATAAAAATACTTGGATTAATCCATTCAGCAACAGAAAAACATATCTCTTTTCTGGTACATTGGAAACAAAATAAATAAGCTCTGCTAAGAAGAGAGACCCATATAAAGGGAGAAGCCTTTTTAGGAAATTATTGGGTCAGGGTCTCCACTGCTGAAAGCCAGGGGGTACTGAAGGTAGCAATTCTTGATTGAAAACATGGTTCAAGCACTGGTCCAAGTGGGCTTTTTAGGGGTCACATGTCATGGACACTATTCCATATCAAATATTTTTTTTCCAGAAC
Source organism: Gorilla gorilla gorilla (assembly GCF_029281585.2). Lineage (NCBI taxonomy): Eukaryota > Metazoa > Chordata > Mammalia > Primates > Hominidae > Gorilla > Gorilla gorilla. The sequence continues at coordinate 86,459,805 of NC_073224.2, read as the reverse complement.
ACAGTTACCGGAAAGCTTTCTCATTCCAACCAATGTGTTAAAAAAAAAAAAGAAAGCAACCCCCTCCCCCCCAAAAAAAACACATGGTATACCCCTCTGATCCCATGCTAGCAGCCCTCCTGGGAACAGCTTACAAGATAAAAGAGCTTTGCAACAGAGCACTATTAACTCTCTCCCCTTTGTTGCTCTTCTCAGTGAGGCTCTTTACCGGGGTGCAAATGCCCTATTTTGTAGAAGAGAATTGACACTGTGCATAGCAAATACAAACAGCAAAGTTATTCTGACAAACTATGTAAGCCAATGTCCTCCTCTTTGATCCATTTTTTTGTGTGTGTGTGTGCCTAATTGTTCGCAGGCCAATAAAGCTCAGAGTCTGTGGCATTGGAAGAAAGAGGTGCAAGAAGCCTGCAAGTTTATGCTGTCAGGGGAGGATTTCTGGATTCCTAGCATTACAGGATTTGAATCCCCTGGCTGCTTTGGGAAAGTGTCCTGTTTGTGTTGGGGGAGTCCCAGGGCAGACTTCCATTACAGAAATTGAGAGATGTTGTTGCCTTAGGCTCCAGCACCTTTCCCAGGCTTGTTACATGCCATTCACTCATTCCTTCATTCAATAGATATTGATGAAACACCCCTGACTCAGAGCTGGGGAACATGTGAGGCCAGGGAAGGCAGTGTGCTAGGAGTTGTCTTAGGAGATGAAAAGGTCACTGACCCTGACCTTGAATAAGCAGAACTGTGTCATGGACATAAGTAATGCAGATATTAAAGTCAATGTTAGGACAATAAATTAGAGTCACTGTTAGAACAACATAATAATAAAGAAAAGGTTAACTGTTTGGGGAAATAATACAGACTAGCAGGCAAAGGCCCACCAACTGTCAGAAAGTTTTGAGTCCATGTCCTAGACCCTCCATTTTCTAATACCACCTTGGGCATGCCATTAACTTCCATGAGGTTCAGATACAGAGAACAATGCTCACCGCATAGGGTTATTATGAGCCTTAAATAAGATAATGCTTTACTTAGCACATTATTGTCTGTGTCATAGTAACTATTATTAGTATTTTGATAGTCTAATGTTAAAGCACATCTCTTTTCTTTCTTCAGACCCCTAAATTAAAATCAAGAAGTATAGCTGTTATTGCAGGGGATAATCCCATATTTAGTAAATATCTCCAGAAATCATTCTAAATAATGGAGTTGAGCCCAAGGCAACTTTGCCAAAGGGTCTTGATCTTTTAATGCCTGAAAGTGACTTATGTTCATTAAAAACTGCTTGTTGGCCGGGTGTGGTGGCTCATGCCTGTAATCCCAGAACTTTGAGAGGCTGAGGTGGGTGGATCACCTGAAGTCAGGAGTTCAAGACTAGCGTGGTCAACATGGTGAAACCCCGTCTCTATTAAAAATACAAAAAATAGCCAGGTGTGGTGGTGTGTGCCTGTAATCCCAGCTACTCTGGAGGCCGAGGTAGGAGAATCACTTGAGCCCTGGATGCAGAGGTTGCAATGAGCCGAGATTGTGCCATTGCACTCCAGCCTGGACAACAAGAGCGAAACTCATCTCAAAAAAAAAAACAAAAAACTGTCCTGTTTCCACCGTATTGCTTGGTGCTTTGTTAATATAAACTGATCTGCCGAGAGACTGATGCCCATTGTCTCCGAGAGAAGCCATGTGCCTCCACCCCAGCCCACTCTACCATGTTCAAGACTTTCCTTTCCAGACTATTTGAGAGCTGAGCATTAGTGAACCTCATTAAGCTGAAAGGAGATTTGAAGGTTATCAACTTAAGCCCTACTCCATTGCATGAGCCAAACCATGTAGCAAGTAAGAGACTCAGGTTGGCTGATAACATTTCCTCTGAAAGTCTCATATTTTTTCTTCTTCAAATTTTAGCTCAGAGTTTCAGGACCCCAGATTTTCACGGAATAGGCCGAGTGACATTGGAGAGACTACCTGTGAATGACCATTTAGTAAATGGGGAAAACAGTGATGCCATTTGGGGGCTTCTTGTGTTGATGATGGCTGAGCATCAGAGACTCTAGGATTGGTGAAGGGGATGATTGGCCAGCCTGCTGGCTTTTGGAATGAACTATGAAATGGTATGAAAGTGTCAAGAACCCCATTGCTTTCACCATCTGTACAGTATTACGATATATGCATTTGCTTTGTGTGTACTATTTGGAAATATATTTCTACATATGCATTTATGTAAGAGTGTTAGCAGTAACAGCCACAAAAAGGGTCCAAGAAGTAGTGATTGGAAGGCAAGGAGAGGCCACCAAACCATCTCCAAAGCCAAGATGTAGAAAGAGGATGAGGTACTTTTTCAAAATAATGAATAATAATAATAAGGGTAAAAATAACCAGCTACTACACTAAGAAGCAAAGGGTTAAGTGGTGTTGTTCATTGTCACATGATTCTGGGAAAGAGCTGAGCAGGAACTTCAGGGATCCAGGGATCGGGAGGAGGCACATCTTGCTTGCACATGTGGCCTCTACCACAAACACTTCAAAGTGCCTCCTCAGACCGACATAACATTCTGACGCCGACTGTAAATGCCCTTGACACGCAGAGTGGAAAATATCAAACACTCCAACAGTCCCCCAAATGCAGTGTCTCTGCACTGGGAAAGGCCTTAATGAGCCTGCAGTGAAGGGAGGGAGGGGGTTTTGAGGGTAGGGCTCAGAGCCAGAGAGAGAGGAGGAGGTGTAACGGGTGGTTCTGATTTAAAGCTTGTACTGATACATGCCGGCGTGTGCAACTGGGCTCAGGCCGCTGTGAATCTAAATGCCCTAGGACCTTGCAGAACAGCCCAAGCATCAATTCCAGGCCTTGCTGAGTCAAGACCCTACTGAGACTGTTTCCCCTTGCACATTCCAGAGCATATGACTCTTAAGTGGAAGAATTTCCCAGCCCATAGAGCTGTACTTTTTCTGCAAAGGAAACTTTGCACCCATTTTTCTCTTGCACGGTCCCCCTCTGTTCTTACTGATAACACTTTTCGATGCTGCCCTCTTTTTGGTAAATTTTAATGACAGAAAACTTAAGAAGCTCTTTCATCCCATGAAGGCCCCCTTGCATTTCTGTAAACAGGGAATCTTTCCATGGGGGTCTGTTTGTATCATCTCCCAGAAAACTCTCACAAACTGAGTCAGTAGGTTAGTCCAGACAATGTGGAAGCAAAGGGTGGGTCCCTGCTTAATATCTCATCTTCTTTCCCATCTATCATTGGACCCATGTGCTGGGTTGGTTCATTCATTCATTCTGTAATTCACTCACTACTTTTGAAACACTGGGCACATAAAATTCATAAAACATGTTTCTTATCCTTTGAAAATATCACGATATAATAGGGGAGAGGGACAAATAAAAATTAATTGCAAGCTAGTGTGTACTGTGCTACAGTAGAGGCCTGTTACAAAGTGCCAGGATCACAGGGGAGAAAGTGACTATGTCAGTTTTAGGCACTGGGAATCCTTCCCTTAGGAGACTATATTTAAGCTGGGCTTTGACTAATGGGTGGGATTTCACCAGGCAAAAGAAGCAGCCAACACAAAGATGTTGGAGAGAGCAAATCATGGTGACTTTGGGGAAGGATGAGTTTTGCGTGTTTGAGGTGGAGGATATGACAGCAACGGTGATAGACAAAGCTGGAAAGGCACAAAGTTAAGGGCACATATGCCAGGCTAGTGCCTTCATTACAAAGTCTAAAGAGTTTAATGTAGAGCTCTTATTCAACCATAGCTGTGTTTTAGAAGGGCACATTTAGTTTTTGAGTGAGAGACGATCAGGAAAGGGGAAAGGCAGGAGGCTTGCTGTGTGTGACAGGCTCTGTAAGTCTGAAGAACATAATTTGCACACCGAAAGAGGAATTAACTTCTATTTGTTCCCAGGTCTGCTAAACTCTCCTGCTACTGCTGCTCCCAACTCCTTAAAGACATAGCATCTAAATTAATAGTGTTCTCAAGGCATTCCTTTGGCCTCTGTTTTAGTCTTTCCAGATCATGTGTTCTAGGAGAGAGAACTTCGGGAAGTCATCAAAACCACTGGTTCATTATAGAGCTACACCCCAGGGGGAGTATGGAGGATGAAGTCCAGCCCCAGGAGAGCATGAACACATTCTTACATAAATATGGAGCAAATGGGAAATTTTAGCCAGAAAAATGTACTGACTTAAAATGCATTCTGTTACTAAGCTTATATCAAATAGGCCCAAGGGGACCTGTCAGAAAATTTCTTGCAAATTATGTTTATGTGTTTTTAGATGGTGTTTGGGTGGTTACAGTTCTTCTAGTATAGTAACCTGGGAACAGTAGATAAATGACTAATAAAAAATGGTAATGGAATCCCTTGTGTTGGTTTCTAAAGTTTTTACCTCTTCAGGGAATAAAGAGGAATTAACCCATGAGCAGGAAGGGTTCTGGAAGAAAAGAAGCAGTTGTCAGTGTTGTTGTTTTGTTTGTTTGTTTGTTAGTTTTACAAAATTTTAATTGTCACTGCTGGAGAAAAGACCCCAGAATGAAAGGATTAATTTGCTTGATGAACCCCAGCAGATTTTACGTAATTTAAAACAAACTAGTGGGACCTGCTCTAAAAATATTACATCTTGTTTCTCCCCACAGAAAGACTGTAGGTAGTCAAAAGTGATTGCTTCATCTGGAATATTGGCTCTGATTAAAAATCTTTAGACAGGACTCAGTTATTTGTTACTGGAAACTTACATAGCTTGGCCTGCATGCACTGACCATATTGAACATACACTTTTGATCTATCCATCTATCTAACCATGTCTACCATTTATAGAATACCAAGCAGTGTGCTGAGATCTTCATATGCATTGTGTTATATTAGCCAGTCTTACAACAACCCCATAAGATCAGTCCTACTATTAGCCCCATTTTACATGTGAGGAAATTGAAGGCTCAGAAGGATTAAGTTAACTTGCACTAAGTTAACTTGAAGCAACCAAGGAGTACAAATGAGATCCCAATCCAGATCTGACTCCATTACACTATATAACTCACTGATATTTCTAAAGAAGGACACTAAAAGCTGTTACCTGAGTATGAGGGCAGAGAAAGGGGATTGGATTTGGTTTAACATAATCAAGTAGCTTGGGTGATTGAGGGGTAGAACCAAAAACTCATCTCCCTTGTCTTTGGTCTGGGCTTTGCTTTTGACCCTCTAGAGTGTAGGAAGCAGGGGACTGTTATCCCTGTGCCTGGAGTTGAGTCTCCAGGTCATCTTGCAGAGCTGGACAAAATCACCACTGCAGCAAGCCCAAGGTCTGAAAGCAATTATGCTAGGCCTAAAAATAAATGAGCTGCAAGTAAAACACAATTTAATAATGTCTAATTTATAAATTCCCCCTGCTTTTACAAAGACACCCAGCTCTTACATGTGGAAGTTCTGTGTTTTAGTGAAGGGAAGTGAATTACAAGGATTTTATTCCTCAAAGAAGCTGCCCCTGCCAGACAACCTTTCTGTGAGCTCATTGCACAGGCAGTCTGCCCTTGTGCACTTGGCATCTTGCTCGTCTCTTAATTTAAATGGTCCAGGTGGGCAAGCAGAGCTCCTTGAGGCCCTCCTTGCTCTCTGCCACTGAGGCAAGAGAACAGCTTTACTGCAGTTCCCCTCTCTCAGCTCCCACTCCTGAGAAGATAAGAGGAAAAAATAAAAGCATAAATTTGGTTTTGGTGAGCATCTTCATGTGGCAACCAGCCTTGCAAGGAGCCTGAGTAAATGTTCTGCTTCCTCCTGCACATGAGCTAACAGGCTTGAAAGCCTGGAAGAAATAATTCCCAGGTTGCAAAACAGTAGGATGACAGGTGATCTTGTTCCTCATTTGGTTCTAACAGAGATCATGAGTCCAGCCAAAGCATTTCAAGTCTTTGTCACCCTTTGAATGGAAGCAGCAGGTCCCTTGAAATGGTGTAATATCAATGTTTTGGATTGGAATAGAAAATTGAGATGCAAGAGGACATGATTATCTGGATGTGCTAAAGGCACCTCATCATTTCCCTACAAAAACATTCCCTTGCCCATATCTTTTATCAGTGAATGGGTCCATCACATACCTAGGCACCCACGTTGGCACCCTACATTCTTCTTTTCAACCTCATCTTCCAGTAAGTCTTGTTGTTTTTCTCCTGAATGTCTCTTTTCTCTATCTTCTTCTTTTCACATTGTCAACTGTCCAAATCCTCTTAATTAATCTCCCCGTCCCGCACCCATCCTCCACACTGCTAGCAGAGTGATGCTTGTAATCAAGGAATAATAATTATCATTACAGCTAACATTTTATCTGGGCTTACTAGGTGCCAGACGCCATGCTAATAACTTTGCCTCTATCCTTTTATTTACTTTGATAACATCACATCCTGCTGTGCAGTTTTTAATGATTCCTTTTACCAGAAGAATAAAATTGTAATTCTTTAATACAGTGTCATGATCTGGCCCACTCCTTACTGTGATTCATCTGCTGCCACTGTCACCCTTTCACTTGGCATCTGCTTGATCAGGCACTACTCACAGCTCCCTTCACACGCTCTCATTTTCTGTGTTTTTAGACTTGCTGGCTCTTGTCCTCTACCTGCACACCCCCCCCACCCCAACTTTTAACCTCTTTTACAGGATCACTTTCTTAGATGAGACAGTTTCACCACTGAACACGTTGGAGAATAGTAAGATCTATATTCTGGAACTTTACTACTAAACTTCATTGCCACAAATTAGTGCCCTCAACAGACTATGAATTCTACATTCAAACAATCTATGTCAAAAGGAAGGCTTTAGATCACCATTACAAAACCCAAATCACAATTTTTTCCAACAATCAATATTTAACCAGCCAATCTGGTGGTTGGGCTTGTGAAAACACAGTCCTTAAGTGGCAAATTTTGCAACCAGATTCTCTTGAGGACAGGGCTCTTTGCCTATTTTGTTTCATGCTTTCTTCCCACTTTCTAGGACTAAACCTGGCATATTTTAGGCACTTGAATATTTGTTTTGTTGATATGAAGAGACACGTTTTTGGCTATAACAAACATTTGGATATGTACACTTAATTTTTCCCCATGTTTTATTTTTCATTTTTGATGATGATGAGAGTGTAAACATTTCTTAAAAAAAGCAATTTAGCAATATGTATCAAGACCCTAAAATAATGTATATCCTTTGTGGCAGAGACTGCAAACTGCCTACCCAATATCTATTTCCCTTTTCTTTACTAAGAGAAAGAAGTACTTCTTTACTACAGAAAACCTTTATTTATTGAGATGAAAAGGTGTCCAGCTAAACTTCTACATTTCCCAGCCTCCTTGCACCTAGGTGTGGCCATGTAACTAAGTTTCTATGGCTAGCGAGATGTAAGTGAAATTCTGTGGGAGGCTTCCAGGAAGTCTCCTTAGAAGGTGGACAGAACACTGATGAAATCCCCTTTGCTTCCCTGTCCTTCCTGAAGTCTAAAACTAAGGTTAGACTGCAGAATCTTCTACAGCCATCTTAGACTCATTGAGTCAAAAAGAGTTTATTAGAGGCTGTTGGAAATATACAGAATTTCTAAATGGTCCATGGAACTTACCAAGCTGGGGAGTACTGGCCAAGGACAGCATCCAGGGGAAATGATGTTCTGAGGCACATCCCTCTGTCATGGCCTGGTTGCTCACCACTTGGCACTTGTGACAGGAGAATGTCAGCTCCTCTTAAAGAATCCAGGCTCCTCCTCCTTGACACCATCCTTTCCAGAGGATCTCGCCTTTCTCTACTTGACTACCCCCTCCCCGTGCTCCCTTCTGCCTCCAAGTCTTGCAGCAGTGTGTGTGCATGGAGGAAATCAAATCCCCTTAGAAACTGGAGCTACCAGGAGACCTGGAAAGCATTATTCTCCTTTCTGCTTTTCCAGTCTCTGAAGTACAGGAAGACACATGCAAAGGGGACTGAAGCAGGTGTTGAAGAGCCAGTATGAGGTACTTCCCACTCTCTCAACTCAACGTCATCTGCAGTTCTTTGTGTCAGGGCTGTCATTGTTCAGAATCAGCAGGGATATCCAGCAGCAGGAATAAATAGTGAGGTTTGTTTCATGCATGTTATGCCGAGGGAGAAAAAGTTATAGAGCCCAGGAAAGAGACGCTATAGAATCACACTTGGCATTTAGAAGACCTCAAAAATGACAGGAAATACCAACTACCAGCTAGGTATAATCAATTCAATAATTCTGGGGAATAACAACGGCCTCCTAGCTGGGCTCCTGCTCTGACCATTGTTCCCTTCTCTGCACAATAATCAAAGTGATTGTGATAAAACTCAAGGCACATCAAATTTCTCTTCTGCTCAAAACTCCCCAAAGTCATCCCTTCTCAGGTAGAGAGAAGCCACAATCTGCACTCTCCTTGCTCCCTTCTGGACCTCATCTCCCACTTCCTCCCAGTGTGCTTCCTCTTGGTCACTCCAGCCTTTGTTTCTCTACTGTTCCAAGTACACTCCTACTCCGGCCTTTGCTTTGCCACTTTGCCTGGAATACTCTCCCCAGGTATCTGTGTGGGATTTTCCTAGGTGACACTTTTTAGGGAGGCCTTCACTGGCTTCCCATCCCTTATTTAGCCTCCCCTGCCCACCAACTTTCTACCTCTGTTCCTCGTTATTTTTTTCTTTGCACTCATTGCCTCCAATGTACCATATTTTTCAGACATTTGTCTTATTTACAGATCATCTCTTCCCATCTCCTAGAATATAAGCCCAATGCAGGTAGAGATTGCTGTCTCCTTTCTTCATCATTGTCTCCAAAGAAACTAGAGCAGTGCCTAGCACACAATAAGTGCTTCATAGATACTTGTTGAATGGATGAATAAATGAATGTACTGGTTAAATTAAAAAGCCATCAGACTGAATACAAAAAGAAATTTTTCCATAGAGGGATCTAATGTAAGTGGGGTTTCTAAAGAGACAGAAAAGGAAATTTTCTAACTCCCTCTTCCTTCCAGAGCTCCTTGGGGTCAGGACTGTGGAGGGGCTGTCTGCCAGCCACCCTCTGTAGAGAAACCCTGGAGGTGACATAGTTGTGGCTGGGAAAGAACATTGGCCGGGGAGCCAGGAGAGCAGACTGCAGCCTCGCCTCTACCCTTCCCACTCATGTGGCCCCTGATTTTACTGATGGAGAAACTGAGCTTCTGTGGGTTCCTACTTTCTTCCATGGTGTATTGGCACTGAAGGAATGATTCACCGATAAGTGACTTATACTCCATGGGTATAACTCCAGTGCTCAGGGGCTACGTTTTTAGCCTTTGAATTTCCTCCAGAAAGGCTCATGGCAGTAAAATTCCTTCTTTCCACCCCATGGAGTGGGGCCACGTCCCCCAGGCTGTGACCTTCTGCAGGCTTACACTGACACTCAGGGCCCATGGGGCTGGCCATGGCCTGCCTCTTTAGGATACCGCATCCGGTCTGCTGCAGCAATCTTGCTGTCCAGCCTCTGTTTCTTCCCTAAATACACAAGCTTTCCCTGCACCTTTCACATGAGTGTCTTGAAGGAATCCAGAAACATTTTTCTTTAACCTGCCTGAAATTTGTTTTGGCAGAAGTTCTGAAGGCTGAAGTCTTGAAAGATTTGGGCTCTGTTAAATTACAGACATAAGTTCGGTGACGTAAATAGCTCAGGCAAAAATTGGAAGTACCCTCACTGTTATTTCTGTGCTTGAAACTCTACCCATTCTGCAAACCCGACTCTAGAGCTGTCTCATCCACGAAGCCTTCCCAGGTCACCAGAAGGCAGGGCATCCTACTCTCCCAGTGGCTGAGTGGCAGCACGGCATGGAAGAGGAGCCAGGCTGATCAGATCCCAGGTCCTGTTAGCGGGTAACTTCAACCAAGTTCTCCAACTTCCCTGAGCCTCAGATTTCTCAATTGTAAGTAATGATAATGACAGTATATTGCATACTTGAAAACTGCTAAGTTCAACCAATTTCTCAAACTTCCCTGAGTCTCAAATTTCTCAACTTTAAGTAATGATAATGACAATATATTGCATACTTGAAAATTGCTAAGACTGTAGATTTTAAATGTTCTCACCCCCCAAAATAAGTATGTGAGTTCGTGGATATGTTAATTAGCTTGATCTAACCATTCTACAATGTGTACATATATCAAAACATCATGTTGTGCACCATAAATAGACACAAATTTTGTCAATTAAAAACAATTTAAAAATAGTAATAGTGAAAATAATAGTACCTAACATTTATCAAGAGCTTAAGCCAAGCACTGTGCTAGATACATTACATTATCTGTTTTAATCAATCATCTTTAACAACCCTGTGAGATAAGGTATTTTATTATCTCCTCTTTACATATGAGGAAACTGAAGGTAAATGGGATGAAAATTTATACCTCACTGGGTGTTTAAAAATACATGCATCCTATCATGCAGTAAGCACTCAATAAATGTAAGTTCCTTCTCCATCATACCCACTAAACCAACTTGTAGGTGTTATTCTCAACACTTACCATATATTGTCTTATATAGCAATGTCCAGTACTGTACCGTCCTGGTTAGAGCATATAGGATAGGACGCAAGGGTCAGAGACTATTGAGAGTGAGCGAGGCCTGGGCTCCTGCACTTGGACATGTTACTTAATCTTTATGCACCTTAGTCTCTTTCACTGTAAAATGGGAGTAAGACTGTTAACTCTAAGGATTCATTGAAATAATATATGAATATAATCTAGAATAATGCCTGGCATATAGTAGCTATTATTACCGCTATTATTTATCATTAATGTTAAAATACATGTCACTATTTGTTCAAAGTTTTCTGAACAATAAGACAAGTCTGTTCCATGTTTGTAAATCTGTTTGAGGCTTCATCCTATGCCTGAGATGCTATAAAATTGCTTCTCAAAGTGCATCCAAAGGGCCGTCTGCATCAGAATGTCCTGAAAGCTTGTTAAAAGGAAACGTCTTGAGTATCTCCCCAAAGCAAATGAATCATGATCTCTGGCAGTGACCCAAAATTTTGTATTTGAACAATTTCTTCAGGTAAGTCCCATGGGTACTGAAGTGTGAAGACCATTCGACTAGGAGCACCAAATATCTGTGAATGAAATAAGCAAATGGGCATATTATTAAGCTAGTGCTAATAATTTCAGGTTACAATGACCCTGGTTTTGCTCCTGACATAGAATTTTTTACTTCAATTCCTCATTTGGCTTTTCCTTGTCCCAAATCCTACTTCAGTCTATTTCCTTGGATAGGTGGAATAGCTTTCTATTTAGGCACAGGTCTTCCTTAGGCTCTGAAAAATTCCTAAGAGTTGTTATACCCCAGCTGATTCATCAACAACATGTGCACAGACGTGTGCACACTCTGGGTTCTGGCCTCTGAGTATCATCCTGAAGCTCTATTAAGACAAGTTATATTGATGAAGGCTATAAGAAAACAAATACCTCAAAACTTTCAAAATACTATAATAATAATTTTTAATTGACATGTAAATCTTTTTGACCTGAACATTTTAGCAAAGGGAAGAGCAAAAACCTGAGTCACATGAAACATATGAATTAAATACATAGGTATTTGGGATTTATTTTTACACCAACTAGATGTTTTTAAAGGACATTTTTTAAAGCATCACTAAAGTAAAAGATTATTGTTCTATAAAGACATGTCATACCAACGTTTCAGTAGAACACTACCCCTTTAAAAATAAAAGGGAGGAAAGACAGAATAGTGATGTGGTCAGCAGAGTAATAAATTAAATTCACCTGGCAGAGTTCATTCTTCAGGTCTGAGGAATGTAAAAAAACACATTTCTAGTGAATGAAAAAATATCCACAGAAAAAGAGACCAGTTTCAAAACATGAAAGGAGAGGTTACAGTCTCAAAACCCTGACTCCAGCACAAACAGCATGTCCAGGTTAAGAGTCATACTCCCTGGGTAATTTCTATACCAAATATGCAACATTTTATATAAGCCAAACAAAAGCTGTCAAGCCCAACAAAACCCAAGCTTGCTTAATTTCTCCCACAAAAGGAAGACAGTAACAACCTAGAATTGAGCACTGCTTTTTTATTAATGGTGCCTATATTTTAAGTTTTTGGTTGAGTTGGATAGTAAAAAACTACACACTAAAATGACTTATTTCAGAAGGTAGTAATTGTCATATGCTAAAAAGCTGAGCCTAAAGTTCTATAGCATTTGCATGGTCTCAGCTCTAGCAAATTTCTCACCCATTTCTGCTTCAATTTCTTCATCTGCAAAATTAGACAAAAAAATTGTGCCTATTTCAAAGGGTTTGTGAGGATTCTATGTTATAATGCCTGTAAAGCTCTTAACACAGTTCATTGCATATTGTAAGATCTTAATCAAAGCTAGTTTTTATAATCATACAAGATTTAGCTTGGAGATAAAGATGTCCACCTGTATTGGAATTAATAATCCATGTTTATGACCCTAAAAATAATAATGAGATATGATGTTGTGTAGCTCTAGGAGGGGAGCTAAAGCTCACATGGAAACTGAAGAACATCAGGTAAATCCAATTATCTGAGCACTGAGCAGCAGGAGGTGTTTGATATACATTAGTTGGACATAGCAAGCCATAAAGGAGATGGTACTTTTAAACAGGACTCATGTCATCAAGAAGTTTCTATGCCAACAATAATTCATCATAAATTTAGGAAACAGTGCCAAATGCAACCCCAGATTATCTGAGTTGTAATTTCTAGGGATAATGGCTGTTAACTCCTTTTTCTCTGAGATATGTAAAACCCTGAATATGAATTTGTATGTTTTCACAAGTTACACTGTAATAATGAGGGAGTGGGTGATATTAATTTCTGTTTTCTTTTGGATAGAAAGAGGTCTAAGAAGATAAAACTGCTTTCATAAAGTCAGTCAATTGAAATAGAAACTCCATCTCTTAACACCAGATTTCAACTTTGGTTCTGTAAAACTCACTGCCTTCACATGGGCCTAGAGTGCACAGTAGCTCTGATTTCCTTTGGTTTCATTTTTAAGAGTAATAACTTATAAATTTAAACCAATTCCATGGTTTTTCCTATCACTGTCTTTCTGGATATGGTTTAGGGTGTTTTTCTTTGCAGCTTCTAAGTAAATGTGATGCAGGTGTGAGTCTCGTGCTGGGAAGGATTAGAAGGCAGCACAGTCATGGTGGCTCTGGGGACCCACACCTTTGGTTTTTCATTACAAGCAGGTGCACCAAGCTGGGATCAAATACGAGATCTGAGAGAGAAGAGCCTGCATTCCAGGAAGCAGTCTCAGCTTCCAAGCAGGATGCAGCAAGGTAGTTGGGTGAAACTTGAGGATCAGAGAGATGGCTGTCCTGAAAGGAGCCCCCATCTATGGGGAAGTTTTATATACAGAAAATGGGTATCAGAGTTTGAGATAATGACCAGTCAAGATAAGAGAAGTATGGTAGAAGAATCTGCTATAATAGAAGCTGAGAGGTCATTGACATGATGCCTATTATTTTAAAACAAAAGGACAAAAAAGACAAATAGAACCTGTAAAGAAATGATGGTTCTATAACTTGAAAGCAGAAAGCAAATGAAATAAGAGAAAAATAAGTTTTTTGGCACCAGTGTTAGTTATCATTCGTTATTCTCAGAAATAACAAATACGTATGTCTAGAAATATATACCTTAGGAAAAACATCAGAAACAGCAAAGATTTCTGCTAGAAGATGTACATCACTGTGTTACTCAGACTAATAAAATAATGGAAGCAGATTTCATGTTCAACGATGAGAGGATTCTAAATAATTTAGCACATATTAATACAAGTAAATATTAGATGCCTATTAAATAAGCTCTTAAAGACTGTTTCATGACATGAAAATGTTTACAATATTGTATTTAGTAAAAAAGCAAGACATAAAACATGTATACAATGTGATTTTCTGCAAAAGAAACACAAGAATACAAAAGAAAAAAAACTGGAGGTAAATGCCATAAAGGAAACAATGATACCCTATCATTAGGTGACGAATTTATGAGAGATTTTTGTATTCTACAACTAGCTTTCAATAATAATATTATTTGAATAAAGGTTATGTAATAAACCAACACAGAAAGATGGCCAATGTGCCTGGAAACCATTTTTTTTTTCCTACTAAAAGCTACTGTGCATATTAAACCTGGAGAAAGGCAATTCCAAATTAACCTTACGCAGCACTAACCCCATGGCTACCTTGATTCAAGTATAAAGGAATTCACCAAGACCACACTACTCAGCTGGCCTCAGGAATGCACATGTCTGAGCCATTTCCCTTCGGCCATGTGGGGAACATCATTCGCATATATCCAGAGTTGTAAGCAGTCCAAGTGCTGTCATTTTCAGTGGGTAAAGGGAGGAAGAGGACTACGTGATGGCATGCATAGAATTGCATGTCATCTCTTGTGCCATTATATCTTACCAGATTTCTTCAGGTGCAAACCCTCCAACATGCTGTTTATTTTTTTTCCACTCAAGAATTTGTCCAAAATTTGATATGTGTAAAAGATGTCTGTTTGGCCTTCCTTCCTTCAGGGTTTTCACCATTCATTCAAATGTGTGGTAGGAAAAGAAAACTATCTGATTAGCTTTAAAACTTTTATATTGTCTGCATTGAATTCTTTCCATTTATTTATTTATTTATTTTTTGAGGCGGAGTCTTGCTCTGCTGCCAAGGCTGGAATGCAGTGACACAATCTGGGCTCACTGCAACCTCTGCCTCCGGGGTTCAAGCAATTCTCCTGCCTCAGCCTCCCGAGTATCTGGGACTACAGGTGTGTGCCACCACACCTGGCTAATTTTTTGTATTTTTAGTAGACACCATGTATTTCACCATGTTAGCCAGGATGATCTCAATCTCCTGACCTCGTGATCTGCCCACCTCGGCCTCCCAAAGGTTTATTTGGTTTTTAAATGTTCTCCTCTTGGAAAATGAGCTTTTTCATATGCTGCAAGTAGGAATACGAACTGGTACAACATTTTTAAAAGATCTTTTAGTGATTAAAAACACGTATACACGTATGTTTGTGTAAGTTTACCTACTTGAAAGTATGTATACCCTTTAACCCCAAATGCCACTTGGAGGGGTTTATTCTAGGTAAATAATCAGCAATATTTATAAACAAAGGTTTTGCTTTTGCTTTCTTTCCTACTTTTATTTCAGGTTCAAGTGGTACATGTGCAGGTTTATTACATGGGTAAATTGAGTGTTGCCAGGGTTTGGTGTACAGATAATTTTGTCACCTAGGTAATGCACGTAATACCTGATAGGGTAGTTTTTCAATTCTCATCCTCCTCCCACCTTCCACCCTCAAATAGGCCCAGTGTCTATTGTTCCCTTCTTTGTGTCTATGTGTATCTAATGTTTCACTCCCCCTTGAAAGTGAGAACAGTCAGTATTTGGTTTTCTGTTCCTGCATTAATTCGCTTAGGATAATGGCCTCTAGCTCCATCCATGTTGATGCAAAGGACATGATCTCATTTTTTTGTAGCTGCACAGTATTCCATGGTGTATATGTACTACATTTTCTTTATCCGCTTCACCATTGATGGGTATCTAGGTTGATTCTATGTCTTTGCTATTGTGAATAGTGTTGCAATGAATATACATGTGTGTGTCTTTATGGTAGAATGATTTATACTCCTTTGGGTAATATAACCAGTAATGAAATTGCTGGGTCTAGTGGTAGTTCCATTTTAAGTTCTTTGAGAAATATCTAGACTGTTTTTCACAGTAGCTGAACAAATTTACATTCCCACCAGCAGTGTATAAATGTTCCCCTTATTCCATCACCTTGCCAGCATCTATTATTTTTGGCTTTTTAATAATAGCCATTCTGACTGGTGTGAGATGGTATCTCATTATGGTTTTGATTTGCATTTCTCTAATGATTAGTGATATTGAGCATTTTTTTTATGTTTGTTAGCCACATGTATGTCTTCTTTTAAGAAGTGTCTGTTTATGTCCTTAGCCCATTTTTTAATGCAATTGTTTGGTTTTTGCTTGTTGATTTTTTTGAATTCCTTATAGATTCTGGGTATCAGACATTTGTTGGATGCATAGTCTGCAAATGTTTTCTCCCATTCTGTGGGGTGTCTATTTACTCTGTTGATATCTTCTTTTGCTGTGCAGAAGCTCTTTAGTTTAATTAGGTCTGACTTGTCAATTTTTGTATTTGTTGCAATTGCTTTTGTAGTCTTTGTCATGAAGTCTTTGCCAGGGCAAAGTCTTTGCCTATATCCAGAATGGTATGTCCTAGATTTTCTTCTAGGGTCTTTATAGTTTTATGTTTTACTTTTAAGCCTTTAATATACCTTGAGTTGATTTTTGTGTATGGTGAAAGGCAGGGGACAGTTTCAATCTTCCATTTATGGCTAGTCAGTTTTCCCAGCACCATTTGTTGAATAGGGAATCCTTTTCCCATTGTATGTTTTTGTCAGCTTTGTCAAAAATCAGATGGTTGTACATGTGTGGCTTTATTTCTGGGCTCTCTATGCTTTTCCATTGGTCTATATGTCTGTTTTTGTATCACTACCATGCTGTTTTAGTTACTGCAGCCTTGTAGGATAGTTTGAAGTCAGGCAGTGTGATGCCTCCAACTTTGTTCTTTTGTCTTAGGATTGCTTTGGCTATTTGGACTCTTATTTGTTCCCATGTGAATTTTAGAATGGGTTTTTCTAATTCTGTGAAAAATGTCATTGGTAATTTGGTAGGAATAGCATTAAATCTGTAAATTGTTTGGGGCAGTATGGCCATTTTAATGATATTAATTCATACTATCCATGAGCATGGAATGTTTTTTCATTTGTTTGCATCATCTCTGACTTATTTCAGCCGTGTTTTGTAATTCTTGTTTTAGAGATCTTTCACCTCCCTGGCTGGCTGTATTCCTAGGTATTTTATTCTTTTTGTGGCTATTGTGAATGGGATTGCATTCTTGATTTGGCTCTCAGATTGGACATTATTGATGCATAGAAATGCTACCCGTTTTGGCTGGGCGTGGTAGCTCACACCTGTAATCCTAGCACTTTGGGAGGCCGAGGCACGCAGATCACCTGAGGTCAGGGGTTCGAGATCAGCCTGGCCAACATGGTGAAAACCCATCTCTACTAAAAATACCAAAAATCAGCGGGGCATAGTGGCTGGTGCCTGTAATCCCAGCTACTCAGGAGGCTGAGACAGGAGAATCGCTTGAACCTGGGAGGCAGAGTTTCCAGTGAGCCGAGATCGTGCCGTTGCACTCCAGCCTGGGCAACAAGAGTGAAACTCCGTCTCAAAAAGAAAGAAAGAAAGAAAGAAATGCTACTGGTTTTCATGCATTGATTTTTTATCCTGAAACTTTGCTGAAGTTGTTTATCAGATTGAGAAGCATGCAGAGACTCTGGAGTTTTCTAGATATAGTATCTTATCATCTTAAAAGAGAGATTGTTTGACTTCCTCTCTTTCTATTTATATGTCTTTTCTGTCTTTCTCTTGCCTGATTGCTCTAGCTAGGACTTCCAGTACTATGTTGAGTAGGAGTGGTGAGAGTTGGCAAACTTATTTTATTATGAACAAAAGTTTTTTTATCAGATTATTATTTATAATTGAGAAAAACTGAGAATTATCTAAATGTTTAAAAATAGGAGATAAATTAAATGAATAGTATATTCACAAAATAGTAAACTATGCCATTGTTTAAAAATAATAATATTTAATGGCATGAAAATATTTATGGTATATTGGTAAGTACAAAAAGCACAGTATAGAACACTGTGATGCTAATTTTGTTATTTTTTTTTAAGGATGACTAAAAGCCTGTACAACACAGTGTCAACTGTAGTATCTCTGGGTGACTTTTATGTACTTTTTCTATTTTCCTATGTTTTTCAAACATTATATATTGAACATACATTACATTACTTTACTAATAAGACAAAATAAGTTATAATATTTCAAATTTCTTTGCATTAAAAACCAGTGTTCACATATGAAATTTGGTTTAAACAACAACATTGACTATCACATGTCGTTGGCAACTTTTGGATAAGACACAAAAGCTCATAGAAAAGGCTAAGCCAATAATATTTGTTGAGAATTTACTATGTGCCAGATATTTTGCCAAGCTTATCTAATTTAATCCTCATATAAACCACCTGAGATAGATGGTGTACAGCCTTTCTTTAATTCCTCTTTATATACTGGAATATAATTCATCCAGAAGATTTTCTCACAAGGGTCTTGTTCAATGTCATTGAAACCACCCTGTATTTTTCAAAATGATGATGATGAGCTGATTCCTGAGGTTGGAACTGAAAATTGTTCTGTGATTGTGAGACATGGCTCTTTGAAAGCATCACAAGCACCATCACAGTGAGGAAACACAAAGACTTCTGGGAAGGAATTAGTTATTGGCACCAGGAATCGATGTCTAAGACAGATGTCCATGACTTTCATCCAGTCTAGCCTTAAAAACTTGTAAACACATATCTCTATGAAGAACCAGAACCTCTCTGAGGGGAATGTGTATTCGTTCTCCTTCCTTTTGGATCTAATCATTTTACCAAATTACTTGAGAACATGCACCAAAAAACAAAAAGAAGTGTAACTTTTCCTTTAATGGATTAAATAACCAGAAAGTTTGTAAAGTGGAAAAAGTAAGTATGAATTCTATTTTCCCTAAGATCAGAAGTAAAACAATTTAATCTTTTTGAAGAGATCAGATAATTTGGTTTTGGCATTTAAAATTCTTTGTCTCTTTTCTGAGAAAGGATCACTTGATTTTATAAATTCTTTCCTCCATCAATTAAAAATACTCTGATTCTTCCTAGTGATTGAGGTAAAAAACAAGGTTTCATATAGATGTTTTTCTTCTAGTGGCCACAAAAGTAGGGTTTAACATTTAGGGAATGTGTATCTCATCTTTTCTGAAGTTTATTTATTAGCAATGTGTCATTTTTATATTTTATGAAGAATGCTTCCCAAGACAGTGTGGCTGAATATCTCAACTCCAGTTGGATGGGAGTAAAAAGGCCTTTATAATTACAGGGTGGAAAAGTAATGCAAGCTTCATTTAGACAAAGAGTTCTTTGCCCTAGACAACTTCAAAAAGTGACCGAGGGAGGGTCTGGAATTTCATTTAAATGAACATGGTGCCTGTCATTATACTTGACACCTGGGTTTAGTATCCAACTGCTGAATGAAAAAAAAAAACACACACACACACAGACCACAATAGGACAAGATAGATTCCTCTGTATATTGCTCTTCACGCAACACTTTCCTCATTGCCAAGAAGAGTATTATAAATCACTCCCTGATTATTCTTCATATGTTCCCCAGATTGTAGTTCATTTTCCCAAACTTCAACTTATTGCTCTTTGCTGGACTGTAAGACCAGAGTGTGATATTGAAACCAGGCTCAACTTCTTCAGAACTCTACTATTCATATTACTCAACCTTTGTGGTTGTGCTCAGTGCTAAATCTATGGTTGCTCCACTCCCATTAAAAGCTCCCTGGATTTTATTTAAGCAGGGTGATATCCTTTGTTACCTCTGAGTGGCCTGTGGACAATTTTGGCTAACCCTTGAGAAGTCCACTCACTTTGCCTGGTTTGACGTACTTCAGAAGCCATCAAATATAGCACATGTAATGGCTCTGTGACAGGAAGATTCTGAAGCTGGGGACTAGGAATATATGTTGTCCTAATTACTGAGGGATGCTTTTACCTATCAGTATAAGCTCTGAAAGGAAATGAATGTGGCTAAGTGTACATGGATCATTAAGCTTTCTTCCTTCTATAAACTGTGATCTTTCCTCCAATTTTAACTTGAATGTCAGGCAATAGGATCACAGTTCCAAGAAGAAAAAGATGTTTAAGGCCTGGAGAAGGGAACGGTGGGGAAAAGAAGTAACATTTTAA
This sequence comes from Gorilla gorilla gorilla, assembly GCF_029281585.2. Taxonomy (NCBI): domain Eukaryota; kingdom Metazoa; phylum Chordata; class Mammalia; order Primates; family Hominidae; genus Gorilla; species Gorilla gorilla. The sequence continues at coordinate 86,439,894 of NC_073224.2, read as the reverse complement.
AAGTCTCTTGAGTTTTAAGTGGAGACACTGAAGGAGGCAGGATCAAAGACATCTTTTCATAATACTGGTAATAATTATTACTGATGATAATTTAAATACTTGATTGTTTCCACTATATTCAAAGGAGACTTGTGGTTTGGTTGTGCCTCCAGAAATTACAGAATATAAAGCAAGGTTGGAAAGTTGCACATGGACCAGACTTTGTAAAGGAAAGAAATAGCATTTGAAATTTAAATAGAACTCATAGAAATTATTTTGCAAAGATAATTTATTAGGAGAAGCAGAAAGAACTCTAACCAAAAAAAGAATAAGGTGTCACATGTGTTTTTTACAAACAACATAAAAGGGAGTTTTAATGATGCCTTCCAGAATGCAGTAATAAATATTGGTAATATAATGTAGGGATTGGGCATGATGGGTGGAAGCAGGTAAATAATAAATATTCACTGGACCAGATTCTGGTGTAGAGTTGAGTAGGGAGAAGCCAAGTTACAATTTTTGCACAAAGAATATCATGTTCTCAAAACTCCTTGCCTCCTCCAAAACACTATATCCATTTGAAGAAGGGTTCCAGCCAGAACTCAGTTCTTCCATGCTCCTCATGTCTGACAAGAAGTTCTGCAAAAACATGTCTTGCCAACCTGCACATCACTCACGTCCTGAACTTTCTGGAAATTTAAGCCCTCGTTGGGAGAATAGGATGTTTGTTTTAAGATCCCTCTACCAGGCCCATAGGAGTTTATAACTGCCTGTAGCTGGTGCCAGCTATACAGACTGAAGCGTGTAAAGATCAATTATAGATAATTGAGTTAGAGGTTGCTAATAATCACTGATGGTTAACAAATCAACAAAAGAATTTATCAAATATCCTTGATATATAAGGCCAGAGGAATATAAATAAATTTAAGACACAGCTGCATTCAAGAGACCTACAATCTTGTTGTAGGGAGGACATTAGATATTAGTTATTGCTAGGTATTGTTAGTTAATTTTTCATGCATATCAACATGAATTGGATGATCAATAAAAGCCATCAAGTTCAGATAAAGGAGAAATAGATCACCAGGAACTAGAGTGATGACAAAGTCTACAGAAAATTTATGAGACCTGAGGAAGGAAGGGAGAGAACAAACATACCTTCATATGTTCTTTTACTTAATCCTCTCACTGAGTATCTGAGGTAGATTTTGTTCTTATTTTACATATGAGAACACGGAAGCCCAGAGATGCTTAGAAACTTGTGAAGGTCACAAAACCAGTAAACAGAAACATCAGGATTTGAACCCAGTTTCAGCTGCATTCATAATCTTATACTCTTTGCACTTTATCATGAAGGATGGATGGATGTGATGGGCTGAGAAGAGGTCAGAGAGCTGATTTACAAAACATAGGTGCTGATTTACAAAACACAGCATTTGGCATGTGTTTTCTAAAGCAACACCTGCCAGATGATTGAAATTAGTCCAGAAGTTAGCAGCTGTCTCAGTGAAGGAAGGAGGAAAGAAACATGGCAGCCCAACACACGGAAGAAGATGCTATAATTGGAGAGATTTTAGCTAATTATTTTCCTATTTGGGGTTTCTCCAGAAGCAGACTGAGAGATAAAGATTCAAATGCAAGCAGTATGTAAGGGTCAGACTGGAAAAACTGATAAAAAAGTATAGGAGTGAGACAGAAGAGAAGGCAGCAAACACAAGGTGAGATATTAAGACAACGACCACTGTGGATAACAGAAATTAATCTTACAGGGGAATCTTTGGAAAACAGTGTAGAAAACAAGCCTCAGGCTCCTCCACCCAAGTATTCAGCTCCTACCAGCCATTGGTTAAGAACTGCAGGTGGCAGAGGGTACAGTAGTTATTTCTCTGTTACTGCTTGTCTACCATGTATACAAACAGACCTTTATCCAAGGCTTGGAGGAAAAGCCCAAGGAGAAGGCATAAGATACTGACAGCTGAAGCTGGCTGCCTGAATGACATGGTTAAGGCCCAGGGATATGCACAGGGCATTGATAGCACCTGCTACAAACATCAGTATCTTTGGCGCAGGCTTTGTGATATTCTCTATTATTCTACCCTCTTTGAAGTGTATGAGTATGCAGATCATTGTCTCTCAAACTTCCGAGTGCATAAGGAGCACTTGGGAAGCTTGTTAGCAAACCAGATTCTGGAAACTTACCCATTGAAATTCTGACTCCTATTTCAGGGATGGAGTCCAGGAATTTGCATCATTAATAGGTATCCCAGATGATTCTGACACATAAGGTCTGCGGATCACATAATGAGAGACAATGCCTGGACTCTCCAAGTATTATACAAAAAATTTACGAACAAGAGGGAAGCTCTGTTATTCGGTAAAGAGGATGGCTTTTGGATCAAGGTATCCTTGGATTTGAAAGCTGGCTCCATTACTTAGTGATCTTAGGAAAGTTACATAATCTCTTTGCTTCTGTTTCTTTACCTATAAAATTGGGGTAAAAGCACCCATCTCAACTGTTTGTATGAGAATTAAATAATGTAATACAGAACAGTCCAGAGCAGTGTAAGCTACATGGTAAGTGCTCAGTGTTAATTCCCTCCTTTAATTTTTCTTAGAAGATTAAAATCTGTTGACTTCTTTGTACCAATGGCAATTGATTGTCAGCGCTGTTTGACAAATTATACCTGTATAATTTATACAAATTATAGAAGAAAACTCAGGGGTAAAACAATGCAGGCCTCAGCTCTAAATTTACCCCATACTTTGTCAGTGCACCTAAAACTTGGGTTATTTTTTGTCTTCCACTTACAATCACATTACCTAATGATTATCTGGGGCTATCAAAAGAAATGCTCACATGCCAAGTAACAGATCAGGTTGATCTGGCTTCTAGATCTTGCCCAAGGACTTGACTCTAGATTCTCATTCTTAGACACTGAATTTCTATACTGAGAAGCTACTACATTTGGTTTATTGGCTCTTTATGTTTCCAGGAATGACATTTCCAAGCATATATTGGGGAAAAAAAGGATGATACCAAGAAAAAGATTAGAGACAACACATAGATCATAATTTTGGATAAATCATGCCTATTTATTGTTATCCCATCATACCCAAATTGATTGGCAATCAGAATGAATTTGAAATTATAATAGTATTACCATAATATGGACCTAAAAAGATGAATATTATAGCACAAAGCAAAATGCTTTGCACTTAGGAGATCCACAAATGCTTGTTGAGTTTAATGATGTCATTCAGGGCACACAGTCATCTTTATGCTTCCTCAACGTCTCTAGGTACAATCGTTTTCTCCCATGACTCATCTTTCTCTTAGTCTCCTAGTTTGGCCTAAGTGTTAACCAAATCTTTTTTGCCTTAGTTTAAGATAATTGACTTCTACTTTGCCCTTGGAATATGGAGAAAAATATAATAAAGAACGAAGCTTTGTTAACTTAATTGCATAAATAACATGTCTAGACTAATACTAGTGATTTAAAAGGAAAAAAAGCTTTCTGTAAATATTGATCCCATTTCCCTGATATGGGTCTTTTGCCATAGCACAGTGCCACCCACAAACATGGAGCAAGGGCATTTGTTTTTTCAAACACAAACGTATGAGTTATGCATTCCAGCATCTAAACATCACCAGAAAAACAGACACTGCTGGACATGAAGCCTGAAGCATGAGCCAAACAGGAAATCACTCTTTTATCTAACCCCGTGAAACTGCACCTTCTAAAGCAGTCATTTTCCCCATGTCTACTCAGGAAAGCCAGTGTAGTCTAATCATATAAAGATGGCCTTGAGGGCTCTGTCTATTCTTAAGGCCTGAGATCAAGTCCCATCTTGACACCTCATTTTCTCTAATGTAAAATTATGGAGTTGGATGAAATGACAGATAAACCCTCCTGCATCCCTAAAGGTAATTTGTCTAAGGGAAACATTTAAGATAATCAATAATAACTACACTTGACTCTCATTATTTGCAGAAAGTATGTTCTATACAGTAGCCTCAAACACTAAATGAATAGCAAATACTGAACCATTGCTCCTAGAGGAAATACAGTTAGGTTTCTGCAAGCCTCTGAGCACATTTTTTTTATCAACTGATCAATTGATCAATAAATAACCTTGTTTTATGTATGCTTTTGTTTAAAAATACCTTATTTAATATATGCTATTGATTTATTAGCATTGAAATCATGGCCAAAAGCACTGCAAATCATGACTGGATGGAGTTTATCTAACAGGGATACTTTCTCTGCAAGGCACATTAGAGTCTTCTTGTGTTTTGGATCACTACACAGTACATTAGCACCATAATTGGAGGCCATTCCAAATAGCAAAATCACCAACAAAGTACAAAAATGCAGAAAACATGGCATTAAATAGACCATGGAAAGAATACACAGAACATCATCTTATTCCACTTCAGGTGGGAACCTGTGGATCAGGAGACTCAGACTTTTGCCTATGTGTGTCTGTGAATGACCACAAAAGAGCCACAAATATTGATTTGGCAGTTACAAATTAGTTTTAGTGAATAGGTACACAAGTACAGAATCTGCCAATAATCAGAATCAACTGTACATTAAAAATATAAATACATTTTGTTATTTTATAGTCTCTTGCTTCCGAAAATAGCAAATTTTCTCCAAAACCTTAACTTAAAAGCAGTATAGTAAGCCCCTGAGCTCCCCTATGAATTCGGTAAAATTACAACCCCATCTCACAGATGGTGAAATTTAGAGATGAAGCAGCTTCCTGCATGTCCCCAAGCAATGTGACAGCCAAGCCAAGATAGCTCAGGAATGTGAAACTAATCCTGTGTTTGGCCCACTGGGCTGCCTTGTTCCTGCTCAGTTACCTGCTGTACGATGTTCTCCCTTCACTGCTTGTTAGCTACATCCTGCACTCAGGCTCCATGGTGGAAGTATGCAAATCATTCTGGGACATGCCTTCTGGAATTGAAACAAGTGATTATAACTATCAACCTGTAATTTTGTCCCGTAAGAATGTTACCTGAAGACTAACTGGCTGTTTTTTTACCGTAATTTTTTCTTTCTGAGATGGCATTGCTGACATTTACTTCTATCCCCTGTGTACAGGCAAAAGTCTCAGCTTCACAGCCTCCTACTCAGGACACTCTAGTCTCATCTATCTCTACATATATGTACCTAGAAACCATACTGGGCTATTCACTGTTCCTTTTCTGGAGGGCAAGAATCAGTTTATATTAATTTTTTTAATTCTCTTTTCCTTCTTACCATGTCTGTAGCAGTGCTTGGGGCACAGAACAGACTCTGAATATATTGATGAAATTGAATTCTGTTCTGCAGAGCACATTTCCCCAGCCTTTTCAGGACTTGTAATTGGAGGGAAACAGCACTATGGAGTATTTTCAGACTTGCTAAACACTTTATATAATTTATCTCACTTAATCCTTAACAACCCTGCAAATCGTTATTTTTCCCATGTTATAAATGGAGAAACAGGTCTGAAAGAATTTACATAACTAGTCTAAAGTCACAAAGCTAGTAAATGCAGAGCTGTGATTGAAACTTAGAACCTGTTTTTCCTATGGGCTATGGCTTAATTTATTGGTGGCAATAATGCCTTATATTTCATCAGCTGCAGTTTTAACCAAACAGGTAATTTCAGTTTGAAAAAAGAAATAATTTTATTCTACTACTCGTTGCCTAGACTTTCATAGACAGACAAAAAGAGTTTTGGAAGACAATAAGGATTGGAGTATTCAGGTTAAAACCATCTGCCATTTACCGGTTGCCCTGTAAGATTTACATAAAAGTTTCTCTGCCAAGAAATATGAATGTAGTCATACACTGGGAGGACCATTTTAAGATGTTTATCTTTCAAAGAAATAGAGATTAATAGAAGTAATATATCACAAGTTGAATACAAACAACAGTATTGGAAATCTCTAAACACAGTATACAAAATGGCTTTATTTTACAGCTACTCATCTTTCACCTAATTACACAGCTTCTATATTATCTCATAAGAAGATAAGTAACTGACATTCTTTTCTCTCCATTAGTAGCTGTTGGACATTGTTGGTCTGTCTAGAATTCAGCAGATATTACAATTCCCATTATATAGATGAGGTTCAGAAAGCATAATTGTTCCAAAAGATTCTTTTGCATCAGTTGTGTGCCAAGCATTGCATCTGACAATAAACCCTGGATTTGGTGACATCCTAAGCTCCCTTTCAGTCAATAGTCTATTCTTTTCTGTGGCTACTCTAAAGATTATCAAATTCTTTCAATAACTATGAGCCCATTAAAAGTCTTTGGAAGAATGCGTAAACCCAGAAAGAGATTTTTTTTTCTTTTTTCTTTTTCTTTTTCTTTTTTTTTTTGACATTTGCTGAAATCATTCCAAGATTCTCAGGGCTGTGATTCTACACTTTTAAGATCCGTCTGTAACAATACATTGATTGAAAATCATGAAACATTTAGAAAGATCCTTGGCATTTACCTTGCCCAGCTGTCATTCTCTCCATAACATCCATGTTCAGATTTAATATTTCCAGTGGTGATTTTTCCACTGCTTATGCCATTTTGGGAAACTCTTCATGATAGCTATTTAAAATTCATCTCTCAGTGACCTTTTTCTGTAAGTCATAACTCTTCTTGAACCACAGAGAACAAATCCAAATAGTTTTAAAAGGACGCTATGTGGTGTGATCGTAAGTCCCTGACAATACTAGTTTATGAGTGTTGCCCTGGTTTCCTGTCTATTTTAGCATCTATCTCAGACTTTTCATTGTATAATGAAATGTTAGTGCAATTGTTGCTTTAGAACAAGCTGTAAATAGTTGGGTAGGCCTCCCCTTTCCTCTTGCAACTTCTGCCGTGGTCTCATCTAGTAGCATGTGCGACATGCATTCAGTGCACAGCGTTCTCACCCTCATAAATGGCCGAATCTAAAAGATCACCAGTGGTAATTCATCCCTTTTTCCCTGCCCCTTTCCTAATCATTAACATTTCTTCTTCAAAAAGAGGTTGCTGATAAAATGAAGTGTGCTCAGACAAAAGTTGCTAGGGACAGCTAACTCTTTCCAGTTTCAGGTAGTTCTGGGAGATGTATTTGATAATCTATCACTGCTGGCCACTTGGTATACCAATCAGTTATACTGTGATCAGTGGCAAGGCCTGCAAGATACATGAAGTTACCAACTCACAGTCAACCAGGAGACTGTGAATGACAAATGTAATAAATTATAGTTCAGGTACATGTGAAATAAGTGGAGGAAATAAAGACAGAGTCATCCTACCTGTGGAGCAAAAAGAGAACAGTTTAAACAGTTTTCGTATTGTTTTGTCATTTATTGTACAGTGTAAAATTACAACTACTTATTTTTTTGACAAAGCTTTTCAATTTTGCCATACATACTTCTAGCAACAGTAAGCTGAAAGAAAAAAAGTAGATGTGTGTGATATGGTTTGACTACATTTAGGTTGGTGCAAAAGTAATTGCGATTTTTGCCATTGGAAGTAATGGCAAAGACCACATTCACTTTTGTACCAGCATAATATGCCCCCATCCAAATTTCATGTTGAATCGTAATCCCCAGTGTTGGAGGTGAGGCCTTGTGGGAGGTGTTTGGATCATGGGGACATATCCCTCATGAGTGGTTTAGCCCGTCCTCTTGGTGGTATATGAGTTCTCTGAGTTCTCAGGAGATCTGGTCATTTAAGTATGTGATCCCTCCCGTCTCACTCTGTTTCTTGCTCCTGCTTTTGCCATATGAAGTGCCTGCTCCCACTTCAGCTTCCACCATGAGTAAATGCTCCCTGAGGCATCCCCAGAAGCATATGCTGGTGTCATGCTTCCTGTACAGCCTGCAGAACTGTGAGCCAATTAAACCTCTTCTAATGAATTGCACAGTCTCAGATATTTCTTTATATTATATAATAGCAATGCAAGAAAGGCCTAATACAGTGTATTGAGTTGAAAAATAAGAAGCAAATTTTGTTTGCTCAAGAAAGTTAATAATAAGCATGTAATGTATATAAAATATTTGTTGGCATTTACCATTCATCATGGGTTATAGTGATATACTGACCACATAAAAACCAGAAGATACAAATCTGCTGGAGAAGCACCAGACATTACTGCAAAAGTGAGTAACTAGTTTGTAAAGACTGTGTCCCATTTGTAACCACAGAAGGTACCCTTCATAGCTGTCTGTGAAATATGACTTTTCATTTAGATCAAATAGGTATTTTAAATTACTTTCAGTCGTTTTTCACTCTACGGGTTTCTGTTTTTTTTTTGTAAATGAATTAAGAGTAAAGCAATAGCTGTTAGTATATGGCTTAATGAGCAGAAGAAATTAACAGTTAAATAAGGACAGTTTTGTTTTTGTTTTTCTTTTTTTAGAGACAGTTTTTCTCTATATTGCCCAGGCTGGACTCCAACTACTGGGCTCAAGAGATCCTCCTGCCTCAGCCACCTGAGTAGCTGGTACTACAGGCATGTGCCACTTCTCCTGGCTTGACAGTTTTATGTCAGTGCCATCAAAATACCTCAAGTGAAAAATCAGTTCATTCCAATCTATGCATTTTTTTCATCAAATTTATGTAATCAAAGTCAGTCTTTTGCAAATTCATTCTCTTAACAGTGCAAAACATCTGACATTATTATGAATGCCATAGTAAACCCAATTAAAACATTTAACATTAAAGGTAAAATTATATGTTTTTGCAATGATAATACAGCACAGATTTTGGTGAAACAATGTTCTTAATACCTTCAGAAGCTTATGGAGCAGAGATGAACTTAGAATTGGAATTGGATATGGTCATATATACTTCATAATTATGTCCAAATAAGCTATGATATTCAACCAATTGATATGGAAACCGTAGTGGTCAAATTGTACAACTACATTTATTAATACACAGAGTAACTGAACTCCAACATTTTATGACAAAGCTGATATTAAATTTTAAGAGATTACTTCGGTATGTAGTATGTACATTTTCTGTTTGCTACTTGAAGTCAGCTTTTAAAAATGTTTGTGCTTTTGAAGAACTACTTTGTAAAGCAACCCAAGTGTCCTACAACAAAAATAAACATTTTTGTAAGAGATTTCTAACAATAGGATTTGAATTCTTAAAAAACTCCATTGGATATATTTAGTAAAAATATTTGATAAATGGAATAGTAAAAGTACTTTAGCCTTTGAAGTTTATAGATATTGTATATACTGAACTATGTTGAATATCTATGTGTGTGTCTCGATGTACACATACACACAATATATTAAAAACAAACTTGCAAAGAGAAAGACATTGAAATGTATCCCTACAAAAGCAATGAAGAAACTGATCAAATTAAATAATGAGAGTTTAAATGACATACTTGATAAACTTTTAACTCTAGCAGGCCTTAGTAATATTGACACTAATCAGTAAGGGTTAGCTTTGTGCCAGCAGCTAAGTAAACAAAGCACTTCATGACTTCTCTTAATGGTCTCAACTACAAAGGAGATACAGTTATTATCCCTGTGATTTTTTGTTTTGCTTTGTATTTTTGTTTTTCAGTTTAGTTTGTTTGTTTATATTAAGAATCTGTAGCTGAAAACAGTGAGATGGCTTACCAAGGTCACTGAGCAGGTGGTCATGACACTCAGTGCAGCATGGCTATCTATCCTGTAACTGCTCAACCTTGAAAACCTATGCCTTGCCACCAAAACAATGGTACCAAGCTTTATTTTGCATTAGACTTTTTTTTTTTTTTCAAATTAAAAGTACTAGCCTCTTCTGGGTAAAATAATAATTCACCCTTTAGGAGAGATGAAACTTTCTGATAACTTTAACTCCTTCATTTTATAAATGAGGAATCTAAAATTCCAAAGTATACTCAATGGTATCTTCCAAGATACAGTGCAACTGAAAGCAAAGCTGGTCCCAGAAGCCCTGAGGCTTAGCTCTCTCCTCTGATGCAAGTCCCTACCTCAGATAAACCTTTAAATCTCCCCATACATCTTAGTGTAGATCTGAATCTTCACTCTAACACCCAGAGAGCTTGATAGTGCTTCTGTACAGGTAGAAAGGCCCTATGGCCTCAGAGTGTTCAGCCAGAAAATTATAATGACGTTAAGAAGAGTTGGCCTAGTAAGAAAGAAAGATCTTGGGAGAGCATGGACTGAGGGAAAACATGCATCCTGAAGTTGCTTGTATTTTTATTAAGGCTCATTGTTTCTGTGAGAACACTTTATCTGCAGGATGAAAGGAGCATGTGTCTGAAAGTCCTGCCTTCCTTGACTCACTTCCAAAGAAATGAAGGACAGGACCACTGTGGCTCCTAGCCATCCACGCTCCTGAGGGTCCCCAAAAAGGCCTTTCCCTGGATATTCAGATGATGCCATCAGCTTAAAATGTCTTTGTGTAGGACTGGCTGCACCCAGAAATCTGGCAGCTGAGTGTTGGGAAGAAACTAAGAAATCCTTGAAAAATATGAAAGGATCGAAGGTGCTTATTCAAATATTTTCAAAAGAGCTCTGGTTTTAATAAGAAGCAAATGAGATCAGATAGAGAAGAATCCAGAGACTGATTCTGGTGTAGAAAACTCCTTGTGGCAAAGACCAGAAGAAAGGAGGATACCGATGGGAACATTGCTTATTTGGAAGCAAAGCATTAAACGGTGTGCAATTGAATTGCTCTGCCCTTGAACCTGGAGGAGTGCGCAGGAGTAAGCAATTACTTAAACAGACACATCTTTCCTAAGAGATATGATCCAAGAAAAATAATGAATTACAACAACAACAAAATTAAGGAAAAGAGAAGAAACCCTCAGCCTTCCCTCTTACCAGAAAAGCCGTTTTATGTTTCAGGAAGACTTTCAACATAGAGTACTGACTTTATTCATGCGTTAGTCAGTCATCAGCACTCTAGCAGTTTGGATAAAAGAATGTTCTAGAGAAATTTTGGATATTCTTCTCTTACCAAGCAACCAACCAACCAAACCAACCAAAACTAACCTCTACACACTTTTCTTTAGAGTAAAATATAATTTAAGTGTGTGTTATTACATAGAATAATTGTTTATAACGAAGATCCATTCACTTAGCAAACTCCTAATCTTTAAATAGACGAGAAATAGTCAATGTTCAGATCCACACACATATTGAGGCTTCAAAACTGGCATAGAAGGGTATCTTTTATAGAACCCCATGAGACTTATTGCTGTATTCTTGGTGAAACTTTAAAAGGGGCTAATTTATATTTATCCCTAAGGGGTCAATGAAACTGATGGCAGCAATCTTCTTTTATAAATTGCAGATGAATAATTAATGAAATGTAATAAATTATAATACTAGAAATGAAAAACAGAGAAGTATAATACCTGGTGTTCACAGGGTATGAAGAAAGAGATACTTTGTACACAGGATGTATGAGTTTAAATCGGCATAACTGTTTCTGTCAAATTATAGTATTTGTCAGTAACTTTTGTAAAAGTTCATCCTCTTTGACCCAGCAATTCCAGTTGGAGAAATGTATCCAAAGAAATCATGTATGTTTACAAAGACTTAGCTACAAAGTTGTTCAGTATATATTTGTTTAAAAATGAAAATATATATTGTAAAATTTTTAAAGGCTATGGAATAAATTATAGTGCATTCATTTGGTAACCATTTTATAGCCATTAAATAACAGTATTTTAGTAAATATTTAGTGATGTGCAAACATATATAGAATACACTATGTAAAATTAGTGAAAAATATTCAGAGTATATATGCCTATGTTGAAATTGGAATGAAATGTATTCAATTATTCATGACAGTTATCTTTAGGTGGTGGGATTTTAAAATTACTTTCCTGTATACTTACATTTTCTAAGTATTTATATTTATGATTGACGTATCTGGTGCAGTATCCAAACTTCCCTTCAAAATTAAACTGCCACACTCATAGCCTTGTTCAGCAGACAGCTGCTCTTTGGGCATAGGTGGTTCTGACTGATCCAGGGAAACTTGCCTGGCCCCACATGACCTCATCCCTTAGGATGGCTGGTGAATCTTGGGATGGCACCACCTTTCACGGGTTGTGAGAGAGGGAAAGACAGGGATAAAGGGAGGCAGAGAGGGAAGGAGGGTGAGATGGTTGGTCCCTAAAGCTGCCTCCATTTGAATCGTTTCCTAGTGGCAATTAAAGCAGATATGTACCTTGCAATAACTACCCCACTTCTCATCTGTTTCTTGTAAACAACTACAAAAGCACAATACCAAGAAGCCTAATCTATTATAATCAGGAAATAATGCTAAATTTTGTTTTCAAATAAAGCTGTAGCAGGGTAATATCTTTTTATGCTTTCTGAATTATAAAAAGATAATTAGGCATATTTCATATTCTTGGCATTCTGTTGAGCAGCATGTACTTTTCTCAAGAGATTAAAGTTGTCTGCTCCGCTTCTCTATTTTTATAATTCTGAGCAAATAACAATACTGTTTTATTTGAAGCTTGTATAAGACTTTCCCCCTACATGTGAGTCTTAATCTTACAGAAATTCATTTATCATACCTCCTCCAGTGCAGTTTTCTTTATTTATTAGTGCATATTCTTCCAAATGCATTTCTGAGAGTGGCATTTTAGTAACGTCATTGATCTCCAGCCCAGTGTGCTTTGGAAACTCTGAGAATCTACATGTGCTCTGCAAGCAGGAAATATTGTGTTAGAAGAAATAATGATTGAAGGGATGGATGACCAGAAGGAAGAGATATTAATATCCGTTAAGTATGTTTCTTCCTGTCTGTCATATGCTTAGCACTGTGCCAGCCTCTGAGAAGTCATGATGATAAGGATGATTTCTATTCTTAGGGAGCTTAAAATAATGTTATGTTGGACTGGAAGTCATCAGGTTCAGATCCTCCCTACGAGAAATCTGTTTTCATGGGTGATCCTCTCCTGAAGGCTGGCCTGACCACCCTAGGATATGTGAAGCTCTGGAAAAATACATGGAGCCTTTGTCTATATAAACAATTTTAGTCACCTCAAATCACTGTTTCGGTCCCTTTCTGGAGGCCCAACCTCATGCAGTCCTTCAAAAGACATTCCACACCAGTCAGTAAGAGTAATCAGCTTGCCAGGGCACCTGAAGCCCTGGAATAACCCCACAGATGGGAATCTTAGAGCTCCTCAGGGCATCTAATTGGTTCCACACATGGGATAGAGGTTTGACTGAGATCCACGAGGGTCCCTGTCTTGGCATGGAAAGCCCTGCCTGGGTGACACTGTGGGCCTCACCTGTCTCAGGCACTGAAAGGGGACTAGAAAGTTTTGAGGAAGATCCTCCAAAGCACAGTCCCCATAAGGTGTGGGACTTGGGGCAGGAGTTCTTGCTCACCTAGGTCTAATGGCAGTACTAAAGGTAGACATTTCTCTTCATTTCCATTTTTCAGATGCCTTTCCCTCTGACTCACTTTGTCACATATATACCCACAGCATCCAAGGCACTAAACGTAATAAGTAATGACCTTGGTAATGGAAAATTCCACCTCCCTCCCTAGAGTCTGACATGCCATCACTACATTTCCAGACAGCTTATCATTAATGACAGCAGTATGAGCACATACGCATTTAAATTTACATTCCAAAGCTCCAGACAGATAAGGGAACATGGATAAAAGCTCTTGCTCCTATATTCAGACCATATGACTCCAATATATATATAGACATATTTTATTCCACAACCACTTAACTGTGAGGTCATGATGCTGATGAGCCACATGGATTTCTTATAAACCAAGAGCCGTCCAGCAAATCAGGATCACTGAGCTATTACTACCTGGACAGCACATGAACTTTCAGCCAAGTGCTAAAGACCATAGGCAGAAGTTCTGGCAGCTGGAGCCCCAGAGGATGAAAGTGGGAAACTGAAAGGAGATGGAGTCTAGTGCATCCTTTGTCCCAGACACAAAGACCCAAGTATGAGCCCTGTGGCAAGAAAGATCACTAGCGAAAGCTGAAGGAGCCTCTCTTCTTAGACATTCAGCGGCATAAGGCAACTCAGTGTAGCTTTAGAGCACAGGAGATGAGATGTGGTATATATTAAATTAAAAGGTCACTGTTTTCCTTTTTGTGGTGCTTTTTCACAGAGTGGACCCCTGACCTACAGTTGCATCTTGAGGCTTGGTGACTTAGGGGGTACTAGGAGATGGTACTTTCAACTCAGTTACCAGTGTCCTCATAATGAACAATGGCAGAGATGACAGTTGTCAGGTTTTCAAGAGTTCTGAGGATGTATGAATATCAGCTATTTATAAATGGGCATGAGAAAGGGAGAATAGAAGAGGTGCAGAATTGAACTGTGGCTGACAGACATCAGATCTTTTATTCATACTCCAAATTGACATAATATTTAATAGAGATCAAATTTCTTCTGCTGCTTCCCAGAAAAATATTTCTTAGAAAAATGAAAAGAACTTAGAATTTAGCCATAGAACTGAATTCAAATCCTGGCTTTTCAGACTATGAATTGTCTTTTTTTTTTTTTATTTAAACCCACCTCCTACACAAGAATTAATAGTCTTTGAACAAGCCATTTGATCCTTTGGAGACTTAGTTTCCTCATCTGTAACATGTGGAAAATATTGACTTCATAGAGGTAGTACAAGGATTAAATATATGTCTTATAAGTCTGTTACAAAATCGTTTGTGTTACTAGTCATATGGTCACTATTTTCTAAGAGCCTATAGTTATTGTGTTATTCAAAGGGTACATGAGGATATACTATCCTTGTTCTTCAAAAACATGGACTTCTTTGCTGGATCCTCCCCCTGGTTGCCAGTTACAGTGGTAAATAATTGGGTGCAAGTGCTTGTTTTCTACAAACAGTTGTTGGAGGAAGAAAACTCATTTCTTCAAGCCCTTTAAAAGCTACAAGACACTAATGCATGTCTGTGTGCCAGCAGTTTAGAAATGAGAGTTCCCACATTCCTTGCGCCTGGTTTCATTAGTTCACCCGCTTTGTTGGTGTTAAGGTTTTATAAATAATCAAGACAGGATTGATTTGTTCCATTTCAGCAAAGTGTAAAAGAAAATAGTCAAAAAATTACTTCCATCATCATTTCCCCACCAATCACATTACTCTTTAAAATTGGGCATAAGCCTATGTAGCCTTTCTCAATTAGGTAAATGATGATTTCATTTCAGTAATCTTCAGGGAAGTTATTTCTGGTTTTGTACAAACATGCCAAAATAATGCAGCAGCCTTCATAAAGAGTTCAGTTTGATTTCTCTCTGGCTGAAGGGATACTTAAGATACAGAAAGACCTGACCACCAGTATTATTAGGATTTATGGTGTTTAGTTAGACCTACCTGGATGTGGCCTAGAGTGATGGAAGGAACATCGAGGCAAGAATCAGAACACGCAGGGTGCTTAAAGGTCTCTGGTACTGGGGTTTAAAAGCCTCTTAGGCAGAACGCTGGAAATTCCAGACTAGGGCTGCCTTTTAGATATGAATAGAGAAAGGGACAAGAATCTTTAACAAGAGTAGACCTACTTTTGTAGGTTCTACATACTAGATATCCATATACAATCAATCTCATCCACCAATATAGTCTATAAAACCTTCTGTTGTCCAGATTTTCTCTATAACTTCCTAACTGATAGATCCTTGTACCTATGCCTGAACAGCTTCAGTGGCAGTTCTCCCAAGGCAGCTGTCTTTGGACTGGTATCCCTTATATTCTCTTCTAGTTCTATTAATCTATGCCAATGCATGAATGTAACCAGGAAATACAATGGTGTGAAGACATAGATTAAAGGCACTCGCCTACAATCTATAGCATCCCACAAAGTTACTTTTTTTGTCTGTAGCCAATGCACACACAAACAATTTTAAATTTGTTTTTGTAATGTATTTTTAAAACATGTGAAACTACCCCCTTTCTTTGACACAGGGTGTTGCTTTTTCTCTTCAAGAGAGAAAACATTCACATCAGGATTGATTTAATTTTTCCCCTTTTAAATCATAAACAGTCCTCGTACAAGAAACAGTAGCTGTTATTGATTAAAAGTTCATTTGCCTTGCCTGGGCTGATGATTGATACTTGGAGTACAGGAGGGGTGTTGGATTTGGGTTGCGGGATTGGAAGTGGGGCAATTTTGTCACATTACCTGTTCTTTATAAGAGTGTTAGTGTTGGAGGAAATTTGGGTTTGGGGAGAGAGCTTTTTTCTCTGTGTACATTTTAGTAGATGTTGGTCTACTTTTTTGTTTTGTTTTGTTTCTTGCCATTGCTGGGTTCACCAGCTTTAAGTACCTGTAGTGCACATGAGCTTGTGAGAGGTCCTCTAAGTGGGCTTTTAATGGTCTGTTGAATAAAGCAGCTACCAGTTCAGGAAATGCATGCATTTTATAGGTGCATATTTTCAAAGCTTCTATTTGTGAGTGCCAGTTGAGAAGTGCCTTTGTATGTGTTCTTCACAGACCCAGTATAGCAATAAAGACTGCCTCTGGAAGCATTAAAAAGCAAAGAAGAAATTTCCATGTTCCATTTATGCTTCTAATATAAAAAATAATAATTTTGTGGTTAAAAAAATCTTACCTTTGGAAAGTTATTTGAGCCCATCAGAAAATTACAATTTCACAAGCGTGGCAGTCAGATTCATTGAATACATTTGTCAGTGATATTTGTAATCAAGGCATGGGATCTTAAAGAAGGTAAGAAGTAATTAGTAGTCACAACAAAACTCTTAGTCTTCAGTTTTCTCATTTTTTTGTGTTGTGAACATTACCTCCCTTTTAGTTTTTAACTGTAGCAAATATGTACCACATACTAGAGATCCTTGAACTTGTCAGTTAGCAGAACATCTGGAAGTAATAGCAACCTTTGCACAACACCATTTAATATTGACATATTAAATTTAAAATAACAGAATATATAATATGACACCAGGTTTTATTAGATATTAATAAAGGCAATGGGTAACAGCACCAAATATTTAAGAAAAAATGTGGTGGGAAACCTTAGATTTGAAAGATATTTTATTAAATTTATTTTTCTGAAAAATTAAAAAGATTGCTATTATTCATATTTAATGGCACAGCACCCTGACTAAAATTATGGGAAAATGGTCTTCCATAGAAGGTATAGCTTGGTAACAAGTATCATGGGTACAAACACATGAAAATTTTGAATAAGTTTGTAGAGAGCTTATGTATTATAAGTTTGACTTTTTCAAAGTTGCTTTAAAGTTCCTGGAATTGTCTAAGCCAAAAACCAAAGGGAAAATACAAATAAGCAAATGCTGATGGATCTGACTACACACAGTGTAAAACCAGTTTGTTGCATAAAACACTATAAGTAAAATTAAAAGGGAAAAAAAGACAAATTGGAAAAAAATATTTGCAACATTTATTATAAAGCATTACTATAAAATGAGAATTTGTATAAATCAATAAGTGAAAGACTAATACTCAGGTAAAAATTGGTGGGCAAAAAAGATAATAAGCTATTTATAAAAGAAGAAATACAAGCAGCCAATGTACACAGTAAAAATTATTCAGCATTATTGCAATGAAATGCAATGAAATGACATTTATTTCTACCAGCCTGCAGGTTTAGGGAAGTGGATGCAGTCATACACTGCTATGTATGTTGGCGCAATTTTCAGAAAAATAGTTTGGGATCATCTATCAAAAGACTTTAAAATGTTTATACCTTTAATGTAATAAATAGTTTCATTTCCAGACCTGTTGCTGTCTCTCATTGTTCCCCTTACACCAACGGTTTTGCTGGCATTCATGGTATCACTATTTGCAACTGAAAAATTATAAACAAGTCTCATTGTCTAATCCTAAAGAACAGATTAAGTAAATTGTGATGCAGCACATGATATCATACTATGAGCTGTGTAATTATTATGCTATAGATCTTTCCTTATTGATATTAATCTGTATTCATAATATTAAATTTAAAATAAGCTTCAAAGATGTATTATGCTATGATTCTATTTCTGTTAAATTATATATGCAGATTAAAAAGCTGGAAGCTTGTATATCAAGTGTTTATGCCATTTTATCTGGGTGGGTTGAATTACACGTGTTTATTTTGTTTTTCAGCCTAAACCTTTTTTTTTTTCCTGTATTGATTATTTGTGTTAGACTGAGAAAAAAATGTATTTTAAGTTCCATCCTGCAGAAGCTGTCTAAGGAGATCAAATGACATATCTAGCTCAAGATATATCATTACCACTAACAATCTTTTTTTTTCCTCTAAAAACAACTTCTCTTACAGATTCTTCCTTTCTAGAATGTTTTTCACCCATTTTATTCATGGGTCATCTCAGCCAGTGATGACTTTCATATTCCCCCAAGGGATCATAAGGTTTGTTTCTATGCAATAAACTCTCCCAATCACTAGTAATGAAATCAAACCACTCTAGATTAAGGTCTTTGTTAGAGAAAGGCCAAGCCAATGAATAGTTTTGTAGGATTTGAATGAATTGATGAAGAAATAAGTCAGACTCTTGGCTTTCATCTTACTTCCAGCCTCTGGAATAAGAATGTTAACTCAGCCAATTTAATATTTAGGAAAATCAAAAAAAGAAAAAGAGAACAAAATTTTAAAACTTCCGTGTCCAAGCATTAAGATACTCACTGATCAAGTCAAGATTGCACCACTGCACTCCAGCCGGGGCGACAGAGCGAGACTCTGTCTCAAAAAGAAAAAAAAAGATACTCACTGATCTTATTTTTGAGCACCTATCCAAAGGAGATTAGAATGTTCAAAATCTGCTTAAAATGAATAAACTTGAAAGAAAAACAACAGAAACAATATACAGGTTTTGGAACTGGTGAGACCTTGGGTGCTCCTAGATCAGCCATGCATCTTGCAAGGCTCTGAGCCCTGTACTCTTCCATCCTTGCATCTTGTAAGCTGTGAGAATAGATGAGGCATTTAATCCTTCTGAGGTGAAATAATGCCAAAGTAAGGTTGTTGGAAATATTAAATAAAATTACATACATCTTGCATTAGACAATTGATAAATATCAGTTTCCTTCATCCCAGAAGATAAATATGAGGGCAGAGGAGGAGAAAGCAGGAAATCTCCCTCTTCTCTAACCCCCATGTTCGGAATTTCAGGAACAGTCCTTGCAGTGTGGTGGGGGAAATATATATGTGTTTGGAGGGAGATAAATGGGTATATGTTTGGAAGGAGAGAACATTTTAAGATGATTTTAACATCCATCTGAAAATAAGAACTAAGAAAAATCCATGGTCATAAAGTATAGTAACTACTAAGATATTGTACTGCCCAGGAAAGCTCTGGGCCTGCAACACATAGATCATTATTTTTGAGAGTCAGCAGGTTCTCCCCTTGCCCTGCCTGCCAGATGGTGCTGAGCAATCTTAGCTATGCCACTGAATGCCTACTTCAGTTTTGCTCTTTGCCAAATGAGAACACAATATTTTTTATCTCTTAGAATACACCAACAAAATATAATGACTTTAAAAAATGCTTTGAGTGCTAGAGAAGGTAGTATTTCCACCCAAATTATTGTAGTTTTTGTCATTTTTGGTGTGGCTGAAGGTATGAGTTTTATCTTGGAAGTCCAAAGCTGGAAAAAATTCCATCTCAGTTCCAGTTAAAGTGAGAAATGCTTTGGAGGAGACCTGAAATTTTAGGAGCTCTTGAAGCATGATGAGTAAATAGGTAGGAAGTTTAATGAAAAATAAACATTTTGTGATGGTGGGGGCTAAGTTTGTGGGTTGGGAAAATAGGAATGGACACATGGTGTGTACCTCAAATGAATGTGGTTTGAGAGAGTTGCTGTGAATTAGGCATATCACAAATGTGAAACACATCTACCACAAGGTCTACTATTGTGGGTTTGAATTTGAAATACTGAAGTGTTTCTTTAGGATCAAAGCTTTGGCAAGGGAAGGTGGGCACAGGGACAGGTTCCAGACTGGCCAGAAGCAAAAACTTCAACTTTTCCTCAGGAGACATGTAGTCTGAGAAAATGCTGTTGGTTGCTCAAGTATATGTGTTCACATTTACTTTGGAGCATTTTTTTTTTTATATTTCTTAAGTAAAAATGCCTCTTCTTTAGAAATGAGCAATAGCTGGTAGCTGTTGATTTTCTGTCTCGGTGTCTCTTCTCCCCAGTCCTTTTGAGGCCTATTAGCACTTCCTGCCTGAACCCTCTGGAGGAAAGACAGAGAATATGCCTAATGAGTCGCAGTCTTTTTCTTCTACCATAAGCCTGGTTTATGAAGTCAAAATAGCAAATAAAATATGAATGCTCATGTATTTAGAGGAGAAGAGGACCTGGATAGACAGGTCACTATCTCAAAGCAAAGAGAGCAGGACCACTCAATTCCGTCACAGCAGGAACACCCAGCTGGCAAGGACAGCCCTCAGCATTCACACCAGATGTCTACTGCATCTTACAACCTTCCTGGGAAGTTAATTTTAAAATAAAGGCAAAGCACACAACTGGCAAAGGTCCTGTGATGGAAATTGGAAATGTCAGGGAACAAAGAACACAGGAAATAAAAGTTCCCTTTAGGTGCAGCTCCCTGAGCTACATCCAAGAAGAGTAAGGCAAAATCCCATTCCCTGCCACAAATGCACCACTCATCCTGAAGGACTGAAACCCGGAGAGTAAGTTGGCCTTATTTTCTCTGCACCTCTTGACAATTCCCCATTCCTGCTCTCACAGCTTTCTTTTATTCCCTCCAAATGGAGGACTTTAAATAAAGTCCTTTCTCCTGTTAAGTGCAATAGAAGACTAACTCCTTGAGGCAGGGATTAGATGTTATTTATATTTGTATTCCTACTGCCCAGCAAAGAGACCTTCATATAGTAGGTGCTCAATAAATGTTTGTTTATTGTATGCATGAACAGATGCATTCAATAATAATTCAAAGTGTGTGTATGTGTTTTGGGTGGCAGTGGTGGGAAGACGTGTTCGAAGACTCTCCCCTAGGTCAGGGTACCTGGCATAAGACTGTCCATTTTATATGAGCTATCTCACTCACTCCTTCCAATCCTACAAGGTAGGTCATCAGAACTTCTCAGGAGATGGAGGCATGTAGAGGTTAATGTCACATGTGAGCTATTGAGGGTTGATATTTAAATCGAGCACGTGCTCCTTCCCTACTATGATGATTAAGACTTTCATTGATTACACCCTCTCAGATAATGATCCAGGCAGTGCTATGCCTACAAGATCTGAGACTGGGTAAACCCCTTTATTGTGTAATTTTAAGAAAGGACTCCCAAAACTCAAATTGTTCCCACCTAATGCCTGAGAGACCAAATTCATTCTAAGTTCCTTTCTGAAGGAATCTCTGGACTCCAGAATTAGCAAAGATTACTAGCATTGAATCTTTGGGTGTATTTCCAGCATTTCCTCTAACTGGATATAATACTATGTGAATCAGTTTGCCTTTCTGAGCTTCAGTTTGTTCAGGTCTCCAAAAGGAGTATACAACATTGCCTATTCTCTCACCACAGAGGAATGATATTGAATAAAAAATCCAATTAGATGAACTTCATAAAAAGATTCGAAATTTGCTAGATTGTTAAGAGAAGAGACCTGTCTTTTATTTTTGTAAACTTCACAACACCTGGGAAAGTGTTCAATAAATTTGTGAAATGGAGGAGTTAGGATAACTTCATATTCAAATACAAAATTTTCATTTCTCTGGTTCAATTTAGAAAATTGTTAGTACAATCAGAAATAACAAAGATAGAAACAAAAATAGCCAGTCAATTTTATACTCTATTTATCTTTCTACTAGATCAGGTGTTATCAACCTAATATAAGAATAAGCAAAAGATTTATTCAATTGTCCTCAGTGTTAGAACAAGATCGACAAGCTTAAGTGGAGGTGCCTGGCCTATCTGGTACAAGTTTACTAGTCCTGGTTTCTGTTTTACTATATTCTCCTGTATGTAGTCCTTCTCTTGTGATCAGTGCCATCCCAGATGAAGTCTTTGGTTCTTAGAAACAAGAATTCTTTGTCAAAACGAAATTGCCAACATCAGCCTATGTGAATAGCCACCCCACAAGTTATGAATAAAGAAGGTCTTCAGAGCCACTGTCATGTCCTTCAAACAATAACCAGCTTTTAGGAGACCATTTTTCTTCATTATGCCTCAACAATTGCCACTCTTCTTACCTAACTCAAGCTGTTTTCTTAGGCTTTTTCTTCAACATTCCCTATGTAACATAGTACAAGGCTTGTAATATAAACTGAAAATAGAAAGGAGAAAAAGATGATAATCACCTTGATGGCAGTAGAGCAGAATAAATAGATAAGTTAATTTTACCAGGTTTTTGAAACTGTCAGTAGTTTTCCCTTCACATTCCAAGGTAGCTAATATATTTTGTTTTCTTGATTGAGGGCTTTAGAATTTCAAGGAAGCAAGCAGAACCCAACAGATGCTCATAAGACAGCCATTGCGTTGATTGAGTTTGGAGCTGAGCTCATTGAGGGGTGTAATAATAGATTGTTTCAAAGGGATAGAAGTGAGTTCTGGGAGGATTTGAAAGTATCTGGGTAGGGGAGAGATTTAGGGAGAGTCTCTCAGAAAGAAAATGGGAGTCTTGCAGGTCTAGGGAGCTTGGGAAAACAGTAGCCTGCCTGCTCTCTTTCAATGGCCTCTTCCTTTCCAGTGAACTGGGGAGGTGGCAATAACTTAGAGGACGCTGGTTTCCTGGTATATTTAAGGAGACAGTTTGGATATATGGAAGTTCCTAGCTTCAGCAAAAACACTAGAACCCAAGGCTGATATGGAAGTAGCAGGGCTGCCCACCTTCAAGGGCACAGGTGTGCTTGGACGACAAACATATCAATGGTGACCAATTGCAACCAAAGACGAAAAGGTTACTCTTAATGTTCTGAGCTGCCTAAGACTCTCACTGTTCTTGAATGATACCAGCAAGGTGAGATATTTCCTCTCTCACTATTCTCCAGGAATATCCTCTACCAATGTTACAAATGTCTGGGTTTTTATCTTCCAATATCCTAATTAAATTAGTTTTTGAAAAATAAATTTATTTGCCATTTATTGCACCCTGGAATTATAAATTAAAGTTCATAGTTGTTACAAAATCAATATATAAGTTTAGGTCTAAGAATAGGTTATACAGCCCATGTAAAAATATGTGTAAGCAATTTACTAACATAAAAAAAGCCTCCTAATTCATAAATGTGGCTATAAAAAGACCTTTGGGAAATCCTGGCAGGGACTTTCTTTAGGACTCGACATACAGCATCTTATTTAATTCCTGCTTATATTGATTTTTTTTACTAAAATTGTTTATTTCCTAAGTTATTTATACACGTTAACTAACATAGCCACCTAATAACCCCATGAGGTAGCTAATATTATTATCATTTTACAGATCATGGAACATGAGTGGCAAAGACAAGACAAAACAAGATAAGTCAAAAGACCCAGCACTTTTGAGTCCTCAACTGTAAGAGACCCCACTGTCTTTAAGAATGGTCCAGAATGTGTGTGTTCCCACAGACTAGCAATTATTGATTCTAGCTCGTATGACAGGTGTCTTGGCAAACAGGAAATGGATGACAGAGCCTTATAACAACTGTAATTTTAAGAGACAAATCAAGAAGACATGAGTATTGAATGAGGAACAGATGGCTTTCATCTTCCATTACTGCAGCACATAGGAGAATGCATCAAGTCCACGTGGGTGTCAGAAAACAAAAATCTCTTTGTGTATCTAGCACTTAACACTCTCTCTTCTGCTTCAGGAAAAAAAGTAAACATGCCACAATAATTGAACCTGCACACTTAAGGTTCTAATAATCAGATTCTCATGAAGAGGAGAGGGGAGAGAAAGAAGAAGAGGAATTAAAAAGGAGGAGGAGGAGGGAAGAAAGACAGACGGAAAGAAAGACCAACAACATTATTTTGTTCTTTGTTTCCATTGCCTCTTCATGGCTGAATCACCAAGTGGCACAAAATATTAACTCTGAAAGATACGTGGAAGTGTGAAGCATAATCTTTATGATTCTGACAGCTGGTGATAAGCAGCAGCTGGGTTCATGAGTTCCATAGCCTTTGTGAGTATATTGTTAAAGCATTTTGAAGGAGGAGAATTAAAAAATTAACTCTCTCTTCAAGCCTTGCCTACCCTGAAATATTTGTTAATAAATTGGAGTAACGCATTCATTAAGTCATGTGCATTTATATGCTTTTCAATCAGATCCTCATTCCTCCCATCCATTCTCTACACTTTTCTTTTTCTTTCCTTGGTTGGTGCCAAAGCATCAGAACCACCCCACCTCTCCAATTCCTAAGCTGCTCTGCATACACAGCCTCCCTTAGATCAGCCCCTAGTGGGCCTAGGTATCTTGATTCCAACAATAATTGACTGAGCTCCCATGCTCCCATTTTCCTTCCAGCGATTCCTGTGGTTTAAGCCAAATACTATGTAGCTCTAACTACTTAAAACAGAGCCTCTGATTAGGACACAGAAAGTTATAACAATTGGATGCAAAGCTCCTGTTCTGAGAGTGACCAACATCCTGGCCTCTGACAAACAGCCAGTCCAAACATACTGGAGACCAAATGGAGCTTTAGTGGAAGGGTGGTTAATTGTGTGTTGGTTCCCATGGACAGAGTCCATGTTTCCATGTGTCATTTGCAGAATATCCAAGAAGAATTATAGGAGAGGCTAGATGAAAGCCTTGGTATGAGTGATAAATAGGGATGAGAGAAGCAGAGAGTGGTTGGGTTAGATGAACTTGTCAGAAGGTTACTTGTGGACATTAAAGCTGGGCAATGTGCCTTGTGTGGCCTGAATATAGGCCCTTGCTTGGATTCTAGAAGCCCTATTTTCTTAGGCTCAACATTAGGATCCAATTACCTGCAACAGAGCTTTATTTGATCCACTTGAATTTCTATTTGTCTACAGATATTTGTTGAGTAGCTTCCATGTGCGAATCACCAAATGCCAGAACTAAGCAATGAAAAAGACAGCCAAAGGTTTTTTTTTTCCTCCAACTTGGTTTGATTCCAGTTGGAAAAAAACAGAAAACTGATAATTAAACAAGGTTGCGTTGGGTCGTAATAAGTGTTATGAAGAAAAATAAAGGAGTTAAACTGGGAGACATGCTAGAGAGTACTGGGATGCTAGAAAACCACTTTAAGTTTGATGTTCAAGTGAAGCCTTCCGTACCGAAGAGAAATATACCTAAGACTTTAAAGATGCAATGGAGCCAGACATAGTACAGGAAGACATGGGTGGGTGCGTGGGGGGATCACGGAGAGTATTTGAAAGGAAAAAAGTACTACACAAGACAGAATTAAGGCATGACCTTCAAGATCTGTATGTTTGAAAGGAGGCCCTGTGGCTGGAGCCTCATGAAAAAGGTAGAGAGGAGAACTAGATAAGGTCGGGGAAGCCAGCAAAAGCCACATCATGTAGGTCTGTAGGCCATGGTAGAGTTAAGATTTTATTCTAAATGCAATGAGAAGCTTCTTAGCAGTGTGGCCACAAAAACCACATTCTGCTTTCTCCACTACAACTCAGTAGGCCTCTCATAAGTTTGCATTTGACAATCTGATAGCTACATTAAGGATATCAAAACCTAATCTTTGGCCAGTACTGAATTGTTCCTTTCTGCTTTGCTTTGTGTAGTTCTCACAATCTCTTAATGCTCATTCCAGATTTTACTTTGCTTCTGTTCTATATTAGTTTCTGTCCAATTAGCCATGGGCATGTTACCTGTGGGTGGAATCATGTTGTGTCCATATGCCCTGTTTAGAATTACAGTGAGTGTTTATTGTTCAAAATGGTACTACACTGATAAGAATCTATGTGAATACATCGTGGACTGTAAGAATATAGGATTACTGACTATTCACTCATGGCTCTTTACATCAAGCCCTTTATAGTAAGGATCAGTTGTCTTCTCATTTGGCATACCCAGCCTCATAACTTCTTCTAACTTATTATTCTCTTACCATTAATGCAAGAATATAGACATTAATTCAAATGAATGGCATCTGGAGATTGATTTTACCTTCGATAGTTATCCGTGATGGGAAGGCTATGAAGGATGTCTTGCTAAGAAATGGGCACATGATACCATTCTTTGTCTGCTGCTGGATTTAGATAAACAGTTTTATGTGAAAGGAACAAATTGGGATTTTAACCTACACTTTCCAGTGTTAATAAGAAACTATGTATTAAGTTTCATATTAACTGTGAGATAAGACAGTGGACCTTCAGCTAAATACTGAGTAAAATCAGAGACTCAAGCCTGGAACTAGTTTTCCCGAAAACATACATTGAACAGTTTCTGCTACATAATTTCACAGAAGTATTGGCAATCTGACATTTCCTAGGCATCTGGGCTCATGAATATTTAGATAGAGTGCTGAATACTTGATTGAATGATGACATCTGGCACTCCTAGATTAAATGATGCTTCTAGTTCTAAGAGAAATAAAATAGGTTACTATGAAGGATATTAACTTTTATATAGGATTCACTTATTAATGAGAAAAATTTATTCTCTATCAGTCCAACAAGTTTTTTCTAGGTACTAACCTTGTGCAAGATAATGTGCTAAGGTCTAGGAAAACGGTATGAAGTTCCATACTTACGACTTTGTACCTGATATTTGCTGGTTTCTTAGGAGGTTGTTTTTAAAGCCATAGGTATCATTCAAAATGTGTCTACTGAGAAATTTCATGATCTTATCTGATACATTGCAAAAAATATATTTTAATTAAAATCAGAAGCCCAAGGATCTAGGGGTTAAATTGACCCTAAGGAAATTTCTGGAAACTTACAGGGCCAAGGTGAACTCATAGATCCCAGTTTAAGACAGTTTAGTTAAGGACCATCAAGTATTATTATTATGTGTGAAAAATTTTTATACATCTTGTCTTTCGATTTCTAAGGCACACAGTATAGATGTCAATTACAGGTAAAGCATATTTGCATTTCCTAAACCCTTGTTTCCTTCTCATTACAAACTATGTGTTTATGCCAGGTTGTTAGTGCCATACAGAATGCTTAGACTTTGACATTCCATACTTTAAAGTGTGAGCTATTGTATATTTCCCTAATATTTATATCTTACTGTTTTTTTTTTTGAAACACAAATTCTCTGCCTTGATGCTTCATTTCTTCACTAGCACCTCCACACCCCTATCCTGAATCCAAGAACCACATCAGTTCAGGTCTTAATGACCGCAGTACCTACTATACATAAGTCTTTTCTCTAAAAATAACAAATCATCCAGAACTGATAGCTGCTCATGGAAAGTCCATTACTTTGTTACTTCTGGCAGGCGCATGTATTTTTCTTTGGCTGGCTAGCCTAGTGGTGTTTCCAGCAGCTCGGATAACTGGCAACCCTGCATAATTCCTTCTGTTAGGCCTGTCAAAGTCTTGTCTGACACAGGTAAACTGGACATGACTATACAAATCCAGCAGGGCATACGGTGCCACTCTGAACTGTCACACCCTGCCAGATAGTCTCCCTAGTGTATCAGTGACTGGTTAGAGCATTCTGGGCCCAGCATAGTTCTTCTCCATGAGATAAGATTTCTGCGAGCAGGACTTTGCCCTCAAGGTTTACGTTTTATTTAAAACTTAAGGCTCCAAAAGCTTTGGTTCAAATTCCATTGCCATTTATTTTCCCTTGCCATTTCGGATTGGACTGTCCCCCAGGGTCCCTTTCTTGAGCCTTGGACCTATCACTCCCCAGTCGTGTTTCTGACCTTTTCACTCTTCAGCCCTAAGTGCGTTATTTTGATCCACATGCTGGCTTTCCCTTCCAGGGCAATTTTGAATAAACTTGTAAATAGAGATCCAAGTAACTTTTTCACTTTCATTTCATGGTATTAGTCACTTCTGTAGTTCCAGAATCCCCTCCTTACCCTTGCATTGGACTGCCCTCAGAGGAGAAGTCACTGGCTTTCCCACATTCTTCTGAAGTTGATTGACCAAGATGGGAAATCCAGAAATTTGCGCCATGAAATATTCCTACAGTTATGTGTTGTGTTCTCTCTAGTTTCTATCATGCTAAATGGCCCTTTAATACATCTTTGTTTTCTCCTAGACAAAAACTCTCTTAAAGAAGTAGTGCCTATAATTTTTACTCAGTACTGTGCTTCATGCATACAATAGACTCAACAAGTTATTTATTAAATTGAATTTAAAAATCAGCATCATAAACTCATTAGCTCTAATTTGAGTTTTTAACATAACCTGGTTCATTGATGGCTTTGTCTTTAAAGTTTCTATTTTAGAGAATTTGTATTTTTTCAAGCCTGAAAGCTTTAAAAATAGGAGGCTGAAGAATTCTATTGTCAGCCAAAGTGATTGTTGTGTTTTAATTTCAAGGTAAAAATGTACATTGCTTCATCTGTAGCCTGAGTGTAGATTTTATGTTTGGCTCTTTCGGATAAATTTACCTTATAAAAGATCACCTAAGATAGCAGAGAAAAGCTGCCATTCATCCTCACTAAAAATAAAACTCTAGGCTTAATGGAACACAAGATGTCTCCCTTGCATGGAATGTAATGTAGCTAGGATAGAATTCTCTGTTGGGTTTTTTTCAGAAAATGGCCTAGTCTCCTTCTCTTTCTCTGAAGCATTGGGTATCTGCCAGTTCATTCAGATTCTGCAGGCATCTGGTAAAGCTCTGACTTGATTGCCTTGGTCAGATTGGATAGAAGCAGACCCAGGTGTTGCTCTTCTAGGCATGGTTTCCATACTACCTTGAAGTTGATCTACTCTGTAAGTTCAATCACCTTGAAAATTACCCGCTAGTTTTCCATCAATCACATCGCCTCAGTTAGTCAGTTTTTTAGCTACTTGGATTTTGCGTGAAATATTTATTAAATTAAATTACACCAATGGACTCTGAGATTCACAAATATGTTGTAGATACACTTATAGTTACTCATCTGATCGAATTTTTTCCTGAGGAAAAAAAAAAATAGATAGTCAAAGGACTACCTTCTATGAGTGGTCTTCTAGACTGCAAAAATCCAGATCTTGTCAGGATTCCATAATTTAATTAACAGAGTTCTGACTGACTTTGATTGGGGTGAAGAGCCTTAAAGAGAAGTATTAGTCCTTGGTTGCCAAAATGTCAAGTGTAACTTCAGCATCTTTTTATTGTTAAGACTAAGCATAAACAGAGGTATTTTTGGAGTTAATCACATCTCAAACCATGTAGAGTTTTCAAGTCTGTGTTTGTATATACCATGGCAATACTTTGAAGGAATTCTTGACCATACCAATTATTATTGAAAGTTTCTACATGGGTAAGTGGACTGCCTCAGGTAGACCAAAGATTTATTTGAACCATTTTGTTTATTCACAAGAGAAAGGTTTCAAGTTTTCATATGTTTTATCTGTGAACAACTTTCAAATGTGTAAAATGGCCTGTGAACATGTCCAAAGTAACACCCTTCGACTCAAAAAACTCCCAAAAATGTGAGAATCCACTGATGGTAACAAAGCCCAATAAGGAGTTTTAAAGTAAGCAAAGGGGCATAAAATTATGAAATCTTACCTACCAATAGCTTACAAGCAGAAGTATGGTTACCTAAATACCATCCATTTACACATACTCCTTATAGAAATTCCTGCAGGCTCTTGAAAAGGAAAAGAACAACTTTCATGCTGTAGAAACACAAGAGATGGAGGCAGTAGTAATGCTATAGGACATCAGGTGGAGGTCTAACAGGTGTACAAGCCTCAAAACTTTCTTGAAACAGAAGGCTTTCAGAAAAATAGAAACCTATGCAGTTTCTTTCTACCTCTACTGGCTCATATTGGATTGATTCTCACTTTCACAATTGCCTGATACTGGTTGCATGAGTAGGAGCCCTAGCCTAGGAAGGAATGTGGTAGAGGTAGAAAAGTATCACTTAGTTAGCAGTATGTTATATTCTGTTTTGTTTGTTTACAGTTTCCTGTGTTATTATGGTCTCACCAACTAGAATGTGTATCAGTGGGCAAGGATAGATGGCAAATATTAATACTACCCTCTCTACAGCAAAAAGCAGAACACATTGTTCTATGTAACCAAATTCTGGAGCCAGGAGTTTGAATTCTATCAGTCTGTGCCCCATCTACTTTTTATTATCTCCCCTATCTTTGTCTCTTTTTAACTCTCCCTTTATTTGCATGCCAGTCCCATTCTCTCAGGACAGCTTTAAACATGGCTGCCAGCAGAATACAAGTTCGCATCTCAGCTTTGACACAAAAATGAACAGAATCAAACAGTAGTACTTTATGTATTGTAGTAAAAATGCACCACCATGTTCCATAGTCTCCCTAAGAACGATTACATTTGAAGACCTTTCATCCACAAATGAAATGTCAACATAGAAATCTTAAGTATTTTAGAATATTTAAGAAAGAGACTTTTTCAGTTAACATTATTAAATAAAATATAACTTTTAGGAAAAATACAGTAAGATGGCAAATATAATGTTCATACACTGCTGGTGGGAACATAAAGTGGATAACCCACTTTGAATAATAGTTTTTCAGTATCTTAAAAAATTATGTCTGGGCGTGGTGGCTCACACCTGTAATACCAGCACTTTGGGAGGCTGAGGCGGGCAGATCACCTGATGTCAGGGGTTCGAGACCAGCCTGGCCAACATGGTGAAACTCCATCTCTACTAAAATTACAAAAATTAGCCGGGTGTGGTGGCACATGCCTGTAATTCCAGCTGCTCAGGAGGCTGAGGCAGAAGAATCACTTGGGCCTGAGAGGCAGAGTTTGCAGTGAGCTGAGATAGAGCCACTGCATTTCAGCCTGGGCAACAGAGCAAGATCCTGTCTCAAAAAAAAAATTATACATCTACAGTATAACTCAACCTTTCTACTCCTAGGTATTTACCCGAGATAAATAAAAGCATATATTCAGAAAAGGTAAATACACAAATACTCATACCGTGTTTATATGCAATGGCCTAACTCTAGTGACAAACCAAATGTCAAACAACTGGTGAATGGATAAAATTTGTGGTATGTTTATACAATGAAGTAGTAATTAGGCAATAAAAAGGAATGCACTACTGATATTTACTACAACATGGATGAACCTCAAAATAATTATGCTTTTGTACAGGTAGAATTATACAATATGTACTAATATGTATAAAAGTATGAAAAAGTATGAAGAGTATGGAAAAAGCAAAGTAATCTTTAGTGACAGAAAGCAAATCAATGATTGTCTGGGGGAATGGAGGCATGTGAGAAAGGGTAGGTGAGAGAGATTATAAGAGGGCATAAGGTAACATTTGAGTTGATGAATATGTTGAGGACATAAGGAAACATTTGAGTTGATGAGTATGTTCATTATCTTAACTGCACTGATGGTATATATAGCCATATATATATACACATATTTATATATATATACACACAGAAATTTATCAAATTATATACTTCAAACATATTCTTTTTATTGTATACAACTAAATCAAAATAAAACAGTTAAAACTTATGTGGGGCTCAACTAAAGCAATGCTTAGGGAAAAGATTATATTATTGAATACTTACATTAGAAATGAAGGAAGGCCTGGTGCAGTGGTTTATGCCTTTAATCCCAGCATTTTGGGAGGCTGAGGTGGGAGGATTGCTTGAGGCCAGGAGTTTGAGACCAGCTTAGGCAACAGAGCGAGATCCTGTCTCTGTAAAAAATAATTTTAAAAATTAGCTGGGTGTAGTGGTTCACACCTGTGGTCCCAGTTACTTGGGAGGCTGAGGCAAGAGGATTGTTGAACCCAGAAGTTTGAGGCTGCAGTGAGCTATGATTCTATGATTGTGCCTGGCCAAAATAGTGAGACCCTGTTTCTAAAAAAAAAAAAAAAAAAAAAAAAAAAAAAAAAAGGAAGAAAGAAAAGAGAGAAGAAATGAAGATACTGATGAGCAAATAAAACACAAAGCCAACAGAAGAAAGGAAAAAATAGAGAAGAACAAAACTAATGCAATTTAAAAGATAAAATCAATAAAGTCAATGAAACCATTGACTTTACTGGTTTGTTACTTGAAGAGATCAAAAAACTTAAACTTTTTTATTAGACTGATTAAGAAATAAAGAAGATACAAATTACCAACATTAGGATTGAAAGAAGAACATCATGTGACCTACAAAAATTAGGAGGTCAATAAAAGCATATTATGAACAACTTTATGCCTATACATTTGATAGCACATGTGGAAATGGACAAATTTCTTAAAAGACAGAAACTAATAAAACTTATTCAAGAAGAAATAATGTCAATAAATAGCTCATTAATTAGTAAAGTAATTGAACTAGAACCTGAAAGTGTGCACCCTAAAAATTCCAGGACCAGATGTCTTCACTGTTTAATTCTACCAAGAATCTATGAAAGACATAAATTTTACAAGAATTCTGCCAAAAAATGAAAAGGAAGGAACACTTTCCAATTCATTTTATGAGTCAACATAGCCTTGACATAAAAACCAGACAAAGACATTACAATGTAAGAAAACCATAGCCCAATATCCCTCATGATCATAGATGCAAAAGACCTTGACAAAATTTTAAGTAACTGAATCCATCACCATATAAAATTAATAATATATTATTATCAAGATGCTTCTCAGGAATTCAAGGTTGGCTTAATATTCAAAAATCAATCAATCCAATTAATAACTCAACAGACTAAAAATGCATAAAATTATCTTCCTTGATGCAGAAGAGCTTTTTTTCAAATTCAACACCCTTATTGATAAAAATTCTCAGCAAACCAAGAGTGGAAGAGAGTGTTCTTAACATAATCAAGGACCGCTATGGAAAAATCACAGTTAGCATACTTAATGGTGAAAGCCCAAAGCCTTTCTCCCTAAGATCAGGAGCAGCACAAAGCTGTCTGCTCTCATCATTTCTATTTAACACTATACTAGAGTTTTTAGACCAGAGTTTCTCAACATCAGTATATTGACATTTTGGGCCTGATAAATTTTTGTTGTTCTTGAGCTGGCACATGCATTGTCGTATGTTAGCAGTATCCCTGGCTTCTGTGCACTAGATTCCAGTAGTACTTGTGTCAACCAAAACTTTTTCCAGATGTTGCCAAATGACTCTTGAGGAGAGACAAAATGATTACCAGTTGAGAATCACAGTTCTAGAAAGTTTATAGTGAGAAAAACAGGAAGAGAAAAGAAAGGAAGAGAAAAGAACCAAATCAGAGAGGAAGAAATAAAATTGTCTGTTTTCAGTGCATTATTGTCAATGAAGAAAATTCTGAGAAATCTCAAAGAAAAGGCACAAGATCTAATACATGAGTTTAGTGAAGTTGAAAGATACAAAGAAATATACAGAAATCGGTAGTATTTCTATATCTGACAATAAACAATGAAAAGTTGAAATTTAAAATTACCATTACAAAAGCATAAAAAATATGGAAATACTTAGGATACCTTTAACAAGATATTTGAAATACATGTACATTGAAAACTCAATATATTGTGAAGATAAATTTTTAAAAACCTAAATAAATGAAGAGATATACCATTTTAATAGAACAGAAAACTGAATATCGTTAAAATAGTAATTCTTCCTAAATTAATCTGTAGATTCAATGCAAATCTAATCAAACTACCAGCAAAATTATTTTATAGAAAGTAAAAAGCTAATTCTGAAATTTATATGGAAATTCAACGACTTAAATATAGCATAAAAATGTACATATATATGTGTGTATATATAAATACACACACATAAAGGACCAAGTTAGAGAAATTACACTATCTATTTTCAAAGCTTACTATAAAACCATATTAATCATGGTAGTGTGGCCAGGCACAGTGACTCACACCTATAATCCCAGTACTTTGGGAGGCCAAGGCAGGTGGATAGCCTGAGCCCAGGAGTTCAAGATTAGTCTGAGCAACATGACAAAACCTCATCTCTAAAAAAAATACAAAAAAATTAGGCGGGGGTGGTTGCATGCTCCTGTAGTCCCAGCTACTTGGGTAGCTGAGGCAGGAGGATCTCTTGAGCCCAGGAGTTGGAGGTTGCAGTGAGCTATGATTGTGCCACTGTGCTCCAGCCTGGGCAACAGAATGAGATCCTGTCTCAAAAAGAAATTATGGTAATGTGGTGTTGTAAAAATAATACACATATAGATCAATAAAACAGAATTGAGAATACAGAAATAAACCAAGACACATTTGGCCAATGATTTTTATTTATTTATTTATTTATTTATTTTCTTGATATAAAATATTTTACATATTTATGGAGCACATGTGAGTATTTGTTACATGCATAGAATGTGTAATGATCAAGTCAGAGTATTTGGGACATCTATCACTTTGAGTATTTATCTCTATGTGTTGGTAAAATTTCAAGTCCTCTCTTCTAGCTGCTTTGGAATATACACTATATTGCTGCTAACTTAGTCACCCTACTCTGCTATCAAATATTGGTGTTCTTTTTCTTCTATCTAACCACTAATCAATGTCTCTTTGTCCTCCCATCTCCACCCACACACCCTTCCCAGTCTCTGGTACCTATTATATCTATCCTCTACCTCCATGAGATCAACTTTTTTATTTCCCACATATGAGTGAGAACATGCAATATTTGACTTTCTGTGCCTAAGTTATTTCACTTAATATATTGACTTTCAGTTCTATCCATGTTGCTTCAAATGACATAATTTCATTTTTTTATGGCTAATAGTATTCTATTGTGTATATATACCATTTTATTTATCCATGCATCTGACAGTGAACACTTAGGTTGTTTTCATATCTTTGCTATTGTGAATGGTTCTGCAATAAACATGCCAGCACAGGATCCCTCGATATACAGATTTGTTTCTTTCTTTTTTTATATATTCAGTAGTGGAATCACTGGATCACATGGCAGTTCTATCATTTTAGCTTTTCGAGAAATCTCTATGTTTTTATAATGGTTTTGCAAATTTACATTTGTGCCAACAGTGTATAAGTCTTCTCTTTTCTCCACATCCTCACCAGCATTTTTTGTCTTTTTAATGATAGCCATTCTAACTGGGGCAAGATGTCATCTCATTGTGGTTTTGAGTTTTGTTTCCCTGATGATTAGTAATGTTGAGTATTTTGTCATATACCTGTTGGTCATTTATGTCTTCACTTGAGAAATGTGTATTCAGGTCCTTAGCCCACTTTTTAGTGGGGCTAATAGTTGAAAAACTATTTATTTTTTTTACCGTTGAACTGTTTGAGTTCCTTGTATAATCTAGATGTTAGTCCCTTGTTGGATGAGTAATTTGCAAATATTTCCTCCCATCCAGCAGGTCACCTCTTCACTCTATTGACTGTGTCCTTTGCTGTGCAGAAGCTTTTAGGTTAATATAGTTTTATTTGTCTATTTTCATTATATTTGTCTGTGCTTTAGCCACGAAATCTTTCCCTAGACTGATGTCTTGAAATATTTTTTTAAGTTCTTTTTTTTCCTGGCAATTTTATAGTTTCAGGTTTTGTATTTAAGTCTTCAATCCACCTGATATAATTTTTGTGTGTGGAGGAGATATAGGTCCAGTTTCATTCTTCTGCATATAGGTATTCAATTTTCCCAACCCCATTTAATGCAAAGGGTATCTTTTCTCAGTGTATGTTCTTGATGGCTTAATTGAAAATCAGATGGCTGTAAATACATATATTTATTTCTGAACTCTATTCCATTGGTCTAAATGTCTGTTTTTGTACCAATACCATGCTGTTTTTGTTACTATGGCCTTGTAATATATTTTGAAGTCACATAATATGATGCCTCTGACTTGGTTCTTTTGCTCAGAATTGCTTTGGCTATTCTGGCTCTTTTTTGGTGCCATCTGAATTTTATGACTGTTTTTTCTATTTCTGTAAAAAATGATGTTTTGATAGAGATTTCATTAAATTCGTAGATTGCTTTCGGCAGTATGGTTATTTTAAGGGCATTAGTTTTTGTTTATCCATGAAGATGGGATATCTTTTCATTTCTCTGCATCATCTTCAATTTTGTTTTTCATCAGCGTTTTGTAGTTTTACTTGTAGATGTCTTTCACCTCTGGGTAAAATTTATTTCTAGATATTTTACTTTATTGTGGCTACTGGCAATGAGATTGCCTTCCTGACTTGGTTCTCAGCTGAATTGTTGTTGGAGTATAAAATGACTACTGATTTTTGTACATTGATTTAGTATCCTGCAACTTCCCTACATTTATCAAAACTATGAGTTTTAGTTGGAGTCTTTAGGTTTTTTCAGATATAAGATCATATCATCAAAAAGAGTGTCAATTTGACTTCCTCTTTACAATTTTGTGTCTTTTATTTCTTTCTCTGGCCTGATTGCTCTGGCTAGGACTTCCAGTACTATGATGAATAGAAGTGGTGAAAGGGGGCATCCTTGTCTTGTTCTAGAGCTTAGAGGAAAAGCTTCCAGGTTTTCCTCATTCAGTATGATGCTAACTGTGGGTTTGTTATATAAGCTCTTTATTATTTTGAGATATGTTCCTTCTATTCATAGTTTGTTGAGAGTTTTTTTTATCATAAAGGGATATTAAATTTTATCAAATGCTTTTTATGCTTCTTTATTGATTTGTATATGTTGAGCCATCCTTGGCATCCCTGGGATAAATCCCACTTGATCGTGGTGTCTTCCTTTTGATCTGTTGTTGTATTCAATTTGCTAGTATGTTGTTGATTTTTGAGTCTAGGTTCATCAGGGGTATTGGCCTGTAAGTTTTCTTTTCTTTTCTTTTTTCTTTCTCTCTGTCTCTCTTTGTGTGTGTGTGTGTCCTTGTTTGGTTTTGGTATCAGATTAGTGCTGGCCTCATAGAATGAGTTAGGAAAAGTTTCCTTCACTTTGAGTTTTTGGAATAGTTTCAGGAGGATGGTAATGTTTTGCACGATTCGACTGTGCATTCTTCCTGTCCCGTCTTTTTTATTATTATTATTGATTAAATCTTGCTACCCATAATTGGTGGATTCAGGTTTTCTATTTCTTTCTGATTCAAGCTTGATAGTTTATAGGTTTCTATGAATTTACCCATTTCCTCTAGGTTTTCAGTTTGTTAGTGTATATTTTTTCATAATAATCTCCAATGACCTTTAATATTTATGTGGTATCTTTTGTAATGTCTCCCTTTCTTCATTTCTGATATTTTAAAATTTGGGTCTTCTCTGGTTAGTCTAGCTAGTGGTTTTTCAATTTCTTTTACCTTTTTGAAGAACCTAGTTTCTGCTTTTAGTCTCTGTTTCACTTAGTTCTGCTCTGATCTTTATTGTTTGATTCCTTCTGTTAATTTGGATTTGGTTTGCTCTTGCTCCATTTAGTTCCTTGAGGTACATGTTCGGTTGTTTATCTGAAGTATTTTGACTTTTATATAGGTATTTTTATACAGGCATTTATTGCTTCCCTCTTAGCATTTGCTGTATCCCACAGGTTGGAGTATGCTTTGTTTCCATTTTCATTTATTTCAAGAACATTTTTTATTTCCATCTTAATTTCTTCATTCTTAATTCTTTGTTGACCCAAAGGAGGTTCAGGAGTGTGTTGTTTACTTTCTATGTATCTGTATACTTTTCAAAATTACTCTTAATATTGATTTCCAGTTTTATTCTATTGTGATGTGAGAAGATACTTTATATAATTTTGATTTTTTTAAATTTGAGACATATTTTGTGGCCTAACATATGGTCTATCCTGGAGAATGTTCCATGTGCTGATGAGAATAATGTATCTTCTGTAGTTTTTGGACAAAATGTCCTGTAAATGTCTGTTAGGTCCATTTGATCTAATGTCCAGTTTAAATCCTGTTTCTTTATTGATTTTCTGTCTAGATGATCTGTCTAACTCTTAAAGTGGAGTGTTGAAGTCCCCCACTATTATTGCATTGGAGTCTATTTTTCTCTTTAGATCTAGCTATATTTGCTTTGTAAATCTGGGTGCACCAGTGTTTGGTGCATATTTATTTAGAATTGTTATTTCTTCTTGTTGGATTGATCTCTTTGCCATTATTTAGTGACTTTTTTATTTCATTTTTTTACTGTTTTTCTCTTAAGGTTTGTTTTATCTGATTTAAGTATAGTTTTTCCTGCTTGCTTCGTCTTGCTTTGCATCTTTGTCTTCCATTTGTGTGAAATACTTTTTCCTTCTTTTTACTTGAGTCTATATGTGTTTTGCAGGTAAAGTATGTTTCTTGTAGGAAGCATATAATTGGATCATGTTTCTTTATCCATTTAACCAGTCTACATATTTTTAAGTGGAGAATTTAATCATTTACATTCAGAGTTATGGCTGATATGTCAGGCTTTGTTCTTATCATATTGTTAATTTTTTTCTGGTTGTCTTGTATATTCTTAGTTCCTTTCCTTTTTTTCTATTGTCTTCGTGGTTTGGTGATTATGTGTAATGGTACCATTTGAGTTATTTCTCTTTCTCATTTGTGTGTTTGCTTTACTGTTGAATTTATACTTTTATGTGTTTTCATGATGGCAAATGTTGTCCTTTCAGCTTCAGATTCCCCTGAGCATTTCCTGTAGACCAGCCTAGTGGTGATGAATTCTCTCAGCATTTGCTTGTGTGGGAAAGACTTTATTTTTCTTTCATTCATGAAGGGTAATTTTGTTGACATAGTGTCATGGCATATTTTTCTTTCAGTGCTTTGAATATGTCATTCCATTATCTCTTGACCTGTAAGGTTTCTGCCGAGAAATTCACTATTAGTCTGATGAGTGTTCTTTAAAAGGTATAAATGTGGGCTGGGTGCAGTGGTGCTCACGCCTATAACCCCAGCACTTTGGGAGGTTGAGGCAGGTGGGTCGCGGGGCCAGGATTTCGAGACCAGCCTGGCAAACACAGTGAAACCCCATCTCTACTAAAAATACAATAAATTAGCCAGGTGTGGTGGTGTGCACTTGTAATCCCAGCTACTTGGGAGGCTGAGGCAGGAGAGTCACATGAGCCTAGGAAGTGGAGGTTGCAGTAAGCCGAGATCGCCCCATTGCACTCCAGCCCGGGCGACAGTATAAGACTCCATCTCAAAAAAGAAAAAAAAGGTGTAGATGCTTTTCTGTTACATTTTAAAGACTCCTCTCTTTGTCTTTGGTTGTAGACAGTTTGCCCACAATGTACTATCAAGAAGAACTTTTTGCATTGTATTCATTTGAGGATCTTTGAGCTTCCTGTATCTGGGTATCTAAGTTTCTTGCTAGACTTGGGAAGTTTTCATCTAGCATTTTGTTAAATAGGTTTTCTAATCTTTTCTTTCTCTCTTTGCCCTCAGGGACACTGATAATTCAAATATTCTATTACTTTATGTTGTCCCAAATGTCACAAAGGCTTTGCTCATTCTTTTTTATTTTATCTTTATCTTTTTCTGACTGGATTATTTCAAAAGACCAGTCTTCAAGTTCTGAGATTTTTTCTTCTGCTTGGTCTCATCTATTTTTGAAGCTTTCACATGTATTTTGCATTTTAGTAAATGAATTATTCAGTTTCAGAATTTCTGTTCGATTCTTTTTTAAAATAGTTATATTTCTGGCAATATTTTTTTTATGACCTGAATCATTTTTCTGATTCCTCTAAATTTTTTTTTCAGAATTCTCTTGTGTCTCATTGAGCTTCTTTAAAATCGGTATTTTGCATCTTTATTTGGGATTTTGTTTCTTTAATTGGGATCTGCTGCTGGAAAATTATTGAGTTCCTTTGGAGGTGTTGTATTTCCTTACTTGTTCATGTTTCCTGCATCCTTACATTGATATCTGCACATCTGGTGTAAGAGACACTTCTTTCAAGTTTTTTAATTTGATTTCATGGGGCAGAACTTTTCCTGAAGATGTATATCTGTTTGCAGTTGAGTAGGTCACTCTGGCTTTGATATTGGGTGTATGCAGTAAGGTAGTCTCTGTGTGATTTCTTCAGCTATGAACAGGGTCAGTGGTATTTGTGATTTCCTTAGTGGCTTAGGGTGTAGTTGTTAGTGGAGGCTATGATGAAGTTTTTATGGGTTCTAAGATGCCTGGTGGGCCAGTCTTCAGGCCCCGGTGGTGGTAACAGTGGGTTGAGCATACCTGTCCTTGAGCCTCAGAGTGATGTATGCTGCCACTGGTATTAGCAGGTCCAGGTAGGCCAGTAGTGGCAGCTGTGGGCAAGGCATGCGGGTGGGTTCTTAGGTCTCCAGGCAGTGGTGTGATGTGGGTGATGGCAGAAGCAGTGGTGGAGCAACCCACTGGACCCCAGGTAGTCCATTCTGGTATTGGTGGTGGTTGTGATAAGTTGGGTGGGCCAGTCTGCTGACCTGCAGGTGGCTCATGTGGGTGACTGCCAGCTGTGGTGGTATCAACAGGTTGAGTCAGCCCAGCTTCAGACCCCAAGAGGAATGTTCAGGTACCATTGGTGGTGAACTGGGCTGAGAGACCCCCGGGCCCCTAAATGGCATGCTAGAGTAGTAGGGAAATGGGACTGAGTTGATAACTTTGTCCTCAGGTTCCCTGGAAGTGTGTTCAGGCAGTGGCTGTGATAGGCAGGGGCAGATGGTTCCTAGGCTGCTGGCAGAATTGTCAGGTTTGGGCAGCAGTGGCTGCACTGCAGGCTGCCTCCAGGGAGGGCAAGGCCACTCTCAGTGGGAGCAGCTAAAGCAGTAAGCTGTGGAGCTTGCAGTTTGCTCGCACCTTGGTCTCTTAGCAGCCTA
The DNA here is from genome assembly GCF_029281585.2 of Gorilla gorilla gorilla. Lineage (NCBI taxonomy): Eukaryota > Metazoa > Chordata > Mammalia > Primates > Hominidae > Gorilla > Gorilla gorilla. The sequence goes on along the minus strand of NC_073224.2, from coordinate 86,399,209 downwards.
TAGCAGTGGCAGTGGTATTTGTCCTCAGGGCTTGTTAAAGTGCCCAGCTTTCTCTCTCCTTCTTTGGCCTGGTGGCCTCAGGGAAGATCACAGTGCTTTGGAGGCTGGGCTGTCAAAATGGCACTGGCTGTGCGCCTGCTACCAGGGAGGGCAGTGCCACTCTCAGTGGGAGCAGCACGGGCAGACAGCTGTGGTGTGTACAGTTTCTTCACATCTTGGCCCCACAATAGTCTGCAGTAGTGGTGGGATTTGTCCTCGGAAGAAAGTGCCCATCCTCCTCTTGTTCTCCTTGGCCCAGTGGCAGCTATGGCAGTGATGGTCCCAGGGTAGGACAAAGTCCTCTGGGGGCTGAGCTCTCAGAATGATACAATGTTACAGTTGCACAAGGCTCAGAAGCCTGTGGGACTCAGCCTAAGTTCCCTTTCTGAAACGATGCCTCTGTACAATCTCTAGGCAGCTCCCTATGTTAGCCTTGATGCTCTTGAGGGTTGAGGGGCTCTCCAGTGCCTAGAATTGAAGTTCATGACAAGAATTTGGAGCCCCGAAGGTCTCACTGACCATTTCCCTGCATCTGAGAGCTTCTCCCAACTCCCAGGCAATCTTGGCTGAGCAGGCTGCCTCACTTCCCTCTCCTTCTTTGTTTTCAGTGCTTCCTGTCACTTCTCTGTTGAATTCCAGTGTTCTTTCTTAGATTTGTGATTATCTACTTCCTGATAGAGAAGAAGGACCTATTTTGGTCCTTCTCTGTGGAAGGGGCTCATACTAGCTGCATCTGGTCAGCTATCTTGCCTCTGTCTCTCCCAGTGATTTTTGACAAAAGTGCCAAGGTATTTCAATGGGGAATGTATTCATTAATCAACAAATGGTATAATCAAAAAGTGAACATTGACCCTTACTTTCACCATACAGAAAAATTAACTCAAAATGCATCATAGACCTAAATGTAAGTGTGAAAAACAAAACATTTCTGGAAGAATATGCAAGAAAAATCTTCGGGACCTCTAGCTAGACAAAGATATCTTAGATTGGACACATGCTCACAAACACATACAAGACATAGAAATAATAGACACATTGAACTTTATCAAATATAAAACATTTGCCTTTTAAAAAACAACATTTAGAAAATAAAAAGGCAGGCCATGGACTGAAAGAAAATATTTTCAAAAGCTATATCTGATACTGAACTTATACAAAATACATAAAGAACACTTAATTTCAATTATAAAGACAACATTTTTAAAATAAGCAAAACATTTTTTAAGATATAATATCATAACTTTATTCAGGAGATAATCAAATATGATACAAGGCTGACACGGACAAACAGCCATGCATAAAAATTATATAAATCTGCTTGCTAGATTTTCCAGAAGAGGCCCAGTCATTATAAACAAGAAAGAAAAACCAGGAGGGTGCCTAAACGACTGCAGTCTTTCAAGCAAGTGCAAACGTTCCCACACTCCCTTGTAGCGAAGGCAGCCCCAGGTGAAGGTGGTCCTACTAGCAGGAAGATTAAGAGGCAGCAGCTGTGCAGAAGCCATGCTTCCTGGCCCTGCCAGAGCTTAACAGTAGGCCTTGTTGAACTCCTGGAGGGCCCACCGCTTCTCAGTTGCCTGCTTGAGTAGGGTGGACTCTTTTCACCAGTCTGTCAAACTTCTCCCCAAGTATTTCATAGGAGTTCAGGACCTGTCTTGACTTCTCCATGTGCTGCTCCTGTAAGTGAATTGCTCCCTCCAAACGGTCACTAATCTGACAATGAACTTCCACTTTCTCAGCAGTGTGTTGGACAAAATATTTAACTCTTCCATCCTCAGCTTAAGTATCATAGCACCACACTTGACTTCCAGGTACTGGGCATTGATGTGGTCTAACTCGGAGTGAGTCCAGCCGTTGTTCCTGAAGAAGCCTCTGCAGCAAAATGAGGCAGCGGAGAAGCAGCTGGAAGTAGGTGGCACTCTTCTTCTCCAGCAGCACCATCTGCTCCTTTTGCTGGCTCTTGGCATACTGGCACTGCTGCTTCCTAGCCACTAGGACCTCTGCAAGTTTCCACACGTTTGCTGCCTTCACGGTTTCACTGTCAGCATCTGAATTGGGATCATAGTACCAGAGCAGAGTGAAACATTTCTTCTTGAGCTACTCCTCCACTTCTTGCTGTAGCAGAGCCCTCATCCACACAAAATCGTCTGAGAGTGGCATGGATTCCAGAAGGTCCGCTTTCTCCAGCTCTAGCAGTGAAGGTATCTCCCTCTCCTGGCTAGGACCTAAGAGCCATGTCAGTTCAGTTATGAGTAGCCGCTGTTCAAGGGTCTCATGAAATTTTTGTCCTCAGAAGTTAAATTTGTGTCTTGTATCTTCACACAGTAGTCCACAAGCAACTCTTGAATAACTCCATGTAAAATCTCAGACCTCAACCATGTTGTCTTATGCAGTCGAACTTCCTTCCATGCCTTGTTAAAGTATTTCCATCCCTTCTCCAGGTGAGCAGAAATCCCCGAATGCCTTTTGATTTTCTTGGGATTCTAGTACTGGGGCAGCTGAAGCTCTCAAGGGGGTGCCAAGATCCTCGGCTGCGGCAGGCTGGACAGAAGCTTCTGTTTACACCCAGGACCCACCCCACCCCGGGGCTCCGGAACTCGCTCCGGAACCTCTCATTTGGGCCCACCACAGGGGCTAGGGGAAGCGAGGCCCAGGAGGACCGTGCTGGAAGGCCCTCCAGGAAGGGGAGGGGCAGCAAAACATTTTAATAGACACTTCACCAAAGTAGATATGCAGATAGCAAATAAGCACATTTTTAAATATTCAAGATTAATAGTCATTAGAAAAATGCAAATACCCAACTAGAACGGTAAAATTTCTTTCTTTCTTTTTTTTTATTATACTTTAAGTTTTGGGGTACATGTGCACATTGTGCAGGTTAGTTACATAAGTATACATGTGCCATGCGGGTGCCCTGCACCCACTAACTCGTCATCTAGCATTAGGTATATCTCCCAATGCTATCCCTCCCCCCTCCCCCCACCCCACCACAGTCCCCAGAGTGTGATATTCCCCTTCCTGTGTCCATGTGATCTCATTGTTCAATTCCCACCTATGAGTGAGAATATGTGGTGTTTGGTTTTTTGTTCTTGCGATAGTTTACTGAGAATGATGATTTCCAATTTCATCCATGTCCCTACAAAGGACATGAACTCATCATTTTTTATGGCTGCATAGTATTCCATGGTGTATATGTGCCACATTTTCTTAATCCAGTCTATCATTGTTGGACATTTGGGTTGGTTCCAAGTCTTTGCTATTGTGAATAATGCCGCAATAAACATACGTGTGCATGTGTCTTTATAGCAGCATGATTTATAGTCATTTGGGTATATACCCAGTAATGGGATGGCTGGGTCAAATGGTATTTCTAGTTCTAGATCCCTGAGGAATCGCCACACTGACTTCCGCAATGGTTGAACTAGTTTACAGTCCCACCAACAGTGTAAAAGTGTTCCTATTTCTCCACATCCTCTCCAGCACCTGTTGTTTCCTGACTTTTTAATGATTGCCATTCTAACTGGTGTGAGATGGTATCTCATAGTGGTTTTGATTTGCATTTCTCTGATGGCCAGTGATGGTGAGCTTTTTTTTCATGTGTTTTTTGGCTGCATAAATGTCTTCTTTGGAGAAGTGTCTGTTCATGTCCTTCGCCAACTTTTTGATGGGGTTGTTTGTTTTTTTCTTGTAAATTTGTTGGAGTTCATTGTAGATTCTGGATATTAGCCCTTTGTCAGATGAGTAGGTTGTGAAAATTTTCTCCCATTTTGTAGGTTGCCTGTTCACTCTGATGGTAGTTTCTTTTGCTGTGCAGAAGCTCTTTAGTTTAATTAGATCCCATTTGTCAATTTTGTCTTTTGTTGCCATTGCTTTTGGTGTTTTAGACATGAAGTCCTTGCCCATGCCTATGTCCTGAATGGTATTGCCTAGGTTTTCTTCTAGGGTTTTTATTGTTTCAGGTCTAATGTTTAAATCTTTAATCCATCTTGAATTGATTTTTGTATAAGGTGTAAGGAAGGGATCCAGTTTCAGCTTCCTACATATGGCTAGCCAGTTTTCCCACCACCATTTATTAAATAGGGAATCCTTTCCCCATTGCTTGTTTTTCTCAGGTTTGTCAAAGATCAGATAGTTGTAGGTATGTGGCGTTATTTCTGAGGGCTCTGTTCTGTTCCATTGATCTATATCTCTGTTTTGGTACCAGTACCATGCTGTTTTGGTTACTGTAGCCTTGTAGTATAGTTTGAAGTCAGGTAGTGTGATGCCTCCAGCTTTGTTCTTTTGGCTTAGGATTGAATTGGCAATGCGGGCTCTTTTTTGGTTCCATATGAACTTTAAAGTAGTTTTTTCCAATTCCGTGAAGAAAGTCATTGGTAGCTTGATGGGGATGGCATTGAATCTGTAAATTACCTTGGGCAGTATGGCCATTTTCACAATATTCATTCTTCCTACCCATGAGCATGGAATGTCCTTCCATTTGTTTGTACCCTCTTTTATTTCCTTGAGCAGTGGTTTGTAGTTCTCCTTGAAGAGGTCCTTCACATCCCTTGTAAGTTGGATTCCTTGGTATTTTATTCTCTTTGAAGCAATTGTGAATGGGAGTTCACTCATGATTTGGCTCTCTGTTTGTCTGTTGTTGGTGTATAAGAATGCTTGTGATTTTTGTACATTGATTTTGTATCCTGAGACTTTGCTGAAGTTGCTTATCAGCTTAAGGAGATTTTGGGCTGAGACAATGGGGTTTTCTAGATATACAATCATGTCATCTGCAAACAGAGACAATTTGACTTCCTCTTTTCCTAATTGAATACCCTTTATTTCCTTCTCCTGCCTAATTGCCCTGTCCAGTGCTTCCAACACTATGTTGAATAGGAGTGGTGAGAGAGGGCATCCCTGTCTTGTGACAGTTTTCAAAGGGAATGCTTCCAGTTTTGGCCCATTCAGTATGATATTGGCTGTGGGTTTGTCATAGATAGCTCTTATTATTTTGAAATACGTCCCATCAATACCTAATTTATTGAGAGTTTTTAGCATGAAGCGTTGTTGAATTTTGTCAAAGGCTTTTTCTGCATCTATTGAGAGAATCATGTGGTTTTTGTCTTTGGCTCTGTTTATATGCTGGATTACATTTATTGATTTGTGTATATTGAACCAGCCTTGCATCCCAGGGATGAAGCCCACTTGATCATGGTGGATAAGCTTTTTGATGTGCTCCTGGATTCGGTTTGCCAGTATTTTATTGAGGATTTTTGCATCAATGTTCATCAAGGATATTGGTCTAAAATTCTCTTTTTTGGTTGTGTCTCTGCCCGGCTTTGGTATCAGAATGATGCTGGCCTCATAAAATGAGTTAGGGAGGATTCCCTCTTTTTCTACTGATTGGAATAGTTTCAGAAGGAATGGTACCAGTTCCTCCTTGTACCTCTGGTAGAATTCGGCTGTGAATCCATCTGGTCCTGGACTCTTTTTGGTTGGTAAACTATCGATTATTGCCACAATTTCAGATCCTGTTATTGGTCTATTCAGAGATTCAACTTCTTCCTGGTTTAGTCTTGGGAGAGTGTATGTGTTGAGGAATTTATCCATTTCTTCTAGATTTTCTAGTTTATTTGCGTACAGGTGTTTGTAGTATTCTCTGATGGTAGTTTGTATTTCTGTGGGATTGGTGGTGATATCCCATTTATCATTTTTTATTGCATCTATTTGATTCTTCTCTGTTTTCTTCTTTATTAGTCTTGCTAGCAGTCTATCAATTTTGTTGATCCTTTCAAAAAACCAGCTCCTGGATTCATTGATTTTTTGAAGGGTTTTTTGTGTCTCTATTTCCTTCAGTTCTGCTCTGATTTTAGTTATTTCCTGCCTTCTGCTAGCTTTTGAATGTGTTTGCTCTTGCTTTTCTAGTTCTTTTAATTGTGATGTTAGGGTGTCAATTTTGGATCTTTCCTGCTTTCTCTTGTGGGCATTTAGTGCTATAAATTTCCCTCTACACACTGCTTTGAATGCGTCCCAAAGATTCTGGTTTGTTGTGTCTTTGTTCTCATTGGTTTCAAAGAACATCTTTATTTCTGCCTTCATTTCGTTATGTACCCAGTAGTCATTCAGGAGCAGGTTGTTCAGTTTCCATGTAGTTGAGCGGCTTTGAGTGAGATTCTTAATCCTGAGTTCTAGTTTGATTGCACTGTGGTCTGAGAGATAGTTTGTTATAATTTCTGTTCTTTTACATTTGCTGAGGAGAGCTTTACTTCCAACTATGTGGTCAATTTTGGAATATGTGTTGTGATGCTGAAAAAAATGTATATTCTGTTGATTTGGGGTGGAGAGTTCTGTAGATGTCTATTAGGTCCGCTTGGTGCAGAGCTGAGTTCAATTCCTGGGTATCCTTGTTGACTTTCTGTCTCGTTGATCTGTCTAATGTTGACAGTGGGGTGTTAAAGTCTCCCATTATTAATGTGTGGGAGTCTAAGTCTCTTTGTAAGTCTCTCAGGACTTGCTTTATGAATCTGGGTGCTCCCGTATTGGGTGCATATATATTTAGGATAGTTAGCTCTTCTTGTTGAATTGATCCCTTTACCATTATGTAATGGCCTTCTTTGTCTCTTTTGATCTTTGTTGGTTTAAAGTCTGTTTTATCAGAGTCTAGGATTGCAACCCCTGCCTTTTTTTGTTTTCCATTTGCTTGGTAGATCTTCCTCCATCCTTTTATTTTGAGCCTATGTGAGTCTCTGCACGTGAGATGGGTTTCCTGAATACAGCACAGTGATGGGTCTTGACTCTTTATCCAATTTGCCAGTCTGTGTCTTTTAATTGGAGAATTTAGCCCATTTACATTTAAAGTTAATATTGTTATGTGTGAATTTGATCCTGTCATTATGATGTTAGCTGGTGATTTTGCTCATTAGTTGATGCAGTTTCTTCCTAGTCTCGATGGTCTTTACATTTTGGCATGATTTTGCAGCGGCTGGTACTGGTTGTTCCTTTCCATGTTTAGTGCTTCCTTCAGGAGCTCTTTTAGGGCAGGCCTGGTGGTGACAAAATCTCTCAGCATTTGCTTGTCTGTAAAGTATTTTATTTCTCCTTCACTTATGAAGCTTAGTTTGGCTGGATATGAAATTCTGGGTTGAAAATTCTTTTCTTTAAGAATGTTGAATATTGGCCCCCACTCTCTTCTGGCTTGTAGGGTTTCTGCCGAGAGATCCGCTGTTAGTCTGATGGGCTTCCCTTTGAGGGTAACCCGACCCTTCTCTCTAGCTGCCCTTAACATTTTTTCCTTCATTTCAACTTTGGTGAATCTGACAATTATGTGTCTTGGAGTTGCTCTTCTCGAGGAGTATCTTTGTGGCGTTCTCTGTATTTCCTGAATCTGAACGTTGGCCTGCCTTGCTAGATTGGGGAAGTTCTCCTGGATGATATCCTGCAGAGTGTTTTCCAACTTGGTTCCATTCTCCCCATCACTTTCAGGTACACCAATCAGACGTAGATTTGGTCTTTTCACATAGTCCCATATTTCTTGGAGGCTTTGCTCATTTCTTTTTATTCTTTTTTCTCTAAACTTCCCTTCTCGCTTCATTTCATTCATTTCATCTTCCATTGCTGATACCCTTTCTTCCAGTTGATCGCATCGGCTCCTGAGGCTTCTGCATTCTTCACGTAGTTCTCGAGCCTTGGTTTTCAGCTCCATCAGCTCCTTTAAGCACTTCTCTGTATTGGTTATTCTAGTTATACATTCTTCTAGATTTTTTTCAAAGTTTTCAACTTCTTTGCCTTTGGTTTGAATGTCCTCCCGTAGCTCAGAGTAATTTGATCGTCTGAAGCCTTCTTCTCTCAGCTTGTCAAAGTCATTCTCCATCCAGCTTTGTTCCGTTGCTGGTGAGGAACTGCGTTCCTTTGGAGGAGGAGAGACGCTCTGCGTTTTAGAGTTTCCAGTTTTTCTGTTCTGTTTTTTCCCCATCTTTGTGGTTTTATCTACTTTTGGTCTTTGATGATGGTGATGTACAGATGGGTTTTCGGTGTGGATGTCCTTTCTGTTTGTTAGTTTTCCTTCTAACAGACAGGACCCTCAGCTGCAGGTCTGTTGGAATACCCTGCCGTGTGAGGTGTCAGTGTGCCCCTGCTGGGGGGTGCCTCCCAGTTAGGCTGCTCGGGGGTCAGGGGTCAGGGACCCACTTGAGGAGGCAGTCTGCCTGTTCTCAGATCTCCAGCTGCGTGCTGGGAGAACCACTGCTCTCTTCAAAGCTGTCAGACAGGGACATTTAAGTCTGCAGAGGTTACTGCTGTCTTTTTGTTTGTCTGTGCCCTGCCCCCAGAGGTGGAGCCTACAGAGGCAGGCAGGCCTCCTTGAGCTGTGGTGGGCTCCACCCAGTTGGAGCTTCCCGGCTGCTTTGTTTACCTAAGCAAGCCTGGGCAATGGCGGGCGCCCCTCCCCCAGCCTCGCTGCCGCCTTGCAGTTTGATCTCAGACTGCTGTGCTAGCAATGAGCGAGACTCCGTGGGCGTAGGACCCTCCGAGCCAGGTGTGGGATATAGTCTCATGGTGCGCCGTTTTTTAAGCCCGTCTGACAAGCGCAATATTCGGGTGGGAGTGACCCGATTTTCCAGGTGCATCTGTCACCCCTTTCTTTGACTCGGAAAGGGAACTCCCTGACCCCTTGCGCTTCCCAGGTGAGGCAATGCCTTGCCCTGCTTCGGCTCGCGCACGGTGCGCGCACCCACTGGCCTGCGCCCACTGTCTGGCACTCCCTAGTGAGATGAACCCGGTACCTCAGATGGAAATGCAGAAATCACCCGTCTTCTGCGTCGCTCACGCTGGGAGTTATAGACCAGAGCTGTTCCTATTCGGCCATCTTGGCTCCTCCTCTAGAATGGTAAAATTTCTAAATGCTCACCATTCCAAGTTTTGGCAAGTTATATGGAGGAATGGGAGCTGATATAAATTGCTGGTGGGAATGTAAAATTGTATAGTCATTTCTGGATGTTTAAACATATAAATAGACTATAGAGTTAAACGTATTCATACTTACCATACAGCCTAGAAAATCTGCTGTTTGTTTTTACTGGAGAGAAATAAAAGCATAAGTCAACTCAAGACACATATTTAACTGTTTATAGAGGTTTTACTTATAGCTCCAAACTTGAAACAATTCAAATTACTACCAATCAGGAATATTTTTAATTAGACATAATTTTATTTTATTTTATTTTTATTTATTTTTTATTATACTTTAAGTTTTAGGGTACATGTGCACAATGTGCAGGTTAGTTTCATATGTATACATGTGCCATGTTGGTGTGCTGCACCCATTAACTCGTCATTTAACATTAGGTATATCTCCTAATGCTATCCCTCCTCCCTACCCCCACCCCGCAACAGGCCCCAGTGTGTGATGTTCCCCTTCCTGTGTCCATGTGTTCTCATTGTTCAATTCCCACCTATGAGTGAGAATATGCGATGTTTGGTTTTTTGTCCTTGCCGTAGTTTGCTGAGAATGATGGTTTCCAGCTTCATCCATGTCCCTACAAAGGACATGAACTCATCATTTTTTATGGCTGCATAGTATTGCATGGTGTATATGTGCCACATTTTCTTAATCCAGTCTATCATTGTTAGACATTTGGGTTGGTTCCAAGTCTTTGCTATTGTGAATAGTGCCACAGTAAACATACATGTGCATGTGTCTCTATAGCTGCATGATTTATAATCTTTTGGGTATATACCCAGTAATGGGATTGCTGGGTCAAATGGTATTTCTAGTTCTAGATCTCTAAGGAATCGCCACACTGACTTCCACAATTGTTGAACTAGTTTACAGTCCCACCAACAGTGTAAAAGTGTTCCTATTTCTCCACATCCTCTCCAGCACCTGTTGTTTCCTGACTTTTTAATGATTGCCATTCTAACTGGTGTGAGATGGTATCTCATTGTGGTTTTGATTTGCATTTCTCTGATGGCCGGTGATGATGAGCATTTTTTCATGTGTCTTTTGGCTGCATAAATGTCTTCTTTTCAGAAGTGTCTGTTCATATCCTTTGCCCACTTTTTGATGGGGTTGTTTGATTTTTTCTTGTAAATTTGTTTGAGTTCATTGTAGATTCTGGATATTAGCCCTTTGTCAGATGAGTAGATTGCAAAAATTTTCTCCCATTCTGTAGGTTGCCTGTTCACTCTGATGGTAGTTTCTTTTGCTGTGCAGAAGCTCTTTAGTTTAATTAGATCCCATTTGTCAATTTTGGCTTTTGTTGCCATTGCTTTTGGTGTTTTAGACATGAAGTCCTTGCCCATGCCTATGTCCTGAATGGTATTGCCTAGGTTTTCTTCTAGGGTTTTTATGGTTTTAGGTCTAAGGTTTAAGTCTTTAATCCGTCTTGAATTAATTTTTGTATAAGGTGTAAGGAAGGGATCCAGTTTCAGCTTTCTATGTATGGCTAGCCAGTTTTCCCAGCACCATTTATTAAATAGGGAATACTTTCCCCATTGCTTGTTTTTCTCAGGTTTGTCAAAGATCAGATGGTGGTAGATATGTGGCGTTATTTCTGAGGGCTCTGTTCTGTTCCACTGATCTATATCTCTGTTTTGGTACCAGTACCATGCTGTTTTGGTTACTATAGCCTTGTAGTATAGTTTGAAGTCAGGTAGCATGATGCCTCCAGCTTTGTTCTTTTGGCTTAGGATTGACTTGGTGATGCGGGCTTTTTTGGTTCCATATGAACTTTAAAGTAGTTTTTTCCAATTCTGTGAAGAAAGTCATTGGTAGCTTGATGGGGTTGGCATTGAATCTATAAATTACCTTGGGCAGTATGGCCATTTTCACAATATTCATTCTTCCTACCCATGAGCATGGAATGTCCTTCCATTTGTTTGTATCTTCTTTTATTTCACTGAGCAGTGGTTTGTAGTTCCCTTGAAGAGGTCCTTCACGTCCCTTGTAAGTTGGATTCCTAGGTATTTTATTCTCTTTGAAGCAATTGTGAATGAGATTTCACTCATGATTTGGCTCTCTGTTTGTTATTGGCATATAAGAATGCTTGTGATTTTTGCACATTGATTTTGTATCCTGAGACTTTGCTGAAGTTGCTTATCAGCTTAAGGAGATTTTGGGCTGAGATGATGGGGTTTTCTACATATACAATCATGTCATCTGCAAACAGGGACAATTTGACGTCCTCTTTTTGTAATTGAATGCCCTTTACTTCCTTCTCCTGCCTGATTGCCCCGGCCAGAACTTCCAACACTATGTTGAATAGGAGTGGTGAGAGAGGGCATCCCTGTCTTGTGACAGTTTTCAAAGGGAATGCTTCCATTTTTTGCCTATTCAGTATGATATTAGCTGTGGGTTTGTCATAGATAGCTCTTATTGTTTTGAGATACATCCTAGCAATACCTAATTTATTGAGAGTTTTTAGCATGAAGCATTGTTGAATTTTGTCAAAGGCCTTTTCTGCATCTATTGAGATAATCATATGGTTTTTGTCATTGGTTCTGTTTATATGCTGGATTACATTTATTGATTTGCGTATATTGAACCAGCCTTGCATCCCAGGGATGAAGCCCACTTGATCATGCTGGATAGGCTTCTTGATGTGCTGCTGGATTTGGTTTGCCAGTATTTTATTGAGGATTTTTGCATCGATGTTCATCAGGGCTATTGGTCTCAAATTCTCTTTTTTTGTTGTGTCTTTGCCAGGCTTCGGTATCAGAATGATGCTGGCCTCATAAAATGAGTTAGGGAGGATTCCCTCTTTTTCTATTGATTGGAATTAGACATAATTTTAAAGAAAAAAGTTTAGACCTGACTAGAAAGCCTGAAATCATGTGTTTTTCTCTGACTTTATAGTCATAGCTAAATGTCATAATGGCCCATTAAAAAGTTTTAAATTTAAAAGGTACCTGTGTAGGGCCAATTATTACCAGTATTACAAAGGGAGGATAATGAGGCTGGAACCATGAGATTTACTCCTCCTCCTCCTCCTCCTCAGTAATTACTGTACACAAGGCACAATGTTAAAATCAATTTTAAGTTTATGGCCTCCAATTAAATGCAAACTCCATATCGTTTTTAGAGCAAGGCTTTCCTATGTTTCTCTCACGTGTCTTGATAGGAAGGAATATTCCTTCTATCCAAGCAGACATCCATTTCTAGGTCTCTGTATGAAAATCCTGGCTTATTCAACGAGGTTTGAATAACCAAGTACCCCTGTTAGAGCTGGTTTCCTTATTTGTGTGCAACAGTTAAGCAGAATCTTCTGAATTATCTTGCAAAATCATGTATTGGGCTATTCTAGAATTGCTATAAAGAAATACCTGAGACTGGATAATTCATAAAGAAAATAGATTAATTGGTTCATCATTCTGCAGGCTGTACAAGAAGCATGGTGCTATAATCTGCTTGGCTTCTAGTGAAGCCTCGGGGAGCTCACAATCATGACAGAAGGCAAAGGGGGAAAAGGCATGTCACACGGTGAAAGCAAGAACAAGCAAGAGAGAATGTGGTGTGTGTTGGGGGTGCCACACACCTTTAACGATATCTCATGTGAACTCAGAGCAAAAGCTCACTTATCACCAAGGGAATAACCCAAATCATTCATGAGGGATCCACTTCCACGATCCAAATACCTCCCACCAGGCTGTATGTTCAACACTGGAAATTACAATTCAACATGAGATTTGGGTGGGAACAAATATCCAAACCATATTATTCCACCCCAGCCCCACCCAAATCCCATGTTCTTCTTACATTGCAAAATATAATTATGCCTTCCTAATAGTCCCCCAAAGCCTCCCCCCACCCAAAGTCTTAACTCATTCCAGCATTAACTCAAAAGTCCCAAGTCCCAAGTTCAAAGTCTCATCTAGAACTGAGCTGAGTTCCTTAACATCTATAGAGCCTGTAAAATAAAGAAACAAGTTATTTACTCCCAAGATACAATGGGAGTATAGACATTGTAAACATCCCCTTCCAAAAGGTAGAAATTGGCCAGAAGAAAGGAGCTACAGGCCTCATACAAGTTCAAAATGCCAAAGGGCAGTAATTAAATCTTAAATCTCCAAAATAATCTTCTTTGACTCCATATATCACATTCAGGGCACACTGGTGCAAGGGGCCGGCGTAAGCCTTGGATATTTCCACCTCTGGCTTTGAAGGTTTCAGAACTCCAGGCTGCTCTTACAGGTTGTTGAGTGCCTGTGGCTTTTCCAGGTGCTGGGTGCAAACTGCTGGTGGATCTACCATTCTAGGGTATGGAGGGCCATGGCCCCTTTCTCACAGATGCACTAGGCAGGGCTCTAGTGGGGATTTTGTGTGGGAGCTCCAACCCTGTATTTCCTCTTGGCACTGTCCAACAGAGGTTCTTCTGTGGGAGCTCTGCCCCTGAGGCAGGCTTCTACCTGGGCACCCAGACTTTTCCACACATTCTCTGAAATCTGATGGAGGGTGCCAAGCCTCATTTGCTCTTGCACACTGTGCACCCACAGGCTTAACACCAGATGGAAGCTGCCAAGCCTTACAGCTTGCCACCTCTAAAGCCATGGCCCAAGCTGTACCTGGGCCCCTTTGAGCCACAGCTGGAGCTGGAGTGGCCAGAATGTGGGGAGCAGAGTTCTGATGCTGCACAGGACAGCAGAGCCCTGGACCTGGCCCATGAAACCATTTTTCCCTCCTAGGCCTTTGGGTCTCTGAAGCAAGGGCCTCCTGTGAAGGTCTCTGAAATGCCTTTGAGGCCTTTTCCCCATTGTCTTGGAAATTAGCACTCGGTTCTTTTTTAGTTACATGAATATCTCTAGCAAGTGGTTGCTCCACTGCCTGCTTGAATTCCTTTTCTGAAAAATCTTCCTTTCTCTGTCACATGGCTGGGTTGCAAATTTTTCAAATGTTTATGCTTTGCTTCCTGTTTAAATATAAGTTCCAACTGTAAGTCTGTTTTTTTTTTTTTTTTCTCCCACGGCTGAGCACAGGTTGTTAGAAACAGCCAGGCCATTTCTTGAATGCTTTGTTGGTTAGAAATGTTTACCCCCAGATATCCTAAATCATCACTCTGAAGTTCAAACTTCCACATTTTCAGGTATCTTTATAGCAATGCCCCACTCCTCAGTACCAATTTTCTGTATTAGGCCATTCTTGTATCACTATTAAAAAATACGTGAGACTTGCGTAATTAATAAAGAAAAGAGGTTTAATTGGCTCATGGTTCTGCAGCTTTGCAGGAAGCTTGGTGCTGGCATCTGGTTGACTTGTGGTGCAGCTTCAGGGAGATCACAATCATGGCATAAGATGAAGAAGGAGCAGGCACATCACATGGCAAAAGCAGGAATGAGAGAGAATGTGTGTGTGTGTGGAGGGGTGGGGTGGGTGGGAGGGGTGCCACACCCTTTTAAACAACCAGATCTCATGTAAACTCAGAGCAAGAGCTCGGTTATCACCCAGGGGATGGCCCAAGCCATTCATGAGAGATCTGCCCCATGATTCAAACACCTCCCACCAGGTCCCACCTTCAACATTGGATATTACAATTCAACATGAAATTTAGGCAAGAACAAATATCCAAACCATATCAAACCAAGCAGCAGAAAACATGAGAACAAGTTAGGAAGCGGGGCTTTCTTTTGATGTGTTAGCATAAAAACCCAGTATCTAAAGTGGAGAAATCTCTATTTTCTGCCAAACACACCCCCACACACCACACGTGTGCATGTGCACAAACACACACACACACTTGCAGTGCCTTTAATACAAAGTTCTCCCTTGAGGCAAAATCTTTTGTCTTTAGCTGATCCAATGATGAAAAGCTATGTGGTATCGACTTAATAAAACCTTCAAATGAAACCAGCAGAATAACTGTCAGAGTTTCTATATTGAATGTAACTTGAGGAGTTGCTCTGATTCTAGCATAGTCAACCTGCTTACATACAGAAGGCCAGTAAAAAGTGGGAGAAGTGAGGCTAAATTGGGCATGCGGAAGGGGAAGCCAGTGCTTGTAAACATACCTTCACATTTTATTTTGGAATTCACCTTTCACATAGGTACACTCAAGATTGGGCTGCTGAGAGTCATAATGGGTTTTTGAGACATCCAGAACTTGTACATTTTTCTGAAGCATTTTTAAGCTATTAAGAGGATGAAAACTAGTAACACATGAAAAAGTAATAGAGCTGTTTTAACTTTATTATTTGTAATAGCTAAATGTATCAGAAGTGTGAATAATTTAAATCCACTGACAATGAAAATTTTTCATTGTATTCAGTAAAATTCCTACCATTCTCTAGCTAGTATTTTAGAAGACAGTGATGTAAATATTTTCTCTTTTAGTTGAAAAGTGTCCAGCAGAAGAAAGGAAGAAAATAATAAATTTCTTGGAAAATCTACACACTTGGGAATTTGCTTTTGGACAATTGAGAATTGGATTCACTTTCATGTTTGTTTAAGATGAAACAAAAATATCAACTAATCCACTTGAATTGTTAAACCTAAATTTTTCTGTAAACAGTAACACACAATCTTTGATACTCTTTTTTTTTTTTTTCCTTATTCAGTCTAGAGAGAGACCAATGTAGGCTACTTTGGGAAAGTTCTTTGCATTCCACAAAAACCTTGTTCCAATCTTCATCTGAAGAAGCAGAACATCACCAACTGAAGAGATCTTTGTCATAACCTCACCCCAGGGGATGAATGGTTTCCTAATAACCTATAAACCAGCAGGTATATGGCTCAGCCAATGCTTCAGAGTTATTTAGTGTTCTCAGAGATTGGCAGATACTCAGGAGAAAGCATCCAGAAAATAAGACTTCATATACTGCTATAATAGAGAGCAGAGGACTGAGTACATTACAGAGTGCCAAGGAAATAAGGCAAATAATACGTTTGGTCAGAGGAGAGAATTGGTTTTCTATTACCTAGTGAGAAATGACTCACTAAAATGAAACAGAGGAAGGGTTCTCAAATCACACATACATTATAATTATCTACCAAGGTGATTTCATTGCCACTAAGGTCAGGTAGACATGATTAATAACTTTGAGATATGCTTACTCAGAAGCAGAAATGAATTGAAATGGCCAAGGCATTTTTTGTTGCAGCACAGGTTAAAAAATGACTTATTGTTTCTGTTTCTTTGGCTACATCCTGTATCTCATCATTGCAGGGTTAAAAAATGGCTAGCAAAAATCTTATTTGTGGATTTCTGTACTTCCTTGAGTCCAAACAACTCTTGCTAGCTAGACTTTGGAGCACAGGAAAAATATAATGTGTGTTTTGTACCAATTTTTCCCAACTTTTTAACTGTGGTAAAATACACATAGCATAAAATGTATGTGTATTTTAACCATTTCTAAGTGTCAGTTTAGTGGCAATAAATACATTCATATTGTTGCACAACCATCATCACTATCCATCTCCAAAACTCTTATCATCTTGCAAAACTGAAACTTTATACCCATTAAACAATAACTTTCCATTTCCCCTTTCCCCAGCCCCTGGCAAGAGTCATCTACTCTGTCTCTATAATTTTGGTGACTCTAAGTACTTTATCATATAATTGGAATCATACAGTGTTTGTCCTTTTGTAATTGGCTTATTTTACTTAGCATAATGTCTTCAAGTTTCATCTATGTTATAACAGATGTCAGAATTTCCTTCCTTTCTAAGGCTGAAAATATTTCATTGTATGTGTGTACCATTTTTTTTTATCTGTTTATCCATCCATAGAATTCTGGGTTGCTTCCACATTTTAGCAATTGCAAATATTGCTGCTGTGAACATTAATGTACAAATACCTCTTTGAGACTCTGTTTTCAATTTGGGGGTGGCATATGTCCAAAAGTGAAATTTTTCAATCACATGGCAATTCTATTTTTAATTTTGTGAGAAATGGCCATGTTATTGTTTTTCACAACAGCTGTGCCATTTTACATTCCCACCAACAGTTCACAAGAGTTCCAGTTTCTCCACAACCTTACCAATGCTTATTTTCTGTGTGTTTGGCTGACTGTGTGTGTGTGTGTGTGTGTGTGTGTGTGTGTGTGTGTGTGTGTGTGTTTACAGTAACTGTCCTAAAGGGTGTGATGGTATCTCATTAGAGTTTTGATGTGCATTTTCCTAATAATTAGATGTTCAGCATTTTTTAAGTGCTTATTGGCCAATTGTATATCTTATTTGGAGAAATGTATATTCTGATCCTTTGCCCATTTTTGAATTGAGTTGCTTATCTTCTTGTTCCTGTCTTTTAGGAGTTCTGTATATATTCGTGATATTAATCTCTTATCAGGTGTATACTTTGCAAATTTTTTTCTATTCTGGGTTGCCTTTTTACTCAATAGTTTTTTTTTTTATTTTTTGTGGGTACATAGTAAGTGTATATATTTATTGGGTACATATTTTGATACAGTCATGTGATGTGAAATAAGCACATCATGGAGAATGAGGTATCTGTCCCCTCAAGCATTTATCCTTTGAGTTACAAACAATCCAATTACACTCTTTATTTTAAAATATACGATTATTATTGATTATAGTCACTCCGTTGTGCTGTCAAATTCATTCTTTCTATTTTTTGTAACCCATTAACCATCTTATTCATTCTTTCTGTTTTTTGTAACCCATTAACCATCCTCACCTTCCCCCAGGCCCCCACTACCCTTCTCAGCTGATGGTAACCATCTTTCTACTCTCCGTTCATGAGTTCAATTGTTTTGGTTTTTAGATCCCATAAATGAAAGAGAACTTATTTGTCTTTCTGTGCCTTGCTTATTTCACTTAACATAATTATCTCCAATTCCATTCATGTTGTTGCAAATGACAGGATCTCATTCTTTTTTGTGGCTAAATAGTACTCCATTGTGTATATGTACCACATTTTATCCATTCATCTGTTGATGGATACTTAGGTTGCTTCCAAATCTTGGCTATTGTAAACAGAGCTGCAGCAAACACAGGAGTGCAGATATCTCTGTGATATACTGATTTCCTTTCTTTGGGGTATATACCCAACAGAGTTTTCTGAATCATATGGTAGCTCAATTTATTTTTTTGCAGTTTTTGAGGAACTACCATACTGTTCTCCATGATGGTTGTACTAATTTACATTCCCACCAATGGTGTACAAGGGTTCGCTTTTCTCCACATCCTCGCCAGCGTTTGTTCTTGCCTGTATTTTGGATATAAGCCACTTTAACTGGGTGAGATGATATCTCATTGTAGTTTGATTTGCTTTTCTCTGATGATGAATGAGGCTGAGCACTGTTTCATATGTCTCTCTGCCATTTGTATGTCTTCTTTTTAAAAATGCCTATTCAAGTCTTTTGCCCATTGATTAGATTATTAGATTTCTTCCTATAGAGTTGTTTCAGCTCCTTATATATTTGGCATATTAATCCCTTGTCAGATGGGTAGTTTGGAAATATTTTCTCCCATTTTGTGGGTTGTCTCTTCACTTTGTTGATTGTATCCTTTGCTGTGCAGAAGCTTTTTAACTTGATGTGATCCCATTTGTTCATGTTTGACAAGGGTCCAGTTTCATTCTTCTGCATATGGATATCCAGTTTTCCCAGCACCATTTATTGAAGAGCTCATATGTTAGCTCAATTTGTTTGCAAATATCCTTTTCTATTCTGGGTTGCCTTTTTACTCTGTTGATAGTGTCATTTTTATTTTTATTTTTGTGAGTACATAGTAAGTGTATATATTTATAGGGTACATGAGATGTTTTGATACAGGCATACAGTGTGAAATAAGCACATCATGGAGAATGCGGTATCCATTCCCTCAAGCACTGTCTCTGCCCCAGTGTAGGTTCTTGGCACCTTTGTGAAAAATGAGTTCACTGTAGGTATGTGCATTTGTTTCTGAGTTCTCTATTCTGCTCCATTTATCTATATATCTGTTTTTATGCCAATACCATGCCGTTATGGTTACGACAGCTCTGTAGTATACTTTGAAGTCTGGTAATGCGATTCCTCCAGTTTTGTTCTTTTTGCTCGGGATAGCTTTGGGTATTCTGGGTCTTTTGTGGTTCCATATAAATTTTATAATAGGATTGTTTTTTCATTTCTGTGAAGAATGTCACTCATATCTTGATAGGGATTGCATGAAATCTGTAGATTGCTTTGGGTAGTACGGACATTTTAACAATATTGATTCTTCCAATCCAGGAACATGGAATACTTTTCCATTTTTTGGTGTCCTCTTCAATTTCTTTCATTAATGTTTTATAGTTTTCATTACAGAGATCTTTCACTTCTTTGGCTGTGTTAATTCCTAGGTATTTGATTTTATGTGTGGCTATTGTAAATGAGATTACCTTTTTCATTTCTTTTTTACATTGTTCACTGTTGGCAAATAGATATATTACTATTTTTGTATGTTGATTTTGTATTCTGCAACTTTACTGCATTTGTCAGTTCTAATAGTCTTTTTGGTGGAGTCTTTAGGTTTTTCCAAATATAAGATCATATAATCTGCAAACAAGGATAATTTGATTTCTTCCTTTCCAATTTGGATGCTCTTTTTATCTTTATCTTGTCGAATTGATCTAACTATGAATTCAAATATTATATTGAATAACACTGGTGAAGGTGGACATCCTTGTCTTGTTCAGGATAGAGGAAAGGCTTTCCAATTTTCCCCACTCACTATAATAGTAGCTGTAAGTCTGTCATATATGGCTTTTATTGTATCGAGGTGTGTTCCTTCTAGTCTCAGTTTTTGAGGGTTTTTATTATGAAGGGGTGTTGAATTTTATCAAATGCTTTTTCAACATCAATTGAAATGATCATATGGTTTTTGTCCTTAATTCTGTTGATGTGATGTATCACATCGATTGATTTACATATGCTGAATCATCGTTGCATCCCAGCGATAAGTCCCACTTGGTCATGATGAATAATCTTTCCCATGTATTGTTGAATTTAGTTTGCTAGTATTTCATTGAGGATTTTTGCATTAATATTCATCAGAGATATTGGCCTGTAGTTTTCTTTTTTTGGTGGGTCTTTGTCTGGTTTTGGTGTCAGGGCAATACTGGCTTCTAGCCACATAGAATAAGTTTGAAAGTATTCCCTCATCCTTTATTTTTTTTTAATAGTTTGAGTAGGATTAGTATTAGATTTCCTTTAAATATTTGGTAGAATTCAGCAGAAGGGCCATCAGGTCCCAGGCTTTTCTTTATTGGAATACTTTTTATTATGACTTTGATCCATTACCTGTTATTGGCCTGTTCAGGTTTTTCATTTCTTCATGGTTCAAACTTAGTAGGTTGTATCTATCTAGGAATTTGTCCATTTCTAGATTTTCCAATGTATTGCCATATAGTTGCTCATAGTAGTCACTAATGATCCTCTGAACTTCTGCACTATCAGTTGTAATGTCTCCATTTTCATTTTTGATTTACATGGATCTTTCTTTTTTTCTTAGTCTGGCTAAAGGTTTGTCAATTTTGTTTATCTTTTCAAAAAACCAACTTTTGTTTCAATGATCTTTTGTATCCTTTTATTTCAATTTCATTTATTTCTGTGCTGATCTTTATTATTTCTTCTCTTCTATTAATTTTGTGTCCAGTTTGCTCTTGCTTTTCTAGTTTTTTTCAACGCATCGTTAGGTTATTTAAAGGTTTTCCTTTTTATGATGTAGGTACTTATAGCTATAAACTTCCCTTTTAGTATTGTCTTTGCTGTATCCCATAGGTTTTGGCATGTTGTGTTTCCATTTTCATTTGCTTCAGAAAAATTTTCAACTTTCTTCTGAATTTCTTCATTGACCCACTGATCATTCAGGAGTGTATTGTTAAATTCCCATGTATTGGTAAAGTTTTCAAAATTCCTCTTGTTATTCATTTCTAGTTTGATTCCATTGTGTTCAGAGAAGACACTCGATATTATTTCAGTTTTTCTGAATGTCTTAAGACTGGCTTTGTGACCTAACATATGGTCTGTCCTTGAGAATGATTCACGTGCTGAGAAAAAGAATGTATATTCTGCAGTTCTTAGATGAGATGTTCTGTAAATAGCTATTAGATCCATTTTGTTTATATTGCAGATTAAGTCTGATGTTTCTTTGTTGATTTCCCATCTGAAATATCTGTCCATTGCTGAAAGTGAGATTTTAAAATCTCCAACTATTATAATATAAGGGCCTCTCTCTTTATTTCTAATATTTCCTTTGTATATCTAGGTGCTCCAGTGTTGGCTGCATATATATTTAAAATTGTTATATTTGCTTGCTGAATTGAACTCTTTATCATTATATAGTGATCGTCTTTGTCTCTTCTTATAGTTTTTGTCTTAAAATCTATTTTTTTCTGATATAAGTATAATGACTCTTTCTTTTTGGGTTCCACTGGCATGGAATATCATTTTCCATCCCTTTATTTTCAGTCTATGTGTGAAGTGTGCTTCCTGTAGTCAACAGATCAATGGGTGTTGTTTTTTTCATCCATCCCTAGTCTATATCTTTTGATTGGAGAGTTTATTCTAGTTATGCTTAATATTATTATTAATAAATAATGACTCACTTCTGCCATTTTGTTATTTGTTTTCTGGTTCTTTTGTGGTCTTCTCTCCCTTCTTTCTTTCATTTCTATTTTCCTCTAGTGAAGATGATTTTATCAGATAATATAATTTAGTTTCTTGCTTTTTATTTTTTTGTGTATCCATTGTATATTTTTTGTTTGAGGTTACCGTAAGGCTTGCAAATACTATCCTATAACCCATTATTTTAACCTGATAATAATTTAACACTATTTTCCTAAACAAATAAGCAAAAAGAAAATGAATACAAACTCTATGCCTTGCCTTTGTCCCCTTGCTTTTTAACTTTTTCTTGTTTCTATTTATATCTTATTGTACTGACTGTGTCTTGAAAAGTTGTAGTTATTATTTTTGATTGTTTCATCACTTAATCTTTCCACGTAGGATAAGAGTAGTTTATACATCACAGTTACAGTGTTATAATATTCTGTGTTTTTCTGTCTACTTATTATTACCAGTAAGTTTTGTACCTTCAGGTGATTATTTATTGCTCATAAATGTTCTTTACTTTCTGACTGAAGTACTCTCTTTAGCATTTCTTGTAGGACAGGTCTGGTGTTGATGAAATCCCTCAGCTTTTGTTTGGGAAATATCTTTATTTGTCCTTCATGTTTGAAGGATATTTTTGCTGGCCATCCTATCTTAGGGTAAAAGCTTTTTTTCTTCCCTCAGCATTTTAAATATGTCATGCCACTTTCTCCTGGCCTGTAAGATTTCTACTGAAAAGTCTGCTGCCAGATGTATTAGAGTTCCATTGTACGTTTTTTTTTCTCTTGCTGCTTTTAGGATTCTTTTATTTAATCCTTAACCTTTGGGAGTTTGATTATTAAATGCCTTGAGGGGAGTCTTCTTTAGATTAAATCTGTTTGGTGTTCTATAACCTTTTTGTACTTGGATATTATTACCCCATTGAATTAACGTTCTACCCCTATCTCTTTCTCTACCTCCTCCTTAAAGTTAATAACTCTTAGATTTACCCTTTTGAGGCTATTTTCTAGATCCTGTAATTGTGCTTCATTACTTTTTTTCTTTTGTCTCTTCTGACTGCATATTTTCAAATAGCCTGTGTTCAAGCTCACTTATTCTTTCTTCTGCTTGATCAATTCTGCTATTAAAAGACTATGATGCCTTCTTCAGTATGTCAAAGATATACTGAAGAAGAGCTGGATTTTTCAGCTCCAGAATCGCTTGATTGTTTTTAATTATTTCATTCTCTTTGGTAAGTTTATTTGATAGCATTCTGAATTCCTTCTCCACGTGATCTTGAAATTTTTTGTTTTCTCAAAACGGCTATTTTGAATTCTCTGTCTTAAAGGTCACAAAGCTCTGTTTCTACAGGTTTGGTCCCTCATGCCTTGTTTAGTTCATTTGATGGGTCATGTTTTCCCAGATGGTGTTAATGCTAGTCGATGTTCTTTGGTGTCTGGACATTGAAGAGTTAGGTATTTATGGTAGTCTTCACTGTCTGGGCTTATTTGTAGCTGTCCTTCTTGGGAAGTTTTTCCAGATATTTGAAAGGACTTGTGATCTAAGAGGTATCCGCTTTAAGGTGCACCCCAGGCCCAATAATACTGTGGGTCTTGCAGATGTATAGAGGCACTGCCTTGATGGTCTTGGACAAAATCCAGGATAATTTTCTGGGTTACCAGAGACTCTTGTTCTCTTACCCTACTTTCTCCCAAACATACAGAGTCTCTCTCTCCCTGTTCTGAGCCACCTAAAGCTTGGGGTGGAGTGACACAAGTACCCCTTTGGCCACCACTGTTATGACTGCCCTGGGTCAGACCTGAAGTCAGCACAGCACTTGGTCTCACCCAAGGCCTGCTGTGACCA